>NW_025316785.1:2606395-3909593 GCF_910594005.1 Cervus elaphus
GGACGAAAAATCAACTCGAGATGAGAGGTTAGTCCCTGGCTTCGACTCCAGAGGAATACCACCTTACCACAAGCACCTCAAGAGGAGGCTTCTCTCAGCTCTAGGTATGTGAGAGGGACCCTGAGTTTGCGGGGCAAGTGGAAATGACACCGCGATGCCCTGGCTCGAAATAAGACCGGATATCCCTGCAGTGACTGGAATGCAGGCTCGTCTTGCATCTCCCAAGACGAAAGGATGTCTGAATCCCCTGTGGAGACCACAGAGAAAGACCGAGTTCCCCACCTCATCGCGACCGGAGGCCTCACATCCTTTGAAAACTCCAGAGGTACGCGGAGATCAGTGCCTCCAAAGGAGATGATGCCTGACTCCTCGTGAAACTTGATAGGAGTCCCAGGATTCCTGTGGCACGTGGAAAGGGACCCTTGGTCTCCTGCCTCAGCTGGAGAGGCGTCCCAATTGCCCTGCCAAGCCTCGAAGAGAATCCCGAGTTGTCCCTCGCAACTAGGCAGGAGTCCTGACGTCGCTGAACAAACACATGGGTGGAAGAGCCATCCCCATCGTAACTCGAGAATATACCCCAGGTTCCCGCCGCAACTCGAGAAAAACCATGAGACTTCCCCTCGCCGCGAGATGCGGCCCGATTCCCCTGCACTGTGTGCAGAGCAATTCCGTGTTGCACATCACACATGAAAGGAGCCTTGATTTCCTTGATGGCACTCCAGAGAAACCCCAAGAACACTGTTTCAAGGCTAGAGGGATCCTGAGGTCACTGTAGCAGCACGAAAGAGCTTCGTAGACCAAAAATCAACTTGAGATGAGAGGTTAGTCCCTGGCTTCGACTCCAGAGGAATACCACCTTACCACAAGCACCTCAAGAGGAGGCTTCTCTCAGCTCTAGGTATGTGAGAGGGACCCTGAGTTAGCGGCCTCAAGTGGAATGGACACCGCGATGCCCTGACTCGAAATAAGGCCGGATATCCCTGCAGTGACTTGAATGCAGGCTCGTCTTGCATCTCCCAAGACGAAAGGATGTCTGAATCCCCTGTGGAGACCACAGAGAAAGACCTATTTCCCCACCTCATCGCGACCGGAGGCCTCACATCCTTTGAAAACTCCAGAGGTACGCGGAGATCAGTGCCTCCAAAGGAGACGATGCGTGACTCCTCGTGAAACTTGATAGGAGTCCCAGGATTCCTGTGGCACGTGGAAAGGGACCCTTGGTCTCCCGCCTCAGCTGGAGAGGCGTCCCAATTGCCCTGCCAAGCCTCGAGGAGAATCCCGAGTTGTCCCTCGCAACTAGGCAGGAGTCCTGACGTCGCTGAACAAACACGTTTGTGGCAGGGCCATCCCCGTCGTAACTCGAGAATATACCCCAGGTTCCCGCCGCAACTCGAGAAAAACCATGAGACTTCCCCCTCGCCGCGAGATGCGGCCCGATTCCCCTGCACTGTGTGCATAGCAATTCCGTGTTGCACATCACACATGAAAGGAGCCTTGATTTCCTTGATGGCACTCCAGAGAAACCCCAAGAACACTGTTTCAAGGCTAGAGGGATCCTGAGGTCACTGTAGCAACAAGAAAGAGCTCCGTGGGCCAAAAATCAACTCGAGATGAGAGGTTAGTCCCTGGCTTCGACTCCAGAGGACTACCACCTTACCACAAGCACCTCAAGAGGAGGCTTCTCTCAGCTCTAGGTATGTGAGAGGGACCCTGAGTTTCCGGCCTCAAGTGGAATGGACACCGCGATGCCCTGACTCGAAATAAGGCCAGATATCCCTGCAGTGACTTGAATGCAGGCTCGTCTTGCATCTCCCAAGACGAAAGGATGTCTGAATCCCCTGTGGAGACCACAGAGAAAGACCTAGTTCCCCCCCTCATCGTGACTGGAGGCCTCACATCCTATGAAAACTCCAGAGGAACGCGGAGATCAGTGCCTCCAAAGGAGACGATGCCTGACCTCTCGTGAAACTTCATAGGAGTCCCAGGATTACTGTGGCACGTGGAAAGGGACACTTGGTCTCCCACCTCAGCTGGAGAGGCGTCCCAATTGCCCTGCCAAGCCTCGAGGAGAATCCCGAGTTGTCCCTCGCAACTAGGCAGGAGTCCTGACGTCGCTGAACAAACATGTGGGTGGAAGGGCCATCCCCGTCGTAACTCGAAAATATACCCCAGGTTCCCGCCGCAACTCGAGAAAAACCATGAGACTTCCCCCTCGCCGCGAGATGAGGCCCGATTCCCCTGCACTGCGTGCAGAGCAATTCCGTGTTGCACATCACACATGAAAGGAGCCTTGATTTCCTTGATGGCACTCCAGAGAAACCCCAAGAACACTGTTTCAAGGCTAGAGGGATCCTGAGGTCACTGTAGCAACATGAAAGAGCTCCTTGGACCAAAAATCGACTCGAGATGAGAGGTTTGTCCCTGGCTTCGACTCCAGAGGAATACCACCTTACCACAAGCACCTCAAGAGGAGGCTTCTCTCAGCTCTAGGTATGTGAGAGGGACCCTGAGTTTGCGGCCTCAGGTGGAATGGACACTGCGATACCCTGACTCGAAATAAGGTCGGATATCCCTGCAGTGACTTGAATGCAGGCTCGTCTTGCATCTCCCAAGACGAAAGGATGTCTGAATCCCCTGTGGAGACCACAGAGAAAGACATAGTTCCCCACCTCATCGCGACCGGAGGCCTCACATCCTTTGAAAACTCCAGAGGTACGCGGAGATCAGTGCCTCCAAAGGAGACGATGCCTGACTCGTCGTGAAAATGATAGGAATCCCAGGATTCCTGTGGCACGTGGAAATGGACACTTGGTCTCCCGCCTCAGATGGAGAGGCGTCCCAATTGCCCTGCCAAGCCTCGAGGAGAATCCCGAGTTGTCCCTCGCAACTAGGCAGGAGTCCTGACGTCGCTGAACAAACACCTGTGTGGAAGGGCCATCCCCGTCGTAACTCGAGAATATACCCCAGGTTCCCGACGCAACTCGAGAAAAACCATGAGACTTCCCCCTCGCCGCGAGAAGAGGCCCGATTCCCCTGCACTGCGTGCAGAGCAATTCCGTGTTGCACATCACACATGAAAGGAGCCTTGATTTCCTTGATGGCACTCCAGAGAAACCCCAAGAACACTGTTTCAAGTCTAGAGGTATCCTGAGGTTACTGTAGCAACACGAAAGAACTCCGTGGACCAAAAATCCACTCGAGATGAGAGGTTAGTCCCTGGCTTCGACTCCAGAGGAATACCACCTTACCACAAGCACCTCAAGAGGAGGCTTCTCTCAGCTCTATCTATGTGAGAGGGACCCTGATTTTGCGGCCTCAAGTGGAATGGACACTGCGATGCCCGGACGGGAAATAACGACGGAAATCCCTGCAGTGACTTGAATGCAGGCTCGTCTTGCATCTCCCAAGACGAAAGGATGTCTGAATCCCCTGTGGAGACCACAGAGAAAGACCTAGTTCCCCACCTCATCGCGACCGGAGGCCTCACATCCTTTGAAAACTCCAGAGGTACGCGGAGATCAGTGCCTCCAATGGAGACGATGCCTGACTCCTCATGAAACTTGATAGGAGTCCCAGGATTCCTGTGGCACGTGGAAAGGGACACTTGGTCTCCCGCCTCAGCTGGAGAGGCGTCCCAATTGCCCTGCCAAGCCTCAAGGAGAATCCCGAGTTGTCCCTCGCAACTAGGCAGGAGTCCTGACGTCGCTGAACAAACACGTGGGTGGAAGGGCCATCCCCGTCGTACCTCGAGAATATACCCCAGGTTCCCGCCGCAACTCGAGAAAAACCATGAGCCTTCCCCCTCGCCGCGAGATGAGGCCCGATTCCCCTGCACTGCGTGCAGAGCAATTCCGTGTTGGACATCACACATGAAAAGAGCCTTGATTTCCTTGATGGCACTCCAGAGAAACTCCAAGAACACTGTTTCAAGGCTAGAGGGATCCTGAGGTCACTGTAGCAACACGAAAGAGCTCCGTGGACGAAAAATCAACTCGAGATGAGAGGTTAGTCCCTGGCTTCGACTCCAGAGGAATACCACCTAACCACAAGCACCTCAAGAGGAGGCTTCTCTCAGCTCTAGGTATGTGAGAGGGACCCTGAGTTTTCGGCCTCAAGTGGAATGGACACCGCGATGCCCTGACTCGAAATAAGGCCGGATATCCCTGCAGTGACTTGAATGCAGGTTCGTCTTGCATCTCCCAAGATGAAAGGATGTCTGAATCCCCTGTGGAGACCACAGGGAAAGACCTAGTTCCCCACCTCATCGCGACCGGAGGCCTCACATCCTTTGAAAACTCCAGAGGTACGCGGAGATCAGTGCCTCCAAAGGAGACGATGTGTGACTCCTCGTGAAACTTGATAGGAGTCCCAGGATTCCTGTGGCACGTGGAAAGGGACCCTTGGTCTCCCGCCTCAGCTGGAGAGGCGTCCCAATTGCCCTGCCAAGCCTCGAGGAGAATCCCGAGTTGTCCCTCGCAACTAGGCAGGAGTCCTGACGTCGCTGAACAAACACGTTTGTGGCAGGGCCATCCCCGTCGTAACTCGAGAATATACCCCAGGTTCCCGCCACAACTCGAGAAAAACCATGAGATTTCCCCCTCGCCGCGAGATGCGGCCCGATTCCCCTGCACTGTGTGCATAGCAATTCCGTGTTGCACATCACACATGAAAGGAGCCTTGATTTCCTTGATGGCACTCCAGAGAAACCCCAAGAACACTGTTTCAAGGCTAGAGGGATCCTGAGGTCACTGTAGCAACAAGAAAGAGCTCCGTGGGCCAAAAATCAACTCGAGATGAGAGGTTAGTCCCTGGCTTCGACTCCAGAGGACTACCACCTTACCACAAGCACCTCAAGAGGAGGCTTCTCTCAGCTCTAGGTATGTGAGAGGGACCCTGAGTTTGCGGCCTCAAGTGGAATGGACACCGCGATGCCCTGACTCGAAATAAGGCCAGATATCCCTGCAGTGACTTGAATGCAGGCTCGTCTTGCATCTCCCAAGACGAAAGGATGTCTGAATCCCCTGTGGAGACCACAGAGAAAGACCTAGTTCCCCCCCTCATCGTGACTGGAGGCCTCACATCCTATGAAAACTCCAGAGGAACGCGGAGATCAGTGCCTCCAAAGGAGACGATGCCTGACCTCTCGTGAAACTTCATAGGAGTCCCAGGATTACTGTGGCACGTGGAAAGGGACACTTGGTCTCCCACCTCAGCTGGAGAGGCGTCCCAATTGCCCTGCCAAGCCTCGAGGAGAATCCCGAGTTGTCCCTCGCAACTAGGCAGGAGTCCTGACGTCGTTGAACAAACATGTGGGTGGAAGGGCCATCCCCGTCGTAACTCGAAAATATACCACAGGTTCCCGCCGCAACTCGAGAAAAAAAATGAGACTTCCCCCTAGCCGCGAGATGAGGCCCGATTCCCCTGCACTGCGTGCAGAGCAATTCCGTGTTGCACATCACACATGAAAGGAGCCTTGATTTCCTTGATGGCACTCCAGAGAAACCCCAAGAACACTGTTTCAAGGCTAGAGGGATCCTGAGGTCACTGTAGCAACACGAAAGAGCTCCGTGGACCAAAAATCAACTCGAGATGAGAGGTTTGTCCCTGGCTTCGACTCCAGAGGAATACCACCTTACCACAAGCACCTCAAGAGGAGGCTTCTCTCAGCTCTAGGTATGTGAGAGGGACCCTGAGTTTGCGGCCTCAGGTGGAATGGACACTGCGATACCCTGACTCGAAATAAGGCCGGATATCCCTGCAGTGACTTGAATGCAGGCTCGTCTTGCATCTCCCAAGACGAAAGGATGTCTGAATCCCCTGTGGAGACCACAGAGAAAGACATAGTTCCCCACCTCATCGCGACCGGAGGCCTCACATCCTTTGAAAACTCCAGAGGTACGCGGAGATCAGTGCCTCCAACGGAGACGATGCCTGACTCCTCATGAAACTTGATAGGAGTCCCAGGATTCCTGTGGCACGTGGAAAGGGACACTTGGTCTCCCGCCTCAGCTGGAGAGGCGTCCCAATTGCCCTGCCAAGCCTCAAGGAGAATCCCGAGTTGTCCCTCGCAACTAGGCAGGAGTCCTGACGTCGCTGAACAAACACGTGGGTGGAAGGGCCATCCCCGTCGTACCTCGAGAATATACCCCAGGTTCCCGCCGCAACTCGAGAAAAACCATGAGCCTTCCCCCTCGCCGCGAGATGAGGCCCGATTCCCCTGCACTGCGTGCAGAGCAATTCCGTGTTGCACATCACACATGAAAAGAGCCTTGATTTCCTTGATGGCACTCCAGAGAAACTCCAAGAACACTGTTTCAAGGCTAGAGGGATCCTGAGGTCACTGTAGCAACACGAAAGAGCTCCGTGGACGAAAAATCAACTCGAGATGAGAGGTTAGTCCCTGGCTTCGACTCCAGAGGAATACCACCTAACCACAAGCACCTCAAGAGGAGGCTTCTCTCAGCTCTAGGTATGTGAGAGGGACCCTGAGTTTTCGGCCTCAAGTGGAATGGACAGCGCGATACCCTGACTCGAAATAAGGCCGGATATCCCTGCAGTGACTTGAATGCAGGCTCGTCTTGCATCTCCCAAGACGAAAAGATGTCTGAATGTCCTGTTGAGACCACAGAGACAGACCTAGTTCCCCACCTCATCGCGACCGGAGGCCTCACATCCTTTGAAAACTCCAGAGGTACGCGGAGATCAGTGCCTCCAAAGGAGACGATGTGTGACTCCTCGTGAAACTTGATAGGAGTCCCAGGATTCCTGTGGCACGTGGAAAGGGACCCTTGGTCTCCCGCCTCAGCTGGAGAGGCGTCCCAATTGCCCTGCCAAGCCTCGAGGAGAATCCCGAGTTGTCCCTCGCAACTAGGCAGGAGTCCTGACGTCGCTGAACAAACACGTTTGTGGCAGGGCCATCCCCGTCGTAACTCGAGAATATACCCCAGGTTCCCGCCGCAACTCGAGAAAAACCATGAGATTTCCCCCTCGCCGCGAGATGCGGCCCGATTCCCCTGCACTGTGTGCATAGCAATTCCGTGTTGCACATCACACATGAAAGGAGCCTTGATTTCCTTGATGGCACTCCAGAGAAACCCCAAGAACACTGTTTCAAGGCTAGAGGGATCCTGAGGTCACTGTAGCAACAAGAAAGAGCTCCGTGGGCCAAAAATCAACTCGAGATGAGAGGTTAGTCCCTGGCTTCAACTCCAGAGGAATACCACCTTACCACAAGCACCTCAAGAGGAGGCTTCTCTCAGCTCTAGGTATGTGAGAGGGACCCTGAGTTTGCGGCCTCAAGTGGAATGGACACCGCGATGCCCTGACTCGAAATAAGGCCAGATATCCCTGCAGTGACTTGAATGCAGGCTCGTCTTGCATCTCCCAAGACGAAAGGATGTCTGAATCCCCTGTGGAGACCACAGAGAAAGACCTAGTTCCCCACCTCATCGCGACCGGAGGCCTCACATCCTTTGAAAACTCCAGAGGTACGCGGAGATCAGTGCCTCCAACGGAGACGATGTCTGACTCCTCATGAAACTTGATAGGAGTCCCAGGATTCCTGTGGCACGTGGAAAGGGACACTTGGTCTCCCGCCTCAGCTGGAGAGGCGTCCCAATTGCCCTGCCAAGCCTCGAGGAGAATCCCGAGTTGTCCCTCGCAACTAGGCAGGAGTCCTGACGTCGCTGAACAAACACGTGGGTGGAAGGGCCATCCCCGTCGTAACTCGAGAATATACCCCAGGTTCCCGCCGCAACTCGAGAAAAACCATGAGCCTTCCCCCTCGCCGCGAGATGAGGCCCGATTCCCCTGCACTGCGTGCAGAGCAATTCCGTGTTGCACATCACACATGAAAAGAGCCTTGATTTCCTTGATGGCACTCCAGAGAAACTCCAAGAACACTGTTTCAAGGCTAGAGGGATCCTGAGGTCACTGTAGCAACACGAAAGAGCTCCGTGGACGAAAAATCAACTCGAGATGAGAGGTTAGTCCCTGGCTTCGACTCCAGAGGAATACCACCTAACCACAAGCACCTCAAGAGGAGGCTTCTCTCAGCTCTAGGTATGTGAGAGGGACCCTGAGTTTGCGGCCTCAAGTGGAATGGACAGCGCGATGCCCTGACTCGAAATAAGGCCGGATATCCCTGCAGTGACTTGAATGCAGGCTCGTCTTGCATCTCCCAAGATGAAAGGATGTCTGAATCCCCTGTGGAGACCACAGGGAAAGACCTAGTTCCCCACCTCATCGCGACCGGAGGCCTCACATCCTTTGAAAACTCCAGAGGTACGCGGAGATCAGTGCCTCCAAAGGAGACGATGCCTGACTCCTCGTGAAACTTGATAGGAGTCCCAGGATTCCTGTGGCACGTGGAAAGGGACCCTTGGTCTCCCGCCTGAGCTGGAGAGGCGTCCCAATTGCCCTGCCAAACCTCGAGGAGAATCCCGAGTTGTCCCTCGCAACTAGGCAGGAGTCCTGATCGCTGAACAAACACGTGGATGGAAGGGCCATCCCCGTCGTAACTCGAGAATACACCCCAGGTTCCCGCCGCAACTCGAGAAAAACCATGAGACTTCCTCCTTGCCGCTAGATGAGGCCCGATTCCCCTGCACAGGGTGCAGAGCAATTCCGAGTTGAACATCACACATGAAAGGAGCCTTGATTTCCTTGATGGCACTCCAGAGAAACCCCAAGAACACTGTTTCAAGGCTAGAGGAAAACTGAGGTCACTGCAGCAACACGAAAGAGCTCCGTGGACCAAAAATCAACTCGAGATGAGAGGTTAGTCCCTGGCTTCGACTCCAGAGGAATACCACCTAACCACAAGCACCTCAAGAGGAGGCTTCTCTCAGCTCTAGGTATGTGAGAGGGACCCTGAGTTTGTGGCCTCAAGTGGAATGGACACCGCGATGCCCTGACTCGAAATAAGGCCGGATATCCCTGCAGTGACTTGAAGGCAGGCTCGTCTTGCATCTCCGAAGACGAAAGGATGTCTGAATCCCCTGTGGAGACCACAGAGAAAGACCTAGTTCCCCACCTCATCGCGACCGGAGGCCTCACATCCTTTGAAAACTCCAGAGGTACGCGGAGATCAGTGCCTCCAACGGAGACGATGCCTGACTCCTCGTGAAACTTGATAGGAGTCCCAGGATTCCTGTGGCACGTGGAAAGGGACACTTGGTCTCCCGCCTCAGCTGGAGAGGCGTCCCAATTGCCCTGCCAAGCCTCGAGGAGAATCCCGAGTTGTCCCTCGCAACTAGGCAGGAGTCCTGACGTCGCTGAACAAACACGTGGGTGGAAGGGCCATCCCCGTCGTAACTCGAGAATATACCCCAGGTTCCCGCCGCAACTCGAGAAAAACCATGAGCCTTCCCCCTCGCCGCGAGATGAGGCCCGATTCCCCTGCACTGCGTGCAGAGCAATTCCGTGTTGCACATCACACATGAAAAGAGCCTTGATTTCCTTGATGGCACTCCAGAGAAACTCCAAGAACACTGTTTCAAGGCTAGAGGGATCCTGAGGTCACTGTAGCAACACGAAAGAGCTCCGTGGACGAAAAATCAACTCGAGATGAGAGGTTAGTCCCTGGCTTCGACTCCAGAGGAATACCACCTAACCACAAGCACCTCAAGAGGAGGCTTCTCTCAGCTCTAGGTATGTGAGAGGGACCCTGAGTTTGCGGCCTCAAGTGGAATGGACAGCGCGATGCCCTGACTCGAAATAAGGCCGGATATCCCTGCAGTGACTTGAATGCAGGCTCGTCTTGCATCTCCCAAGATGAAAGGATGTCTGAATCCCCTGTGGAGACCACAGAGAAAGACCTAGTTCCCCACCTCATCGCGACCGGAGGCCTCACATCCTTTGAAAACTCCAGAGGTACGCGGAGATCAGTGCCTCCAAAGGAGACGATGCCTGACTCCTCGTGAAACTTGATAGGAGTCCCAGGATTCCTGTGGCACGTGGAAAGGGACCCTTGGTCTCCCGCCTGAGCTGGAGAGGCGTCCCAATTGCCCTGCCAAACCTCAAGGAGAATCCCGAGTTGTCCCTCGCAACTAGGCAGGAGTCCTGATCGCTGAACAAACACGTGGATGGAAGGGCCATCCCCGTCGTAACTCGAGAATACACCCCAGGTTCCCGCCGCAACTCGAGAAAAACCATGAGACTTCCTCCTTGCCGCGAGATGAGGCCCGATTCCCCTGCACAGGGTGCAGAGCAATTCCGAGTTGCACATCACACATGAAAGGAGCCTTGATTTCCTTGATGGCACTCCAGAGAAACCCCAAGAACACTGTTTCAAGGCTAGAGGAAAACTGAGGTCACTGCAGCAACACGAAAGAGCTCCGTGGACCAAAAATCAACTCGAGATGAGAGGTTAGTCCCTGGCTTCGACTCCAGAGGAATACCACCTAACCACAAGCACCTCAAGAGGAGGCTTCTCTCAGCTCTAGGTATGTGAGAGGGACCCTGAGTTTGCGGCCTCAAGTGGAATGGACAGCGCGATGCCCTGACTCGAAATAAGGCCGGATATCCCTGCAGTGACTTGAATGCAGGCTCGTCTTGCATCTCCCAAGATGAAAGGATGTCTGAATCCCCTGTGGAGACCACAGGGAAAGACCTAGTTCCCCACCTCATCGCGACCGGAGGCCTCACATCCTTTGAAAACTCCAGAGGTACGCGGAGATCAGTGCCTCCAAAGGAGACGATGCCTGACTCCTCGTGAAACTTGATAGGAGTCCCAGGATTCCTGTGGCACGTGGAAAGGGACCCTTGGTCTCCCGCCTGAGCTGGAGAGGCGTCCCAATTGCCCTGCCAAACCTCGAGGAGAATCCCGAGTTGTCCCTCGCAACTAGGCAGGAGTCCTGATCGCTGAACAAACACGTGGATGGAAGGGCCATCCCCGTCGTAACTCGAGAATACACCCCAGGTTCCCGCCGCAACTCGAGAAAAACCATGAGACTTCCTCCTTGCCGCGAGATGAGGCCCGATTCCCCTGCACAGGGTGCAGAGCAATTCCGAGTTGCACATCACACATGAAAGGAGCCTTGATTTCCTTGATGGCACTCCAGAGAAACCCCAAGAACACTGTTTCAAGGCTAGAGGAAAACTGAGGTCACTGCAGCAACACGAAAGAGCTCCGTGGACCAAAAATCAACTCGAGATGAGAGGTTAGTCCCTGGCTTCGACTCCAGAGGAATACCACCTAACCACAAGCACCTCAAGAGGAGGCTTCTCTCAGCTCTAGGTATGTGAGAGGGACCCTGAGTTTGTGGCCTCAAGTGGAATGGACACCGCGATGCCCTGACTCGAAATAAGGCCGGATATCCCTGCAGTGACTTGAAGGCAGGCTCGTCTTGCATCTCCGAAGACAAAAGGATGTCTGAATCCCCTGTGGAGACCACAGAGAAAGACCTAGTTCCCCACCTCATCGCGACCGGAGGCCTCACATCCTTTGAAAACTCCAGAGGTACGCGGAGATCAGTGCCTCCAACGGAGACGATGCCTGACTCCTCGTGAAACTTGATAGGAGTCCCAGGATTCCTGTGGCACGTGGAAAGGGACACTTGGTCTCCCGCCTCAGCTGGAGAGGCGTCCCAATTGCCCTGCCAAGCCTCGAGGAGAATCCCGAGTTGTCCCTCGCAACTAGGCAGGAGTCCTGACGTCGCTGAACAAACACGTGAGTGGAAGGGCCATCCCCGTCGTAACTCGAGAATATACCCCAGGTTCCCGCCGCAACTCGAGAAAAACCATGAGCCTTCCCCCTCGCCGCGAAATGAGGCCCGATTCCCCTGCACTGCGTGCAGAGCAATTCCGTGTTGCACATCACACATGAAAAGAGCCTTGATTTCCTTGATGGCACTCCAGAGAAACTCCAAGAACACTGTTTCAAGGCTAGAGGGATCCTGAGGTCACTGTAGCAACACGAAAGAGCTCCGTGGACGAAAAATCAACTCGAGATGAGAGGTTAGTCCCTGGCTTCGACTCCAGAGGAACACCACCTAACCACAAGCACCTCAAGAGGAGGCTTCTCTCAGCTCTAGGTATGTGAGAGGGACCCTGAGTTTGCGGCCTCAAGTGGAATGGACAGCGCGATGCCCTGACTCGAAATAAGGCCGGATATCCCTGCAGTGACTTGAATGCAGGCTCGTCTTGCATCTCCCAAGATGAAAGGATTTCTGAATCCCCTGTGGAGACCACAGGGAAAGACCTAGTTCCCCACCTCATCGCGACCGGAGGCCTCACATCCTTTGAAAACTCCAGAGGTACGCGGAGATCAGTGCCTCCAAAGGAGACGATGCCTGACTCCTCGTGAAACTTGATAGGAGTCCCAGGATTCCTGTGGCACGTGGAAAGGGACCCTTGGTCTCCCGCCTCAGCTGGAGAGGCATCCCAATTGCCCTGCCAAGCCTCGAGGAGAATCCCGAGTTGTCCCTCGCAACTAGGCAGGAGTCCTGATCGCTGAACAAACACGTGGATGGAAGGGCCATCCCCGTCGTAACTCGAGAATACCCCCCAGGTTCCCGCAGAAACTCGAGAAAAACCATGAGACTTCCTCCTTGCCGCGAGATGAGGCCCGATTCCCCTGCACAGGGTGCAGAGCAATTCCGAGTTGCACATCACACATGAAAGGAGCCTTGATTTCCTTGATGGTACTCCAAAGAAACCCCAAGAACACTGTTTCAAGGCTAGAGGAAAACTGAGGTCACTGCAGCAACACGAAAGAGCTCCGTGGACCAAAAATCAACTCGAGATGAGAGGTTAGTCCCTGGCTTCGACTCCAGAGGAATACCACCTAACCACAAGCACCTCAAGAGGAGGCTTCTCTCAGCTCTAGGTATGTGAGAGGGACCCTGAGTTTGTGGCCTCAAGTGGAATGGACACCGCGATGCCCTGACTCGAAATAAGGCCGGATATCCCTGCAGTGACTTGAAGGCAGGCTCGTCTTGCATCTCCGAAGACGAAAGGATGTCTGAATCCCCTGTGGAGACCACAGAGAAGGACCTAGTTCCCCACCTCATCGCGACCGGAGGCCTCACATCCTTTGAAAACTCCAGAGGTACGCGGAGATCAGTGCCTCCAAAGGAGACGATGCCTGACTCCTCGTGAAACTTGATAGGAGTCCCAGGATTCCTGTGGCACATGGAAAGGGACACTTGGTCTCCCGCCTCAGCTGCAGAGGCGTCCCAATTGCCCTGCGAAGCCTCGAGGAGAATGCTGAGTTGTCCCTCTCAACTAGGCAGATTCCTGACATCACTGAAGAAACACGTGTGTGGAAGGGCCATCCCCGTCGTAACTCGAGAATATAACCCAGGTTCACACCGCAACTCGAGAAAAACCATGAGACTTCCCCCTTGCCGTGAGCTGAGGCCCGATTCCCCTGCACTGCGTGCAGAGCAATTCCGTGTTGCACATCACACATGAAAGGAGCCTTGATTTCCTTGATGGCACTCCAGAGAAACCCCAAGAACACTGTTTCAAGGCTAGAGGGATCCTGAGGTCACTGTAGCAACACGAAAGAGCTCCGTGGACGAGAAATCACCTCGAGATGAGAGGTTAGTCCCTGGCTTCGACTCCAGAGGAATACCACCTTACCACAAGCACCTCAAGAGGAGACTTCTCTCAGCTCTAGGTATGTGAGAGGGACCCTGAATTTGTGTCCTCAAGTGGAATGGACACCGCGATGCCCTGGCTCGAAATAAGGCCGGATATCCCTGCAGTGACTTGAATGCAGGCTCGTCTTGCATCCCCCAAGACGAAAGGATGTCTGAATCCCCTGTGGAGACCACAGAGAAAGACCTAGTTCCCCACCTCATCGCGACCGGAGGCCTCACATCCTTTGAAAACTCCAGAGGTACGCGGAGATCAGTGCCTCCAAAGGAGACGATGCCTGACTCCTCGTGAAACTTGATAGGTGTCCCAGGATTCCTGTGGCACATGGAAAGGGAACCTTGGTCTCCCGCCTCAGCTGGAGAGGCGTCCCAATTGCCCTGCCAAGCCTCGAGGAGAATCCCGAGTTGTCCCTCGCAACTAGGCAGGAGTCCTGACGTCGCTGAACAAACACGTTGGTTGAAGGGCCATCCCCGTCGTACCTCGAGAATATACCCCAGGTTCCCGCCGCAACTCGAGAAAAACCATGAGACTTCCCCCTCGCCGCGATATGAGGCTCGATTCTCCTGCACTGCATGCAGAGCAATTTTGTGTTGTACATCAAACATGAAAGGAGCCTTGATTTAATTGATGGCACTCCAGAGAAACCCCAAGAACACTGTTTCAAGGCTAGAGGTATCCTGAGGTTACTGTAGCAACACGAAAGAACTCCGTGGACCAAAAATCCACTCGAGATGAGAGGTTAGTCCCTGGCTTCGACTCCAGAGGAATACCACCTTACCACAAGCACCTCAAGAGGAGGCTTCTCTCAGCTCTAGCTATGTGCTGAGTTTGCGGCCTCAAGTGGAATGGATACCGCGATGCCCTGACTCGAAATAAGGCTGGATATCCCTGCAGTGACTTGAATGCAGGCTCGTCTTGCATCTCCCAAGACGAAAGGATGTCTGAATCCCCTGTGGAGACCACAGAAAAAGACCTAGTTCCCCACCTCATCGCGTCCGGAGGCCTCACATCATTTGAAAACTCCAGAGGTACGCGGAGATCAGTGCCTCCAAAGGAGACGATGCCTGACTCCTCGTGAAACTTGATAGGAGTCCCAGGATTCCTGTGGCACGTGGAAAGGGACCCTTGGTCTCCCGCCTCAGCTGGAGAGGCGTCCCAATTGCCCTGCCAAGCCTCGAGGAGAATCCCGAGTTGTCCCTCGCAACTAGGCAGGAGTCCTGACGTCGCTTAACAAACACGTGGGTGGAAGGGCCATCCTCGTCGTAACTCGAGAATATACCCCAGGTTTCCGCCACAACTCGAGGAAAACCATGAGACTTCCCCCTCGCCGCGAGATGAGGCCCGATTCCTCTGCACTGCGTGCAGAGCAATTCACTGTTGCACATCACACATGAAAGGAACCTTGATTTCCTTGATGGCACTCCAGAGAAACCCCAAGAACACTGTTTCAAGGCTAGAGGGATCCTGAGGTCACTGTAGCCACAGAAAAGAGCTCCGTGGCCCAAAAATCAACTCGAGATGAGAGGTTAGTCCCTGGCTTCGTCTCCAGAGGAATACCACCTTAACACAAGCACCTCAAGAGGAGGCTTCTCTCAGCTCTAGGTATGTGAGAGGGACCCTGAGTTTGCGGCCTCAAGTGGAATGGATACCGCGATGCCCTGAGTCGAAATAAGGCTGGATATCCCTGCAGTGACTTGAATGCAGGCTCGTCTTGCATCTCCCAAGACGAAAGGATGTCTGAATCCCGTGTGGAGACCACAGAAAAAGACCTAGTTCCCCACCTCATCGCGACCGGAGGCCTCACATCCTTTGAAAACTCCAGAGGTACGCGGAGATCAGTGCCTCCAAAGGAGACGATGCCTGACTCCTCGTGAAACTTGATAGGAGTCCCAGGATACCTGTGGCACGTGGAAAGGGACCCTTGCTCTCCCGCCTCAGCTGTAGAGGCGTCCCAATTGCCCTGCCAAGCCTCGAGGAGAATCCCGAGTTGTCCCTCGCAACTCGGCAGGAGTCCTGACGTCGCTGAACAAACACGTGGGTGGAAGGGCCATCCCCGTCATAACTCGAGAATATACCCCAGGGTCCCGCCGCAACTCGAGAAAAACCATGAGACTTCCCCCTCGCCGCGAGATGAGGCTCGATTCTCCTGCACTGTATGCAGAGCAATTCCGTGTTACACATCAAACATGAAAGGAGCCTTGATTTCCTTGATGGCACTCCAGAGAAACCCCAAGAACAGTGTTTCAAGGCTAGACGGATCCTGAGGTTACTGTAGCAACACGAAAGAGGTCCGTGGACCAAAAATCAACTCGAGATGAGAGGTTAGTCCCTGGCTTCGACTCCAGAGGAATACCACCTTACCACAAGCACCTCAAGAGGAGGCTTCTCTCAGCTCTAGGTATGTGAGAGGGACCCTGATTTTGCGGACTCAAGTTTAATGGACACTGCGATGCCCTGGGTCGAGATAAGGCCGGATATCCCTGCAGTGACTTGAATGCAGGCTCGTCTTGCATCTCCCAAGATGAAAGGATGTCTGAATCCCCTGTGGAGACCACAGAGAAAGACCTAGTCCCCACCTCATCGCGACCGGAGGCCTCACATCCTTTGAAAACTCCAGAGGTACGCGGAGATCAGTGCCTCCAAAGGAGACGATGCCTGACTCCTCGTGAAACTTGATAGGAGTCCCAGGATTCCTGTGGCACATGGAAAGGGACCCTTGGTCTCCCGCCTCAGCTGGAGAGGCGTCCCAATTGCCCTGCCAAGCCTCGAGGAGAATCCCGAGTTGTCCTTCGCAACTAGACAGGAGTCCTGACGTCGCTGAACAAACATGTGGATGGAAGGGCCATCCCATTCGTAACTCGAGAATATACCCCAGGTTCCCGCCGCAACTCGAGAAAAACCATGAGACTTCCCCCTCGCCGCGAGATGAGGCCCGATTCCCCTGCACTGCGTGCAGAGCAATTCCGAGTTGCACATCACACATGAAAGGAGCCTTGATTTCCTTGGTGGCACTCCAGAGAAACCCCAAGAACACTGTTTCAAGGCTAGAGGGATCCTGAGGTCACTCTAGCAACACGAAAGAGGTCCGTGGACCAAGAATCAACTCGAGATGAGAGGTTAGTCCCTGGCTTCGACTCCAGAGGAATACCACCTTACCACAAGCACCTCAAGAGGAGGCTTCTCTCAGCTCTAGCTATGTGCTGAGTTTGCGGCCTCAAGTGGAATGGACACCGCGATGCCCTGACTCGAAATAAGGCCGGATATCCCTGCAGTGACTTGAATGCAGGCTCGTCTTGCATCTCCCAAGACGAAAGGATGTCCGAATCCCCTGTGGAGACCACAGAAAAAGACCTAGTTCCCCACCTCATCACGACCGGAGGCCTCACATCCTTTGAAAACTCCAGAGGTACGCGGAGATCAGTGCCTCCAAGGGAGAAGATGCCTGACTCCTCGTGAAACTTGATAGGAGCCCCAGGATTGCCGTGGCACGTGGAAAGGGACCCTTGGTCTCCCGCCTCAGCTGGAGAGGCGTCCCAATTGCCCTGCCAAGCCTCGAGGAGAATCCCGAGTTGTCCCTCGCAACTAGGCAGGAGTCCTGACGTCGCTGAACAAACACGTGGCTGGAAGGGCCATCGCCGTCATAACTCGAGAATATACCCCAGGTTCCCGCCGCAACTCGAGAAAAACCATGAGACTTCCCCCTCGCCGCGAGATGAGGCCCGATTCCCCTGCACTGAGTGCAGAGCAATTCCGTGTTGCACATCACACATGAAAGGAGCCTTGATTTCCTTGGTGGCACTCCAGAGAAACCCCAAGAACACTGTTTCAAGGCTAGAGGGATCCTGAGGTCACTGTAGCAACACGAAAGAGCTCCGTGGACCACAAATCAACTCGAGATGAGAGGTTAGTCTCTGGCTTCGACTCCAGAGGAATACCACCTTACCACAAGCACCTCAAGAGGAGGCTTCTCTCAGCTCTAGCTATGTGCTGAGTTTGCGGCCTCAAGTGGAATGGACACCGCGATGCCCTGACTCGAAATAAGGCCGGATATCCCTGCAGTGACTTGAATGCAGGCTCGTCTTGCATCTCCCAAGACGAAAGGATGTCTGAATCCCCTGTGGAGACCACAGAAAAAGACCTAGTTCCCAACCTCATCGCGACCGGAGGCCTCACATCCTTTGAAAACTCCAGAGGTACGCGGAGATCAGTGCCTCCAAAGGAGACGATGCCTGACTCCTCGTGAAACTTGATAGGAGTCCCAGGATTGCTGTGGCACGTGCAAAGGGACCCTTGGTCTCCCGCCTCAGCTGGAGAGGAGTCCCAATTGCCCTGCCAAGTCTCGAGGAGAATCCCGAGTTGTCCCTCGCAACTAAGCAGGAGTCGTGACGTCGCTGAACAAACACGTGGGTGGAAGGGCCATCCCCGTCGTAACTCGAGAATATACGCCAGGTTCCCGCCGCAACTCGAGAAAAACCATGAGACTTCCCCCTCGCCGCGAGAAGAGGCCCGATTCCCCTGCACTGCGTCCAGAGCAATTCAGTGTTGCACATCACACATGAAAGGACCCTTGATTTGCTTGATGGCACTCCAGAGAAACCCCACGAACACTGTTTCAAGGCTAGAGGGATCCTGAGGTCACTGTAGCCACACGAAAGAGCACCGTGGCCCAAAAATCAACTCGAGATGAGAGGATAGTCCCTGGCTTCGACTCCAGAAGAATACCACCTTGACACAAGCACCTCAAGAGGAGGCTTCTCTCAGCTCTAGGTATGTGAGAGGGACCCTGAGTTTGCGGCCTCAAGTGGAATGGACACCGCGATGCCCTGACTCGAAATAAGGCCGGATATCCCTGCAGTGTCTTGAATGCAGGCGCGTCTTGCATCTCCCAAGACGAAAGGATGTCTGAATCCCCTGTGGAGACCACAGAGAAAGATCTAGTTCCCCACCTCATCGCGACCGGAGGCCTCACATCCTTTGAAAACTCCAGAGGTACGCGGAGATCAGTGCCTCCAAAGGAGACGATGCCTGACTCCTCGTGAAACTTGATAGGAGTCCCAGGATTCCTGTGGCACGTGGAAAGGGACCCTTGGTCTCCCGCCTCGGCTGGAGAGGCGTCCCTATTGCCCTGCCAAGCCTCGAGGAGAATCCCGAGTTGTCCCTCGCAAATAGGCAGGAGTCCTGACGTCGCTGAACAAACACGTGGGTGGAAGGGCCATTCCCGTCATAACTCGAGAATATACCCCAAGGTCCCGCCGCAACTCGAGAAAAACCATGAGACTTCCCCCTCGCCGCGAGATGAGGCCCGATTCTCCTGCACTGCATGCAGAGCAATTCCGTATTGCACATCAAACATGAAAGGATCCTTGATTTCCTTGATGGCACTCCAGAGAAACCCCAAGAACACTGTTTCAAGGCTAGAGGGATCCTGAGGTTACTGTAGCAACACGAAAGAGGTCCGTGGACCAAAAATCAACTCGAGATGAGAGGTTTGTCCCTGGCTTCGACTCCAGAGGAATACCACCTTACCACAAGCACCTCAAGAGGAGGCTTCTCTCAGCTCTAGGTATGTGAGAGGGACCCTGAGTTTGCGGCCTCAAGTGGAATGGACACTGCGATGCCCTGACGCGAAATAAGGCCGGATATCCCTGCAGTGACTTGAATGCAGGCTCGTCTTGCATCTCCCAAGACGAAAGGATGTCTGAATCCCCTGTGGAGACCACAGAGAAAGAACTAGTTCCCCACCTCATGGCGACCGGAGGCCTCACATTCTTTGAAAACTTCAGAGGTACGCGGAGATCAGTGCCTCCAAAGGAGACGATGCCTGACTCCTCGTGAAACTTGATAGGAGTCCCAGGATTCCTGTGGCACATGGAAAGGGACCCTTGGTCTCCCGCCTCAGCTGGAGAGGCGTTCCAATTGCCCTGCCAAGCCTCGAGGAGAATCCCGAGTTTTCCCTCTCAACTAGGCAGGAGTCCTGACGTCGCTGAACAAACATGTGGGTGGAAGGGCCATCCCAGTCGTAACTCGAGAATATACCCCAGGTTCCCGCCGCAACTCGAGAAAAACCATGAGACTTCCCCCTCGCCGCGAGATGAGGCCCGATTCCCCTGCACTGCGTGCAGAGCAATTCCAAGTTGCACATCACACATGAAAGGAGCCTTGATTTCCTTGGTGGCACTCCAGAGAAACCCCAAGAACACTGTTTCAAGGCTAGAGGGATCCTGAGGTCACTCTAGCAACACAAAAGAGCTCCGTGGACCACAAATCAACTGGAGATGAGAGGTTAGTCCCTGGCTTCGACTCCAGAGGAATACCACCTTACCACAAGCACCTCAAGAGGAGGCTTCTCTCAGCTCTAGGTATGTGAGAGGGACAATGATTTTGTGGCCTCAAGTGGAATGGACACTGCGATACCCTGACTCGAAATAAGGCCGGATATCCCTGCAGTGACTTGAATGCAGGCTCGTCTTGCATCTCCCAAGACGAAAAGATGTCTGAATGTCCTGTTGAGACCACAGAGACAGACCTAGTTCCCCACCTCATCGTGACCGGAGGCCTCACATCCTTTGAAAACTCCAGAGGTACGCGGAGATCAGTGCCTCCAAAGGAGACGATGCCTGACTCCTCGTGAAACTTGATAGGAGTCCCAGGATTCCTGTGGCACGTGGAAAGGGACACTTGGTCTCCCGCCTCAGCTGGAGAGGCATCCCAATTGCCCTGCCAAGCCTCGAGGAGAATCCCGAGTTGTCCCTCGCAACTAGGCAGGAGTCCTGCCATCGCTGAACAAACACGTGTGTGTAAGGGCCATCCCAGTCGTAACTCGAGAATATACCCCAGGTTCCCGCCGCAACTCGAGAAAAACCATGAGACTTCCCCCTCGCCGCGAGATGAGGCCCGATTCCCCTGCACTGCGTGCAGAGCAATTCCGTGTTGCACATCACACATGAAAGGAGCCTTGATTTCCTTGATGGCACTCCAGGGAAACACCAAGAACACTGTTTCAAGGCTAGAGGAATCCAGAGGGCACTGTAGTAACAGGAAAGAGCTCCGTGGACCAAAAATCAACTCGAGATGAGAGGTTAGTCCCTGGCTTCGACTCCAGAGGAATACCACCTTACCACAAGCACCTCAAGAGGAGGCTTCTCTCAGCTCTAGGTATGTGAGAGGGACCCTGAGTTTGCGGCCTCAAGTGGAATGGACACCGCGATGCCCTGACTCAAAATAAGGACGGATATCCCTGCAGTGACTTGAATGCAGGCTCGTCTTCCATCTCCCAAGATGAAAGGATGTCTGAATCCCCTGTGGAGACCAGAGAGAAAGACCTAGTTCCCCACCTCATCGCGACCGGAGGCCTCACATCCTTTGAAAACTCCAGAGGTACGCGGAGATCAGTGCCTCCAAAGGAGACGATGCCTGACTCCTCGTGAAACTTGATAGGAGACCCAGGATTCCTGTGGCATGTGGAAAGGGACCCTTGGTCTCCCGCCTCAGCTGGAGAGGCGTCCCAATTGCCCTGCCAAACCTCGAGGAGAATCCCGAATTGTCCGTCGCAACTAGGCAGGAGTCCTGACGTCGCTGAACTTACACGTGGGTGGAAGGGCCATCCCCGTCGTAACTCGAGAATATACCCCAGGTTCCCGCCGCAACTCGAGAAAAACCATGAGACTTCCCCCTCGCCGCGAGATGAGGCCCGATTCCCCTGCACTGCGTGCAGAGCAATTCCGTGTTGCACATCACACATGAAAGGAGCCTTAATTTCCTTGATGGCACTCCAGAGAAACCCCAAGAACACTGTTTCAAGGCTAGAGGGATCCTGAGGTCACTGTAGCAACACGAAAGAGCTCCGTGGACCAAAAATCAACTCTAGATGAGAGGTTACTCCCTGGCTTCGACTCCAGAGGAATACCACCTTACCACAAGCACCTCAAGAGGAGGCTTCTCTCAGCTCTAGGTATGTGAGAGGGACCCTGAGTTTGCGGCCTCAAGTGGAATGGACACTGCGATGCCCTGACGCGAAATAAGGCCGGATATCCCTGCAGTGACTTGAATGCAGGCTCGTCTTGCATCTCCCAAGACGAAAGGATGTCTGAATCCCCTGTGGAGACCACAGAGAAAGAACTAGTTCCCCACCTCATGGCGACCGGAGGCCTCACATTCTTTGAAAACTTCAGAGGTACGCGGAGATCAGTGCCTCCAAAGGAGACGATGCCTGACTCCTCGTGAAACTTGATAGGAGTCCCAGGATTCCTGTGGCACATGGAAAGGGACCCTTGGTCTCCCGCCTCAGCTGGAGAGGCGTTCCAATTGCCCTGCCAAGCCTCGAGGAGAATCCCGAGTTTTCCCTCGCAACTAGGCAGGAGTCCTGACGTCGCTGAACAAACATGTGGGTGGAAGGGCCATCCCAGTCGTAACTCGAGAATATACCCCAGGTTCCCGCCGCAACTCGAGAAAAACCATGAGACTTCCCCCTCGCCGCGAGATGAGGCCCGATTCCCCTGCACTGCGTGCAGAGCAATTCCAAGTTGCACATCACACATGAAAGGAGCCTTGATTTCCTTGGTGGCACTCCAGAGAAACCCCAAGAACACTGTTTCAAGGCTAGAGGGATCCTGAGGTCACTCTAGCAACACAAAAGAGCTCCGTGGACCACAAATCAACTGGAGATGAGAGGTTAGTCCCTGGCTTCGACTCCAGAGGAATACCACCTTACCACAAGCACCTGAAGAGGAGGCTTCTCTCAGCTCTAGGTATGTGAGAGGGACAATGATTTTGTGGCCTCAAGTGGAATGGACACTGCGATACCCTGACTCGAAATAAGGCCGGATATCCCTGCAGTGACTTGAATGCAGGCTCGTCTTGCATCTCCCAAGACGAAAAGATGTCTGAATGTCCTGTTGAGACCACAGAGACAGACCTAGTTCCCCACCTCATCGCGACCGGAGGCCTCACATCCTTTGAAAACTCCAGAGGTACGCGGAGATCAGTGCCTCCAAAGGAGACGATGCCTGACTCCTCGTGAAACTTGATAGGAGTCCCAGGATTCCTGTGGCACGTGGAAAGGGACACTTGGTCTCCCGCCTCAGCTGGAGAGGCATCCCAATTGCCCTGCCAAGCCTCGAGGAGAATCCCGAGTTGTCCCTCGCAACTAGGCAGGAGTCCTGCCATCGCTGAACAAACACGTGTGTGTAAGGGCCATCCCAGTCGTAACTCGAGAATATACCCCAGGTTCCCGCCGCAACTCGAGAAAAACCATGAGACTTCCCCCTCGCCGCGAGATGAGGCCCGATTCCCCTGCACTGCGTGCAGAGCAATTCCATGTTGCACATCACACATGAAAGGAGCCTTGATTTCCTTGATGGCACTCCAGGGAAACACCAAGAACACTGTTTCAAGGCTAGAGGAATCCAGAGGGCACTGTAGTAACAGGAATGAGCTCCGTGGACCAACAATCAACTCGAGATGAGAGGTTAGTCCCTGGCTTCGACTCCAGAGGAATACCTCCTTACCACAAGCACCTCAAGAGTAGCCTTCTCTCAGCTCTAGGTATGTGAGAGGGACCCTGAGTTTGCGGCCTCAAGTGGAATGGACACCGCGATGCCCTGACGCAAAATAAGGCTGGATATACCTGTAGTGACTTGAATGCAGGCTCGTCTTGCATCTCCCAAGACGAAAGGATGTCTGAATCCCCTGTGGAGACCACAGAGAAAGACCTAGTTCCCCACCTCATCGCGACCGGAAGCCTCACATCCTTTGAAAACTCCAGAGGTACGCGGAGATCAGTGCCTCCAAAGGAGACGATGCCTGACTCCTTGTGAAACTTAATAGGAGTCCCAGGATTCCTGTGGCACGAGGAAAGGGACACTTGGTCTCCCGCCTCAGCTGGAGTGGCGTCCCAATTGCCCTGCCAAGCCTCGTGGAGAATCCCGAGTTGTCCCTCGCAACTAGGCAGGAGTCCTGCCGTCGCTGAACAAACACGTGGTTGGAAGGGCCATCCCAGTCGTAACTCGAAAATATACCCCAGGTTCCCGCCACAACTCGAGAAAAACCATGAGACTTCCCCCTCGCCGCGATATGAGGCCCGATTCCCCTGCACTGTGTGCAGAGCAATTCGGTGTTGCACATCACACATGAAAGGAGCCTTGATTTCCTTGATGGCACTCCAGAGAAACCCCAAGAACACTGTTTCAAGGCTAGCAGGATCCTGAGGTCACTGCAGCAACAGGAATGAGCTCCGTGGACCAACAATCAACTCGAGATGAGAGGTTAGTCCCTGGCTTCGACTCCAGAGGAATAGCACCTTACCACAACCACCTCAAGAGGAGGCTTCTCTCAGCTCTAGCTATGTGCTGAGTTTGCGGCCTCAAGTGGAATGGACACCGCGATGCCCTTACTCGAAATAAGGCCGGATATCCCTGCAGTGACTTGAATGCAGGCTCGTCTTGCATCTCCCAAGACGAAAGGATGTCCGAATCCCCTGTGGAGACCACAGAAAAAGACCTAGTTCCCCACCTCATCGCGACCGGAGGCCTCACATCCTTTGAATACTCCAGAGGTACGCGGAGATCAGTGCCTCCAAAGGAGACGATGCCTGACTCCTCGTGTAACTTGATAGGAGTCCCAGGATTCCTGTGGCACGTGGAAAGGGACCCTTGGTCTCCCGCCTCAGCTGGAGAGGCGTCCCAATTGCCCTGCCAAGCCTCGAGGAGAATCCCGAGTTGTCCCTCGCAACTAGGCAGGAGTCCTGACGTCGCTGAACAAACACGTGGGTGGAAGGGCCATCCCCGTCGTAACTCGAGAATATACCCCAGGTTCCCGCCGCAACTCGAGAAAAACCATGAGACTTCCCCCTCGCCGCGAGATGAGGCCCGATTCCCCTGCACTGCGTGCACAGCAATTCCGTGTTGCACATCACACATGAAAGGAGCCTTGATTTCCTTTATGGCACTCCAGGGAAACCCCAAGAACACTGTTTCAAGGCTAGCGGGATCCTGAGGACACTGTATCCACACGAAAGAGCACCGTGGCCCAAAAATCAACTCGAGATGAGAGGATAGTCCCTGGTTTCGACTCCAGAGGAATACCACCTTACCACAAGCACCTCAAGTGGAGGCTTCTCTCAGCTCTAGGTATGTGAGAGGGACCCTGATTTTGCGGCCTCAAGGGGAATGGACACTGCAATGCCCTGACGCAAAATAAGGCCGGATATCCCTGCAGTGACTTGAATGCAGGCTCGTCTTGCATCTCCCAAGATGAACGGATGTCTGAATCCCCTGTGGAGACCGCAGAGAAAGACCTAGTTCCCCACCTCATCGCGACCGGAGGCCTCACATCCTTTGAAAACTCCAGAGGTACGCGGAGATCAGTGCCTCCAAAGGAGACGATGCCTGACTCCTCGTGAAACTTGATAGGAGTCCCAGGATTCCTGTGGCACGTGGAAAGGGACCCTTGGTCTCCCGCCTCAGCTGGAGAGGCGTCCCAATTGCCCTGCCAAGCCTCGAGGAGAATCCCGACTTGTCCCTCGCAACTAGGCAGGAGTCTGACGTCGCTGAACAAACACGTGGGTGGAAGGGCCATCCCCGTCGTAACTCGAGAATATACCCCAGGTTCCCGCCGCAACTCGAGAAAAACCATGAGACTTCCCCCTCACCGCGAGATGAGGCCCGATTCCCCTGCACTACATGCAGAGCAACTCCGTATTGCACATCAAACATGAAAGGAGCCTTGATTTCCTTGACGGCACTCCAGAGAAACCCCAGGAACACTGTTTCAAGGCTAGAGGGATCCTGAGGTCACTGTAGCCAAACGAAAGAGCTCCGTGGACCAAAAATCAACTCGAGATGAGAGGTTAGTCCCTGGCTTCGACTCCAGAGGAATACCACCTTACCAAAAGCACCTCAAGAGCAGACTTCTCTCAGCTCTAGGTATGTGAGACTGACCCTGAGTTTGTGGCCTTAAGTGGAATGGACACCGCGATGCCCTGACGCGAATTAAGGCCGGATATCCCTGCAGTGACTTGAATGCAGGCTCGTCTTGCATCTCCCAAGACGAAAGGATGTCTGAATCCCCTGTGGAGACCACAGAGAAAGACCTAGTTCCCCACCTCATCGCGACCGGAGGCCTCACACTATTTGAAAACTCCAGAGGTATGCGGAGATCAGTGCCTCCAAAGGAGACGATGCCTGACTCCTCGTGAAACTTGATAGGAGTCCCAGGATTCCTGTGGCACGTGGAAAGGGACCCTTCGTCTCCTGCCTCAGCTGGAGAGGTGTCCAATTGCCCTGCCAAGCCTCGAGGAGAATCCCGAGTTGTCCCTCACAACCAGGCAGGATTCCTGTCGTGGCTGAACAAACACGTGGGTGGAAGGGCCATCCCCGTCGTAACTCGAGAATATACCACAGGTTCCCGCCACAGCTCGAGAAAAACCATGAGTCTTCCCACTTGTCGCGAGATGAGGCTCGATTCCCCTGCACTGCATGCAGAGCAATTTCATGTTGCACATCACACATGAAAGGAGCCTTGATTTCCTTGATGGCACTCCAGAGAAACCCCAGGAACACTGTTTCAAGGCTAGAGGGATCCTGAGGTCACTGTAGCAACACGAAAGATCTCCGTGGCCCAAAGTTCAACTCGAGATGAGAGGTTAGTCCCTGGCTTCGACTCCAGAGGAATACCACCTTACCACAAGCACCTCAAGAGGAGGCTTCTCTCAGCTCTAGGTATGTGAGAGGGACCCTGAGTTTGCGGCCTCAAGTGGAATGGACACCGCGATGCCCTGACTCGAAATAAGGCCGGATATCCCTGCAGTGACTTGAATGCAGGCTCGTCTTGCATCTCCCAAGACGAAAGGATGTCTGAATCTCCTGTGGAGACCACAGAGAAAGACCTAGTTCCCCACCTCATCGCGACCGGAGGCCTCACATCCTTTGAAAACTGCAGAGGTACGCGGAGATCAGTGCCTCCAAAGGAGACGATGCCTGACTCCTCGTGAAACTTGATAGGAGTCCCAGGATTCCTGTGGCACGTGCCAAGGGACCCTGGGTCTCCCACCTCAGCTGGAGAGGCGTCGCAATTGCCCTGCCAAGCCTCGAGGAGAATCCCAAGTTGTCCCTTGCAACTAGGCAGGAGTCGTGACGTCGCTGAACAAACACGTGGGTGGAAGGGCCATCCCCGTCGTAACTCGAGAATATACCCCAGGTTCCCGCCGCAACTCGAGAAAAACCATGAGACTTCCCCCTCGCCGCGAGATGAGGCCCGATTCCCCTGCACTGCGTGCAGAGCAATTCCGTGTTGCACATCACACATGAAAGGAGCCTTGATTTCCTTGATGGCACTCCAGAGAAACCCCAAGAACACTGTTTCAAGGTTGAGGGATCCTGAGGTCACTGTAGCAACACGAAAGAGCTCCGTGGACCAAAAATCAACTCGAGATGAGAGGTTAGTCCCTGGCTTCGACTCCAGAGGAATACCACCTTACCACAAGCACCTCAAGAGGAGGCTTCTCTCAGCTCTAGGTATGTGAGAGGGACCCTGAGTTTGCGGCCTCAAGTGGAATGGAAACCGCGATGCCCTGACTCGAAATAAGGCCGGATATCCCTGCAGTGACTTGAATGCAGGCTCGTCTTGCATCTCCCAAGACGACAGGATGTCTGAATCCCCTGTGGAGACCACAGAGAAAGACCTAGTTCCCCACCTCATCGCGACCGGAGGCCTCACATCCTTTGAAAACTCCAGAGGTACGCGGAGATCAGTGCCTCCAAAGGAGACGATGCCTGACTCCTCGTGAAACTTGATAGGAGTCCCAGGATTCCTGTGGCACGTGGAAAGGGACCCTTGGTCTCCCGCCTCAGCTGGAGAGGCGTCCCAATTGCCCTGCCAAGCCTCGAGGAGAATCCCGAATTGTCCCTCGCAACTAGGCAGGAGTCCTGACGTCGCTGAAGAAACACGTGGGTGGAATGGCCATCCCCGTCGTAACTCGAGAATATACCCCAGGTTCCTGCCGCAACTCGAGAAAAACCATGAGACTTCCCCCTCGCCGCGAGATGAGGCCCGATTCCCCTGCACTGCATGCAGAGCAATTCCGTGTTGCACATCACACATGAAAGGAGCCTTGATTTCCTTGATGGCACTCCAGAGAAACCCCAAGAACACTGTTTCAAGGCTAGAGGGATCCTGAGGTCACTGTAGCAACACGAAAGAGCTCCGTGGACCAAAAATCAACTCGAGATGAGAGGTTAGTCCCTGGCTTCGACTCCAGAGGAATACCACCTTACCACAAGCACCTCAAGAGGAGGCTTCTCTCAGCTCTATGTATGTGAGAGGGACCCTGAGTTTGCGGCCTCAAGTGGAATGGAGACCGCGATGCCCTGACTCGAAATAAGGCCGGATATCCCTGCAGTGACTTGAATGCAGGCTCGTCTTGCATCTCCCAAGACGAAAGGATGTCTGAATCCCCTGTGGAGACCACAGAGAAAGACCTAGTTCCCCACCTCATCGCGACCGGAGGCCTCACATCCTTTGAAAACTCCAGAGGTACGCGGAGATCAGTGCCTCCAAAGGAGACGATGCCTGACTCCTCGTGAAACTTGATAGGAGTCCCCGGATTCCTGTGGCACGTGGAAAGGGACCCTTGGTCTCCCGCCTCAGATGGAGAGGCGTCCCAATTGCCCTGCCAAGCCTCGAGGAGAATCCCGAGTTGTCCCTCGCAACTAGGCAGGAGTCCTGACGTCGCTGAACAAACACGTGGGTGGAAGGGCCATCCCCGTCGTAACTCGAGAATATATCCCAGGTTCCCGCCGCAACTCGAGAAAAACCATGAGACTTCCCCCTCACCGCGAGATGAGGCCCGATTCCCCTGCACTGCGTGCAGTGCAATTCCGTGTTGCACATCACACATGAAAGGAGCCTTGATTTCCTTGATGGCACTCCAGAGAAACCCCAAGAACACTGTTTCAAGGCTAGAGGGATACTGAGGTCACTGTAGCAACACGAAAGAGCTCCGTGGACCAAAAATCAACTCGAGATGAGAGGTTAGTCCCTGGCTTCGACTCCAGAGGAATACCACCTTACCACAAGCACCTCAAGAGGAGGCTTCTCTCAGCTCTAGGTATGTGAGAGGGACCCTGAGTTTGCGGCCTCAAGTGGAATGGACACCGCGATGCCCTGACTCGAAATAAGGCCGGATATCCCTGCAGTGACTTGAATGCAGGCTCGTCTTGCCTCTCCCAAGACGAAAGGATGTCTGAACCCCTGTGGAGACCTCAGAGAAAGATCTAGTTCCCCAACTCATCGCGACCGGATGCCTCACATCCTTTGAAAACTCCAGAGGTACGCGGAGATCAGTGCCTCCAAAGGAGACGATGCCTGACTCCTCGTGAAACTTGATAGGAGTCCCAGGATTCCTGTGGCCAATGGAAAGGGACCCTTGGTCTCCCGCCTCAGCTGGAGAGGCGTTCCAATTGCCCTGCCAAGCCTCGAGGAGAATCCCGAGTTTTCCCTCGCAACTAGGAAGGAGTCCTGACGTCGCTAAACAAACATGTGGGTGGAAGGGCCATCCCCGTCGTAACTCGAGAATATACCCCAGGTTCCCGCCGCAACTCGAGAAAAACCATGAGACTTCCCCCTCGCCGCGAGATGAGGCCCGATTCCCCTGCCCTGCATGCAGAGCAATTCCAAGTTGCACATCACACATGAAAGGAGCCTTGATTTCCTTGGTGGCACTCCAGAGAAACCCCAAGAACACTGTTTCAAGGCTAGAGTGATCCTGAGGTCACTCTAGCAACACAAAAGAGCTCCGTGGACCACAAATCAACTGGAGATGAGAGGTTAGTCCCTGGCTTCGACTCCAGAGGAATACCACCTTACCACAAGCACCTCAAGAGGAGGCTTCTCTCAGCTCTAGGTATGTGAGAGGGACAATGATTTTGTGGCCTCAAGTGGAATGGACACTGCGATACCCTGACTCGAAATAAGGCCGGATATCCCTGCAGTGACTTGAATGCAGGCTCGTCTTGCATCTCCCAAGACGAAAAGATGTCTGAATGTCCTGTTGAGACCACAGAGACAGACCTAGTTCCCCACCTCATCGCGACCGGAGGCCTCACATCCTTTGAAAACTCCAGAGGTACGCGGAGATCAGTGCCTCCAAAGGAGACGATGCCTGACTCCTCGTGAAACTTGATAGGAGTCCCAGGATTCCTGTGGCACGTAGAAAGGGACACTTGGTCTCCCGCCTCAGCTGGAGAGGCATCCCAATTGCCCTGCCAAGCCTCGAGGAGAATCCCGAGTTGTCCCTCGCAACTAGGCAGGAGTCCTGCCATCGCTGAACAAACACGTGTGTGTAAGGGCCATCCCAGTCGTAACTCGAGAATATACCCCAGGTTCCCGCCGCAACTCGAGAAAAACCATGAGACTTCCCCCTCGCCGCGAGATGAGGCCCGATTCCCCTGCACTGCGTGCAGAGCAATTCCGTGTTGCACATCACACATGAAAGGAACCTTGATTTCCTTGATGGCACTCCAGGGAAACCCCAAGAACACTGTTTCAAGGCTAGAGGAATCCAGAGGGCACTGTAGTAACAGGAAAGAGCTCCGTGGACCAAAAATCAACTCGAGATGAGAGGTTAGTCCCTGGCTTCGACTCCAGAGGAATACCACCTTACCACAAGCACCTCAAGAGGAGGCTTCTCTCAGCTCTAGGTATGTGAGAGGGACCCTGAGTTTGCGGCCTCAAGTGGAATGGAGACCGCGATGCCCTGACTCGAAATAAGGCCGGATATCCCTGCAGTGACTTGAATGCAGGCTCGTCTTGCATCTCCCAAGAAGAAAGGATGTCTGAATCCCCTGTGGAGACCACAGAGAAAGACCTAGTTCCCCACCTCATCGCGACCGGAGGCCTCACATCCTTTGAAAACTCCAGAGGTACGCGGAGATCAGTGCCTCCAAAGGAGACGATGCCTGACTCCTCGTGAAACTTGATAGGAGTCCCAGGATTCCTGTGGCACGTGGAAAGGGACCCTTGGTCTCCCGCCTCAGCTGGAGAGGCGTCCCAATTTCCCTGCCAAGCCTCGAGGTGAATCCCGAGTTGTCCCTCGCAACTAGGCAGGAGTCCTGACGTTGTTGAAGAAACACGTGTTTGGAAGGGCCATCCCCGTCATAACTCGAGAATATACCCCAGGTTCCCGCCGCAACTCGACAAAAACCATGAGACTTCCCCCTCGCCGCGAGATGAGGCCCGATTCCCCTGCACTGCATGCAGAGCAATTCCGTGTTGCACATCACACATGAAAGGAGCCTTGATTTCCTTGATGGCACTCCAGAGAAACCCCACGAACACTGTTTCAAGGCTAGAGGGATTCTGAGGTCACTGTAGCAACACGAAAGAGCTCCATGGACCAAGAATCAACTCGAGATGAGAGGTTAGTCTCTGGCTTCGACTCAAGAGGAATACCACCTTACCACAAGCACCTCAAGAGGAGGCTTCTCTCAGCTCTAGGTATGTGAGTGGAAGCCTGAGTTTGCGGCCTCAAGTTGAATGTATACCGCGATGCCCTGACTAGAAATAAGGCCGGTTATCCCTGCAGTGACTTGAATGCAGGCTCGTCTTGCATCTCCCAAGACGAAAGGATGTCTGAATCCCCTGTGGAGACCACAGAGAAAGACCTAGTTCCCCACCTCATCGCGACCAGAGGCCTCACATCCTTTGAAAACTCCAGAGGTACGCGGAGATCAGTGCCTCCAAAGGAGACGATGCCTGATCCTCGTGAAACTTGATAGGAGTTCCAGGATTCCTGTGGCACGTGGAAAGGGACCCTTGGTCTCCCGCCTCAGCTGGAGAGGCGTCCCACTTGCCCTGCCAACCCTCGAGGAGAATACCGAGTTATCCCTCGCAACTAGGCAGGAGTCCTGACATCGCTGAACAAACACGTGGGTGGAAGGGCCATCCCCGTCGTAACTCGAGAATATACCCCAGGTTCCCGCCGCAACTCGAGAAAAACCATGAGACTTCCCCCTCACCGCGAGATGAGGCCCGATTCCCCTGCACTGCATGCAGAGCAATTCCGTGTTGCACATCACACATGAAAGGAGCCTTGATTTCCTTGATGGCACTCCAGAGAAACCCCAGGAACACTGTTTCAAGGCTAGAGGGATCCTGAGGTCACTGTAGCAACACGAAAGTTCTCCGTGGCCCAAAGTTCAACTCGAGATGAGAGGTTAGTCCCTGGCTTCGACTCCAGAGGAATACCACCTTACCACAAGCACCTCAAGAGGAGGCTTCTCTCAGCTCTAGGTATGTGAGAGGGACCCTGAGTTTGCGGCCTCAAGTGGAATGGACACCGCGATGCCCTGACTCGAAATAAGGCCGGATATCCCTGCAGTGACTTGAATGCAGGCTCGTCTTGCATCTCCCAAGACGAAAGGATGTCTGAATCTCCTGTGGAGACCACAGAAAAAGACCTAGTTCCCCACCTCATCGCGACCGGAGGCCTCACATCCTTTGAAAACTGCAGAGGTACGCGGAGATCAGTGCCTCCAAAGGAGACGATGCCTGACTCCTCGTGAAACTTGATAGGAGTCCCAGGATTCCTGTGGCACGTGACAAGGGACCCTGTGTCTCCCACCTCAGCTGGAGAGGCGTCGCAATTGCCCTGCCAAGCCTCGAGGAGAATCCCAAGTTTTCCCTCGCAACTAGGCAGGAGTCGTGACGTCGCTGAACAAACACGTGGGTGGAAGGGCCATCCCCGTCGTAACTCGAGAATATACCCCAGGTTCCCGCCGCAACTCGAGAAAAACCATGAGACTTCCCCCTCGCCGCGAGATGAGGCCCGATTCCCCTGCACTGCGTGCAGAGCAATTCCGTGTTGCACATCACACATGAAAGGAGCCTTGATTTCCTTGATGGCACTCCAGAGAAACCCCAAGAACACTGTTTCAAGGTTGAGGGATCCTGAGGTCACTGTAGCAACACGAAAGAGCTCCCTGGACCAAAAATCAACTCGAGATGAGAGGTTAGTCCCTGGCTTCGACTCCAGAGGAATACCACGTTACCACAAGCACCTCAAGAGGAGGCTTCTCTCAGCTCTAGGTATGTGAGAGGGACCCTGAGTTTGCGGCCTCAAGTGGAATGGAGACCGCGATGCCCTGACTCGAAATAAGGCCGGATATCCCTGCAGTGACTTGAATGCAGGCTCGTCTTGCATCTCCCAAGACGAAAGGATGTCTGAATCCCCTGTGGAGACCACAGAGAAAGACCTAGTTCCCCACCTCATCGCGACCGGAGGCCTCACATCCTTTGAAAACTCCAGAGGTACGCGGAGATCAGTGCCTCCAAAGGAGACGATGCCTGACTCCTCGTGAAACTTGATAGGAGTCCCCGGATTCCTGTGGCACGTGGAAAGGGACCCTTGGTCTCCCGCCTCAGCTGGAGAGGCGTCCCAATTGCCCTGCCAAGCCTCGAGGAGAATCCCGAATTGTCCCTCGCAACTAGGCAGGAGTCCTGACGTCGCTGAACAAACACGTGGGTGGAATGGCCATCCCCGTCGTAACTCGAGAATATACCCCAGGTTCCTGCCGCAACTCGAGAAAAACCATGAGACTTCCCCCTCGCCGCGAGATGAGGCCCGATTCCCCTGCACTGCATGCAGAGCAATTCGGTGTTGCACATCACACATGAAAGGAGCCTTGATTTCCTTGATGGCACTCCAGAGAAACCCCAAGAACACTGTTTCAAGGCTAGAGGGATCCTGAGGTCACTGTAGCAACACGAAAGAGCTGCGTGGAGCAAAAATCAACTCGAGATGAGAGGTTAGTCCCTGGCTTCGACTCCAGAGGAATACCACCTTACCACAAGCACCTCAAGAGGAGGCTTCTCTCAGCTCTATGTATGTGAGAGGGACCCTGAGTTTGCGGCCTCAAGTGGAATGGAGACCGCGATGCCCTGACTCGAAATAAGGCCGGATATCCCTGCAGTGACTTGAATGCAGGCTCGTCTTGCATCTCCCAAGACGAAAGGATGTCTGAATCCCCTGTGGAGACCACAGAGAAAGACCTAGTTCCCCACCTCATCGCGACCGGAGGCCTCACATCCTTTGAAAACTCCAGAGGTACGCGGAGATCAGTGCCTCCAAAGGAGACGATGCCTGACTCCTCGTGAAACTTGATAGGAGTCCCCGGATTCCTGTGGCACGTGGAAAGGGACCCTTGGTCTCCCGCCTCAGATGGAGAGGCGTCCCAATTGCCCTGCCAAGCCTCGAGGAGAATCCCGAGTTGTCCCTCGCAACTAGGCAGGAGTCCTGACGTCGCTGAACAAACACGTGGGTGGAAGGGCCATCCCCGTCGTAACTCGAGAATATATCCCAGGTTCCCGCCGCAACTCGAGAAAAACCATGAGACTTCCCCCTCACCGCGAGATGAGGCCCGATTCCCCTGCACTGCGTGCAGTGCAATTCCGTGTTGCACATCACACATGAAAGGAGCCTTGATTTCCTTGATGGCACTCCAGAGAAACCCCAAGAACACTGTTTCAAGGCTAGAGGGATCCTGAGGTCACTGTAGCAACACGAAAGAGCTCCGTGGACCAAAAATCAACTCGAGATGAGAGGTTAGTCCCTGGCTTCGACTCCAGAGGAATACCACCTTACCACAAGCACCTCAAGAGGAGGCTTCTCTCAGCTCTAGGTATGTGAGAGGGACCCTGAGTTTGCGGCCTCAAGTGGAATGGACACCGCGATGCCCTGACTCGAAATAAGGCCGGATATCCCTGCAGTGACTTGAATGCAGACGCGTCTTGCCTCTCCCAAGACGAAAGGATGTCTGAACCCCTGTGGAGACCTCAGAGAAAGATCTAGTTCCCCAACTCATCGCGACCGGATGCCTCATATCCTTTGAAAACTCCAGAGGTACGCGGAGATCAGTGCCTCCAAAGGAGACGATGCCTGACTCCTCGTGAAACTTGATAGGAGTCCCAGGATTCCTGTGGCACGTTGAAAGGGACCCTTGGTCTCCCGCCTCGGCTGGAGAGGCGTCCCTATTGCCCTGCCAAGCCTCGAGCAGAATCCCGAGTTGTCCCTCGCAAATAGGCAGGAGTCCTGACGTCGCTGAACAAACACGTGGGTGGAAGGGCCATTCCCGTCATAACTCGAGAATATACCCCAAGGTCCCGCCGCAACTCGAGAAAAACCATGAGACTTCCCCCTCGCCGCGAGATGAGGCCCGATTCCCCTGCACTGCATGCAGAGCAATTCCGTATTGCACATCAAACATGAAAGGATCCTTGATTTCCTTGATGGCACTCCAGAGAAACCCCAAGAACACTGTTTCAAGGCTAGAGGGATCCTGAGGTTACTGTAGCAACACGAAAGAGGTCCGTGGACCAAAAATCAACTCGAGATGAGAGGTTTGTCCCTGGCTTCGACTCCAGAGGAATACCACCTTAGCACAAGCACCTCAAGAGGAGGCTTCTCTCAGCTCTAGGTATGTGAGAGGGACCCTGATTTTGCGGACTCAAGTGGAATGGACACTGCGATGCCCTGACGCGAAATAAGGCCGGATATCCCTGCAGTGACTTGAATGCAGGCTCGTCTTGCATCTCCCAAGACGAAAGGATGTCTGAATCCCCTGTGGAGACCACAGAGAAAGAACTAGTTCCCCACCTCAAGGCGACCGGAGGCCTCACATTCTTCGAAAACTTCAGAGGTACGCGGAGATCAGTGCCTCCAAAGGAGACGATGCCTGACTCCTCATGAAACTTGATAGGAGTCCCAGGATTCCTGTGGCCAATGGAAAGGGACCCTTGGTCTCCCGCCTCAGCTGGAGAGGCGTTCCAATTGCCCTGCCAAGCCTCGAGGAGAATCCCGAGTTTTCCCTCGCAACTAGGCAGGAGTCCTGACGTCGCTGAACAAACATGTGGGTGGAAGGGCCATCCCAGTCGTAACTCGAGAATATACCCCAGGTTCCCGCCGCAACTCGAGAAAAACCATGAGACTTCCCCCTCGCCGCGAGATGAGGCCCGATTCCCCTGCACTGCGTGCAGAGCAATTCCAAGTTGCACATCACACATGAAAGGAGCCTTGATTTCCTTGGTGGCACTCCAGAGAAACCCCAAGAACACTGTTTCAAGGCTAGAGGGATCCTGAGGTCACTCTAGCAACACAAAAGAGCTCCGTGGACCACAAATCAACTGGAGATGAGAGGTTAGTCCCTGGCTTCGACTCCAGAGGAATACCACCTTACCACAAGCACCTGAAGAGGAGGCTTCTCTCAGCTCTAGGTATGTGAGAGGGACAATGATTTTGTGGCCTCAAGTGGAATGGACACTGCGATACCCTGACTCGAAATAAGGCCGGATATCCCTGCAGTGACTTGAATGCAGGCTTGTCTTGCATCTCCCAAGACGAAAAGATGTCTGAATGTCCTGTTGAGACCACAGAGACAGACCTAGTTCCCCACCTCATCGCGACCAGAGGCCTCACATCCTTTGAAAACTCCAGAGGTACGCGGAGATCAGTGCCTCCAAAGGAGACGATGCCTGACTCCTCGTGAAACTTGATAGGAGTCCCAGGATTCCTGTGGCACGTGGAAAGGGACCCTTGGTCTCCCGCCTCAGCTGGAGAGGCATACCAATTGCCCTGCCAAGCCTCGAGGAGAATCCCGAGTTGTCCCTCGCAACTAGGCAGGAGTCCTGCCATCGCTGAACAAACACGTGTGTGTAAGGGCCATCCCAGTCGTAACTCGAGAATATACCCCAGGTTCCCGCCGCAACTCGAGAAAAACCATGAGACTTCCCCCTCGCCGCGAGATGAGGCCCGATTCCCCTGCACTGCGTGCAGAGCAATTCCGTGTTGCACATCACACATGAAAGGAACCTTGATTTCCTTGATGGCACTCCAGGGAAACCCCAAGAACACTGTTTCAAGGCTAGAGGAATCCAGAGGGCACTGTAGTAAAAGGAAAGAGCTCCGTGGACCAAAAATCAACTCGAGATGAGAGGTTAGTCCCTGGCTTCGACTCCAGAGGAATACCACCTTACCACAAGCACCTCAAGAGGAGGCTTCTCTCAGCTCTAGGTATGTGAGAGGGACCCTGAGTTTGCGGCCTCAAGTGGAATGGACACCGCGATGCCCTGACTCGAAATAAGGACGGATATCCCTGCAGTGACTTGAATGCAGGCTCGTCTTCCATCTCCCAAGATGAAAGGATGTCTGAATCCCCTGTGGAGACCAGAGAGAAAGACCTAGTTCCCCATCTCATCGCGACCGGAGGCCTCACATCCTTTGAAAACTCCAGAGGTACGCGGAGATCAGTGCCTCCAAAGGAGACGATGCCTGACTCCTCGTGAAACTTGATAGGAGACCCAGGATTCCTGTGGCACGTGGAAAGGGACCCTTGGTCTCCCGCCTCAGCTGGAGAGGCGTCCCAATTGCCCTGCCAAGCCTCGAGGAGAATCCCGAATTGTCCGTCGCAACTAGGCAGGAGTCCTGACGTCGCTGTAGTTACACGTGGGTGGAAGGGCCATCCCCGTCGTAACTCGAGAATATACCCCAGGTTCCCGCCGCAACTCGAGAAAAACCATGAGACTTCCCCCTCGCCGCGAGATGAGGCCCGATTCCCCTGCACTGCGTGCAGAGCAATTCCGTGTTGCACATCACACATGAAAGGAGCCTTAATTTCCTTGATGGCACTCCAGAGAAACCCCAAGAACACTGTTTCAAGGCTAGAGGGATCCTGAGGTCACTGTAGCAACACGAAAGAGCTCCGTGGACCAAAAATCAACTCTAGATGAGAGGTTACTCCCTGGCTTCGACTCCAGAGGAATACCACCTTACCACAAGCACCTCAAGAGGAGGCTTCTCTCAGCTCTAGGTATGTGAGAGGGACCCTGAATTTGCGGCCTCAAGTGGAATGGACACTGCGATGCCCTGACTCGAAATAAGGCCGGATATCCCTGCAGTGACTTCAATGCAGGCTCGTCTTGCATCTCCCAAGACGAAAGGATGTCTGAATCCCCTGTGGAGACCACAGAGAGAGACCTAGTTCCCCACCTCATCGCGAAGGGAGGCCTCACATCCTTTGAAAACTTCAGAGGTACGCGGAGATCAGTGCCTCCAAAGGAGACGATGCCTGACTCCTCGTGAAACTTGATAGGAGTCCCAGGATTCCTGTGCACGTGGAAAGGGACCCTTGGTCTCTCGCCTCAGCTGGAGAGGCGTCCCAATTGCCCTGCCAAGCCTCGAGGAGAATCCCGAGTTGTCCCTCGCAACTAGGCAGGAGTCCTGCCGTCGCTGAACAAACACGTGGTTGGAAGGGCCATCCCCATCGTAACTCGAGAATATTCCCCAGGTTCCCATCGCAACTCGTGAAAAACCATGAGACTTCCCCCTCACCGCGATATGAGGCCGGATTCCCCTGCACTGCGTGCAGAGCAATTCGGTGTTGCACATCACACATGAAAGGAGCCTTGATTTCCTTGATGGCACTCCAGAGAAACCCCAGGAACACTGTTTCAAGGCTAGCGGGATCCTGAGGTCACTGTAGCAACAGGAATGAGCTCCGTGGACCAACAATCAACTCGAGATGAGAGGTTAGTCCCTGGCTTCGACTCCAGAGGAATACCTCCTTACCACAAGCACCTCAAGAGTAGCCTTCTCTCAGCTCTAGGTATGTGAGAGGGACCCTGAGTTTGCGGCCTCAAGTGGAATGGACACCGCGATGCCCTGACGCAAAATAAGGCTGGATATACCTGCAGTGACTTGAATGCAGGCTCGTCTTGCATCTCCCAAGACGAAAGGATGTCTGAATCCCCTGTGGAGACCACAGAGAAAGACCTAGTTCCCCACCTCATCGCGACCGGAGGCCTCACATCCTTTGAAAACTCCAGAGGTACGCGGAGATCAGTGCCTCCAAAGGAGACGATGCCTGACTCCTTGTGAAACTTAATAGGAGTCCCAGGATTCCTGTGGCACGAGGAAAGGGACACTTGGTCTCCCGCCTCAGCTGGAGTGGCGTCCCAATTGCCCTGCCAAGCCTCGTGGAGAATCCCGAGTTGTCCCTCGCAACTAGGCAGGAGTCCTGCCGTCGCTGAACAGACACGTGGTTGGAAGGGCCATCCCAATCGTAACTCGAGAATATACCCCAGGTTCCCGCCACAACTCGAGAAAAACCATGAGACTTCCCCCTCGCCGCGATATGAGGCCCGATTCCCCTGCACTGCGTGCAGAGCAATTCGGTGTTGCACATCACACATGAAAGGAGCCTTGATTTCCTTGATGGCACTCCAGAGAAACCCCAAGAACACTGTTTCAAGGCTAGCAGGATCCTGAGGTCACTGCAGCAACAGGAATGAGCTCCGTGGACCAACAATCAACTCGAGATGAGAGGTTAGTCCCTGGCTTCGACTCCAGAGGAATAGCACCTTACCACAACCACCTCAAGAGGAGGCTTCTCTCAGCTCTAGCTATGTGCTGAGTTTGCGGCCTCAAGTGGAATGGACACCGCGATGCCCTGACTCGAAATAAGGCCGGATATCCCTGCAGTGACTGGAATGCAGGCTCGTCTTGCATCTCCCAAGACGAAAGGATGTCCGAATCCCCTGTGGAGACCACAGAGAAAGACCTAGTTCCCCACCTCATCGCGACCGGAGGCCTCACATCCTTTGAATACTCCAGAGGTATGCGGAGATCAGTGCCTCCAAAGGAGACGATGCCTGACTCCTCGTGTAACTTGATAGGAGTCCCAGGATTCCTGTGGCACGTGGAAAGGGACCCTTGGTCTCCCGCCTCAGCTGGAGAGGCGTCCCAATTGCCCTGCCAAGCCTCGAGGAGAATCCCGAGTTGTCCCTCGCAACTAGGCAGGAGTCCTGACGTCGCTGAACAAACACGTGGGTGGAAGGGCCATCCCCGTCGTAACTCGAGAATATACCCCAGGTTCCCGCCGCAACTCGAGAAAAACCATGAGACTTCCCCCTCGCCGCGAGATGAGGCCCGATTCCCCTGCACTGCGTGCACAGCAATTCCGTGTTGCACATCACACATGAAAGGAGCCTTGATTTCCTTTATGGCACTCCAGAGAAACCCCAAGAACACTGTTTCAAGGCTAGCGGGATCCTGAGGACACTGTATCCACACGAAAGAGCACCGTGGCCCAAAAATCAACTCGAGATGAGAGGATAGTCCCTGGCTTCGACTCCAGAGGAATACCACCTTACCACAAGCACCTCAAGTGGAGGCTTCTCTCAGCTCTAGGTATGTGAGAGGGACCCTGATTTTGCGGCCTCAAGTGGAATGGACACTGCAATGCCCTGACGCAAAATAAGGCCGGATATCCCTGCAGTGACTTGAATGCAGGCTCGTCTTGCATCTCCCAAGATGAACGGATGTCTGAATCCCCTGTGGAGACCGCAGAGAAAGACCTAGTTCCCCACCTCATCGCGACTGGAGGCCTCACATCCTTTGAAAACTCCAGAGGTACGCGGAGATCAGTGTCTCCAAAGGAGACGATGCCTGACTCCTCGTGAAACTTGATAGGAGTCCCAGGATTCCTGTGGCACGTGGAAAGGGACCCTTGGTCTCCCGCCTCAGCTGGAGAGGCGTCCCAATTGCCCTGCCAAGCCTCGAGGAGAATCCCGAGTTGTCCCTCGCAACTAGGCAGGAGTCTGACGTCGCTGAACAAACACGTGGGTGGAAGGGCCATCCCCGTCGTAACTCGAGAATATACCCCAGGTTCCCGCCGCAACTCGAGAAAAACCATGAGACTTCCCCCTCACCGCGAGATGAGGCCCGATTCCCCTGCACTGCATGCAGAGCAACTCCGTATTGCACATCAAACATGAAAGGAGCCTTGATTTCCTTGACGGCACTCCAGAGAAACCCCAGGAACACTGTTTCAAGGCTACAGGGATCCTGAGGTCACTGTAGCCAAACGAAAGAGCTCCGTGGGCCAAAAATCAACTCGAGATGAGAGGTTAGTCCCTGGCTTCGACTCCAGAGGAATACCACCTTACCAAAAGCACCTCAAGAGCACACTTCTCTCAGCTCTAGGTATGTGAGACTGACCCTGAGTTTGTGGCCTTAAGTGGAATGGACACCGCGATGCCCTGACGCGAATTAAGGCCGGATATCCCTGCAGTGACTTGAATGCAGGCTCGTCTTGCATCTCCCAAGACGAAAGGATGTCTGAATCCCCTGTGGAGACCACAGAGAAAGACCTAGTTCCCCACCTCATCGCGACCGGAGGCCTCACATCCTTTGAAAACTCCAGAGGTACGCGGAGATCAGTGCCTCCAAAGGAGACGATGCCTGATCCTCGTGAAACTTGTTAGGAGTTCCAGGATTCCTGTGGCACGTGGAAAGGGACCCTTGGTCTCCCGCCTCAGCTGGAGAGGCGTCCCACTTGCCCTGCCAACCCTCGAGGAGAATCCCGAGTTGTCCCTCACAACCAGGCAGGATTCCTGTCGTGGCTGAACAAACACGTGGGTGGAAGGGCCATCCCCGTCGTAACTCGAGAATATACCCCAGGTTCCCGCCGCAGCTCGAGAAAAACCATGAGTCTTCCCACTTGTCGCGAGATGAGGCTCGATTCCCCTGCACTGCATGCAGAGCAATTTCGTGTTGCACATCACACATGAAAGGAGCCTTGATTTCCTTGATGGCACTCCAGAGAAACCCCAGGAACACTGTTTCAAGGCTAGAGGGATCCTGAGGTCACTGTAGCAACACGAAAGATCTCCGTGGCCCAAAGTTCAACTCGAGATGAGAGGTTAGTCCCTGGCTTCGACTCCAGAGGAATACCACCTTACCACAAGCACCTCAAGAGGAGGCTTCTCTCAGCTCTAGGTATGTGAGAGGGACCCTGAGTTTGCGGCCTCAAGTGGAATGGACACCGCGATGCCCTGACTCGAAATAAGGCCGGATATCCCTGCAGTGACTTGAATGCAGGCTCGTCTTGCATCTCCGAAGTCGAAAGGATGTCTGAATCTCCTGTGGAGACCACAGAGAAAGACCTAGTTCCCCACCTCATCGCGACCGGAGGCCTCACATCCTTTGAAAACTGCAGAGGTACGCGGAGATCAGTGCCTCCAAAGGAGACGATGCCTGACTCCTCGTGAAACTTGATAGGAGTCCCAGGATTCCTGTGGCACGTGCCAAGGGACCCTGGGTCTCCCACCTCAGCTGGAGAGGCGTCGCAATTGCCCTGCCAAGCCTCGAGGAGAATCCCAAGTTGTCCCTCGCAACTAGGCAGGAGTCGTGACGTCGCTGAACAAACACGTGGGTGGAAGGGCCATCCCCGTCGTAACTCGAGAATATACCCCAGGTTCCCGCCGCAACTCGAGAAAAACCATGAGACTTCCCCCTCGCCGCGAGATGAGGCCCGATTCCCCTGCACTGCGTGCAGAGCAATTCCGTGTTGCACATCACACATGAAAGGAGCCTTGATTTCCTTGATGGCACTCCAGAGAAACCCCAAGAACACTGTTTCAAGGTTGAGGGATCCTGAGGTCACTGTAGCAACACGAAAGAGCTCCGTGGACCAAAAATCAACTCGAGATGAGAGGTTAGTCCCTGGCTTCGACTCCAGAGGAATACCACCTTACCACAAGCACCTCAAGAGGAGGCTTCTCTCAGCTCTAGGTATGTGAGAGGGACCCTGAGTTTGCGGCCTCAAGTGGAATGGAAACCGCGATGCCCTGACTCGAAATAAGGCCGGATATCCCTGCAGTGACTTGAATGCAGGCTCGTCTTGCATCTCCCAAGATGAAAGGATGTCTGAATCCCCTGTGGAGACCACAGAGAAAGACCTAGTTCCCCACCTCATCGCGACCGGAGGCCTCACATCCTTTGAAAACTCCAGAGGTACGCGGAGATCAGTGCCTCCAAAGGAGACGATGCCTGACTCCTCGTGAAACTTGATAGGAGTCCCAGGATTCCTGTGGCACGTGGAAAGGGACCCTTGGTCTCCCGCCTCAGCTGGAGAGGCGTCCCAATTGCCCTGCCAAGCCTCGAGGAGAATCCCGAATTGCCCCTCGCAACTAGGCAGGAGTCCTGACGTCGCTGAACAAACACGTGGGTGGAATGGCCATCCCCGTCGTAACTCGAGAATATACCCCAGGTTCCTGCCGCAACTCGAGAAAAACCATGAGACTTCCCCCTCGCCGCGAGATGAGGCCCGATTCCCCTGCACTGCATGCAGAGCAATTCCGTGTTGCACATCACACATGAAAGGAGCCTTGATTTCCTTGATGGCACTCCAGAGAAACCCCAAGAACACTGTTTCAAGGCTACAGGGATCCTGAGGTCACTGTAGCAACACGAAAGAGCTGCGTGGACCAAAAATCAACTCGAGATGAGAGGTTAGTCATTGGCTTCGACTCCAGAGGAATACCACCTTACCACAAGCACCTCAAGAGGAGGCTTCTCTCAGCTCTATGTATGTGAGAGGGACCCTGAGTTTGCGGCCTCAAGTGGAATGGAGACCGCGATGCCCTGACTCGAAATAAGGCCGGATATCCCTGCAGTGACTTGAATGCAGGCTCGTCTTGCATCTCCCAAGACGAAAGGATGTCTGAATCCCCTGTGGAGACCACAGAGAAAGACCTAGTTCCCCACCTCATCGCGACCGGAGGCCTCACATCCTTTGAAAACTCCAGAGGTACGCGGAGATCAGTGCCTCCAAAGGAGACGATGCCTGACTCCTCGTGAAACTTGATAGGAGTCCCAGGATTCCTGTGGCACGTGGAAAGGGACCCTTGGTCTCCCGCCTCAGCTGGAGAGGCGTCCCAATTTCCCTGCCAAGCCTCGAGGTGAATCCCGAGTTGTCCCTCGCAACTAGGCAGGAGTCCTGACGTTGTTGAAGAAACACGTGTTTGGAAGGGCCATCCCCGTCATAACTCGAGAATATACCCCAGGTTCCCGCCGCAACTCGACAAAAACCATGAGACTTCCCCCTCGCCGCGAGATGAGGCCCGATTCCCCTGCACTGCATGCAGAGCAATTCCGTGTTGCACATCACACATGAAAGGAGCCTTGATTTCCTTGATGGCACTCCAGAGAAACCCCACGAACACTGTTTCAAGGCTAGAGGGATTCTGAGGTCACTGTAGCAACACGAAAGAGCTCCATGGACCAAGAATCAACTCGAGATGAGAGGTTAGTCTCTGGCTTCGACTCAAGAGGAATACCACCTTACCACAAGCACCTCAAGAGGAGGCTTCTCTCAGCTCTAGGTATGTGAGTGGAAGCCTGAGTTTGCGGCCTCAAGTTGAATGTATACCGCGATGCCCTGACTAGAAATAAGGCCGGTTATCCCTGCAGTGACTTGAATGCAGGCTCGTCTTGCATCTCCCAAGACGAAAGGATGTCTGAATCCCCTGTGGAGACCACAGAGAAAGACCTAGTTCCCCACCTCATCGCGACCGGAGGCCTCACATCCTTTGAAAACTCCAGAGGTACGCGGAGATCAGTGCCTCCAAAGGAGACGATGCCTGATCCTCGTGAAACTTGTTAGGAGTTCCAGGATTCCTGTGGCACGTGGAAAGGGACCCTTGGTCTCCCGCCTCAGCTGGAGAGGCGTCCCACTTGCCCTGCCAACCCTCGAGGAGAATACCGAGTTATCCCTCGCAACTAGGCAGGAGTCCTGACATCGCTGAACAAACACGTGGGTGGAAGGGCCATCCCCGTCGTAACTCGAGAATATACCCCAGGTTCCCGCCGCAACTCGAGAAAAACCATGAGACTTCCCCCTCACCGCGAGATGAGGCCCGATTCCCCTGCACTGCATGCAGAGCAATTCCGTGTTGCACATCACACATGAAAGGAGCCTTGATTTCCTTGATGGCACTCCAGAGAAACCCCAGGAACACTGTTTCAAGGCTAGAGGGATCCTGAGGTCACTGTAGCAACACGAAAGATCTCCGTGGACCAAAGTTCAACTCGAGATGAGAGGTTAGTCCCTGGCTTCGACTCCAGAGGAATACCACCTTACCACAAGCACCTCAAGAGGAGGCTTCTCTCAGCTCTAGGTATGTGAGAGGGACCCTGAGTTTGCGGCCTCAAGTGGAATGGACACCGCGATGCCCTGACTCGAAATAAGGCCGGATATCCCTGCAGTGACTTGAATGCAGGCTCGTCTTGCATCTCCCAAGACGAAAGGATGTCTGAATCTCCTGTGGAGACCACAGAGAAAGACCTAGTTCCCCACCTCATCGCGACCGGAGGCCTCACATCCTTTGAAAACTGCAGAGGTACGCGGAGATCAGTGCCTCCAAAGGAGACGATGCCTGACTCCTCGTGAAACTTGATAGGAGTCCCAGGATTCCTGTGGCACGTGACAAGGGACCCTGTGTCTCCCACCTCAGCTGGAGAGGCGTCGCAATTGCCCTGCCAAGCCTCGAGGAGAATCCCAAGTTGTCCCTCGCAACTAGGCAGGAGTCGTGACGTCGCTGAACAAACACGTGGGTGGAAGGGCCATCCCCGTCGTAACTCGAGAATATACCCCAGGTTCCCGCCGCAACTCGAGAAAAACCATGAGACTTCCCCCTCGCCGCGAGATGAGGCCCGATTCCCCTGCACTGCGTGCAGAGCAATTCCGTGTTGCACATCACACATGAAAGGAGCCTTGATTTCCTTGATGGCACTCCAGAGAAACCCCAAGAACACTGTTTCAAGGTTGAGGGATCCTGAGGTCACTGTAGCAACACGAAAGAGCTCCGTGGACCAAAAATCAACTCGAGATGAGAGGTTAGTCCCTGGCTTCGACTCCAGAGGAATACCACCTTACCACAAGCACCTCCAGAGGAGGCTTCTCTCAGCTCTAGGTATGTGAGAGGGACCCTGAGTTTGTGGCCTCAAGTGGAATGGAGACCGCGATGCCCTGACGCGAAATAAGGCCGGATATCCCTGCAGTGACTTGAATGCAGGCTCGTCTTGCATCTCCCAAGACGAAAGGATGTCTGAATCCCCTGTGGAGACCACAGAGAAAGACCTAGTTCCCCACCTCATCGCGACCGGAGGCCTCACATCCTTTGAAAACTCCAGAGGTACGCGGAGATCAGTGCCTCCAAAGGAGACGATGCCTGACTCCTCGTGAAACTTGATAGGAGTCCCCGGATTCCTGTGGCACGTGGAAAGGGACCCTTGGTCTCCCGCCTCAGCTGGAGAGGCGTCCCAATTGCCCTGCCAAGCCTCGAGGAGAATCCCGAATTGTCCCTCGCAACTAGGCAGGAGTCCTGACGTCGCTGAACAAACACGTGGGTGGAAGGGCCATCCCCGTCGTAACTCGAGAATATACCCCAGGTTCCTGCCGCAACTCGAGAAAAACCATGAGACTTCCCCCTCGCCGCGAGATGAGGCCCGATTCCCCTGCACTGCATGCAGAGCAATTCCGTGTTGCACATCACACATGAAAGGAGCCTTGATTTCCTTGATGGCACTCCAGAGAAACCCCAAGAACACTGTTTCAAGGTTGAGGGATCCTGAGGTCACTGGAGCAACACGAAAGAGCTCCGTGGACCAAAAATCAACTCGAGATGAGAGGTTAGTCCCTGGCTTCGACTCCAGAGGAATACCACCTTACCACAAGCACCTCAAGAGGAGGCTTCTCTGAGCTGTATGTATGTGAGAGGGACCCTGAGTTTGCAGCCTCAAGTGGAATGGAGACCGCGATGCCCTGACTCGAAATAAGGCCGGATATCCCTGCAGTGACTTGAATGCAGGCTCGTCTTGCATCTCCCAAGACGAAAGGATGTCTGAATCCCCTGTGGAGACCACAGAGAAAGACCTAGTTCCCCACCTCATTGCGACCGGAGGCCTCACATCCTTTGAAAACTCCAGAGGTACGCGGAGATCAGTGCCTCCAAAGGAGACGATGCCTGACTCCTCGTGAAACTTGATAGGAGTCCCCGGATTCCTGTGGCACGTGGAAAGGGACACTTGGTCTCCCGCCTCAGCTGGAGAGGCGTCCCAATTGCCCTGCCAAGCCTCGAGGAGAATCCCGAGTTGTCCCTCGCAACTAGGCAGGAGTCCTGACGTCGCTGAACAAACACGTGGGTGGAAGGGCCATCCCCGTCGTAACTCGAGAATATACCCCAGGTTCCCGCCGCAACTCGAGAAAAACCATGAGACTTCCCCCTCACCGCGAGATGAGGCCCGATTTCCCTGCACTGCGTGCAGAGCAATTCCGTGTTGCACATCACACATGAAAGGAGCCTTGATTTCCTTGATGGCACTCCAGAGAAACCCCAAGAACACTGTTTCAAGGCTAGAGGGATCCTGAGGTCACTGTAGCAACACGAAAGAGCTGCGTGGACCAAAAATCAACTCGAGATGAGAGGTTAGTCCCTGGCTTCGACTCCAGAGGAATACCACCTTACCACAAGCACCTCAAGAGGAGGCTTCTCTCAGCTCTATGTATGTGAGAGAGACCCTGAGTTTGCGGCCTCAAGTGGAATGGAGACCGCGATGCCCTGACTCGAAATAAGGCCGGATATCCCTGCAGTGACTTGAATGCAGGCTCGTCTTGCATCTCCCAAGACGAAAGGATGTCTGAATCCCCTGTGGAGATCACAGAGAAAGACCTAGTTCCCCACCTCATCGCGACCGGAGGCCTCACATCCTTTGAAAACTCCAGAGGTACGCGGAGATCAGTGCCTCCAAAGGAGACGATGCCTGACTCCACGTGAAACTTGATAGGAGTCCCAGGATTCCTGTGGCACGTGGAAAGGGACCCTTGGTCTCCCACCTCAGCTGGAGAGGCGTCGCAATTGCCCTGCCAAGCCTCGAGGAGAATCCCGAGTTGTCCCTCGCAACTAGGCAGGAGTCCTGACGTCGCTGAACAAACACGTGGGTGGAAGGGCCATCCCCGTCGTAACTCGAGAATATACCCCAGGTTCCCGCCGCAACTCGAGAAAAACCATGAGACTTCCCCCTCGCCGCGAGATGAGGCCCGATTCCCCTGCACTGCGTGCAGAGCAATTCCGTGTTGCACATCACACATGAAAGGAGCCTTGATTTCCTTGATGGCACTCCAGAGAAACCCCAAGAACACTGTTTCAAGGCTAGAGGGATCCTGAGGTCACTGTAGCAGCACGAAAGAGCTCCGTGGACCATGAATCAACTCGAGATGAGAGGTTAGTCCCTGGCTTCGACTCCAGAGGAATACCACCTTACCACAAGCACCTCAAGAGGAGGCTTCTCTCAACTCTAGGTATGTGAGAGGGACCCTGAGTTTGCGGCCTCAAGTGGAATGGAGACCGCGATGCCCTGACTCGAAATAAGGCCGGATATCCCTGCAGGGACTTGAATGCAGGCTCGTCTTGCATCTCCCAAGACGAAAGGATGTCTGAATCCCCTGTGGAGACCACAGAGAAAGACCTAGTTCCCCACCTCATCGCGACCAGAGGCCTCACATCCTTTGAAAACACCAGAGGTACGCGGAGATCAGTGCCTCCAAAGGAGACGATGCCTGACTCCTCGTGAAACTTGATAGGAGTCCCCGGATTCCTGTGGCACGTGGAAAGGGACCCTTGGTCTCCCGCCTCAGCTGGAGAGGCGTCCCAATTACCCTGCCAAGCCTCGAGGAGAATCCCGAGTTGTCCCTCGCAACTAGGCAGGAGTCCTGACGTCGCTGAACAAACACGTGGGTGGAAGGGCCATCCCCGTCGTAACTCGAGAATATACCCCAGGTTCCCGCCGCAACTCGAGAAAAACCATGAGACTTCCCCCTCACCGCGAGATGAGGCCCGATTCCCCTGCACTGCGTGCAGAGCAATTCCGTGTTGCACATCACACATGAAAGGAGCCTTGATTTCCTTGATGGCACTCCAGAGAAACCCCAAGAACACTGTTTCAAGGCTGGAGGGATCCTGAGGTCCCTGTAGCAGCACGAAAGAGCTCCGTGGACCATGAATCAACTCGAGATGAGAGGTTAGTCCCTGGCTTTGACTCCAGAGGAATACCACCTTACCACAAGCACCTCAAGAGGAGGCTTCTCTCAGCTCTAGGTATGTGAGAGGGACCCTGAGTTTGCGGCCTCAAGTGGAATGGAGACCGCGATGCCCTGACTCGAAATAAGGCCGGATATCCCTGCAGTGACTTGAATGCAGGCTCGTCTTGCATCTCCCAAGATGAAACGATGTCTGAATCCCCTGTGGAGACCACAGAGAAAGACCTAGTTCCCCACCTCATCGCGACCGGAGGCCTCACATCCTTTGAAAACTCCAGAGGTACGCGGAGATCAGTGCCTCCAAAGGAGACGATGCCTGACTCCTCGTGAAACTTGATAGGAGTCCCAGGATTCCTGTGGCACGTGGCAAGGGACCCTGGGTCTCCCACCTCAGCTGGAGAGGCGTCGCAATTGCCCTGCCAAGCCTCGAGGAGAATCCCGAGTTGTCCCTCGCAACTAGGCAGGAGTCGTGACGTCGCTGAACAAACACGTGGGTGGAAGGGCCATCCCCGTCGTAACTCGAGAATATACCCCAGGTTCCCGCCGCAACTCGAGAAAAACCATGAGACTTCCCCCTTGCCGCGAGATGAGGCCCGATTCCCCTGCACTGCGTGCAGAGCAATTCCGTGTTGCACATCACACATGAAAGGAGCCTTGATTTCCTTGATGGCACTCCAGAGAAACCCCCAGAACACTGTTTCAAGGTTGAGGGATCCTGAGGTCACTGTAGCAACACGAAAGAGCTCCGTGGACCATGAATCAACTCGAGATGAGAGGTTAGTCCCTGGATTCGACTCGAGAGGAATACCACCTTACCACAAGCACCTCAAGAGGAGGCTTCTCTGAGCTGTATGTATGTGAGAGGGACCCTGAGTTTGCGGCCTCAAGTGGAATGGAGACCGCGATGCCCTGACTCGAAATAAGGCCGGATATCCCTGCAGTGACTTGAATGCAGGCTCGTCTTGCATCTCCCAAGACGAAAGGATGTCTGAATCCCCTGTGGAGACCACAGAGAAAGACCTAGTTCCCCACCTCATCGCGACCGGAGGCCTCACATCCTTTGAAAACTCCAGAGGTACGCGGAGATCAGTGCCTCCAATGGAGACGATGCCTGACTCCTCGTGAAACTTGATAGGAGTCCCCGGATTCCTGTGGCACGTGGAAAGGGACCCCTGGTCTCCCGCCTCAGCTGAAGAGGCGTCCCAATTGCCCTGCCAAGCCTCGAGGAGAATCCCGAGTTGTCCCTTGCAACTAGGCAGGAGTCCTGACATCGCTGAACAAACACGTGGGTGGAAGGGCCATCCCCGTCGTAACTCGAGAATATACCCCAGGTTCCTGCCGCAACTCGATAGAAACCATGAGACTTCCCCCTCGCCGCGAGATGAGGCCCGATTCCCCTGCACTGCGTGCAGAGCAATTCCGTGTTGCACATCACACATGAAAGGAGCCTTTATTTCCTTGATGGCACTCCGGAGAAACCCCAAGAACACTGTTTCAAGGCTGGAGGGATCCTGAGGTCCCTGTAGCAGCACGAAAGAGCTCCGTGGACCATGAGTCAACTCGAGATGAGAGGTTAGTCCCTGGCTTCGACTCCAGAGGAATACCACCTTACCACAAGCACCTCAAGAGGAGGCTTCTCTCAGCTCTAGGTATGTGAGAGGGACCCTGAGTTTGCGGCCTCAAGTGGAATGGAGACCGCGATGCCCTGACTCGAAATAAGGCCGGATATCCCTGCAGTGACTTGAATGCAGGCTCGTCTTGCATCTCCCAAGACGAAAGGATGTCTGAATCCCCTGTGGAGACCACAGAGAAAGACCTAGTTCCCCACCTCATCGCGACCGGAGGCCTCACATCCTTTGAAAACTCCAGAGGTACGCGGAGATCAGTGCCTCCAAAGGAGACGATGCCTGACTCCTCGTGAAACTTGATAGGAGTCACAGGATTCCTGTGGCACGTGGCAAGGGACCCTGGGTCTCCCACCTCAGCTGGAGAGGCGTCCCAATTGCCCTGCCAAGCCTCGAGGAGAATCCCGAGTTGTCCCTCGCAACTAGGCAGGAGTCGTGACGTCGCTGAACAAACACGTGTGTGGAAGGGCCATCCCCGTCGTAACTCGAGAATATACCCCAGGTTCCCGCCGCAACTCGAGAAAAACCATGAGACTTCCCCCTCGCCGCGAGATGAGGCCCGATTCCCCTGCACTGCGTGCAGAGCAATTCCGTGTTGCACATCACACATGAAAGGAGCCTTGATTTCCTTGATGGCACTCCAGAGAAACCCCAAGAACACTGTTTTAAGGCTGGAGGGATCCTGAGGTCCCTGTAGCAGCACGAAAGAGCTCCGTGGACCATGAATCAACTCGAGATGAGAGGTTAGTCCCTGGCTTCGACTCCAGAGGAATACCACCTTACCACAAGCACCTCAAGAGGAGGCTTCTCTCAGCTCTAGGTATGTGAGAGGGACCCTGAGTTTGCGGCCTCAAGTGGAATGGAGACCGCGATGCCTTGACTCGAAATAATGCTGGATACCCCTGCAGTGACTTGAATGCAGGCTCGTCTTGCATCTCCCAAGACGAAAGGATGTCTGAATCCCCTGTGGAGACCACAGAGAAAGACCTAGTTCCCCACCTCATCGCGACCGGAGGCCTCACATCCTTTGAAAATTCCAGAGGTACGCGGAGATCAGTGCCTCCAAAGGAGATGATGCCTGACTCCTCGTGAAACTTGATAGGAGTCACAGGATTCCTGTGGCACGTGGCAAGGGACCCTGGGTCTCCCGCCTCAGCTGGAGAGGCGTCGCAATTGCACTGCCAAGCCTCGAGGAGAATCCCGAGTTGTCCCTCGCAACTAGGCAGGAGTCCTGACGTCACTGAACAAACACGTGGGTGGAAGGGCCATCCCCGTCGTAACTCGAGAATATACCCCAGGTTCCTGCCGCAACTCGAGAAAAACCATGAGACTTCCCCCTCGCCGCGAGATGAGGCCCGATTCCCCTGCACTGCGTGCAGAGCAATTCCGTGTTGCACATCACACATGAAAGGAGCCTTGATTTCCTTGATGGCACTCCAGAGAAACCCCAAGAACACTGTTTCAAGGTTGAGGGATCCTGAGGTCACTGTAGCAACACGAAAGAGCTCCGTGGACCAAAAATCAACTCGAGATGAGAGGTTAGTCCCTGGCTTCGACTCCAGAGGAATACCACCTTACCACAAGCACCTCAAGAGGAGGCTTCTCTCAGCTCTAGGTATGTGAGAGGGACCCTGAGTTTGCGGCCTCAAGTGGAATGGAGACCGCGATGCCCTGACTCGAAATAAGGCCGGATATCCCTGCAGTGACTTGAATGCAGGCTCGTCTTGCATCTCCCAAGACGAAAGGATGTCTGAATCCCCTGTGGAGACCACAGAGAAAGAACTAGTTCCCCACCTCATCGCGACCGGAGGCCTCACATCCTTTGAAAACTCCAGAGGTACGCGGAGATCAGTGCCTCCAAAGGAGACGATGCCTGACTCCTCGTGAAACTTGATAGGAGTCCCCGGATTCCTGTGGCACGTGGAAAGGGACCCTTGGTCTCACGCCTCAGCTGGAGAGGCGTCCCAATTGCCCTGCCAAGCCTCGAGGAGAATCCCGAGTTGTCCCTCGCAACTAGGCAGGAGTCCTGACGTCGCTGAACAAACACGTGGGTGGAAGGGCCATCCCCGTCGTAACTCGAAAATATACCCCAGGTTCCCGCCGCAACTCGAGAAAAACCATGAGACTTCCCCCTCGCCGCGAGATGAGGCCCGATTCCCCTGCACTGCGTGCAGAGCAATTCCGTGTTGCACATCACACATGAAAGGAGCCTTGATTTCCTTGATGGCACTCCGGAGAAACCCCAAGAACACTGTTTCAAGGCTGGAGGGATCCTGAGGTCCCTGTAGCAGCACGAAAGAGCTCCGTGGACCATGAATCAACTCGAGATGAGAGGTTAGTCCCTGGCTTCGACTCCAGAGGAATACCACCTTACCACAAGCACCTCAAGAGGAGGCTTCTCTCAGCTCTAGGTATGTGAGAGGGACCCTGAGTTTGCGGCCTCAAGTGGAATGGAGACCGCGATGCCCTGACTCGAAATAAGGCCGGATATCCCTGCAGTGACTTGAATGCAGGCTCGTCTTGCATCTCCCAAGACGAAAGGATGTCTGAATCCCCTGTGGAGACCACAGAGAAAGACCTAGTTCCCCACCTCATCGCGACCGGAGGCCTCACATCCTTTGAAAACTCCAGAGGTACGCGGAGATCAGTGCCTCCAAAGGAGACGATGCCTGACTCCTCGTGAAACTTGATAGGAGTCCCAGGATTCCTGTGGCACGTGGCAAGGGACCCTGGGTCTCCCACCTCAGCTGGAGAGGCGTCGCAATTGCCCTGCCAAGCCTCGAGGAGAATCCCGAGTTGTCCCTCGCAACTAGGCAGGAGTCCTGACGTCGCTGAACAAACACGTGGGTGGAAGGGCCATCCCCGTCGTAACTCGAGAATATACCCCAGGTTCCCGCCGCAACTCGAGAAAAACCATGAGACTTCCCCCTCGCCGCGAGATGAGGACCGATTCCCCTGCACTGCGTGCAGAGCAATTCCGTGTTGCACATCACACATGAAAGGAGCCTTGATTTCCTTGATGGCACTCCAGAGAAACCCCAAGAACACTGTTTCAAGGTTGAGGGATCCTGAGGTCACTGTAGCAACACGAAAGAGCTCCGTGGACCAAAACTCAACTCGAGATGATAGGTTAGTCCCTGGCTTCGACTCCAGAGAAATACCACCTTACCACAAGCACCTCAAGAGGAGGCTTCTCTCAGCTCTAGGTATGTGAGAGGGACCCTGAGTTTGCGGCCTCAAGTGGAATGGACACCGCGATGCCCTGACTCGAAATAAGGCCGGATATCCCTGCAGTGACTTGAATGCAGGCTCGTCTTGCATCTCCCAAGACGAAAGGATGTCTGAATCCCCTGTGGAGACCACAGAGAAAGACCTAGTTCCCCACCTCATCGCGACCGGAGGCCTCACATCCTTTGAAAACTGCAGAGGTACGTGGAGATCAGTGCCTCCAAAGGAGACGATGCCTGACTCTTCGTGAAACTTGATAGGAGTCCCAGGATTCCTGTGGCACGTGGCAAGGGACCCTGGGTCTCCCACCTCAGCTGGAGAGGCGTCCCAATTGCCCTGCCAAGCCTCGAGGAGAATCCCGAGTTGTCCCTCGCAACTAGGCAGGAGTCCTGACGTCGCTGAACAAACACGTGGGTGGAAGGGCCATCCCCGTCGTAACTCGAGAATATACCCCAGGTTCCCGCCGCAACTCGAGAAAAACCATGAGACTTCCCCCTCGCCGCGAGATGAGGACCGATTCCCCTGCACTGCGTGCAGAGCAATTCCGTGTTGCACATCACACATGAAAGGAGCCTTGATTTCCTTGATGGCACTCCAGAGAAACCCCAAGAACACTGTTTCAAGGTTGAGGGATCCTGAGGTCACTGTAGCAACACGAAAGAGCTCCGTGGACCAAAACTCAACTCGAGATGAGAGGTTAGTCCCTGGCTTCGACTCCAGAGGAATACCACCTTACCACAAGCACCTCAAGAGGAGGCTTCTCTCAGCTCTAGGTATGTGAGAGGGACCCTGAGTTTGCGGCCACAAGTGGAATGGAGACCGCGATGCCCTGACTCGAAATAAGGCCGGATATCCCTGCAGTGACTTGAATGCAGGCTCGTCTTGCATCTCCCAAGACGAAAGGATGTCTGAATCCCCTGTGGAGACCACAGAGAAAGACCTAGTTCCCCACCTCATCGCGACCGGAGGCCTCACATCCTTTGAAAACTCCAGAGGTACGAGGAGATCAGTGCCTCCAAAGGAGACGATGCCTGACTCCTCGTGAAACTTGATAGGAGTCCCAGGATTCCTGTGGCACGTGGAAAGGGACCCTTGGTCTCCCGCCTCAGCTGGAGAGGCGTCCCAATTGGCCTGCCAAGCCTCGAGGAGAATCCCGAGTTGTCCCTCGCAACTAGGCAGGAGTCCTGAGGTCGCTGAAGAAACACGTGGGTGGAAGGGCCATCCCCGTCGTAACTCGAGAATATACCCCAGGTTCCCGCCGCAACTCGAGAAAAACCAGGAGACTTCCCCCTCGCCGCGAGATGAGGCCCGATTCCCCTGCACTGCGTGCAGAGCAATTCCGTGTTGCACATCACACATGAAAGGAGCCTTGATTTCCTTGATGGCACTCCAGAGAAACCCCAAGAACACTGTTTCAAGGCTGGAGGGATGCTGAGGTCCCTGTAGCAGCACGAAAGAGCTCCGTGGACCATGAATCAACTCGAGATGAGAGGTTAGTCCCTGGCTTCGACTCCAGAGGAATACCACCTTACCACAAGCACCTCAAGAGGAGGCCTCTCTCAGCTCTAGGTATGTGAGAGGGACCCTGAGTTTGCGGCCACAAGTGGAATGGAGACCGCGATGCCCTGACTCGAAATAAGGCCGGATATCCCTGCAGTGACTTGAATGCAGGCTCGTCTTGCATCTCCCAAGACGAAAGGATGTCTGAATCCCCTGTGGAGACCACAGAGAAAGACCTAGTTCCCCACCTCATCGCGACCGGAGGCCTCACATCCTTTGAAAACTCCAGAGGTACGCGGAGATCAGTGCCTCCAAAGGAGACGATGCCTGACTCCTCGTGAAACTTGATAGGAGTTCCAGGATTCCTGTGGCACGTGGAAAGGGACCCTTGGTCTCCCGCCTCAGCTGGAGAGGAGTCCCAATTGCCCTGCCAAGCCTCGAGGAGAATCCCGAGTTGTCCCTCGCAACTAGGCAGGAGTCCTGACGTCGCTGAACAAACACGTGGGTGGAAGGGCCATCCACGTCGTAACTCGAGAATATACCCCAGGTTCCCGCCGCAACTCGAGAAAAACCATGAGACTTCCCCCTCGCCGCGAGATGAGGCCCGATTCCCCTGCACTGCGTGCAGAGCAATTCCGTGTTGCACATCACACATGAAAGGAGCCTTGATTTCCTTGATGGCACTACGGAGAAACCCCAAGAACACTGTTTCAAGGCTGGAGGGATCCTGAGGTCCCTGTAGCAGCACGAAAGAGCTCCGTGGACCATGAATCAACTCGAGATGAGAGGTTAGTCCCTGGCTTCGACTCCAGAGGAATACCACCTTACCACAAGCACCTCAAGAGGAGGCTTCTCTCAGCTCTAGGTATGTGAGAGGGACCCTGAGTTTGCGGCCTCAAGTGGAATGGAGACCGCGATGCCCTGACTCGAAATAAGGCCGGATATCCCTGCAGTGACTTGAATGCAGGCTCGTCTTGCATCTCCCAAGACGAAAGGATGTCTGAATCCCCTGTGGAGACCACAGAGAAAGACCTAGTTCCCCACCTCATCGCGACCGGAGGCCTCACATCCTTTGAAAACTCCAGAGGTACGCGGAGATCAGTGCCTCCAAAGGAGACGATGCCTGACTCCTCGTGAAACTTGATAGGAGTCCCAGGATTCCTGTGGCACGTGGCAAGGGACCCTGGGTCTCCCACCTCAGCTCGAGAGGCCTCCCAATTGCCCTGCCAAGCCTCGAGGAGAATCCCGAGTTGTCCCTCGCAACTAGGCAGGAGTCGTGACGTCACTGAACAAACACGTGGGTGGAAGGGCCATCCCCGTCGTAACTCGAGAATATACCCCAGGATCCCGCCGCAACTCGAGAAAAACCATGAGACTTCCCCCTCGCCACGAGATGAGGACCGATTCCCCTGCACTGCGTGCAGAGCAATTCCGTGTTGCACATCACACATGAAAGGAGCCTTGATTACCTTGATGGCACTCCAGAGAAACCCCAAGAACACTGTTTCAAGGTTGAGGGATCCTGAGGTCACTGTAGCAACACGAAAGAGCTCCTTGGACCAAAAATCAACTCGAGATGAGAGGTTAGTCCCTGGCTTCGACTCCAGAGGAATACCACCTTACCACAAGCACCTCAAGAGGAGGCTTCTCTCAGCTCTAGGTATGTGAGAGGGACCCTGAGTTTGCGGCCTCAAGTGGAATGGAGACCGCGATGCCCTGACTCGAAATAAGGCCGGATATCCCTGCAGTGACTTGAATGCAGGCTCGTCTTGCATCTCCCAAGACGAAAGGATGTCTGAATCCCCTGTGGAGACCACAGAGAAAGACCTAGTTCCCCACCTCATTGCGACAGGAGGCCTCACATCCTTTGAAAACTCCAGAGGTACGCGGAGATCAGTGCCTCCAAAGGAGACGATGCCTGACTCCTCGTGAAACTTGATAGGAGTCCCCGGATTCCTGTGGCACGTGGAAAGGGACCCTTGGTCTCCCGCCTCAGCTGGAGAGGCGTCCCAATTGCCCTGCCAAGCCTCGAGGAGAATCCCGAGTTGTCCCTCGCAACTAGGCAGGAGTCCTGACGTCGCTGAACAAACACGTGGGTGGAAGGGCCATCCCCGTCGTAACTCGAGAATATACCCCAGGTTCCCGCCGCAACTCGAGAAAAACCATGAGACTTCCCCCTCACCGCGAGATGAGGCCCGATTCCCCTGCACTGCGTGCAGAGCAATTCCGTGTTGCACATCACACATGAAAGGAGCCTTGATTTCCTTGATGGCACTCCAGAGAAACCCCAAGAACACTGTTTCAAGACTAGAGGGATCCTGAGGTCACTGTAGCAACACGAAAGAGCTCCGTGGACCAAAAATCAACTCGAGATGAGAGGTTAGTCCCTGGCTTCGACTCCAGAGGAATACCACCTTACCACAAGCACCTCAAGAGGAGGCTTCTCTCAGCTCTATGTATGTGAGAGGGACCCTGAGTTTGCGGCCTCAAGTGGAATGGAGACCGCGATGCCCTGACTCGAAATAAGGCCGGATATCCCTGCAGTGACTTGAATGCAGGCTCGTCTTGCATCTCCCAAGACGAAAGGATGTCTGAATCCCCTGTGGAGACCACAGAGAAAGACCTATTTCCCCACCTCATCGTGACCGGAGGCCTCACATCCTTTGAAAACTCCAGAGGTACGCGGAGATCAGTGCCTCCAAAGGAGACGATGCCTGACTCCTCGTGAAACTTGATAGGAGTCCCAGGATTCCTGTGGCACGTGGCAAGGGACCCTGGGTCTCCCACCTCAGCTGGAGAGGCGTCGCAATTGCCCTGCCAAGCCTCGAGGAGAATCCCGAGTTGTCCCTCGCAACTAGGCAGGAGTCCTGACGTCGCTGAACAAACACGTGGGTGGAAGGGCCATCCCAGTCGTAACTCGAGATTATACCCCAGGTTCCTGCCGCAACTCGAGAAAAACCATGAGACTTCCCCCTCGCCGCGAGATGAGGCCCGATTCCCCTACACTGCATGCAGAGCAATTCCGTGTTGCACATCACACATGAAAGGAGCCTTGATTTCCTTGATGGCACTCCAGAGAAACCCCAAGAACACTGTTTCAAGGCTAGAGGGATCCTGAGGTCACTGTAGCAACACGAAAGAGCTCCGTGGACCAAAAATCAACTCGAGATGAGAGGTTAGTCCCTGGCTTCGACTCCAGAGGAATACCACCTTACCACAAGCACCTCAAGAGGAGGCTTCTCTCAGCTCTAGGTATGTGAGAGGGACCCTGAGTTTGCGGCCTCAAGTGGAATGGAGACCGCAATGCCCTGACTCGAAATAAGGCCGGATATCCCTGCAGTGACTTGAATGCAGGCTCGTCTTGCATCTCCCAAGAAGAAAGGATGTCTGAATCCCCTGTGGAGACCACAGAGAAAGACCTAGTTCCCCACCTCATCGCGACCGGAGGCCTCACATCCTTTGAAAACTCCAGAGGTACGCGGAGATCAGTGCCTCCAAAGGAGACGATGCCTGACTCCTCGTGAAACTTGATAGGAGTCCCCGGATTCCTGTGGCACGTGGAAAGGGACCCTTGGTCTCCCGCCTCAGCTGGAGAGGCGTCCCAATTGCCCTGCCAAGCCTCGAGGAGAATCCCGAGTTGTCCCTCGCAACTAGGCAGGAGTCCTGACGTCGCTGAACAAACACGTGGGTGGAAGGGCCATCCCCGTCGTAACTCGAGAATAACCCCAGGTTCCCGCCGCAACTCGAGAAAAACCATGAGACTTCCCCCTCACCGCGAGATGAGGCCCGATTCCCCTGCACTGCGTGCAGAGCAATTCCGTGTTGCACATCACACATGAAAGGAGCCTTGATTTCCTTGATGGCACTCCAGAGAAACCCCAAGAACACTGTTTCAAGACTGGAGGGATCCTGAGGTCACTGTAGCAACACGAAAGAGCTGCGTGGACCAAAAATCAACTCGAGATGAGAGGTTAGTCCCTGGCTGCGACTCCAGAGGAATACCACCTTACCACAAGCACCTCAAGAGGAGGCTTCTCTCAGCTCTATGTATGTGAGAGGGACCCTGAGTTTGCGGCCTCAAGTGGAATGGAGACCGCGATGCCCTGACTCGAAATAAGGCCGGATATCCCTGCAGTGACTTGAATGCAGGCTCGTCTTGCATCTCCCAAGACGAAAGGATGTCTGAATCCCCTGTGGAGACCACAGAGAAAGACCTAGTTCCCCACCTCATCGTGACCGGAGGCCTCACATCCTTTGAAAACTCCAGAGGTACGCGGAGATCAGTGCCTCCAAAGGAGACGATGCCTGACTCCTCGTGAAACTTGATAGGAGTCCCAGGATTCCTGTGGCACGTGGCAAGGGACCCTGGGTCTCCCACCTCAGCTGGAGAGGCGTCCCAATTGCCCTGCCAAGCCTCGAGGAGAATCGCGAGTTGTCCCTCGCAACTAGGCAGGAGTCCTGACGTCGCTGAACAAACACGTGGGTGGAAGGGCCATCCCCGTCGTAACTCGAGAATATACCCCAGGTTCCCGCCGCAACTCGAGAAAAACCATGAGACTTCCCCCTCGCCGCGAGATGAGGCCCGATTCCCCTGCACTGCATGCAGAGCAATTCCGTGTTGCACATCACACATGAAAGGAGCCTTGATTTCCTTGATGGCACTCCAGAGAAACCCCAACAACACTGTTTCAAGGCTGGAGGGATCCTGAGGTCCCTGTAGCAGCACGAAAGAGCTCCGTGGACCATGAATCAACTCGAGATGAGAGGTTAGTCCCTGGCTTCGACTCCAGAGGAATACCACCTTACCACAAGCACCTCAAGAGGAGGCTTCTCTCAGCTCTAGGTATGTGAGAGGGACCCTGAGTTTGCGGCCTCAAGTGGAATGGACACCGCGATGCCCTGACTCGAAATAAGGCCGGATATCCCTGCAGTGACTTGAATGCAGGCTCGTCTTGCATCTCCCAAGACGAAAGGATGTCTGAATCCCCTGTGGAGACCACAGAGAAAGACCTAGTTCCCCACCTCATCGCGACCGGAGGCCTCACATCCTTTGAAAATTCCAGAGGTACGCGGAGATCAGTGCCTCCAAAGGAGACGATGCCTGACTCCTCGTGAAACTTGAAAGGAATCACAGGATTCCTGTGGCACGTGGCAAGGGACCCTGGGTCTCCCACCTCAGCTGGAGAGGCGTCGCAATTGCCCTGCCAAGCCTCGAGGAGAATCCCGAGTTGTCCCTCGCAACTAGGCAGGAGTCCTGACGTCGCTGAACAAACACGTGGGTGGAAGGGCCATCCCCGTCGTAACTCGAGAATATACCCCAGGTTCCTGCCGCAACTCGAGAAAAACCATGAGACTTCCCCCTCGCGCGAGATGAGGCCCGATTCCCCTGCACTGCGTGCAGAGCAATTCCGTGTTGCACATCACACATGAAAGGAGCCTTGATTTCCTTGATGGCACTCCAGAGAAACCCCAAGAACACTGTTTCAAGGTTGAGGGATCCTGAGGTCACTGTAGCAACACGAAAGAGCTCCGTGGACCAAAAATCAACTCGAGATGAGAGGTTAGTCCCTGGCTTCGACTCCAGAGGAATACCACCTTACCACAAGCACCTCAAGAGGAGGCTTTTCTGAGCTGTATGTATGTGAGAGGGACCCTGAGTTTGCGGCCTCAAGTGGAATGGAGACCGCGATGCCCTGACTCGAAATAAGCCCGGATATCCCTGCAGTGACTTGAATGCAGGCTCGTCTTGCATCTCCCAAGACGAAAGGATGTCTGAATCCCCTGTGGAGACCACAGAGAAAGACCTAGTTCCCCACCTCATCGCGACCGGAGGCCTCACATCCTTTGAAAACTCCAGAGGTACGCGGAGATCAGTGCCTCCAAAGGAGACGATGCCTGACTCCTCGTGAAACTTGATAGGAGTCCCAGGATTCCTGTGGCACGTGACAAGGGACCCTGTGTCTCCCACCTCAGCTGGAGAGGCGTCGCAATTGCCCTGCCAAGCCTCGAGGAGAATCCCGAGTTGTCCCTCGCAACTAGGCAGGAGTCCTGACGTCGCTGAACAAACACGTGGGTGGAAGGGCCATCCCCGTCGTAACTCGAGAATATACCCCAGGTTCCCGCCGCAACTCGAGAAAAACCATGAGACTTCCCCCTCGCCGCGAGATGAGGCCCGATTCCCCTGCACTGCGTGCAGAGCAATTCCGTGTTGCACATCACACATGAAAGGAGCCTTGATTTCCTTGATGGCACTCCAGAGAAACCCCAAGAACACTGTTTCAAGGCTGGAGGGATCCTGAGGTCCCTGTAGGAGCACGAAAGAGCTCCGTGGACCATGAATCAACTCGAGATGAGAGGTTAGTCCCTGGCTTCGACTCCAGAGGAATACCACCTTACCACAAGCACCTCAAGAGGAGGCTTCTCTCAGCTCTAGGTATGTGAGAGGGACCCTGAGTTTGCGGCCTCAAGTGGAATGGAGACCGCGATGCCCTGACTCGAAATAAGGCCGGATATCCCTGCAGTGACTTGAATGCAGGCTCGTCTTGCATCTCCCAAGACGAAAGGATGTCTGAATCCCCTGTGGAGACCACAGAGAATGACCTGGTTCCCACCTCATCGCGACCGGAGGCCTCCCATCCTTTGAAAACTCCAGAGGTACGCGGAGATCAGTGCCTCCAAAGGAGACGATGCCTGACTCCTCGTGAAACTTGATAGGAGTCACAGGATTCCTGTGGCACGTGGAAAGGGACACTTGGTCTCCCGCCTAAGCTGGAGAGGCGTCCCAATTGCCCTGCCAAGCCTCGAGGAGAATCCCGAGTTGTCCCTCGCAACTAGGCAGGAGTCCTGACGTCGCTGAACAAACACGTGGGTGGAAGGGCCATCCCCGTCGTAACTCGAGAATATACCCCAGGTTCCCGCTGCAACTCGAGAAAAATCATGAGACTTCCCCCTCGCCGCGAGATGAGGCCCGATTCCCCTGCACTGCGTGCAGAGCAATTCCGTGTTGCACATCACACATGAAAGGAGCCTTGATTTCCTTGATGGCACTCCAGAGAATCCCCAAGAACACTGTTTCAAGGCTGGAGGGATGCTGAGGTTCCTGTAGCAGCACGAAAGAGCTCCGTGGACCATGAATCAACTCGAGATGAGAGGTTAGTCCCTGGCTTCGACTCCAGAGGAATACCACCTTACCACAAGCACCTCAAGAGGAGGCCTCTCTCAGCTCTAGGTATGTGAGAGGGACCCTGAGTTTGCGGCCTCAAGTGGAATGGAGACCGCGATGCCCTGACTCGAAATAAGGCCGGATATCCCTGCAGTGACTTGAATGCAGGCTCGTCTTGCATCTCTCAAGACAAAAGGATGTCTGAATCCCCTGTGGAGACCACAGAGAAAGACCTAGTTACCCACCTCATTGCGACCGGAGGCCTCACATCCTTTGAAAACTCCAGAGGTACGCGGAGATCAGTGCCTCCAAAGGAGACGATGCCTGACTCCTCGTGAAACTTGATAGGAGTCCCCGGATTCCTGTGGCACGTGGAAAGGGACCCTTGGTCTCCCGCCTCAGCTGGAGAGGCGTCCCAATTGCCCTGCCAAGCCTCGAGGAGAATCCCGAGTTGTCCCTCGCAACTAGGCAGGAGTCCTGACGTCGCTGAACAAACACGTGGGTGGAAGGGCCATCCCCGTCGTAACTCGAGAATATACCCCAGGTTCCCGCCGCAACTCGAGAAAAACCATGAGACTTCCCCCTCACCGCGAGATGAGGCCCGATTCCCCTGCACTGCGTGCAGAGCAATTCCGTGTTGCACATCACACATGAAAGGAGCCTTGATTTCCTTGATGGCACTCCAGAGAAACCCCAAGAACACTGTTTCAAGACTAGAGGGATCCTGAGGTCACTGTAGCAACACGAAAGAGCTCCGTGGACCAAAAATCAACTCGAGATGAGAGGTTAGTCCCTGGCTTCGACTCCAGAGGAATACCACCTTACCACAAGCACCTCAAGAGGAGGCTTCTCTCAGCTCTATGTATGTGAGAGGGACCCTGAGTTTGCGGCCTCAAGTGGAATGGAGACCGCGATGCCCTGACTCGAAATAAGGCCGGATATCCCTGCAGTGACTTGAATGCAGGCTCGTCTTGCATCTCCCAAGACGAAAGGATGTCTGAATCCCCTGTGGAGACCACAGAGAAAGACCTATTTCCCCACCTCATCGTGACCGGAGGCCTCACATCCTTTGAAAACTCCAGAGGTACGCGGAGATCAGTGCCTCCAAAGGAGACGATGCCTGACTCCTCGTGAAACTTGATAGGAGTCCCAGGATTCCTGTGGCACGTGGCAAGGGACCCTGGGTCTCCCACCTCAGCTGGAGAGGCGTCGCAATTGCCCTGCCAAGCCTCGAGGAGAATCCCGAGTTGTCCCTCGCAACTAGGCAGGAGTCCTGACGTCGCTGAACAAACACGTGGGTGGAAGGGCCATCCCAGTCGTAACTCGAGATTATACCCCAGGTTCCTGCCGCAACTCGAGAAAAACCATGAGACTTCCCCCTCGCCGCGAGATGAGGCCCGATTCCCCTACACTGCATGCAGAGCAATTCCGTGTTGCACATCACACATGAAAGGAGCCTTGATTTCCTTGATGGCACTCCAGAGAAACCCCAAGAACACTGTTTCAAGGCTAGAGGGATCCTGAGGTCACTGTAGCAACACGAAAGAGCTCCGTGGACCAAAAATCAACTCGAGATGAGAGGTTAGTCCCTGGCTTCGACTCCAGAGGAATACCACCTTACCACAAGCACCTCAAGAGGAGGCTTCTCTCAGCTCTATGTATGTGAGAGGGACCCTGAGTTTGCGGCCTCAAGTGGAATGGAGACCGCGATGCCCTGACTCGAAATAAGGCCGGATATCCCTGCAGTGACTTGAATGCAGGCTCGTCTTGCATCTCCCAAGACGAAAGGATGTCTGAATCCCCTGTGGAGACCACAGAGAAAGACCTATTTCCCCACCTCATCGTGACCGGAGGCCTCACATCCTTTGAAAACTCCAGAGGTACGCGGAGATCAGTGCCTCCAAAGGAGACGATGCCTGACTCCTCGTGAAACTTGATAGGAGTCCCAGGATTCCTGTGGCACGTGGCAAGGGACCCTGGGTCTCCCACCTCAGCTGGAGAGGCGTCGCAATTGCCCTGCCAAGCCTCGAGGAGAATCCCGAGTTGTCCCTCGCAACTAGGCAGGAGTCCTGACGTCGCTGAACAAACACGTGGGTGGAAGGGCCATCCCAGTCGTAACTCGAGATTATACCCCAGGTTCCTGCCGCAACTCGAGAAAAACCATGAGACTTCCCCCTCGCCGCGAGATGAGGCCCGATTCCCCTACACTGCATGCAGAGCAATTCCGTGTTGCACATCACACATGAAAGGAGCCTTGATTTCCTTGATGGCACTCCAGAGAAACCCCAAGAACACTGTTTCAAGGCTAGAGGGATCCTGAGGTCACTGTAGCAACACGAAAGAGCTCCGTGGACCAAAAATCAACTCGAGATGAGAGGTTAGTCCCTGGCTTCGACTCCAGAGGAATACCACCTTACCACAAGCACCTCAAGAGGAGGCTTCTCTCAGCTCTAGGTATGTGAGAGGGACCCTGAGTTTGCGGCCTCAAGTGGAATGGAGACCGCAATGCCCTGACTCGAAATAAGGCCGGATATCCCTGCAGTGACTTGAATGCAGGCTCGTCTTGCATCTCCCAAGAAGAAAGGATGTCTGAATCCCCTGTGGAGACCACAGAGAAAGACCTAGTTCCCCACCTCATCGCGACCGGAGGCCTCACATCCTTTGAAAACTCCAGAGGTACGCGGAGATCAGTGCCTCCAAAGGAGACGATGCCTGACTCCTCGTGAAACTTGATAGGAGTCCCCGGATTCCTGTGGCACGTGGAAAGGGACCCTTGGTCTCCCGCCTCAGCTGGAGAGGCGTCCCAATTGCCCTGCCAAGCCTCGAGGAGAATCGCGAGTTGTCCCTCGCAACTAGGCAGGAGTCCTGACGTCGCTGAACAAACACGTGGGTGGAAGGGCCATCCCCGTCGTAACTCGAGAATATACCCCAGGTTCCCGCCGCAACTCGAGAAAAACCATGAGACTTCCCCCTCGCCGCGAGATGAGGCCCGATTCCCCTGCACTGCATGCAGAGCAATTCCGTGTTGCACATCACACATGAAAGGAGCCTTGATTTCCTTGATGGCACTCCAGAGAAACCCCAACAACACTGTTTCAAGGCTGGAGGGATCCTGAGGTCCCTGTAGCAGCACGAAAGAGCTCCGTGGACCATGAATCAACTCGAGATGAGAGGTTAGTCCCTGGCTTCGACTCCAGAGGAATACCACCTTACCACAAGCACCTCAAGAGGAGGCTTCTCTCAGCTCTAGGTATGTGAGAGGGACCCTGAGTTTGCGGCCTCAAGTGGAATGGACACCGCGATGCCCTGACTCGAAATAAGGCCGGATATCCCTGCAGTGACTTGAATGCAGGCTCGTCTTGCATCTCCCAAGAAGAAAGGATGTCTGAATCCCCTGTGGAGACCACAGAGAAAGACCTAGTTCCCCACCTCATCGCGACCGGAGGCCTCACATCCTTTGAAAATTCCAGAGGTACGCGGAGATCAGTGCCTCCAAAGGAGACGATGCCTGACTCCTCGTGAAACTTGAAAGGAATCACAGGATTCCTGTGGCACGTGGCAAGGGACCCTGGGTCTCCCACCTCAGCTGGAGAGGCGTCGCAATTGCCCTGCCAAGCCTCGAGGAGAATCCCGAGTTGTCCCTCGCAACTAGGCAGGAGTCCTGACGTCGCTGAACAAACACGTGGGTGGAAGGGCCATCCCCGTCGTAACTCGAGAATATACCCCAGGTTCCTGCCGCAACTCGAGAAAAACCATGAGACTTCCCCCTCGCGCGAGATGAGGCCCGATTCCCCTGCACTGCGTGCAGAGCAATTCCGTGTTGCACATCACACATGAAAGGAGCCTTGATTTCCTTGATGGCACTCCAGAGAAACCCCAAGAACACTGTTTCAAGGTTGAGGGATCCTGAGGTCACTGTAGCAACACGAAAGAGCTCCGTGGACCAAAAATCAACTCGAGATGAGAGGTTAGTCCCTGGCTTCGACTCCAGAGGAATACCACCTTACCACAAGCACCTCAAGAGGAGGCTTTTCTGAGCTGTATGTATGTGAGAGGGACCCTGAGTTTGCGGCCTCAAGTGGAATGGAGACCGCGATGCCCTGACTCGAAATAAGCCCGGATATCCCTGCAGTGACTTGAATGCAGGCTCGTCTTGCATCTCCCAAGACGAAAGGATGTCTGAATCCCCTGTGGAGACCACAGAGAAAGACCTAGTTCCCCACCTCATCGCGACCGGAGGCCTCACATCCTTTGAAAACTCCAGAGGTACGCGGAGATCAGTGCCTCCAAAGGAGACGATGCCTGACTCCTCGTGAAACTTGATAGGAGTCCCAGGATTCCTGTGGCACGTGACAAGGGACCCTGTGTCTCCCACCTCAGCTGGAGAGGCGTCGCAATTGCCCTGCCAAGCCTCGAGGAGAATCCCGAGTTGTCCCTCGCAACTAGGCAGGAGTCCTGACGTCGCTGAACAAACACGTGGGTGGAAGGGCCATCCCCGTCGTAACTCGAGAATATACCCCAGGTTCCCGCCGCAACTCGAGAAAAACCATGAGACTTCCCCCTCGCCGCGAGATGAGGCCCGATTCCCCTGCACTGCGTGCAGAGCAATTCCGTGTTGCACATCACACATGAAAGGAGCCTTGATTTCCTTGATGGCACTCCAGAGAAACCCCAAGAACACTGTTTCAAGGCTGGAGGGATCCTGAGGTCCCTGTAGGAGCACGAAAGAGCTCCGTGGACCATGAATCAACTCGAGATGAGAGGTTAGTCCCTGGCTTCGACTCCAGAGGAATACCACCTTACCACAAGCACCTCAAGAGGAGGCTTCTCTCAGCTCTAGGTATGTGAGAGGGACCCTGAGTTTGCGGCCTCAAGTGGAATGGAGACCGCGATGCCCTGACTCGAAATAAGGCCGGATATCCCTGCAGTGACTTGAATGCAGGCTCGTCTTGCATCTCCCAAGACGAAAGGATGTCTGAATCCCCTGTGGAGACCACAGAGAATGACCTGGTTCCCACCTCATCGCGACCGGAGGCCTCCCATCCTTTGAAAACTCCAGAGGTACGCGGAGATCAGTGCCTCCAAAGGAGACGATGCCTGACTCCTCGTGAAACTTGATAGGAGTCACAGGATTCCTGTGGCACGTGGAAAGGGACACTTGGTCTCCCGCCTAAGCTGGAGAGGCGTCCCAATTGCCCTGCCAAGCCTCGAGGAGAATCCCGAGTTGTCCCTCGCAACTAGGCAGGAGTCCTGACGTCGCTGAACAAACACGTGGGTGGAAGGGCCATCCCCGTCGTAACTCGAGAATATACCCCAGGTTCCCGCTGCAACTCGAGAAAAATCATGAGACTTCCCCCTCGCCGCGAGATGAGGCCCGATTCCCCTGCACTGCGTGCAGAGCAATTCCGTGTTGCACATCACACATGAAAGGAGCCTTGATTTCCTTGATGGCACTCCAGAGAATCCCCAAGAACACTGTTTCAAGGCTGGAGGGATCCTGAGGTTCCTGTAGCAGCACGAAAGAGCTCCGTGGACCATGAATCAACTCGAGATGAGAGGTTAGTCCCTGGCTTCGACTCCAGAGGAATACCACCTTACCACAAGCACCTCAAGAGGAGGCCTCTCTCAGCTCTAGGTATGTGAGAGGGACCCTGAGTTTGCGGCCTCAAGTGGAATGGAGACCGCGATGCCCTGACTCGAAATAAGGCCGGATATCCCTGCAGTGACTTGAATGCAGGCTCGTCTTGCATCTCTCAAGACAAAAGGATGTCTGAATCCCCTGTGGAGACCACAGAGAAAGACCTAGTTACCCACCTCATTGCGACCGGAGGCCTCACATCCTTTGAAAACTCCAGAGGTACGCGGAGATCAGTGCCTCCAAAGGAGACGATGCCTGACTCCTCGTGAAACTTGATAGGAGTCCCCGGATTCCTGTGGCACGTGGAAAGGGACCCTTGGTCTCCCGCCTCAGCTGGAGAGGCGTCCCAATTGCCCTGCCAAGCCTCGAGGAGAATCCCGAGTTGTCCCTCGCAACTAGGCAGGAGTCCTGACGTCGCTGAACAAACACGTGGGTGGAAGGGCCATCCCCGTCGTAACTCGAGAATATACCCCAGGTTCCCGCCGCAACTCGAGAAAAACCATGAGACTTCCCCCTCACCGCGAGATGAGGCCCGATTCCCCTGCACTGCGTGCAGAGCAATTCCGTGTTGCACATCACACATGAAAGGAGCCTTGATTTCCTTGATGGCACTCCAGAGAAACCCCAAGAACACTGTTTCAAGACTAGAGGGATCCTGAGGTCACTGTAGCAACACGAAAGAGCTCCGTGGACCAAAAATCAACTCGAGATGAGAGGTTAGTCCCTGGCTTCGACTCCAGAGGAATACCACCTTACCACAAGCACCTCAAGAGGAGGCTTCTCTCAGCTCTATGTATGTGAGAGGGACCCTGAGTTTGCGGCCTCAAGTGGAATGGAGACCGCGATGCCCTGACTCGAAATAAGGCCGGATATCCCTGCAGTGACTTGAATGCAGGCTCGTCTTGCATCTCCCAAGACGAAAGGATGTCTGAATCCCCTGTGGAGACCACAGAGAAAGACCTATTTCCCCACCTCATCGTGACCGGAGGCCTCACATCCTTTGAAAACTCCAGAGGTACGCGGAGATCAGTGCCTCCAAAGGAGACGATGCCTGACTCCTCGTGAAACTTGATAGGAGTCCCAGGATTCCTGTGGCACGTGGCAAGGGACCCTGGGTCTCCCACCTCAGCTGGAGAGGCGTCGCAATTGCCCTGCCAAGCCTCGAGGAGAATCCCGAGTTGTCCCTCGCAACTAGGCAGGAGTCCTGACGTCGCTGAACAAACACGTGGGTGGAAGGGCCATCCCAGTCGTAACTCGAGATTATACCCCAGGTTCCTGCCGCAACTCGAGAAAAACCATGAGACTTCCCCCTCGCCGCGAGATGAGGCCCGATTCCCCTACACTGCATGCAGAGCAATTCCGTGTTGCACATCACACATGAAAGGAGCCTTGATTTCCTTGATGGCACTCCAGAGAAACCCCAAGAACACTGTTTCAAGGCTAGAGGGATCCTGAGGTCACTGTAGCAACACGAAAGAGCTCCGTGGACCAAAAATCAACTCGAGATGAGAGGTTAGTCCCTGGCTTCGACTCCAGAGGAATACCACCTTACCACAAGCACCTCAAGAGGAGGCTTCTCTCAGCTCTAGGTATGTGAGAGGGACCCTGAGTTTGCGGCCTCAAGTGGAATGGAGACCGCAATGCCCTGACTCGAAATAAGGCCGGATATCCCTGCAGTGACTTGAATGCAGGCTCGTCTTGCATCTCCCAAGACGAAAGGATGTCTGAATCCCCTGTGGAGACCACAGAGAAAGACCTAGTTCCCCACCTCATCGCGACCGGAGGCCTCACATCCTTTGAAAACTCCAGAGGTACGCGGAGATCAGTGCCTCCAAAGGAGACGATGCCTGACTCCTCGTGAAACTTGATAGGAGTCCCCGGATTCCTGTGGCACGTGGAAAGGGACCCTTGGTCTCCCGCCTCAGCTGGAGAGGCGTCCCAATTGCCCTGCCAAGCCTCGAGGAGAATCCCGAGTTGTCCCTCGCAACTAGGCAGGAGTCCTGACGTCGCTGAACAAACACGTGGGTGGAAGGGCCATCCCCGTCGTAACTCGAGAATAACCCCAGGTTCCCGCCGCAACTCGAGAAAAACCATGAGACTTCCCCCTCACCGCGAGATGAGGCCCGATTCCCCTGCACTGCGTGCAGAGCAATTCCGTGTTGCACATCACACATGAAAGGAGCCTTGATTTCCTTGATGGCACTCCAGAGAAACCCCAAGAACACTGTTTCAAGACTGGAGGGATCCTGAGGTCACTGTAGCAACACGAAAGAGCTGCGTGGACCAAAAATCAACTCGAGATGAGAGGTTAGTCCCTGGCTGCGACTCCAGAGGAATACCACCTTACCACAAGCACCTCAAGAGGAGGCTTCTCTCAGCTCTATGTATGTGAGAGGGACCCTGAGTTTGCGGCCTCAAGTGGAATGGAGACCGCGATGCCCTGACTCGAAATAAGGCCGGATATCCCTGCAGTGACTTGAATGCAGGCTCGTCTTGCATCTCCCAAGACGAAAGGATGTCTGAATCCCCTGTGGAGACCACAGAGAAAGACCTAGTTCCCCACCTCATCGTGACCGGAGGCCTCACATCCTTTGAAAACTCCAGAGGTACGCGGAGATCAGTGCCTCCAAAGGAGACGATGCCTGACTCCTCGTGAAACTTGATAGGAGTCCCAGGATTCCTGTGGCACGTGGCAAGGGACCCTGGGTCTCCCACCTCAGCTGGAGAGGCGTCCCAATTGCCCTGCCAAGCCTCGAGGAGAATCGCGAGTTGTCCCTCGCAACTAGGCAGGAGTCCTGACGTCGCTGAACAAACACGTGGGTGGAAGGGCCATCCCCGTCGTAACTCGAGAATATACCCCAGGTTCCCGCCGCAACTCGAGAAAAACCATGAGACTTCCCCCTCGCCGCGAGATGAGGCCCGATTCCCCTGCACTGCATGCAGAGCAATTCCGTGTTGCACATCACACATGAAAGGAGCCTTGATTTCCTTGATGGCACTCCAGAGAAACCCCAACAACACTGTTTCAAGGCTGGAGGGATCCTGAGGTCCCTGTAGCAGCACGAAAGAGCTCCGTGGACCATGAATCAACTCGAGATGAGAGGTTAGTCCCTGGCTTCGACTCCAGAGGAATACCACCTTACCACAAGCACCTCAAGAGGAGGCTTCTCTCAGCTCTAGGTATGTGAGAGGGACCCTGGGTTTGCGGCCTCAAGTGGAATGGACACCGCGATGCCCTGACTCGAAATAAGGCCGGATATCCCTGCAGTGACTTGAATGCAGGCTCGTCTTGCATCTCCCAAGACGAAAGGATGTCTGAATCCCCTGTGGAGACCACAGAGAAAGACCTAGTTCCCCACCTCATCGCGACCGGAGGCCTCACATCCTTTGAAAATTCCAGAGGTACGCGGAGATCAGTGCCTCCAAAGGAGACGATGCCTGACTCCTCGTGAAACTTGAAAGGAATCACAGGATTCCTGTGGCACGTGGCAAGGGACCCTGGGTCTCCCACCTCAGCTGGAGAGGCGTCGCAATTGCCCTGCCAAGCCTCGAGGAGAATCCCGAGTTGTCCCTCGCAACTAGGCAGGAGTCCTGACGTCGCTGAACAAACACGTGGGTGGAAGGGCCATCCCCGTCGTAACTCGAGAATATACCCCAGGTTCCTGCCGCAACTCGAGAAAAACCATGAGACTTCCCCCTCGCGCGAGATGAGGCCCGATTCCCCTGCACTGCGTGCAGAGCAATTCCGTGTTGCACATCACACATGAAAGGAGCCTTGATTTCCTTGATGGCACTCCAGAGAAACCCCAAGAACACTGTTTCAAGGTTGAGGGATCCTGAGGTCACTGTAGCAACACGAAAGAGCTCCGTGGACCAAAAATCAACTCGAGATGAGAGGTTAGTCCCTGGCTTCGACTCCAGAGGAATACCACCTTACCACAAGCACCTCAAGAGGAGGCTTTTCTGAGCTGTATGTATGTGAGAGGGACCCTGAGTTTGCGGCCTCAAGTGGAATGGAGACCGCGATGCCCTGACTCGAAATAAGCCCGGATATCCCTGCAGTGACTTGAATGCAGGCTCGTCTTGCATCTCCCAAGACGAAAGGATGTCTGAATCCCCTGTGGAGACCACAGAGAAAGACCTAGTTCCCCACCTCATCGCGACCGGAGGCCTCACATCCTTTGAAAACTCCAGAGGTACGCGGAGATCAGTGCCTCCAAAGGAGACGATGCCTGACTCCTCGTGAAACTTGATAGGAGTCCCAGGATTCCTGTGGCACGTGACAAGGGACCCTGTGTCTCCCACCTCAGCTGGAGAGGCGTCGCAATTGCCCTGCCAAGCCTCGAGGAGAATCCCGAGTTGTCCCTCGCAACTAGGCAGGAGTCCTGACGTCGCTGAACAAACACGTGGGTGGAAGGGCCATCCCCGTCGTAACTCGAGAATATACCCCAGGTTCCCGCCGCAACTCGAGAAAAACCATGAGACTTCCCCCTCGCCGCGAGATGAGGCCCGATTCCCCTGCACTGCGTGCAGAGCAATTCCGTGTTGCACATCACACATGAAAGGAGCCTTGATTTCCTTGATGGCACTCCAGAGAAACCCCAAGAACACTGTTTCAAGGCTGGAGGGATCCTGAGGTCCCTGTAGGAGCACGAAAGAGCTCCGTGGACCATGAATCAACTCGAGATGAGAGGTTAGTCCCTGGCTTCGACTCCAGAGGAATACCACCTTACCACAAGCACCTCAAGAGGAGGCTTCTCTCAGCTCTAGGTATGTGAGAGGGACCCTGAGTTTGCGGCCTCAAGTGGAATGGAGACCGCGATGCCCTGACTCGAAATAAGGCCGGATATCCCTGCAGTGACTTGAATGCAGGCTCGTCTTGCATCTCCCAAGACGAAAGGATGTCTGAATCCCCTGTGGAGACCACAGAGAATGACCTGGTTCCCACCTCATCGCGACCGGAGGCCTCCCATCCTTTGAAAACTCCAGAGGTACGCGGAGATCAGTGCCTCCAAAGGAGACGATGCCTGACTCCTCGTGAAACTTGATAGGAGTCACAGGATTCCTGTGGCACGTGGAAAGGGACACTTGGTCTCCCGCCTAAGCTGGAGAGGCGTCCCAATTGCCCTGCCAAGCCTCGAGGAGAATCCCGAGTTGTCCCTCGCAACTAGGCAGGAGTCCTGACGTCGCTGAACAAACACGTGGGTGGAAGGGCCATCCCCGTCGTAACTCGAGAATATACCCCAGGTTCCCGCTGCAACTCGAGAAAAATCATGAGACTTCCCCCTCGCCGCGAGATGAGGCCCGATTCCCCTGCACTGCGTGCAGAGCAATTCCGTGTTGCACATCACACATGAAAGGAGCCTTGATTTCCTTGATGGCACTCCAGAGAATCCCCAAGAACACTGTTTCAAGGCTGGAGGGATGCTGAGGTTCCTGTAGCAGCACGAAAGAGCTCCGTGGACCATGAATCAACTCGAGATGAGAGGTTAGTCCCTGGCTTCGACTCCAGAGGAATACCACCTTACCACAAGCACCTCAAGAGGAGGCCTCTCTCAGCTCTAGGTATGTGAGAGGGACCCTGAGTTTGCGGCCTCAAGTGGAATGGAGACCGCGATGCCCTGACTCGAAATAAGGCCGGATATCCCTGCAGTGACTTGAATGCAGGCTCGTCTTGCATCTCTCAAGACAAAAGGATGTCTGAATCCCCTGTGGAGACCACAGAGAAAGACCTAGTTACCCACCTCATCGCGACCGGAGGCCTCACATCCTTTGAAAACTCCAGAGGTACGCGGAGATCAGTGCCTCCAAAGGAGACGATGCCTGACTCCTCGTGAAACTTGATAGGAGTCCAAGGATTCCTGTGGCACGTGGAAAGGGACCCTTGGTCTCCCGCCTCAGCTGGAGAGGCGTCCCAATTGCCCTGCCAAGCCTCGAGGAGAATCCCGAGTTGTCCCTCGCAACTAGGCAGGAGTCTGACGTCGCTGAACAAACACGTGGGTGGAAGGGCCATCCCCGTCGTAACTCGAGAATATACCCCAGCTTCCAATCGCAACTCGAGAAAAACCATTAGACTTCCCCCTCGCCGCGAGATGAGGCCCGATTCCCCTGCACTGCATGCAGAGCAATTCCGTGTTGCACATCACACATGAAAGGAGCCTTGATTTCCTTGATGGCACTCCAGAGAAACCCCAAGAACACTGTTTCAAGGCTAGAGGGATCCTGAGGTCACTGTAGCAACACGAAAGAGCTCCGTGGACCAAAAATCAACTCGAGATGAGAGGTTAGTCCCTGGCTTCGACTCCAGAGGAATACCACCTTACCACAAGCACCTCAAGAGGAGGCTTCTCTCAGCTCTAGGTATGTGAGAGGGACCCTGAGTTTGCGGCCTCAAGTGGAATGGAGACCGCAATGCCCTGACTCGAAATAAGGCCGGATATCCCTGCAGTGACTTGAATGCAGGCTCGTCTTGCATCTCCCAAGACGAAAGGATGTCTGAATCCCCTGTGGAGACCACAGAGAAAGACCTAGTTCCCCACCTCATCGCGACCGGAGGCCTCACATCCTTTGAAAACTCCAGAGGTACGCGGAGATCAGTGCCTCCAAAGGAGACGATGCCTGACTCCTCGTGAAACTTGATAGGAGTCCCCGGATTCCTGTGGCACGTGGAAAGGGACCCTTGGTCTCCCGCCTCAGCTGGAGAGGCGTCCCAATTGCCCTGCCAAGCCTCGAGGAGAATCCCGAGTTGTCCCTCGCAACTAGGCAGGAGTCCTGACGTCGCTGAACAAACACGTGGGTGGAAGGGCCATCCCCGTCGTAACTCGAGAATAACCCCAGGTTCCCGCCGCAACTCGAGAAAAACCATGAGACTTCCCCCTCACCGCGAGATGAGGCCCGATTCCCCTGCACTGCGTGCAGAGCAATTCCGTGTTGCACATCACACATGAAAGGAGCCTTGATTTCCTTGATGGCACTCCAGAGAAACCCCAAGAACACTGTTTCAAGACTGGAGGGATCCTGAGGTCACTGTAGCAACACGAAAGAGCTGCGTGGACCAAAAATCAACTCGAGATGAGAGGTTAGTCCCTGGCTTCGACTCCAGAGGAATACCACCTTACCACAAGCACCTCAAGAGGAGGCTTCTCTCAGCTCTATGTATGTGCGAGGGACCCTGAGTTTGCGGCCTCAAGTGGAATGGAGACCGCGATGCCCTGACTCGAAATAAGGCCGGATATCCCTGCAGTGACTTGAATGCAGGCTCGTCTTGCATCTCCCAAGACGAAAGGATGTCTGAATCCCCTGTGGAGACCACAGAGAAAGACCTAGTTCCCCACCTCATCGTGACCGGAGGCCTCACATCCTTTGAAAACTCCAGAGGTACGCGGAGATCAGTGCCTCCAAAGGAGACGATGCCTGACTCCTCGTGAAACTTGATAGGAGTCCCAGGATTCCTGTGGCACGTGGCAAGGGACCCTGGGTCTCCCACCTCAGCTGGAGAGGCGTCGCAATTGCCCTGCCAAGCCTCGAGGAGAATCCCGAGTTGTCCCTCGCAACTAGGCAGGAGTCCTGACGTCGCTGAACAAACACGTGGGTGGAAGGGCCATCCCCGTCGTAACTCGAGATTATACCCCAGGTTCCCGCCGCAACTCGAGAAAAACCATGAGACTTCCCCCTCACCGCGAGATGAGGCCCGATTCCCCTGCACTGCGTGCAGAGCAATTCCGTGTTGCACATCACACATGAAAGGAGCCTTGATTTCCTTGATGGCACTCCAGAGAAACCCCAAGAACACTGTTTCAAGGCTGGAGGGATCCTGAGGTCCCTGTAGCAGCACGAAAGAGCTCCGTGGACCATGAATCAACTCGAGATGAGAGGTTAGTCCCTGGCTTCGACTCCAGAGGAATACCACCTTACCACAAGCACCTCAAGAGGAGGCTTCTCTGAGCTGTATGTATGTGAGAGGGACCCTGAGTTTGCGGCCTCAAGTGGAATGGACACCGCGATGCCCTGACTCGAAATAAGGCCGGATATCCCTGCAGTGACTTGAATGCAGGCTCGTCTTGCATCTCCCAAGACGAAAGGATGTCTGAATCCCCTGTGGAGACCACAGAGAAAGACCTAGTTCCCCACCTCATCGCGACCGGAGGCCTCACATCCTTTGAAAACTCCAGAGGTACGCGGAGATCAGTGCCTCCAAAGGAGACGATGCCTGACTCCTCGTGAAACTTGATAGGAGTCCCCGGATTCCTGTGGCACGTGGAAAGGGACCCTTGGTCTCCCGCCTCAGCTGGAGAGGCGTCCCAATTGCCCTGCCAAGCCTCGAGGAGAATCGCGAGTTGTCCCTCGCAACTAGGCAGGAGTCCTGACGTCGCTGAACAAACACGTGGGTGGAAGGGCCATCCCCGTCGTAACTCGAGAATATACCCCAGGTTCCCGCCGCAACTCGAGAAAAACCATGAGACTTCCCCCTCGCCGCGAGATGAGGCCCGATTCCCCTGCACTGCATGCAGAGCAATTCCGTGTTGCACATCACACATGAAAGGAGCCTTGATTTCCTTGATGGCACTCCAGAGAAACCCCAACAACACTGTTTCAAGGCTGGAGGGATCCTGAGGTCCCTGTAGCAGCACGAAAGAGCTCCGTGGACCATGAATCAACTCGAGATGAGAGGTTAGTCCCTGGATTCGACTCCAGAGGAATACCACCTTACCACAAGCACCTCAAGAGGAGGCTTCTCTCAGCTCTAGGTATGTGAGAGGGACCCTGAGTTTGCTGCCTCAAGTGGAATGGATACCGCGATGCCCTGACTCGAAATAAGGCCGGATATCCCTGCAGTGACTTGAATGCAGGCTCGTCTTGCATCTCCCAAGACGAAAGGATGTCTGAATCCCCTGTGGAGACCACAGAGAAAGACCTAGTTCCCCACCTCATCGCGACCGGAGGCCTCACATCCTTTGAAAATTCCAGAGGTACGCGGAGATCAGTGCCTCCAAAGGAGACGATGCCTGACTCCTCGTGAAACTTGAAAGGAGTCACAGGATTCCTGTGGCACGTGGCAAGGGACCCTGGGTCTCCCACCTCAGCTGGAGAGGCGTCGCAATTGCCCTGCCAAGCCTCGAGGAGAATCCCGAGTTGTCCCTCGCAACTAGGCAGGAGTCCTGACGTCGCTGAACAAACACGTGGGTGGAAGGGCCATCCCCGTCGTAACTCGAGAATATACCCCAGGTTCCTGCCGCAACTCGAGAAAAACCATGAGACTTCCCCCTCGCCGCGAGATGAGGCCCGATTCCCCTGCACTGCGTGCAGAGCAATTCCGTGTTGCACATCACACATGAAAGGAGCCTTGATTTCCTTGATGGCACTCCAGAGAAACCCCAAGAACACTGTTTCAAGGTTGAGGGATCCTGAGGTCACTGTAGCAACACGAAAGAGCTCCGTGGACCAAAAATCAACTCGAGATGAGAGGTTAGTCCCTGGTTTCGACTCCAGAGGAATACCACCTTACCACAAGCACCTCAAGAGGAGGCTTTTCTGAGCTGTATGTATGTGAGAGGGACCCTGAGTTTGCGGCCTCAAGTGGAATGGAGACCGCGATGCCCTGACTCGAAATAAGCCCGGATATCCCTGCAGTGACTTGAATGCAGGCTCGTCTTGCATCTCCCAAGACGAAAGGATGTCTGAATCCCCTGTGGAGACCACAGAGAAAGACCTAGTTCCCCACCTCATCGCGACCGGAGGCCTCACATCCTTTGAAAACTCCAGAGGTACGCGGAGATCAGTGCCTCCAAAGGAGACGATGCCTGACTCCTCATGAAACTTGATAGGAGTCCCAGGATTCCTGTGGCACGTGACAAGGGACCCTGTGTCTCCCACCTCAGCTGGAGAGGCGTCGCAATTGCCCTGCCAAGCCTCGAGGAGAATCCCGAGTTGTCCCTCGCAACTAGGCAGGAGTCCTGACGTCGCTGAACAAACACGTGGGTGGAAGGGCCATCCCCGTCGTAACTCGAGAATATACCCCAGGTTCCCGCCGCAACTCGAGAAAAACCATGAGACTTCCCCCTCGCCGCGAGATGAGGCCCGATTCCCCTGCACTGCGTGCAGAGCAATTCCGTGTTGCACATCACACATGAAAGGAGCCTTGATTTCCTTGATGGCACTCCAGAGAAACCCCAAGAACACTGTTTCAAGGCTGGAGGGATCCTGAGGTCCCTGTAGGAGCACGAAAGAGCTCCGTGAACCATGAATCAACTCGAGATGAGAGGTTAGTCCCTGGCTTCGACTCCAGAGGAATACCACCTTACCACAAGCACCTCAAGAGGAGGCTTCTCTCAGCTCTAGGTATGTGAGAGGGACCCTGAGTTTGCGGCCTCAAGTGGAATGGAGACCGCGATGCCCTGACTCGAAATAAGGCCGGATATCCCTGCAGTGACTTGAATGCAGGCTCGTCTTGCATCTCCCAAGACGAAAGGATGTCTGAATCCCCTGTGGAGACCACAGAGAATGACCTGGTTCCCACCTCATCGCGACCGGAGGCCTCCCATCCTTTGAAAACTCCAGAGGTACGCGGAGATCAGTGCCTCCAAAGGAGACGATGCCTGACTACTCGTGAAGCTTGATAGGAGTCACAGGATTCCTGTGGCACGTGGAAAGGGACACTTGGTCTCCCGCCTAAGCTGGAGAGGCGTCCCAATTGCCCTGCCAAGCCTCGAGGAGAATCCCGAGTTGTCCCTCGCAACTAGGCAGGAGTCCTGACGTCGCTGAACAAACACGTGGGTGGAAGGGCCATCCCCGTCGTAACTCGAGAATATACCCCAGGTTCCCGCTGCAACTCGAGAAAAATCATGAGACTTCCCCCTCGCCGCGAGATGAGGCCCGATTCCCCTGCACTGCGTGCAGAGCAATTCCGTGTTGCACATCACACATGAAAGGAGCCTTGATTTCCTTGATGGCACTCCAGAGAATCCCCAAGAACACTGTTTCAAGGCTGGAGGGATGCTGAGGTTCCTGTAGCAGCACGAAAGAGCTCCGTGGACCATGAATCAACTCGAGATGAGAGGTTAGTCCCTGGCTTCGACTCCAGAGGAATACCACCTTACCACAAGCACCTCAAGAGGAGGCCTCTCTCAGCTCTAGGTATGTGAGAGGGACCCTGAGTTTGCGGCCTCAAGTGGAATGGAGACCGCGATGCCCTGACTCGAAATAAGGCCGGATATCCCTGCAGTGACTTGAATGCAGGCTCGTCTTGCATCTCTCAAGACAAAAGGATGTCTGAATCCCCTGTGGAGACCACAGAGAAAGACCTAGTTACCCACCTCATCGCGACCGGAGGCCTCACATCCTTTGAAAACTCCAGAGGTACGCGGAGATCAGTGCCTCCAAAGGAGACGATGCCTGACTCCTCGTGAAACTTGATAGGAGTCCAAGGATTCCTGTGGCACGTGGAAAGGGACCCTTGGTCTCCCGCCTCAGCTGGAGAGGCGTCCCAATTGCCCTGCCAAGCCTCGAGGAGAATCCCGAGTTGTCCCTCGCAACTAGGCAGGAGTCTGTCGTCGCTGAACAAACACGTGGGTGGAAGGGCCATCCCCGTCGTAACTCGAGAATATACCCCAGCTTCCAATCGCAACTCGAGAAAAACCATTAGACTTCCCCCTCGCCGCAAAATGAGGCCCGATACCCTGAACTGCGTGCAGAGCAATTCCGTGTTGCACATCACACATGAAAGGAGCCTTGATTTCCTTGATGGCACTCCAGAGAAACCCCAAGAACACTGTTTCAAGGCTGGAGGGATCCTGAGGTCCCTGTAGCAGCACGAAAGAGCTCCGTGGACCATGAATCAACTCGAGATGAGAGGTTAGTCCCTGGCTTCGACTCCAGAGGAATACCACCTTACCACAAGCACCTCAAGAGGAGGCTTCTCTCAGCTCTAGGTATGTGAGAGGGACCCTGAGTTTGCGGCCTCAAGTGGAATGGACACCGCGATGCCCTGACTCGAAATACGGCCGGATATCCCTGCAGTGACTTGAATGCAGGCTCGTCTTGCATCTCCCAAGACGAAAGGATGTCTGAATCCCCTGTGGAGACCACAGAGAAAGACCTAGTTCCCCACCTCATCGCGACCGGAGTCCTCACATCCCTTGAAAACTCCAGAGGTACGCGGAGATCAGTGCCTCCAAAGGAGACGATGCCTGACTCCTCGTGAAACTTGATAGGAGTCCCAGGATTCCTGTTGCACGTGGAAAGGGACCCTTGGTCTCCCGCCTCAGCTGGAGAGGCGTCCCAATTGCCCTGCCAAGCCTCGAGGAGAATCCCGAGTTGTCCCACGCAACTAGGCAGGAGTCCTGACGTCGCTGAACAAACACGTGGGTGGAAGGGCCATCCCCGTCGTAACTCGAGAATATACCCCAGGTTCCCGCCGCAACTCGAGAAAAACCATGAGACTTCCCACTCGGCGCGAGATGAGGCCCGATTCCCCTGCACTGCGTGCAGAGCAATTCCGTGTTGCACATCACACATGAAAGGAGCCTTGATTTCCTTGATGGCACTCCAGAGAAACCCCAACAACACTGTTTCAAGGCTGGAGGGATCCTGAGGACCCTGTAGCAGCACGAAAGAGCTCGTGGACCATGAATCAACTCGAGATGAGAGGTTAGTCCCTGGCTTCGACTCCAGAGGAATACCACCTTACCAAAAGCACCTGAAGAGGAGGCTTCTCTCAGCTCTAGGTATGTGAGAGGGACCCTGAGTTTGCGGCCCCAAGTGGAATGGACACCGCGATGCCCTGACTCGAAATAAGGCCGGATATCCCTGCAGTGACTTGAATGCAGGCTCGTCTTGCATCTCCCAAGACGAAAGGATGTCTGAATCCCCTGTGGAGACCACAGAGAAAGACCTAGTTCCCCACCTCATCGCGACCGGAGGCCTCACATCCTTTGAAAACTCCAGAGGTACGCGGAGATCAGTGCTTCCAAAGGAGACGATGCCTGACTCCTCATGAATCTTGATAGGAGTCCCAGGATTCCTGTGGCACGTGGAAAGGGACCCTGGGTCTCCCACCTCAGCTGGAGAGGCGTTGCAATTGCCCTGCCAAGCCTCGAGGAGAATCCCGAGTTGTCCCTCGCAACTAGGCAGGAGTCCTGACGTCGCTGAACAAACACGTGGGTGGAAGGGCCATCCCAGTCGTAACTCGAGAATATACCCCAGGTTCCTGCCGCAACTCGAGAAAAACCATGAGACTTCCCCCTCGCCGCGAGATGAGGCCCGATTCCCCTGCACTGCGTGCAGAGCAATTCCGTGTTGCACATCACACATGAAAGGAGCCTTGATTTCCTTGATGGCACTCCAGAGAAACCCCAAGAACACTGTTTCAAGGTTGAGGGATCCTGAGGTCACTGTAGCAACACGAAAGAGCTCCGTGGACCAAAAATCAACTCGAGATGAGAGGTTAGTCCCTGGCTTCGACTCCAGAGGAATACCACCTTACCACAAGCACCTCAAGAGGAGGCTTCTCTGAGCTGTATGTATGTGAGAGGTACCCTGAGTTTGCGGCCTCAAGTGGAATGGAGACCGCGATGCCCTGACTCGAAATAAGGCCGGATATCCCTGCAGTGACTTGAATGCAGGCTCGTCTTGCATCTCCCAAGACGAAAGGATGTCTGAATCCCCTGTGGAGACCACAGAGAAAGACCTAGTTCCCCACCTCATCGTGACCGGAGGCCTCACATCCTTTGAAAACTCCAGAGGTACGCGGAGATCAGTGCCTCCAAAGGAGACGATGCCTGACTCCTCGTGAAACTTGATAGGAGTCCCAGGATTCCTGTGGCACGTGGCAAGGGACCCTGGGTCTCCCACCTCAGCTGGAGAGGCGTCGCAATTGCCCTGCCAAGCCTCGAGGAGAATCCCGAGTTGTCCCTCGCAAATAGGCAGGAGTCCTGACGTCGCTGAACAAACACGTGGGTGGAAGGGCCATCCCCGTCGTAACTCGAGATTATACCCCAGGTTCCCGCCGCAACTCGAGAAAAACCATGAGACTTCCCCCTCGCCGCGAGATGAGGCCCGATTCCCCTGCACTGCGTGCAGAGCAATTCCGTGTTGCACATCACACATGAAAGGAGCCTTGATTTCCTTGATGGCACTCCAGAGAAACCCCAAGAACACTGTTTCAAGACTAGAGGGATCCTGAGGTCACTGTAGCAACACGAAAGAGCTCCGTGGACCAAAAATCAACTCGAGATGAGAGGTTAGTCCCTGGCTTCGACTCCAGTGGAATACCACCTTACCACAAGCACCTCAAGAGGAGGCTTCTCTGAGCTGTATGTATGTGAGAGGGACCCTGAGTTTGCGGCCTCAAGTGGAATGGAGACCGCGATGCCCTGACTCGAAATAAGGCCGGATATCCCTGCAGTGACTTGAATGCAGGCTCGTCTTGCATCTCCCAAGACGAAGGGATGTCTGAATCCCCTGTGGAGACCACAGAGAAAGACCTAGTTCCCAACCTCATTGCGACCGGACGCCTCACATCCTTTGAAAACTCCAGAGGTACGCGGAGATCAGTGCCTCCAAAGGAGACGATGCCTGACTCCTCGTGAAACTTGATAGGAGTCCCCGGATTCCTGTGGCACGTGGAAAGGGACCCTTGGTCTCCCGCCTCAGCTGGAGAGGCGTCCCAATTGCCCTGCCAAGCCTCGAGGAGAATCCCGAGTTGTCCCTCGCAACTAGGCAGGAGTCCTGACGTCGCTGAACAAACACGTGGGTGGAAGGGCCATCCCCGTCGTAACTCGAGAATATACCCCAGCTTCCAATCGCAACTCGAGAAAAACCATTAGACTTCCCCCTCGCCGCAAAATGAGGCCCGATACCCTGAACTGCGTGCAGAGCAATTCTGTGTTGCACATCACACATGAAAGGAGCCTTGATTTCCTTGATGGCACTCCAGAGAAACCCCAAGAACACTGTTTCAAGGCTGGAGGGATCCTGAGGTCCCTGTAGCAGCACGAAAGAGCTCCGTGGACCATGAATCAACTCGAGATGAGAGGTTAGTCCCTGGCTTCGACTCCAGAGGAATACCACCTTACCACAAGCACCTCAAGAGGAGGCTTCTCTCAGCTCTAGGTATGTGAGAGGGACGCTGAGTTTGCGGCCCCAAGTGGAATGGACACCGCGATGCCCTGACTCGAAATAAGGCCGGATATTCCTGCAGTGACTTGAATGCAGGCTCGTCTTGCATCTCCCAAGACGAAAGGATGTCTGAATCCCCTGTGGAGACCACAGAGAATGACCTGGTTCCCACCTCATCGCGACCGGAGGCCTCCCATCCTTTGAAAACTCCAGAGGTACGCGGAGATCAGTGCCTCCAAAGGAGACGATGCCTGACTACTCGTGAAACTTGATAGGAGTCACAGGATTCCTGTGGCACGTGGAAAGGGACACTTGGTCTCCCGCCTAAGCTGGAGAGGCGTCCCAATTGCCCTGCCAAGCCTCGAGGAGAATCCCGAGTTGTCCCTCGCAACTAGGCAGGAGTCCTGACGTCGCTGAACAAACACGTGGGTGGAAGGGCCATCCCCGTCGTAACTCGAGAATATACCCCAGGTTCCCGCTGCAACTCGAGAAAAATCATGAGACTTCCCCCTCGCCGCGAGATGAGGCCCGATTCCCCTGCACTGCGTGCAGAGCAATTCCGTGTTGCACATCACACATGAAAGGAGCCTTGATTTCCTTGATGGCACTCCAGAGAATCCCCAAGAACACTGTTTCAAGGCTGGAGGGATGCTGAGGTTCCTGTAGCAGCACGAAAGAGCTCCGTGGACCATGAATCAACTCGAGATGAGAGGTTAGTCCCTGGCTTCGACTCCAGAGGAATACCACCTTACCACAAGCACCTCAAGAGGAGGCCTCTCTCAGCTCTAGGTATGTGAGAGGGACCCTGAGTTTGCGGCCTCAAGTGGAATGGAGACCGCGATGCCCTGACTCGAAATAAGGCCGGATATCCCTGCAGTGACTTGAATGCAGGCTCGTCTTGCATCTCTCAAGACAAAAGGATGTCTGAATCCCCTGTGGAGACCACAGAGAAAGACCTAGTTACCCACCTCATCGCGACCGGAGGCCTCACATCCTTTGAAAACTCCAGAGGTACGCGGAGATCAGTGCCTCCAAAGGAGACGATGCCTGACTCCTCGTGAAACTTGATAGGAGTCCAAGGATTCCTGTGGCACGTGGAAAGGGACCCTTGGTCTCCCGCCTCAGCTGGAGAGGCGTCCCAATTGCCCTGCCAAGCCTCGAGGAGAATCCCGAGTTGTCCCTCGCAACTAGGCAGGAGTCTGTCGTCGCTGAACAAACACGTGGGTGGAAGGGCCATCCCCGTCGTAACTCGAGAATATACCCCAGCTTCCAATCGCAACTCGAGAAAAACCATTAGACTTCCCCCTCGCCGCAAAATGAGGCCCGATACCCTGAACTGCGTGCAGAGCAATTCCGTGTTGCACATCACACATGAAAGGAGCCTTGATTTCCTTGATGGCACTCCAGAGAAACCCCAAGAACACTGTTTCAAGGCTGGAGGGATCCTGAGGTCCCTGTAGCAGCACGAAAGAGCTCCGTGGACCATGAATCAACTCGAGATGAGAGGTTAGTCCCTGGCTTCGACTCCAGAGGAATACCACCTTACCACAAGCACCTCAAGAGGAGGCTTCTCTCAGCTCTAGGTATGTGAGAGGGACCCTGAGTTTGCGGCCTCAAGTGGAATGGACACCGCGATGCCCTGACTCGAAATACGGCCGGATATCCCTGCAGTGACTTGAATGCAGGCTCGTCTTGCATCTCCCAAGACGAAGGGATGTCTGAATCCCCTGTGGAGACCACAGAGAAAGACCTAGTTCCCAACCTCATTGCGACCGGACGCCTCACATCCTTTGAAAACTCCAGAGGTACGCGGAGATCAGTGCCTCCAAAGGAGACGATGCCTGACTCCTCGTGAAACTTGATAGGAGTCCCCGGATTCCTGTGGCACGTGGAAAGGGACCCTTGGTCTCCCGCCTCAGCTGGAGAGGCGTCCCAATTGCCCTGCCAAGCCTCGAGGAGAATCCCGAGTTGTCCCTCGCAACTAGGCAGGAGTCCTGACGTCGCTGAACAAACACGTGGGTGGAAGGGCCATCCCCGTCGTAACTCGAGAATATACCCCAGCTTCCAATCGCAACTCGAGAAAAACCATTAGACTTCCCCCTCGCCGCAAAATGACGCCCGATACCCTGAACTGCGTGCAGAGCAATTCCGTGTTGCACATCACACATGAAAGGAGCCTTGATTTCCTTGATGGCACTCCAGAGAAACCCCAAGAACACTGTTTCAAGGCTGGAGGGATCCTGAGGTCCCTGTAGCAGCACGAAAGATCTCCGTGGACCATGAATCAACTCGAGATGAGAGGTTAGTCCCTGGCTTCGACTCCAGAGGAATACCACCTTACCACAAGCACCTCAAGAGGAGGCTTCTCTCAGCTCTAGGTATGTGAGAGGGACGCTGAGTTTGCGGCCCCAAGTGGAATGGACACCGCGATGCCCTGACTCGAAATAAGGCCGGATATCCCTGCAGTGACTTGAATGCAGGCTCGTCTTGCATCTCCCAAGACGAAAGGATGTCTGAATACCCTGTGGAGACCACAGAGAAAGACCTAGTTCCCCACCTCATCGCGACCGGAGTCCTCACATCCCTTGAAAACTCCAGAGGTATGCGGAGATCAGTGCCTCCAAAGGAGACAATGCCTGACTCCTCGTGAAACTTGATAGGAGTCCCAGGATTCCTGTGGCACGTGGAAAGGGACCCTTGGTCTCCCGCCTCAGCTGGAGAGGCGTCCCAATTGCCCTGCCAAGCATCGAGGAGAATTCCGAGTTGTCCCACGCAACTAGGCAGGAGTCCTGACGTCGCTGAACAAACACGTGGGTGGAAGGGCCATCCCCGTCATAACTCGAGAATATACCCCAGGTTCCTGCCGCAACTCGAGAAAAACCATGAGACTTTCCACTCGGCGCGAGATGAGGCCCGATTCCCCTGCACTGCGTGCAGAGCAATTCCGTGTTGCACATCACACATGAAAGGAGCCTTGATTTCCTTGATGGCACTCCAGAGAAACCCCAACAACACTGTTTCAAGGCTGGAGGGATCCTGAGGACCCTGTAGCAGCACGAAAGAGCTCCGTGGACCATGAATCAACTCGAGATGAGAGGTTAGTCCCTGGCTTCGACTCCAGAGGAATACCACCTTACCAAAAGCACCTGAAGAGGAGGCTTCTCTCAGCTCTAGGTATGTGAGAGGGACCCTGAGTTTGCGGCCCCAAGTGGAATGGACACCGCGATGCCCTGACTCGAAATAAGGCCGGATATCCCTGCAGTGACTTGAATGCAGGCTCGTCTTGCATCTCCCAAGACGAAAGGATGTCTGAATCCCCTGTGGAGACCACAGAGAAAGACCTAGTTCCCCACCTCATCGCGACCGGAGGCCTCACATCCTTTGAAAACTCCAGAGATACGCGGAGATCAGTGCCTCCAAAGGAGACGATGCCTGACTCCTCGTGAATCTTGATAGGAGTCCCAGGATTCCTGTGGCACGTGGCAAGGGACCCTGGGTCTCCCACCTCAGCTGGAGAGGCGTCGCAATTGCCCTGCCAAGCCTCGAGGAGAATCCCGAGTTGTCCACCGCAACTAGGCAGGAGTCCTGACGTCGCTGAACAAACACGTGGGTGGAAGGGCCATCCCCGTCGTAACTCGAGAATATACCCCAGGTTCCCGCCGCAACTCGAGAAAAACCATGAGACTTCCCACTCGCCGCGAGATGAGGCCCGATTCCCCTGCACTGCGTGCAGAGCAATTCCGTGTTGCACATCACACATGAAAGGAGCCTTGATTTCCTTGATGGCACTCCAGAGAAACCCCAAGAACACTGTTTCAAGGCTGGAGGGATCCTGAGGTCCCTGTTGGAGCACGAAAGAGCTCCGTGGACCATGAATCAACTCGAGATGAGAGGTTAGTCCCTGGCTTCGACTCCAGAGGAATACCACCTTACCACAAGCACCTCAACAGGAGGCTTCTCTCAGCTCTAGGTATGTGAGAGGGACCCTGAGTTTGCGGCCTCAAGTGGAATGGAGACCGCGATGCCCTGACTCGAAATAAGGCCGGATATCCCTGCAGTGACTTGAATGCAGGCTCGTCTTGCATCTCCCAAGACGAAAGGATGTCTGAATCCCCTGTGGAGACCACAGAGAAAGACCTAGTTCCCCACCTCATCGCGACCGGAGGCCTCACATCCTTTGAAAACTCCAGAGGTCCGCGGAGATCAGTGCCTCCAAAGGAGACGATGCCTGACTCCTCGTGAAACTTGATAGGAGTCCCCGGATTCCTGTGGCACCTGGAAAGGGACCCTTGGTCTCCCGCCTCAGCTGGAGAGGCGTCCCAATTGCCCTGCCAAGCCTCGAGGAGAATCCCGAGTTGTCCCTCGCAACTAGGCAGGAGTCTGACGTTGCTGAACAAACACGTGTGTGGAAGGGCCATCACCGTCGTAACTCGAGAATATACCCCAGGTTCCCGCCGCAACTCGAGAAAAACCATGAGACTTCCCCCTCGCCGCGAGATGAGGTCCGATACCCTGCACTGCGTGCAGAGCAATTCCGTGTTGCACATCACACATGAAAGGAGCCTTGATTTCCTTGATGGCACTCCAGAGAAACCCCAAGAACACTGTTTCAAGGTTGAGGGATCCTGAGGTCACTGTAGCAACACGAAAGAGCTCCGTGGACCAAAAATCAACTCGAGATGAGAGGTTAGTCCCTGGCTTCGACTCCAGAGGAATACCACCTTACCACAAGCACCTCAAGAGGAGGCTTCTCTCAGCTCTAGGTATGTGAGAGGGACCCTGAGTTTGCGGCCTCAAGTGGAATGGACACCGCGATGCCCTGACTCGAAATAAGGCCGGATATCCCTGCAATGACTTGAATGCAGGCTCGTCTTGCATCTCCCAAGACGAAAGGATGTCTGAATCCCCTGTGGAGACCACAGAGAAAGACCTAGTTCCCCACATCATGGCGACCGGAGGCCTCACATCCTTGAAAATTCCAGAGGTACGCGGAGATCAGTGCCTCCAAAGGAGAAGATGCCTGACTCCTCGTGAAACTTGATAGGAGTACCAGGATTCCTGTTGCACGTGGAAAGGGACCCTTGGTCTCCCGCCTCAGCTGGAGAGGCGTCCCAATTGCCCTGCCAGCCTCGAGGAGATTCCCGAGTTGTCCCTCGCAACTAGGCAGGAGTCCTGACGTCGCTGAACAAACACGTGGGTGGAAGGGCCATCCCCGTCGTAACTCGAGAATATAACCCAGGTTCCCACCGCAACTCGAGAAAAACCATGAGACTTCCCCCTCGCCGCGAGATGAGGCCCGATTCCCCTGCACTGCGTGCAGAGCAATTCCGTGTTGCACATCACACATGAAAGGAGCCTTGATTTTCTTGATGGCACTCCAGAGAAACCCCAAGAACACTCTTTCAAGGATAGAGGGACCCTGAGGTCACTGTATCCACACGAAAGAGCTCCGTGGACCAAAAATCAACTCGAGATGAGAGGTTAGTCCCTGGCTTCGACTCCAGAGGAATACCACCTTACCACAAGCACCTCAAGAGGAAGCTTCTCTCAGCTTTAGGTATGTGAGAGGGACCCTGAGTTTGCGGCCTCAAGTGGAATGGACACCGCGATGCCCTGGCTCGAAATAAGGCCGGATGTCCCTGCAGTGACTTGAATGCAGGCTCGTCTTGCATCTCCCAAGACGAAAGGATGTCTGAATCCCCTGTGGAGACCACAGAGAAAGACCTAGTTCCCCACCTCATCGCGACCGGAGGCCTCACATCCTTTGAAAACTCCAGAGGTACGCGGAGATCAGTGCCTCCAAAGGAGACGATGCCTGACTCCTCGTGAAACTTGATAGGAGTCCCAGGATTCCTGTGGCACGTGGAAAGGGACCCTTGGTCTCCCGCCTCAGCTGGAGAGGCGTCCCAATTGCCCTGCCAAGCCTCGAGGAGAATCCCGAGTTGTCCCTCGCAACTAGGCAGGAGTTCTGACGTCGCTGAAGAAACACGTGTGTGGAAGGGCCATCCCCGTCGTAATTCGAGAATATACCCCAGGTTCCCGCCGCAACTCGAGAAAAACCATGAGACTTCCCCCTCGCCGCGAGATGAGGCCCGATTCCCCTGCACTGCGTGCAGAGCAATTCCGTGTTGCACATCACACATGAAAGGAGCCTTGATTTCCTTGATGGCACTCCAGAGAAACCCCAAGAACACTGTTTCAAGGTTGAGGGATCCTGAGGTCACTGTAGCAACACGAAAGAGCACTGTGGACCAAAAATCAACTCGAGATGAGAGGTTAGTCCCTGGCTTCGACTCCAGAGGAATACCACCTTACCACAAGCACCTCAAGAGGAGGCTTCTCTCAGCTCTAGGTATGTGAGAGGGACCTTGATTTTGCGGCCTCAAGTGGAATGGACACCGCGATGCACTGACGTGAAATAAGGCTGGATAGCCCTGCAGTGACTTGAATGCAGGCTCGTCTTGCATCTCCCAAGATGAAAGGATGTCTGAATCCCCTGTGGAGGCCACAGAGAAAGACCTAGTTCCCCACCTCATGGCGACCGGAGGCCTCACATCCTTGGAAAACTCCAGCGGTACGCAGAGATCAGTGCCTCCAAACTAGACGATGCCTGACTCCTCGTGAAACTTGATAGGAGTCCCAGGTTTCCTGTGGCACATGGAAAGGGACCCTTGGTCTCCCGCCTCAGCTGGAGAGGCGTCCCAATTGCCCTGCCAAGCCTCGAGGAGAACCCCGAGTTGTCCCTCCCAACTAGGCAGGAGTTCTGACGTCGCTGAACAAACACGTGGGTGGAGGGGCCATCCCTGTCTTAACTCGCGAATATACCCCAGGTTCCCGCCGCAACTTGAGAAAAACCATGAGACTTCCCCCTCGCCGCGAGATGAGGCCCGATTCCCCTGCACTGCGTGCAGAGCAATTCCGTGTTGCACATCACACATGAAAGGAGCCTTGATTTCCTTGATGACACTCCAGAGAAACCCCAAGAACACTGTTTCAAGTCTAGAGGGATCCTGAGGTCACTGTAGCAACACCAAAGAGTTCCGTGGACCAAGAATCAACTCGAGATGAGAGGTTAGTCCCTGTCTACGATTCCAGAGGAATACTACCTTACCACAAGCACCGCAAGAGGAGGCTTCTCTCAGCTCTAGGTATGTGAGAGGGACCCTGATTTTTCGGCCTCAAGAGGAATTTACACTGCAATGCCCTGACGCAAAATAAGGCCGGATATCCCTGCAGTGACTTGAATGCAGGCTCGTCTTGCATCTCCCAAGATGAACGGATGTCTGAATCCCCTGTGGAGACCGCAGAGAAAGACCTAGTTCCCCACCTCATGGCGACCGGAGGCCTCACATCCTTTGAAAACTCCAGAGGTACGCGGAGGTCAGTGCCTCCAAAGGAGAAGATGCCTGACTCCTCGTGAAACTTGATAGGAGTCCCAGGATTCCTGTGGCACGTGGAAAGGGACCCTTGGTCTCCCGCCTCAGCTGGAGAGGCGTCCCAATTGCCCTGCCAAGCCTCGAGGAGAATCGCGAGTTGTCCCTCGCAACTAGGCAGGAGTCTGACGTCGCTGAACAAACACGTGTGTGGAAGGGCCATCCCCGTCGTAACTCGAGAATATACCCCAGCTTCCAATCGCAACTCGAGAAAAACCATTAGACTTCCCCCTCGCCGCAAAATGAGGCCCGATACCCTGCACTGCGTGCAGAGCAATTCCGTGTTGCACATCACACATGAAAGGAGCCTTGATTTCCTTGATGGCACTCCAGAGAAACCCCAAGAACAATGTTTCAAGGCTAGAGGGATCCTGAGGTCACTGTAGCAACACGAAAGAGCTCCGTGGACCAAAAATCAACTCGAGATGAGAGGTTAGTCCCTGGCTTCGACTCCAGAGGAATACCACCTTACCACAAGCACCTCAAGAGGAGGCTTCTCTGAGCTGTATGTATGTGAGAGGGACCCTGAGTTTGCGGCCTCAAGTGGAATGGAGACCGCGATGCCCTGACTCGAAATAAGGCCGGATATCCCTGCAGTGACTTGAATGCAGGCTCGTCTTGCATCTCCCAAGACGAAAGGATGTCTGAATCCCCTGTGGAGACCACAGAGAAAGACCTAGTTCCCCACCTCATCGCGACCGGAGGCCTCACATCCTTTGAAAACTCCAGAGGTACGCAGAGATCAGTGCCTCCAAAGGAGACGATGCCTGACTCCTCGTGAAACTTGATAGGAGTCCCTGGATTCCTGTGGCACCTGGAAAGGGACCCTTGGTCTCCCGCCTCAGCTGGAGAGGCGTCCCAATTGCCCTGCCAAGCCTCGAGGAGAATCCCGAGTTGTCCCACGCAACTAGGCAGGAGTCCTGACGTTGCTGAACAAACACGTGGGTGGAAGGGCCATCCCCGTCGTAACTCGAGAATATACCCCAGGTTCCCGCCGCAACTCGAGAAAAACCATGAGACTTCCCACTCGGCGCGAGATGAGGCCCGATTCCCCTGCACTGCGTGCAGAGCAATTCCGTGTTGCACATCACACATGAAAGGAGCCTTGATTTCCTTGATGGCACTCCAGAGAATCCCCAACAACACTGTTTCAAGGCTGGAGGGATCCTGAGGTCCCTGTAGCAGCACGAAAGAGCTCCGTGGACCATGAATCAACTCGAGATGAGAGGATAGTCCCTGGCTTCGACTCCAGAGGAAAACCACCTTACCACAAGCACCTCAAGAGGAGGCTTCTCTCAGCTCTAGATATGTGAGAGGGACCCTGAGTTTGCGGCCTCAAGTGGAATGGACACCGCGATGCTCTGACTCGAAATAAGGCCGAATATCCCTGCAGTGACTTGAATGCAGGCTCGCCTTGCATCTCCCAAGACGAAAGGATGTCTGAATCCCCTGTGGAGACCACAGAGAAAGACCTAGTTCCCCACCTCATCGGGACCGGAGGCCTCACATCCTTTGAAAACACCAGAGGTACGCGGAGATCAGTGCCTCCAAAGGAGACGATGCCTGACTCCTCGTGAAACTTGATAGGAGTCCCAGGATTCCTGTGGCACGTGGCAAGGGACCCTGGGTCTCCCACCTCAGCTGGAGAGGCATCGCAATTGCCCTGCCAAGCCTCGAGGAGAATCCCGAGTTGTCCCTCGCAACTAGGCAGGAGTCCTGACGTCGCTGAAGAAACACGTGGGTGGAAGGGCCATCCCCGTCGTAACTCGAGAATATACCCCAGGTTCCTGCCGCAACTCGAGAAAAACCATGAGACTTCCCCCTCGCCGCGAGATGAGGCCCGATTCCCCTGCACTGCATGCAGAGCAATTCCGTGTTGCACATCACACATGAAAGGAGCCTTGATTTCCTTGATGGCACTCCAGAGAAACCCCAAGAACACTGTTTCAAGGTTGAGGGATCCTGAGGTCCCTGTAGCAACACGAAAGAACTCCGTGGACCAAAAATCAGCTCGAGATGAGAGGTTAGTCCCTGGCTTCGACTCCAGAGGAATACCACCTTACCACAAGCAGCTCAAGATGAGGCTTCTCTCAGCTCTAGGTATGTGAGAGGGGCCCTGCGTTTGTGGCCTCAAGTGGAATGGACACCGCGATGCCCTGACTCGAAATAAGGCCGGATATACCTGCAGTGACTTGAATGCAGGCTCGTCTTGCATCTCCCAAGATGAAAGGATGTCTGAATCTCCTGTGGAGACCACAGAGAAAGACCTAGTTCCCCATCTCATCGCGACCGGATTCCTTATATCCTTTGAAAACTCCAGAGGTACGCGGAGATCAGTGCCTCCAAAGGAGACGATGCCTGACTCCTCGTGAAACTTGATAGGAGTCCCAGGATTCCTGTGGCACGTGGAAAGGGACTCTTGGTCTCCTGCCTCAGCTGGAGAGGCGTTCCAATTGCCCTGCCAAGCCTCGAGGAGAATCCCGAGTTGTCCCTCGCAACTAGGCAGGAGTCCTGACGTCGCTGAACAAACACGTGGTTGGAAGGGCCATTCCCGTCGTAACTCGAGAATATACCCCAGGTTCCCACCGGAACTCGAGAAAAACCATGAGACTTCCCCCTCGCCGCGAGATGAGGCCCGATTCCCCTGCCTGCGTGCAGAGCAATTAGGTGTTGCACATCACACATGAAAGGAGCCTTGATTTCCTTGATGGCACTCCAGAGAAACCCCAAGAACACTGTTTCAAGGCTAGAGGGATCCTGAGGTCACTGTAGCAACACGAAAGAGCTCCGTGGACCAAAAATCAACTCGAGATGAGAGGTTAGTCCCTGGCTTCGACTCCAGAGGAATACCACCTTACCACAAGCACCTCAAGAGGAGGCTTCTCTCAGCTCTAGGTATGTGAGAGGGACCCTGAGTTTGCGGCCTCAAGTGGAATGGACACCGCGATGCCCTGGCTCGAAATAAGGCTGGATATCCCTGCAGTGACTTGAATGCAGGCCCGTCTTGCATCTCCCAAGATGAAAGGATGTCTGAATGCGCTGTGGAGACCACAGAGAAAGACCTAGTTCCCCACCTCATCGCGACCTTAGGCCTCACATCCTTTGAAAACTCCAGAGGTACGCGGATATCAGTGCCTCCAAAGGAGACGATGCCTGACTCCTCGCGAAACTTGATAGGAGTCCCAGGATTCCTGTGGCACCTGGAAAGGGACCCTTGGTCTCCCGCCTCAGCTGGAGAGGCGTCCCAATTGCCCTGCCAATCCTCGAGGAGAATCCCGAGTTGTCCCTCGCAACTAGGCAGGAGTCCTGACGTCGCTGAACAAACACGTGGGTGGACGGGCCATTCCCGTCGTAACTCGAGAATATACCCCAGGTTCTCGCCGGAACTCGAGAAAAACCATGAGACTTCCCCCTCGCCGCGAGCTGAGGCCGGATTCCCCTGTACTGCGTGCAGAGCAATTCCGTGTTGCACATCACACATGAAAGGAGCCTTGATTTCCTTGATGGCACTCCAGAGAAACCCCAAGAACTCTGTTTCAAGGCTAGAGGCATCCTGAGGTCACTGTAGCACCACGAAAGAGCTCCGTGGACCAAAAATCAACTCGAGATGAGAGGTTAGTCCCTGGCTTCGACTCCAGAGGAATACCACCTTACCACAAGCACCTCAAGAGGAGGCTTCTCTCAGCTCTAGGTATGTGAGAGGTACCCTGAGTTTGCGGCCTCAAGTGGAATGGAAACCGCGATGCCCTGGCTCGAAATAAGGCTGGATATCCCTGCAGTGACTTGAATGCAGGCTCGTCTTGCATCTCCCAAGATGAAAGGATGTCTGAATCCCCTGTGGAGACCACAGAGAAAGACCTAGTTCCCCACCTCATCGCGACCGGAGGCCTCACATCCTTTGAAAACTCCAGAGGTACGCGGAGATCAGTGCCTCCAAAGGAGATGATGCCTGACTCCTCGTGAAAATTGATAGGAGTCCCAGGACTCCTGTGGCACGTGGAAAGGGACCCTTGGTCTCCCGCCTCAGCTGGAGAGGCGTCCCAATTGCCCTGCCAAGCCTCGAGGAGAATCCCGAGTTGTCCCTCGCAACTAGGCAGGAGTCCTGACGTCTCTGAAGAAACACGTGGCTGGAAGGGCCATCCCCGTCGTTACTCGAGAATATACCCCAGGTTCCCGCCGCAACTCGAGAAAAACCATGAGACTTCCCCCTCGCCGCGAGATGAGGCCCGATTCCCCTGCACTGCGTGCAGAGCAATTCCGTGTTGCACATCACACATGAAAGGAGCCATCATTTCCTTGATGGCACTCCAGAGAAACCCCAAGAACACTGTTTCAAGGCTAGAGGGATCCTGAGGTCACTGTAGCAACAGGAGGGAGCTCCGTGGACCAAAAATAAACTCGAGATGAGAGGTTAGTCCCTGGCTTCGACTCCAGAGGAATACCACCTTACCACAAGCACCTCAAGAGGAGGCTTCTCACAGCTCTAGGTATGTGAGAGGGACCCTGAGTTTGCGGCCTCAAGTGGAATGGACACCACGATGCCCTGACTCGAAATAAGGCTGGATATCCCTGCAGTGACTTGAATGCAGGCTCGTCTTGCATATCCCAAGACGAAAGGATGTCTGAATCCCCTGTGTAGATCACAGAGAAAGACCTAGTTCCCCACCTCATCGCGCCCGGAGTCCTCACATTCTTTGAAAACTCCAGAGGTACGCGGATATCAGAGCCTCCAAAGGAGACGATGCCTGACTCCTCGTGAAACTTGATAGGAGTCCCAGGATTCCTGTGGCACATGGAAAGGGACCCTTGGTCTCCCACCTCAGCTGGAGAGGCGTCCCAATTGCCCTGCCAAGCCTCGAGGAGAATCCCGAGTTGTCCCTTGCAACTAGGCAGGAGTCCTGACGTCGCTGAAGAAACACGTGGGTGGAAGGGCCATCCCAGTCGTTACTCGAGAATATATCCCAGGTTCCCACCGCAACTCGAGAAAAACCATGAGACTTCCCCGTCGCCGCGAGATGAGGCCTGATTCCCCTGCACTGCGTGCAGAGCAATTCCGTGTTGCACATCACACATGATAGGAGCCTTGATTTCCTTGGTCGCACTCCAAAGAAACACCAAGAACACTCTTTCAAGGCTAGAGGGATCCTGAGGTCACTGTAGCAACACGAAAGAACTCCGTGGACCAAAAATCAGCTCGAGATGAGAGGTTAGTCCCTGGCTTCGACCCCAGAGGAATACCACCTTACCACAAGCAGCTCAAGATGAGGCTTCTCTCAGCTCTAGGTATGTGAGAGGGGCCCTGCGTTTGTGGCCTCAAGTGGAATGGACACCGCGATGCCCTGACTCGAAATAAGGCCGGATATACCTGCAGTGACTTGAATGCAGGCTCGTCTTGCATCTCCCAAGATGAAAGGATGTCTGAATCTCCTGTGGAGACCACAGAGAAAGACCTAGTTCCCCACCTCATCGCGACCGGATTCCTTATATCCTTTGAAAACTCCAGAGGTACGCGGAGATCAGTGCCTCCAAAGGAGACGATGCCTGACTCCTCGTGAAACTTGATAGGAGTCCCAGGATTCCTGTGGCACGTGGAAAGGGACCCTTGGTCTCCTGCCTCAGCTGGAGAGGCGTCCCAATTTCCCTGCCAAGCCTCGAGGAGAATCCCGAGTTGTCCCTCGCAACTAGGCAGGAGTCCTGAGGTCGCTGAACAAACACGTGGTTGGAAGGGCCATTCCCGTCGTAACTCGAGAATATACCCCAGGTTCCCACCGGAACTCGAGAAAAACCATGAGACTTCCCCCTCGCCGCGAGATGAGGCCCGATTCCCCTGCGTGCGTGCAGAGCAATTCCGTGTTGCACATCACACATGAAAGGAGCCTTGATTTCCTTGATGGCACTCCAGAGAAACCCCAAGAACACTGTTTCAAGGCTAGAGGGATCCTGAGGTCACTGTAGCAACACGAAAGAGCTCCGTGGACCACAAATCAACTCGAGATGAGAGGTTAGTCCCTGGCTTCGACTCCAGAGGAATACCACCTTAGCACAAGCACCTCAAGAGGAGGCTTCTCTCAGCTCTAGGTATGTGAGAGGGACCCTGAGTTTGCGGCCTCAAGTGGAATGGACACCGCGATACCCTGGCTCGAAATAAGGCTGGATATCCCTGCAGTGACTTGAATGCAGGCCCGTCTTGCATCTCCCAAGATGAAAGGATGTCCGAATGGGCTGTGGAGGTCACAGAGAAAGACCTAGTTCCCCACCTCATCGCGACCTTAGGCCTCACATCCTTTGAAAACTCCAGAGGTACGCGGAGATCAGTGCCTCCAAAGGAGACGATGCCTGACTCCTCGTGAAACTTGATAGGAGTCCCAGGATTCCTGTGGCACGTGGAAAGGGACCCTTGGTCTCCCGCCTCAGCTGGAGAGGCGTCCCAATTGCCCTGCCAATCCTCGAGGAGAATCCCGAGTTGTCCCTCGCAACTAGGCAGGAGTCCTGACGTCGCTGAACAAACACGTGGGTGGAAGGGCCATTCCCGTCGTAACTCGAGAATATACCCCAGGTTCCCGCCGCAACTCGAGAAAAACCATGAGACTTCCCCCTCGCCGCGAGCTGAGGCCGGATTCCCCTGCACTGCGTGCAGAGCAATTCCGTGTTGCACATCACACATGAAAGGAGCCTTGATTTCCTTGATGGCACTCCAGAGAAACCCCAAGAACTCTGTTTCAAGGCTAGAGGGATCCTGAGGTCACTGTAGCACCACGAAAGAGCTCCGTGGACCAAAAATCAACTCGAGATGAGAGGTTAGTCCCTGGCTTCGACTCCAGAGGAATACCACCTTACCACAAGCACCTCAAGAGGAGGCTTCTCTCAGCTCTAGGTATGTGAGAGGGACCCTGAGTTTGCGGCCTCAAGTGGAATGGACACCGCGATGCCCTGGCTCGAAATAAGGCCGGATATCCCTGCAGTGACTTGAATGCAGGCTCGTCTTGCATCTCCCAAGACGAAAGGATGTCTGAATCCCCTGTGGAGACCACAGAGAAAGACCTAGTTCCCCACCTCATCGCGACCGGAGGCCTCACATCCTTTGAAAACTCCAGAGGTACGCGGAGATCAGTGCCTCCAAAGGAGATGATGCCTGACTCCTCGTGAAAATTGATAGGAGTCCCAGGACTCCTGTGGCACGTGGAAAGGGACCCTTGGTCTCCCGCCTCATCAGGAGAGGCGTCCGATTGCCTCGCCAAGCCTCGAGGAGAATCCCGAGTTGTCCCTCGCAACTAGGCAGGAGTCCTGCCGTCGCTGAACAAACTCGTGTGTGCAAGGGCCATCCCCATCGTAACTCGAGAATATACCCCAGGTTCCCGCCGCAACTCGAGAAAAACCATGAGACTTCCCCCTCGCCGCGAGATGAGGCCCGATTCCCCTGCACTGCGTGCAGAGCAATTCCGTGTTGCACATCACACATGAAAGGAGCCTTAATTTCCTTGATGGCACTCCAGAGAAACCCCAAGAACACTGTTTCAAGGCTAGAGGGATCCTGAGGTCACTGTAGCAACACGAAAGAGCTCCGTGGACCAAAAATCAACTCGAGATGAGAGGTTAGTCCCTGGCTTCGACTCCAGAGGAATACCACCTTACCACAAGCACCTCAAGAGGAGGCTTCTCTCAGCTCTAGGTATGTGAGAGGGACCCTGAGTTTGCGGCCTCAAGTGGAATGGAGACCGCGATGCCCTGACTCGAAATAAGGCCGGATATCCCTGCAGTGAATTGAATGCAGGCTTGTCTTGCATTTCCAAGACGAAAGGATGTCTGAATCCCCTGTGTAGATCACAGAGAAAGACCTAGTTCCCCACCTCATCGCGACCGGAGGCCTCACATCCTTTGAAAACTCCAGAGGTACGCGGAGATCAGTGCCTCCAAAGGAGACGATGCCTGACTCCTCGTGAAACTTGATAGGAGTCCCAGGATTCCTGTGGCACATGGAAAGGGACACCTGGTCTCCCGCCTCAGCTGGAGAGGCGTCCCAATTGCCCTGCCAAGCCTCGAGGAGAATCCCGAGTTGTCCCTTGCAACTAGGCAGGAGTCATGACGTCGCTGAACAAACACGTGGGTGGAAGGGCCATCCCCATCTTAACTCGAGAATATACCCCAGGTCGCCGCCGCAACTCGCGAAAATCCATGAAACTTCCCCCTCGCCGCGAGGTGAGGCCCGATTCCCTTGCACTGCGTGCAGAGCAATTCCGTGTTGCACATCACACATGAAAGGAGCCTTGATTTCCTTGATGGCACTCCAGAGAAACCCCAAGAACACTGTTTCAAGGCTAGAGGGATCCTGAGGTCACTGTAGCAACACGAAAGAGCTCCGTGGACCAAAAATCAACTCGAGATGAGAGGTTAGTCCCTGGCTTCGACTCCATAGGTATACCACCTTACCACAAGCACCTCAAGAGGAGGCTTCTCTCAGCTCTAGGTAGGTGAGAGGGACCCTGAGTTTGCGGCCTCAAGTGGAATGGACACCACGATGCCCTGACTCGAAATAAGGCCGGATATCCCTGCAGTGACTTGAATGCAGGCTCGTCTTGCATCTCCCAAGACGAAAGGATGTCTGAATCCCCTGTGGAGACCACAGAGAAAGACCTAGTTCCCCACCTCATCGCGACCGGAGGCCTCACATCCTTTGAAAACTCCAGAGGTACGCGGAGATCAGTGCCTCCAAAGGAGATGATGCCTGACTCCTCGTGAAAATTGATAGGAGTCCCCCGACTCCTGTGGCACGTGGAAAGGGACCCTTGGTCTCCCGCCTCAGCTGGAGAGGTGTTCCAATTGCCCTGCCTAGCCTCGAGGAGAATCCCGAGTTGTCCCTCGCAACTAGGCAAGAGTCCTGACGTCGCTGAACAAACACGTGTGTGGAAGGGCCATCCCCGTCGTGACTCGAGAATATACCCCAGGTTCCCGCCCCAACTCGAGAAAAACCATGAGACGTCCCCCTCGCCGCGAGATGAGGCCAGATTCCCGTGCAGTGCGCGCAGAGCAATTCCGTGCTGCAGATCACACATGAAAGGAGCCTTGATTTCCTTGATGGCACTACAGAGAAACCCCAAGAACACTGTTTCAAGGCTAGAGGGATCCTGAGGTCACTGTAGCTACACGAAAGACCTCCGTGGACCAAAAATCAACTCGAGATGAGAGGTTAGTCCCTGGCTTCGACTCCAGAGGAAACCACCTTACCACAAGCACCTCAAGAGGAGGCTTCTCTCAGCTCTAGGTATGTGAGAGGGACCCTGAGTTTGCGGCCTCAAGTGGAATGGACACCGCGATGCACTGACTCGAAATAAGGCCGGATATCCCTGCAGTGACTTGAATGCAGGCTCGTCTTGCATCTCCCAAGACGAAAGGATGGCTGAATCCCCTGTGGAGACCACAGAGAAAGACCTAGTTCCCCACCTCATCGCGACCGGAGGCCTCACATCCTTTGAAAATTCCAGAGGGACGCGGAGATCAGTGCCTCCAAAGGAGACGATGCCTGACTACTCGTGAAACTTGATAGGAGTCCCAGGATTCTTGTGGCACGTGGAAAGGGACCCTTGGTCTCCCGCCTCAGCTGAAGAGGCGTTCCAATTGCCCTGCCAAGCCTCGAGGAGTATCCCGAGTTGTCCCTCGCAACTAGGCAGGAGTCCTGACGTGGCTGAACAAACACGTGTGTGGAAGGGCCATCCCCGTCGTAACTCGAGATTATACCCCAGGTTCCCGCCGCAACTCGAGAAAAACCATGAGACTTCCCCCTCGATGCGAGATGAGGCCCGATTCCCCTGTACTGCGTGCAGAGCAATTCCGTCTTGCACATCACACATGAAAGGTGCCTTGATTTCCTTGATGGCACTCCAGAAAAACCCCAAGAACACTGTTTGAAGGCTCGAGGGATCCTGAGATCACTGTAGCAACACGAAAGAACTCTGTGGACCAAAAATCAACTCGAGAAGATAGGTTAGTCCCTGGATTCGACTCCAGAGGAATACCACCTTACCACAAGCACCTCAAGAGGAGGCTTCTCTCAGCTCTAGGTATGTGAGAGGGACCCTGAGTTTGCGGCCTCAAGTGGAATGGACACCGCGATGCCCTGACTCGAAATAAGGCCGGATATCCCTGCAGTGACTTCAATGCAGGCTCATCTTGCATCTCCCAAGACGAAAGGATGTCTGAATCCCCAGTGGAAAGCACAGAGAAAGACTTAGTTCCCCACCTCATCGCAACCGATAGCCTCACATCCTTTGAAAACTCCAGAGGTACGCGGAGATCAGTGCCTCCAAAGGAGACGATGCCTGACTCCTTGTGAATCTTGATAGGAGTCCCAGGATTCCTGTGGCACGTGGAAAGGGTCGCTTGGTCTCCCGCCTCAGCTGGAGAGGCGTCCCAATTGCCCTGCCAAGCCTCGAGGAGAATCCCGAGTTGTCCCTCGCAACTAGGCAGGAGTCCTGACGTCGCTAAACACACACGTGTGTGGAAGGGCCATCCCCGTCGTAACTCGGAAATATACCCCAGGTTCCCGCCGCAACTCGAGAAAAACCATGAGACTTCCCCCTCGCCACGAGATGAGGCCCGATTCCACTGCACTGCGTGCAGAGCAATTCCGTCTTGCACATCACACATGAAAGGAGCCTTGATTTCCTTGATGGCACTCCACAGAAACCCCAAGAACATTGTTTCCAGGCTAGAGGGATTCTGAGGTCACTGTAGCAACACGAAAGAGCTCCGTGGACCAAGAATCAACTCAAGATGAGAGGTTAGTCCCTGGCTTCGACTCCAGAGGAATACCACCTTACCACAAGCACCTCAAGAGGAGGCTTCTCTCAGCTCTAAGTATGTGAGAGGGACCCTGAATTTGCGGCCTCACGTGGAATGGACACAGCGATGCCCTGACTCGAAATACGGCCAGATATCTCTGCAGTGACATGAATGCCGGCTCGTTTTGCATCTCCCAAGACGAAAGGATGTCTGAATCCCCTTTGGGGACCACAGAGAAAGTCTTAGTTCCCCACCTCATCGCGACCTGAGGCCTCACATCCTTTGAAAACTCCAGAGGTACGCAGAGATCAGTGCCTCCAAAGGAGACGATGCCTGACTCCACGTGAAAATTGATAGGATTCCCAGGATTCCTGTGGCACGTGGAAAGGGACCCTTGGTCTCCCGCCTCAGCTGGAGAGGCGTCCCAATTGCCCTGCCAAGCCTCGAGGAGAATCCCGAGTTGTCCCTCGCAACTGGGCTGGAATCCTGACGAGGCTGAACAAACATGTGGGTGGAAGGGCCATCCCCGTCGTAACTCGAGAATGTAACCCAGGTTCCCGCGGCAACTCGAGAAAAACCATGAGACTTCCCCCTCGCCGCGAGATGAGGCCCAATTCCCCTGCACTGCATGCAGAGCAATTCCATGTTGCACATCACGCATGAAAGGAGCTTTGATTTCCTTGATGGCACTCCAGAGAAACCTCAAGAACACTGTTTCAAGACTAGAGGGATTCTGAGGTCACCGTAGCAACACGAAAGAATTTCATGGACCAAAAATCAACTCGAGATGAGAGGTTAGTCCCTGGCTTCGACAGCAGAGGACTACCACCTTACCACAAGCACCTCAAGAGGAGGCTTCTCTCAGCTCTAGGTATGGGAGAGGGACCCTGAGTTTGCAGCCTCAAGTGGAATGGACACCGCGATGCCCTGACTCGAAATAAGGCCGGATATCTCTGCAGTGACTTGAATGCCAGCTCGTATTGCATCTCCCAAGATGAAAGGATGTCTGAATCCCCTGTGGAGACCACAGAGAAAGACCTAGTCCCCCACCTCATCGCGACCGGAGGCCTCAAATCCTTTGAAAACTCCAGAGGTACGCGGAGATCAGTGCCTCCAAAAGGGACGATGCCTGACTCCTCGTGAAACTTGATAGGAGGCCCAGGATTCCTGTGGCACGTGGAAAGGGACACTTGGTCTCCCGCCTCAGCTGGAGAGGCGTCCCAATTGCCCTGCCAAGCCTCGAGGAGAATCCCGAGTTGTCCCTCGCAACTAGGCAGGAGCCCTGACGTCGCTGAACAAACACGTGTGTGGAAGGGCCATCCCCGTCGTAACTCGAGAATATACCCCAGGTTCCCACCGCAACTCGAGAAAAACCATGAGACTTCCCCCTCGACGGAAAATGAGGCCCGAACCCTGCACTGCGTGCAGAGCAATTCCGTGTTGCACATCACACATGAAAGGAGCCTTGATTTCCTTGATGGCACTCCAGAGAAACCCCAAGAACACTGTTTCAAGGCTAGAGTGAACCTGAGGTCACTGTAGCAACACGAAAGAGCTCTGTGGACGAAAAATCAACTCGAGATGAGAGGTTAGTCCCTGGCTTCGACTCCAGAGGAATACCACCTTACCACAAGCACCTCAAGAGTAGGCTTCTCTCAGCTCTAGGTATGTGAGAGGGACCCTGAGTTTGCGGCCTCAAGTGGAATGGACACCGCGAGGCCCTGACTCGAAATAAGGCCGGATATCCCTGCAGTGACTTGAATGCAGGCTCGTCTTGCATCTCCCAAGACGAAAGAATGTCTGAATCCCCTGTGGAGACCACAGAGAAAGACCTAGTTTCCCACCTCATCGCGACGAGAGGCCTCATACTTTGAAAACTCCAGAGGTACGCGGAGATCAGTGCCTCCAAAGGAGACGATGCCTGACTCTCGTGAAACTTGATAGGAGTCCCAGGATACCTGTGGCTCGTGGAAAGGGACCCTTGGTCTCCCACCTCAGCTGGAGAGGCGTCCCAATTGCCCTGCCAAGCCTCGAGGAGAATCCCGAGTTGTCCCTCGCAACTAGGCAGGAGTCCTGACGTCGCAGAACAAGCACGTGTGTGAAAGGGCCATCACCGTCGTGTCTCGAGAATATACCCCAGGTTCCCGCCGCAACTCGAGAAAAACCATGAGACTTCCCCCTCGCAGCGAGATGAGGCCCGATTCCCCTGCACTGCGTGCAGAGCAATTCCGTGTTGCACATCACACATGAAAGGAGCCTTGGTTTCCTTGATGGCACTCCAGAGAAACCCCAAGAACACTGTTTCAAGGCTAGAGGGATCCTGAGGTCACTGTAGCACCACAAAGGAGCTCCGTGGACCAAAAATCAACTCGAGATGAGAGGTTAGTCCCTGGCTTCGACTCCAGAGGAATACCAGCTTACCACAAGCATCTCACGAGGAGGCTTCTCTCAGCTCTAGGTATGTGAGAGGGACCCTGAGTTTGCGGCCTCAAGTGGAATGGACACCGCGATGCCCTGACTCGAAATCAGGCCGGATATCCCTGCAGTGACTTGAATGCAGTCTCGTCTTGCATCTCCCAAGATGAAAGGATGTCTGAATCCCCTGTGGAGACCACAGAGAAAGACCTAGTTCCCCACCTCATCGCGACCGGAGGCCTCACATCCTTTGAAAACTCCAGAGGTAGGCGGAGATCAGTGCCTCCAAAGGAGACGATGCCTGACTCCTCCTGAAACTTGCTAGGAGTCCCAGGATTCCTGTGGCACGTGGAAAGGGACCCTTGGTCTCCCGCCTCAGCTGGAGAGGCGTCCCAATTGCCCTGCCAAGCCTCGAGGAGAATCCCAAGTTGTCCCTCGCAACTAGGCTGGAATCCTGACGAGGCTGAACAAACACGTCGGTGGAAGGGCCATCCCCGTCGTAACTCGAGAATGTACCCCAGGGTCCCGCCGCAACTCGAGAAAAACCATGAGACTTCCCCCTCGCAGCGAGATGAGGCCCGATTCCCCTGCACTGCGTGCAGAGCATTTCCGTGTTGCACATCACGCATGAAAGGAGCTTTGATTTCCTTGATGGCACTCCAGAAAAACCCCAAGAACACAGTTTCAAGGCTAGAGGGATGCTGAAGTCACTGTAGCAAAACGAAAGAGCTCCGTGGACCAAAAATCAACTCGAGATGATTGTTCAGTCCCTGTCTTTGACTGCAGAGAACTACCACCTTACCACAAGCACCTCAAGAGGAGGCTTCTCTCAGCTCTATGTATGTGAGAGGGACCCTGAGTTTGCGGCCTCAAGTGGAATGGACACCACGATGCCCTGACTCGAAATAAGGCCAGATATCTCTGCAGTGACTTGAATGCCAGCTCGTCTTGCATCTCCCAAGACGAAAGGATGTCTGAATCCCCTGTGGAGACCACAGAGAAAGACCTAGTTCTCCACCTCATCGCGACCGGAGGCCTCAAATCCTTTGAAAACTCCAGAGGTACGCGGAGATCAGTGCCTCCAAAAGGGACGATGCCTGACTCCTCGTGAAACTTAATAGGAGACCCAGGATTCCTGTGGCACGTGGAAAGGGACTCTTGGTCTCCCGCCTCAGCTGGAGAGGCGTCCCAATTGCCCTGCCAAGCCTCGAGGAGAATCCCGAGTGGTCCCTCGCAACTAGAAAGGAGTCCTGACGTCGCTGAACACACACGTGGGTGGAAGGGCCATCCCCGTCGTAACTCGAAAATATACCCCAGGTTCCTGCCGCAACTCGAGAAAAACCATGAGACTTCCCCCTCGCCGGAAAATGAGGCCCGATACCCTGCACTGCGTGCAGAGCAATTCCGTGTTGCACATCACACATGAAAGGAGCCTTGATTACCTTGATGGCACTCCAGAGAAACCCCAAGAACCCTGTTTCAGGGCTGGAGGGATCCTGAGGTCACTGTAGCAACACGAAAGATCTCCGTGGACCAAAAATCAACTCGAGATGAGAGGTTAGTCCCTGGCTTCGACTCCAGAGGAATTCCACCTTACCACAAGCACCTCAAGAGGAGGCTTCTCTCAGCTCTAGGTATGTGAGAGGGACCCTAATTTTGCGGCCTCAAGTGGAATGGACACTGCGATGCCCTGACGGGAAATAAGGCCGGATATCCCTGCAGTGACTTGAATGCAGGCTCGTCTTGCATCTCCCAAGATGAAAGGATGTCTGAATCCCCTGTGGAGACCACAGAGAAAGACCTAGTTCCCCACCTCATCGCGACCGGAGGTCTCACATCCTTTGAAAACTCCAGAGGTACGCAGAGATTAGTGCCTCCAAAGGATATGATGCCTGACTCCTCGTGAAACTTGATAGGAGTCCCAGGATTCCTGTGGCACGTGGAAAGGGACACTTGGTCTCCTGCCTCAGCTGGAGAAGCGTCCCAATTGCCCTGCCAAGCCTCGAGGAGAACCCCGAGTTGTCCCTCGCAACTAGGCAGGAGTCCTGCCGTCGCTGAACAAACACGTGTGTGGAAGGGCCATCCCCGCCGTAACTCGAGAATATACCCCAGGTTCCCGCCGCAACTCGAGAAAAACCATGAGACGTCCCCCTCGCCGCGAGATGAGGCCAGATTCCCCTGCAGTGCGTGCAGAGCAATTACGTGCTGCACATCACACATGAAAGGAGCCTTGATTTCCTTGATGGCACTTCAGAGAAACCCCAAGAACACTGTTTCAAGGCTAGAGGGATCCTGAGGTCACTGTAGCTACACGAAAGAGCTCCGCGGACCAAAAATCAACTCGAGATGAGAGGTTAGTCCCTGGCTTCGACTCCAGAGGAAACCACCTTACCATAAGCACCTCAAGAGGAGGCTTCTCTCAGCTCTAGGTATGTGAGAGGGACCCTGAGTTTGCGGCCTCAAGTGGAATGGACACCGCGATGCCCTGGCTCGAAATAAGGCCGGATATCCCTGCAGTGACTTGAATGCAGGCTCGTCTTGCATCTCCCAAGACGAAAGGATGTCTGAATCCCCTGTGGAGACCACAGAGAAAGACCTAGTTCCCCACCTCATCGCGACCGGAGGCTTCACATACTTTGAAAATTCCAGAGATACACTGAGATCAGTGCCTCCAAAGGAGACGATGCCTGACTCCTCGCGAAACTTGATAGGAGTCCCAGGATTCCTGTGGCACGTGGAAAGGGACCCTTGGTCTCCCTCCTCAGTTGGAGAGGCGTCCCAATTGCCCTGCCAAGCCTCGAGGAGAATCCCGAGTTGTCCCTCGCATCTAGGCAGGAGTCCTGACGTCGCTGAACAAACACGTGTGTGGAAGGGCATCCCCGTCGTAACTCGAGAATATACCCCAGGTTCCCGCCGCAACTCGAGAAAAACCATGAGACTTCCCCCTCGCCGCGAGATGAGGCCAGATTCCCCTGCACTGCGTGCAGAGCAATTCCGTGTTGCACATCACACATGAAAGGAGCCTTGATTTCCTTGATGGCACTCAAGAGAAAAGCCAAGAACACTGTTTCAAGGCTAGAGGGATTCTGAGGTCACCGTAGCAACACGAAAGAATTTCATGGACCAAAAATCAACTCGAGATGAGAGGTTAGTCCCTGGCTTCGACAGCAGAGGACTACCACCTTACCACAAGCACCTCAAGAGGAGGCTTCTCTCAGCTCTAGGTATGTGAGAGGGACCCTGAGTTTGCGGCCTCAAGTGGAATGGACACCGCGATGCCCTGACTCGAAATAAGTCCGGATATCTCTGCAGTGACTTGAATGCCAGCTCGTATTGCATCTCTCAAGATGAAAGGATGTCTGAATCCCCTGTGGAGACCATAGAGAAAGACCTAGTTCCCCACCTCATCGCGACCGGAGGCCTCAAATCCTTTGAAAACTCCAGAGGTACGCGGAGATCAGTGCCTCCAAAAGGGACGATGCCTGACTCCTCGTGAAACTTGATAGGAGGCCCAGGATTGCTGTGGCACGTGGAAAGGGAACCTTGGTCTCCCGCCTCAGCTGGAGAGGCGTCCCAATTGCCCTGCCAAGCCTCGAGGAGAATCCCGAGTTGTCCCTCGCAACTAGGCAGGAGCCCTGACGTCGCTGAACAAACACGTGTGTGGAAGGGCCATCCCCGTCGTAACTCGAGAATATACCCCAGGTTCCCGCCGCAACTCGAGAAAAACCATGAGACGTCCCCCTCGCCGCGAGATGAGGCCAGATTCCCCTGCAGTGCGTGCAGAGCAATTACGTGCTGCACATCACACATGAAAGGAGCCTTGATTTCCTTGATGGCACTCCAGAGAAACCCCAAGAACACTGTTTCAAGGCTAGAGGGATCCTGAGGTCACTGTAGCTACACGAAAGAGCTCCGTGGACCAAAAATCAACACGAGATGAGAGGTTAGTCCCTGGCTTCGACTCCAGAGGAATACCACCTTACCACAAGCACCTCAAGAGGAGGCTTCTCTCAGCTCTAGGTATGTGAGAGGGACCCTGAGTTTGCGGCCTCAAGTGGAATGGACACCGCGATGCCCTGACTCGAATTAAGGCCGGATATCCCTGCAGTGACTTGAATGCAGGCTCGTCTTGCATCTCCGAAGATGAAAGGATGTTTGAATCCCCTGTGGAGACCACAGAGAAAGACCTAGTTCCCCACCTCATCGCGACCGGAGGCCTCACATCCTTTGAAAATTCCAGAGGTACGCAGAGATCAGTGCCTCCAAAGGAGAAGATGCCTGACTCCTCGTGAAACTTGATAGAAGTCCCAGGATTCTTGTGGCACGTGGATAGGGACCCTTGGTCTCCCGCCTCAGCTGAAGAGGTGTTCCAATTGCCCTGCCTAGCCTCGAGGAGAATCCCGAGTTGTCCCTCGCAACTAGGCAAGAGTCCTGACGTCGCTGAACAAACACGTGTGTGGAAGGGCCATCCCCGTCGTGACTCGAGAATATACCCCAGGTTCCCGCCCCAACTCGAGAAAAACCATGAGACGTCCCCCTCGCCGCGAGATGAGGCCAGATTCCCGTGCAGTGCGCGCAGAGCAATTCCGTGCTGCAGATCACACATGAAAGGAGCCTTGATTTCCTTGATGGCACTACAGAGAAACCCCAAGAACACTGTTTCAAGGCTAGAGGGATCCTGAGGTCACTGTAGCTACACGAAAGACCTCCGTGGACCAAAAATCAACTCGAGATGAGAGGTTAGACCCTGGCTTCGACTCCAGAGGAAACCACCTTACCACAAGCACCTCAAGAGGAGGCTTCTCTCAGCTCTAGGTATGTGAGAGGGACCCTGAGTTTGCGGCCTCAAGTGGAATGGACACCGCGATGCACTGACTCGAAATAAGGCCGGATATCCCTGCAGTGACTTGAATGCAGGCTCGTCTTGCATCTCCCAAGACGAAAGGATGGCTGAATCCCCTGTGGAGACCACAGAGAAAGACCTAGTTCCCCACCTCATCGCGACCGGAGGCCTCACATCCTTTGAAAATTCCAGAGGGACGCGGAGATCAGTGCCTCCAAAGGAGACGATGCCTGACTACTCATGAAACTTGATAGGAGTCCCAGGATTCTTGTGGCACGTGGAAAGGGACCCTTGGTCTCCCGCCTCAGCTGAAGAGGCGTTCCAATTGCCCTGCCAAGCCTCGAGGAGTATCCCGAGTTGTCCCTCGCAACTAGGCAGGAGTCCTGACGTGGCTGAACAAACACGTGTGTGGAAGGGCCATCCCCGTCGTAACTCGAGATTATACCCCAGGTTCCCGCCGCAACTCGAGAAAAACCATGAGACTTCCCCCTCGATGCGAGATGAGGCCCGATTCCCCTGTACTGCGTGCAGAGCAATTCCGTCTTGCACATCACACATGAAAGGTGCCTTGATTTCCTTGATGGCACTCCAGAAAAACCCCAAGAACACTGTTTGAAGGCTCGAGGGATCCTGAGATCACTGTAGCAACACGAAAGAACTCTGTGGACCAAAAATCAACTCGAGAAGATAGGTTAGTCCCTGGATTCGACTCCAGAGGAATACCACCTTACCACAAGCACCTCAAGAGGAGGCTTCTCTCAGCTCTAGGTATGTGAGAGGGACCCTGAGTTTGCGGCCTCAAGTGGAATGGACACCGCGATGCCCTGACTCGAAATAAGGCCGGATATCCCTGCAGTGACTTCAATGCAGGCTCATCTTGCATCTCCCAAGACGAAAGGATGTCTGAATCCCCAGTGGAAAGCACAGAGAAAGACTTAGTTCCCCACCTCATCGCAACCGATAGCCTCACATCCTTTGAAAACTCCAGAGGTACGCGGAGATCAGTGCCTCCAAAGGAGACGATGCCTGACTCCTTGTGAATCTTGATAGGAGTCCCAGGATTCCTGTGGCACGTGGAAAGGGTCCCTTGGTCTCCCGCCTCAGCTGGAGAGGCGTCCCAATTGCCCTGCCAAGCCTCGAGGAGAATCCCGAGTTGTCCCTCGCAACTAGGCAGGAGTCCTGACGTCGCTAAACACACACGTGTGTGGAAGGGCCATCCCCGTCGTAACTCGGAAATATACCCCAGGTTCCCGCCGCAACTCGAGAAAAACCATGAGACTTCCCCCTCGCAACGAGATGAGGCCCGATTCCACTGCACTGCGTGCAGAGCAATTCCGTGTTGCACATCACACATGAAAGGAGCCTTGATTTCCTTGATGGCACTCCACAGAAACCCCAAGAACATTGTTTCCAGGCTAGAGGGATTCTGAGGTCACTGTAGCAACACGAAAGAGCTCCGTGGACCAAGAATCAACTCAAGATGAGAGGTTAGTCCCTGGCTTCGACTCCAGAGGAATACCACCTTACCACAAGCACCTCAAGAGGAGGCTTCTCTCAGCTCTAAGTATGTGAGAGGGACCCTGAATTTGCGGCCTCACGTGGAATGGACACAGCGATGCCCTGACTCGAAATAAGGCCAGATATCTCTGCAGTGACATGAATGCCGGCTCGTTTTGCATCTCCCAAGACGAAAGGATGTCTGAATCCCCTTTGGGGACCACAGAGAAAGTCTTAGTTCCCCACCTCATCGCGACCTGAGGCCTCACATCCTTTGAAAACTCCAGAGGTACGCAGAGATCAGTGCCTCCAAAGGAGACGATGCCTGACTCCACGTGAAAATTGATAGGATTCCCAGGATTCCTGTGGCACGTGGAAAGGGACCCTTGGTCTCCCGCCTCAGCTGGAGAGGCGTCCCAATTGCCCTGCCAAGCCTCGAGGAGAATCCCGAGTTGTCCCTCGCAACTGGGCTGGAATCCTGACGAGGCTGAACAAACATGTGGGTGGAAGGGCCATCCCCGTCGTAACTCGAGAATGTAACCCAGGTTCCCGCGGCAACTCGAGAAAAACCATGAGACTTCCCCCTCGCCGCGAGATGAGGCCCAATTCCCCTGCACTGCATGCAGAGCAATTCCATGTTGCACATCACGCATGAAAGGAGCTTTGATTTCCTTGATGGCACTCCAGAGAAACCTCAAGAACACTGTTTCAAGGCTAGAGGGATTCTGAGGTCACCGTAGCAACACGAAAGAATTTCATGGACCAAAAATCAACTCGAGATGAGAGGTTAGTCCCTGGCTTCGACAGCAGAGGACTACCACCTTACCACAAGCACCTCAAGAGGAGGCTTCTCTCAGCTCTAGGTATGGGAGAGGGACCCTGAGTTTGCAGCCTCAAGTGGAATGGACACCGCGATGCCCTGACTCGAAATAAGGCCGGATATCTCTGCAGTGACTTGAATGCCAGCTCGTATTGCATCTCCCAAGATGAAAGGATGTCTGAATCCCCTGTGGAGACCACAGAGAAAGACCTAGTCCCCCACCTCATCGCGACCGGAGGCCTCAAATCCTTTGAAAACTCGAGAGGTACGCGGAGATCAGTGCCTCCAAAAGGGACGATGCCTGACTCCTCGTGAAACTTGATAGGAGGCCCAGGATTCCTGTGGCACGTGGAAAGGGACACTTGGTCTCCCGCCTCAGCTGGAGAGGCGTCCCAATTGCCCTGCCAAGCCTCGAGGAGAATCCCGAGTTGTCCCTCGCAACTAGGCAGGAGCCCTGACGTCGCTGAACAAACACGTGTGTGGAAGGGCCATCCCCGTCGTAACTCGAGAATATACCCCAGGTTCCCACCGCAACTCGAGAAAAACCATGAGACTTCCCCCTCGACGGAAAATGAGGCCCGAACCCTGCACTGCGTGCAGAGCAATTCCGTGTTGCACATCACACATGAAAGGAGCCTTGATTTCCTTGATGGCACTCCAGAGAAACCCCAAGAACACTGTTTCAAGGCTAGAGTGAACCTGAGGTCACTGTAGCAACACGAAAGAGCTCTGTGGACGAAAAATCAACTCGAGATGAGAGGTTAGTCCCTGGCTTCGACTCCAGAGGAATACCACCTTACCACAAGCACCTCAAGAGTAGGCTTCTCTCAGCTCTAGGTATGTGAGAGGGACCCTGAGTTTGCGGCCTCAAGTGGAATGGACACCGCGAGGCCCTGACTCGAAATAAGGCCGGATATCCCTGCAGTGACTTGAATGCAGGCTCGTCTTGCATCTCCCAAGACGAAAGAATGTCTGAATCCCCTGTGGAGACCACAGAGAAAGACCTAGTTTCCCACCTCATCGCGACGAGAGGCCTCATACTTTGAAAACTCCAGAGGTACGCGGAGATCAGTGCCTCCAAAGGAGACGATGCCTGACTCCTCGTGAAACTTGATAGGAGTCCCAGGATACCTGTGGCTCGTGGAAAGGGACCCTTGGTCTCCCACCTCAGCTGGAGAGGCGTCCCAATTGCCCTGCCAAGCCTCGAGGAGAATCCCGAGTTGTCCCTCGCAACTAGGCAGGAGTCCTGACGTCGCAGAACAAGCACGTGTGTGAAAGGGCCATCACCGTCGTGTCTCGAGAATATACCCCAGGTTCCCGCCGCAACTCGAGAAAAACCATGAGACTTCCCCCTCGCAGCGAGATGAGGCCCGATTCCCCTGCACTGCGTGCAGAGCAATTCCGTGTTGCACATCACACATGAAAGGAGCCTTGGTTTCCTTGATGGCACTCCAGAGAAACCCCAAGAACACTGTTTCAAGGCTAGAGGGATCCTGAGGTCACTGTAGCACCACAAAGGAGCTCCGTGGACCAAAAATCAACTCGAGATGAGAGGTTAGTCCCTGGCTTCGACTCCAGAGGAATACCAGCTTACCACAAGCATCTCAAGAGGAGGCTTCTCTCAGCTCTAGGTATGTGAGAGGGACCCTGAGTTTGCGGCCTCAAGTGGAATGGACACCGCGATGCCCTGACTCGAAATCAGGCCGGATATCCCTGCAGTGACTTGAATGCAGTCTCGTCTTGCATCTCCCAAGATGAAAGGATGTCTGAATCCCCTGTGGAGACCACAGAGAAAGACCTAGTTCCCCACCTCATCGCGACCGGAGGCCTCACATCCTTTGAAAACTCCAGAGGTAGGCGGAGATCAGTGCCTCCAAAGGAGACGATGCCTGACTCCTCCTGAAACTTGCTAGGAGTCCCAGGATTCCTGTGGCACGTGGAAAGGGACCCTTGGTCTCCCGCCTCAGCTGGAGAGGCGTCCCAATTGCCCTGCCAAGCCTCGAGGAGAATCCCAAGTTGTCCCTCGCAACTAGGCTGGAATCCTGACCAGGCTGAACAAACACGTCGGTGGAAGGGCCATCCCCGTCGTAACTCGAGAATGTACCCCAGGGTCCCGCCGCAACTCGAGAAAAACAATGAGACTTCCCCCTCCCCGCGAGATGAGGCCCGATTCCCCTGCACTGCGTGCAGAGCAATTCCGTGTTGCACATCACGCATGAAAGGAGCTTTGATTTCCTTGATGGCACTCCAGAAAAACCCCAAGAACACAGTTTCAAGGCTAGAGGGATGCTGAAGTCACTGTAGCAACACGAAAGAGCTCCGTGGACCAAAAATCAACTCGAGATGATTGTTCAGTCCCTGTCTTTGACTGCAGAGAACTACCACCTTACCACAAGCACCTCAAGAGGAGGCTTCTCTCAGCTCTAGGTATGGGAGAGGGACCCTGAGTTTGCGGCCTCAAGTGGAATGGACACCACGATGCCCTGACTCGAAATAAGGCCAGATATCTCTGCAGTGACTTGAATGCCAGCTCGTCTTGCATCTCCCAAGACGAAAGGATGTCTGAATCCCCTGTGGAGACCACAGAGAAAGACCTAGTTCTCCACCTCATCGCGACCGGAGGCCTCAAATCCTTTGAAAACTCCAGAGGTACGCGGAGATCAGTGCCTCCAAAAGGGACGATGCCTGACTCCTCGTGAAACTTAATAGGAGACCCAGGATTCCTGTGGCACGTGGAAAGGGACTCTTGGTCTCCCGCCTCAGCTGGAGAGGCGTCCCAATTGCCCTGCCAAGCCTCGAGGAGAATCCCGAGTGGTCCCTCGCAACTAGAAAGGAGTCCTGACGTCGCTGAACACACACGTGGGTGGAAGGGCCATCCCCGTCGTAACTCGAAAATATACCCCAGGTTCCTGCCGCAACTCGAGAAAAACCATGAGACTTCCCCCTCGCCGGAAAATGAGGCCCGATACCCTGCACTGCGTGCAGAGCAATTCCGTGTTGCACATCACACATGAAAGGAGCCTTGATTTCCTTGATGGCACTCCAGAGAAATCCCAAGAACCCTGTTTCAGGGCTGGAGGGATCCTGAGGTCACTGTAGCAACACGAAAGATCTCCGTGGACCAAAAATCAACTCGAGATGAGAGGTTAGTCCCTGGCTTCGACTCCAGAGGAATTCCACCTTACCACAAGCACCTCAAGAGGAGGCTTCTCTCAGCTCTAGGTAAGTGAGAGGGATCCTGAGTTTGCGGCCTCAAGTGGAATGGACACCGCGATGCCCTGACTCGAAATAAGGCCGGATATCCCTGCAGTGACTTGAATGCAGGCTCGTCTTGCATCTCCCAAGACGAAAGGATGTCTGAATCCCCTGTGGAGACCACAGAGAAAGACCTAGTTCCCCACCTCATCGCGACTGGAGGCCTCACATCCTTTGAAAACTCCAGAGGTACGCGGAGATCAGTGCCTCCAAAGGAGACGATGCCTGACTCCTCGTGAAACTTGATAGGAGTCCCAGGATTCCTGTGGCACGTGGAAAGGGACCCTTGGTCTCCCACCTCAGCTGGAGAGGCGTCCCAATTGCCCTGCCAAGCCTCGAGGAGAATCCTCAGTTGTCCCTCGCAACTAGGCAGGAGTGCTGACATGGCTGAAGAAACACGTGTGTGGAAGGGCCATCCCCGTCGTAACTCGAGAATATACCCCAGGTTCCCACCGCAACAAGAGAAAATCCATGAGAATTCCCCCTCGCCGTGAGATGAGGCCCGATTCCCCTGCACTGCATGCAGAGCAATTCCGTGCTGCACATCATACATGAAAGGAGACTTGATTTCCTTGATGGCACTACAGAGACACCCCAAGCACACTGTTTCAAGGCTAGAGGGATCCTGAGGTCACTGTAGCAAAACGAAAGAGCTCCGTGGACTAAAAATCAAATCAAGATGAGAGGTTAGTCCCTGGCTTCAACTCCAGAGGAATACCACCATACCACAAGCACCTCAAGAGGAGGCTTCTCTCAGCTCTAGGTATGTGAGAGGGACCCTGAGTTTGCGGCCTCAAGTGGAATGGACACCGCGATGCCCTGACTCGATATAAGGCCGGATATCCCTGCAGTGACTTGAATGCAGGCTCATCTTCCACCTCCCAAGATGAAAGGATGTTTGATTCCCCTGTGGAGATCACAGAGAAAGAGCTAATTCCCCACCTTATGGCGACCGGAGGCCTCATATCCTTTGAAAATTCCAGAGGTACGCGGAGATCAGTGCCTCCAAAGCAGACGATGCCTGACTCCTCGTGAAACTTGATAGGAGTCCCAGGATTCCTGTGGCAAATGGAAAGAGACCCTTGGTCTCCCGCCTCAGCTGGAGAGGCGTCCCAATTGCCCTGTCAAGCCTCGAGGAGAATCCCGAGTTGTCCCTCGCAACTAGGCAGGATTCCTGCCGTCACTGAACAAACACGTGGGTGGAAGGGCCATCCCCGTCGTAACTCGAGAATATAGCCCAGGTTCCCGCCGCAACTCGAGAAAAACCATGAGACTTCCCCCTCGCCGCGAGATGAGGCCCGATTCCCCTGCACTGCGTGCAGAGCAATTCCGTGTTGCACATCACACATGAAAGGAGCCTTGATTTCCTTAATGGCACTCCAGAGAAAACCCAAGAACACTCTTTCAAGGCTAGAGGGATCCTGAGGTCACTGTAGCCACACAAAAGAGCCCTGTGGACGAAAAATCAACTCGAGATGAGAGGTTAGTCCCTGGCTTCGACTCCAGAGGAATACAACCTTACCACAAGCAAATCAAGAGGTGGCTTCTCTCAGCTCTAGATATGTGAGAGGGACCCTGAGTTTGCGGCCTCAAGTGGAATGGACACCGTGATGCCCTGACTCGAAATAAGGCCGAATATCCCTGCAGTGACTTGAATGCAGGCTCGTCTTGCATCTCCCAAGACGAAAGGATGTCTGAATCCCCTGAGCAGTCCACAGAGAAACACCTAGTTCCCCACCTCATCGCGACCGGAGGCCTCACATCCTTTGAAAACTCCAGAGGTTCGCCGAGATCAGTGCCTCCAAAGGAGACGATGCCTGACTCCTCGTGAAAGTTGATAGGAGTCCCAGGATTCCTGTGGCACGTGGAAAGGGACCCTTGGTTTCCCGTCTCAGCTGGAGAGTCTTCCAAATTGCCCTGCCAAGCCTCGAGGAGAATCCCGAGTTGTCCCTCGCAACTAGGCAAGAGTCCTGATGTAGCTGAAGAAACACGTGGGTGGAAGGGTCATCCCCGTCGTAACTCGAGAATATACCCCAGGTTCCCGCCGCAACTCGAGAAAAATCATGAGACTTCCCCCTCGTCGCCAGATGAGGCCCGATTCCAATGCACTGCGTGCAGAGCAATTCCGTGTTGCACATCACACATGAAAGGAGCCTTGATTTCCTTGATGGCACTCCAGAGAAACCTCAAGAACACTGTTTCAAGGCTAGAGGGATCCTGAGGTCACTGTAGCAACACGAAAGAGCTCCGTGGACCAAGAATCAACTCGAGATGAGCGGTTAGTCCCTAGCTTCGACTCCAGAGGAATACCACCTTACCACAAGCACCTCAAGAGGAGGCTTCTCTTAGCTTTAGGTATGTGAGAGGGACCCTGAGTTTGCGGCCTCAAGTGGAATGGACACCGCGATGCCCTGACTCGAAATAAGGCCGGATATCCCTGCAGTGACTTCAATGCAGGCTCGTCTTGCATCTTCTAAGATGAAAGGATGTCTGAATCCCCTGTGGAGACCACAGAGAAAGACCTGGTTCCCCACCTCATCGCGACCGGAGGCTTCACTTCCTTTGAAAACTCCAGAGGTACACGTAGATCAGTGCCTCCAAAGGAGTCGATGCCTGACTCCTCGTGAAACTTGATAGGAGTCCCAGGATTCCTGTGGCACGTGGAAAGGGACCCTTGGTCTCCCTCCTCAGCTGAAGAGGCATCCAAATTGCCTGCCAAGCCTCCAGAAGAATCCCGAGTTGTCCCTCGCAACTAGGCATAAGTCCTGACATGCCTGAAGAAACACGTGGGTGGAAGGGCCATCCCCGTCGTAACTCGAGAATATACCCCAGGTTCCCGCCGCAACTCGAGAGAAACCATGAGACTTCCCCCTCGCCGCGAGATGAGGCCCGATTCCCCTGCACTGCGTGCAGAGCAATTCCGTATTGCACATCACACATAAAGGAGCCTTGATTTCCTTGATGGCACTCCAGAGAAACCCCAAGAACACTGTTTCAAGGCTAGAGGGATCCTGAGGTCACTGTAGCACCACAAAGGAGCTCCGTGGACCAAAAATCAACTCGAGATGAGAGGTTAGTCCCTGGCTTCGACTCCAGAGGAATTCCACCTTACCACAAGCACCTCAAGAGGAGGCTTCTCTCAGCTCTAGGTATGTGAGAGGGACCCTGATTTTGCGGCCTCAAGTGGAATGGACACCGCGATGCCCTGACTCGAAATAAGGCCGGATATCCCTGCAGTGACTTGAATGCAGTCTCGTCTTGCATCTCCCAAGATGAAAGGATGTCTGAATCCCCTGTGGAGACCACAGAGAAAGACCTAGTTCCCCACCTCATCGCGACCGGAGGCCTCACATCCTTTGAAAACTCCAGAGGTAGGCGGAGATCAGTGCCTCCAAAGGAGACGATGCCTGACTCCTCCTGAAACTTGATAGGAGTCCCAGGATTCCTGTGGCACGTGGAAAGGGACCCTTGGTCTCCCGCCTCAGCTGCAGAGGCGTCCCAATTGCCCTGCCAAGCCTCGAGGAGAATCCCAAGTTGTCCCTCGCAACTAGGCTGGAATCCTGACGAGGCTGAACAAACACTTCGGTGGAAGGGCCATCCCCGTCGTAACTCGAGAATGTACCCCAGGGTCCCGCCGCAACTCGAGAAAAACAATGAGACTTCCCCCTCGCCGCGAGATGAGGCCCGATTCCCCTGCACTGCGTGCAGAGCAATTCCGTGTTGCACATCACGCATGAAAGGAGCTTTGATTTCCTTGATGGCACTACAGAGACACCCCAAGAACACTGTTTCAAGGCTAGAGGGATCCTGAGGTCACTGTAGCAACACGAAAGAGCTCCGTGGACCAAAAATCAACTCGAGATGAGAGGGTAGTCCCTGGCTTGGACTCCAGAGGAATACCACCTTACCACAAGCACCTCAAGAGGAGGCTTCTCTCAGCTCTAGCTATGTGAGAGGGACCCTGAGTTTGTGGCCTCAAGAGAAATGGACACCGTGACGCCCTGACGTGAAATAAGGCCGGATATCCCTGCAGTGACTTGAATGCAGGCTCGTCTTGCATCTCCCAAGACGAAAGGATGTCTGAATCCCCTGTGGAGACCACAGAGAAAGACCTAGTTCCCCACCTCATCGCGACCGGAGGCCTCACATCCTTTGAAAACTCCAGAGGTACGCGGAGATCAGTGCCTCCAAAGGAGACGATGCCTGACTCCTCGTGAAATTACATAGCATTCCCAGGATTCCTGTGGCACGTGGAAAGGGACACTTGGTCTCCCGCCTCAGCTGGAGAGGCGTCCCAATTGCCCTGCCAAGCCTGGAGGAGAATCCCGAGTTGTCCCTCGCAACTAGGCAGGAGTCCTGACGTCGCTGAACAAACACGTGTGTGGAAGGGCCATACACGTCGTAACTCGAGAATATACCCCAGGTTCCCGCCTTAACTCGAGAAAAACCATGAGATTTCCCTCTCGCCGCAAGATGAGGCCCGATTCCCCTGCACTGCGTGCAGAGCAATTCCGTGCTGCACATCACACATGAAAGGAGCCTTGATTTCCTTGATGGCACTCCAGAGAAACCCCAAGAACACTGTTTCAAGGCTAGAGGGATCCTGAGGTCACTGTAGCAACACGAAAGAGCTCCGTGGACCAAAAATCAACTCGAGATGAGAGGGTAGTCCCTGGCTTGGACTCCAGAGGAATACCTCCTTACCACAAGCACCTCAAGAGGAGTCTTCTCTCAGCTCTAGCTATGTGAGAGGGACCCTGAGTTTGTGGCCTCAAGTGAAATGGACACCGCGACGCCCTGACGTGAAATAAGGCCGGATATCCCTGCAGTGACTTGAATGCAGGCTCGTCTTGCATCTCCCAAGACGAAAGGATGTCTGAATCCCCTGTGGAGACCACAGAGAAAGACCTATTTCCCCACCTCATCGCGACCGGAGGCCTCACATCCTTTGAAAACTCCAGAGGTACGCGGAGATCAGTGCCTCCAAAGGAGACGATGCCTGACTCCTCGTGAAATTACATAGAATTCCCAGGATTCCTGTGGCACGTGGAAAGGGACACTTGGTCTCCCGCCTCAGCTGGAGAGGCGTCCCAATTGCCCTGCCAAGCCTCGAGGAGAATCCCGAGTTGTCCTTCCCAACTAGGCAGGAGTCCTGACGTCGCTGAACAAACACGTGAGTGGAAGGGCCATCCCCGTCGTAACTCGAGAATATACCCCAGGTTCCCGCCGCAACTCGAGAAAAACCATGAGACTTCCCCCTCGCCGCGAGATGAGGCCCGATTCCCCTACACTGCGTGCAGAGCAATTCCGTGTTGCACATCACACATGAAAGGAGCCTTGATTTCCTTGATGGCACTCCAGAGAAACCCCAAGAACACTGTTTCAAGGCTAGAGGGATCCTGAGGTCACTGTAGCTACACGAAAGACCTCCGTTGACCAAAAATCAACTCGAGATGAGAGGTTAGTCCCTGGCTTCGACTCCAGAGGAAACCACCTTACCACAAGCACCTCAAGAGGAGGCTTCTCTCAGCTCTAGGTATGTGAGAGGGACCCTGAGATTGCGGCCTCAAGTGGAATGGACACTGCGATGCCCTGATTCGAAATAAAGCCGGATATCCCTGCAGTGACTTGAATGCAGGCTCGTCTTGCTTCTCCCAAGACAAAAGGATGTCTGAATCCCCTGTGGAGACCACAGAGAAAGACCTAGTTCCCCACCTCATCGCGACCGGAGGCCTCACATCCTTTGAAAACTCCAGACGTATGCGAAGATCAGTGCCTCCAAAGGAGACGATGCCTGACTCCTCGTGAAACTTCTTAGGAGTCCCAGGATTCCTGTGGCACGTGGAAAGGGACCCTTGGTCTCCCGCCGCAGCTGGAGAGGCGTCCCAATTGCCCTGCCAAGCCTCGAGGAGAATCCCGAGTTTTCCCTCGCAACTAGGCAGGAGTCCTGCCGTCGCTGAACAAACACGTGGGTGGAAGGGACATCCCCGTCGTAACTCGAGAATATACCCCAGGTCCCCGCCGCAACTCGAGAAAAACAATGAGACTTCCCCCTCGCCGCGAGATGAGGCCCGATTCCCCTGCACTGCGTGCAGAGCAATTCCGTGTTGCACATCACACATGAAAGGAGCCTTGATTTCCTTGATGGCACTCCAGAGAAACCCCAAGAACACAGTTTCAAGGATAGAGGGATCCTGAGATCACTGTAGCAACACGAAAGAGCTCAGTGGACCAAAAATCAACTCGAGATGAGAGGTTAGTCCCTGGCTTCGACTCCTGAGGAATACCACCTTACCACAAGCACCTCAAGAGGAGGCTTCTCTCAGCTCTAGGTATGTGAGAGGGAGCCTGTGTTTGTGGCCTCAAGTTGAATGGACACCGCGATGCCCTGACTCGAAATAAGGCCGGTTATCCCTGCAGTGACTTGAATGCAGGCTCGTCTTGCATCTCCCAAGACGAAAGGATGTCTGAATCCCCTGTGGAAACCACAGAGAAAGACCTAGTTCCCCACCTCATCGTGACCGGAGGCCTCACATCCTTTGAAAACTCCAGAGGCACGCGGAGATTAGTGCCTACAAAGGAGACGATGCCTGACTCCTCGTGAAACTTGATAGGAGTCCCAGGATTTCTGTGGCACGTGGAAAGGGACCCTTGTTCTCCCGCCTCAGCTGGAGAGGCGTCCCAATTGCCCTGCCAAGCCTCGAGGAGAATCCCGAGTTGTCCCTCGCAACTAGGCAGGAGTCCTGACGTCGCTGAACAAACACGTGGCTGGAAGGGCCATCCCCGTCATGACTCGAGAATATATTCCAGGTTCCCGCCGCAACTCGAGAAAAACCATGAGACGTCCCCCTCGCCGCGAGATGAGGCCAGATTCCCCTGCAGTGCGTGCAGAGCAATTCCGTGTTGCACATCACACATGAAAGAAGCCTTGATTTCCTTGATGGCACTCCAGAGAAACCCCAAGAACACTGTTTCAAGGCTAGAGGGATTCTGAGGTCACTGCAGCTACACGAATGAGCTCCGTGGACCATAAATCAACTTGAGATCAGAGGTTAGTCCCTGGCTTCGACTCCAGAGGAAACCACCTTACCACAAGCACCTCAAGAGGAGGCTTCTCTCAGCTCTAGGTATGTGAGAGGGACCCTGAGTTTGCGGCCTCAAATGGAATGGACACCGCGATGCCCTGACTCGAAATAAGGCCGGATATCCCTGCAGTGACTTGAATGCAGGCTCGTCTTGCATCTCCCAAGACGAAAGGATGTCTGAATCCCCTGTGGAGACCACAGAGAAAGACCTAGTTCCCCACCTCATCGCGACCGGAGGCCTCACATCCTTTGAAAACTCCAGAGGTACGCGGAGATCAGTGCCTCCAAAGGAGACAATGCCTGACTCCTCATGAAACTTGATAGGAGTCCCAGGATTCCTGTGGCACGTGGAAAGGGACCCTTGGTCTCCCGCCTCAGCTGGAGAGGCGTTCCAATTGCCCTTGCAAGCCTCGAGGAGAATCCCGAGTTGTCCCTCGCAACTAGGCAGGAGTCCTGACGTCGCTGAGTAACCACGTGGGTGGAAGGGCCATCCCCGTCGTAACTCGAGAATATACCCCAGGTACTCGCCGCAACTCGAGAAAACCCATGAGACTACCCCCTCGCCGTGAGATGAGGCCCGATTCCCCTGCACTGCATGCAGAGCAATTCCGTGTTGCACATCACACATGAAAGGAGCCTTGATTTCTTGATGGCACTCCAGAGAAACCCCAAGAACACTGTTTCAGGCTAGAGGGATCCTGAGGTCACTGTAGCAACACGAAAGAGCTCCGTGGACCAAGAATCAACTCGAGATGAGAGGTTAGTCCCTGGCTTCGACTCCAGAGGAATACCACCTTATCACAAGCACCTCAAGAGGAGGTTTCTCTCAGCTCTAGCTATGTGAAAGGGACCCTGAGATTGCGGCCTCAAGTGGAATGGACACCGCGATGCCCTGACTCTAAATAAGGCCGGATATCCCTGCAGTGACTTGAATGCAGGCTAGTCTTGCATCTCCCAAGACGAAAGGATGTCTGAATCCCCTGTGGAGACCACAGAGAAAGACCTAGTTCACCACCTCATCACGACCGGAGGCCTCACATCCTTTGAAATCTCCAGAGGTACGCGGAGATCAGTGCCTCCAAAGGAGACGATGCCTGACTCCTCTGAAACTTGATAGGAGTCCCAGGATTCCTGTGGCACGTGGAAAGGGACCCTTGGTCTCCCGCCTCAGCTGAAGAGGCGTTCCAATTGCCCTGCCAAGCCTCGAGGAGAATCCCGAGTTGTCCCTCGCAACTAGGCAGGAGTCCTGATGTCGCTGGACAAACACGTGGGTGGAAGGGCCATCCCCGTCGTAACTCGAGAATATACCCCAGGTTCCCGCCGCAACTCGAGAAAAACCATGAGACTTCCCCCTCGCCGCGAGATGAGGCCCGATTCCACAGCACAGCGTGGAGAGCAATTCCGTGTTGCACATCACACATGAAAGGAGCCTTGATTACCTTGATGGCACTCCAGAGAATCCCCAAGAACACTGTTTCAAGGCTAGAGGGATCCTGAGGTCACTGTAGCAACACGAAAGAGCTCTGTGGACCAGGAATCAACTCGAGATGAGAGGTTTGTCCCTGGCTTCGACTCCAGAGGAATACCACCTTACCACAAGCACCTCAAGAACAGGCTTCTCTCAGCTCTAGGTATGTGAGAGGGACCCTGAGTTTGCGGCCTCAAGTGGAATGGACACTGCGATGCCCAGACGCGAAATAATGCCGGATATCCCTGCAGTGACTTGAATGCAGGCTCGTCTTGCATCTCCCAAGATGAAAGGATGTCTGAATCCCTTGTGGAGACCACAGAGAAAGACCTAGTTCCCCACCTCATCGCGACCGGAGGCCTCACATCCTTTGAAAACTCCAGAGGTACGCGGAGATCAGTGCCTCCAAAGGAGACGATGCCTGACTCCTCGTGAAACTTGATAGGAGTCCCAGGATTCCTGTGGCACGTGGAAAGGGACCCTTGGTCTCCCGCCTCAGCTGGAGAGACGTCCCAATTGCACTTCCAAGCCTCGAGGAGAATCCCGAGTTGTCCCTCGCAACTAGGCAGGAGTCCTGACGTCGCTGAACAAACACGTGGGTAGAAGGGCCATCCCCGTCGTAACTCGAAAATATACCCCAGGTTCCCGCCGCAACTCGAGAAAAACCATGAGACTTCCCCCTCGCCGCGAGATGAGGCCCGATTCCCCTGCACTGCGTGCAGAGCAATTCCGTGTTGCACATCACACATGAAAGGAGCCTTGATTCCCTTGATGGCACTCCAGAGAAACCCCAAGAATACTCTTTCAAGGCTAGAGGGATCCTGAGGTCATTGTAGCAACACAAAAGAGCTCCGTGGACCAAAAATCAACTCGAGATGAGAGGGTAGTCCCTGGCTTCGACTCCAGAGGAATACCACCTTACCACAAGCAACTCAAGAGGAGGCTTCTCTCATCTCTAGCTATGTGAGAGGGACCCTGAGTTTGTGGCCTCAAGTGGAATGGACACCGCGATGCCCTGACTCGAAATAAGGCCGGATATCCCTGCAGTGACTTGAATGCAGGCTGGTCTTGCATCTCCCAAGACGAAAGGATGTCTGAATCCCCTGTAGAGACCACAGAGAACGACCTAGTTCCCCACCTCATCGCGACCGGAGGCCTCACATCCTTTGAAAACTCCAAAGGTACGCGGAGATCAGTGCCTCCAAAGGAGACGATGCCTGACTCCTCGTGAAACTTAATAGGAGTCCCAGGATTCCTGTGGCACGTGGAAAGGGACTCTTGGTCTCCCTCCTCAGCTGGAGAGGCGTCGCAATTGCCCTGCCAAGCCTAGAGGAGAATCTCTAGTTGTCCCTCGCAACTAGGCAGGAGTCCTGACGTGGCTGAACAAACACGTGGGTGGAAGGGCCATCCCCGTCGTAACTCGAAAATATACCCCAGGTTCCCACCGCAACTCGAGAAAAACCATGAGACTTCCCCCTCGCCGCGAGATGAGGCCCGATTCCACTGCACAGCGTGCAGAGCAATTCCGTGTTGCACATCACACATGAAAGGAGCCTTGATTTCCTTGATGGCACTCCAGAGAAACCCCAAGAACACTGTTTCAAGGCTAGAGGGATCCTGAGGTCACTGTAGCAACACGAAAGAGCTCCGTGGACCAAAAATCAACTCGAGATGAGAGGGTAGTCCCTGGCGTCGACTCCAGAGGAATACCACCTTACCACAAGCACCTCACGAGGAGGCTTCTCTCATCTCTAGCTATGTGAGAGGGACCCTGAGTTTGCGGCCTCAAGTGGAATGGACACCGCGATGCCCTGACGTGAAATAAGGCCGGATATCCCTGCAGTGACTTGAATGCAGGCTGGTCTTGCATCTCCCAAGACGAAAGGATGTCTGAATCCCCTGTGGAGACCACAGAGAACGACCTAGTTCCCCACCTCATCGCGACCGGAGGCTTCACATCCTTTGAAAATTCCAGAGGTAGGCGGAGATCAGTGCTTCCAAAGGAGACGATGCCTGACTCCTCGTGAAACTTGATAGGAGTCCCAGGATTCCTGTGGCACGAGGAAAGGGACCCTTGGTCTCCCGCCTCAGCTGGAGAGGCGTCCCAATTGCCCTGCCAAGCCTCGAGGAGAATCCCGAGTTGTCCCTCGCAACTAGGCAGGAGTCCTGACGTCGCTGAACAAACACGTGGGTGGACGGGCCATCCCCGTCGTAATTCGAGAGTATACCCCAGGTTCCCGCCGCAACTCGAGAAAAACCATGAGACTTCCCCCTCGCCGCGAGATGAGGCCCGATTCCCCTGCACTGCGTGCAGAGCAATTCCGTGTTGCACATCACACATGAAAGGAGCCTTGATTTCCTTGATGGCACTCCAGAGAAACCCAAAGAACACTGTTTCAAGGCTAGAGGGATCCTGAGGTCACTGTAGCCACACAAAAGAGCTCCGTGGACGAAAAATCAACTCGAGATGAGAGGTTAGTCCCTGGCTTCGACTCCAGAGGAATACCACCTTACCACAAGCACCTCAAGAGGAGGCTTCTCTCAGCTCTAGGTATGTGAGAGGGATCCTGAGTTTGCGGCCTCAAGTGGAATGGACACCGCGATGCCCTGGCTCGAAATAAGGCCGGATATCCCAGCAGTGACTTGAATGCTGGCTCGTCTTGCATCTCCCAAGACGAAAGGATGTCTGAATCCCCTGTGGAGACCACAGAGAAAGACCTAGTTCCCAACCTCATCGCGACCGGAGGCCTCACATCCTTTGAAAACTCCAGAGGTACGCGGAGATCAGTGCCTCCAAAGGAGACGATGCCTGACTCCTCGTGAAACTTGATAGGAGTCCCAGGATTCCTGTGGCACGTGGAAAGGGACCCTTGGTCTCACGCCTCAGCTGGAGAGGCGTTCCAATTGCCCTTGCAAGCCTCGAGGAGAATCCCGAGTTGTCCCTCGCAACTTGGCAGGAGTCCTGACGTCGCTGAACAAACACGTGGGTGGAAGGGCCATCCCCGTCGTAACTGGAGAATATACCCCAGGTTCCCGCAGCAACTCGAGAAAAACCATTAGAGTTCCCCCTCGCCGCGAGATGAGGCCCGATTCCCCTGCACTGCGTGCAGAGCAATTTCGTGTTGCACATCACACATGAAAGGAGCCTTGATTCCCTTGATGGCACTCCAGAGAAACCCCAAGAACACTCTTTCAAGGCTAGAGGGATCCTGAGGTCACTGTAGCAACACGAAAGAGCTCCGTGGACCAAAAATCAACTCGAGATGAGAGGGTAGTCCCTGGCGTCGACTCCAGAGGAATACCACCTTACCACAAAAACCTCAAGAGGAGGCTTCTCTCATCTCTAGCTATGTGAGAGGGACCCTGAGTTTGTGGCCTCAAGTGGAATGGACATCGCGATGCCCTGACGTGAAATCAGGCCGGATATCCCTGCAGTGACTTGAATGCAGGCTGGTCTTGCATCTCCCAAGACGAAAGGATGTCTGAATCCCCTGTAGAGACCACAGAGAACGACCTAGTTCCCCACCTCATCGCGACCGGAGGCCTCACATCCTTTGAAAATTCCAGAGGTAGGCGGAGATCAGTGCTTCTAAAGGAGACGATGCCTGACTCCTCGTGAAACTTGATAGGAGTCCCAGGATTCCTATGGCACGAAGAAAGGGACCCTTGGTCTCCCGCCTCAGCTGGAGAGGCGTCCCAATTGCCCTGCCAAGCCTCGAGGAGAATCCCGAGTTGTCCCTCGCAACTAGGCAGGAGTCCTGACGTCGCTGAACAAACACGTGGGTGGACGGGCCATCCCCGTCGTAACTCGAGAATATACCCCAGGTTCCCGCCGCAACTCGAGAAAAACCATGAGACTTCCCCCTCGCTGCGAGATGAGGCCCGATTCCCCTGCACTGCGTGCAGAGCAATTCCGTGTTGCACATCACACATGAAAGGAGCCTTGATTTCCTTGGTGGCACTCCAGAGAAACCCCAAGAACACTGTTTCAAGGCTAGAGGGATCCTGAGGTCACTGTAGCAACACAAAAGAGCTCCGTGGACCACAAATCAACTAGAGATGAGAGGTTAGTCCCTGGCTTCGACTCCAGAGGAATACCACCTTAACACAAGCATCTCAAGAAGAGGCTTCTCTCAGCTCTAGGTATGTGAGAGGGGCCCTGAGTTTGTGGCCTCAAGTGGAATGGACACCGCGATGCCCTGACTCGAAATAAGGCCGGATATCCCTGCAGTGACTTGAATGCAGGCTCGTCTTTCATCCCCCAAGACGAAAGGATGTCTGAATCCCCTGTGGAGACCACAGAGAAAGACCTAGTTCCCCACCTCATCGCGACCGGAGGCCTCACATCCTTTGCAAACTCCAGAGGTACGCGGAGATCAGTGCCTCCAAAGGAGACGATGCCTGACTCCTCGTGAAACTTGATAGGAGTCCCAGGATTCCTGTGCACGTGGATAGGGACCCTTGGTCTCCCGCCTCAGCTGGAGAGGCGTCCCAATTGCCCTGCCAAGCCTCGAGGAGAATCCCGAGTTGTCCCTCGCAGCTAGGCAGGAGTCCTGCCGTCGCTGAACAAACACGTGTGTGGAAGGGCCATCCCCGTCGTAACTCGAGAATATACCCCAGGTTCCCGCCGCAACTCGAGAAAAACCATGAGACTTCCCCCTCGCCGCGAGATGAGGCCCGATTCCCCTGCACTGCGTGCAGAGCAATTCCGTGTTGCACATCAAACATGAAAGGAGCCTTGATTTCCTTGATGGCACTCCAGAGAATCCCCAAGAACACTGTTTCAAGGATAGAGGGATCCTGAGGTCACTGTAGCAACACGAAAGAGCTCCGTGGACCAAAAATCAACTCGAAATGAGAGTTTAGTCCCTGGCTTCGACTCCAGAGGAATACCACCTTACCACAAGCACCTCAAGAGGAGGCTTCTCTCAGCTCTAGGTATGTGAGAGGGACCCTGAGTTTGCGGCCTCAAGTGGAATGGACACCGCGATGCCCTGGCTCGAAATAAGGCCGGATATCCCTGCAGTGACTTGAATGCAGGCTCGTCTTGCATCTCCCAAGACGAAAGGATGTCTGAATCCCCTGTGTAGACCACAGAGCAAGACATAGTTCCCCACCTCATCGCGACCGGAGGGCTCACATCCTTTGAAAACTCCAGAGGTACGCGGAGATCAGTGCCTCCAAAGGAGACGATGCCTGACTCCTTGTGAAACTTGATAGTAGTCCCAGGATTCCTGTGGCACGTGGAAAGGGACCCTTGGTCTCCCGCCTCAGCTGGAGAGGCGTCCCAATTGCCCTGCCAAGCCTCGAGGAGAATCCCGAGTTGTCCCTCGCAACTAGGCAGGAGTCCTGACGTCGCTAAACAAACACGTGGTTGAAAGGGCCATCCCCGTCGTAACTCGAGAATATACCCCAGGTTTCCGCCGCAACTCGAGAAAAACAATGAGACTTCCCCCTCGCTGCGAGATGAGGCCCGATTCCCCTGCACTGCGTGCAGAACAATTCCGTGTTGCACATCACACATGAAAGGAGCCTTGATTTCCTTGGTGGCACTCCAGAGAAACCCCAAGAACACTGTTTCAAGACTAGAGGGATCCTGATGTCACTGTAGCAACACGAAAGAGCTCCGTGGACCACAAATCAACTGGAGATGAGAGGTTAGTCCCTGGCTTCGACTCCAGAGGAATACCACCTTAACACAAGCACCTCAAGAGGAGGCTTCTCTCAGCTCTATGTATGTGAGAGGGACCCTGAGTTTGCGGCCTCAAGTGGAATGGACACCGCGATGCCCTGACTCGAAATGACGCCGGATATCCCTGCAGTGACTTGAATGTAGGCTCATCTTGCATCTCCCAAGACGAAAGGATGTCTGAATCCCCCGTGTAGACCACAGAGAAAGACATAGTTCCCCACCTCATCGCGACCGGAGGCCTCACATCCTTTGAAAACTCCAGAGGTACGCGGAGATCAGTGCCTCCAAAGGAGACGATGCCTGACTCCTCGTGAAACTTGATAGGAGTCCCAGGATTCCTTTGGCACGTGGAAAGGGACCCTTGGTCTCCCGCCTCAGCGGGAGAGGCGTCCCAATTGCCCTGCCAAGCCTCGAGGAGAATCCCGAGTTGTCCCTCGCAACTAGGCAGGAGTCCTGCCGTCGCTGAACAAACACGTGGGTGGAAGGCCCATCCCCGTCGTAACTCGAGAATATACCCCAGGTTCCCGCCGCAACTCGAGAAAAACCATGAGACTTCCCCCTCGCCGCGAGATGAGGCCCGATTCCCCTGCACTGCGTGCAGAGCAATTCCGTGTTGCACATCACACATGAAAGGAGCCTTGATTTCCTTGATGGCACTCCAGAGAAACCCCAAGAACACTGTTTCAAGGCTAGAGGGATCCTGAGGTCACTGTAGCAACACGAAAGAGTTCCGTGGACGAAAAATCAACTCGAAATGAGAGGTTAGTCCCTGGCTTCGACTCCAGAGGAATACCACCTTACCACAAGCACCTCAAGAAGAGGCTTCTCTCAGCTCTAGGTATGTGAGAGGGACCCTGAGTTTGCGGCCTCAAGTGGAATGGACACCGCGATGCCCTGGCTCGAAATAAGGCCGGATATCCCTGCAGTGACTTAAATGCAGGCTCGTCTTGCATCTCCCAAGACGAAAGGATGTCTGAATCCCCTGTGGAGACCACAGAGAAAGACCTAGTTCCCCACCTCATCGCGACCGGAGGCCTCACATCCTTTGAAATCTCCAGAGGTACACGGAGATCAGTGCCTCCAAAGGAGACGATGCCTGACTCCTCATGAAACTTGATAGGAGTCCCAGGATTCCTGTGCACGTGGATAGGGACCCTTGGTCTCCCGCCTCAGCTGGAGAGGCGTCCCAATTGCCCTGCCAAGCCTCAAGGAGAATCCCGAGTTGTCCCTCGCAACTAGGCAGGAGTCCTGACGTCGCTAAACAAACACGTGGTTGAAAGGGCCATCCCCGTCGTAACTCGAGAATATACCCCAGGTTCCCGCCGCAACTCGAGAAAAACCATGAGACTTCCCCCTTGCTGCGAGATGAGGCCCGATTCCCCTGCACTGCGTGCAGAGCAATTCCGTGTTGCACATCACACATGAAAGGAGCCTTGATTTCCTTGGTGGCACTCCAGAGAAAACCCAAGAACACTGTTTCAAGGCTAGAGGGATCCTGAGGTCAATGTAGCAACACGAAAGAGCTCCATGGACCAAAAATCAACTCGAGATGAGAGGTTAGTCCCTGGCTTCGACTCCAGAGGAATACCACATTACCACAAGCACCTCAAGAGGAGGCTTCTCTCAGCTCTATGTATGTGAGAGGGACCCTGAGTTTGCGGCCTCAAGTGGAATGGACACCGCGATGCCCTGGCTCGAAATAAGGCTGGATATCCCTGCAGTGACTTGAATGCAGGCTCGTCTTGCATCTCCCAAGACGAAAGGATGTCTGAATCCCCTGTGGAGACCACAGAGAAAGACCTAGTTCCCCACCTCATCGCGACCGGAAGCCTCACATCCTTTGAATACTCCAGAGGTACGCGGAGATCAGTGCCTCCAAAGGAGATGATGCCTGACTCCTCGTGAAACTTGACAGGAGTCCCAGGATTCCTGTGCACGTGGATAGGGACCCTTGGTCTCCCGCCTCAGCTGGAGAGGCGTCCCAATTGCCCTGCCAAGCCTCGAGGAGAATCCCGAGTTGTCCCTCACAACTAGGCAGGAGTCCTGACGTCGCTAAACAAACACGTGGTTGAGAGGGCCATCCCCGTCGTAACTCGAGAATATACCCCAGGTTCCCGCCGCAACTCGAGAAAAACCATGAGACTTCCCCCTCGCTGCGAGATGAGGCCCGATTCCCCTGCACTGCGTGCAGAGCAATTCTGTGTTGCACATCACACATGAAAGGAACCTTGATTTCCTTGGTGGCACTCCAGAGAAAACCCAAGAACACTGTTTCAAGGCTAGAGGGATCCTGAGGTCACTGTAGCAACACGAAAGAGCTCCGTGGACCAAAAATCAACTGGAGATGAGAGGTTAGTCCCTGGCTTCGACTCCAGAGGAATACCACCTTAACACAAGCACTTCAAGAGGAGGCTTCTCTCAGCTCTAGGTATGTGAGAGGGACCCTGAGTTTGCGGCCTCAAGTGGAATGGACACCGCGATGCCCTGACTCGAAATGAGGCTGGATATCCCTGCAGTGACTTCAATGTAGGCTCGTCTTGCATCTCCCAAGACGAAAGGATGTCTGAAACCCCTGTGTAGACCACAGAGAAAGACCTAGTTCCCCACCTCATCGCGACCGGAGGCCTCACATCCTTTGAAAACTCCAGAGGTACGCGGAGATCAGTGCCTCCAAAGGAGACGATGCCTGACTCCTCGTGAAACTTGATAGTAGTCCCAGGATTCCTGTGGCACGTGGAAAGGGACCCTTGGTCTCCCGCCTCAGCTGGAGAGGCGTCCCAATTTCCCTGCCAAGCCTCGAGGAGAATCCCGAGTTGTCCCTCGAATCTAGGCAGGAGTCCTGCCGTCTCTGAACAAACACGTGTGTGGAAGGGCCATCCCCGTCGTAACTCGAGAATATACCCCAGGTTCCCGCCGCAACTCGAGAAAAACCGTGAGACTTCCCCCTCGCCGCGAGATGAGGCCCGATTCCCCTGCAGTGCATGCAGAGCAATTCCGTGTTGCACATCACACATGAAAGGAGCCTTGATTTCCTTGATGGCACTCCAGAGAAACCCCAAGAACACTGTTTCAAGGCTAGAGGGATCCTGAGGTCACTGTAGCAACACGAAAGAGCTCCGTGGACCACAAATCAACTGGAGATGAGAGGTTAGTCCCTGGCTTCTACTCCAGACGAATATCACCTTAACAAAAGCACCTCAAGAGGAGGCTTCTCTCAGTTCTAGGTATGTGAGAGGGACCCTGAGTTTGCGGCCTCAAGTGGAATGGACACCGCGATGCCCTGACTCAAAATGAGGCCGGATATCCCTGCAGTGACTTGAATGTAGGCTCGTCTTGCATCTCCCAAGACGAAAGGATGTCTGAATCCCCTGTGTAGACCACAGAGAAAGACATAGTTCCCCACCTCATCGCGCCCGGAGGCCTCACATCCTTTGAAAATTCCAGAGGTACGCGGAGATCAGTGCCTCCAAAGGAGACGATGCCTGACTCCTCGTGAAACTTGATAGGAGTCCCAGGATTCCTGTGGCACGTGGAAAGGGACCCTTGGTCTCCCGCCTCAGCTGGAGAGGCGTCCCAATTGCCCTGCCAAGCCTCGAGGAGAATCCCGAGTTGTCCCTCGCAACTAGGCAGGAGTCCTGACGTCGCTAAACAAACACGTGGTTGAAAGGGCAATCCCCGTCGTAACTCGAGAATATACCCCAGGTTCCCGCCGCAACTCGAGAAAAACCATGAGACTTCCCCCTCGCTGCGAGATGAGGCCCGATTCCCCTGCACTGCGTGCAGAGCAATTCCGTGTTGCACATCACACATGAAAGGAGCCTTGATTTCCTTGGTGGCACTCCAGAGAAACCCCAAGAACACTGTTTCAAGGCTAGAGGGATCCTGAGGTCACTGTAGCAACACGAAAGAGCTCCGTGGACCACAAATCAACTGGAGATGAGAAGTTAATCCCTGGCTTCGACTCCAGAGGAATACCACCTTACCACAAGCACCTCAAGAGGAGGCTTCTCTCAGCTCTAGGTATGTGAGAGGGACCCTGAGTTTGCGGCCTCAAGTGGAATGGACACCGCGATGCCCTGACTCGAAATAAGGCTGGATATCCCTGCAGTGACTTGAATGCAGGCTCATCTTGCATCTCCCAAAATGAACGAATGTCTGAATCCCCTGTGGAGACAACAGAGAAAGACCTAGTTTCCCACCTCACGGCGACCGGAGGCCTCACATCATTTGAAAACTCCAGAGGTACGCGGAGATCAGTGCCTCCAAAGGAGACGATGCCTGACTCCTCGTGAAACTTGATAGGAGTCCCAGGATTCCTGTGGCACGTGGAAAGGGACCCTTTCTCTCCCGCCTCAGCTGGAGAGGCGTCCCAATTCCCCTGCCAAGCCTCGAGGAGATTCCCGAGTTGTCACTCGCAACTAGGCAGGAGTCGTGACGTCGCTGAACAAACACGTGGGTGGAAGGGCCATCCCCGTCGTAACTCGAGAATATACCCCAGGTTCCCGCCGCAACTCGAGAAAAACCATGAGACTTCCCCCTCACCGCGAGATGAGGCCCGATTCCCCTGCACTGCATGCAGAGCAATTCCGTGTTGCACATCACACATGAAAGGAGCCTTGATTTCCTTGATGGCACTCCAGAGAAACCCCAAGAACACTGTTTCAAGGTTAAGGGATCCTGAGGTCACTGTAGCAACACGAAAGAGCTCCGTGGACCAAAAATCAACTCGAGATGAGTGGTTAGTCCCTGGCTTCGACTCCAAAGGAATACCACCTTACCACAAGCACCTCAAGAGGAGGCTTCTCTCAACTTTAGGTATGTGAGAGGTACCCTGAGTTTGCGGCCTCAAGTGGAATGGACACCGCGATGCCCTGACTCGAAATAAGGCGAGATATCTCTGCAGTGAATTGAATGCCGGCTCGTCTTGCATCTCACAAGATGAAAGGATGTTTGAATCCCCTGTGGAGACCACAGAGAAAGACCTAGTTCCCCACCTCATCGCGACAGGAGGCCTCACATCCTTTGAAAACTCCAGAGGTACGCGGAGATCAGTTCCTCCTAAAGGGACGATGCCTGACTCCTCGTGAAACTTGATAGGAGTCCCAAGTTTGCTCTGGCACGTGGAAAGGGACCCTTGGTCTCCCGCCTCAGCTGGAGAGGCGTCCCAATTGCCCTGCCAAGCCTCGAGGAGAATCCCGAGTTGTCCCTCGCAACTAGGCAGGAGTCCTGACATCCCTGAACAAACACGTGTGTGGAAGGGCCATCCCCGTCGTAACTCAAGAATATACCCCAGGTTCCCATCGCAACTCGAGAAAAACCATGAGACTTCCCCCTCGCCGCAAAATGAGGCCCGATACCCGGCACTGAGAGCAGAGCAATTCCGTGTTGCACATCACACATGAAAGGAGCCTTGATTTCCTTGATGGCACTCCAGAGAAACCCCAAGAACACTGTTTCAAGGCTAGAGGGATCCTGAGGTCACTGTAGCAACACGAAAGAGCTCCGTGGACCAAAATTCAACTCGAGATGAGAGGTTAGTCCCTGGCTTCGACTCCAGAGGAATACCACCTTACCACAAGCACCTGAAGAGGAGGCTTCTCTCAACTCTAGGTATGTGAGAGGGACCCTGAGTTTGCGTCCTCAAGTGGAATGGACACCGCGATGCCCTGACGCGAAATAAGGCCGGATATCCCTGCAGTGACTTGAATGCAGGCTCGTCTTGCATCTCCCAAGATGAAAGAATGTCTGAATCCCCTTTGAAGACCACAGAGAAAGACCTAGTTCCCCACCTCACCGCGACCGGAGGCCTCACATCCTTTGAAAACTCCAGAGGTACGCAGAGATCAGTGCCTTCAAAGGAGACGATGCCTGACTCCTCGTGAAACTTGATAGGAGTACCAGGATTCCTGTGGCACGTGGGAAGGGACCCTTGGTCTCCCGCCTCAGCTGGAGAGGCGTCCCAATTGCCCTGCCAAGCCTCGAGGAGAATCCCGAGTTGTCCCACGCAACTAGGCAGGAGTCCTGACGTCGCTGAACAAACACGTGGGTGGAAGGGCCATGCTCGTCGTAACTCGAGAATATACCCCAGGTTCCCGCCGCAACTCGAGAAAAACCAAGAGACTTCCCCCTCGCGGCGAGATGAGGCCCGATTCCCCTGCACTGCGTGCAGAGCAATTCCGTGTTGCACATCACACATGAAAGGAGCCTTGATTTCCTTGATGGCACTCCAGAGAAACCCCAAGAACACTGTTTCAAGGCTGAGGGATACTGAGGTCACTATAGCAACACGAAAGAGCTCCGTGGACCAAAAATCAACTCGAGATGAGAGGTTAGTCCCTGGCTTCGACTCCAGAGGAATACCACCTTACCACAAGCACCTCAAGAGGAGGCTTCTCTCAGCTCTAGGTATGTGAGAGGGACCCTGAGTTTGCGGTCTCAAGTGGAATGGACACCACGATGCCCTGACTCGAAATAAGGCCGGATATCCCTGCAGTGACTTGAATGCAGGCTCGTCTTGCATCTCCCAAGATGAAAGGATGTCTGAATCCCCTGGAGACCACAGAGAAAGACCTAGTTCCCCACCTCATGGCGACCGGAGGCCTCACATCCTTTGAAAATTCCAGAGGTATGCGGAGATCAGTGCCTCCAAAGGAGACGATGCCTGACTCCTCGTGAAACTTGATAGGAGTCCCAGGATTCCTGTGGCACGTGGAAAGGGACCCTTTGTCTCCCGCCTCAGCTGGAGAGGCGTCCCAATTGCCCTGCCAAGCCTCGAGGAGATTCCCGAGTTGTCCCTCGCAACTAGGCAGGAGTCGTGACGTCGCTGAACAAACACGTGGGTGGAAGGGCCATCCCCGTCGTAACTCGAGAATATACCCCAGGTTCCCGCCGCAACTCGAGAAAAACCATGAGACTTCCCCCTTGCCGCGAGATGAGGCCCGATTCCCCTGCACTGCATGCAGAGCAATTCCGTGTTGCACATCACACATGAAAGGAGCCTTGATTTCCTTGATGGCACTCCAGAGAAACCCCAAGAACACTGTTTCAAGGTTGAGGGATCCTGAGGTCACTGTAGCAACACGAAAGAGCTCCGTGGACCAAAAATCAACTCGAGATGAGTGGTTAGTCCCTGGCTTCGACTACAAAGGAATACCACCTTACCACAAGCACCTCAAGAGGAGGCTTCTCTCAACTTTAGGTATGTGAGAGGTACCCTGAGTTTGCGGCCTCAAGTGGAATGGACACCGCGATGCCCTGACTCGAAATAAGGCGAGATATCTCTGCAGTGAATTGAATGCCGGCTCGTCTTGCATCTCACAAGATGAAAGGATGTTTGAATCCCCTGTGGAGACCACAGAGAAAGACCTAGTTCCCCACCTCATCGCGACAGGAGGCCTCACATCCTTTGAAAACTCCAGAGGTACGCGGAGATCAGTTCCTCCTAAAGGGACGATGCCTGACTCCTCGTGAAACTTGATAGGAGTCCCAAGTTTGTTCTGGCACGTGGAAAGGGACCCTTGGTCTCCCGCCTCAGCTGGAGAGGCGTCCCAATTGCCCTGCCAAGCCTCGAGGAGAATCCCGAGTTGTCCCTCGCAACTAGGCAGGAGTCCTGACATCCCTGAACAAACACGTGTGTGGAAGGGCCATCCCCGTCGTAACTCAAGAATATACCCCAGGTTCCCATCGCAACTCGAGAAAAACCATGAGACTTCCCCCTCGCCGTAAAATGAGGCCCGATACCCGGCACTGAGAGCAGAGCAATTCCGTGTTGCACATCACACATGAAAGGAGCCTTGATTTCCTTGATGGCACTCCAGAGAAACCCCAAGAACACTGTTTCAAGGCTAGAGGGATCCTGAGGTCACTGTAGCAACACGAAAGAGCTCCGTGGACCAAAATTCAACTCGAGATGAGAGGTTAGTCCCTGGCTTTGACTCCAGAGGAATACCACCTTACCACAAGCACCTGAAGAGGAGGCTTCTCTCAACTCTAGGTATGTGAGAGGGACCCTGAGTTTGCGTCCTCAAGTGGAATGGACACCGCGATGCCCTGACGCGAAATAAGGCTGGATATCCCTGCAGTGACTTGAATGCAGGCTCATCTTGCATCTCCCAAAATGAACGAATGTCTGAATCCCCTGTGGAGACAACAGAGAAAGACCTAGTTTCCCACCTCACGGCGACCGGAGGCCTCACATCATTTGAAAACTCCAGAGGTACGCGGAGATCAGTGCCTCCAAAGGAGACGATGCCTGACTCCTCGTGAAACTTGATAGGAGTCCCAGGATTCCTGTGGCACGTGGAAAGGGACCCTTTCTCTCCCGCCTCAGCTGGAGAGGCGTCCCAATTCCCCTGCCAAGCCTCGAGGAGATTCCCGAGTTGTCACTCGCAACTAGGCAGGAGTCGTGACGTCGCTGAACAAACACGTGGGTGGAAGGGCCATCCCCGTCGTAACTCGAGAATATACCCCAGGTTCCCGCCGCAACTCGAGAAAAACCATGAGACTTCCCCCTCGCCGCGAGATGAGGCCCGATTCCCCTGCACTGCATGCAGAGCAATTCCGTGTTGCACATCACACATGAAAGGAGCCTTGATTTCCTTGATGGCACTCCAGAGAAACCCCAAGAACACTGTTTCAAGGTTGAGGGATCCTGAGGTCACTATAGCAACACGAAAGAGCTCCGTGGACCAAAAATCAACTCGAGATGAGTGGTTAGTCCCTGGCTTCGACTCCAAAGGAATACCACCTTACCACAAGCACCTCAAGAGGAGGCTTCTCTCAACTTTAGGTATGTGAGAGGTACCCTGAGTTTGCGGCCTCAAGTGGAATGGACACCGCGATGCCCTGACTCGAAATAAGGCGAGATATCTCTGCAGTGAATTGAATGCCGGCTCGTCTTGCATCTCACAAGATGAAAGGATGTTTGAATCCCCTGTGGAGACCACAGAGAAAGACCTAGTTCCCCACCTCATCGCGACAGGAGGCCTCACATCCTTTGAAAACTCCAGAGGTACGCGGAGATCAGTTCCTCCTAAAGGGACGATGCCTGACTCCTCGTGAAACTTGATAGGAGTCCCAAGTTTGCTCTGGCACGTGGAAAGGGACCCTTGGTCTCCCGCCTCAGCTGGAGAGGCGTCCCAATTGCCCTGCCAAGCCTCGAGGAGAATCCCGAGTTGTCCCTCGCAACTAGGCAGGAGTCCTGACATCCCTGAACAAACACGTGTGTGGAAGGGCCATCCCCGTCGTAACTCAAGAATATACCCCAGGTTCCCATCGCAACTCGAGAAAAACCATGAGACTTCCCCCTCGCCGCAAAATGAGGCCCGATACCCGGCACTGAGAGCAGAGCAATTCCGTGTTGCACATCACACATGAAAGGAGCCTTGATTTCCTTGATGGCACTCCAGAGAAACCCCAAGAACACTGTTTCAAGGCTAGAGGGATCCTGAGGTCACTGTAGCAACACGAAAGAGCTCCGTGGACCAAAATTCAACTCGAGATGAGAGGTTAGTCCCTGGCTTCGACTCCAGAGGAATACCACCTTACCACAAGCACCTGAAGAGGAGGCTTCTCTCAACTCTAGGTATGTGAGAGGGACCCTGAGTTTGCGTCCTCAAGTGGAATGGACACCGCGATGCCCTGACGCGAAATAAGGCCGGATATCCCTGCAGTGACTTGAATGCAGGCTCGTCTTGCATCTCCCAAGATGAAAGAATGTCTGAATCCCCTTTGAAGACCACAGAGAAAGACCTAGTTCCCCACCTCACCGCGACCGGAGGCCTCACATCCTTTGAAAACTCCAGAGGTACGCAGAGATCAGTGCCTTCAAAGGAGACGATGCCTGACTCCTCGTGAAACTTGATAGGAGTCCCAGGATTCCTGTGGCACGTGGGAAGGGACCCTTGGTCTCCCGCCTCAGCTGGAGAGGCGTCCCAATTGCCCTGCCAAGCCTCGAGGAGAATCCCGAGTTGTCCCACGCAACTAGGCAGGAGTCCTGACGTCGCTGAACAAACACGTGGGTGGAAGGGCCATGCTCGTCGTAACTCGAGAATATACCCCAGGTTCCCGCCGCAACTCGAGAAAAACCAAGAGACTTCCCCCTCGCGGCGAGATGAGGCCCGATTCCCCTGCACTGCGTGCAGAGCAATTCCGTGTTGCACATCACACATGAAAGGAGCCTTGATTTCCTTGATGGCACTCCAGAGAAACCCCAAGAACACTGTTTCAAGGCTGAGGGATACTGAGGTCACTATAGCAACACGAAAGAGCTCCGTGGACCAAAAATCAACTCGAGATGAGAGGTTAGTCCCTGGCTTCGACTCCAGAGGAATACCACCTTACCACAAGCACCTCAAGAGGAGGCTTCTCTCAGCTCTATGTATGTGAGAGGGACCCTGAGTTTGCGGTCTCAAGTGGAATGGACACCACGATGCCCTGACTCGAAATAAGGCCGGATATCCCTGCAGTGACTTGAATGCAGGCTCGTCTTGCATCTCCCAAGATGAAAGGATGTCTGAATCCCCTGGAGACCACAGAGAAAGACCTAGTTCCCCACCTCATGGCGACCGGAGGCCTCACATCCTTTGAAAATTCCAGAGGTATGCGGAGATCAGTGCCTCCAAAGGAGACGATGCCTGACTCCTCGTGAAACTTGATAGGAGTCCCAGGATTCCTGTGGCACGTGGAAAGGGACCCTTTGTCTCCCGCCTCAGCTGGAGAGGCGTCCCAATTGCCCTGCTAAGCCTCGAGGAGATTCCCGAGTTGTCACTCGCAACTAGGCAGGAGTCGTGACGTCGCTGAACAAACACGTGGGTGGAAGGGCCTTCCCCGTCGTAACTCGAGAATATACCCCAGGTTCCAGCCGCAACTCGAGAAAAACCATGAGACTTCCCCCTCGCTGTGAGATGAGGCCCGATTCCCCTGCACTGCGTGCAGAGCAATTCCGTGTTGCACATCACACATGAAAGGAGCCTTGATTTCCTTGATGGCACTCCAGAGAAACCCCAAGAACACTGTTTCAAGGTTGAGGGATCCTGAGGTCACTGTAGCAACACGAAAGAGCTCCGTGGACCAAAAATCAACTCGAGATGAGTGGTTAGTCCCTGGCTTCGACTCCAAAGGAATACCACCTTACCACAAGCACCTCAAGAGGAGGCTTCTCTCAGCTCTAGCTATGTGCTGAGTTTGCGGCCTCAAGTGGAATGGACACCGCGATGCCCTGACTCGAAATAAGGCGAGATATCTCTGCAGTGAATTGAATGCCGGCTCGTCTTGCATCTCACAAGATGAAAGGATGTTTGAATCCCCTGTGGAGACCACAGAGAAAGACCTAGTTCCCCACCTCATCGCGACAGGAGGCCTCACATCCTTTGAAAACTCCAGAGGTACGCGGAGATCAGTTCCTCCTAAAGGGACGATGCCTGACTCCTCGTGAAACTTGATAGGAGTCCCAAGTTTGCTCTAGCACGTGGAAAGGGACCCTTGGTCTCCCGCCTCAGCTGGAGAGGCGTCCCAATTGCCCTGCCAAGCCTCGAGGAGAATCCCGAGTTGTCCCTCGCAAACTGGCAGGAGTCCTGACGTCGCTGAACAAACACGTGTGTGGAAGGGCCATCCCCGTCATAACTCGAGAATATACCCCAGGTTCCCGCCGCAACTCGAGAAAAACCATGAGACTTCCCCCACGCCGCGAGATGAGTCCCGATTAACCTGCACTCCGTGCAGAGCAATTCCGTCTTGCACATCACACATGAAAGGAGCCTTGGTTTCCTTGATGGCACTCCAGAGAAACCCCAAGAACACTGTTTCAAGGCTAGAGGGATCCTGAGGTCACTGTAGCAACACGAAAGAGCTCTGTGGACCAAAATTCAACTCGAGATGAGAGGTTAGTCCCTGGCTTCGACTCCAGAGGAATACCACCTTACCACAAGCACCTCAAGAGGAGGCTTCTCTCAGCTCTATGTATGTGAGAGGGACCCTGAGTTTCCGGCCTAAAGTGGAATGGACACCGCAATGCCCTGACGCGAAATAAGGCCGGATATCCCTGCAGTGACTTGAATGCAGGCTCGTCTTGCATCTCCCAAGACGAAAGGATGTCTGAATCCCCTGTGGAGACCACAGAGAAAGACCTAGATCCCCACCTCATCGCGACCGGAGGCCTCACATCCTTTGAAAACTCCAGAGGTACGCGGAGATCAGTGCCTCCAAAGGAGACGATGCCTGACTCCTCGTGAAACTTGATAGGAGTCCCAGGATTCCTGTGGCACGTGGAAAGGGACCCTTGGTCTCCCGCCTCAGCTGGAGAGGCGTCCCAATTGCCCTGCCAAGCCTCGAGGAAAATCCCGAGTTGTCCCTCGCAACTAGGCAGGAGTCCTGACGTGGCTGAACAAACACGTGGGTGGAAGGGCCATCCCCGTCGTAACTCGAAAATATACCCCAGGTTCCCATCGCAACTCGAGAAAAACCATGAGACTTCCCCCTCGACGCAAAATAAGGCCCGATACCCTGCACTGCGTGCAGAGCAATTCCGTATTGCACATCACACATGAAAGGAGCCTTGATTTCCTTGATGGCACTCCAGAGAAACCCCAAGAACACTGTTTCAAGGCTAGAGGGATCCTGAGGTCACTGTAGCAACACGAAAGAACTCCGTGGACCAAAATTCAACTCGAGATGAGAGGTTAGTCCCTGGCTTCGACTCCAGAGGAATAACACCTTACCACAAGCACCTCAAGAGGAGGCGTCTCTCAGCTCTAGGTATGTGAGAGGGACCCAGAGTTTGCGTCCTCAAGTGGAATGGACACCGCAATGCCCTGACGCGAAATAAGGCCGGATATCCCTGCAGTGACTTGAATGCAGGCTCGTCTTGCATCTCCCATGATGAACGGATGTCTGAATCCCCTGTGGAGACCACATAGAAAGACCTAGACCCCACCTCATGGCGACCGGAGGCCTCACATCCTTTGAAAACTCCAGAGGTACGCGGAGATCAGTGCCTCCAAAGGAGACGATGCCTGACTCCTCGTGAAACTTGATAGGAGTCCCAGGATTCCTGAGGCACGTGGAAAGGAACCCTTGGTCTCCCGCCTCAGCTGGAGAGGCGTCCCAATTGCCCTGCCAAGCCTCGAGGAGAATCCCGAGTTGTGCCTCGCAACTAGGCAGGAGTCCTGACGTCGCTGAAAAAACACGTGGGTGGAAGGGCCATCCCCGTCGTAACTCGAGAATATACCCCAGGTTCCCGCAGCAACTCGAGAAAAACCATGAGACTTCCCCCTCGCCGCGAGATGAGGCCCGATTCCCCTGCACTGCGTGCAGAGCAATTCCGTGTTGCACATCACACATGAAAGGAGCCTTGATTTCCTTGATGGCACTCCAGAGAAACCCCAAGAACACTGTTTCAAGGTTGAGGGATCCTGAGTTCACTGTAGCAACACGAAAGAGCTCTGTGGACCAAAAATCAACTCGAGATGAGAGTTTAGTCCCTGGCTTCGACTCCAGAGGAATACCACCTTACCACAAGCACCTCAAGAGGAGGCTTCTCTCAGCTCTATGTATGTGAGAGGGACCCTGAGTTTCCGGCCTCAAGTGGAATGGAGACCGCGATGCCCTGACTCGAAATCAGGCCGGATATCCCTGCAGTGACTTGAATGCAGGCTCGTCTTGCATCTCCCAAGACGAAAGGATGTCTGAATCCCCTGTGGAGACCACAGAGAAAGACCTAGTTCCCCACCTCATCGCGACCGGAGGCCTCACATCCTTTGAAAACTCCAGAGGTACGCGGAGATCAGTGCCTCCAAAGGAGACGATGCCTGACTCCTCGTGAAACTTGATAGGAGTCCCAGGATTCCTGTGGCACGTGGAAAGGGACCCTTGGTCTCCCGCCTCAGCTGGAGAGGCGTCCCAATTGCCCTGCCAAGCCTCGAGGAGAATCCCGAGTTGTCCCTCGCAACTAGGCAGGAGTCCTGACGTGGCTGAACAAACACGTGGGTGGAAGGGCCATCCCCGTCGTAACTCGAAAATATACCCCAGGTTCCCATCGCAACTCGAGAAAAACCATGAGACTTCCCCCTCGCCGGGAGATGAGGCCCGATTCCCCTGCACTGCGTGCAGAGCAATTCCCTGTTGCACATCACACAGGAAAGGAGCCTTGATTTCCTTGATGGCACCCCAGAGAAACCCCAAGAACACTGTTACAAGGCTAGAGGGATCCTGAGGTCACTGTAGCAACACGAAAGAGCTCCGTGGACCAAAAATCACCTCGAGATGAGAGGTTAGTCCCCGGCTTCGACTCCAGAGGAATACCACCTTACCACAAGCACCTCAAGAGGAGGCTTCTCTCAGCTCTAGGTATGTGAGAGGGACCCGGAATTTGTGGCCTCAAGTGGAATGGACACCGCGATGCCCTGACTCGAAATAAGGCCGGATATCCCTGCAGTGACTTGAATGCCGGCTCGTCTTGCATCTCGCATGAGGAAAGATGTCTGAATCCCCTGTGGAGACCACAGAGAAAGACCTAGTTACCCACCTCATCGCGACCAGAGGCCTCACATCCTTTCAAAACTCCAGAGGTACGCGGAGATCAGTGCCTCCAATGCAGACGATGCCTGACTCCTCGTGAAACTTGATAGGAGTTCCAGGATTCCTGTGGAACGTGGAAAGGGACCCTTGGTCTTCCGCCTCAGCTGCAGAGGCGTTCTAATTGCCCTGCCAAGCCTCGAGGAGAATCTAGAGTTGTCCCTCGCAACTAGGCAGGAGTCCTGACGTGGCTGAACAAACACGTGTGTGGAGGGGCATCCCCGACGTAACTCGAGAATATACCCCAGGTTCCCGCCGCAACTCGAGAAAAACCATGAGACTTCCCCCTCGCCGCGAGATGAGTCCCGATTAACCTGCACTCCGTGCAGAGCAATTCCGTGTTGCACATCACACATGAAAGGAGCCTTGATTTCCTTGATGGCACTCCAGAGAAACCCCAGAACACTCTTTCAAGGCTAGAGGGATCCTGAGGTCACTGTAGCAACACGAAAGAGCTCCGTGGACCAAGAATCAACTCCAGATGAGAGGTTAGTCCCTGGCTTCGACTCCAGACGAATACCACCTTACCACAAGCACCTCAAGAGGAGGCTTCTCTCAGCTCTAGGTATGTGAGAGGGACCCTGAGTTTGCGGCCTCAAGTGGAATGGACACCGTGATGCCCTGACTCGAAATAAGGCCGGATATCCCTGCAGTGACTTGAATGCAGGCTCGTCTTGCATCTCCCAAGACGAAAGGATGTCTGAATCCCCTGTAGAGACTACAGAGAAAGACCTAGTTCCCCACCTCATCGCGACCGGAGGCCTCACATCCTTTGAAAACTCCAGAGGTACGCGGAGATCAGTGCCTCCAAAGGAGACGATGCCTGACTCCTCGTGAAACTTGATAGGAGTCCCAGGATTCCTGTGGCACGTGGAAAGGAACCCTTGGTCTCTCGCCTCAGCTGGAGAGGCGTCCCAATTGCCCTACCAAGCCTCGAGGAGAATCCCGAGTTGTCCATCGCAACTAGGCAGGAGTCCTGACGTGGCTGGACAAACACGTGGGTGGAAGGGCCATCCCCGTCGTAACTCGAGAATATAACCCAGGTTCCAGCCGCAACTCGAGAAAAACCATGAGACTTCCCCCTCGCCGCGAGATGAGGCCCGATTCCCCTGCACTGCGTGCAGAGCAATTCCGTGTTGCACATCACACATGAAAGGAGCCTTGATTTCCTTGATGGCACTCCAGAGAAACCCCAAGAGCACTCTTTCAAGGCTAAAGGGATCCTGAGGTCACTGTAGCAACACGAAAGAGCACCGTGGACCACAAATCAACTCGAGATGAGAGGTTAGTCCATGGCTTCGACTCCAGAGGAATACCACCTTACCACAAGCACCTCAAGAGGAGGCTTCTCTCAACTCTAGGTATGTGAGAGGGTCCCTGAGTTTGCGTCCTCAAGTGAAATGGACACCGCGATGCCCTGACGCGAAATAAGGCCGGATATCTCTGCAGTGACTTGAATGCAGGCTCGTCTTGCATCTCCCAAGATGAAAGAATGTCTGAATCCCCTTTGAAGACCACAGAGAAAGACCTAGTTCCCCACCTCACCGCGACTGGAGGCCTCACATCCTTTGAAAACTCCAGAGGTACGCAGAGATCAGTGCCTTCAAAGGAGACGATGCCTGACTCCTCGTGAAACTTGATAGGAGTCCCAGGATTCCTGTGGCACGTGGAAAGGGACCCTTGGTCTCCCGCCTCAGCTGGAGAGGCGTCCCAATTGCTCTGCCAAGCCTCGAGGAGAATCCCGAGTTGTCCCACGCAACTAGGCAGGAGTCCTGACGTCGCTGAACAAACACGTGGGTGGAAGGGCCATGCTCGTCGTAACTCGAGAATATACCCCAGGTTCCCGCCGCATCTCCAGAAAAACCAAGAGACTTCCCCCTCGCGGCGAGATGAGGCCCGATTCCCCTGCACTGCGTGCAGAGCAATGCCGTGTTGCACATCACACATGAAAGGAGCCTTGATTTCCTTGATGGCACTCCAGAGAAACCCCAAGAACACTGTTTCAAGGCTAGCGGGATCCTGAGGTCACTGTAGCAACAGGCATGAGCTCCGTGGACCAACAGTCAACTTGAGATGAGAGGTTAGTCCCTGGTTTCGACTCCAGAGGAATACCACCTTACCACAAGCACCTCAAGAGGAGGCTTCTCTCAGCTCTAGCTATGTGCTGAGTTTGCGGCCTCAATGGAATGGACACCGCGATGCCCTGACTCTAAATAAGGCCGGATATCCCTGCAGTGACTTGAATGCAGGCTCGTCTTGCATCTCCCAAGACGAAAGGATGTCCGAATCCCCTGTGGAGACCACAGAAAAAGACCTAGTTCCCCACCTCATCGCGACCGGAGGCCTCACATCCTTTGAAAACTCCAGAAGTACGCGGAGATCAGTGCTTCCAAAGGAGACGATGCCTGACTCCTCGTGAAACTTGATAGGAGTCCCAGGATTCCTGTGGCACTTGGAAAGGGACCCTTGGTCTTCCACCTCAGCTGGAGAGGCGTCCCAATTGCCCTGCCAAGCCTCGAGGTGAATCCCGAGTTGTCCCTCGCAAACTGGCAGGAGTCCTGACGTCGCTGAACAAACACGTGTGTGGAAGGGCCATCCCCGTCATAACTCGAGAATATACCCCAGGTTCCCGCCGCAACTCGAGAAAAACCATGAGACTTCCCCCTCGCCGCGAGATGAGTCCCGATTAACCTGCACTCCGTGCAGAGCAATTCCGTGTTGCACATCACACATGAAAGGAGCCTTGGTTTCCTTGATGGCACTCCAGAGAAACCCCAAGAACACTGTTTCAAGGCTAGAGGGATCCTGAGGTCACTGTAGCAACACGAAAGAACTCCGTGGACCAAAATTCAACTCGAGATGAGAGGTTAGGTCCTGGCTTCGACTCCAGAGGAATAACACCTTACCACAAGCACCTCAAGAGGAGGCGTCTCTCAGCTCCAGGTATGTGAGAGGGACCCAGAGTTTGCGTCCTCAAGTGGAATGGACACCGCAATGCCCTGACGCGAAATAAGGCCGGATATCCCAGCAGTGACTTGAATGCAGGCTCGTCTTGCATCTCCCATGATGAACGGATGTCTGAATCCCCTGTGGAGACCACATAGAAAGACCTAGATCCCCACCTCATCGCGACCGGAGGCCTCACATCCTTTGAAAACTCCAGAGGTACGCGGAGATCAGTGCCTCCAAAGGAGACGATGCCTGACTCCTCGTGAAACTTGATAGGAGTCCCAGGATTCCTGAGGCACGTGGAAAGGAACCCTTGGTCTCCCGCCTCAGCTGGAGAGGCGTCCCAATTGCCCTGCCAAGCCTCGAGGAGAATCCCGTGTTGTGCCTCGCAACTAGGCAGGAGTCCTGACGTCGCTGAACAAACACGTGGGTGGAAGGGCCTTCCCCGTCGTAACTCGAGAATATACCCCAGGTTCCCGCAGCAACTCGAGAAAAACCATGAGACTTCCCCCTCGCCGCGAGATGAGGCCCGATTCCCCTGCACTGCGTGCAGAGCAATTCCGTGTTGCACATCACACATGAAAGGAGCCTTGATTTCCTTGATGGCACTCCAGAGAAACCCCAAGAACACTGTTTCAAGGTTGAGGGATCCTGAGTTCACTGTAGCAACACGAAAGAGCTCTGTGGACCAAAAATCAACTCGAGATGAGAGTTTAGTCCCTGGCTTCGACTCCAGAGGAATACCACCTTACCATAAGCACCTCAAGAGGAGGCTTCTCTCAGCTCTATGTATGTGAGAGGGACCCTGAGTTTCCGGCCTCAAGTGGAATGGAGACCGCGATGCCCTGACTCGAAATCAGGCCGGATATCCCTGCAGTGACTTGAATGCAGGCTCGTCTTGCATCTCCCAAGACGAAAGGATGTCTGAATCCCCTGTGGAGACCACAGAGAAAGACCTAGTTCCCCACCTCATCGCGACCGGAGGCCTCACATCCTTTGAAAACTCCAGAGGTACGCGGAGATCAGTGCCTCCAAAGGAGACGATGCCTGACTCCTCGTGAAACTTGATAGGAGTCCCAGGATTCCTGTGGCACGTGGAAAGGGACACTTGGTCTCCCGCCTCAGCTGGAGAGGCGTCCCAATTGCCCTGCCAAGCCTCGAGGAGAATCCCGAGTTGTCCCTCGCAACTAGGCAGGAGTCCTGACGTGGCTGAACAAACACGTGGGTGGAAGGGCCATCCCCGTCGTAACTCGAAAATATACCCCAGGTTCCCATCGCAACTCGAGAAAAACCATGAGACTTCCCCCTCGACGCAAAATAAGGCCCGATACCCTGCACTGCGTGCAGAGCAATTCCCTGTTGCACATCACACATGAAAGGAGCCTTGATTTCCTTGATGGCACTCCAGAGAAACCCCAAGAACACTGTTTCAAGTCTAGAGGGATCCTGAGGTCACTGTAGCAACAAGAAAGAGCTCCGTGGACCAAAAATCAACTCGAGATGAGAGGTTAGTCCCTGGCTTCGACTCCAGAGGAATGCCACCTTACCACAAGCATCTCAAGAGGAGGCTTCTCTCAACTCGAGGTATGTGAGAGGGACCCTGAGTTTGTGGCCTCAAGTGGGATGGACACCGGGAAGCCCTGACTCGAAATCAGGCCGGATATCCCTGCAGTGACTTGAATGCAGGCTCGTCTTGCATCTCCCAAAACGAAAGAATGTCTGAATCCCCTGTGGAGACCACAGAGAAAGACCTAGTTCCCCACCTCATCGCGACCGGAGGCCTCACATCCTTTGAAAACTCCAGAGGTACGCGGAGATCAGTGCCTCCAAAGGAGACGATGCCTGACTCCTCGTGAAACTTGATAGGAGTCTCAGGATTCCTGTGGCACGTGGAAAGGAACCCTTGGTCTCCCGTCTCAGCTGGAGAGGCATCCCAGTTGCCCTGCCAAGCCTCGAGGAGAATCCCGAGTTGTCCCTCGCAACTAAGCAGGAGTCCTGACGTCGCTGAACAAACACGTGGGTGGAAGGGCAATCCCCATGGTAACTCGAGAATATACCCCAGGTTCCCGCCGCAACTCAAGAAAAACCATGAGACTTCCCCCTCGCCCCGAGATGAGGCCCGATTCCTCTGCACTGCGTGCAGAGCAATTCCATCTTGAACATCACACATGAAAGGAGCCTTGATTTCCTTGATGGCACTCCAGAGAAACCCCAAGAACACTGTTTCAAGGCTAGAGGGATCCTGAGATCACTGTAGCAACACGAAAGAGCTCCGTGGACCCAAAATTAACTCGAGATGAGAGGTTAGTCCCTGGCTTCGACTCCAGAGGAATACCACCTTACCACAAGCACCTCAAGAGGAGGCTTCTCTCAGCTCTAGGTATGTGAGAGGGACCCTGAGTTTGCAGCCTCAAGTGCAATGTACACCACGATGCCCTGACTCGAAATAAGGCCGGATATCCCTGCAGTGACTTGAATGCAGGCTCGTCTTACATCTCCCATGACGAAAGGATGTCTGAATCCCCTGTGGAGCCACAGAGAAAGACCTACTTCCCCACCTCATCGTGACCAGAGGCCTCACATCCTTTGACAAATCCAGAGGTACGCGGAGATCAGTGCCTCCAAAGGAGACGATGCCTGACTCCTCGTGAAACTTGATAGGAGTCTCAGGATTCCTGTGGCACGTGGAAAGGAACCCTTGGTCTCCCGCCTCAGCTGGAGAGGCATCCCAATTGCCCTGCCAAGCCTTGAGTAGAATCCCGAGTTGTCCCTTGCAACTAGGCAGGAGTCGTGACGTGGCTGAACAAACACCTGGGTGGAAGGGCCATCCCTGTCGTAACTCGAGAATATACCCCAGGTTCCCGCCGCAACTCAAGAAAAACCATGAGACTTCCCCCTCGCCCCGAGATGAGGCCCGATTTCTCTCCACTGCGTTCAGAGCAATTCCATCTTGAACATCACACATGAAAGGAGCCTTGATTTCCTTGATGGCACTCCAGAGAAACCCCAAGAACAATGTTTCAAGGCTAGAGGGATCCTGAGGTCACTGTAGCACAACGAAAGAGCTCCGTGGACCCAAAATCAACTCGAGATGAGAGGTTAGTCCCTGCCTTCGACTCCAGAGGAATACCATCTTACCACAAGCACCTCAAGAGGAGGCTTCTCTCAGCTCTAGGTATGTGAGAGGGACCCTGAGTTTGCGGCCTCAAGTGGAATGGACACCGCGATGCCCTGACTCGAAATAAGGCTGGATATCCCTGCAGTGACTTGAATGCAGGCTCGTCTTGCATCTCCCAAGACGAAAGGATGTCTGAATCCCCTGTGGAGACTACAGAGAAAGACCTAGTTCCCCACCTCATCGCGACCGGAGGCCTCACATCCTTTGAAAACTCCAGAGGTACGCGGAGATCAGTGCCTCCAAAGGAGACGATGCCTGACTCCTCGTGAAACTTGATAGGAGTCCCAGGATTCCTGTGGCACGTGGAAAGGGACCCTTGGTCTCCCGCCTCAGCTGGAGAGGCGTCCCAATTGCCCTACCAAGCCTCGAGGAGAATCCCGAGTTGTCCCTCGCAACTAGGCAGGAGTTCTGACGTGGCTGGACAAACACGTGGGTCGAAGGGCCATCCCCGTCGTAACTCGAGAATATAACACAGGTTCCAGCCGCAACTCGAGAAAAACCATGAGACGTCCCCCTCGCCGCGAGATGAGGCCCGATTCCCCTGCACTGCATGCAGAGCAATTCAGTGTTGCACATCACACATGAAAGGAGCCTTGATTTCCTTGATGGCACTCCAGAGAAACCCCAAGAGCACTCTTTCAAGGCTAGAGGGATCCTGAGGTCACTGTAGCAACACGAAAGAGCTCCGTGGACCAAGAATCAACTCGAGATGAGAGGTTAGTCCATGGCTTCGACTCCAGAGTAATACCACCTTACCACAAGCACTTCAAGAGGAGGCTTCTCTCAGCTCAAGGTATGTGAGAGGGACCCTGAGTTTGCAGCCTCAAGTGGAATGGACACCGCGATGCCCTGACTCGAAATAAGGCCGGATATCCCTGCACTGACTTGAATGCAGGCTCGTCTTGCATCTCCATGGCGAAAGTATATCTGAATCCCCTGTGGAGACGACAGAGAAAGACCTAGTTCCCCACCTCATCGCGACCGGAGGCCTCACATCCTTTGAAAACTCCAGAGGTACGCGGAGATCAGTGCCTCCAAAGGAGACGATGCCTGACTCCTCGTGAAACTTGATAGGAGTCCCAGGATTCCTGTGGCACGTGGAAAGGGATCCTTGGTCTCCCGCCTCAGCAGGAGAGGCATCCCAATTGTCCTGCCAAGCCCCCAGGAGAATCCCGAGTTGTCCCTCGCAACTAGGCAGGAGTCCTGACGTCGCTGAACAAGCACGTGGGTGGAAGGGCCATCCCCGTCGTAACTCGAGAATATACCCCAGGTTCCCGCCGCAACTCGAGAAAAACCATCAGACTTCCCCCTCGCCGCAAAATGAGGCCCGATTCCCCTGCACTGCGGGCAGAGCAATTCCGTCTTGCACATCACACATGAAAGGAGCCTTGATTTCCTTGATGGCACTCCAGAGAAACCCCAAGAACACTGTTTCAAGGCTAGAGGAATCCTGAGGTCACTGTAGCAACTCGAAAGAGCTCCGTGGACCAAAAATCAACTCGAGATGAGAGGTTAGTCCCTGGCTTCGACTCCAGAGGAATACCATCTTACCACAAGCACCTCAAGAGCAGGCTTATCTCAGCTCTAGGTATGTGAGAGGGACCCTGAGTTTGCGGCCTCAAGTGGAATGGAGACCGCGTTGCCCTGACTCGAAATAAGGCCGAATATCCCTGCAGTGTCTTGAATGCAGGCTCGTTTTCCATCTCCCAAGACGAAAGGATGTCTGAATACCCTGTGGAGACCACAGAGAAAACCTACTTCCCCACCTCATCGCGACCGGAGGCCTCACATCCTTTGAAAACTCCAGAGGTACGTGGAGATCAGTGCCTCCAAAGGAGACGATGCCTGACTCCTCGTGAAACTTGATAGGAGTCCCAGGATTCCTGTGGCACGTGGAAAGGGACACTTGGCCTACCGTCTCAGCTGAAGAGGCGTCCCAATTGCCCTGCCAAGCCCCCAGGAGAATCCCGAGTTGTCCCTCGCAACTAGGCAGGAGTCCTGACGTCGCTGAACAAACACGTGGGTGGAAGGGCCATCCCCGTCGTAACTCGAGAATATACCCCAGGTTCCCGCCGCAACTCGAGAAAAACCATGAGACTTCCCCCTCGCCGCGAGATGAGCCCCGATTCCCCTGCACTGCGTGCATAGCAATTCCGTCTTGCACATCAGACATCAAAGGAGCCTTGATTTCCTTGATGGCATTCCAGAGAAACCCCAAGAACACTGTTTCAAGGCTAGAGGGATCCTGAGGTCACTGTAGCCACACGAAAGAGCTCCGTGGACCAAAAATCAACTCGAGTTGAGAGGTTAGTCCCTGGTTTCGACTCCAGAGGAATACCACCTTACCACAAGCACCTCAAGAGGAGGCTTCTCTCAGCTTTAGCTATGTGATAGGGACCCAGAGTTTGCGGCCTCAAGTGGAATGGACACCGCGATGCACTGACTCGAAATAAGGCCGAATATCCCTGCAGTGACTTGAATGCAGGCTCGTCTTGCATCTCCCAAGACGAAAGGATGTCTGAATCCCATGTGGAGACCACAGAGAAAGAACTAGTTCCCCACCTCATCGCGACCGGAGGCCTCACATCCTTTGAAAACTCCAGAGGTACGCGGAGATCAGTGCCTCCAAAGGAGACGATGCCTGACTCCTCGTGAAACTTGATAGGAGTCCCAGGATTCCTGTGGCACGTGGAAAGGGACGCTTGGTCTCCCGCCTCAGCTGGAGAGGCATCCCAATTGGCCTTCCAAGCCTCGAGGAGAATCCCCAGTTGTCCCTCGCAACGAGGCAGGAGTCCTGACGTCGCTGAACAAATACGTGGGTGGAAGGGCCATCCCCGTCGTAACTCGAGAATATACCCCAGGTTCCCGCCGCAACTCGAGAAAAACCAGGAGACTTCCCCCTCGCCGAAAAATGAGGCCCGATACCCTGCACTGCGTGCAGAGCAATTCCCTGTTGCACATCACACATGAAAGGAGCCTTGATTTCCTTGATGGCACTCCAGAGAAACCCCAAGAACACTGTTTCAAGTCTAGAGGGATCCTGAGGTCACTGTAGTAACAAGAAAGAGCTCCGTGGACCAAAAATCAACTCGAGATGAGAGGTTAGTCCCTGGCTTCGACTCCAGAGGAATACCACCTTACAACAAGCACCTCAAGAGGAGGCTTCACTCAGCTCTAGCTATGTGAGAGGGACCCTGAGTTTGTGGCCTCAAGTGGAATGGACACCGCGATGCCCTGACTCGAAATAAGGCCGAATATCCCTGCAGTGACTTGAATGCAGGCTCGTCTTGCATCTCCCAAGACGAAAGGATGTCTGAATCCCCTGTGGAGACCACAGAGAAAGACCTAGTTCCCCACCTCATGGCGACCGGAGGCCTCACATCCTTTGAAACTCCAGAGGTACGCGGACATCAGTGCCTCCAAAGGAGACGATGCCTGACTCCTCGTGAAACTTGATAGGAGTCCCAGGATTCCTGTGGCACGTGTAAAGGGACCCTTGGACTACCGCCTCAGGTGGAGAGGCGTCCCAATTGCCCTGCCAAGCCCCCAGGAGAATCCCGAGTTGTCCCTCGCAACTAGGCAGGAGTCCTGACGTCGCTGAATAAACACGTGGTTGGAAGGGCCATCCCCGTCGTAACTCGAGAATATACCCCAGGTTCCCGCCGCAACTCGAGAAAAACCATGAGACTTCCCCCTCGCCGCGAGATGAGGCCCGATTCCCCTGCACTGCGTGCAGAGCAATTCCGTGTTGCACATCACACATGAAAGGAGCCTTGATTTCCTTGATGGCACTCCAGAGAAACCCCAAGAACACTGTTTCAAGGCTAGAGGGATCCTGAGGTCACTGTAGCAACACGAAAGAGCTCTGTGGACCACAAATCAACTCGAGATGAGAGGTTAGTCCCTGGCTTCGACTCCAGAGGAATACCACCTTGCAACAAGCACCTCAAGAGGAGGCTTCTCTCAGCTCTAGGTATGTGAGAGGGACCCTGAGTTTGCGGCCTCAAGTCGAATGGACACCGCGATGCCCTGACTCGAAATAAGGCCGGATATCCCTGCAGTGACTTGAATGCAGGCTCGTCTTGCATCTCCCAAGACGAAAGGATGTCTGAATCCCCTGTGGAGACCACAGAGAAAGACCTAGTTCCCCACCTCATCGCGACCGGAGGCCTCACATCCTTTGAAAACTCCAGAGGTACGCGGAGATCAGTGCCTCCAAAGGAGACGATGCCTGACTCCTCATGAAACTTGATAGGAGACCCAAGATTCCTGTGGCCCGTGGAAAGGGACACTTGGTCTCCCCCCTCAGATGGAGAGGCGTGCCAATTGCCCTGCCAAGCCTCGAGGAGAATCCCGAGTTGTCCCTCGCAACTAGGCAGAAGTCCTGACGTCGCTGAACAAGCACGTGTGTGGAAGGGCCATCCCCGTCGTAACTCGAGAATATACCCCAGGTTCCCGCCGCAACTCGAGAAAAACCATGAGACGTCCCCCTCGCCGCGAGATGAGGCCCGATTCCCCCGCACTGCATGCAGAGCAATTCAGTGTTGCACATCACACATGAAAGGAGCCTTGATTTCCTTGATGGCACTCCAGAGAACCCCCAAGAGCACTCTTTCAAGGCTAGAGGGATCCTGAGGTCACTGTAGCAACACGAAAGAGCTCCGTGGACCAAAAATCAACTCGAGTTGAGAGGTTAGTCCCTGGTTTCGACTCCAGAGGAATACCACCTTACCACAAGCACCTCAAGAGGAGGCTTCTCTCAGCTTTAGCTATGTGATAGGGACCCAGAGTTTGCGGCCTCAAGTGGAATGGACACCGCGATGCACTGACTCGAAATAAGGCCGAATATCCCTGCAGTGACTTGAATGCAGGCTCGTCTTGCATCTCCCAAGACGAAAGGATGTCTGAATCCCATGTGGAGACCACAGAGAAAGAACTAGTTCCCCACCTCATCGCGACCGGAGGCCTCACATCCTTTGAAAACTCCAGAGGTACGCGGAGATCAGTGCCTCCAAAGGAGACGATGCCTGACTCCTCGTGAAACTTGATAGGAGTCCCAGGATTCCTGTGGCACGTGGAAAGGGACGCTTGGTCTCCCGCCTCAGCTGGAGAGGCATCCCAATTGGCCTTCCAAGCCTCGAGGAGAATCCCCAGTTGTCCCTCGCAACGAGGCAGGAGTCCTGACGTCGCTGAACAAATACGTGGGTGGAAGGGCCATCCCCGTCGTAACTCGAGAATATACCCCAGGTTCCCGCCGCAACTCGAGAAAAACCAGGAGACTTCCCCCTCGCCGAAAAATGAGGCCCGATACCCTGCACTGCGTGCAGAGCAATTCCCTGTTGCACATCACACATGAAAGGAGCCTTGATTTCCTTGATGGCACTCCAGAGAAACCCCAAGAACACTGTTTCAAGTCTAGAGGGATCCTGAGGTCACTGTAGTAACAAGAAAGAGCTCCGTGGACCAAAAATCAACTCGAGATGAGAGGTTAGTCCCTGGCTTCGACTCCAGAGGAATACCACCTTACAACAAGCACCTCAAGAGGAGGCTTCACTCAGCTCTAGCTATGTGAGAGGGACCCTGAGTTTGTGGCCTCAAGTGGAATGGACACCGCGATGCCCTGACTCGAAATAAGGCCGAATATCCCTGCAGTGACTTGAATGCAGGCTCGTCTTGCATCTCCCAAGACGAAAGGATGTCTGAATCCCCTGTGGAGACCACAGAGAAAGACCTAGTTCCCCACCTCATGGCGACCGGAGGCCTCACATCCTTTGAAAACTCCAGAGGTACGCGGACATCAGTGCCTCCAAAGGAGACGATGCCTGACTCCTCGTGAAACTTGATAGGAGTCCCAGGATTCCTGTGGCACGTGTAAAGGGACCCTTGGACTACCGCCTCAGGTGGAGAGGCGTCCCAATTGCCCTGCCAAGCCCCCAGGAGAATCCCGAGTTGTCCCTCGCAACTAGGCAGGAGTCCTGACGTCGCTGAATAAACACGTGTTTGGAAGGGCCATCCCCGTCGTAACTCGAGAATATACCCCAGGTTCCCGCCGCAACTCGAGAAAAACCATGAGACTTCCCCCTCGCCGCGAGATGAGGCCCGATTCCCCTGCACTGCGTGCAGAGCAATTCCGTGTTGCACATCACACATGAAAGGAGCCTTGATTTCCTTGATGGCACTCCAGAGAAACCCCAAGAACACTGTTTCAAGGCTAGAGGGATCCTGAGGTCACTGTAGCAACACGAAAGAGCTCTGTGGACCACAAATCAACTCGAGATGAGAGGTTAGTCCCTGGCTTCGACTCCAGAGGAATACCACCTTGCAACAAGCACCTCAAGAGGAGGCTTCTCTCAGCTCTAGGTATGTGAGAGGGACCCTGAGTTTGCGGCCTCAAGTCGAATGGACACCGCGATGCCCTGACTCGAAATAAGGCCGGATATCCCTGCAGTGACTTGAATGCAGGCTCGTCTTGCATCTCCCAAGACGAAAGGATGTCTGAATCCCCTGTGGAGACCACAGAGAAAGACCTAGTTCCCCACCTCATCGCGACCGGAGGCCTCACATCCTTTGAAAACTCCAGAGGTACGCGGAGATCAGTGCCTCCAAAGGAGACGATGCCTGACTCCTCATGAAACTTGATAGGAGACCCAAGATTCCTGTGGCCCGTGGAAAGGGACACTTGGTCTCCCCCCTCAGATGGAGAGGCGTGCCAATTGCCCTGCCAAGCCTCGAGGAGAATCCCGAGTTGTCCCTCGCAACTAGGCAGAAGTCCTGACGTCGCTGAACAAGCACGTGTGTGGAAGGGCCATCCCCGTCGTAACTCGAGAATATACCCCAGGTTCCCGCCGCAACTCGAGAAAAACCATGAGACGTCCCCCTCGCCGCGAGATGAGGCCCGATTCCCCCGCACTGCATGCAGAGCAATTCAGTGTTGCACATCACACATGAAAGGAGCCTTGATTTCCTTGATGGCACTCCAGAGAACCCCCAAGAGCACTCTTTCAAGGCTAGAGGGATCCTGAGGTCACTGTAGCAACACGAAAGAGCACCGTGGACCAAGAATCAACTCGAGATGAGAGGTTAGTCCATGGCTTCGACTCCAGAGTAATACCACCTTACCACAAGCACTTCAAGAGGAGGCTTCTCTCAGCTCAAGGTATGTGAGAGGGACCCTGAGTTTGCAGCCTCAAGTGGAATGGACACCGCGATGCCCTGACTCGAAATAAGGCCGGATATCCCTGCACTGACTTGAATGCAGGCTCGTCTTGCATCTCCATGGCGAAAGTATATCTGAATCCCCTGTGGAGACGACAGAGAAAGACCTAGTTCCCCACCTCATCGCGACCGGAGGCCTCACATCCTTTGAAAACTCCAGAGGTACGCGGAGATCAGTGCCTCCAAAGGAGACGATGCCTGACTCCTCGTGAAACTTGATAGGAGTCCCAGGATTCCTGTGGCACGTGGAAAGGGATCCTTGGTCTCCCGCCTCAGCAGGAGAGGAATCCCAATTGTCCTGCCAAGCCCCCAGGAGAATCCCGAGTTGTCCCTCGCAACTAGGCAGGAGTCCTGACGTCGCTGAACAAGCACGTGGGTGGAAGGGCCATCCCAGTTGTAACTCGAGAATATACCCCAGGTTCCCGCCGCAACTCGAGAAAAACCATCAGACTTCCCCCTCGCCGCAAAATGAGGCCCGATTCCCCTGCACTGCGGGCAGAGCAATTCCGTCTTGCACATCACACATGAAAGGAGCCTTGATTTCCTTGATGGCACTCCAGAGAAACCCCAAGAACACTGTTTCAAGGCTAGAGGGATCCTGAGGTCACTGTAGCAACTCGAAAGAGCTCCGTGGACCAAAAATCAACTCGAGATGAGAGGTTAGTCCCTGGCTTCGACTCCAGAGGAATACCATCTTACCACAAGCACCTCAAGAGCAGGCTTATCTCAGCTCTAGGTATGTGAGAGGGACCCTGAGTTTGCGGCCTCAAGTGGAATGGAGACCGCGTTGCCCTGACTCGAAATAAGGCCGAATATCCCTGCAGTGTCTTGAATGCAGGCTCGTTTTCCATCTCCCAAGACGAAAGGATGTCTGAATACCCTGTGGAGACCACAGAGAAAACCTACTTCCCCACCTCATCGCGACCGGAGGCCTCACATCCTTTGAAAACTCCAGAGGTACGTGGAGATCAGTGCCTCCAAAGGAGACGATGCCTGACTCCTCGTGAAACTTGATAGGAGTCCCAGGATTCCTGTGGCACGTGGAAAGGGACACTTGGTCTACCGTCTCAGCTGAAGAGGCGTCCCAATTGCCCTGCCAAGCCCCCAGGAGAATCCCGAGTTGTCCCTCGCAACTAGGCAGGAGTCCTGACGTCGCTGAACAAACACGTGGGTGGAAGGGCCATCCCCGTCGTAACTCGAGAATATACCCCAGGTTCCCGCCGCAACTCGAGAAAAACCATGAGACTTCCCCCTCGCCGCGAGATGAGGCCCGATTCCCCTGCACTGCGTGCATAGCAATTCCGTCTTGCACATCAGACATCAAAGGAGCCTTGATTTCCTTGATGGCATTCCAGAGAAACCCCAAGAACACTGTTTCAAGGCTAGAGGGATCCTGAGGTCACTGTAGCCACACGAAAGAGCTCCGTGGACCAAAAATCAACTCGAGTTGAGAGGTTAGTCCCTGGTTTCGACTCCAGAGGAATACCACCTTACCACAAGCACCTCAAGAGGAGGCTTCTCTCAGCTTTAGCTATGTGATAGGGACCCTGAGTTTGCGGCCTCAAGTGGAATGGACACCGCGATGCACTGACTCGAAATAAGGCCGAATATCCCTGCAGTGACTTGAATGCAGGCTCGTCTTGCATCTCCCAAGACGAAAGGATGTCTGAATCCCATGTGGAGACCACAGAGAAAGAACTAGTTCCCCACCTCATCGCGACCGGAGGCCTCACATCCTTTGAAAACTCCAGAGGTACGCGGAGATCAGTGCCTCCAAAGGAGACGATGCCTGACTCCTCGTGAAACTTGATAGGAGTCCCAGGATTCCTGTGGCACGTGGAAAGGGACGCTTGGTCTCCCGCCTCAGCTGGAGAGGCATCCCAATTGGCCTTCCAAGCCTCGAGGAGAATCCCCAGTTGTCCCTCGCAACGAGGCAGGAGTCCTGACGTCGCTGAACAAATACGTGGGTGGAAGGGCCATCCCCGTCGTAACTCGAGAATATACCCCAGGTTCCCGCCGCAACTCGAGAAAAACCAGGAGACTTCCCCCTCGCCGAAAAATGAGGCCCGATACCCTGCACTGCGTGCAGAGCAATTCCCTGTTGCACATCACACATGAAAGGAGCCTTAATTTCCTTGATGGCACTCCAGAGAAACCCCAAGAACACTGTTTCAAGTCTAGAGGGATCCTGAGGTCACTGTAGTAACAAGAAAGAGCTCCGTGGACCAAAAATCAACTCGAGATGAGAGGTTAGTCCCTGGCTTCGACTCCAGAGGAATACCACCTTACAACAAGCACCTCAAGAGGAGGCTTCTCTCAGCTCTAGCTATGTGAGAGGGACCCTGAGTTTGTGGCCTCAAGTGGAATGGACACCGCGATGCCCTGACTCGAAATAAGGCCGAATATCCCTGCAGTGACTTGAATGCAGGCTCGTCTTGCATCTCCCAAGACGAAAGGATGTCTGAATCCCCTGTGGAGACCACAGAGAAAGACCTAGTTCCCCACCTCATGGCGACCGGAGGCCTCACATCCTTTGAAAACTCCAGAGGTACGCGGACATCAGTGCCTCCAAAGGAGACGATGCCTGACTCCTCGTGAAACTTGATAGGAGTCCCAGGATTCCTGTGGCACGTGTAAAGGGACCCTTGGACTACCGCCTCAGGCGGAGAGGCGTCCCAATTGCCCTGCCAAGCCCCCAGGAGAATCCCGAGTTGTCCCTCGCAACTAGGCAGGAGTCCTGACGTCGCTGAATAAACACGTGGTTGGAAGGGCCATCCCCGTCGTAACTCGAGAATATACCCCAGGTTCCCGCCGCAACTCGAGAAAAACCATGAGACTTCCCCCTCGCCGCGAGATGAGGCCCGATTCCCCTGCACTGCGTGCAGAGCAATTCCGTGTTGCACATCACACATGAAAGGAGCCTTGATTTCCTTGATGGCACTCCAGAGAAACCCCAAGAACACTGTTTCAAGGCTAGAGGGATCCTGAGGTCACTGTAGCAACACGAAAGAGCTCTGTGGACCACAAATCAACTCGAGATGAGAGGTTAGTCCCTGGCTTCGACTCCAGAGGAATACCACCTTACCACAAGCACCTCAAGAGGAGGCTTCTCTCAGCTCTAGGTATGTGAGAGGGACCCTGAGTTTGCGGCCTCAAGTGGAATGGACACCGCGATGCCCTGACTCGAAATAAGGCCGGATATCCCTGCAGTGACTTGAATGCAGGCTCGTCTTGCATCTCCCAAGACGAAAGGATGTCTGAATCCCCTGTGGAGACCACAGAGAAAGACCTAGTTCCCCACCTCATCGCGACCGGAGGCCTCACATCCTTTGAAAACTCCAGAGGTACGCGGAGATCAGTGCCTCCAAAGGAGACGATGCCTGACTCCTCGTGAAACTTGATAGGAGTCCCAGGATTCCTGTGGCACGTGGAAAGGGACGCTTGGTCTCCCGCCTCAGCTGGAGAGGCATCCCAATTAGCCTGCCAAGCCTCGAGGAGAATCCCGAGTGTTCCCTCGCAACTAGGCAGGAGTCCTGACGTCGCTGAACAAACACGTGGGTGGAAGGGCCATCCCCGTCGTAACTCGAGAATATACCCCAGGTTCCCACTGCAACTCGAGAAAAACAATGAGACTTCCCCGCGCCGAAAAATGAGGCCCGATACCCTGCACTGCGTGCAGAGCAATTCCTTGTTGCACATCACACATGAAAGGAGCCTTGATTTCCTTGATGGCACTCCAGAGAAACCCCAAGAACACTGTTTCAAGGCTAGAGGGATCCTGAGGTCACTGTAGCAACACGAAAGAGCTCCGTGGACCAAGAATCAACTCGAGATGAGAGGTTAGTCCCTGGCTTCGACTCCAGAGGAATACCACCTTACCACAAGCACCTCAAGAGCAGGCTTATCTCACCTCTTGGTATGTGAGAGGGACCCTGAGTTTGCAGCCTCAAGTGGAATGGAGACCGCGATACCCTGACTCGAAATAAGGCCGAATATCCCTGCAGTGACTTGAATGCAGGCTCGTCTTCCATCTCCCAAGATGAAAGGATGTCTGAATCCCCTGTGGAGACCACAGAGAAAACCTACTTCCCCACCTCATCGCGACCGGAGGCCTCACATCCTTTGAAAACTCCAGAGGTACGCGGAGATCAGTGCCTCCAAAGGAGACGATGCCTGACTCCTCGTGAAACTTGATAGGAGTCCCAGGATTCCTGTGGCACGTGGAAAGGGACCCTTGGTCTCCAGCCTCAGCCAGAGATTCATCCCAATTGCCCTGCCAAGCCCCCAGGAGAATCCCGAGTTGTCCCTCGCAACTAGGCAGGAGTCCTGACGTCACTGAACAAACACGTGTGTGGAAGGGCCATCCCCGTTGTAACTAGAGAATATACCCCAGGTTCCCGCAGCAACTTGAGAAAAACCATGAGACTTCCCCCTCGCCGCGAGATGAGGCCCGATTCCCCTGCAATGCGTGTAGAGCAATTCCGTGCTGCACATCACACATGAAAGGAGCCTTGATTTCCTTGATGGCACTCCAGAGAAACCCCAAGAACACTGTTTCAAGGCTAGAGGTATCCCGTGGTCACTGTAGCAACAGGAAAGAGCTCCGTGGACCAAAAATCAACTCGAGATGAGAGGTTAGTCCCTGGCTTCGACTCCAGAGGAATACCACCTTACCACAAGCACCTCAAGAGGAGGCTTCTTTCAGTTCTAGCAATGTGAGAGGGACCCTGAATTTGCGGCCTCAAGTGGAATGGACACCGCGATGCCCTGACTCGAAATAAGGCCGGATATCCCTGCAGTGACTTAAATGCAGGCTCGTTTTGCATCTCCCAAGACGAAAGGATGTCTGAATACCCTGTGGAGACCACAGAGAAAGAAATAGTTCCCCACTTCATCGCGACCGGAGGGCTTACATCCTTTGAAAACTCCAGAGGTACGCGGAGATCAGTGCCTCCAAAGGAGACGATGCCTGACTCCTCATGAAACTTGATAGGAGACCCAAGATTCCTGTGGCCCGTGGAAAGGGACACTTGGTCTCCCCCCTCAGATGGAGAGGCGTGCCAATTGCCCTGCCAAGCCTCGAGGAGAATCCCGAGTTGTCCCTCGCAACTAGGCAGAAGTCCTGACGTCGCTGAACAAGCACGTGTGTGGAAGGGCCATCCCCGTCGTAACTCGAGAATATACCCCAGGTTCCCGCCGCAACTTGAGAAAAACCATGAGACTTCCCCCTCGCTGCAAAATGAGGCCCGATTCCCCTGCACTGCGTGCAGAGCAATTCCGTCTTGCACATCACACATGAAAGGAGCCTTGATTTCCTTGATGGCAGTCCAGAGAAACCCCAAGAACACTGTTTCAAGGCTAGAGGGATCCTGAGGTCACTGTAGCAACACGAAAGAGCTCCGTAGACCACAAATCAACTCGAGACGAGAGGTTAGTCCCTGGCTTCGACTCCAGAGGAATACCACCTTAACACAAGCACCTCAAGAGGAGGCTTCTCTCAGCGCTAGGTATGTGAGACGGACCCTGAGTTTGCGGCCTCAAGTGGAATGGACACCGCGATGCCCTGACTCGAAATAAGGCCGAATATCCCTGCAGTGACTTGAATGCAGGCTCGTCTTCCATCTCCCAAGACGAAAGGATGTCTGAATCCCCTGTGGAGACCACAGAGAAAACCTACTTCCCCACCTCATCGCGACCGGAGGCCTCACATCCTTTGAAAACTCCAGAGGTACGCGGAGATCAGTGCCTCCAAAGGAGACGATGCCTGACTCCTCGTGAAACTTGATAGGAGTCCCAGGATTCCTGTGGCACGTGGAAAGGGACCCTTGGTCTCCAGCCTCAGCCAGAGATTCATCCCAATTGCCCTGCCAAGCCCCCAGGAGAATCCCGAGTTGTCCCTCGCAACTAGGCAGGAGTCCTGACGTCACTGAACAAACACGTGTGTGGAAGGGCCATCCCCGTTGTAACTAGAGAATATACCCCAGGTTCCCGCAGCAACTCGAGAAAAACCATGAGACTTCCCCCTCGCTGCGAGATGAGGCCCGATTCCCCTGCAATGCGTGTAGAGCAATTGCGTGCTGCACATCACACATGAAAGGAGCCTTGATTTCCTTGATGGCACTCCAGAGAAACCCCAAGAACACTGTTTCAAGGCTACAGGTATCCCGTGGTCACTGTAGCAACAGGAAAGAGCTCCGTGGACCAAAAATCAACTCGAGATGAGAGGTTAGTCCCTGGCTTCGACTCCAGAGGAATACCACCTTACCACAAGCACCTCAAGAAGAGGCTTCTCTCAGCTCTTGGTATGTGAGAGGGACCCTGAGTTTGCAGCCTCAAGTGGAATGGAGACCGCGATACCCTGACTCGAAATAAGGCCGGATATCCCTGCAGTGACTTGAATGCAGGCTCGTCTTCCATCTCCCAAGACGAAAGGATGTCTGAATCCCCTGTGGAGACCACAGAGAAAACCTACTTCCCCACCTCATCGCGACCGGAGGCCTCACATCCTTTGAAAACTCCAGAGGTACGCGGAGATCAGTGCCTCCAAAGGAGACGATGCCTGACTCCTCGTGAAACTTGATAGGAGTCCCAGGATTCCTGTGGCACGTGGAAAGGGACCCTTGGTCTCCAGCCTCAGCCAGAGATTCATCCCAATTGCCCTGCCAAGCCCCCAGGAGAATCCCGAGTTGTCCCTCGCAACTAGGCAGGAGTCCTGACGTCACTGAACAAACACGTGTGTGGAAGGGCCATCCCCGTTGTAACTAGAGAATATACCCCAGGTTCCCGCAGCAACTCGAGAAAAACCATGAGACTTCCCCCTCGCCGCGAGATGAGGCCCGATTCCCCTGCAATGCGTGTAGAGCAATTCCGTGCTGCACATCACACATGAAAGGAGCCTTGATTTCCTTGATGGCACTCCAGAGAAACCCCAAGAACACTGTTTCAAGGCTAGAGGTATCCCGTGGTCACTGTAGCAACAGGAAAGAGCTCCGTGGACCAAAAATCAACTCGAGATGAGAGGTTAGTCCCTGGCTTCGACTCCAGAGGAATACCACCTTACCACAAGCACCTCAAGAGGAGGCTTCTTTCAGTTCTAGCAATGTGAGAGGGACCCTGAATTTGCGGCCTCAAGTGGAATGGACACCGCGATGCCCTGACTCGAAATAAGGCCGGATATCCCTGCAGTGACTTAAATGCAGGCTCGTTTTCCATCTCCCAAGACGAAAGGATGTCTGAATACCCTGTGGAGACCACAGAGAAAGAAATAGTTCCCCACTTCATCGCGACCGGAGGGCTTACATCCTTTGAAAACTCCAGAGGTACGCGGAGATCAGTGCCTCCAAAGGAGACGATGCCTGACTCCTCATGAAACTTGATAGGAGACCCAAGATTCCTGTGGCCCGTGGAAAGGGACACTTGGTCTCCCCCCTCAGATGGAGAGGCGTGCCAATTGCCCTGCCAAGCCTCGAGGAGAATCCCGAGTTGTCCCTCGCAACTAGGCATAAGTCCTGACGTCGCTGAACAAGCACGTGTGTGGAAGGGCCATCCCCGTCGTAACTCGAGAATATACCCCAGGTTCCCGCCGCAACTTGAGAAAAACCATGAGACTTCCCCCTCGCCGCAAAATGAGGCCCGATTCCCCTGCACTGCGTGCAGAGCAATTCCGTCTTGCACATCACACATGAAAGGAGCCTTGATTTCCTTGATGGCAGTCCAGAGAAACCCCAAGAACACTGTTTCAAGGCTAGAGGGATCCTGAGGTCACTGTAGTAACACGAAAGAGCTCCGTAGACCACAAATCAACTCGAGACGAGAGGTTAGTCCCTGGCTTTGACTCCAGAGGAATACCACCTTACCACAAGCACCTCAAGAGGAGGCTTCTCTCAGCGCTAGGTATGTGAGAGGGACCCTGAGTTTGCGGCCTCAAGTGGAATGGACACTGCGATTCCCTGACACAAAATAAGGTCGGATATCCCTGCAGTGACTTGAATGCAGGCTCGTCTTGCAACTCCCAAGATGAAAGGATGTCTGAATCCCCTGTGGAGACCACAGAGAAAGACCTAGTTCCCCACCTCATGGCGACCGGAGGCCTCACATCCTTTGAAAACTCCAGAGGTACGCGGAGATCAGTGCCTCCAAAGGAGACGATGCCTGACTCCTCGTGAAACTTGATAGGAGTCCCAGGATTCCTGTGGCACGTGGAAAGGGACCCTTGGTCTCCCGCCTCAGCTGGAGAGGCGTCCCAATTGCCCTGCCAAGCCTCGAGGAGAATCCCGAGTTGTCCCTCGCAACTAGGCAGGAGTCCTGACGTCGCTGGACAAACACGTGGATGGAAGGGCCATCCCCGTCGTAACTCGAGAATATACCCCAGGTTCCCGCCGCAACTCGAGAAAAACCATGAGACTTCCCTCTCGCCGCGAGATGAGGCCCGATTCCCCTGCACTGTGTGCAGAGCAATTCCGTGTTGCACATCACACATGAAAGGAGCCTTGATTTCCTTGATGGCACTCCAGAGAAACCCCAAGAACACTGTTTCAAGGCTAGAGGGATTCTGAGGTCACTGAAGCAACACGAAAGAGCTCCGTGGCCCAAAAATCAACTCGAGATGAGAGGTTAGTCCCTGGCTTCGACTCCAGAGGAATACCACCTTACCACAATCACCTCAAGAGGAGGCTTCTCTCAGCTCTAGGTATGTGAGAGGGACCCTGAATTTGCGGCCTCAAGTGGAATGGACACCGCGATGCCCTGACTCGAAATAAGGCCGGATATCCCTGCAGTGACTTGAATGCAGGCTCGTCTTTCATCTCCCAAGACGAAAGGATGTCTGAATCCCCTGTGGAGAGCACAGAGAAAGACCTAGTTCCCCACCTCATCGCGACCGGAGGCCTCACATCCTTTGAAAACTCCAGAGGTACGTGGAGATCAGTGCCTCCAAAGGAGACGATGCCTGACTCCTCGTGAAACTAGATAGGAGTTCCAGGATTTCTGTGGCACGTGGAAAGGGACCCTTATCTCCCACCTCAGCTGGAGAGGCGTCCCAATTGCCCTGCCAAGCCTCGAGGAGAATCCCGAGTTGTCCCTTGCAACTAGGCAGGAGTCCTGACGTCGCTGAACAAACACGTGGGTGGAAGGGCCATCCCCGTCGTAACTCGAGAATATACCCCAGGTTCCCGCCGCAACTCGAGAAAAACCATGAGACTTCCCCCTCGCCGCGAGATGAGGCCTGATTCCCCTGCACTGTGTGCAGAGCAATTCCGTGTGGCACATCACACATGAAAGGAGCCTTGATTTCCTTGATGGCACTCCAGAGAAACCCCAAGAACACTGTTTCAAGGCTAGAAGGATCCTGAGGTCACTGTAGCAACACGAAAGAGCTCCGTGGACCAAAAATCAACTCGAGATGAGAGGTTAGTCCCTGGCTTCAACTCCAGAGGAATACAACCTTACCACAAGCACTTCAAGAGGAGGCTTCTCTCAGCTCTAGCTATGTGAGAGGGACCCTGAGTTTGCGGCCTCAAGTGGAATGGACACCGCGATGCCCTGACTCGAAATAAGGCCGGATATCCCTGCAGTGACTTGAATGCAGGCTCGTCTTGCATCTCCCAAGATGAAAGGATGTCTGAATCCCCAGTGGAGACAACAGAGAAAGACCTAGTTCCCCACCTCATCGCGACCGGAGGCCTTAAATACTTTGAAAACTCCAGAGGTACACGGAGATCAGTGCCTCCAAAGGAGACGATGCCTGACTCCTCCTGAAACTTGATAGGAGTCCCAGGATTATTGTGGCACGTGTAAAGGGACCCTTGGTCTCCCGCCTCAGCTGGAGAGGCGTCCCAATTGCCCTGCCAAGCCTCGAGGAGAATCCCGAGTTGTCCCTCCCAACTAAGCAGGAGTCCTGACGTCGCTGAACAAACACGTGGGTGGAAGGGCCATCCCCGTCGTAACTCGAGAATATACCCCAGGTTCCCGCCGCAACTCGAGAAAAACCATGAGACTTCCCCCTCGCCGCGAGATGAGGCCCGATTCCCCTGCACTGCATGCAGAGCAATTCCGTGTTGCACATCACACATGAAAGGAGTCTTGATTTCCTTGATGGCACTCCAGAGAAACCCCAAGAACACTGTTTCAAGGCTAGAGGGATCCTGAGGTCACTGTAGCAACACGAAAGAGCTCCGTGGATCAAAAATCAACTCGAGATGAGAGGTTAGTCCCTGGCTTCGAGTCCAGAGGAATACCACATTACCACATGCACCTCAAGAGGAGGCTTCTCTCAGCTCTAGGTATGTGAGAGGGACCCTGAGTTTGCGGCCTCAAGTGGAATGGACACCGCGATGCCCTGACTCGAAATAAGGCCGGATATCCCTGCAGTGACTTGAATGCAGGCTCGTCTTGCATCTCCCAAGACGAAAGGATGTCTGAATCCCCTGTGGAGACCACAGAGAAAGACCTAGTTCCCCACCTCATTGCGACCGGACGCCTCACATCCTTTGAAAACTCCAGAGGTACGCGGAGATCAGTGCCTCCAAAGGAGACGATGCCTGACTCCTCGTGAAACTTGATAGGAGTCCCAGGATTCCTGTGGCACGTGGAAAGGGACCCTTGGTCTCCCGCCTCAGCTGGAGAGGCGTCCCAATTGCCCTGCCAAGCCTAGAGGAGAATCCGAGTTGTCCCTCGCAACTAGGCAGGAGTCCTGCAGTCGCTGAACAAACACGTGGGTGGAAGGGCCATCCCCGTCGTAACTCGAGAATATACCCCAGGTTCCCGCCGCAACTCGAGAAAAACCATGAGACTTCCCCCTCGCCGCGAGATGAGGCCCGATTTCCCTGCAATGCGTGCAGAGCAATTCCGTCTTGCACATCACACATGAAAGGAGCCTTGATTTCCTTGATGGCACTCCAGAGAAACCCCAAGAACACTGTTTCAAGGCTAGACGGATCCTGAGGTCACTGTAGCAACACGAAAGAGCTCCGTGGACCAAGAATCAACTCGAGATGAGAGGTTAGTCCCTGGCTTCGACTCCAGAGGAATACCACCTTACCACAAGCACCTCAAGAGGAGGCTTCTCTCAGCTCTAGGTATGTGAGAGGGACCCTGAGTTTGCGGCCTCAGGTGTAATGGACACTGCGATGCCCTGACGCGAAATAAGGCCGGATATCCCTGCAGTGACTTGAATGCAGGCTCGTCTTGCATCTCCCAAGACGAAAGGATGTCTGAATCCCCTGTGGAGACCACAGAAAAACACCTAGTTCCCCACCTCACCACGACCGGAGGCCTCACATCCTTTGAAAACTCCAGAGGTACGCGGAGATCAGTGCCTCCAAAGGAGACGATGCCTGACTCCTCGTGAAACTTGATAGGAGTCCCAGGATTCCTGTGGCACGTGGAAAGGGACCCTTGGTCTCCCGCCTCAGCTGGAGAGGCGTCCCAATTGCCCTGCCAAGCCTCGAGGAGAATCCCGAGTTGTCCCTCGCAACTAGGCAGGAGTCCTGACGTCGCTGAAGAAACACGTGGGTGGAAGGGCCATCCCCGTCGTAACTCGAGAATATACCCCAGGTTCCCGCCGCAACTCGAGAAAAACCATGAGACTTCCCCCTCACCACGAGATGAGGCCCGATTCCCCTGCACTGCGTGCAGAGCAATTCCGTGTTGCACAACACACATGAAAGGAGCCTTGATTTCCTTGATGGCACTCCAGAGAAAACCCAAGAACACTGTTTCAAGGCTAGAGGGATCCTGAGGTCACTGTAGCAACACGAAAGAGCTCCGTGTGACCAAAAATCAACTCGAGATGAGAGGTTTGTCCCTGGCTTCGAATCCAGAGAAATACCACCTTACCACAAGCACCTCAAGAGGAAGCTTCTCTCAGCTCTACCTATGTGCTGAGTTTGCGGTCCCAAGTGGAATGGACACCGCGATGCCCTGACTCGAAATAAGGCCGGATATCCCTGCAGTGACTTGAATGCAGGCTCGTCTTGCATCTCCCAAGACGAAAGGATGTCTGAATCCCCTGTGGAGACCACAGAAAAAGACCTAGTTCCCCAACTCATCGCGACCGGAGGCCTCACGTCCTTTGAAAACTCCAGAGGTACGCGGAGATCAGTGCCTCCAAAGGAGACGATGCCTGACTCCTCGTGAAACTTGATAGGAGTCCCAGGATTCCTGTGCACGTGGAAAGGGACACTTGGTCTCCCGCCTCAGCTGGAGAGGCGTCCCAATTGACCTGCCAAGCCTCGAGGAGAATCCCGAGTTGTCCCACGCAACTAGGAAGGAGTCCTGACGTCGCTGAACAAACACGTGGGTGGAAGGGCCATCCCCGTCTTAACTCGAGAATACACCCCAGGTTCCCTCTGCAACTTGAGAAAAACCATGAGACTTCCCCCTCTCCGCGAGATGAGGCCCGATTCCCCTGCACTGCGTGCAGAGCAATTCCGTGTTGCACATCACACATGAAAGGAGCCTTGATTTCCTTGGTGGCACTCCAGAGAAACCCCAAGAACACTGTTTCAAGGCTAGAGGGATCCTGAAGTCACTGTAGCAACACGAAAGAGCGCCGTGGACCAAAAATCAACTCGAGATGAGAGGTTAGTCCCTGGCTTCGACTCCAGAGGAATACCACCTTACCACAAGCACCTCAAGAGGAGACTTCTCTCAGCTCTAGGTATGTGAGAGGGACCCTGAGTTTGCGGCCTCAAGTGGAATGGAAACCGCGATGCCCTGACTCGAAATAAGGCTGGATATCCCTGCAGTGACTTGAATGCAGGCTCGTCTTGCATCTCCCAAGACGAAAGGATGTCTGAATCCCCTGTGGAGACCACAGAGAAAGACCTAGTTCCCCACCTCATCGCGACCGGAGGCCTCACATCCTTTGAAAACTCCAGAGGTACACGGAGATCAGTGCCTCCAAAGGAGACGATGCCTGACTCCTCGTGAAACTTGATAGGAGTCCCAGGATTACTGTGGCACGTGGAAAGGGACCCTTGGTCTCCCGCCTCAGCTGGAGAGGCGTCCCAATTGCCCTGCGAAGCCTCGAGGAGAATCCCGAGTTGTCCCTCGCAACTAGGCAGGAGTCCTGCCGTCGCTGAACAAACACGTGGGTGGAAGGGCAATCCTCGTCGTAACTCGAGAATATACCCCAGGTTCCCGCCGCAACTCGAGAAAAACCATGAGACTTCCCCCTCGCCACGAGATGAGGCCCGATTCCCCTGCACTGCGTGCAGAGCAATTCCGTGTTGCACATCACACATGAAAGGAGCCTTGATTTCCTTGATGGCACTCCAGAGAAACCCCAAGAACACTGTTTCAAGGCTAGAGGGATCCTGAGGTCACTGTAGCAACACGAAAGAGCTCCGTGGACCAACAATCAACTCGAGATGAGTGGTTAGTCCCTGGCTTCGACTCCAGAGGAATACCACCTTACCACAAGCACCTCAAGAGGAGGCTTCTCTCAGCTTTACCTATGAGCTGGGTTTGCGGTCTCAAGTGGAATGGACACCGCGATGCCCTGACTCGAAATAAGGCCGGATATCCCTGCAGTGACTTGAATGCAGGCTCGTCTTGCATCTCCCAAGACGAAAGGATGTCTGAATCCCCTGTGGAGACCACAGAGAAAGACCTAGTTCCCCACCTCATCGCGATCGGAGGCCTCACGTCCTTTGAAAACTCCAGAGGTACGCGGAGATCAGTGCCTCCAAAGGAGACGATGCCTGACTCCTCGTGAAACTTGATAGGAGTCCCAGGATTCCTGTGCACGTGGAAAGGGACCCTTGGTCTCCCGCCTCAGCTGGAGAGGCGTTCCAATTGCCCTGCCAAGCCTCGAGGAGAATCCCGAGTTGTCCCTCGCAACTAGGCAGGAGTCCTGATGTCGCTGAACAAACACGTGTGTGGAAGGGCCATCCCTGTCGTAACTCGAGAATATACCCCAGGTTCCCGCCACAACTCGAGAAAAAACATGAGACTTCCCCTTCGCCGCGAGATGAGGCCCGATTCCACTGCACTGTGTGCAGAGCAATTCCGTGTTGCACATCACACATGAAAGGAGCCTTGATTTCCTTGATGGCACTCCAGAGAAACCTCAAGAACACTGTTTCACGGCTAGAGGAATCCTGAGGTCACTGTAGCAACACAAAAGAGCTCCGTGGACCAAAAATCGACTCGAGATGAGAGGTTAGTCCCTGGCTTTGACTCCAGAGGAATACCACCTTACCACAAGCACCTCAAGAGGAGGCTTCTCTCAGCTCTAGGTATGTGAGAGGGACCCTGACTTTGCGGCCTCAAGTGGAATGGACACTGCGATTCCCTGACACAAAATAAGGTCGGATATCCCTGCAGTGACTTGAATGCAGGCTCGTCTTGCATCTTCCAAGATGAAAGGATGTCTGAATCCCCTGTGGAGACCACAGAGAAAGACCTAGTTCCCCACCTCATCGCGACCGGAGGCCTCACATCCTTTAAAAACTCCAGAGGTACGCGGAGATCAGTGCCTCCAAAGGAGACGATGCCTGACTCCTCGTGAAACTTGATAGGAGTCCCAGGATTCCTGTGGCACGTGGAAAGGGACCCTTGGTCTCCCGCCTCAGCTGGAGAGGCGTCCCAATTGCCCTGCCAAGCCTAGAGGAGAATCCGAGTTGTCCCTCGCAACTAGGCAGGAGTCCTGCAGTCGCTGAACAAACACGTGGGTGGAAGGGCCATCCCCGTCGTAACTCGAGAATATACCCCAGGTTCCCGCCGCAACTCGAGAAAAACCATGAGACTTCCCCCTCGCCGCGAGATGAGGCCCGATTTCCCTGCAATGCGTGCAGAGCAATTCCGTCTTGCACATCACACATGAAAGGAGCCTTGATTTCCTTGATGGCACTCCAGAGAAACCCCAAGAACACTGTTTCAAGGCTAGACGGATCCTGAGGTCACTGTAGCAACACGAAAGAGCTCCGTGGACCAAGAATCAACTCGAGATGAGAGGTTAGTCCCTGGCTTCGACTCCAGAGGAATACCACCTTACCACAAGCACCTCAAGAGGAGGCTTCTCTCAGCTCTAGGTATGTGAGAGGGACCCTGAGTTTGCGGCCTCAGGTGGAATGGACACTGCGATGCCCTGACGCGAAATAAGGCCGGATATCCCTGCAGTGACTTGAATGCAGGCTCGTCTTGCATCTCCCAAGACGAAAGGATGTCTGAATCCCCTGTGGAGACCACAGAAAAACACCTAGTTCCCCACCTCACCACGACCGGAGGCCTCACATCCTTTGAAAACTCCAGAGGTACGCGGAGATCAGTGCCTCCAAAGGAGACGATGCCTGACTCCTCGTGAAACTTGATAGGAGTCCCAGGATTCCTGTGGCACGTGGAAAGGGACCCTTGGTCTCCCGCCTCAGCTGGAGAGGCGTCCCAATTGCCCTGCCAAGCCTCGAGGAGAATCCCGAGTTGTCCCTCGCAACTAGGCAGGAGTCCTGACGTCGCTGAACAAACACGTGGGTGGAAGGGCCATCCCCGTCGTAACTCGAGAATATACCCCAGGTTCCCGCCGCAACTTGAGAAAAACCATGAGACTTCCCCCTCACCACGAGATGAGGCCCGATTCCCCTGCACTGCGTGCAGAGCAATTCCGTGTTGCACATCACACATGAAAGGAGCCTTGATTTCCTTGATGGCATTCCAGAGAAACCCCAAGAACACTGTTTCAAGGCTAGAGGGTAACTGAGGTCACTGTAGCAACACGAAAGAGCTCCGTGGACCAAAAATCAACTCGAGATGAGAAGTTAGTCCCTGGCTTCGACTCCAGAGATATACCACCTTACCACAGGAACCTCAAGAGGAGGCTTCTCTCAGCTCTAGGTATGTGAGAGGTACCCTGAGTTTGTGGCCTCAAGTGGAATGGACACCGCGATGCCCTGACTTGAAATAAGGCCGGATATCCCTTCAGTGACTTGAATTCAGGTTCGTCTTGCATCTCCCAAGACGAAAGGATGTCTGAATCCCCTGTGGAGACCACAGAGAAAGACCTAGTTCCCCACCTCATCGCGACCGGAGGCCTCACATCATTTGAAAACTCCAGAGGTACGCGGAGATCAGTGCCTCCAAAGGAGACGATGCCTGACTCCTCGTGAAACTTGATAGGAGTCCCAGGATTCCTGTGGCACGTGGAAAGGGACACTTGGTCTCCCGCCTCAGCTGGAGAGGCGTCCCAATTGCCCTGCCAAGCCTCGAGGAGAATCCCAAGTTGTCCCTCGCAACTAGGCAGGAGTCCTGACGTCGCTGAACAAACACGTGGGTGGAAGGGCCATCCCCGTTGTAACTCGGGAATATACCCCAGGTTCCCGCCGCAACTCTAGAAAAACCTGAGACTTCCCCCTCGCTGTGAGATGAGGCCCGATTCCCCTGTACTGCATGCAGAGCAACTCCGTGTTGCACATCACACATGAAAGGAGCCTTGATTTCCTTGATGGCACTCCAGAGAAACCCCAAGAACACTGTTTCAAGGCTAGAGGGATCCTGAGGTCACTGTAGCAACACGAAAGAGCTCAGTGGACCAAGAATCAACTCGAGATGAGAGGTTAGTCCCTGGCTTCGACTCCAGAGGAATACCACCTTACCACAAGCACCTCAAGAGGAGGCTTCTCTCAGCTCTTAGTATGTGAGAGGGACCCTGAGTTTGCGGCCTCAGGTGGAATGGACACTGCGATGCCCTGACGCGAAATAAGGCCGGATATCCCTGCAGTGACTTGAATGCAGGCTCGTCTTGCATCTCCCAAGACGAAAGGATGTCTGAATCCCCTGTGGAGACCACAGAGAAAGACCTAGTTCCCCACCTCATTGCGAGCGGAGGCCTCACATCCTTTGAAAACTAGAGAGGTACGCGGAGATCAGTGCCTCCAAAGGAGACGATGCCTGACTCCTCGTGAAACTTGATAGGAGTCCCAGGATTCCTGTGGCACGTGGAAAGGGACCCTTGGTTTCCCACCTCACCTGGAGAGGCGTCCCAATTGCCCTGCCAAGCCTCGAGGAGAATCGCGAGTTGTCCCTCGCAACTAGGCAGGAGTCCTGACGTCGCTGAACAAACATGTGTGTGGAAGGGCCATCCCCTTCGTAACTCGAGAATATACCCCAGGTTCCCGCCGCAACTCGAGAAAAACTATGAGACTTCCCCCTCGCCGCGAGATGAGTCCCGATTCCCCTGCACTGCGTGCAGAGCAATTTCGTGTTGCACATCACACATGAAAGGAGCCTTGATTTCCTTGGTGGCACTCCAGAGAAACCCCAAGAACACTGTTTCAAGGCTAGAGGGATCCTGAGGTCACTGTAGCAACACGAAAGAGCTCCGTGGACCAAAAATCAACTCGAGATGAGAGGTTAGTCCCTGGCTTCGACTCCAAAGGAATACCACCTTACCACAAGCACCTCAAGAGGAGGCTTCTCTAAGCTCTAGGTATGTGAGAGGGACCCTGAGTTTGCGGCCTCAAGTGGAATGGACACCGCGATGCCCTGACTCGAAATAAGGCCGGATATCCCTGCAGTGACTTGAATGCAGGCTCGTCTTGCATCTCCCAAGACGAAAGGATGTCTGAATCACCTGTGTAGACCACAGAGAAAGACCTATTTCCCCACCTCATCGCGACCGGAGGCCTCACATCCTTTGAAAACTCCAGAGGTACGCAGAGATCAGTGCCTCCAAAGGAGACGATGCCTGACTCCTCGTGAAACTTGATAGGAGTCCCAGGATTCCTGTGCACGTGGAAAGGGACCGTTGGTCTCCCGCCTCAGCTGCAGAGGCGTCCCAATTGCCCTGCCAAGCCTCGAGGAAAATCCCGAGTTGTCCCTCGCAACTAGGCAGGAGTCCTGATGTCGCTGACCAAAGACGTGGTTGGAAGCGCCATTCCCGTCGTAACTTGAGAATATACCCCATTTCCCGCCGCAACTCCAGAAAAACCATGAGACTTCCCCCTTGCCGCGATATGAGGCCCGATTCCCCTGCACTGTGTGCAGAGCAATTCCGTGTTGCACAACACACATGAAAGGAGCCTTGATTTCCTTGATGGCACTCCAGAGAAAACCCAAGAACACTGTTTCAAGGCTAGAGGGATCCTGAGGTCACTGTAGCAACACGAAAGAGCTCCGTGGACCAAAAATCAACTCGAGATGAGAGGTTTGTCCCTGGCTTCCAATCCAGAGAAATACCACCTTACCACAAGCACCTCAAGAGGAAGCTTCTCTCAGCTCTACCTATGTGCTGAGTTTGCGGTCCCAAGTGGAATGGACACCGCGATGCCCTGACTCGAAATAAGGCCGGATATCCCTGCAGTGACTTGAATGCAGGCTCGTCTTGCATCTCCCAAGATGTAAGGATGTCTGAATCCCCTGTGGAGACCACAGAAAAAGACCTAGTTCCCCAACTCATCGCGACCGGAGGCCTCACGTCCTTTGAAAACTCCAGAGGTACGCGGAGATCAGTGCCTCCAAAGGAGACGATGCCTGACTCCTCGTGAAACTTGATAGGAGTCCCAGGATTCCTGTGCACGTGGAAAGGGACACTTGGTCTCCCGCCTCAGCTGGAGAGGCGTCCCAATTGACCTGCCAAGCCTCGAGGAGAATCCCGAGTTGTCCCACGCAACTAGGAAGGAGTCCTGACGTCGCTGAACAAACACGTGGGTGGAAGGGCCATCCCCGTCTTAACTCGAGAATACACCCCAGGTTCCCTCTGCAACTTGAGAAAAACCATGAGACTTCCCCCTCTCCGCGAGATGAGGCCCGATTCCCCTGCACTGCGTGCAGAGCAATTCCGTGTTGCACATCACACATGAAAGGAGCCTTGATTTCCTTGGTGGCACTCCAGAGAAACCCCAAGAACACTGTTTCAAGGCTAGAGGGATCCTGAGGTCACTGTAGCAACACGAAAGAGCGCCGTGGACCAAAAATCAACTCGAGATGAGAGGTTAGTCCCTGGCTTCGACTCCAGAGGAATACCACCTTACCACAAGCACCTCAAGAGGAGGCTTCTCTCAGCTCTTGGTATGTGAGAGGGACCCTGAGTTTGCGGCCTCAGGTGGAATGGACACTGCGATGCCCTGACGCGAAATAAGGCCGGATATCCCTGCAGTGACTTGAATGCAGGCTCGTCTTGCATCTCCCAAGACGAAAGGATGTCTGAATCCCCTGTGGAGACCACAGAGAAAGACCTAGTTCCCCACCTCATCGCGAGCGGAGGCCTCACATCCTTTGAAAACTAGAGAGGTACGCGGAGATCAGTGCCTCCAAAGGAGACGATGCCTGACTCCTCGTGAAACTTGATAGGAGTCCCAGGATTCCTGTGGCACGTGGAAAGGGACCCTTGGTTTCCCACCTCACCTGGAGAGGCGTCCCAATTGCCCTGCCAAGCCTCGAGGAGAATCGCGAGTTGTCCCTCGCAACTAGGCAGGAGTCCTGACGTCGCTGAACAAACATGTGTGTGGAAGGGCCATCCCCTTCGTAACTCGAGAATATACCCCAGGTTCCCGCCGCAACTCGAGAAAAACCATGAGACTTCCCCCTCGCCGCGAGATGAGTCCCGATTCCCCTGCACTGCGTGCAGAGCAATTTCGTGTTGCACATCACACATGAAAGGAGCCTTGATTTCCTTGGTGGCACTCCAGAGAAACCCCAAGAACACTGTTTCAAGGCTAGAGGGATCCTGAGGTCACTGTAGCAACACGAAAGAGCTCCGTGGACCAAAAATCAACTCGAGATGAGAGGTTAGTCCCTGGCTTCGACTCCAAAGGAATACCACCTTACCACAAGCACCTCAAGAGGAGGCTTCTCTCAGCTCTAGGTATGTGAGAGGGACCCTGAGTTTGCGGCCTCAAGTGGAATGGACACCGCGATGCCCTGACTCGAAATAAGGCCGGATATCCCTGCAGTGACTTGAATGCAGGCTCGTCTTGCATCTCCCAAGACGAAAGGATGTCTGAATCACCTGTGTAGACCACAGAGAAAGACCTATTTCCCCACCTCATCGCGACCGGAGGCCTCACATCCTTTGAAAACTCCAGAGGTACGCAGAGATCAGTGCCTCCAAAGGAGACGATGCCTGACTCCTCGTGAAACTTGATAGGAGTCCCAGGATTCCTGTGCACGTGGAAAGGGACCCTTGGTCTCCCGCCTCAGCTGCAGAGGCGTCCCAATTGCCCTGCCAAGCCTCGAGGAAAATCCCGAGTTGTCCCTCGCAACTAGGCAGGAGTCCTGATGTCGCTGACCAAAGACGTGGTTGGAAGCGCCATCCCCGTCGTAACTTGAGAATATACCCCATTTCCCGCCGCAACTCCAGAAAAACCATGAGACTTCCCCCTTGCCGCGATATGAGGCCCGATTCCCCTGCACTGTGTGCAGAGCAATTCCGTGTTGCACAACACACATGAAAGGAGCCTTGATTTCCTTGATGGCACTCCAGAGAAAACCCAAGAACACTGTTTCAAGGCTAGAGGGATCCTGAGGTCACTGTAGCAACACGAAAGAGCTCCGTGTGACCAAAAATCAACTCGAGATGAGAGGTTTGTCCCTGGCTTCGAATCCAGAGAAATACCACCTTACCACAAGCACCTCAAGAGGAAGCTTCTCTCAGCTCTACCTATGTGCTGAGTTTGCGGTCCCAAGTGGAATGGACACCGCGATGCCCTGACTCGAAATAAGGCCGGATATCCCTGCAGTGACTTGAATGCAGGCTCGTCTTGCATCTCCCAAGATGTAAGGATGTCTGAATCCCCTGTGGAGACCACAGAAAAAGACCTAGTTCCCCAACTCATCGCGACCGGAGGCCTCACGTCCTTTGAAAACTCCAGAGGTACGCGGAGATCAGTGCCTCCAAAGGAGACGATGCCTGACTCCTCGTGAAACTTGATAGGAGTCCCAGGATTACTGTGGCACGTGGAAAGGGACCCTTGGTCTCCCGCCTCAGCTGGAGAGGCGTCCCAATTGCCCTGCGAAGCCTCGAGGAGAATCCCGAGTTGTCCCTCGCAACTAGGCAGGAGTCCTGCCGTCGCTGAACAAACACGTGGGTGGAAGGGCAATCCTCGTCGTAACTCGAGAATATACCCCAGGTTCCCGCCGCAACTCGAGAAAAACCATGAGACTTCCCCCTCGCCACGAGATGAGGCCCGATTCCCCTGCACTGCGTGCAGAGCAATTCCGTGTTGCACATCACACATGAAAGGAGCCTTGATTTCCTTGATGGCACTCCAGAGAAACCCCAAGAACACTGTTTCAAGGCTAGAGGGATCCTGAGGTCACTGTAGCAACACGAAAGAGCTCCGTGGACCAACAATCAACTCGAGATGAGTGGTTAGTCCCTGGCTTCGACTCCAGAGGAATACCACCTTACCACAAGCACCTCAAGAGGAGGCTTCTCTCAGCTCTAGGTATGTGAGAGGGACCCTGAGTTTGCGGCCTCAGGTGGAATGGACACTGTGATGCCCTGACGCGAAATAAGGCCGGATATCCCTGCAGTGACTTGAATGCAGGCTCGTCTTGCATCTCCCAAGACGAAAGGATGTCTGAATCCCCTGTGGAGACCACAGAAAAACACCTAGTTCCCCACCTCACCACGACCGGAGGCCTCACATCCTTTGAAAACTCCAGAGGTACGCGGAGATCAGTGCCTCCAAAGGAGACGATGCCTGACTCCTCGTGAAACTTGATAGGAGTCCCAGGATTCCTGTGGCACGTGGAAAGGGACCCTTGGTCTCCCGCCTCAGCTGGAGAGGCGTCCCAATTGCCCTGCCAAGCCTCGAGGAGAATCCCGAGTTGTCCCTCGCAACTAGGCAGGAGTCCTGACGTCGCTGAACAAACACGTGGGTGGAAGGGCCATCCCCGTCGTAACTCGAGAATATACCCCAGGTTCCCGCCGCAACTTGAGAAAAACCATGAGACTTCCCCCTCACCACGAGATGAGGCCCGATTCCCCTGCACTGCGTGCAGAGCAATTCCGTGTTGCACATCACACATGAAAGGAGCCTTGATTTCCTTGATGGCATTCCAGAGAAACCCCAAGAACACTGTTTCAAGGCTAGAGGGTAACTGAGGTCACTGTAGCAACACGAAAGAGCTCCGTGGACCAAAAATCAACTCGAGATGAGAGGTTAGTCCCTGGCTTCGACTCCAGAGATATACCACCTTACCACAAGCACCTCAAGAGGAGGCTTCTCTCAGCTCTAGGTATGTGAGAGGTACCCTGAGTTTGTGGCCTCAAGTGGAATGGACACCGCGATGCCCTGACTTGAAATAAGGCCGGATATCCCTTCAGTGACTTGAATTCAGGTTCGTCTTTCATCTCCCAAGACGAAAGGATGTCTGAATCCCCTGTGGAGACCACAGAGAAAGACCTAGTTCCCCACCTCATCGCGACCGGAGGCCTCACATCATTTGAAAACTCCAGAGGTACGCGGAGATCAGTGCCTCCAAAGGAGACGATGCCTGACTCCTCGTGAAACTTGATAGGAGTCCCAGGATTCCTGTGGCACGTGGAAAGGGACACTTGGTCTCCCGCCTCAGCTGGAGAGGCGTCCCAATTGCCCTGCCAAGCCTCGAGGAGAATCCCAAGTTGTCCCTCGCAACTAGGCAGGAGTCCTGACGTCGCTGAACAAACACGTGGGTGGAAGGGCCATCCCCGTTGTAACTCGGGAATATACCCCAGGTTCCCGCCGCAACTCTAGAAAAACCTGAGACTTCCCCCTCGCTGTGAGATGAGGCCCGATTCCCCTGTACTGCATGCAGACCAATTTCGTGTTGCACATCACACATGAAAGGAGCCTTGATTTCCTTGGTGGCACTCCAGAGAAACCCCAAGAACACTGTTTCAAGGCTAGAGGGATCCTGAGGTCACTGTAGCAACAAGAAAGAGCTCAGTGGACCAAGAATCAACTCGAGATGAGAGGTTAGTCCCTGGCTTCGACTCCAGAGGAATACCACCTTACCACAAGCACCTCAAGAGGAGGCTTCTCTCAGCTCTTAGTATGTGAGAGGGACCCTGAGTTTGCGGCCTCAGGTGGAATGGACACTGCGATGCCCTGACGCGAAATAAGGCCGGATATCCCTGCAGTGACTTGAATGCAGGCTCGTCTTGCATCTCCCAAGACGAAAGGATGTCTGAATCCCCTGTGGAGACCACAGAGAAAGACCTAGTTCCCCACCTCATCGCGAGCGGAGGCCTCACATCCTTTGAAAACTAGAGAGGTACGCGGAGATCAGTGCCTCCAAAGGAGACGATGCCTGACTCCTCGTGAAACTTGATAGGAGTCCCAGGATTCCTGTGGCACGTGGAAAGGGACCCTTGGTTTCCCACCTCACCTGGAGAGGCGTCCCAATTGCCCTGCCAAGCCTCGAGGAGAATCGCGAGTTGTCCCTCGCAACTAGGCAGGAGTCCTGACGTCGCTGAACAAACATGTGTGTGGAAGGGCCATCCCCTTCGTAACTCGAGAATATACCCCAGGTTCCCGCCGCAACTCGAGAAAAACTATGAGACTTCCCCCTCGCCGCGAGATGAGTCCCGATTCCCCTGCACTGCGTGCAGAGCAATTTCGTGTTGCACATCACACATGAAAGGAGCCTTGATTTCCTTGGTGGCACTCCAGAGAAACCCCAAGAACACTGTTTCAAGGCTAGAGGGATCCTGAGGTCACTGTAGCAACACGAAAGAGCTCCGTGGACCAAAAATCAACTCGAGATGAGAGGTTAGTCCCTGGCTTCGACTCCAAAGGAATACCACCTTACCACAAGCACCTCAAGAGGAGGCTTCTCTAAGCTCTAGGTATGTGAGAGGGACCCTGAGTTTGCGGCCTCAAGTGGAATGGACACCGCGATGCCCTGACTCGAAATAAGGCCGGATATCCCTGCAGTGACTTGAATGCAGGCTCGTCTTGCATCTCCCAAGACGAAAGGATGTCTGAATCACCTGTGTAGACCACAGAGAAAGACCTATTTCCCCACCTCATCGCGACCGGAGGCCTCACATCCTTTGAAAACTCCAGAGGTACGCAGAGATCAGTGCCTCCAAAGGAGACGATGCCTGACTCCTCGTGAAACTTGATAGGAGTCCCAGGATTCCTGTGCACGTGGAAAGGGACCCTTGGTCTCCCGCCTCAGCTGCAGAGGCGTCCCAATTGCCCTGCCAAGCCTCGAGGAAAATCCCGAGTTGTCCCTCGCAACTAGGCAGGAGTCCTGATGTCGCTGACCAAAGACGTGGTTGGAAGCGCCATTCCCGTCGTAACTTGAGAATATACCCCATTTCCCGCCGCAACTCCAGAAAAACCATGAGACTTCCCCCTTGCCGCGATATGAGGCCCGATTCCCCTGCACTGTGTGCAGAGCAATTCCGTGTTGCACATCACACATGAAAGGAGCCTTGATTTCCTTGATGGCACTCCAGAGAAAACCCAAGAACACTGTTTCAAGGCTAGAGGGATCCTGAGGTCACTGTAGCAACACGAAAGAGCTCCGTGGACCAAAAATCAACTCGAGATGAGAGGTTTGTCCCTGGCTTCCAATCCAGAGAAATACCACCTTACCACAAGCACCTCAAGAGGAAGCTTCTCTCAGCTCTACCTATGTGCTGAGTTTGCGGTCCCAAGTGGAATGGACACCGCGATGCCCTGACTCGAAATAAGGCCGGATATCCCTGCAGTGACTTGAATGCAGGCTCGTCTTGCATCTCCCAAGATGTAAGGATGTCTGAATCCCCTGTGGAGACCACAGAAAAAGACCTAGTTCCCCAACTCATCGCGACCGGAGGCCTCACGTCCTTTGAAAACTCCAGAGGTACGCGGAGATCAGTGCCTCCAAAGGAGACGATGCCTGACTCCTCGTGAAACTTGATAGGAGTCCCAGGATTCCTGTGCACGTGGAAAGGGACACTTGGTCTCCCGCCTCAGCTGGAGAGGCGTCCCAATTGACCTGCCAAGCCTCGAGGAGAATCCCGAGTTGTCCCACGCAACTAGGAAGGAGTCCTGACGTCGCTGAACAAACACGTGGGTGGAAGGGCCATCCCCGTCTTAACTCGAGAATACACCCCAGGTTCCCTCTGCAACTTGAGAAAAACCATGAGACTTCCCCCTCTCCGCGAGATGAGGCCCGATTCCCCTGCACTGCGTGCAGAGCAATTCCGTGTTGCACATCACACATGAAAGGAGCCTTGATTTCCTTGGTGGCACTCCAGAGAAACCCCAAGAACACTGTTTCAAGGCTAGAGGGATCCTGAGGTCACTGTAGCAACACGAAAGAGCGCCGTGGACCAAAAATCAACTCGAGATGAGAGGTTAGTCCCTGGCTTCGACTCCAGAGGAATACCACCTTACCACAAGCACCTCAAGAGGAGACTTCTCTCAGCTCTAGGTATGTGAGAGGGACCCTGAGTTTGCGGCCTCAAGTGGAATGGAAACCGCGATGCCCTGACTCGAAATAAGGCTGGATATCCCTGCAGTGACTTGAATGCAGGCTCGTCTTGCATCTCCCAAGACGAAAGGATGTCTGAATCCCCTGTGGAGACCACAGAGAAAGACCTAGTTCCCCACCTCATCGCGACCGGAGGCCTCACATCCTTTGAAAACTCCAGAGGTACACGGAGATCAGTGCCTCCAAAGGAGACGATGCCTGACTCCTCGTGAAACTTGATAGGAGTCCCAGGATTACTGTGGCACGTGGAAAGGGACCCTTGGTCTCCCGCCTCAGCTGGAGAGGCGTCCCAATTGCCCTGCGAAGCCTCGAGGAGAATCCCGAGTTGTCCCTCGCAACTAGGCAGGAGTCCTGCCGTCGCTGAACAAACACGTGGGTGGAAGGGCAATCCTCGTCGTAACTCGAGAATATACCCCAGGTTCCCGCCGCAACTCGAGAAAAACCATGAGACTTCCCCCTCGCCACGAGATGAGGCCCGATTCCCCTGCACTGCGTGCAGAGCAATTCCGTGTTGCACATCACACATGAAAGGAGCCTTGATTTCCTTGATGGCACTCCAGAGAAACCCCAAGAACACTGTTTCAAGGCTAGAGGGATCCTGAGGTCACTGTAGCAACACGAAAGAGCTCCGTGGACCAACAATCAACTCGAGATGAGTGGTTAGTCCCTGGCTTCGACTCCAGAGGAATACCACCTTACCACAAGCACCTCAAGAGGAGGCTTCTCTCAGCTTTACCTATGTGCTGGGTTTGCGGTCTCAAGTGGAATGGACACCGCGATGCCCTGACTCGAAATAAGGCCGGATATCCCTGCAGTGACTTGAATGCAGGCTCGTCTTGCATCTCCCAAGACGAAAGGATGTCTGAATCCCCTGTGGAGACCACAGAGAAAGACCTAGTTCCCCACCTCATCGCGATCGGAGGCCTCACGTCCTTTGAAAACTCCAGAGGTACGCGGAGATCAGTGCCTCCAAAGGAGACGATGCCTGACTCCTCGTGAAACTTGATAGGAGTCCCAGGATTCCTGTGCACGTGGAAAGGGACCCTTGGTCTCCCGCCTCAGCTGGAGAGGCGTCCCAATTGCAGTGCCAAGCCTCGAGGAGAATCCCGAGTTGTCCCTCGCAACTAGGCAGGAGTCCTGATGTCGCTGAACAAACACGTGTGTGGAAGGGCCATCCCTGTCGTAACTCGAGAATATACCCCAGGTTCCCGCCACAACTTGAGAAAAAACATGAGACTTCCCCTTCGCCGCGAGATGAGGCCCGATTCCACTGCACTGTGTGCAGAGCAATTCCGTGTTGCACATCACACATGAAAGGAGCCTTGATTTCCTTGATGGCACTCCAGAGAAACCTCAAGAACACTGTTTCACGGCTAGAGGAATCCTGAGGTCACTGTAGCAACACAAAAGAGCTCCGTGGACCAAAAATCGACTCGAGATGAGAGGTTAGTCCCTGGCTTTGACTCCAGAGGAATACCACCTTACCACAAGCACCTCAAGAGGAGGCTTCTCTCAGCTCTAGGTATGTGAGAGGGACCCTGAGTTTGCGGCCTCAAGTGGAATGGACACTGCGATTCCCTGACACAAAATAAGGTCGGATATCCCTGCAGTGACTTGAATGCAGGCTCGTCTTGCATCTTCCAAGATGAAAGGATGTCTGAATCCCCTGTGGAGACCACAGAGAAAGACCTAGTTCCCCACCTCATCGCGACCGGAGGCCTCACATCCTTTGAAAACTCCAGAGGAACGCGGAGATCAGTGCCTCCAAAGGAGACGATGCCTGACTCCTCCTGAAACTTGATAGGAGTCCCAGGATTCCTGTGGCACGTGGAAAGGGACCCTTGGTCTCCCGTCTCAGCTGGAGAGGCGTCCCAATTGCCCTGCCAAGCCTCGAGGAGAATCCCGAGTTGTCCCTCGCAACTAGGCAGGAGTCCTGACGTCGCTGGACAAACACGTGGATGGAAGGGCCATCCCCGTCGTAACTCGAGAATATACCCCAGGTTCCGGCCGCAACTCGAGAAAAACCATGAGACTTCCCTCTCGCCGCGAGATGAGGCCCGATTCCCCTGCACTGTGTGCAGAGCAATTCCGTGTTGCACATCACACATGAAAGGAGCCTTGATTTCCTTGATGGCACTCCAGAGAAACCCCAAGAACACTGTTTCAAGGCTAGAGGGATCCTGAGGTCACTGAAGCAACACGAAAGAGCTCCGTGGCCCAAAAATCAACTCGAGATGAGAGGTTAGTCCCTGGCTTCGACTCCAGAGGAATACCACCTTACCACAATCACCTCAAGAGGAGGCTTCTCTCAGCTCTATGTATGTGAGAGGGACCCTGAATTTGCGGCCTCAAGTGGAATTGACACCGCGATGCCCTGACTCGAAATAAGGCCGGATATCCCTGCAGTGACTTGAATGCAGGCTCGTCTTTCATCTCCCAAGACGAAAGGATGTCTGAATGCCCTCTGGAGAGCACAGAGAAAGACCTAGTTCCCCACCTCATCGCGACCGGAGGCCTCACATCCTTTGAAAACTCCAGAGGTACGTGGGATCAGTGCCTCCAAAGGAGACGATGCCTGACTCCTCGTGAAACTAGATAGGAGTTCCAGGATTTCTGTGGCACGTGGAAAGGGACACTTGGTCTCCCACCTCAGCTGGAGAGGCGTCCCAATTGCCCTGCCAAGCCTCGAGGAGAATCCCGAGTTGTCCCTTGCAACTAGGCAGGAGTCCTGACGTCGCTGAACAAACACGTGGGTGGAAGGGCCATCCCCGTCGTAACTCGAGAATGTACCCCAGGTTCCGCCGCAACTCGAGAAAAACCATGAGACTTCCCCCTCGCCGCGAGATGAGGCCTGATTCCCCTGCACTGTGTGCAGAGCAATTCCGTGTGGCACATCACACATGAAAGGAGCCTTGATTTCCTTGATGGCACTCCAGAGAAACCCCAAGAACACTGTTTCAAGGCTAGAGGGATCCTGAGGTCACTGTAGCAACACGAAAGAGCTCCGTGGACCAAAAATCAACTCGAGATGAGAGGTTAGTCCCTGGCTTCAACTCCAGAGGAATACAACCTTACCACAAGCACCTCAAGAGGAGGCTTCTCTCAGCTCTAGCTATGTGAGAGGGACCCTGAGTTTGCGGCCTCAAGTGGAATGGACACCGCGATGCCCTGACTCGAAATAAGGCCGGATATCCCTGCAGTGACTTGAATGCAGGCTCGTCTTGCATCTCCCAAGATGAAAGGATGTCTGAATCCCCAGTGGAGACAACAGAGAAAGACCCAGTTTCCCACCTCATCGCGACCGGAGGCCTTAAATACTTTGAAAACTCCAGAGGTACACGGAGATCAGTGTCTCCAAAGGAGACGATGCCTGACTCCTCCTGAAACTTGATAGGAGTCCCAGGATTCTTGTGGCACGTGTAAAGGGACACTTGGTCTCCCGCCTCAGCTGGAGAGGCGTCCCAATTGCCCTGCCAAGCCTCGAGGAGAATCCCGAGTTGTCCCTCCCAACTAAGCAGGAGTCCTGACGTCGCTGAACAAACACGTGGGTGGAAGGGCCATCCCCGTCGTAACTCGAGAATATACCCCAGGTTCCCGCCGCAACTCGCGAAAAACCATGAGACTTCCCCCTCGCCGCGAGATGAGGCCCGATTCCCCTGCACTGCATGCAGAGCAATTCCGTGTTGCACATCACACATGAAAGGAGTCTTGATTTCCTTGATGGCACTCCAGAGAAACCCCAAGAACACTGTTTCAAGGCTAGAGGGATCCTGAGGTCACTGTAGCAACACGAAAGAGCTCCATGGATCAAAAATCAACTCGAGATGAGAGGTTAGTCCCTGGCTTCGACTCCAGAGGAATACCACATTACCACAAGCACCTCAAGAGGAGGCTTCTCTCAGCTCTAGGTATGTGAGAGGGACCCTGAGTTTGCGGCCTCAAGTGGAATGGACACCGCGATGCCCTGACTCGAAATAAGGCCGGATATCCCTGCAGTGACTTGAATGCAGGCTCGTCTTGCATCTCCCAAGACGAAAGGATGCCTGAATCCCCTGTGGAGACCACAGAGAAAGACCTAGTTCCCCACCTCATTGCGACCGGACGCCTCACATCCTTTGAAAACTCCAGAGGTACGCGGAGATCAGTGCCTCCAAAGGAGACGATGCCTGACTCCTCGTGAAACTTGATAGGAGTCCCAGGATTCCTGTGGCACATGGAAAGGGACCCTTGGTCTCCCGCCTCAGCTGGAGAGGCGTCCCAATTGCCCTGCAAAGCCTAGAGGAGAATCCGAGTTGTCCCTCGCAACTAGGCAGGAGTCCTGACGTCGCTGAACAAACACGTGGGTGGAAGGGCCATCCCCGTCGTAACTCGAGAATATACCCCAGGTTCCCGCCGCAACTCGAGAAAAACCATGAGACTTCCCCCTCGCCGCGAGATCAGGCACGATTCCCCTGCACTGCGTGCAGAGCAATTCCGTGTTGCACATCACACATGACAGGAGCCTTGATTTCCTTGATGGCACTCCAGAGAAACCCCAAGAACACTGTTCCAAGGCTAGAGGGATCCTGAGGTCACTGTAGCAACACGAAAGAGCTTCGTGGACCAAGAATCAACTCGAGATGAGAGGTTAGTCCCTGGCTTCGACTCCAGAGGAATACCACCTTACCACAAGCACCTCAAGAGGAGGCTTCTCTCAGCTCTAGGTATGTGAGAGGGACCCTGAGTTTGCGGCCTCAAGTGGAATGGAGACCGCGATGCCCTGACGCGAAATAAGGCCGGATATCCCTGCAGTGACTTGAATGCAGGCTCGTCTTGCATCTCCCAAGACGAAAGGATGTCTGAATCCCCTGTGGAGACCACAGAGAAAGACCTAGTTCCCCACCTCATCGCGACCGGAGGCCTCACATCCTTTGAAAACTCCAGAGGTACGCGGAGATCAGTGCCTCCAAAGGAGACGATGCCTGACTCCTCGTGAAACTTAATAGGAGTCCCAGAATTCCTGTGCACGTGGAAAGGGACCCTTGGTTTCCCGCCTCAGCCGGAGAGGCGTCCCAATTGCCCTGCGAAGCCTCTAAGAGAATCCCGAGTTGTCCCTCGCAACTAGGCAGGAGTCCTGACGCGGCTGAACAAACACGTGGGTGGAAGGGCCATCCCCGTCGTAACTCGAGAATACACCCCAGGTTCCCGCCGCAACTCGAGAAAAACCATGAGACTTCCCCCTCGCCGCGAGATGAGGCCCGATTCCCCTGCACTGCATGCAGAGCAATTCCGTGTTGCACATCACACATGAAAGGAGTCTTGATTTCCTTGATGGCACTCCAGAGAAACCCCAAGAACACTGTTTCAAGGCTAGAGGGATCCTGAGGTCACTGTAGCAACACGAAAGAGCTCCATGGATCAAAAATCAACTCGAGATGAGAGGTTAGTCCCTGGCTTCGACTCCAGAGGAATACCACATTACCACAAGCACCTCAAGAGGAGGCTTCTCTCAGCTCTAGGTATGTGAGAGGGATCCTGAGTTTGCGGCCTCAAGTGGAATGGACACCGCGATGCCCTGACTCGAAATAAGGCCGGATATCCCTGCAGTGACTTGAATGCAGGCTCGTCTTGCATCTCCCAAGACGAAAGGATGCCTGAATCCCCTGTGGAGACCACAGAGAAAGACCTAGTTCCCCACCTCATTGCGACCGGACGCCTCACATCCTTTGAAAACTCCAGAGGTACGCGGAGATCAGTGCCTCCAAAGGAGACGATGCCTGACTCCTCGTGAAACTTGATAGGAGTCCCAGGATTCCTGTGGCACATGGAAAGGGACCCTTGGTCTCCCGCCTCAGCTGGAGAGGCGTCCCAATTGCCCTGCAAAGCCTAGAGGAGAATCCGAGTTGTCCCTCGCAACTAGGCAGGAGTCCTGACGTCGCTGAACAAACACGTGGGTGGAAGGGCCATCCCCGTCGTAACTCGAGAATATACCCCAGGTTCCCGCCGCAACTCGAGAAAAACCATGAGACTTCCCCCTCGCCGCGAGATCAGGCACGATTCCCCTGCACTGCGTGCAGAGCAATTCCGTGTTGCACATCACACATGACAGGAGCCTTGATTTCCTTGATGGCACTCCAGAGAAACCCCAAGAACACTGTTCCAAGGCTAGAGGGATCCTGAGGTCACTGTAGCAACACGAAAGAGCTTCGTGGACCAAGAATCAACTCGAGATGAGAGGTTAGTCCCTGGCTTCGACTCCAGAGGAATACCACCTTACCACAAGCACCTCAAGAGGAGGCTTCTCTCAGCTCTAGGTATGTGAGAGGGACCCTGAGTTTGCGGCCTCAAGTGGAATGGAGACCGCGATGCCCTGACGCGAAATAAGGCCGGATATCCCTGCAGTGACTTGAATGCAGGCTCGTCTTGCATCTCCCAAGATGAAAGGATGTCTGAATCCCCTGTGGAGACCACAGAGAAAGACCTAGTTCCCCACCTCATCGCGACCGGAGGCCTCACATCCTTTGAAAACTCCAGAGGTACGCGGAGATCAGTGCCTCCAAAGGAGACGATGCCTGACTCCTCGTGAAACTTAATAGGAGTCCCAGAATTCCTGTGCACGTGGAAAGGGACCCTTGGTTTCCCGCCTCAGCCGGAGAGGCGTCCCAATTGCCCTGCGAAGCCTCTAAGAGAATCCCGAGTTGTCCCTCGCAACTAGGCAGGAGTCCTGACGCGGCTGAACAAACACGTGGGTGGAAGGGCCATCCCCGTCGTAACTCGAGAATACACCCCAGGTTCCCGCCGCAACTCGAGAAAAACCATGAGACTTCCCCCTCGCCGTGAAATGAGGCCCGATTCCCCTGCACTGCGTGCAGAGCAATTCCGTGTTGCACATCATACATGAAAGGAGCCTTGATTTCCTTGATGGCACTCCAGAGAAACCCCAAGAACACTGTTTCATGGCTAGAGGGATCCTGAGGTCACTGTAGCAACACAAAAGAGCTCCATGGACCAAAAATCAACTAGAGATGAGAGGTTAGTCCCTAACTTCGACTCCAGAGGAATACCACCTTACCACAACCACATCAAGAGGAGGCTTCTCGCAGCTTTAGGTATGTGAGAGGGACCCTGAGTTTGCGGCCTCAAGTGGAATGGACACCGCGATGCCCTGACTCGAAATAAGGCCGGATATCCCTGCAGTGACTTGAATGCAGGCTCTTCTTGCATCTCCCAAGATGAAAGGATGTCTGAATCCCCTGTGGAGACCACAGAGAAAGACCTAGTTCCCCACCTCATCAATACCGGAGGCCTCACATCCTTTGAAAACTCCAGAGGTACGCGGAGATCTGTGCCTCCAAAGGAGACGATGCCTGACTCCTCGTGAAACTTGATAGGAGTCCCAGGATTCCTGTGGCACATGGAAAGGGACCCTTGGTCTCCCGCCTCAGCTGGAGAGGCGTCCCAATTGCCCTGCCAAGCCTCGAGGAGAATCCCGAGTTGTCCCTCGCAACTAGGCAGGAGTCCTGACGTCGCTGAACAAACACGTGGGTGGAAGGGTCATCCCCGTCGTAACTCGAGAATATACCCCAGGTTCCCGCCGCAACTCGAGAAAAACCATGAGACTTCCCCCTCGCCGCGAGATGAGGCCCGATTCCCCTGCACTGCGTGCAGAGCAATTCCGTGTTGCACATCACACATGAAAGGAGCCTTGATTTCCTTGATGGCACTCCAGAGAACCCCAAGAACACTGTTTCAAGGCTAGAGGGTAACTGAGGTCACTGTAGCAACACGAAAGAGCTCCGTGGACCAAAAATCAACTCGAGATGAGAGGTTAGTCCCTGGCTTCGACTCCAAAGGAATACCACCTTACCACAAGCACCTCAAGAGGAGGCTTCTCTCAGCTCTAGGTATGTGAGAGGGACCCTGAGTTTGCGGCCTCAAGTGGAATGGACACCGCGATGCCCTGACTCGAAATAAGGCCGGATATCCCTGCAGTGACTTGAATGCAGGCTCGTCTTGCATCTCCTAATACGAAAGGATGTCTGAATCACCTGTGTAGACCACAGAGAAAGACCTATATCCCCACCTCATCGCGACCGGAGGCCTCACATCCTAGAAAACTCCAGAGGTACGCGGAGATCAGTGCCTCCAAAGGAGACGATGCCTGACTCCTCGTGAAACTTGATAGGAGTCCCAAGATACCTGTGCACGTGAAAAGGGACCCTTGGTCTCCCGCCTCAGCTGCAGAGGGTCCCAATTGCCCTGCCAAGCCTCGAGGAAAATCCCGAGTTGTCCCTTGCAACTAGGCAGGAGTCCTGCCGTCGCTGACCAAAGACGTGGTTGGAAGCGCCATCCCCGTCGTAACTCGAGAATATACCCCATTTCCCGCCGCAACTCCAGAAAAACCATGAGACTTACCCCTTGCCGCGATATGAGGCCCGATTCCCCTGCACTGTGTGCAGAGCAATTCCGTGTTGCACATCACACATGAAAGGAGCCTTGATTTCCTTGATGGCACTCCAGAGAAAACCCAAGAACACTGTTTCAAGGCTAGAGGGATCCTGAGGTCACTGTAGCAACACGAAAGAGCTCCGTGGACCAAAAATCAACTCGAGATGAGAGGTTTGTCCCTGGATTCGAATCCAGAGAAATACCACCTTACCACAAGCACCTCAAGAGGAAGCTTCTCTCAGCTCTACCTATGTGCTGAGTTTGCGGTCCCAAGTGGAATGGACACCGCGATGCCCTGAATCGAAATAAGGCCGGATATCCCTGCAGTGACTTGAATGCAGGCTCGTCTTGCATCTCCCAAGATAAAAGGATGTCTGAATCCCCTGTGGAGACCACAGAAAAAGACCTAGTTCCCCACCTCATCGCGACCGGAGGCCTCACGTCCTTTGAAAACTCCAGAGGTACGCGGAGATCAGTGCCTCCAAAGGAGACGATGCCTGACTCCTCGTGAAACTTGATAGGAGTCCCAGGATTCCTGTGCACGTGGAAAGGGACACTTGGTCTCCCGCCTCAGCTGGAAAGGCGTCCCAATTGCCCTGCCAAGCCTCGAGGAGAATCCCAAGTTGTCCCTCGCAACTAGGAAGGAGTCCTGACGTCGCTGAACAAACACGTGGGTGGAAGGGCCATCCCCGTCTTAACTCGAGAATATACCCCAGGTTCCCTCTGCAACTTGAGAAAAACCATGAGACTTCCCCCTCGCCGCGAGATGAGGCCCGATTCCCCTGCACTGCGTGCAGAGCAATTCCGTGTTGCACATCACACATGAAAGGAGCCTTGATTTCCTTGGTGGCACTCCAGAGAAACCCCAAGAACACTGTTTCAAGGCTAGAGGGATCCTGAGGTAACTGTAGCAACACGAAAGAGCTCCGTGGACCAAAAATCAACTCGAGATGAGAGGTTAGTCCCTGGCTTCGACTCCAGAGGAATACCACCTTACCACAAGCACCTCAAGAGGAGGCTTCGCTCAGATCTAGGTATGTGAGAGGGACCCTGAGTTTGCGGCCTCAAGTGGAATGGACATCGCGATGTCCTGACTCGAAATAAGGCCGGATATCCCTGCAGTGACTTGAATGCAGGCTCGTCTTGCATTTCCCAAGACGAAAGGATGTCTGAATCCCCTGTGGAGACCACAGAGAAAGACCTAGTTCCCCATCTCATCGCGACCGGAGGCCTCACATCCTTTGAAAACTCCAGAGGTACGCGGAGATCAGTGCCTCCAAAGGAGACGATGCCTGACTCCTTGTGAAATTTGATAGGAGTCCCAGGATTCCTGTGGCACGTGGAAAGGGACCCTTGGTCTCCCGCCTCAGCTGGAGAGGCGTCCCAATTGCCCTGCGAAGCCTCGAGGAGAATCCCGAGTTGTCCCTCGCAACTAGGCAGGAGTCCTGCCGTCGCTGAACAAACACGTGGGTGGAAGAGCCATCCTCGTCGTAACTCGAGAATATACCCCAGGTTCCCGCCGCAACTCGAGAAAAACCATGAGACTTCCCCCTCGCCGCGAGATGAGGCCCGATTCCCCTGCACTGCGTGCATAGCAATTCCGTGTTGCACATCACACATGAAAGGAGCCTTGATTTCCTTCATGGCACTCCAGAGAAACCCCAAGAACACTGTTTCAAGGCTAGAGGGATCCTGAGGTCACTGCAGCAACACGAAAGTGCTCCGTGGTCCAACAATCAACTCGAGATGAGAGGTTAGTCCCTGGCTTCGACTCCAGAGGAATACCACCTTACCACAAGCACCTCAAGAGGAGGCTTCTCTCAGCTCTAGGTATGTGAGAGGGACCCTGAGTTTGCGGCCTCAAGTGGAATGGACACCGCGATGCCCTGACTCGAAATAAGGCCGGATATCCCTGCAGTGACTTGAATGCAGGCTCGTCTTGCATCTCCGAAGACGAAACGATGTCTGAATCCCCTGTGGAGACCACAGAGAAAGACCTAGTTCCCCACCTCATCGCGACCGGAGGCCTCACATCCTTTGAAAACTCCAGAGGTACGCGGAGATCAGTGCCTCCAAAGGAGACGATGCCTGACTCCTCGTGAAACTTGATAGGAGTCCCAGGATTGCTGTGGCACGTGGAAAGGAATCCTTGGTCTCCCGCCTCAGCTGGAGAGGCATCCCAATTGCCCTGCCAAGCCTCGAGGAGAATCCCGAGTTGTCCCTCGCAACTAGGCAGGAGTCCTGACATGGCTGAACAAACACGTGGCTGGAAGGGCCATCCCAGTCCTACCTCGAGAATATACACCAGGTTCCCGCCGCAAGTAGAGAAAAACCATGAGACTTCCCCCTCGCCGCGAGCTGAGGCCCGATTCCCCTGCACTGCGTGCAGAGCAATTCCGTGTTGCACATCACACAAGAAAGGACCCTTGATTTCCTCGATGGCACTCCAGAGAAACAGCAAGAACACTGTTTCAAGGCTAGTGGGATCCTGAGGTCACTGTAGCAATACGAAAGAGCTCCGTGGACCAAAAATCAACTCGAGAAGAGAGGTTAGTTCCTGGCTTCGACTCCAGAGGAATACCACCTTACCACAAGCACCTCAAGAGGAGGCTTCTCTCAGCTCTAGGTATGTGAGAGGGACCCTGAGTTTGCGGCCTCAAGTGGAATGGACACCGCGATGCCCTGACTCGAAATAAGGCCGGATATCCCTGCAGTGACTTGAATGCAGGCTCGTCTTGCATCTCCGAAGACGAAACGATGTCTGAATCCCCTGTGGAGACCACAGAGAAAGACCTAGTTCCCCACCTCATCGCGACCGGAGGCCTCACATCCTTTGAAAACTCCAGAGGTACGCGGAGATCAGTGCCTCCAAAGGAGACGATGCCTGACTCCTCGTGAAACTTGATAGGAGTCCCAGGATTCCTGTGGCACGTGGAAAGGGACCCTTGGTCTCCCGCCTCAGCTGGAGAGGCGTCCCAATTGCCCTGCCAAGCCTCGAGGAGAATCCCGAGTTGTCCCTCGCAACTAGGCAGGAGTCCTTACGTCGCTGAACAAACACGTGGGTGGAAGGGCCATCCCCGTCGTAACTCGAGAATATACCCCAGGTTCCCGCCGCAACTCTAGAAAAACCATGAGACTTCCCCCTCGCTGTGAGATGAGGCCCGATATCCCTGTACTGCATGCAGAGCAACTCCGTGTTGCACATCACACATGAAAGGAGCCTTGATTTCCTTGATGGCACTCCAGAGAATCCCCAAGAACACTGTTTCAAGGCTAGAGGGATCCTGAGGTCACTGTAGCAACACGAAAGAGCTCAGTGGACCAAGAATCAACTCGAGATGAGAGGTTAGTCCCTGGCTTCGACTCCAGAGGAATACCACCTTACCACAAGCACCTCAAGAGGAGGCTTCTCTCAGCTCTTGGTATGTGAGAGGGACCCTGAGTTTGCGGCCTCAGGTGGAATGGACACTGCGATGCCCTGACGCGAAATAAGGCCGGATATCCCTGCAGTGACTTGAATGCAGGCTCGTCTTGCATCTCCCAAGACGAAAGGATGTCTGAATCCCCTGTGGAGACCACAGAGAAAGACCTAGTTCCCCACCTCATCGCGAGCGGAGGCCTCACATCCTTTGAAAACTAGAGAGGTACGCGGAGATCAGTGCCTCCAAAGGAGACGATGCCTGACTCCTCGTGAATCTTGATAGGAGTCCCAGGATTCCTGTGGCACGTGGAAAGGGACCCTTGGTCTCCCGCCTCAGCTGGAGAGGCGTCCCAATTGCCCTGCCAAGCCTCGAGGAGAATCCCGAGTTGTCCCTCGCAACTAGGCAGGAGTCCTGACGTCGCTGAACAAACACGTGGGTGGAAGGGCCATCCCCGAAGTAACTCGAGAATATACCCCAGGTTCCCGCCGCAACTCGAGAAAAACCATGAGACTTCCCCCTCGCCGCGAGATCAGGCACGATTCCCCTGCACTGCGTGCAGAGCAATTCCGTGTTGCACATCACACATGACAGGAGCCTTGATTTCCTTGATGGCACTCCAGAGAAACCCCAAGAACACTGTTCCAAGGCTAGAGGGATCCTGAGGTCACTGTAGCAACAAGAAAGAGCTTCGTGGACCAAGAATCAACTCGAGATGAGAGGTTAGTCCCTGGCTTCGACTCCAGAGGAATACCACCTTACCAGAAGCACCTCAAGAGGAGGCTTCTCTCAGCTCTAGGTATGTGAGAGGGACCCTGAGTTTGCGGCCTCAAGTGGAATGGAGACCGCGATGCCCTGACGCGAAATAAGGCTGGATATCCCTGCAGTGACTTGAATGCAGGCTCGTCTTGCATCTCCCAAGATGAAAGGATGTCTGAATCCCCTGTGGAGACCACAGAGAAAGACCTAGTTCCCCACCTCATCGCGACCGGAGGCCTCACATCCTTTGAAAACTCCAGAGGTACGCGGAGATCAGTGCCTCCAAAGGAGACGATGCCTGACTCCTCGTGAAACTTAATAGGAGTCCCAGAATTCCTGTGCACGTGGAAAGGGACCCTTGGTCTCCCGCCTCAGCTGGAGAGGCGTCCCAATTGCCCTGCGAAGCCTCTAAGAGAATCCCGAGTTGTCCCTCGCAACTAGGCAGGAGTCCTGACGCGGCTGAACAAACACGTGGGTGGAAGGGCCATCCCCGTCGTAACTCGAGAATACACCCCAGGTTCCCGCCGCAACTCGAGAAAAACCATGAGACTTCCCCCTCGCCGTGAAATGAGGCCCGATTCCCCTGCACTGCGTGCAGAGCAATTCCGTGTTGCACATCATACATGAAAGGAGCCTTGATTTCCTTGATGGCACTCCAGAGAAACCCCAAGAACACTGTTTCATGGCTAGAGGGATCCTGAGGTCACTGTAGCAACACAAAAGAGCTCCATGGACCAAAAATCAACTAGAGATGAGAGGTTAGTCCCTAACTTCGACTCCAGAGGAATACCACCTTACCACAACCACATCAAGAGGAGGCTTCTCGCAGCTTTAGGTATGTGAGAGGGACCCTGAGTTTGCGGCCTCAAGTGGAATGGACACCGCGATGCCCTGACTCGAAATAAGGCCGGATATCCCTGCAGTGACTTGAATGCAGGCTCTTCTTGCATCTCCCAAGATGAAAGGATGTCTGAATCCCCTGTGGAGACCACAGAGAAAGACCTAGTTCCCCACCTCATCAATACCGGAGGCCTCACATCCTTTGAAAACTCCAGAGGTACGCGGAGATCTGTGCCTCCAAAGGAGACGATGCCTGACTCCTCGTGAAACTTGATAGGAGTCCCAGGATTCCTGTGGCACATGGAAAGGGACCCTTGGTCTCCCGCCTCAGCTGGAGAGGCGTCCCAATTGCCCTGCCAAGCCTCGAGGAGAATCCCGAGTTGTCCCTCGCAACTAGGCAGGAGTCCTGACGTCGCTGAACAAACACGTGGGTGGAAGGGTCATCCCCGTCGTAACTCGAGAATATACCCCAGGTTCCCGCCGCAACTCGAGAAAAACCATGAGACTTCCCCCTCGCCGCGAGATGAGGCCCGATTCCCCTGCACTGCGTGCAGAGCAATTCCGTGTTGCACATCACACATGAAAGGAGCCTTGATTTCCTTGATGGCACTCCAGAGAACCCCAAGAACACTGTTTCAAGGCTAGAGGGTAACTGAGGTCACTGTAGCAACACGAAAGAGCTCCGTGGACCAAAAATCAACTCGAGATGAGAGGTTAGTCCCTGGCTTCGACTCCAAAGGAATACCACCTTACCACAAGCACCTCAAGAGGAGGCTTCTCTCAGCTCTAGGTATGTGAGAGGGACCCTGAGTTTGCGGCCTCAAGTGGAATGGACACCGCGATGCCCTGACTCGAAATAAGGCCGGATATCCTTGCAGTGACTTGAATGCAGGCTCGTCTTGCATCTCCCAATACGAAAGGATGTCTGAATCACCTGTGTAGACCACAGAGAAAGACCTATTTCCCCACCTCATCGCGACCGGAGGCCTCACATCCTAGAAAACTCCAGAGGTACGCGGAGATCAGTGCCTCCAAAGGAGACGATGCCTGACTCCTCGTGAAACTTGATAGGAGTCCCAAGATACCTGTGCACGTGGAAAGGGACCCTTGGTCTCCCGCCTCAGCTGCAGAGGGTCCCAATTGCCCTGCCAAGCCTCGAGGAAAATCCCGAGTTGTCCCTCGCAACTAGGCAGGAGTCCTGCCGTCGCTGACCAAAGACGTGGTTGGAAGCGCCATCCCCGTCGTAACTCGAGAATATACCCCATTTCCCGCCGCAACTCCAGAAAAACCATGAGACTTACCCCTTGCCGCGATATGAGGCCCGATTCCCCTGCACTGTGTGCAGAGCAATTCCGTGTTGCACATCACACATGAAAGGAGCCTTGATTTCCTTGATGGCACTCCAGAGAAAACCCAAGAACACTGTTTCAAGGCTAGAGGGATCCTGAGGTCACTGTAGCAACACGAAAGAGCTCCGTGGACCAAAAATCAACTCGAGATGAGAGGTTTGTCCCTGGATTCGAATCCAGAGAAATACCACCTTACCACAAGCACCTCAAGAGGAAGCTTCTCTCAGCTCTACCTATGTGCTGAGTTTGCGGTCCCAAGTGGAATGGACACCGCGATGCCCTGACTCGAAATAAGGCCGGATATCCCTGCAGTGACTTGAATGCAGGCTCGTCTTGCATCTCCCAAGATAAAAGGATGTCTGAATCCCCTGTGGAGACCACAGAAAAAGACCTAGTTCCCCACCTCATCGCGACCGGAGGCCTCACGTCCTTTGAAAACTCCAGAGGTACGCGGAGATCAGTGCCTCCAAAGGAGACGATGCCTGACTCCTCGTGAAACTTGATAGGAGTCCCAGGATTCCTGTGCACGTGGAAAGGGACCCTTGGTCTCCCGCCTCAGCTGGAAAGGCGTCCCAATTGCCCTGCCAAGCCTCGAGGAGAATCCCAAGTTGTCCCTCGCAACTAGGAAGGAGTCCTGACGTCGCTGAACAAACACGTGGGTGGAAGGGCCATCCCCGTCTTAACTCGAGAATATACCCCAGGTTCCCTCTGCAACTTGAGAAAAACCATGAGACTTCCCCCTCGCCGCGAGATGAGGCCCGATTCCCCTGCACTGCGTGCAGAGCAATTCCGTGTTGCACATCACACATGAAAGGAGCCTTGATTTCCTTGGTGGCACTCCAGAGAAACCCCAAGAACACTGTTTCAAGGCTAGAGGGATCCTGAGGTAACTGTAGCAACACGAAAGAGCTCCGTGGACCAAAAATCAACTCGAGATGAGAGGTTAGTCCCTGGCTTCGACTCCAGAGGAATACCACCTTACCACAAGCACCTCAAGAGGAGGCTTCGCTCAGATCTAGGTATGTGAGAGGGACCCTGAGTTTGCGGCCTCAAGTGGAATGGACATCGCGATGTCCTGACTCGAAATAAGGCCGGATATCCCTGCAGTGACTTGAATGCAGGCTCGTCTTGCATCTCCCAAGACGAAAGGATGTCTGAATCCCCTGTGGAGACCACAGAGAAAGACCTAGTTCCCCATCTCATCGCGACCGGAGGCCTCACATCCTTTGAAAACTCCAGAGGTACGCGGAGATCAGTGCCTCCAAAGGAGACGATGCCTGACTCCTTGTGAAATTTGATAGGAGTCCCAGGATTCCTGTGGCACGTGGAAAGGGACCCTTGGTCTCCCGCCTCAGCTGGAGAGGCGTCCCAATTGCCCTGCGAAGCCTCGAGGAGAATCCCGAGTTGTCCCTCGCAACTAGGCAGGAGTCCTGCCGTCGCTGAACAAACACGTGGGTGGAAGGGCCATCCTCGTCGTAACTCGAGAATATACCCCAGGTTCCCGCCGCAACTCGAGAAAAACCATGAGACTTCCCCCTCGCCGCGAGATGAGGCCCGATTCCCCTGCACTGCGTGCATAGCAATTCCGTGTTGCACATCACACATGAAAGGAGCCTTGATTTCCTTCATGGCACTCCAGAGAAACCCCAAGAACACTGTTTCAAGGCTAGAGGGATCCTGAGGTCACTGTAGCAACACGAAAGTGCTCCGTGGTCCAACAATCAACTCGAGATGAGAGGTTAGTCCCTGGCTTCGACTCCAGAGGAATACCACCTTACCACAAGCACCTCAAGAGGAGGCTTCTCTCAGCTCTAGGTATGTGAGAGGGACCCTGAGTTTGCGGCCTCAAGTGGAATGGACACCGCGATGCCCTGACTCGAAATAAGGCCGGATATCCCTGCAGTGACTTGAATGCAGGCTCGTCTTTCATCTCCCAAGACGAAAGGATGTTTGAATCCCCTGTGGAGACCACAGAGAAAGACCTAGTTCCCCACCTCATCGCGACCGGAGGCCTCACATCCTTTGAAAACTCCAGAGGTACGCGGAGATCAGTGCCTCCAAAGGAGACGATGCCTGACTCCTCGTGAAACTTGATAGGAGTCCCAGGATTGCTGTGGCACGTGGAAAGGAATCCTTGGTCTCCCGCCTCAGCTGGAGAGGCATCCCAATTGCCCTGCCAAGCCTCGAGGAGAATCCCGAGTTGTCCCTCGCAACTAGGCAGGAGTCCTGACATGGCTGAACAAACACGTGGGTGGAAGGGCCATCCCAGTCCTACCTCGAGAATATACCCCAGGTTCCCGCCGCAAGTCGAGAAAAACCATGAGACTTCCCCCTCGCCGCGAGCTGAGGCCCGATTCCCCTGCACTGCGTGCAGAGCAATTCCGTGTTGCACATCACACAAGAAAGGAACCTTGATTTCCTCGATGGCACTCCAGAGAAACAGCAAGAACACTGTTTCAAGGCTAGAGGGATCCTGAGGTCACTGTAGCAACACGAAAGAGCTCCGTGGACCAAAAATCAACTCGAGAAGAGAGGTTAGTTCCTGGCTTCGACTCCAGAGGAATACCACCTTACCACAAGCACCTCAAGAGGAGGCTTCTCTCAGCTCTAGGTATGTGAGAGGGACCCTGAGTTTGCGGCCTCAAGTTGAATGGACACCGCGATGCCCTGACTCGAAATAAGGCCGGATATCCCTGCAGTGACTTGAATGCAGGCTCGTCTTGCATCTCCGAAGACGAAACGATGTCTGAATCCCCTGTGGAGACCACAGAGAAAGACCTAGTTCCCCACCTCATCGCAACCGGAGGCCTCACATCCTTTGAAAACTCCAGAGGTACGCGGAGATCAGTGCCTCCAAAGGAGACGATGCCTGACTCCTCGTGAAACTTGATAGGAGTCCCAGGATTCCTGTTGCACGTGGAAAGGGACCCTTGGTCTTCCACCTCAGCTGGAGAGGCGTCCCAATTGCCCTGCCAAGCCCCCAGGAGAATCCCGAGGTGCCCCTCGCAACTAGGCAGGAGTCCTGACGTCGCTGAACAAACACATGGATGAAAGGGCCATCCCCATCGTAACTCGAGAATATGCCCCAGGTTCCCGCCGCAACTCGAGAAAAACCATGAGACTTCCCCCTCGCCACGAGATGAGGCCAGATTCCTCTGCACTGCATGCAGAGCAATTCCGTGTTGCACATCACAGATGAAAGGAGCCTTGATTTCCTTGATGGCAATCCAGAGAAACCCCAAGAACACTGTTTCAAGGCTAGAGGGATCCTGAGGTCACTGTAGCAACACGAAAGAGCTCCGTGGACCAAGAATCAACTCGAGATGAGAGGTTACTCCCTGGCTTCGACTCCAGAGGAATACCATCTTACCACAAGCACCTCAAGAGGAGGCTTCTCTCAGCTCTAGGTATGTGAGAGGGACCCTGAGTTTGCGGCCTCAAGTGGAATGGACACCGCGATGCCCTGACTCAAAATAAGGCCGGATATCCCTGCAGTGACTTGAATCCAGGCTCGTCTTGCATCTCCCAAGACGAAAGGATGTCTGAATCCCCTGTGGAGACCACAGAGAAAGACCTAGTTCCCCACCTCATCGCGACCGGAGGCCTCACATCCTTTGAAAATTCCAGAGTTACGCGGAGATCAGTGCCTCCAAAGGAGACGATGCCTGACTCCTCGTGAAACTTGATAGGAGTCCCAGGATTCCTGTGGCACGTGGAAAGGGACCCTTGGTCTCCCGCCTCAGCTGGAGAGGCGTCCCAATTGCCCTGCCAAGCCTCGAGGAGAATCCCGAGTTGTCCCTCGCAACTAGGCAGGAGTCCTGACGTCGCTGAACAAACACGTGGGTGGAAGGTCCATCCCCGTCGTAACTCGAGAATATACCCCAGGTTCCCGCCGCAACTCGAGAAAAACCATGAGACTTCCCCCTCGCCACGAGATGAGGCCCGATTCCCTTGCACTGCATGCAGAGCAATTCCGTGTTACACATCACACCTGAAAGGAGCCTTGATTTCCTTGATGGCATTCCAGAGAATTCCAAGAACACTGTTTCAAGGCTAGAGGGATCCTGAGGTCACTGTAGCAACACAAAAGAGCTCCGTGGACCAAAAATCAACTCGAGATGAGAGGTTAGTCCCTGGCTTCAACTCCAGAGGAATACCACCTTACCACAAGCACCTCAAGAGGAGGCTTCTCTCAGCTCTATGTATGTGAGAGCGACCCTGAGTTTGCGGCCTCAAGTGGAATGGACACCGCGATGCCCTGACTCGAAATAAGGCCGGATATCCCTGCAGTGACTTGAATGCAGGCTCGTCTTGCATCTCCCAGGACGAAAGGATATCTGAATCCCCTGTGGAGACCACAGAGAAAGACCTAGTTCCCCACCTCATCGCGACCGGAGGCCTCACATCCTTTGAAAACTCCAGAGGTACGCGGAGATCAGTGCCTCCAAAGGAGACGATGCCTGACTCCTCGTGAAACTTGATAGGAGTCCCAGGATTTCTGTGGCACGTGGAAAGGGACCCTTGGTCTTCCACCTCAGCTGGAGAGGCGTCCCAATTGCCCTGCCAAGCCCCCAGGAGAATCCCGAGGTGCCCCTCGCAACTAGGCAGGAGTCCTGACGTCGCTGAACAAACACATGGATGAAAGGGCCATCCCCATCGTAACTCGAGAATATGCCCCAGGTTCCCGCCGCAACTCGAGAAAAACCATGAGACTTCCTCCTCGCCACGAGATGAGGCCAGATTCCTCTGCACTGCGTGCAGAGCAATTCCGTGTTGCACATCACAGATGAAAGGAGCCTTGATTTCCTTGATGGCACTCCAGAGAAACCCCAAGAACACTGTTTCAAGGCTAGAGGGATCCTGAGGTCACTGTAGCAACACGAAAGAGCTCCGTGGACCAAGAATCAACTCGAGATGAGAGGTTAGTCCCTGGCTTCGACTCCAGAGGAATACCATCTTACCACAAGCACCTCAAGAGGAGGCTTCTCTCAGCTCTAGGTATGTGAGAGGGACCCTGAGTTTGCGGCCTCAAGTGGAATGGACACCGCGATGCCCTGACTCGAAATAAGGCCGGATATCCCTGCAGTGACTTGAATGCAGGCTCGTCTTTCATCTCCCAAGACGAAAGGATGTTTGAATCCCCTGTGGAGACCACAGAGAAAGACCTAGTTCCCCACCTCATCGCGACCGGAGGCCTCACATCCTTTGAAAACTCCAGAGGTACGCGGAGATCAGTGCCTCCAAAGGAGACGATGCCTGACTCCTCGTGAAACTTGATAGGAGTCCCAGGATTGCTGTGGCACGTGGAAAGGAATCCTTGGTCTCCCGCCTCAGCTGGAGAGGCATCCCAATTGCCCTGCCAAGCCTCGAGGAGAATCCCGAGTTGTCCCTCGCAACTAGGCAGGAGTCCTGACATGGCTGAAGAAACACGTGGGTGGAAGGGCCATCCCAGTCCTACCTCGAGAATATACCCCAGGTTCCCGCCGCAAGTCGAGAAAAACCATGAGACTTCCCCCTCGCCGCGAGCTGAGGCCCGATTCCCCTGCACTGCGTGCAGAGCAATTCCGTGTTGCACATCACACAAGAAAGGACCCTTGATTTCCTCGATGGCACTCCAGAGAAACAGCAAGAACACTGTTTCAAGGCTAGAGGGATCCTGAGGTCACTGTAGCAACACGAAAGAGCTCCGTGGACCAAAAATCAACTCGAGAAGATAGGTTAGTTCCTGGCTTCGACTCCAGAGGAATACCACCTTACCACAACCACCTCAAGAGGAGGCTTCTCTCAGCTCTAGGTATGTGAGAGGGACCCTGAGTTTGCGGCCTCAAGTTGAATGGACACCGCGATGCCCTGACTCGAAATAAGGCCGGATATCCCTGCAGTGACTTGAATGCAGGCTCGTCTTGCATCTCCGAAGACGAAACGATGTCTGAGTCCCCTGTGGAGACCACAGAGAAAGACCTAGTTCCCCACCTCATCGCGACCGGAGGCCTCACATCCTTTGAAAACTCCAGAGGTACGCGGAGATCAGTGCCTCCAAAGGAGACGATGCCTGACTCCTCGTGAAACTTGATAGGAGTCCCAGGATTCCTGTTGCACGTGGAAAGGGACCCTTGGTCTTCCACCTCAGCTGGAGAGGCGTCCCAATGGCCCTGCCAAGCCCCCAGGAGAATCCCGAGGTGCCCCTCGCAACTAGGCAGGAGTCCTGACGTCGCTGAACAAACACATGGATGAAAGGGCCATCCCCATCGTAACTCGAGAATATGCCCCAGGTTCCCGCCGCAACTCGAGAAAAACCATGAGACTTCCCCCTCGCCACGAGATGAGGCCAGATTCCTCTGCACTGCATGCAGAGCAATTCCGTGTTGCACATCACAGATGAAAGGAGCCTTGATTTCCTTGATGGCAATCCAGAGAAACCCCAAGAACACTGTTTCAAGGCTAGAGGGATCCTGAGGTCACTGTAGCAACACGAAAGAGCTCCGTGGACCAAGAATCAACTCGAGATGAGAGGTTACTCCCTGGCTTCGACTCCAGAGGAATACCATCTTACCACAAGCACCTCAAGAGGAGGCTTCTCTCAGCTCTAGGTATGTGAGAGGGACCCTGAGTTTGCGGCCTCAAGTGGAATGGACACCGCGATGCCCTGACTCAAAATAAGGCCGGATATCCCTGCAGTGACTTGAATCCAGGCTCGTCTTGCATCTCCCAAGACGAAAGGATGTCTGAATCCCCTGTGGAGACCACAGAGAAAGACCTAGTTCCCCACCTCATCGCGACCGGAGGCCTCACATCCTTTGAAAATTCCAGAGTTACGCGGAGATCAGTGCCTCCAAAGGAGACGATGCCTGACTCCTCGTGAAACTTGATAGGAGTCCCAGGATTCCTGTGGCACGTGGAAAGGGACCCTTGGTCTCCCGCCTCAGCTGGAGAGGCGTCCCAATTGCCCTGCCAAGCCTCGAGGAGAATCCCGAGTTGTCCCTCGCAACTAGGCAGGAGTCCTGACGTCGCTGAACAAACACGTGGGTGGAAGGGCCATCCCCGTCGCAACTCGAGAATATACCCCAGGTTCCCGCCGCAACTCGAGAAAAACCATGAGACTTCCCCCTCGCCACGAGATGAGGCCCGATTCCCTTGCACTGCATGCAGAGCAATTCCGTGTTGCACATCACACCTGAAAGGAGCCTTGATTTCCTTGATGGCATTCCAGAGAATTCCAAGAACACTGTTTCAAGGCTAGAGGGATCCTGAGGTCACTGTAGCAACACGAAAGAGCTCCGTGGACCAAGAATCAACTCGAGATGAGAGGTTAGTCCCTGGCTTCGACTCCAGAGGAATACCATCTTACCACAAGCACCTCAAGAGGAGGCTTCTCTCAGCTCTAGGTATGTGAGAGGGGCCCTGAGTTTGCGGCCTCAAGTGGAATGGACACCGCGATGCCCTGACTCGAAATAAGGCCGGATATCCCTGCAGTGACTTGAATGCAGGCTCGTCTTGCATCTCCCAAGACGAAAGGATGTTTGAATCCCCTGTGGAGACCACAGAGAAAGACCTAGTTCCCCACCTCATCGCGACCGGAGGCCTCACATCCTTTGAAAACTCCAGAGGTACGCGGAGATCAGTGCCTCCAAAGGAGACGATGCCTGACTCCTCGTGAAACTTGATAGGAGTCCCAGGATTGCTGTGGCACGTGGAAAGGAATCCTTGGTCTCCCGCCTCAGCTGGAGAGGCATCCCAATTGCCCTGCCAAGCCTCGAGGAGAATCCCGAGTTGTCCCTCGCAACTAGGCAGGAGTCCTGACATGGCTGAACAAACACGTGGGTGGAAGGGCCATCCCAGTCCTACCTCCAGAATATACCCCAGGTTCCCGCCGCAAGTCGAGAAAAACCATGAGACTTCCCCCTCGCCGCGAGCTGAGGCCCGATTCCCCTGCACTGCGTGCAGAGCAATTCCGTGTTGCACATCACACAAGAAAGGACCCTTGATTTCCTCGATGGCACTCCAGAGAAACAGCAAGAACACTGTTTCAAGGCTAGAGGGATCCTGAGGTCACTGTAGCAACACGAAAGAGCTCCGTGGACCAAAAATCAACTCGAGAAGATAGGTTAGTTCCTGGCTTCGACTCCAGAGGAATACCACCTTACCACAACCACCTCAAGAGGAGGCTTCTCTCAGCTCTAGGTATGTGAGAGGGACCCTGAGTTTGCGGCCTCAAGTTGAATGGACACCGCGATGCCCTGACTCGAAATAAGGCCGGATATCCCTGCAGTGACTTGAATGCAGGCTCGTCTTGCATCTCCGAAGACGAAACGATGTCTGAATCCCCTGTGGAGACCACAGAGAATGACCTAGTTCCCCACCTCATCGCGACCGGAGGCCTCACATCCTTTGAAAACTCCAGAGGTACGCGGAGATCAGTGCCTCCAAAGGAGACGATGCCTGACTCCTCGTGAAACTTGATAGGAGTCCCAGGATTCCTGTTGCACGTGGAAAGGGACACTTGGTCTTCCACCTCAGCTGGAGAGGCGTCCCAATTGCCCTGCCAAGCCCCCAGGAGAATCCCGAGGTGCCCCTCGCAACTAGGCAGGAGTCCTGACCTCGCTGAACAAACACATGGATGAAAGGGCCATCCCCATCGTAACTCGAGAATATGCCCCAGGTTCCCGCCGCAACTCGAGAAAAACCATTAGAATTCCCCCTCGCCACGAGATGAGGCCAGATTCCCCTGCACTGCATGCAGAGCAATTCCGTGTTGCACATCACAGATGAAAGGAGCCTTGATTTCCTTTATGGCACTCCAGAGAAACCCCAAGAACACTGTTTCAAGGCTAGAGGGATCCTGAGGTCACTGTAGCAACACGAAAGAGCTCCGTGGACCAAGAATCAACTCTAGATGAGAGGTTACTCCCTGGCTTCGACTCCAGAGGAATACCATCTTACCACAAGCACCTCAAGAGGAGGCTTCTCTCAGCTCTAGGTATGTGAGAGGGACCCTGAGTTTGCGGCCTCAAGTGGAATGGACACCGCGATGCCCTGACTCAAAATAAGGCCGGATATCCCTGCAGTGACTTGAATCCAGGCTCGTGTTGCATCTCCCAAGACGAAAGGATGTCTGAATCCCCTGTGGAGACCACAGAGAAAGACCTAGTTCCCCACCTCATCGCGACCGGAGGCCTCACATCCTTTGAAAATTCCAGAGTTACGCGGAGATCAGTGCCTCCAAAGGAGACGATGCCTGACTCCTCGTGAAACTTGATAGGAGTCCCAGGATTCCTGTGGCACGTGGAAAGGGACCCTTGGTCTCCCGCCTCAGCTGGAGAGGCGTCCCAATTGCCCTGCCAAGCCTCGAGGAGAATCCCGAGTTGTCCCTCGCAACTAGGCAGGAGTCCTGACGTCGCTGAACAAACACGTGGGTGGAAGGGCCATCCCCGTCGTAACTCGAGAATATACCCCAGGTTCCCGCCGCAACTCGAGAAAAACCATGAGACTTCCCCCTCGCCACGAGATGACGCCCGATTCCCTTGCACTGCATGCAGAGCAATTCCGTGTTGCACATCACACCTGAAAGGAGCCTTGATTTCCTTGATGGCATTCCAGAGAATTCCAAGAACACTGTTTCAAGGCTAGAGGGATCCTGAGGTCACTGTAGCAACACAAAAGAGCTCCGTGGACCAAAAATCAACTCGAGATGAGAGGTTAGTCCCTGGCTTCAACTCCAGAGGAATACCACCTTACCACAAGCACCTCAAGAGGAGGCTTCTCTCAGCTCTATGTATGTGAGAGCGACCCTGAGTTTGCGGCCTCAAGTGGAATGGACACCGCGATGCCCTGACTCGAAATAAGGCCGGATATCCCTGCAGTGACTTGAATGCAGGCTCGTCTTGCATCTCCCAAGACGAAAGGATATCTGAATCCCCTGTGGAGACCACAGAGAAAGACCTAGTTCCCCACCTCATCGGGACCGGAGGCCTCACATCCTTTGAAACCTCCAGAGGTACGCGGAGATCAGTGCCTCCAAAGGAGACGATGCCTGACACCTCGAGAAACTTGATAGGAGTCCCAGGATTCCTGTGGCACGTGGAAAGGGACGCTTGGTCTCCCGCCTCAGCTGGAGAGACATCCCAATTGCCCTGCCAAGCCTCGAGGAGAATCCCGAGTTGTCCTTCGCAACTAGGCAGGAGTCCTTTCGTCGCTGAACAAACACGTGGGTGGAAGGGCCATCCCCGTCGTAACTCGAGAATATACCCCAGGTTCCCGCCGCAACTCGAGAAAAACCATGAGACTTCCCCCTCGCCGAAAAATGAGGCCCGATACCCTGCACTGCGTGCAGAGCAATTCCCTGTTGCACATCACACATGAAAGGAGCCTTGATTTCCTTGATGGCACTCCAGAGAAACCCCAAGAACACTGTTTCAAGGCTAGAGGGATCCTGAGGTCACTGTAGCAACACGAAAGAGCTCCGTGGACCAAAAATCAACTCGAGATGAGAAGTTAGTCCCTGGCTTCGACTCCAGAGGAATACCACCTTACCACAAGCACCTCAAGAGCAGGCTTATCTCAGCTCTAGGTATGTGAGAGGGACCCTGAGTTTGCAGCCTCAAGTGGAATGAACACTGCGATGCCCTGACTCGAAAAAAGGCCGAATATCCCTGCAGTGACTTGAATGCAGGCTCGTCTTGCATCTCCCAAGACGAAAGGATGTCTGAATCCCCTGTGGAGACCACAGAGAAAACCTACTTCCCCACCTCATCGCGACCGGAGGCCTCACCTCCTTTGAAAACTCCAGAGGAACGCGGAGATCAGTGCCTCCAAAGGAGACGATGCCTGACTCCTCGTGAAATTTGATAGGAGTCCCAGGATTCCTGTGGCACGTGGAAAGGGACCCTTGGTCTCCCGCCTCAGCTGGAGAGGCGTCCCAATTGCCCTGCCAAGCCCCCAGGAGAATCCCGAATTGTCCCTCGCAACTAGGCAGGAGTCCTGACGTCGCTGAACAAACACGTGTGTGGAAGGGCCATCCCCGTCGTAACTCGAGAATATACCCCAGGTTCCCGCCGCAACTCGAGAAAAACCATGAGACTTCCCCCTCGCCGCGAGATGAGGCCCGATTCCCCTGCACTGCGTGTAGAGCAATTCCGTGTTGCACATCACACATGAAAGGAGCATAGATTTCCTTGATGGCACTCCAGAGAAACCCCAAGAACACTGTTTCAAGGCTAGAGGTATCCCGAGGACACTGTAGCAACAGGAAAGAGCTCCGTGGACCAAAAATCAACTCGAGATGAGAGGTTAGTCCCTGGCTTCGACTCCAGAGGAATACCACCTTACCACAAGCACCTCAAGAGGAGGCTTCTCTCAGCTCTAGCTATGTGAGAGGGACCCTGAGTTTGCGGCCTCAAGTGGAATGGACACCGCGATGCCCTGACTCGAAATAAGGCCGAATATCCTTGCAGTGACTTGAATGCAGGCTCGTCTTGCATCTCCCAAGATGAAAGGATGTCTGAATCCCCTGTGGAGACCACAGAGAAAGACCTAGTTCCTCACCTCATCCCAACCGGAGGCCTCACATCCTTTGAAAATTCCAGAAGTACGTGGAGATCAGTGCCTCCAAAGGAGACGATGCCTGACTCCTCGTGAAACTTGATAGGAGTCCCAGGATTCCTGTGGCACGTGTAAAGTTTCCCTTGGCCTACCGCCTCAGGTGGAGAGGCGTCCCAATTGCCCTGCCAAGCCTCGAGGAGAATCCCGAGTTGTCCCTCGCAACTAGGCAGGAGTCCTGACGTCGCTGAACAAACACGTGGGTGGAAGGGCCATCCCCGTCGTAACTCGAGAACATACCCCAGGATCTCGCCGCAACTCGAGAAAAGCTATGAGACTTCCCCCTCGCCGCGAGATGAAGCCCGATTCCCCTGCACTGCGTGCAGAGCAATTCCGTGTTGCACATCACACATGAAAGGAGCCTTGATTTCTTTGATTGCACTCCAGAGAAACCCCAAGAACACTGTTTCAAGGCTAGAGGGATCCTGAGGTCACTGTAGCAACAGGAAAGAGCTCCGTGGACCAAAAATCAACTCGAGATGAGAGGTTAGTCCCTGGCTTCGACTCCAGAGGAATACCACCTTACCACAAGCACCTCAAGAGGAGGCTTCTCTCAGCTCTATCGATGTGAGAGGGACCCTGAGTTTGCGGCCTCAAGTGGAATGGAGACCGCGATGCCCTGACGCGAAATAAGGCCGGATATCCCTGCAGTGACTTGAATGCAGGCTTGTCTTGCATCTCCCAAGATGAAAGGATGTCTGAATACCCTGTGGAGACCACAGAGATAACCTACTTCCCCACCTCATCGTGACCGGAGGCCTCACATCCTTTGAAAACTCCAGAGGTACACGGAGATCAGTGCCTCCAAAGGAGACGATGCCTGACTCCTCGTGAAACTTGATAGGAGACCCAGGATTCCTGTGGCACGTGGAAAGGGACACTTGGTCTCCCGCCTCAGCTGGAGAGGCGTCCCAATTGCCCTGCCAAGCCCCCAGGAGAATCCCGAGTTGTCCCTCGCAACTTGGCAGGAGTCCTGACGTCGCTGAACAAAAACGTGGGTGGAAGGACCATCCCCGTCGTAACTCGAGAATATACCCCAGGTTCCCGCCGCAACTCGAGAAAAACCATGAGACTTCCCCCTCGCCGCGAGATGAGGCCCGATTCCCCTGCACTGCGTGCAGAGCAATTCCATCTTGCACATCACACATCAAAGGAGCCTTGATTTCCTTGATGGCATTCCAGAGAAACCGCAAGAACACTGTTACAAGGCTAGAGGGATCCTGAGATCACTGTAGCCACACGAATGAGCTCCGTGGACCAAAAATCAACTCGAGTTGAGAGGTTAGTCCCTGGCTCGACTCCAGCAGAATACCACCTTACCACAAGCACCTCAAGAGGAGGCTTCTCTCAGCTCTAGGTATGTGAGAGGGACCCTGAGTTTGCGGCCTCAATTCGAATGGACACCGCGATGCCCTGACTCGAAATAAGGCCGAATATCCCTGCAGTGATTTGAATGCAGGCTCGTCTTGCATCTCCCAAGATGAAAGGATGTCTGAATCCCCTGTGGAGACCACAGAGAAAGACCTAGTTCCCCACCTCATCACGACCGGAGGCCTCACATCCTTTGAATACTCCAGAGGTATGCGGAGATCAGTGCCTCCAAAGGAGACGATGCCTGACTCCTCGAGAAACTTGATAGGAGTCCCAGGATTCCTGTGGCACGTGGAAAGGGACCCTTGGTCTCCCGCCTCAGCTGGAGAGGCGTCCCAATTGCCCTACCAAGCCCCCAGGAGAATCCCGAGTTGTCCCTCGCAACTTGGCAGGAGTCCTGACGTCGCTGAACAAACACGTGGGTGGAAGGGCAATCCTCGTCGTAACTCGAGAATATACCCCAGGTTCCCGCCGCAACTCGAGAAAAACCATGAGAATTCCCCCTCGCCGCGAGGTGAGGCCCGATTCCCCTGCACTGCGTGCAGAGCAATTCCGTCTTGCACATCACACATCAAAGGAGCCTTGATTTCCTTGATGGCACTCCAGAGAAACCCCAAGAACACTGTTTCAAGGTAGAGGGATCCTAAGGTCACTGTAGCCACACAAAAGAGCTCCGTGGACCAAAAATCAACTCGAAATGAGAGGTTAGTCCCTGGCTTCAACTCCAGAGGAATACCACCTTACCACAAGCACCTCAAGAGGAGGCTTCTCTCAGCTCTATCGATGTGAGAGGGACCCTGAGTTTGCGGCCTCAAGTGGAATGGACACCGCGATGCCCTGACTCGAAATAAGGCCGGATATCCCTGCAGTGACTTGAATGCAGGCTCGTTTTGCATCTCCCAAGACGAAAGGATGTATGAATCCCCTGTGGAGACCACAGAGAAAGACATAGTTCCCCACTTCATCGCGACCGGAGGGCTCACATCATTTGAAAACTCCAGAGGTAGGCGGAGATCAGTGCCTCCAAAGGAGACGATGCCTGACTCCTCGTGAAACTTGATAGGAGACCCAAGATTCCTGTGGCACGTGGAAAGGGACACTTGGTCTTCCCCCTCAGCTGGAGAGGCGTCCCAATTGCCCTGCCAAGCCTCGAGGAGAATCCCGAGTTGTCCCTCACAACTAGGCAGGAGTCCTGCCGTCGCTGAACAAGCACGTGTGTGGAAGGGCCATCCCCGTCGTAACTCGAGAATATACCGCAGGTTCCCGCCGCAACTCGAGAAAAACCATGAGACTTCCCCCTCGCCGCAAAATGAGGCCCGATTCCCCTGCACTGCGGGCAGAGCAATTCCGTCTTGCACATCACACATGGCACTCCAGCGAAACCCCAAGAACACTGTTTCAAGGCTAGAGGGATCCTGAGGTCACTGTAGCAACTCGAAAGAGCTCCGTGGACCAAAAATCAACTCGAGATGAGAGGTTAGTCCCTGGCTTCGAGTCCATAGGAATACCATCTTACCACAAGCACCTCAAGAGCAGGCTTATCTCAGCTCTAGGTATGTGAGAGGGACACTGAGTGTGCGGCCTCAAGTGGAATGGAGACCGCGATGCCCTGACTCGAAATAAGGCCGAATATCCCTGCAGTGACTTGAATGCAGGCTCGTCTTGTATCTCCCAAGACGAAAGGATGTCTGAATCCCCTGTGGAGACCACAGAGATAATCTACTTCCCCACCTCATCGCGACCGGAGGCCTCACATCCTTTGAAAACTCCAGAGGTACGCGGAGATCAGTGCCTCCAAAGGAGACGATGCCTGACTCCTCGTGAAACTTGATAGGAGACCCAGGATTCCTGTGGCACGTGGAAAGGGACACTTGGTCTACCGCCTCAGCTGGAGAGGCGTCCCAATTGCCCTGCCAAGCCCCCAGGAGAATCCCGAGTTGTCCCTCGCAACTAGGCAGGAGTCCTGTCGTAACTGAACAAACACGTGGGTGGAAGGGCCATCCCCGTCGTAACTCGAGAATATACCCCAGGTTCCCGCCGCAACTCGAGAAAAACCATGAGACTTCTCGCTCGCCGTGAGATGAGGCCCGATTCCCCTGCACTGCGTGCAGAGCAATTCCGTGTTGCACATCACACATCAAAGGAGCCTTGATATCCTTGATGGCATTCCAGAGAAACCCCAAGAACACTGTAACAAGGCTAGAGGGATCCTGAGGTCACTGTAGCCACACGAAAGAGCTCCGTGGACCAAAAATCAACTCGAGATGAGAGGTTAGTAACTGGCTTCGACTCCAGAGGAATACCACCTTACCTCAAGCACCTCAAGAGGAGGCTTCTCTCAGCTTTAGCTATGTGAGAGGGCCCGTGAGTTTGCGGCCTCAAGTGGAATGGACACCGCGATGCCCTGACTCGAAATAAGGCCAGATATCCCTGCAGTGACTTGAATGCAGGCTCGTCTTGCATCTCCCAAGACGAAAGGATGACTGAATCCCCTGTGGAGACCACAGAGAAAGACCTAGTTCCCCACCTCATCGCGATCGGAGGCCTCACATCCTTTGAAAACTCCAGAGGTACGTGGAGATCAGTGCCTCCAAAGGAGACGATGCCTGACTCTTCGTGAAACTTGATAGGAGTCCCAGGATTCCTGTGGCACGTGTAAAGGGACCCTTGGCCTACCGCCTCAGGTTGAGAGGCGTCCCAATTGCCCTGCCAAGCTCCCAGGAGAATCCCGAGTTGTCCCTCGCAACTAGGCAGGAGTCCTGACGTCGCTGAACAAACACATGGGTGGAAGGGCCATCCCCGTCGTAACTCGAGAATATACCCCAGGTTCCCGCCGCAACTCGAGGAAAACAATGAGACTTCCCCCTTGCCGCGAGATGAGGCCCGATTCCCCTGCACTGCGTGCAGAGCAATTCCGTGTTGCACATCACACATGAAAGGAGCCTTGATTTCCTTGATGGCACTCCAGAGAAACCCCAAGAACAGTGTTTCAAGGCTAGAGGGATCCTGAGGTCACTGTAGCCACACGAAAGAGCTCCGTGGACCAAAAATCAACTCGAGATGAGAGGTTAGTAACTGGCTTCGACTCCAGAGGAATACCACCTTACCACAAGCACCTCAAGAGGAGGCTTCTCTCAGCTCTAGCTATGTGAGAGGGACCCTGAGTTTGCGGCCTCAAGTGGAATGGACACCGCGATGCCCTGACTCGAAATAAGGCCGAATATCCTTGCAGTGACTTGAATGCAGGCTCGTCTTGCATCTCCCAAGACGAAAGGATGTCTGAATCCCCTGTGGAGACCACAGAGAAAGACCTAGTTCCTCACCTCATCCCAACCGGAGGCCTCACATCCTTTGAAAATTCCAGAAGTACGTGGAGATCAGTGCCTCCAAAGGAGACGATGCCTGACTCCTCGTGAAACTTGATAGGAGTCCCAGGATTCCTGTGGCACGTGTAAAGGTTCCTTGGCCTACGGCCTCAGGTGGAGAGGCGTCCCAATTGCCCTGCCAAGCCCCCAGGAGAATCCCGAGTTGTCCCTCGCAACTAGGCAGGAGTCCTGACGTCGCTGAACAAACACGTGGGTGGAAGGGCCATCCCCGTCGTAACTCGAGAACATACCCCAGGTTCTCGCCGCAACTCGAGAAAAACTATGAGACTTCCCCCTCGCCGCGAGATGAAGCCCGATTCCCCTGCACTGCGTGCAGAGCAATTCCGTGTTGCACATCACACATGAAAGGAGCCTTGATTTCTTTGATTGCACTCCAGAGAAACCCCAAGAACACTGTTTCAAGGCTAGAGGGATCCTGAGGTCACTGTAGCAACAGGAAAGAGCTCCGTGGACCAAAAATCAACTCGAGATGAGAGGTTAGTCCCTGGCTTCGACTCCAGAGGAATACCACCTTACCACAAGCACCTCAAGAGGAGGCTTCTCTCAGCTCTATCGATGTGAGAGGGACCCTGAGTTTGCGGCCTCAAGTGGAATGGAGACCGCGATGCCCTGACTCGATATAAGGCCGGATATCGCAGCAGTGACTTGAATGCAGGCTTGTCTTGCATCTCCCAAGACGAAAGGATGTCTGAATACCCTGTGGAGAACACAGAGAAAACCTACTTCCCCACCTCATCGTGACCGGTGTCCTCACATCCTTTGAAAACTCCAGAGGTACACGGAGATCAGTGCCTCCAAAGGAGACGATGCCTGACTCCTCGAGAAACTTGATAGGAGACCCAGGATTCCTGTGGCACGTGGAAAGGGACACTTGGTCTACCGCCTCAGCTGGAGAGGCGTCCCAATTGCCCTGCCAAGCCCCCAGGAAAATCCCGAGTTGTCCCTCGCAACTTGGCAGGAGTCCTGACGTCGCTGAACAAACACGTGGGTGGAAGGACCATCCCCGTCGTAACTCGAAAATATACCCCAGGTTCCCGCCGCAACTCGAGAAAAACCATGAGACTTCCCCCTCGCCGCGAGATGAGGCCCGATTCCCCTGCACTGCGTGCAGAGCAATTCCATCTTGCACATCACACATCAAAGGAGCCTTGATTTCCTTGATGGCATTCCAGAGAAACCGCAAGAACACTGTTTCAAGGCTAGAGGGATCCTGAGATCACTGTAGCCACACGAATGAGCTCCGTGGACCAAAAATCAACTCGAGTTGAGAGGTTAGTCCCTGGCTCGACTCCAGCAGAATACCACCTTACCACAAGCACCTCAAGAGGAGGCTTCTCTCAGCTCTAGGTATGTGAGAGGGACCCTGAGTTTGCGGCTTCAGTTCGAATGGACACCGCGATGCCCTGACTCGAAATAAGGCCGAATATCCCTGCAGTGATTTGAATGCAGGCTCGTCTTGCATCTCCCAAGACGAAAGGATGTCTGAATCCCCTGTGGAGACCACAGAGAAAGACCTAGTTCCCCACCTCATCGCGACCGGAGGCCTCACATCCTTTGAAAACTCCAGAGGTACGCGGAGATCAGTGCCTCCAAAGGAGACGATGCCTGACTCCTCGTGAAACTTGATAGGAGTTCCAGGATTACTGTGGCACGTGGAAAGGGACCCTTGGTCTCCCGCCTCAGCTGGAGAGGCGTCCCAATTGCCCTGCCAAGCCCCCAGGAGAATCCCGAGTTGTCCCTCGCAACTTGGCAGGAGTCCTGACGTCGCTGAACAAACACGTGGGTGGAAGGGCCATCCTCGTCGTAACTCGAGAATATACCCCAGGTTCCCGCCGCAACTCGAGAAAAACCATGAGAATTCCCCCTCGCCGCGAGGTGAGGCCCGATTCCCCTGCACTGCGTGCAGAGCAATTCCGTCTTGCACATCACACATCAAAGGAGCCTTGATTTCCTTGATGGCACTCCAGAGAAACCCCAAGAACACTGTTTCAAGGTAGAGGGATCCTAAGGTCACTGTAGCCACACAAAAGAGCTCCGTGGACCAAAAATCAACTCGAAATGAGAGGTTAGTCCCTGGCTTCAACTCCAGAGGAATACCACCTTACCACAAGCACCTCAAGAGGAGGCTTCTCTCAGCTCTATCGATGTGAGAGGGACCCTGAGTTTGCGGCCTCAAGTGGAATGGACACCGCGATGCCCTGACTCGAAATAAGGCCGGATATCCCTGCAGTGACTTGAATGCAGGCTCGTTTTGCATCTCCCAAGACGAAAGGATGTATGAATCCCCTGTGGAGACCACAGAGAAAGACATAGTTCCCCACTTCATCGCGACCGGAGGGCTCACATCATTTGAAAACTCCAGAGGTAGGCGGAGATCAGTGCCTCCAAAGGAGACGATGCCTGACTCCTCGTGAAACTTGATAGGAGACCCAAGATTCCTGTGGCACGTGGAAAGGGACACTTGGTCTTCCCCCTCAGCTGGAGAGGCGTCCCAATTGCCCTGCCAAGCCTCGAGGAGAATCCCGAGTTGTCCCTCGCAACTAGGCAGGAGTCCTGCCGTCGCTGAACAAGCACGTGTGTGGAAGGGCCATCCCCGTCGTAACTCGAGAATATACCGCAGGTTCCCGCCGCAACTCGAGAAAAACCATGAGACTTCCCCCTCGCCGCAAAATGAGGCCCGATTCCCCTGCACTGCGGGCAGAGCAATTCCGTCTTGCACATCACACATGGCACTCCAGCGAAACCCCAAGAACACTGTTTCAAGGCTAGAGGGATCCTGAGGTCACTGTAGCAACTCGAAAGAGCTCCGTGGACCAAAAATCAACTCGAGATGAGAGGTTAGTCCCTGGCTTCGAGTCCATAGGAATACCATCTTACCACAAGCACCTCAAGAGCAGGCTTATCTCAGCTCTAGGTATGTGAGAGGGACACTGAGTGTGCGGCCTCAAGTGGAATGGAGACCGCGATGCCCTGATTCGAAATAAGGCCGAATATCCCTGCAGTGACTTGAATGCAGGCTCGTCTTGTATCTCCCAAGACGAAAGGATGTCTGAATCCCCTGTGGAGACCACAGAGATAATCTACTTCCCCACCTCATCGCGACCGGAGGCCTCACATCCTTTGAAAACTCCAGAGGTACGCGGAGATCAGTGCCTCCAAAGGAGACGATGCCTGACTCCTCGTGAAACTTGATAGGAGACCCAGGATTCCTGTGGCACGTGGAAAGGGACACTTGGTCTACCGCCTCAGCTGGAGAGGCGTCCCAATTGCCCTGCCAAGCCCCCAGGAGAATCCCGAGTTGTCCCTCGCAACTAGGCAGGAGTCCTGTCGTAACTGAACAAACACGTGGGTGGAAGGGCCATCCCCGTCGTAACTCGAGAATATACCGCAGGTTCCCGCCGCAACTCGAGAAAAACCATGAGACTTCTCGCTCGCCGTGAGATGAGGCCCGATTCCCCTGCACTGCGTGCAGAGCAATTCCGTGTTGCACATCACACATCAAAGGAGCCTTGATATCCTTGATGGCATTCCAGAGAAACCCCAAGAACACTGTAACAAGGCTAGAGGGATCCTGAGGTCACTGTAGCCACACGAAAGAGCTCCGTGGACCAAAAATCAACTCGAGATGAGAGGTTAGTAACTGGCTTCGACTCCAGAGGAATATCACCTTACCTCAAGCACCTCAAGAGGAGGCTTCTCTCAGCTTTAGCTATGTGAGAGGGCCCGTGAGTTTGCGGCCTCAAGTGGAATGGACACCGCGATGCCCTGACTCGAAATAAGGCCAGATATCCCTGCAGTGCCTTGAATGCAGGCTCGTCTTGCATCTCCCAAGACGAAAGGATGACTGAATCCCCTGTGGAGACCACAGAGAAAGACCTAGTTCCCCACCTCATCGCGATCGGAGGCCTCACATACTTTGAAAACTCCAGAGGTACGTGGAGATCAGTGCCTCCAAAGGAGACGATGCCTGACTCTTCGTGAAACTTGATAGGAGTCCCAGGATTCCTGTGGCACGTGTAAAGGGACCCTTGGCCTACCGCCTCAGGTTGAGAGGCGTCCCAATTGCCCTGCCAAGCCCCCAGGAGAATCACGAGTTGTCCCTCGCAACTAGGCAGGAGTCCTGACGTCGCTGAACAAACACATGGGTGGAAGGGCCATCCCCGTCGTAACTCGAGAATATACCCCAGGTTCCCGCCGCAACTCGAGGAAAACAATGAGACTTCCCCCTCGCCGCGAGATGAGGCCCGATATCCTGCACTGCGTGCAGAGCAATTCCGTGTTGCACATCACACATGAAAGGAGCCTTGATTTCCTTGATGGCACTCCAGAGAAACCCCAAGAACAGTGTTTCAAGGCTAGAGGGATCCTGAGGTCACTGTAGCCACACGAAAGAGCTCCGTGGACCAAAAATCAACTCGAGATGAGAGGTTAGTCCCTGGCTTCGACTCCAGAGGAATACCACCTTACCACAAGCACCTCAAGAGGAGGCTTCTCTCAGCTCTAGCTATGTGAGAGGGACCCTGAGTTTGCGGCCTCAAGTGGAATGGACACCGCGATGCCCTGACTCGAAATAAGGCCGAATATCCTTGCAGTGACTTGAATGCAGGCTCGTCTTGCATCTCCCAAGACGAAAGGATGTCTGAATCCCCTGTGGAGACCACAGAGAAAGACCTAGTTCCTCACCTCATCCCAACCGGAGGCCTCACATCCTTTGAAAATTCCAGAAGTACGTGGAGATCAGTGCCTCCAAAGGAGACGATGCCTGACTCCTCGTGAAACTTGATAGGAGTCCCAGGATTCCTGTGGCACGTGTAAAGGTTCCCTTGGCCTACCGCCTCAGGTGGAGAGGCGTCCCAATTGCCCTGCCAAGCCCCCAGGAGAATCCCGAGTTGTCCCTCGCAACTAGGCAGGAGTCCTGACGTCGCTGAACAAACACGTGGGTGGAAGGGCCATCCCCGTCGTAACTCGAGAACATACCCCAGGTTCTCGCCGCAACTCGAGAAAAACTATGAGACTTCCCCCTCGCCGCGAGATGAAGCCCGATTCCCCTGCACTGCGTGCAGAGCAATTCCGTGTTGCACATCACACATGAAAGGAGCCTTGATTTCTTTGATTGCACTCCAGAGAAACCCCAAGAACACTGTTTCAAGGCTAGAGGGATCCTGAGGTCACTGTAGCAACAGGAAAGAGCTCCGTGGACCAAAAATCAACTCGAGATGAGAGGTTAGTCCCTGGCTTCGACTCCAGAGGAATACCACCTTACCACAAGCACCTCAAGAGGAGGCTTCTCTCAGCTCTAGGTATGTGAGAGGGACCCTGAGTTTGCGGCCTCAAGTGGAATGGAGACCGCGATGCCCTGACTCGATATAAGGCCGGATATCGCAGCAGTGACTTGAATGCAGGCTTGTCTTGCATCTCCCAAGACGAAAGGATGTCTGAATACCCTGTGGAGACCACAGAGAAAACCTACTTCCCCGCCTCATCGTGACCGGAGTCCTCACATCCTTTGAAAACTCCAGAGGTACACGGAGATCAGTGCCTCCAAAGGAGACGATGCCTGACTCTTCGAGAAACTTGATAGGAGACCCAGGATTCCTGTGGCACGTGGAAAGGGACACTTGGTCTACCGCCTCAGCTGGAGAGGCGTCCCAATTGCCCTGCCAAGCCCCCAGGAAAATCCCGAGTTGTCCCTCGCAACTTGGCAGGAGTCCTGACGTCGCTGAAGAAACACGTGGGTGGAAGGACCATCCCCGTCGTAACTCGAGAATATACCCCAGGTTCCCGCCGCAACTCGAGAAAAACCATGAGACTTCCCCCTCGCCGCGAGATGAGGCCCGATTCCCCTGCACTGCGTGCAGAGCAATTCCATCTTGCACATCACACATCAAAGGAGCCTTGATTTCCTTGATGGCATTCCAGAGAAACCGCAAGAACACTGTTTCAAGGCTAGAGGGATCCTGAGATCACTGTAGCCACACGAATGAGCTCCGTGGACCAAAAATCAACTCGAGTTGAGAGGTTAGTCCCTGGCTCGACTCCAGCAGAATACCACCTTACCACAAGCACCTCAAGAGGAGGCTTCTCTCAGCTCTAGGTATGTGAGAGGGACCCTGAGTTTGCGGCTTCAGTTCGAATGGACACCGCGATGCCCTGACTCGAAATAAGGCCGAATATCCCTGCAGTGATTTGAATGCAGGCTCGTCTTGCATCTCCCAAGACGAAAGGATGTCTGAATCCCCTGTGGAGACCACAGAGAAAGACCTAGTTCCCCACCTCATCGCGACCGGAGGCCTCACATCCTTTGAAAACTCCAGAGGTACACGGAGATCAGTGCCTCCAAAGGAGACGATGCCTGACTCCTCGTGAAACTTGATAGGAGTTCCAGGATTACTGTGGCACGTGGAAAGGGACCCTTGGTCTCCCGCCTCAGCTGGAGAGGCGTCCCAATTGCCCTGCCAAGCCCCCAGGAGAATCCCGAGTTGTCCCTCGCAACTTGGCAGGAGTCCTGACGTCGCTGAACAAACACGTGGGTGGAAGGGCCATCCTCGTCGTAACTCGAGAATATACCCCAGGTTCCCGCCGCAACTCGAGAAAAACCATGAGACTTCCCCCTCGCCGCGAGATGAAGCCCGTTTCCCCTGCACTGCGTGCAGACCAATTCCGTGTTGCACATCACACATGAAAGGAGCCTTGATTTCTTTGATTGCACTCCAGAGAAACCCCAAGAACACTGTTTCAAGGCTAGAGGGATCCTGAGGTCACTGTAGCAACAGGAAAGAGCTCCGTGGACCAAAAATCAACTCGAGATGAGAGGTTAGTCCCTGGCTTCGACTCCAGAGGAATACCACCTTACCACAAGCACCTCAAGAGGAGGCTTCTCTCAGCTCTATCGATGTGAGAGGGACCCTGAGTTTGCGGCCTCAAGTGGAATGGAGACCGCGATGTCCTGACTTGATATAAGGCCGGATATCGCAGCAGTGACTTGAATGCAGGCTTGTCTTGCATCTCCCAAGACGAAAGGATGTCTGAATACCCTGTGGAGACCACAGAGAAAACCTACTTCCCCACCTCATCGTGACCGGAGGCCTCACATCCTTTGAAAACTCCAGAGGTACACGGAGATCACTGCCTCCAAAGGAGACGATGCCTGACTCCTCGTGAAACTTGATAGGAGACCCAGGATTCCTGTGGCACGTGGAAAGGGACACTTGGCCTCCCGCCTCAGCTGGAGAGGCGTCCCAATTGCCCTGCCAAGCCCCCAGGAGAATCCCGAGTTGTCCCTCGCAACTTGGCAGGAGTCCTGACGTCGCTGAACAAACACGTGGGTGGAAGGACCATCCCCGTCGTAACTCGAGAATATACCCCAGGTTCCCGCCGCAACTCGAGAAAAACCATGAGACTTCCCCCTCGCCGCGAGATGAGGCCCGATTCCCCTGCACTGCGTGCAGAGCAATTCCATCTTGCACATCACACATGAAAGGAGCCTTGATTTCCTTGATGGCATTCCAGAGAAACCGCAAGAACACTGTTTCAAGGCTAGAGGGATCCTGAGATCACTGTAACCACACGAATGAGCTCCGTGGACCAAAAATCAACTCGAGTTGAGAGGTTAGTCCCTGGCTCGACTCCAGCAGAATACCACCTTACCACAAGCACCTCAAGAGGAGGCTTCTCTCAGCTCTAGGTATGTGAGAGGGACCCTGAGTTTGCGGCCTCAATTCGAATGGACACCGCGATGCCCTGACTCGAAATAAGGCCGAATATCCCTGCAGTGATTTGAATGCAGGCTCGTCTTGCATCTCCCAAGACGAAAGGATGTCTGAATCCCCTGTGGAGACCACAGAGAAAGACCTAGTTCCCCACCTCATCGCGACCGGAGGCCTCACATCCTTTGAAAACTCCAGAGGTACACGGAGATCAGTGCCTCCAAAGGAGACGATGCCTGACTCCTCGTGAAACTTGATAGGAGTCCCAGGATTCCTGTGGCACGTGGAAAGGGACCCTTGGTCTCCCGCCTCAGCTGGAGAGGCGTCCCAATTGCCCTGCCAAGCCCCCAGGAGAATCCCGAGTTGTCCCTCGCAACTTGGCAGGAGTCCTGACGTCGCTGAACAAACACGTGGGTGGAAGGGCCATCCTCGTCGTAACTCGAGAATATACCCCAGGTTCCCGCCGCAACTCGAGAAAAACCATGAGAATTCCCCCTCGCCGCGAGGTGAGGCCCGATTCCCCTGCACTGCGTGCAGATCAATTCCGTCTTGCACATCACACATCAAACGAGCCTTGATTTCCTTGATGGCACTCCAGAGAAACCCCAAGAACACTGTTTCAAGCTAGAGGGATCCTAAGGTCACTGTAGCCACACAAAAGAGCTCCGTGGACCAAAAATCAACTCGAAATGAGAGGTTAGTCCCTGGCTTCAACTCCAGAGGAATACCACCTTACCACAAGCACCTCAAGAGGAGGCTTCTCTCAGCTCTATCGATGTGAGAGGGACCCTGAGTTTGCGGCCTCAAGTGGAATGGACACCGCGATGCCCTGACTCGAAATAAGGCCGGATATCCCTGCAGTGACTTGAATGCAGGCTCGTTTTGCATCTCCCAAGACGAAAGGATGTATGAATCCCCTGTGGAGACCACAGAGAAAGACATAGTTCCCCACTTCATCGCGACCGGAGGGCTCACATCATTTGAAAACTCCAGAGGTAGGCGGAGATCAGTGCCTCCAAAGGAGACGATGCCTGAATCCTCGTGAAACTTGATAGGAGACCCAAGATTCCTGTGGCACGTGGAAAGGGACACTTGGTCTTCCCCCTCAGCTGGAGAGGCGTCCCAATTGCCCTGCCAAGCCTCGAGGAGAATCCCGAGTTGTCCCTCGCAACTAGGCAGGAGTCCTGCCGTCGCTGAACAAGCACGTGTGTGGAAGGGCCATCCCCGTCGTAACTCGAGAATATACCCCAGGTTCCCGCCGCAACTCGAGAAAAACCATGAGACTTCCCCCTCGCCGCAAAATGAGGCCCGATTCCCCTGCACTGCGGGCAGAGCAATTCCGTCTTGCACATCACACATGGCACTCCAGAGAAACCCCAAGAACACTGTTTCAAGGCTAGAGGGATCCTGAGGTCACTGTAGCAACTCGAAAGAGCTCCGTGGACCAAAAATCAACTCGAGATGAGAGGTTAGTCCCTGGCTTCGAGTCCAGAGGAATACCATCTTACCACAAGCACCTCAAGAGCAGGCTTATCTCAGCTCTAGGTATGTGAGAGGGACACTGAGTTTGCGGCCTCAAGTGGAATGGACACCGCGATGCCCTGACTCGAAATAAGGCCGGATATCCCTGCAGTGACTTGAATGCAGGCTCGTCTTGCATCTCCCAAGACGAAAGGATGTCTGACTCCCCTGTGGAGACCACAGAAAAAGACCTAGTTCCCCACCTCATCGCGACCAGAGGCCTCACATTCTTTGAAAACTCCAGATGTACGCGGAGATCAGTGCCTCCAAAGGAGACGATGCCTGACTCCTCGTGAAACTTGATAGGAGACCCAGGATTCCTGTGGCACGTGGAAAGGGACACTTGGTCTACCGCCTCAGCTGGAGAGGCGTCCCAATTGCCCTGTCAAGCCCCGAGGAGAATCCCGAGTTGTCCCTCGCAACTAGGCAGGAGTCCTGACGTCACTGAACAAACACGTGGGTGGAAGGGCCATCCCCGTCGTAACTCGAGAATATACCCCAGGTTCCCGCCGCAACTCGAGAAAAACCATGAGACTTCCCGCTCGCCGCGAGATGAGGCCCGATTCCCCTGCACTGCGTGCAGAGCAATTCCGTGTTGCACATCACACATCAAAGGAGCCTTGATATCCTTGATGGCATTCCAGAGAAACCCCAAGAACACTGTAACAAGGCTAGAGGGATCCTGAGGTCACTGTAGCCACACGAAAGAGCTCCGTGGACCAAAAATCAACTCGAGATGAGAGGTTAGTCCCTGGCTTCGACTCCAGAGGGATACCACCTTACCACAAGCACCTCAAGAGGAGGCTTCTCTAAGCACTAGGTATGGGAGAGGGACCCTGACTTTGCGGCCTCAAATGGAATGGACACCGCGATGCCCTGACTCGAAATAAGGCCGGATATCCCTGCAGTGACTTGAATGCAGGCTCGTCTTGCATCTCCCAAGACGAAAGGATGTCTGAATCCCCTGTGGAGACCACAGAGAAAGACCTAGTTCCCCACCTTATCGCGACCGGTGGCCTCACATCCTTTGAAAACTCCAGAGGAACGCGGAGATCATTGCCTCCAAAGGAGACGATGCTTGACTCCTCGTGAAACTTGATAGGAGTCCCAAGATTCCTGTGGCACGTGGAAAGGGACCCTTGGTCACCCGCCTCAGCTGGAGAGGCGTCCCAATTGCCCTGCCAAGCATCAAGGAGAATTCCGAGTTGTCCCTCGCAACTAGGCAGGAGTCCTGACGTCGCTGAACAAACACGTGTGTGGAAGGGCCATCCCCGTCGTAACTCGAGAATATACCCCAGGTTCCTACGGCAACACGAGAAAAACCATGAGACTTCCCCCTCTCCGCGAGATGAGGCCCGATTCCCCTGCACTGCGTGCAGACAATTCCGTGTTGCACATCACACATGTAAGGAGCCTTGATTTCCTTGATGGCACTCCAGAGAAACCCCAAGAACACTGTTTCAAGGCTAGAGGCATCCTGAGGTCACTGTAGCAACACGAAAGAGCTCCGTGGACCAAAAATCAACTCGAGATGAGAGGTTAGTCCCTGGCTTCGACTCCAGAGGAATACCACCTTACCACAAGCACCTCAAGAGGAGGCTTCTCTCAGCTCTAGATATGTGAGAGGGACCCTGAGTTTGCGGCCTCAAGTGGAATGGACACTGCAATGCCCTGACGGGAAATAACGCCGGATATCCCTGCAGTGACTTGAATGCAGGCTCGTCTTGCATCTCCCAAGACGAAAGGATGTCTGAATCCCCTGTGGAGACCACAGAGAAAGACCTAGTTCCCCACTTCATGGCGACCAGAGGCCTCACATCCTTTGAAAACTCCAGAGGTACGCGGACATCAGTGCCTCCAAAGGTGACGATGCCTGACTCCTCGTGAAACTTGATAGGAGTCCCAGGATTCTTGTGGCACGTGGAAAGGGACCCTTGGTCTGCCGCCTCAGGTGGAGAGTCGTCCCAATTGCCCTGCCAAGCCTCAAGGAGAATCCCGAGTTGTCCCTCGCAACTAGGCAGGAGTCCTGAAGTCGCTGAATAAACGCGTGTGTGGAAGGGCCATCCCCGTCGTAACTCGAGAATATACCCCAGGTTCCCGCCGCAACTCGAGAAAAACCATGAGACTTCCCCCTCGCCGCGAGATGAGGCCCGATTCCCCTGCACTGTGTGCAGAGCAATTCCGTGTTGCACATCACACATGAAAGGAGCCTTGATTTCCTTGGTGGCACTCCAGAGAAACCCCAAGAACACTGTTTCAAGGCTAGAGGCATCCTGAGGTCACTGTAGAAACACGAAAGAGCTCCGAGGAGCAAAAATCAACTCGAGATGAGAGGTTAGTCCCTGGCTTCGACTCCAGAGGAATACCACCTTACCACAAGCACCTCAAGAGGAGGCTTCTCTCAGCTCCAGCTATGTGAGAGGGACCCTGAGTTTGCGGCCTCAAGTGGAATGGACACCGCGACGCCATGACTCGAAATAAGGCTGGATATCCCTGCAGTGACTTGAATGCAGACTCGTCTTGCATCTCCCAAGACGAAAGGATGTCTGAATCCCCTGTGGATACCACAGAGAAAAACCTAGTTCCCCACCTCATCGCGACCGGAGGCCTCACATCCTTTGAAAACTCCAGAGGTACGTGGAGATCAGTGCCTCCAAAGAAGACGATGCCTGACTCCTCGTGAAACTTGATAGGAGTCCCGGGATTCCTGTGGCACGTGGAAAGGGACTCTTGGTCACCCGCCTCAGCTGGAGAGGAGTCCCAATTGACCTGCCAAGCCTCGAGGAGAATCCCGAGTTGTCCCTCGCAACTAGGCAGGAGTCATGACGTCGCTGAACAAACACGTGGGTGGAAGGGCCATCCCCGTCGTAACTCGAGAATATACCCCAGGTTCCCGCCGCAACTCGAGAAAAACCATGAGACGTCCCCCTCGCCGCGAGATGAGGCCCGATTCCCCTGCACTGCATGCAGAGCAATTCCGTGTTGCACATCACACATGAAAGGAGCCTTGATTTCCTTGATGGCACTCCAGAGAAACCCCAAGAACACTGTTTCAAGGCTGGAGGCATCCTGAGGTCACTGTAGCAACACGAAAGAGCTCCGTGGACCAAAAATCAACTCGAGATGAGAGGTTAGTCCCTGGCTTCGACTCCAGAGGAATACCACCTTACCACAAGCACCTCAAGAGGAGGCTTCTCTCAGCTCCATCTATGTGAGAGGGACCCTGAGTTTGTGGCCTCAAGTGGAATGGACATCGCGACGCCCTGACTCGAAATAAGGCCGGATATCCCTGCAGTGACTTGAATGCAGGCTCGTCTTGCATCTCCCAAGACGAAAGGATGTCTGACTCCCCTGTGGAGACCACAGAGAAAGACCTAGTTCCCCACCTCATCACGACCGGAGGCCTCACATCCTTTGAAAACTCCAGAGGTACGCAGAGATCAGTGCCTCCAACAGGGACGATGCCTGACTCCTCGTGAAACTTGATAGGAGTCCCAGCATTCCTGTGGCAGGTGGAAAGGGACCCTTGGTCTCCCGCCTCAGCTGGAGAGGCGTCCCAATTGCCCTGCCAAGCCTCGAGGAGAATCCCGAGTTGTACCTCGCAACCAGGCAGGAGTCCTGACGTCGCTGAAAAAACACGTGTGTGAAAGGGCCATCCCCGTCGTAAATCGAGAATATACCCCAGGTTCCTGCCGCAACGCGAGAAAAACCATGAGACTTCGCCCTCGCCGCGAGATGAGGCCCGATTCCCCTGCACTGCGTGCAGAGCAATTCCGTGTTGCACATCACACATAAAAGGAGCCTTGATTTCCTTGATGGCACTCCAGAGAAACCCCAAGAACACTGTTTCAAGGCTAGAGGGATTCTGAGGACACTGTAGCGACACGAAAGAGCTCCGTGGACCAAGAATCAACTCGAGATGAGAGGTTAGTCCCTGGCTTCGACTCCAGAGGAATACCACCTTACCACAAGCACCTCAAGAGGAGGCTTCTCTCAGCTCTAGGTATGTGAGAGGGACCCTGAGTTTGCGGCCTCAAGTGGAATGGACACCGCGATGCCCTGACTCGAAATCAGGCCGGATATCCCTGCAGTGAATTGAATGCAGGCTCGTTTTGCCTCTCCCAGGACGAAATGTTGTCTGAATCCCCTGTGGAGACCACAGAGAAAGACCTAGTTCCCAACCTCATCGCGACCGGAGGCCTCACGTCCTTTGAAAACTCCAGAGATACGCGGAGATCAGTGCCTCCAATGGAGACGATGCCTGACTCCTCGTGAAACTTGATAGGAGTCCCAGGATTCCTGTGGCACGTGGTAAGGGACCCTTGGTCTCCCGCCTCAGCTGGAGAGGCGTCCCAATTACACTGCCAAGCCTCGAGGAGAATCCCGAGTTGTCCCTCGCAACTAGGCAGGAGTCCTGACGTCGCTGAACAAACACGTGTGTGGTCGGGCCATCCCCGTCGTAACTTGAGAATATACCCCAGGTTCCCGCCGCAACTCGAAAAAAACCATGAGACTTCCCCCTCGCCGCGAGATGAGGCCCGATTCCCCTGCACTGCGGGCAGAGCAATTCCGTGTTGCACATCACACATGAAAGGAGCCTTGATTTCCTTGATGGCACTCCAGAGAAACCCCAAGAACACTGTTTCAAGGCTAGAGGGATCCTGAGGTCACTGTAGCAACATGAAAGTGCTCCGTGGACCAATAATCAACTCGAAATGAGAGGTTAGTCCCTTGCTTCGACTCCGGAGGAATAACACCTTACGACAAGCACCTCAAGAGGAGGCTTCTCCCAGCTCCAGGTATGTGAGAGGGACCCTGAGTTTGCGGCCTCAGGTGGAATGGACACCGCGATGCCCTGATTCGAAATAAGGCCGGATATCTCTACAGTGACGTGAATGCAGGCTAGTCTTGCATCTTCCAAGAGAAAAGGTTGTCTGAATCCCCTGTGGAGACCACAGAGAAAGACCTAGTTCCCCACCTTATCGCGACCGGAGGCCTCACATCCTTTGAAAACTCCAGAGGTACGCGGAGATCAGTGCCTCCGAAGGAGACGATGCCTGACTCCTCATGAAAGTTGATAGGAGTCCCAGGATTTCCGTGGCACGTGGGAAGGGATGCTTGGTCTCCCGCCTCAGCTGGAGAGGCGTCCCAATTGCCCTGCCAAGCCTCGAGGAGAATCCCAATTTGTCCCTCGCAGCCAGGCAGGAGTGCTGACGTCTCTGAACAAACACGTGTGTGGAAGGCCATCCCCGTCGTAACTCGAGAATATACCCCAGGTTCCCGCCGCAACTCGAGAAAAACCATGAGACTTCCCCCTCGCCGGGAGATGAGGCCCGATTCCCCTGCACTGCATGCAGAGCAATTCCGTGTTGCACATCACGCATGACAGGAGCCTTGATTTCCTTGATGGCACTCCAGAGAAACCCCAAGAACACTGTTTCAAGGCTAGAGGGATCCTGAGGTCACTGTAGCAACAGGAAAGAGCTCCATGGACCAAGAATCAACTCGAGATGAGAGGTTAGTCCCTGGCTTCGACTCCAGAGGAATACCACCTTACCACAAGCACCTCAAGAGGAGGCTTCTCTCAGCTCTAGGTATGTGAGAGGGACCCTGAGTTTGCGGCCTCAAGTGGAATGGACACCGCGATGCCCTGACTCGAAATAAGGCCGGATATCCCTGCAGTGACTTGAATGCAGGCTCGTCTTGCATCTCCCAAGATGAAAGGATGTCTGAATCCCCTGTGGAGACCACAGAGAAACACCTAGTTCCCCACCTCATCGCGACCGGAGCCCTCACATCCTGTGAAAACTCCAGAGGTACGCGGAGATCAGTGCCTCCAAAGGAGACGATGACTGACTCCTCGTGAAGCTTGTTAGGAGTCCCAGGATTCCTGTGGCACGTGGAAAGGGACACTTGGTCTCCCTCCTCAGCTGGAGAGGCGTCTCAATTGCCCTGCCAAGCCTCGAGGAGAATCCCGAGTTGTCCCTCGCAACTAGGCAGGAGTCCTGACGTTGCTGAACAAACATGTGTGTGGAAGGGCCATCCCCGTCGTAACTCGAGAATATTCCCCAGGTTCCCACCGCAACTCGAGAAAAACCATGAGACTTCCCCCTCGCCGCGAGATGAGGCCCGATTCCCCTGCACTGCGTGCAGAGCAATTCCGTCTTGCACATCACACATGAAAGGAGCCTTGATTTCCTTGATGGCACTCCAGAGAAACCCCAAGAACACTGTTTCAAGGCTAGAGGAATCCTGAGGTCACTGTAGCAACACGAAAGAGCTCCGTAGACCACAAATCAACTCGAGATGAGAGGTTAGTCTCTGGCTTCGACTCCAGAGGAATACCACCTTACCACAAGCACCTCAAGAGGAGGCTTCTCTCAGCGCTATGTATGTGAGAGGGACCCTGAGTTTGCGGCCTCAAGTGGAATGGACACCGTGATGCCCTGACTCGAAATCAGCCGCAATATCCCTGCAGTGAATTGAATGCAGGCTCGTCTTGCATCTCCCAAGACGAAAGGATGTTTGAATCCCCTGTGGAGACCACAGAGAAACACCTAGTTCCCCACCTCATCGCAACCGGAGGGCTCAAATCCTTTGAAAACTCCAGAGGTATGCACATCTCAGTGCCTCCAAAGGAGACGATGCCTGACTCCTCGTGAAACTTGATAGGAGTCCCAGGATTCCTGTGGCACGTGATAAGGGACACTTGGTGTCCCGCCTCAGCTGAAGAGGCGTCTCAATTGCCCTGCCAAGCCTCGAGGAGAATCCCGAGTTGTCCCTCGCAACTAGGCAGGAGTACTCACTTGGCTGAACAAACACGTGTGTGGAAGGGCCATCTCCGTCATAACTCGAGAATATACCCCAGGTTCCCGACGCAACTCGAGAAAAACCATGAGACTTCCCCCTCGCCGCGAGATGAGGCCCGATTCCCCTGCACTGCATGCAGAGCAATTCCGTGTTGCACATCACACATGAAAGGAACCTTGATTTCCTTGATGGCACTCCAGAGAAAACTCAAGAACACTGTTTCAAGGCTAGAGGGATCCTGAGGTCACTGTAGCAACACGAAAGAGCTCTGTGGACCAAAAATCAACTCGAGATGAGAGGTTAATCCCTGGCTTCGACTCCAGAGGAATACCACCTTACCACAAGCACCTCAAGAGGAGGCTTCTCTCAGCTCTAGGTATGTGAGAGGGACCCTGAGTTTGCGGCCTCAAGTGGAATGGACACCGCGATGCCCTGACTCGAAATAAGGCCGGATATCCCTGCAGTGACTTGAATGCAGGCTCGTCTTGCATCTCCCAAGATGAAAGGATGTCTGAATCCCCTGTGGAGACCACAGAGAAACACCTAGTTCCCCACCTCATCGCGACTGGAGGCCTCACATCCTTTGAAAACTCCAGAGGTACGCGGAGATCAGTGCCTCCAATGCAGACGAGGCCTGACTCCTCGTGAAACTTGATAGGAGTCCCAGGATTCCTGTGGAACGTGGAAAGGGAACCTTGGTCTCCCGCCTCAGCTGCAGAGGCGTTCTAATTGCCCTGCCAAGCCTCGAGGAGAATCTCGAGTTGTCCCTCGCAACTAGGCAGGAGTCCTGACGTGGCTGAACAAACACGTGTGTGGAGGGGCATCCCCGTCGTAACTCGAGAATATACCCCAGGTTCCCGCCGCAACTCGAGAAAAACCATGAGACTTCCCCCTCGCCGCGAGATGAGGCCCGATTCCCCTGCACTGCATGCAGAGCAATTACGTGCTGCACATCACACAGGAAAGGAGCCTTGATTTCCTTGATGGCACTCCAGAGAAAACCCAAGAACACTGTTTCAAGGATAGAGGGATCCTGAGGTCACTGTAGCAACACGAAAGAGCTCCGTGGACCAAGAATCAACTCGAGATGAGAGGTTAATCCCTGGCTTCGACTCCAGAGGAATACCACCTTACCACAAGCACCTCAAGAGGAGGCTTCTCTCAGCTCTAGGTATGTGAGAGGGACCCTGAGTTTGCGGCCTCAAGTTGAATGGACACTGCGATGCTCTGATTCGAAATAAGGCCGGATATCCCTGCTGTGACTTGAATGCAGGCTCGTCTTGCATCTCCGAAGATGAAAGGATGTCTGAATCCCCTGTGGAGACCACAGAGAAAGACCTAGTTCCCCACCTCATTACGACCGGAGGCCTCACATCCTTTGAAAACTCCAGAGGTACGCGGAGATCAGTGCCTCCAAAGGAGACGATGCCTGACTCCTCGTGAAACTTGATAGGAGTCCCAGGATTGCTGTGGCACGTGGAAAGGACCCTTGGTCTCCCGCCTCAGCTGGAGAGGCGTCCCAATTGCCCTGCCAAGCCTCGAGGAGATTCCCGAGTGGTCCCTCGCACCTAGGCAGGAGTCCTGACGTCGCTGAACAAACATGTGGGTGGAAGGGCCATCCCCGTCGTAACTCGAGAATATACCCCAGGTTCCCGCCGCAACTCGAGAAAGACCATGAGACTTCCCCCTCGCCGCGAGATGAGGCCCGATTCCCCTGCACTGCGTGCAGAACAATTCCGTGTTGCACATCACACATGAAAGGAGCCTTGATTTCCTTGATGGCACTCCAGAGAAACCCCAGAACACTCTTTCAAGGCTAGAGGGATCCTGAGGTCACTGTAGCAACACGAAAGAGCTCCGTGGACCAAAAATCAACTCCAGATGAGAGGTTAGTCCCTGGCTTCGACTCCAGACGAATACCACCTTACCACAAGCACCTCAAGAGGAGGCTTCTCTCAGCTCTAGGTATGTGAGAGGGACCCTGAGTTTGCGGCCTCAAGTGGAATGGACACCGCGATGCCCTGACTCGAAATAAGGCCGGATATCCCTGCAGTGACTTGAATGCAGGCTCGTCTTGCATCTCCCATGACGAAAGGATGTCTGAATCCACTGTGGAGACCACAGAGAAAGACCTAGTTCCTCACCTCATCGGGACCGGAGGCCTCACATCCTTTGACAAATCCAGAGGTACGCGGAGATCAGTGCCTCCAAATGAGACGATGCCTGACTCCTCGTGAAACTTGATAGGAGTCTCAGGATTCCTGTGGCACGTGGAAAGGAAACCTTGGTCTCCCGTCTCAGCTGGAGAGGCATTCCAATTGCCCTGCCAAGCCTCGAGGAGAATCCCGAGTTGTCCCTCGCAACTAGGCAGGAGTCCTGATGTCGCTGAACAAACACGTAGGTGGAAGGGCCATCCCTGTCGTAACTCGAGAATATACCCCAGGTTCCCGCCGCAACTCAAGAAAAACCATGAGACTTCCCCCTCGCCCCGAGATGAGGCCCGATTCCTCTGCACTGCGTGCAGAGCAATTCCATCTTGAACATCACACATGAAAGGAGCCTTGATTTCCTTGATGGCACTCCAGAGAAACCCCAAGAACACTGTTTCAAGGCTAGAGGGATCCTGAGGTCACTGTAGCAACACGAAAGAGCTCCGTGGACCCAAAATCAACTCGAGATGAGAGGTTAGTCCCTGCCTTCGACTCCAGAGGAATACCACCTTACCACAAGCACCTCAAGAGGAGGCTTCTCTCAGCTCTAGGTATGTGAGAGGGATTCTGAGTTTGCGGCCTCAAGTGGAATGGACACCGCGATGCCCTGACTCGAAATAAGGCCGGATATCCCTGCAGTGACTTGAATGCAGGCTCGTCTTACATCTCCCAAGACGAAAGGATGTCTGAATCCCCTGTGGAGACTACAGAGAAAGACCTAGTTCCCCACCTCATCGCGACCGGAGGCCTCACATCCTTTGAAAACTCCAGAGGTACGCGGAGATCAGTGCCTCCAAAGGAGACGATGCCTGACTCCTCGTGAAACTTGATAGGAGTCCCAGGATTCCTGTGGCACGTGGAAAGGAACCCTTGGTCTCCCGCCTCAGCTGGAGAGGCGTCCCAATTGCCCTACCAAGCCTCGAGGAGAATCCCGAGTTGTCCATCGCAACTAGGCAGGAGTCCTGACGTGGCTCGACAAACACGTGGGTGGAAAGGCCATCCCCGTCATAACTCGAGAATATAACCCAGGTTGCAGCCGCAACTCGAGAAAAACCATGAGACTTCCCCCTCGCCGCGAGATGAGGCCCGATTCCCCTGCACTGCGTGCAGAGCAATTCAGTGTTGCACATCACACATGAAAGGAGCCTTGATTTCCTTGATGGCACTCCAGAGAAACTCCAAGAGCATTCTTTCAAGGCTAGAGGGATCCTGAGGTCACTGTAGCAACACGAAAGAGCTCCGTGGACCACAAATCAACTCGAGATGAGAGGTTAGTCCATGGCTTCGACTCCAGAGTAATACCACCTTACCACAAGCACTTCAAGAGGAGGCTTCTCTCAGCTCTAGGTATGTGAGAGGGACCCTGAGTTTGCAGCCTCAAGTGGAATGGACACCGCGATGCCCTGACTCGAAATCAGGCCGGATATCCCTGCAGTGACTTGAATGCAGGCTCGTCTTGCATCTCCCATGGCGAAAGTATATCTGAATCCCCTGTGGAGACGACAGAGAAAGACCTAGTTCCCGACCACATCGCGACCGGAGGCCTCACATCCTTTGAAAACTCCAAAGGTACGCGGAGATCAGTGCCTCCAAAGGAGACGATGCCTGAGACCTCGAGAAACTTGATAAGAGTCCCAGGATTCCTGTGTCACATGGAAAGGGACCCTTGGTCTCCCGCCTCAGCTGGAGAGGCGTCCCAATTGCCCTGCCAAGCCTTGAGGAGAATCCCGAGTTGTCCATCGCAACTAGGCAGGAGTCCTGACGTCGCTGAACAAACATGTGTGTGGAAGGGCCATCCCCGTCGTAACTCGAGAATATACCCCAGGTTCCCGCCGCAACTCGAGAATAACCATGAGATTTCCCTCTCGCCGCGAGATGAGGCCCGATTCCCCTGCACTGTGTGCAGAGCAATTCCGTGTTGCACATCACACAGGAAAGGAGCCTTGATTTCCTTGATGGCACTCTAGAGAAAACCCAAGAACACTGTTTCAAGGCTAGAGGGATCCTGAGGTCACTGTAGCAACACGAAAGAGCTCCGTGGACCAAGAATCAACTCGAGATGAGAGGTTAGTCCCTGGCTTCGACTTCAGAGGAATACCACCTTACCACAAGCACCTCAAGAGGAGGCTTCTCTCAGCTCTAGGTATGTGAGAGGGACCCTGAGTTTGCGGCCTCAAGTGGGATGGACACCGCGAAGCCCTGACTCGAAATCAGGCCGGATATCCCTGCAGTGACTTGAATGCAGGCTCGTCTTGCATCTCCCAAAACGAAAGAATGTCTGAATCCCCTGTGGAGACCACAGAGAAAGACCTAGTTCCCCACCGCATCGCAACCGGAGGCCTCACATCCTTTGAAAACTCCAGAGGTACGCGGAGATCAGTGCCTCCAAATGAGACGATGCCTGACTCCTCGTGAAACTTGATAGGAGTCCCAGGATTCCTGTGGCACCTGGAAAGGGACGCTTGGTCTCCTGCCTCAGCTGGAGAGGCATCCCAATTGGCCTGCCAAGCCTCGAGGAGAATCCCGAGTTGTCCCTCGCAACTAGGCAGGAGTCCTGACGTGGCTGAACAAACACGTGTGTGGAAGGGCCATCCCCGTCGTAACTCGAGAATATACCCCAGGTTCCCGCCGCAACTCGAGAAAAACCATGAGACTTCCCCCTCGCTGAAAAATGAGGCCCGATACCCTGCAGTGCGTGCAGAACAATTACCTGTTGCACATCACACATGAAAGGAGCCTTGATTTCCTTGATGGCACTCCAGAGAAACCCCAAGAACACGGTTTCAAGGCTAGAGGGATCCTGAGGTCACTGTAGCAACTCGTAAGAGCTCCGTAGACCAAAAATCAACTTGAGATGAGAGGTTAGTCTCTGGCTTCGACACCAGAGGAATACCATCTTAACACAAGCACCTCAAGAGCAGGCTTATCTCAGCTCTAGGTATGTGAGAGGGACCCTCAGTTTGCGGCCTCAAGTGGAATGGAGACCGCGATGCCCTGACTCGAAATAAGGCCGAATTTCCCTGCAGTGACTTGAATGCAGGCTCGTCTTCCATCTCCCAAGACGAATGGATGTCTGAATCCCCTGTGGAGACCACAGAGAAAACCTACTTCCCCACCTCATCGCGACCGGAGGCCTCACATCCTTTGAAAACTCCAGAGGTACGCGGAGATCAGTGCCTCCAAAGGAGACGATGCCTGACTCCTCGTGAAACTTGATAGGAGTCCCAGGATTCCTGTGGCACCTGGAAAGGGACGCTTGGTCTCCTGCCTCAGCTGGAGAGGCATGCCAATTGGCCTGCCAAGCCTCGAGGAGAATCCCGAGTTTTCCCTCGCAACTAGGCAGGAGTCCTGACGTCGCTGAACAAACACGTGTGTGGAAGGGCCATCCCCGTCGTAACTCGAGAATATACCCCAGGTTCCCGCCGCAACTCGAGAAAAACCATGAGACTTCCCCCTCGCCGAAAAATGAGGCCCGATACCCTGCACTGCGTGCAGAGGAATTCCCTGTTGCACATCACACATCAAAGGAGCCTTGATTTCCTTGATGGCATTCCAGAGAAACCCCAAGAACACTGTATCAAGGTTAGAGGGATCCTGAGGTCACTGTAGCCACACGAGAGAGCTCCGTGGACCAAAAATCAACTCGAGTTGAGAGGTTAGTCCCTGGTTTCGACTCCAGAGGAATACCACCTTACCACAAGCACCTCAAGAGGAGGCTTCTCTCAGCTCTAGGTATGTGAGAGGGACCCTGAGTTTGCGGCCTCAAGTGGAATGGACACCGCGATGCACTGACTCGAAATAGGGCCGAATATCCCTGCAGTGACTTGAATGCAGGCTTGTCTTGCATCTCCCAAGACGAAAGGATGTCTGAATCCCCTGTGGAGACCACAGAGAAAGACCTAGTTCCCCACCTCATCGCGACCGGAGGCCTCACATCCTTTGAAAACTCCAGAGGTACACGGAGATCAGTGCCTCCAAAGGAGACGATGCCTGACTCCTCGTGAAACTTGATAGGAGTCCCAGGATTCCTGTGGCACGTGGAAAGGGACGCTTGGTCTCCCGCCTCAGCTGGAGAGGCGTTCCAATTGCCCTGCCAAGCCTCGAGGAAAATCCCGAATTGTCCCTCGCAACTAGGCAGGAGTCCTGACGTCGCTGAACAAACACGTGGGTGGAAGGGCCATCCCCGTCGTAACTCGAGATTATACCCCAGGTACCCGCCGCAACTCGAGAAAAACCATGAGACTTCCCCCTCGCCGAAAAATGAGGCCCCATACCCTGCACTGCGTGCAGAGCAATTCCCTGTTGCACATCACACATGAAAGGAGCCTTGATTTCCTTGATTGCACTCCAGAAAAACCCCAAGAACACGGTTTTAAGGCTAGAGGGATCCTGAGGTCACTGTAGCAACACGAAGGAGCTCCGTGGACCAAGAATCAACTCGAGATGAGAGGTTAGTCCCTGGCTTCGACTCCAGAGGAATACCACCTTACCACAAGCATCTCAAGAGGAGGCTTCTCTCAGCTCTAGGTATGTGAGAGGGACCCTGAGTTTGCGGCCTCAAGTGGGATGGACACCGCGAAGCCCTGACTCGAAATAAGGCCGGATATCCCTGCAGTGACTTGAATGCAGGCTCGTCTTTCATCTCCCAAGACAAAAGGATGTCTGAATCCCCTGTGGAGACTACAGAGAAAGACCTAGTTCCCCACCTCATCGCGACCGGAGGCCTCACATCCTTTGAAAACTCCAGAGGTACGCGGAGATCAGTGCCTCCAAAGGAGACGATGCCTGACTCCTCGTGAAACTTGATAGGAGTCCCAGGATTCCTGTGGCACGTGGAAAGGGAGCCTTGGTCTCCCGCCTCAGCTGGAGAGGCATCCCAATTGGCCTGTCAAGCCTCGAGGAGAATCCCGAGTTGTCCCTCGCAACTAGGCAGGAGTCCTGAAGTCGCTGAACAAACACGTGTGTGGAAGGGCATCCCCGTCGTAACTCGAGAATATACCCCAGGTTCCCGCCGCAACTCGAGAAAAACCATGAGACATCCCCCTCTCCGAAAAATGAGGCCCGATACCCTGCACTGCGTGCAGAGCAATTCCCTGTTGCACATCACACATGAAAGGAGCCTTGATTTCCTTGATGGCACTCTAAAGAAAACCCAAGAACACTGTTTCAAGGCTAGAGGGATCCTGAGGTCACTGTAGCAACACGAAAGAGCTCCGTGGACCAAGAATCAACTCGAGATGAGTGGTTAGTCCCTGGCTTCGACTTCAGAGGAATACCACCTTACCACAAGCACCTCAAGAGGAGGCTTCTCTCAGCTCTAGGTATGTGAGAGGGACCCTGAATTTGCGGCCTCAAGTGGAATGGACACCGCGATGCCCTGACTCGAAATAAGGCCGGATATCCCTGCAGTGACTTGAATGCAGGCTCGTCTTGCATCTCCCAAGAAGAAAGGATGTCTGAATCCCCTGTGGAGACCACAGAGAAAGACCTAGTTCCCCACCTGATCGCGACCGGAGGCCTCACATCCTTTGAAAACTCAAGAGGTATGCGGAGATCAGTGCCTCCAAAGGAGACGATGCCTGACTCCTCGTGAAACTTGATAGGAGTCCCAGGATTCCTGTGGTACGTGGATAGGGACCCTTGGTCTCCCGCCTCAGCTGGAGAGGCGTCCCAATTTCCCTGCCAGGCCTCAAGGAGAATCCCGAGTTGTCCCTCGCAAGTAGGCAGGAGTCCTGACGTCGCTGAACAAACACGTGTGTGGAAGGGCCATCCCCGTCGTAACTCGAGAATATACCCCAGGTTCCCGCCGCAACTCGAGAAAAACCATGAGACTTCCCCCTCGCCACGAGATGAGGCCCGATTCCCCTGCACTGCGTGAAGAGCAATTCCGTGTTGAACATCACACATGAAAGGAGCCTTGATTTCCTTGATGGCACTCCAGAGAAACCCCAAGAACACGGTTTCAAGGCTAGAGGGATCCTGAGGTCACTGTAGCAACAGAAAAGAGCTCCGTGCACCAAGAATCAACTCGAGATGAGAGGTTAGTCCCTGGCTTCGACTCCAGAGGAATACCACCTTACCACAAGCACCTCAAGAGCAGGCTTATCTCAGCTCTAGGTATGTGAGAGGGACCCTGAGTTTGCGGCCTCAAGTGGAATGGACACCGCGATGCCCTGACTCGAAATAAGGCCGAATATCCCTGCAGTGACTTGAATGCAGGCTCGTCTTGCATCTCCCAAGACGAAAGGATGTCTGAATCCCCTGTGGAGACCACAGAGAAAACCTACTTCCCCACCTCATCGCGACCGGAGGCCTCACATCCTTTGAAAACTCCAGAGGTACGCGGAGATCAGTGCCTCCAAAGGAGACGATGCCTGACTCCTCGTGAAACTTGATAGGAGTCCCAGGATTTCTGTGGCACGTGGAAAGGGACCCTTGGTCTCCCGCCTCAGCTGGAGAGGCATCCCAATTGCCCTGCCAAGCCCCCAGGAGAATCCCGAGTTGTCCCTCGCAACCAGGCAGGAGTCCTTACGTCGCTGAACAAGCACGTGGGTGGAAGGGCCATCCCAGTTGTAACTAGAGAATATATCCCAGGTTCCCGCCGCAACTCGAGAAAAACCATGAGACTTCCCCCTCGCCGCAAAATGAGGCCCGATTCCCCTGCACTGCGGGCAGAGCAATTCCGTCTTGCACATCACACATGAAAGGAGCCTTGATTTCCTTGATGGCACTCCAGAGAAACCCCAAGAACACTGTTTCAAGGCTAGAGGGATCCTGAGGTCACTGTAGCAACTCGTAAGAGCACCGTAGACCAAAAATCAACTCGAGATGAGAGGTTAGTCCCTGGCTTCGACACCAGAGGAATACCATCTTACCAGAAGCACCTCAAGAGCAGGCTTATCTCAGCTCTAGGTATGTGAGAGGGACCCTCAGTTTGCGGCCTCAAGTGGAATGGAGACCGCGATGCCCTGACTCGAAATAAGGCCGAATATCCCTGCAGTGACTTGAATGCAGGCTCGTCTTCCATCTCCCAAGACGAATGGATGTCTGAATACCCTGTGGAGACCACAGAGAAAACCAACTTCCCCACCTCATCGCGACCGGAGGCCTCACATCCTTTGAAAACTCCAGAGGTACGCGGAGATCAGTGTCTCCAAAGGAGACGATGCCTGACTCCTCGTGAAACTTGATAGGAGTCCCAGGATTCCTGTGGCACGTGGAAAGGGACACTTGGTCTACCGCCTCAGCTGGAGAGGCGTCCCAATTGCCCTGCCAAGCCCCCAGGATAATCCCGAGTTGTTCCTCGCAACTAGGCAGGAGTCCTGACGTCGCTGAACAAACACGTGGGTGGAAGGGCCATCCCCGTCGTAACTCGAGAATATACCCCAGGTTCCCGCCGCAACTCGAGAAAAACCATGAGACTTCCCCCTCGCCGCGAGATGAGGCCCGATTCCCCTGCACTGCGTGCAGAGCAATTCCGTCTTGCACATCACACATCAAAGGAGACTTGATTTCCTTGATGGCATTCCAGAGAAACCCCAAGAACACTGTATCAAGGCTAGAGGGATCCTGAGGTCACTGTAGCCACACGAGAGAGCTCCGTGGACCAAAAATCAACTCGAGTTGAGAGGTTAGTCCCTGGTTTCGACTCCAGAGGAATACCACCTTACCACAAGCACCTCAAGAGGAGGCTTCTCTCAGCTCTAGGTATGTGAGAGGGACCCTGAGTTTGCGGCCTCAAGTGGAATGGACACCGCGATGCACTGACTCGAAATAGGGCCGAATATCCCCGCAGTGACTTGAATGCAGGCTTGTCTTGCATCTCCCAAGACGAAAGGATGTCTGAATCCCCTGTGGAGACCACAGAGAAAGACCTAGTTCCCCACCTCATCGCGACCGGAGGCTTCACATCCTTTGAAAACTCCAGAGGTACGCGGAGATCAGTGCCTCCAAAGGAGACGATGCCTGACTCCTCGTGAAACTTGATAGGAGTCCCAGGATTCCTGTGGCACGTGGAAAGGGACGCTTGGTCTCCCGCCTCAGCTGGAGAGGCTTCCCAATTGCCCTGCCAAGCCTCGAGGAGAATCCCGAATTGTCCCTCGCAACTAGGCAGGAGTCCTGACGTGGCTGGACAAACACGTGGGTGGAAGGGCCATCCCCGTCGTAACTCGAGAATATACCCCAGGTTCCCGCCGCAACTCGAGAAAAACCATGAGACTTCCCCCTCTCCGAAAAATGAGGCCCGATACCCTGCACTGCGTGCAAAGCAATTCCCTGTTGCACATCACCCATGAAAGGAGCCTTGATTTCCTTGATGGCACTCCAGAGAAACCCCAAGAACACTGTTTCAAGGCTAGAGGGATCCTGAGGTCACTGTAGCAACACGAAAGAGCTCCGTGGACCACAAATCAACTCGAGATGAGAGGTTAGTCCCTGGCTTCGACTCCAGAGGAATGCCACCTTACCACAAGCATCTCAATAGGAGGCTTCTCTCAGCTCTAGGTATGTGAGAGGGACCCTGAGTTTGCGGCCTCAAGTGGAATGGAGACCGCGATGCCCTGACTCGAAATAAGGCCGAATTTCCCTGCAGTGACTTGAATGCAGGCTCGTCTTGCATCTCCCAAGACGAAAGGATGTCTGAATCCCCTGTGGAGACCACAGAGAAAACCTACTTCCCCACCTCATCGCGACCGGAGGCCTCACATCCTTTGAAAACTCCAGAGGTACGCGGAGATCAGTGCCTCCAAAGGAGACGATGCCTGACTCCTCGTGAAACTTGATAGGAGTCCCAGGATTTCTGTGGCACGTGGAAAGGGACCCTTGGTCTCCCGCCTCAGCGGGACAGGCATCCCAATTGCCCTGCCAAGCCCCCAGGAGAATCCCGAGTTGTCCCTCGCAACTAGGCAGGAGTCCTGACGTCGCTGAACAAGCACGTGGGTGGAAGGGCCATCCCAGTTGTAACTAGAGAATATACCCCAGGTTCCCGCCGCAACTCGAGAAAAACCATGAGACTTCCCCCTCGCCGCAAAATGAGGCCCGATTCCCCTGCACTGCGGGCAGAGCAATTCCGTCTTGCACATCACACATGAAAGGAGCCTTGATTTCCTTGATGGCACTCCAGAGAAACCCCAAGAACACTGTTTCAAGGCTAGAGGGATCCTGAGGTCACTGTAGCAACTCGAAAGAACTCCGTAGACCAAAAATCAACTCGAGATGAGAGGTTAGTCCCTGGCTTCGACTCCAGAGGAATACCATCTTACCACAAGCACCTCAGGAGCAGGTTTATCTCAGCTCTAGGTATGTGAGAGGGACCCTGAGTTTGCGGCCTCAAGTGGAATGGACACCGCGATGCCCTGACTCGAAATCAGGCCGGGTATCCCTGCAGTGATTAGAATGCAGGCTCGTCTTGCGTCTCTCAAGATGAAAGGATGTCTGAATCCCCTGTGGAGACCACAGAGAAAGACCTAGTTCCCAACCTCATCGCGACCATGCCTCACATCCATTGGAAACTCCAGAGGTACGCGGAGATCAGTGCCTCCAAAGTAGACGATGCCTGACTCCTCGTGAAACTTGATAGGGGTCCCAGGATTCCTGTGGCACGTGGAAAGGGACCCTTGGTCTCCCGCCTCAGCTGGAGAGGCATCCCAATTGCCCTGACAAGCCTCGAGGAGAATCCCGAGTTGTCCCTCGCAACTAGGCAGGAGTCCTGACGTGGCTGAACAAACACGTGGGTGGAAGTGCCATCCCCGTCGTAAGTCGAGTATATACCCCAGGTTCCCGCCGCAACTCAAGAAAAACCATGAGACTTCCCCCTCGCCGCGACATGAGGCCCGATTCCTCTGCACTGCGTGCAGAGCAATTCCGTGTTGCACTTCACACATGAAAGGAGCCTTGATTTCCTTGATGGCACTCCAGAGAAACCCGAAGAACACTGTTTCAAGGCTAGAGGGATCCTGAGGTCACTGTAGCAACACGAAAGAGCTCCGTGGACGCAAAATCAACTCGAGATGAGAGGTTATTCCCTGGCTTCGACTAAAGAGAAATACCACATTACCACAAGCCCCTCAAGAGGAGGCTTCTCTCAGTCTATGTATGTGAGAGGGAACCTGAATTTGAGGCCTCAAATGGAATGGACACCGCAATGCCCTGACTCGAAATAAGGCCGGATATCCCTGCAGTGACTTGAATGCAGGCTCGTCTTGTGTCTCCCAAGAAGAAAGGATGTCTGAATCCCCTGTGGAGACCACAGAGAAAGACCTAGTTCCCCACCTCATCACGACCGGAGGCCTCACATCCTTTGAATACTCCAGAGGTATGCGGAGATCAGTGCCTCCAAAGGAGACGATGCCTGACTCCTCGTGAAACTTGATAGGAGTCCCAGGATTCCTGTGGCACGTGGAAAGGGACCCTTGGTCTCCCGCCTCAGCTGGACAGGCGTCCCAATTTCTCTGCCAGGCCTCGAGGAGAATCCCGAGTTGTCCCTCGCAACTAGGCAGGAGTCCTGTCGTCGCTGAACAAACACGTGGGTGGAAGAGCCATCCCCGTCGTAACTCGAGAATATAACCCAGGTTCCCGCCGCAATTCGAGAAAAACCATGAGACTTCCCCCTCGCCGCGAGATGAGGCCTGGTTCCTCTGCACTGCATGCAGAGCAATTCCGTCTTGCACATCACACATGAAAGGAGACTTGATTTCCTTGATGGCACTCCAGAGAAACCCCAAGAACACTGTTTCAAGGCTAGAAGGATCGTGAGGTCACTGTAGCAACAGAAAAGAGCTCCGTGGACCAAGAATCAACTCGAGATGAGAGGTTAGTCCCTGGCTTCGACTCCAGAGGAATACCACCTTACCACAAGCATCTCAAGAGGAGGCTTCTCTCAGCTCTAGGTATGTGAGAGGGACCCTGAGTTTGCGGCGTCAAGTGGGATGGACACCGCGAAGCCCTGACTCGAAATCAGGCCGGATATCCCTGCAGTGACTTGAATGCAGGCTCGTCTTGCATCTCCCAAGACGAAAGAATGTCTGAATCCCCTGTGGAGACCACAGAAAAAGACCTAGTTCCCCACCTCATCGCGACCGGAGGCCTCACATCCTTTGAAAACTCCAGAGGTATGCGGAGATCAGTGCCTCCAACGGAGACGATGCCTGACTCCTCGTGAAACTTGATAGGAGTCCCAGGATTCCTGTGGCACGTGGAAAGGGACCCTTGGTCTCCCGCCTCAGCTGGAGAGGCATCCCAAATGCCCTGCCAGCCCCCAGGAGAATCCCGAGTTGTCCCTCGCAACTAGGCAGGAGTCCTGACGTCGCTGAACAAGCACGTGGGTGGAAGGGCCATCCCAGTTGTAACTAGAGAATATACCCCAGGTTCCCGCCGCAACTCGAGAAAAACCATGAGACTTCCCTCTCGCCGCAAAATGAGGCCTGATTCCCCTGCACTGCGGGCAGAGCAATTCCGTCTTGCACATCACACATGAAAGGAGCCTTGATTTCCTTGATGGCACTCCAGAGAAACCCCAAGAACACTGTTTCAAGGCTAGAGGGATCCTGAGGTCACTGTAGCAACTCGAAAGAGCTCCGTAGACCAAAAATAAACTCAAGATGAGAGGTTAGTCCTTGGCTTCGACTCCAGAGGAATACCATCTTACCACAAGCACCTCAAGAGCAGACTTATCTCAGCTCTAGGTATGCGAGAGGGACCCTGAGTTTGCGGCCTCAAGTGGAATGGAGACCGCGATGCCCTGACTCGAAATAAGGCCGAATATCCCTGCAGTGACTTGAATGCAGGCTCGTCTTCCATCGCCCAAGATGAAAGGATGTCTGAATACCCTGTGGAGACCACAGAGAAAACCTACCTCCCCACCTCATCGCGACCGGAGGCCTCACATCCTTTGAAAACTCCAGAGGTATGCGGAGATCAGTGCCTCCAAAGGAGACGATGCCTGACTCCTCGTGAAACTTGATAGGAGTCCCAGGATTCCTGTGGCACGTGGAAAGGACACTGAGTCTCCCGCCTCAGCTGGAGAGGCGTCCCAATTGCCCTGCCAAGCCTCGAGGAGAATCCCGAGTGGTCCCTCGCAACTAGGCAGGAGTCCTGACGACGCTGAACAAACACGTCGGTGGAAGGGCCATCCCCGTCGTAACTCGAGAATATACCCCAGGTTCCCGCCGCAACTCGAGAAAAACCATGAGACTTCCCCCTCGCCGCGAGATGAGGCCCGATTCCCCTGCACTGCGTGCAGAGCAATTCCGTGTTGCACATCACACATGAAAGGAGCCTTGATTTCCTTGATGGCACTCCAGAGAAACCCCAGAACACTCTTTCAAGGCTAGAGGGATCCTGAGGTCACTGTAGCAACACGAAAGAGCTCCGTGGACCAAGAATCAACTCCAGATGAGAGGTTAGTCCCTGGCTTCGACTCCAGACGAATACCACATTACCACAAGCACCTCAAGAGGAGGCTTCTCTCAGCTCTAGGTATGTGAGAGGGACCCTGAGTTTGCGACCTCAAGTGGAATGGACACCGCGATGCCCTGACTCGAAATCAGGCCGGATATCCCTGCAGTGACTTGAATGCAGGCTCGTCTTGCATCTCCCAAGACGAAAGGATGTCTGAATCCCCTGTGGAGACCACAGAGAAAGACCTAGTTCCTCACCTCATCGGGACCGGAGGCCTCACATCCTTTGACAAATCCAGAGGTACGCGGAGATCAGTGCCTCCAAAGGAGACGATGCCTGACTCCTCGTGAAACTTGATAGGAGTCTCAGGATTCCTGTGGCACGTGGAAAGGAACCCTTGGTCTCCCGTCTCAGCTGGAGAGGCATCCCAGTTGCCCTACCAAGCCTCGAGGACAATCCCGAGTTGTCCCTCGCAACTAAGCAGGAGTCCTGACGTCGCTGAACAAACACGTGGGTGGAAGGGCAATCCCCGTCGTAACTCGAGAATATACCCCAGGTTCCCGCCGCAACTCAAGAAAAACCATGAGACTTCCCCCTCGCCCCGAGATGAGGCCCGATTCCTCTGCACTGCGTGCAGAGCAATTCCATCTTGAACATCACACATGAAAGGAGCCTTGATTTCCTTGATGGCACTCCAGAGAAACCCCAAGAACACTGTTTCAAGGCTAGAGGGATCCTGAGGTCACTGTAGCAACACGAAAGAGCTCCGTGGACCCAGAATCAACTCGAGATGAGAGGTTAGTCCCTGGCTTCGACTCCAGAGGAATACCACCTTACCACAAGCACCTCAAGAGGAGGCTTCTCTCAGCTCTAGGTATGTGAGAGGGACCCTGAGTTTGCAGCCTCAAGTGGAATGTACACCACGATGCCCTGACTCGAAATAAGTCCGGATATCCCTGCAGTGACTTGAATGCAGGCTCGTCTTACATCTCCCATGACGAAAGGATGTCTGAATCCCCTGTGGAGCCACAGAGAAAGACCTAGTTCCCCACCTCATCGTGACCAGAGGCCTCACATCCTTTGACAAATCCAGAGGTACGCGGAGATCAGTGCCTCCAAAGGAGACGATGCGGGACTCCTCGTGAAACTTGATAGGAGTCTCAGGATTCCTGTGGCACGTGGAAAGGAACCCTTGGTCTCCCGCCTCATCTGGAGAGGCATCCCAATTGCCCTGCCAAGCCTTGAGTAGAATCCCGAGTTGTCCCTTGCAACTAGGCAGGAGTCGTGACGTGGCTGAACAAACACCTGGGTGGAAGGGCCATCCCTGTCGTAACTCGAGAATATACCCCAGGTTCCCGCCGCAACTCAAGAAAAACCATGAGACTTCCCCCTCTCCGCGAGATGAGGCCCGATTCCCCTGCACTGCCTGCAGAGCAATTCCGTGTTGCACATCACATATGAAAGGAGCCTTGATTTCCTTCATGGCACTCCAGAGAAACCCCAAGAACACTCTTTCAAGGCTAGAGGGATCCTGAGGTCACTGTAGCAACACGAAAGAGCTCCGTGGACCAAGAATCAACTCCAGATGAGAGGTTAGTCCCTGGCTTCGACTCCAGAGGAATACCACCTTACCACAAGCACCTCAAGAGGAGGTTTCTCTCAGCTCTAGGTATGTGAGAGGGACCCTGAGTTTGCGGCCTCAAGTGGAATGGACACCGCGATGCCCTGACTCGAAATCAGGCCGGGTATCCCTGCAGTGATTAGAATGCAGGCTCGTCTTGCGTCTCTCAAGATGAAAGGATGTCTGAATCCCCTGTGGAGACCACAGAGAAAGACCTAGTTCCCAACCTCATCGCGACCAGATGCCTCACATCCTTTGGAAACTCCAGAGGTACGCGGAGATCAGTGCCTCCAAAGTAGACGATGCCTGACTCTTCGTGAAACTTGATAGGAGTCCCAGGATTCCTGTGGCACGTGGAAAGGGACCCTTGGTCTCCCGCCTCAGCTGGAGAGGCATCCCAATTGCCCTGACAAGCCTCGAGGAGAATCCCGAGTTGTCCCTCGCAACTAGGCAGGAGTCCTGACGTGGCTGAACAAACACGTGGGTGGAAGTGCCATCCCCGTTGTAACTCGAGTATATACCCCAGGTTCCCGCCGCAACTCGAGAAAAACCATGAGACTTCCCCCTCGCCGCGAGATGAGGCCCGATTCCCCTGCACTGCGTGCAGAGCAATTCCGTGTTGCACATCACACATGAAAGGAGCCTTGATTTCCTTGATGGCACTCCAGAGAAACCCGAAGAACACTGTTTCAAGGCTAGAGGGATCCTGAGGTCACTGTAGCAACACGAAAGAGCTCCGTGGACGCAAAATCAACTCGAGATGAGAGGTTATTCCCTGGCTTTGACTCCAGAGAAATACCACATTACCACAAGCCCCTCAAGAGGAGGCTTCTCTCAGCTCTATGTATGTGAGAGGGAACCTGAATTTGAGGCCTCAAATGGAATGGACACCGCAATGCCCTGACTCGAAATAAGGCCGGATATCCCTGCAGTGACTTGAATGCAGGCTCGTCTTGCGTCTCCCAAGAAGAAAGGATGTCTGAATCCCCTGTGGAGACCACAGAGAAAGACCTAGTTCCCCAGCTCATCACGACCGGAGGCCTCACATCCTTTGAATACTCCAGAGGTATGCGGAGATCAGTGCCTCCAAAGGAGACGATGCCTGACTCCTCGTGAAACTTGATAGGAGTCCCAGGATTCCTGTGGCACGTGGAAAGGGACCCTTGGTCTCCCGCCTCAGATGGACAGGCGTCCCAATTTCTCTGCCAGGCCTCGAGGAGAATCCCGAGTTGTCCCTCGCAACTAGGCAGGAGTCCTGTCGTCGCTGAGCAAACACGTGGGTGGAAGAGCCATCCCCGTCGTAACTCGAGAATATAACCCAGGTTCCCGCCGCAACTCGAGAAAAACCATGAGACTTCCCCCTCGCCGCGAGATGAGTCCCAATTAACCTGCACTCCGTGCAGAGCAATTCCGTCTTGCACATCACACATGAAAGGAGACTTGATTTCCTTGATGGCACTCCAGAAAAACCCCAAGAACACTGTTTCAGGGCTAGAAGGATCCTGAGGTCACTGTAGCAACAGAAAAGAGCTCCGTGGACCAAGAATCAACTCGAGATGAGAGGTTAGTCCCTGGCTTCGACTCCAGAGGAATACCACCTTACCACAAGCATCTCAAGAGGAGGCTTCTCTCATCTCTAGGTATGTGAGAGGAACCCTGAGTTTGCGGCCTCAAGTGGGATGGACACCGCGAAGCCCTGACTCGAAATCAGGCCGGATATCCCTGCAGTGACTTGAATGCAGGCTCGTCTTGCATCTCCCAAGACGAAAGAATGTCTGAATCCCCTGTGGAGACCACAGAAAAAGACCTAGTTCCCCACCTCATCGCGACCGGAGGCCTCACATCCTTTGAAAACTCCAGAGGTACGCGGAGATCAGTGCCTCCAACGGAGACGATGCCTGACTCCTCGTGAAACTTGATAGGAGTCCCAGGATTCCTGTGGCACATGGAAAGGGACCCTTGGTCTCCCGCCTCAGCTGGAGAGGCATCCCAAATGCCCTGCCAGCACCCAGGAGAATCCCGAGTTGTCCCTCGCAACTAGGCAGGAGTCCTGACGTCGCTGAACAAGCACGTGGGTGGAAGGGCCATCCCAGTTGTAACTAGAGATTATACCCCAGGTTCCCTCCGCAACTCGAGAAAAACCATGAGACTTCCCTCTCGCCGCAAAATGAGGCCTGATTCCCCTGCACTGCGGGCAGAGCAATTCCGTCTTGCACATCACACATGAAAGGAGCCTTGATTTCCTTGATGGCACTCCAGAGAAACCCCAAGAACACTGTTTCAAGGCTAGAGGGATCCTGAGGTCACTCTGGCAACTCGAAAGAGCTCCGTAGACCAAAAATAAACTCAAGATGAGAGGTTAGTCCTTGGCTTCGACTCCAGAGGAATACCATCTTACCACAATCACCTCAAGAGGAGGCTTCTCTCAGCTCTAGATATGTGAGAGGGACCCTGAGTTTGCGGCCTCAAGTGGAATGGACACTGCGATGCCCTGACGCGAAATAAGGCCGGATATCCCTGCAGTGACTTGAATGCAGGCTCGTCTTGCATCTCCCAAGACGAAAGGATGTCTGAATCCCCTGTGGAGACCACAGAGAAACACCTAATTCCCCACCTCATCGCGACCGGAGGCCTCACATCCTTTGAAAACGCCAGAGGTACGCGGAGATCAGTGCCTCCAAAGGAGACGATGCCTGACTCCTCGTGAAACTTGATAGGAGTCCCAGGATTCCTGTGCCACGTGGAAAGGGACCCTTGGTCTCCCGCCTCAGCTGGAGAGGCATCCCATTGTCCTGCCAAGCCTCGAGGAGAATCCCGAGTTGTCCCTCGCAACAAGGCAGGAGTCCTGACGTCGCTGAACAAACACGTGGGTGGAAGGGCCATCCTCGTCGTAACTCGAGAATATACCCCAGGTTCCCGCCGCAACTCGAGAAAAACCATGAGACTTCCCCCTCGCCGCGAGATGAGGCCCGATTCCCCTGCACTGCGTGCAGAGCAATTCCGTGTTGCACATCACACATGAAAGGAGCCTTGATTTCCTTGATGGCACTCCAGAGAAACCCCAAGAACACTGTTTCAAGGCTAGAGGGATCCTGAGGTCACTGTAGCAACACGAAAGTGCTCCGTGGTCCAACAATTAACTCGAGATGAGAGGTTAGTCCCTGGCTTCGACTCCAAAGGAATACCACCTTACCACAAGCACCTCAAGAGGAGGCTTCTCTCAGCTCTACCTATGTGCTGAGTTTGCGGTCTCAAGTGGAATGGACATCGCGATGCCCTGACTCGAAATAAGGCCGAATATCCCTGCAGTGACTTGAATGCAGGCTCGTCTTGCATCTCCCAAGACGAAAGGATGTCCGAATCCCCTGTGGAGACCAAAGAAAAAGACCTAGTTCCCCACCTCATCGCGACCGGAGGCCTCACGTCCTTTGAAAACTCCAGAGGTACGCGGAGATCAGTGCCTCCAAAGGAGACGATGCCTGACTCCTCGTGAAACTTGATAGGAGTCCCAGGATTCCTGTGGCACGTGGAAAGGGACCCTTGGTCTCCCGCCTCAGCTGGAGAGGCGTCCCAATTGCCCTGCCAAGCCTCGAGGAGAATCCAGAGTTGTCCCTCGAAACTAGGCAGGAGTCCTGACGTCGCTAAACAAACACGTGGGTGGAAGGGCCATCCCCGTCGTAACTCGAGAATATACCCCAGGTTCCCGCCGCAACTCGAGAAAAACCATGAGACTTCCCCCTCGCCGCGAGATGAGACCCGATTCCCCTGCACTGCGTGCAGAGCAATTCCGTGTTGCACATCACACATGAAAGGAGCCTTGATTTCCTTGATGGCACTCCAGAGAAACCCCAAGAACACTGTTTCAAGGCTAGAGGGATCCTGAGGTCACTGTAGCAACACGAAAGAGCTCCATGGACCAAAAATCAACTCGAGATGAGAGGTTAGTCCCTGGCTTCGACTCCAGAGGAATACCACCTTACCACAAGCACCTCAAGAGGAGGCTTCTCTCAGCTCTAGGTATGTGAGAGGGACCCTGAGTTTGGGGCCTCAAGTGGAATGGACACCGCGATGCCCTGACTCGAAATAAGGCCGGATATCCCTGCAGTGACTTGAATGCAGGCTAGTCTTGCATCTCCCAAGACGAAACGATGTCTGAATCCCCTGTGGAGACCACAGAGAAAGACCTAGTTCCCCACCTCATCGCGACAGGAGGCCTCACATCCTTTGAAAACTCCAGAGGTACGCGGAGATCAGTGCCTCCAAGGGAGACGATGCCTGACTCCTCGTGAAACTTGATAGGAGTCCCAGGATTCCTGTGGCACCTGGAAAGGGACTCTTGATCTCCCGCCTCAGCTGGAGAGGCGTCCCAATTGCCCTGCCAAGCCTCGAGGAGAATCCCGAGTTGTCCCTCGCAACTAGGCAGGAGTCCTGACGTCGCTGAAGAAACACGTGAGTGGAAGGGCCATCCCCGTTGTAACTCGAGAATATACCCCAGGTTCCCGCCGCAACTCGAGAAAAACCATGAGACTTCCCCCTAACCGCGAAATGAGGCCCGATTACCGTGCACTGCATGCAGAGCAATTCCGTGTTGCACATCACACATGAAAGGAGCCTTGATTTCCTTGATGGCACTCCAGAGAAACCCCAAGAACACTGTTTCAAGGCTAGAGGGATCCTGAGGTCACTGTAGCAACAGGAAAGAGCTCCGTGGACCAAAAATCAACTCGAGATGAGAGGTTAGTCCCTGGCTTCGACTCCAGAGGAATACCACCTTACCACAAGCACCTCAAGAGGAGGCTTCTCTCAGCTCTATGTATGTGAGAGGGACCCTGAGTTTGCGGCCTCAAGTGGAATGGACACCGCGATGCCGTGACTCGAAATAAGGCCGGATATCCCTGCAGTGACTTGAATGCAGGCTCGTCTTGCATCTCCCAAGACGAAAGGATGTCTGAATCCCCTGTGGAGACCACAGAGAAAGACCTAGTTTCCCACCTCATCGCGACCGGAGGCCTCACATCCTTTGAAAACTTCAGAGGTACGCGGAGATCAGTGCCTCCAAAGGAGACGATGCCTGACTCCTCCTGAAACTTGATAGGAGTCCCAGCATTCCTGTGGCACGTGGAACGGGACACTTGGTCTCCCACCTCAGCTGGAGAGGCGTCCCAATTGCCCTGCCAAGCCTCGAGGAGAATCCCGAGTTATCCCTCGCAACTAGGCAGAAGTCCTGACTTCGCTGAACAAACACGTGGGTGGAAGGGCCATTCCCGTCGTAACTCGCGAATATACCCTAGGTTCCCGCCGCAACTCGAGAAAAACCATGAGACTTCCCCCTCGCCGCGAGATGAGGCCCGATTCCCCTGCACTGCGTGCAGAGCAATTCCGTGTTGCACATCACACATGAAAGGAGCCTTGATTTCCTTGATGGCACTCCAGAGAAACCCCAAGAACACTGTTTCAAGGCTAGAGGGATCCTGAGGTCACTGTAGCAACACGAAAGAGTTCCGTGGACCAAAAATCAATTCGAGATGAGAGGTTAGTCCCTGGCTTCGACTCCAGAGGAATACCACCTTACCACAAGCACCTCAAGAGGAGGCTTCTCTCAGCTCTAGCTATGAGAGAGGGACCCTGAGTTTGCAGCCTCAAGTGGAATGGACACCACGATACCCTGACTCGAAATAAGGCCGGATATCCCTGCAGTGACTTGAATGCAGGCTCGTCTTGCATCTCCCAAGACGAAAGGATGTCTGAATCCCCTGTGGAGAACACAGAGAACGACCTAGTTCCCCACCTCATCGCGACCGGAGGCCTCACATCCTTTGAAAACTCCAGAGGTACGCGGAGATCAGTGCCTCCTTAGGAGACGATGCCTGACTCCTCGTGAAACTTGATAGGAGTCCCAGGATTCCTGTGGCACGTGGAAAGGGACCCTGGGTCTCCCGCCTCAGCTGGAGAGGCGTCGCAATTGCCCTGCCAAGCCTCGAGGAGAATCCCGAGTTGTCCCTCGCAACTAGGCAGGAGTCCTGCCGTCGCTGAACAAACACGTGGGTGGAAGGGCCATTCCCGTCGTAACTCGAGAATATACCCCAGGTTCCCGCCGCAACTCGAGAAAAACCATGAGACTTCCCCCTCGCCGCGAGATGAGGCCCGATTCCCCTGCACTGCGTGCAGAGCAATTCCGTGTTGCACATCACACATGAAAGGAGCCTTGATTTCCTTGATGGCACTCCAGAGAAACCCCAAGAACACTGTTTCAAGGCTAGAGGGATCCTGAGGTCACTCTAGCAACACGAAAGAGCTCCGTGGACCACAAATCAACTCAAGATGAGAGGTTAGTCCCTGGCTTCGACTCCAGAGGCATACCACCTTACCACAAGCACCTCAAGAGGAGGCTTCTCTCAGCTCTAGCTATGTGAGAGGGACCCTGAGTTTGCTGCCTCAAGTGGAATGGACACTGCGATGCCCTGACGCAAAATAAGGCCGGATATCCCTGCAGTGACTTGAATGCAGGCTCGTTTTTCATCTCCCAAGACGAAAGGATGTCTGAATCCCCTGTGGAGACCACAGAGAAAGACCTAGTTCCCCACCTCATGTCGACCGGAGGCCTCACATCCTTTAAAAACTCCAAAGGTACTCGGAGATCAGTGCCTCCAAAGGAGACGATGCCTGACTCCTCGTGAAACTTGATAGGAGTCCCAGGATTCCTGTGGCTCGTGGAAAGGGACCCTTGGTCTCCCGCCTCAGCTGGAGAGGCATCCCAATTGCCCTGCCAAGCCTCAAGTAGAATCCCGAGTTGTCCCTCGCAACTAGGCAGGACTCCTGACGTCGCTGAACAAACACGTGGGTGGAAGGGCCATCCCCGTCGTAACTCGAGAATATACCCCAGGTTCCCGCCGCAACTCGAGAAAAACCATGAGACTTCCCCCTCGCCGCGACATGAGGCCCGATTCCCCTGCACTGCGTGCAGAGCAATTCCGTGTTGCACATCACACATGACAGGAGCCTTGATTTCCTTGATGGCACTCCAGAGAAACCCCAAGAACACTGTTTCAAGGTTGAGGGATCCTGAGGTCACTGTAGCAACACGAAAGAGCTCCGTGGACCAAAAATCAACTCGAGATGAGAGGTTAGTCCCTGGCTTCGACTCCAGAGGAATACCACCTTACCACAAGCACCTCAAGAGGAGGCTTCTCTCAGCTCTAGGTATGTGAGAGGGACCCTGAGTTTGCGGCCTCAAGTGGAATGGACACCGCGATTCTCTGACGCGAAATAAGGCCGGATATCCCTGCAGTGACTTGAATGCAGGCTCGTCATGCATCTCCCAAGACGAAAGGATGTCTGAATCCCCTGTGGAGACCACAGAGAAAGACCTAGTTCCCCACCTCATCGCGACCGGAGGCCTCACATCCTTTAAAAACTCCAGAGGTACGCGGAGATCAGTGCCTCCAAAGGAGACGATGCCTGACTCCTCGTGAAACTTGATAGGACTCCCAGGATTCCTGTGGCACGTGGAAAGGGACCCTTGGTCTCCCGCCTCAGCTGGAGAGGCATCCCAATTGCCCTGCCAAGCCTCGAGGAGAATCCCGAGTTGTCCCACGCAACTAGGCAGGAGTCCTGACGTCGCTGAACAAACACGTGGGTGGAAGGACCATCCCCGTCGTAACTCGAGAATATACCCCAGGTTCCCGCCGCAACTCGAGAAAAACCATGATACTTCACACTCGCCGCGAGATGAGGCCCGATTCCCCTGCACTGCGTGCAGAGCAATTCCGTGTTGCACATCACACATGAAAGGAGCCTTGATTTCCTTGATGGCACTCCAGAGAAACCCCAAGAACACTGTTTCAAGGCTAGAGGGATCCGGAGGTCACTGTAGCAACACGAAAGAGCTCCGAGGACCAAAAATCAACTCGAGATGAGAGGTTAGTCCCTGGCTTCTACTCCAGAGGAATACCACCTTACCACAAGCACCTCAAGAGGAGGCTTCTCTCAGCTCTAGCTATGTGAGAGGGACCCTGCGTTTGCGGCCTCAAGTGGAATGGACACCGCGATTCCCTGACGCGAAATAAGGCCGGATATCCCTGCAGTGACTTGAATGCAGGCTCGTCTTGCATCTCCCAAGACGAAAGGATGTCTGAATCCCCTGTGGAGACCACAGAGAAAGACCTAGTTCCCCACCTCATCGCGAGCGGAGGCCTCACATCCTTTGAAAACTCCAGAGGTACGCGCAGATCAGTGCCTCCAAAGGAGACGACGCCTGACTCCTCGTGAAACTTGATAGGAGTCCCAGGATTCCTGTGCCACGTGGAAAGGGACCCTTGGTCTCCCGCCTCAACTGGAGAGGCATCCCAATTGCCCTGCCAAGCCTCGAGGAGAATCCCGAGTTGTCCCTCGCAACTAGGCAGGAGTCCTGGCGTCGCTGAACAAACACGTGGGTGGAAGGGCCATCCCCGTCGTAACTCGAGAATATACCCCAGGTTCCCGCCGCAACTCGAGAAAAACCATGAGACTTCCCCCTCGCCGCGAGATGAGGCCCGATTCCCCTGCAGTGCGTGCAGAGCATTTCCGTGTTGCACATCACACATGAAAGGAGCCTTGATTTCCTTGATGGCACTCCAGAGAAACCCCAAGAACACTGTTTCAAGGCTGGAGGGATCCTGAGGTCCCTGTAGCAGCACGAAAGAGCTCCGTGGACCATGAATCGACTCGAGATGAGAGGTTAGTCCCTGGCTTCGACTCCAGAGGAATACCACCTTACCACAAGCACCTCAAGAGGAGGCTTCTCTCAGCTCTAGGTATGTGAGAGGGACCCTGAGTTTGCGGCCTCAAGTGGAATGGAGACCGCGATGCCCTGACTCGAAATAAGGCCGGATATCCCTGCAGTGACTTGAATGCAGGCTCGTCTTGCATCTCCCAAGACGAAAGGATGTCTGAATCCCCTGTGGAGAACACAGAGAACGACCTAGTTCCCCACCTCATCGCTACCGGAGGCCTCACATCCTTTGAAAACTCCAGAGGTACGCGGAGATCAGTGCCTCCAAAGGAGACGATGCCTGACTCCTCGTGAAACTTGATAGGAGTCCCAGGATTCCTGTGGCACGTGGAAAGGGACCCTGGGTCTCCCGCCTCAGCTGGAGAGGCGTCGCAATTGCCCTGCCAAGCCTCGAGGAGAATCCCGAGTTGTCCCTCGCAACTAGACAGGAGTCCTGCCGTCGCTGAACAAACACGTGGGTGGAAGGGCCATTCCCGTCGTAACTCGAGAATATACCCCAGGTTCCCGCCGCAACTCGAGAAAAACCATCAGACTTCCCCCTCGCCGCGACATGAGGCCCGATTCCCCTGCACTGCGTGCAGAGCAATTCCGTGTTGCACATCACACATGACAGGAGCCTTGATTTCCTTGATGGCACTCCAGAGAAACCCCAAGAACACTGTTTCAAGTTTGAGGGATCCTGAGGTCACTGTAGCAACACGAAAGAGCTCCGTGGACCAAAAATCAACTCGAGATGAGAGGTTAGTCCCTGGCTTCGACTCCAGAGGAATACCACCTTACCACAAGCACCTCAAGAGGAGGCTTCTCTCAGCTCTAGGTATGTGAGAGGGACCCTGAGTTTGCGGCCTCAAGTGGAATGGACACCGCGATTCTCTGACGCGAAATAAGGCTGGATATCCCTGCAGTGACTTGAATGCAGGCTCGTCATGCATCTCCCAAGACGAAAGGATGTCTGAATCCCCTGTGGAGACCACAGAGAAAGACCTAGTTCCCCACCTCATCGCGACCGGAGGCCTCAAATCCTTTAAAAACTCCAGAGGTACGCGGAGATCAGTGCCTCCAAAGGAGACGATGCCTGACTCCTCGTGAAACTTGATAGGACTCCCAGGATTCCTGTGGCACGTGGAAAGGGACCCTTGGTCTCCCGTCTCAGCTGGAGAGGCATCCCAATTGCCCTGCCAAGCCTCGAGGAGAATCCCGAGTTGTCCCTCGCAACTAGGCAGGAGTCCTGACGTCGCTGAACAAACACGTGGGTGGAAGGACCATCCCCGTCGTAACTCGAGAATATACCCCAGGTTCCCGCCGCAACTCGAGAAAAACCATGAGACTTCACACTCGCCGCGAGATGAGGCCCGATTCCCCTGCACTGCGTGCAGAGCAATTCCGTGTTGCACATCACACATGAAAGGAGCCTTGATTTCCTTGATGGCACTCCAGAGAAACCCCAAGAACACTGTTTCAAGGCTAGAGGGATCCGGAGGTCACTGTAGCAACACGAAAGAGCTCCGAGGACCAAAAATCAACTCAAGATGAGAGGTTAGTCCCTGGCTTCTACTCCAGAGGAATACCACCTTACCACAAGCACCTCAAGAGGAGGCTTCTCTCAGCTCTAGCTATGTGAGAGGGACCCTGCGTTTGCGGCCTCAAGTGGAATGGACACCGCGATTCCCTGACGCGAAATAAGGCCGGATATCCCTGCAGTGACTTGAATGCAGGCTCGTCTTGCATCTCCCAAGACGAAAGGATGTCTGAATCCCCTGTGGAGACCACAGAGAAAGACCTAGTTCCCCACCTCATCGCGACCGGAGGCCTCACATCCTTTGAAAACTCCAGAGGTACGCGCAGATCAGTGCCTCCAAAGGAGACGACGCCTGACTCCTCGTGAAACTTGATAGGAGTCCCAGGATTCCTGTGCCACGTGGAAAGGGACCCTTGGTCTCCCGCCTCAACTGGAGAGGCATCCCAATTGCCCTGCCAAGCCTCGAGGAGAATCCCGAGTTGTCCCTCGCAACTAGGCAGGAGTCCTGGCGTCGCTGAACAAACACGTGGGTGGAAGGGCCATCCCCGTCGTAACTCGAGAATATACCCCAGGTTCCCGCCGCAACTCGAGAAAAACCATGAGACTTCCCCCTCGCCGCGAGATGAGGCCCGATTCCCCTGCAGTGCGTGCAGAGCAATTCCGTGTTGCACATCACACATGAAAGGAGCCTTGATTTCCTTGATGGCACTCCAGAGAAACCCCAAGAACACTGTTTCAAGGCTGGAGGGATCCTGAGTTCCCTGTAGCAGCACGAAAGAGCTCCGTGGACCATGAATCAACTCGAGATGAGAGGTTAGTCCCTGGCTTCGACTCCAGAGGAATACCACCTTACCACAAGCACCTCAAGAGGAGGCTTCTCTCAGCTCTAGGTATGTGAGAGGGACCCTGAGTTTGCGGCCTCAAGTGGAATGGAGACCGCGATGCCCTGACTCGAAATAAGGCCGGATATCCCTGCAGTGACTTGAATGCAGGCTCGTCTTGCATCTCCCAAGACGAAAGGATGTCTGAATCCCCTGTGGAGAACACAGAGAACGACCTAGTTCCCCACCTCATCGCTACCGGAGGCCTCACATCCTTTGAAAACTCCAGAGGTACGCGGAGATCAGTGCCTCCAAAGGAGACGATGCCTGACTCCTCGTGAAACTTGATAGGAGTCCCAGGATTCATGTGGCACGTGGAAAGGGACCCTGGGTCTCCCGCCTCAGCTGGAGAGGCGTCGCAATTGCCCTGCCAAGCCTCGAGGAGAATCCCGAGTTGTCCCTCGCAACTAGGCAGGAGTCCTGCCGTCGCTGAACAAACACGTGGGTGGAAGGGCCATTCCCGTCGTAACTCGAGAATATACCCCAGGTTCCCGCCGCAACTCGAGAAAAACCATGAGACTTCCCCCTCGCCGCGAGATGAGGCCCGATTCCCCTGCACTGCGTGCAGAGCAATTCCGTGTTGCACATCACACATGAAAGGAGCCTTGATTTCCTTGATGGCACTCCAGAGAAACCCCAAGAACACTGTTTCAAGGCTAGAGGGATCCTGAGGTCACTCTAGCAACACGAAAGAGCTCCGTGGACCACAAATCAACTCAAGATGAGAGGTTAGTCCCTGGCTTCGACTCCAGAGGCATACCACCTTACCACAAGCACATCAAGAGGAGGCTTCTCTCAGCTCTAGCTATGTGAGAGGGACCCTGAGTTTGCTGCCTCAAGTGGAATGGACACTGCGATGCCCTGACGCAAAATAAGGCCGGATATCCCTGCAGTGACTTGAATGCAGGCTCGTTTTTCATCTCCCAAGACGAAAGGATGTCTGAATCCCCTGTGGAGATCACAGAGAAAGACCTAGTTCCCCACCTCATGTCGACCGGAGGCCTCACATCCTTTGAAAACTCCAGAGGAACGCGGAGATCAGTGCCTCCAAAGGAGACGATGCCTGACTCCTCGTGAAACTTGATAGGAGTCACAGGATTCATGTCGCACGTGGAAAGGGACCCTGGGTCTCCCGCCTCAGCTGGAGAGGCGTCGCAATTGCCCTGCCAAGCCTCGAGGAGAATCCCGAGTTGTCCCTCGCAACTAGGCAGGAGTCTGACGTCGCTGAACAAACACGTGGGTGGAAGGGCTATCCCCGTCGTAACTCGAGAATATACCCCAGGTTCCCGCCGCAACTCGAGAAAGACCATGAGACTTCCCCCTCGCCGCAAGATGAGGCAGATTTCCCTGCACTGCGTGCAGAGCATTTCCGTGTTGCACATCACACATGAAAGGAGCCTTAATTTCCTTGATGGCACTCCAGAGAAACCCCAAGAACACTGTTTCAAGGCTAGAGGGATCCTGAGGTCACTGTAGCAACACGAAAGAGCTCCGTGGACGAAAAATCAACTCGAGATGAGAGGTTAGTCCCTGGCTTCGACTCCAGAGGAATACCACCTTACCACAAGCACCTCAAGAGGAGGCTTCTCTCAGCTCTAGGTATGTGAGAGGGACCCTGAGTTTGCGGCCTCAAGTGGAATGGACACCGCGATGCCCTGACTCGAAATAAGGCAGGATATCTCTGCAGTGACTTGAATGCAGGCTCGTCTTGCATCTCCCAAGACGAAAGGGTGTCTGAATCCCCTGTGGAGACCACAGAGAAAGACCTAGTTCCCCACATCATCGCGACCGGAGGCCTCACATCCTTTAAAAACTCCAAAGGTACTCGGAGATCAGTGCCTCCAAAGGAGACGATGCCTGACTCCTCGTGAAACTTGATAAGAGTCCCAGGATTCCTGTGGCACGTGGAAAGGGACCCTTGGTCTCCCGCCTCAGCTGGAGAGGCGTCGCAATTGCCCTGCCAAGCCTCGAGTAGAATCCCGAGTTGTCCCTCGCAACTAGGCAGGAGTCCTGACGTCGCTGAACAAACACGTGGGTGGAAGTGCCATCCCCGTCGTAACTCGAGAATATACCCCAGGTTCCCGCCGCAACTCGAGAAAAACCATGAGACTTCCCCCTTGCCGCGACATGAGGCCCGATTCCCCTGCACTGCGTGCAGAGCAATTCCGTGTTGCACATCACACATGACAGGAGCCTTGATTTCCTTGATGGCACTCCAGAGAAACCCCAAGAACACTGTTTCAAGGTTGAGGGATCCTGAGGTCACTGTAGCAACACGAAAGAACTCCGTGGACCAAAAATCAACTCGAGATGAGAGGTTAGTCCCTGGCTTCGACTCCAGAGGAATACCACCTTACCACAAGCACCTCAAGAGGAGGCTTCTCTCAGCTCTAGGTATGTGAGAGGGACCCTGAGTTTGCGGCCTCAAGTGGAATGGACACCGCGATGCCCTGACGCGAAATAAGGCCGGATATCCCTGCAGTGACTTGAATGCAGGCTCGAATTGCATCTCCCAAGACGAAAGGATGTCTGAATCCCATGTGGAGACCACAGAGAATGACCTAGTTCCCCACCTCATCGCGACTGGAGGCCTCACATCCTTTGAAAACTCCAGAGGTACCCGGAGATCAGTGCCTCCAAAGGAGACGATGCCTGACTCCTCGTGAAACTTGATAGGAGTCACAGGAGTCCTGTGGCACGTGGAAAGGGACACTTGGTCTCCCGCCTCAGCTGGAGAGGCGTCCCAATTGCCCTGCCAAGCCTCGAGGAGAATCCCGAGTTGTCCCTCGCAACTAGGCAGGAGTCCTGACGTCGCTGAACAAACACGTGGGTGGAAGGGCCATCCCCGTCGTAACTCGAGAATATACCCCAGGTTCCCGCCGCAACTCGAGAAAAACCATGAGACTTCCTCCTCGCCGCGACATGAGGCCCGATTCCCCTGCACTGCGTGCAGAGCAATTCCGTGTTGCACATCACACATGAAAGGAGACTTGATTTCCTTGAGGGCACTCCAGAGAAACCCCAAGAACACTGTTTCAAGGCTAGAGGGATCCTGAGGTCACTGTAGCAACACGAAAGAGCTCCGTGGACCAACAATCAACTCGAGATGAGAGGTTAGTCCCTGGCTTCGAATCCAGAGGAATACCACCTTACCACAATCACCTCAAGAGGAGGCTTCTCTCAGCTCTAGGTATGTGAGAGGTACCCTGAGTTTGCGGCCTCAAGTGGAATGGACCCCGCGATTCCCTGACGCGAAATAAGGCCGGATATCCCTGCAGTGACTTGAATGCAGGCTCGTCTTGCATCTCCCAAGACGAAAGGATGTCTGAATCCCCTGTGGAGACCACAGAGAATGACCTAGTTTCCCACCTCATCGCGACAGGAGGACTCACATCCTTTGAAAACTCCAGAGGTACGCGGAGATCAATGCCTCCAAATGAGACGATGCCTGACTCCTCGTGAAACTTGATAGGAGTCCCAGGATTCCTGTGGCACGTGGAAAGGGACACTTGGTCTCCCGCCTCAGCTGGAGAGGCGTCCCAATTGCCCTGCCAAGCCTCGAGGAGAATCCCGAGTTGTCCCTCGCAACTAGGCAGGAGTCCTGACGTCGCTGAACAAACACGTGGGTGGAAGGGCCATCCCCGTCGTAACTCGAGAATATACCTCAGGTTCCCGCCGCAACTCGAGAAAAACCATGAGACTTCCCCCTCCCCGCGAGATGAGGCCCGATTGCCCTGCACTGCGTGCAGAGTAATTCCGTGTTGCACATCACACATGAAAGGAGCCTTGATCTCCTTGATGGCACTCCAGAGAAACTCCAAGAACACTGTTTCAAGGCTAGAGGGATCCTGAGGTCACTGTAGCAACACGAAAGAGCTCCGTGGACCAAAAATCAACTCGAGATGAGAGGTTAGTCCCTAGCTTCGACAACAGGGGAATACCACCTTACCACAAGCACCTCAAGAGGAGGCTTCTCTCAGCTCTTGGTATGTGAGAGGGACACTGATTTTGCGGCCTCAAGTGGAATGGACACTGCGATGCCCTGACGCAAAATAAGGCCGGATATCCCTGCAGTGACTTGAATGCAGGCTCGTCTTGCATCTCCCAAGATGAAAGGATGTCTGAATCCCCTGTGGAGACCGCAGAGAAAGACCTAGTTCCCCACCTCATGGCTACCGGAGGCCTCACATCCTTTGAAAACTCCAGAGGTCCACGGAGATCAGTGCCTCCAAAGGAGACGATGCCTGACTCCTCGTGAAAATTGATAGGAGTCCCAGGATTCTTGTGGCACGTGGAAAGGGACCCTTGGTCTCCCGCCTCAGCTGGAGAGTCGTCCCAATTGCCCTGCCAAGCCTCGAGGAGAATCCCGAGTTGTCCCTCGCAACTAGGCAGGAGTCTGACGTCGCTGAAGAAACACGTGGGTGGAAGGGCCATCCCCGTCGTAACTCGAGAATATACCCCAGGTTACCATCGCAACTCGAGAAAAACCATTAGACTTCCCCCTCGCCGCAAAATGAGGTCCGATACCCTGCACTGCGTGCAGAGCAATTCCGTGTTGCACATCACACATGAAAGGAGCCTTGATTTCCTTGATGGCACTCCAGAGAAACCCCAAGAACACTGTTTCAAGGTTGAGGGATCCTGAGGTCACTGAAGCAACATGAAAGAGCTCCGTGGACCAAAAATCAACTCGAGATGAGAGGTTAGTCCCTGGCTTCGACTCCAGAGGAATACCACCTTACCACAAGCACCTCAAGAGGAAGCTTCTCTCAGCTCTATGTATGTGGGAGGGACCCTGAGTTTGCGGCCTCAAGTGGAATGAAGACCGCCATGCCCTGACTCGAAATAAGGCCAGATATCCCTGCAGTGACTTGAATGCAGGCTCGTCTTGCATCTCCCAAGACGAAAGGATGTCTGAATCCCCTGTGGAGGCCACAGAGAAAGACCTAGTTCACAACCTCATCACGACCGGAGGCCTCACATCCTTTGAAATCTCCAGAGGTACGCGGAGATCAGTGCCTCCAAATGAGACGATGCCTGACTCCTCGTGAAACTTGATAGGAGTCCCAGGATTCCTGTGGCACGTGGAAAGGGACACTTGGTCTCCCGCCTCAGCTGGAGAGGCGTCCCAATTGCCCTGCCAAGCCTCGAGGAGAATCCCGAGTTGTCCCTCGCAACTAGGCAGAAGTCCTGACGTCGCTGAACAAACACGTGGGTGGAAGGGCCATCCCCGTCGTAACTCGAGAATATACCCCAGGTTCCCGACGCAACTCGAGAAAAACCATGAGACTTCCCCCTTGCCGCGAGATGAGGCACGATTCCCCTGCACTGTGTGCAGAGCAATTCCGTGTTGCACATCACACATGAAAGGAGCCTTGATCTCCTTGATGGCACTCCAGAGAAACCCCAAGAACACTGTTTAAAGGCTAGAGGCATCCTGAGGTCACTGTAGCAACAGGAAAGAGCTCCGTGGACCAAAAATCAACTCGAGATGAGAGGTTAGTCCCTGGCTTCGACAACAGGGGAATACCACCTTACCACAAGCACTTCAAGAGGAGGCTTCTCTCAGCTCTAGGTATGTGAGAGGGACACTGATTTTGCGGCCTCAAGTGGAATGGACACTGCGATGCCCTGACGCAAAATAAGGCCGAATATCCCTGCAGTGACTTGAATGCAGGCTCGTCTTGCATCTCCCAAGATGAAAGGATGTCTGAATCCCCTGTGGAGACCGCAGAGAAAGACCTAGTTCCCCACCTCATGGCGACCGGAGGCCTCACATCCTTTGAAAACTCCAGAGGTCCACGGAGATCAGTGCCTCCAAAGGAGACGATGCCTGACTCCTCGTGAAACTTGATAGGAGTCCCCGGATTCCTGTGGCACCTGGAAAGGGACCCTTGGTCTCCCGCCTCAGCTGGAGAGTCGTCCCAATTGCCCTGCCAAGCCTCGAGGAGAATCCCGAGTTGTCCCTCGCAACTAGGCAGGAGTCCTGACGTCGCTGAACAAACACGTGGTTGAAAGGGCCATCCCCGTTGTAACTCGAGAATATACCCCAAGTTCCTGGCGCAACTCGAGAAAAACCATTAGACTTCCCCCTCGGGGCGACATGAGGCCCAATTCCCCTGCACTGCGTGCAGAGCAATTCCGTGTTGCACATCACACATGAAAGGATCCTTGATTTCCTTGATGGCACTCCAGAGAAACCCTCAGAACACTGTTTCAAGGCTAGAGGGATCCTGAGGTCACTGTAGGAACACGAAAGAGCTCCGTGGACCAAAAATCAACTCGAGATGAGAGGATAGTCCCTGGCTTCGACTCCAGAGGAATACCACCTTACCACAAGCACCTCAAGAGGAGGCTTCTCTCAGCTCTAGGTATGTGAGAGGGACCCTGAGTTTGCGGCCTCAAGTGGAATGGACACCGCGATGCCCTGACGCGAAATAAGGCCGGATATCCCTGCAGTGACTTGAATGCAGGCTCGTCTTGCATCTCCCAAGACGAAAGGATGTCTGAATCCCCTGTGGAGACCACAGAGAATGACCTAGTTCCCCACCTCATCGCGACCGGGGCCTCACATCCTTTGAAAACTCCAGAGGTACCCGGAGATCAGTGCCTCCAAAGGAGACGATGCCTGACTCCTCGTGAAACTTGATAGGAGTCCCCGGATTCCTGTGGCACGTGGAAAGGGACCCTTGGTCTCCCGCCTCAGCTGGAGAGTCGTCCCAATTGCCCTGCCAAGCCTCGAGGAGAATCCCGAGTTGTCCCTCGCAACTAGGCAGGAGTCTGACGTCGCTGAAGAAACACGTGGGTGGAAGGGCCATCCCCGTCGTAACTCGAGAATATACCCCAGGTTACCATCGCAACTCGAGAAAAACCATTAGACTTCCCCCTCGCCGCAAAATGAGGTCCGATACCCTGCACTGCGTGCAGAGCAATTCCGTGTTGCACATCACACATGAAAGGAGCCTTGATTTCCTTGATGGCACTCCAGAGAAACCCCAAGAACACTGTTTCAAGGTTGAGGGATCCTGAGGTCACTGAAGCAACATGAAAGAGCTCCGTGGACCAAAAATCAACTCGAGATGAGAGGTTAGTCCCTGGCTTCGACTCCAGAGGAATACCACCTTACCACAAGCACCTCAAGAGGAAGCTTCTCTCAGTTCTATGTATGTGAGAGGGACCCTGAGTTTGCGGCCTCAAGTGGAATGGAGACCGCCATGCCCTGACTCGAAATAAGGCCGGATATCCCTGCAGTGACTTGAATGCAGGCTCGTCTTGCATCTCCCAAGATGAAAGGATGTCTGAATCCCCTGTGGAGACCGCAGAGAAAGACCTAGTTCCCCACCTCATGGCGACCGGAGGCCTCACATCCTTTGAAAACTCCAGAGGTCCGCGGAGATCAGTGCCTCCAAAGGAGACGATGCCTGACTCCTCGTGAAACTTGATAGGAGTCCCCGGATTCCTGTGGCACGTGGAAAGGGACACTTGGTCTCCCGCCTCAGCTGGAGAGGCGTCCCAATTGCCCTGCCAAGCCTCGAGGAGAATCCCGAGTTGTCCCTCGCAACTAGGCAGGAGTCCTGACGTCGCTGAACAAACACGTGGTTGAAAGGGCCATCCCCGTTGTAACTCGAGAATATACCCCAGGTTCCTGGCGCAACTCGAGAAAAACCATTAGACTTCCCCCTCGCCGCGACATGAGGCCCGATTCCCCTGCACTGTGTGCAGAGCAATTCCGTGTTGCACATCACACATGAAAGGATCCTTGATTTCCTTGATGGCACTCCAGGAAACCCTCAGAACACGGTTTCAAGGCTAGAGGGATCCTGAGGTCACTGTAGGAACACGAAAGAGCTCCGTGGACCAAAAATCAACTCGAGATGAGAGGATAGTCCCTGGCTTCGACTCCAGAGGAATACCACCTTACCACAAGCACCTCAAGAGGAGGCTTCTCTCAGCTCTAGGTATGTGAGAGGGACCCTGAGTTTGCGGCCTCAAGTGGAATGGACACCGCGATGCCCTGACGCGAAATAAGGCCGGATATCCCTGCAGTGACTTGAATGCAGGCTCGTCTTGCATCTCCCAAGACGAAAGGATGTCTGAATCCCCTGTGGAGACCACAGAGAATGACCTAGTTCCCCACCTCATCGCGACCGGGGCCTCACATCTTTGAAAACTCCAGAGGTACCCGGAAATCAGTGCCTCCAAAGGAGACGATGCCTGACTCCTCGTGAAACTTGATAGGAGTCCCAGGATTCCTGTGGCACGTGGAAAGGGACACTTGGTCTCCCGCCTCAGCTGAAGAGGCGTCCCAATTGCCCTGCCAAGCCTCGAGGAGAATCCCGAGTTGTCCCTCGCAACTAGGCAGGAGTCTGACGTCGCTGAACAAACACGTGGGTGGAAGGGCTATCCCCGTCGTAACTCGAGAATATACCCCAGGTTCCCGCCGCTACTCGAGAAAGACCATGAGACTTCCCCCTCGCCGCAAGATGAGGCCCGATTCCCCTGCACTGCGTGCAGAGCATTTCCGTGTTGCACATCACACATGAAAGGAGCCTTAATTTCCTTGATGGCACTCCAGAGAAACCCCAAGAACACTGTTTCAAGGCTAGAGGGATCCTGAGGTCACTGTAGCAACACGAAAGAGCTCCGTGGACGAAAAATCAACTAGAGATGAGAGGTTAGTCCCTGGCTTCGACTCCAGAGGAATACCACCTTACCACAAGCACCTCAAGAGGAGGCTTCTCTCAGCTCTAGGTATGTGAGAGGGACCCTGAGTTTGCGGCCTCAAGTGGAATGGAGACCGCGATGCCCTGACTCGAAATAAGGCAGGATATCTCTGCAGTGACTTGAATGCAGGCTCGTCTTGCATCTCCCAAGACGAAAGGGTGTCTGAATCCCCTGTGGAGACCACAGAGAAAGACCTAGTTCCCCACATCATCGCGACCGGAGGCCTCACATCCTTTAAAAACTCCAAAGGTACTCGGAGATCAGTGCCTCCAAAGGAGACGATGCCTGACTCCTCGTGAAACTTGATAGGAGTCCCAGGATTCCTGTGGCACGTGGAAAGGGACCCTTGGTCTCCCGCTTCAGCTGGAGAGGCGTCGCAATTGCCCTGCCAAGCCTCGAGTAGAATCCCGAGTTGTCCCTCGCAACTAGGCAGGAGTCCTGCCGTCGCTGAACAAACACGTGGGTGGAAGGGCCATCCCCGTCGTAACTGGAGAATATACCCCAGGTTCCCGCCGCAACTCGAGAAAAACCATGAGACTTCCCCCTCGCCGCGACATGAGGCCCGATTCCCCTGCACTGCGTGCAGAGCAATTCCGTGTTGCACATCACACATGACAGGAGCCTTGATTTCCTTGATGGCACTCCAGAGAAACCCCAAGAACACTGTTTCAAGGTTGAGGGATCCGGAGGTCACTGTAGCAACACGAAAGAGCTCCGAGGACCAAAAATCAACTCGAGATGAGAGGTTAGTCCCTGGCTTCTACTCCAGAGGAATACCACCTTACCACAAGCACCTCAAGAGGAGGCTTCTCTCAGCTCTAGCTATGTGAGAGGGACCCTGCGTTTGCGGCCTCAAGTGGAATGGACACCGCGATTCCCTGACGCGAAATAAGGCCGGATATCCCTGCAGTGACTTGAATGCAGGCTAGTCTTGCATCTCCCAAGACGAAAGGATGTCTGAATCCCCTGTGGAGACCACAGAGAAAGACCTAGTTCCCCACCTCATCGCGACCGGAGGCCTCACATCCTTTGAAAACTCCAGAGGTACGCGCAGATCAGTGCCTCCAAAGGAGACGACGCCTGACTCCTCGTGAAACTTGATAGGAGTCCCAGGATTCCTGTGCCACGTGGAAAGGGACCCTTGGTCTCCCGCCTCAACTGGAGAGGCATCCCAATTGCCCTGCCAAGCCTCGAGGAGAATCCCGAGTTGTCCCTCGCAACTAGGCAGGAGTCCTGGCGTCGCTGAACAAACACGTGGGTGGAAGGGCCATCCCCGTCGTAACTCGAGAATATACCCCAGGTTCCCGCCGCAACTCGAGAAAAACCATGAGACTTCCCCCTCGCCGCGAGATGAGGCCCGATTCCCCTGCAGTGCGTGCAGAGCAATTCCGTGTTGCACATCACACATGAAAGGAGCCTTGATTTCCTTGATGGCACTCCAGAGAAACCCCAAGAACACTGTTTCAAGGCTGGAGGGATCCTGAGGTCCCTGTAGCAGCACGAAAGAGCTCCGTGGACCATGAATCAGCTCGAGATGAGAGGTTAGTCCCTGGCTTCGACTCCAGAGGAATACCACCTTACCACAAGCACCTCAAGAGGAGGCTTCTCTCAGCTCTAGGTATGTGAGAGGGACCCTGAGTTTGCGGCCTCAAGTGGAATGGAGACCGCGATGCCCTGACTCGAAATAAGGCCGGATATCCCTGCAGTGACTTGAATGCAGGCTCGTCTTGCATCTCCCAAGACGAAAGGATGTCTGAATCCCCTGTGGAGAACACAGAGAACGACCTAGTTCCCCACCTCATCGCTACCGGAGGCCTCACATCCTTTGAAAACTCCAGAGGTACGCGGAGATCAGTGCCTCCAAAGGAGATGATGCCTGACTCCTCGTGAAACTTGATAGGAGTCCCAGGATTCCTGTGGCACGTGGAAAGGGACCCTGGGTCTCCCGCCTCAGCTGGAGAGGCGTCGCAATTGCCCTGCCAAGCCTCGAGGAGAATCCCGAGTTGTCCCTCGCAACTAGGCAGGAGTCCTGCCGTCGCTGAACAAACACGTGGGTGGAAGGGCCATTCCCGTCGTAACTCGAGAATATACCCCAGGTTCCCACCGCAACTCGAGAAAAACCATGAGACTTCCCCCTCGCCGCGAGATGAGGCCCGATTCCCCTGCACTGCGTGCAGAGCAATTCCGTGTTGAACATCACACATGAAAGGAGCCTTGATTTCCTTGATGGCACTCCAGAGAAACCCCAAGAACACTGTTTCAAGGCTAGAGGGATCCTGAGGTCACTCTAGCAACACGAAAGAGCTCCGTGGACCACAAATCAACTCAAGATGAGAGGTTAGTCCCTGGCTTCGACTCCAGAGGCATACCACCTTACCACAAGCACATCAAGAGGAGGCTTCTCTCAGCTCTAGCTATGTGAGAGGGACCCTGAGTTTGCTGCCTCAAGTGGAATGGACACTGCGATGCCCTGACGCAAAATAAGGCCGGATATCCCTGCAGTGACTTGAATGCAGGCTCGTTTTTCATCTCCCAAGACGAAAGGATGTCTGAATCCCCTGTGGAGATCACAGAGAAAGACCTAGTTCCCCACCTCATGTCGACCGGAGGCCTCACATCCTTTGAAAACTCCAGAGGAACGCGGAGATCAGTGCCTCCAAAGGAGACGATTCCTGACTCCTCGTGAAACTTGATAGGAGTCCCAGGATTCATGTCGCACGTGGAAAGGGACCCTGGGTCTCCCGCCTCAGCTGGAGAGGCGTCGCAGTTGCCCTGCCAAGCCTCGAGGAGAATCCCGAGTTGTCCCTCGCAACTAGGCAGGAGTCTGACGTCGCTGAACAAACACGTGGGTGGAAGGGCAATCCCCGTCGTAACTCGAGAATATACCCCAGGTTCCCGCCGCAACTCGAGAAAGACCATGAGACTTCCCCCTCGCCGCAAGATGAGGCCCGATTTCCCTGCACTGCGTGCAGAGCATTTCCGTGTTGCACATCACACATGAAAGGAGCCTTGATTTCCTTGATGGCACTCCAGAGAAACCCCAAGAACACTGTTTCAAGGCTAGAGGGATCCTGAGGTCACTGTAGCAACACGAAAGAGCTCCGTGGACGAAAAATCAACTCGAGATGAGAGGTTAGTCCCTGGCTTCGACTCCAGAGGAATACCACCTTACCACAAGCACCTCAAGAGGAGGCTTCTCTCAGCTCTAGGTATGTGAGAGGGACCCTGAGTTTGCGGCCTCAAGTGGAATGGACACCGTGATGCCCTGACTCGAAATAAGGCAGGATATCTCTGCAGTGTCTTGAATGCAGGCTCGTCTTGCATCTCCCAAGACGAAAGGGTGTCTGAATCCCCTGTGGAGACCACAGAGAAAGACCTAGTTCCCCACATCATCGCGACCGGAGGCCTCACATCCTTTAAAAACTCCAAAGGTACTCGGAGATCAGTGCCTCCAAAGGAGACGATGCCTGACTCCTCGTGAAACTTGATAGGAGTCCCAGGATTCCTGTGGCACGTGGAAAGGGACCCTTGGTCTCCCGCCTCAGCTGGAGAGGCGTCGCAATTGCCCTGCCAAGCCTCGAGTAGAATCCCGAGTTGTCCCTCGCAACTAGGCAGGAGTCCTGACGTCGCTGAACAAACACGTGGGTGGAAGGACCATCCCCGTCGTAACTCGAGAATATACCCCAGGTTCCCGCCGCAACTCGAGAAAAACCATGAGACTTCCCCCTCGCCGCGACATGAGGCCCGATTCCCCTGCACTGCGTGCAGAGCAATTCCGTGTTGCACATCACACATGACAGGAGCCTTGATTTCCTTGATGGCACTCCAGAGAAACCCCAAGAACACTGTTTTCAAGGTTGAGGGATCCTGAGGTCACTGTAGCAACACGAAAGAACTCCGTGGACCAAAAATCAACTCGAGATGAGAGGTTAGTCCCTGGCTTCGACTCCAGAGGAATACCACCTTACCACAAGCACCTCAAGAGGAGGCTTCTCTCAGCTCTAGGTATGTGAGAGGGACCCTGAGTTTGCGGCCTCAAGTGGAATGGACACCGCGATGCCCTGACGCGAAATAAGGCCGGATATCCCTGCAGTGACTTGAATGCAGGCTCGTCTTGCATCTCCCAAGACGAAAGGATGTCTGAATCCCCTGTGGAGACCACAGAGAATGACCTAGTTCCCCACCTCATCGCGACCGGGGCCTCACATCCTTTGAAAACTCCAGAGGTACCCGGAGATCAGTGCCTCCAAAGGAGACGATGCCTGACTCCTCGTGAAACTTGATAGGAGTCACAGGATTCCTGTGGCACGTGGAAAGGGACACTTGGTCTCCCGCCTCAGCTGGAGAGGCGTCCCAATTGCCCTGCCAAGCCTCGAGGAAAATCCCGAGTTGTCCCTCGCAACTAGGCAGGAGTCCTGCCGTCGCTGAACAAACACGTGGGTGGAAGGGCCATTCCCGTCGTAACTCGAGAATATACCCCAGGTTCCCGCCGCAACTCGAGAAAAACCATGAGACTTCCCCCTCGCCGCGAGATGAGGCCCGATTCCCCTGCACTGCGTGCAGAGCAATTCCGTGTTGCACATCACACATGAAAGGAGCCTTGATTTCCTTGATGGCACTCCAGAGAAACCCCAAGAACACTGTTTCAAGGCTAGAGGGATCCTGAGGTCACTCTAGCAACACGAAAGTGCTCCGTGGACCACAAATCAACTCAAGATGAGAGGTTAGTCCCTGGCTTCGACTCCAGAGGCATACCACCTTACCACAAGCACATCAAGAGGAGGCTTCTCTCAGCTCTAGCTATGTGAGAGGGACCCTGAGTTTGCTGCCTCAAGTGGAATGGACACTGCGATGCCCTGACGCAAAATAAGGCCGGATATCCCTGCAGTGACTTGAATGCAGGCTCGTTTTTCATCTCCCAAGACGAAAGGATGTCAGAATCCCCTGTGGAGATCACAGAGAAAGACCTAGTTCCCCACCTCATGTCGACCGGAGGCCTCACATCCTTTGAAAACTCCAGAGGAACGCGGAGATCAGTGCCTCCAAAGGAGACGATTCCTGACTCCTCGTGAAACTTGATAGGAGTCCCAGGATTCATGTCGCACGTGGAAAGGGACCCTGGGTCTCCCGCCTCAGCTGGAGAGGCGTCGCAATTGCCCTGCCAAGCCTCGAGGAGAATCCCGAGTTGTCCCTCGCAACTAGGCAGGAGTCTGACGTCGCTGAACAAACACGTGGGTGGAAGGGCAATCCCCGTCGTAACTCGAGAATATACCCCAGGTTCCCGCCGCAACTCGAGAAAGACCATGAGACTTCCCCCTCGCCGCAAGATGAGGCCCGATTTCCCTGCACTGCGTGCAGAGCATTTCCGTGTTGCACATCACACATGAAAGGAGCCTTAATTTCCTTGATGGCACTCCAGAGAAACCCCAAGAACACTGTTTCAAGGCTAGAGGGATCCTGAGGTCACTGTAGCAACACGAAAGAGCTCCGTGGACGAAAAATCAACTCGAGATGAGAGGTTAGTCCCTGGCTTCGACTCCAGAGGAATACCACCTTACCACAAGCACCTCAAGAGGAGGCTTCTCTCAGCTCTAGGTATGTGAGAGGGACCCTGAGTTTGCGGCCTCAAGTGGAATGGACACCGCGATGCCCTGACTCGAAATAAGGCAGGATATCTCTGCAGTGACTTGAATGCAGGCTCGTCTTGCATCTCCCAAGACGAAAGGGTGTCTGAATCCCCTGTGGAGACCACAGAGAAAGACCTAGTTCCCCACATCATCGCGACCGGAGGCCTCACATCCTTTAAAAACTCCAAAGGTACTCGGAGATCAGTGCCTCCAAAGGAGACGATGCCTGACTCCTCGTGAAACTTGATAGGAGTCCCAGGATTCCTGTGGCACGTGGAAAGGGACCCTTGGTCTCCCGCCTCAGCTGGAGAGGCGTCGCAATTGCCCTGCCAAGCCTCGAGTAGAATCCCGAGTTGTCCCTCGCAACTAGGCAGGAGTCCTGACGTCGCTGAACAAACACGTGGGTGGAAGGGTCATCCCCGTCGTAACTCGAGAATATACCCCAGGTTCCCGCCGCAACTCGAGAAAAACCATGAGACTTCCCCCTCGCCGCGACATGAGGCCCGATTCCCCTGCACTGCGTGCAGAGCAATTCCGTGTTGCACATCACACATGACAGGAGCCTTGATTTCCTTGATGGCACTCCAGAGAAACCCCAAGAACACTGTTTCAAGGTTGAGGGATCCTGAGGTCACTGTAGCAACACGAAAGAACTCCGTGGACCAAAAATCAACTCGAGATGAGAGGTTAGTCCCTGGCTTCGACTCCAGAGGAATACCACCTTACCACAAGCACCTCAAGAGGAGGCTTCTCTCAGCTCTAGGTATGTGAGAGGGACCCTGAGTTTGCGGCCTCAAGTGGAATGGACACCGCGATGCCCTGACTCGAAATAAGGCGGGATATCCTTGCAGTGACTTGAATGCAGGCTCGTCTTGCATCTCCCAAGACGAAAGGATGTCTGAATCCCCTGTGGAGACCACAGAGAATGACCTAGTTCCCCACCTCATCGCGACCGGGGCCTCACATCCTTTGAAAACTCCAGAGGTACCCGGAGATCAGTGCCTCCAAAGGAGACGATGCCTGACTCCTCGTGAAACTTGATAGGAGTCCCAGGATTCCTGTGGCACGTGGAAAGGGACACTTGGTCTCCCGCCTCAGCTGGAAGGCGTCCCAATTGCCCTGCCAAGCCTCGAGGAAAATCCCGAGTTGTCCCTCGCAACTAGGCAGGAGTCCTGACGTCGCTGAACAAACACGTGGGTGGAAGGGCCATTCCCGTCGTAACTCGAGAATATACCCCAGCTTCCCGCCGCAACTCGAGAAAAATCATGAGACTTCCCCCTCGCCGCGAGATGAGGCCCGATTCCCCTGCACTGCGTGCAGAGCAATTCCGTGTTGTACATCACACATGAAAGGAGACTTGATTTCCTTGATGGCACTCCAGAGAAACCCCAAGAACACTGTTTCAAGGCTAGAGGGATCCTGAGGTCACTGTAGCAACACGAAAGAGCTCCGTGGACCAACAATCAACTCGAAATGAGAGGTTAGTCCCTGGCTTCGACTCCAGAGGAATACCACCTTACCACAAGCACCTCAAGAGGAGGCTTCTCTCAGCTCTAGGTATGTGAGAGGTACCCTGAGTTTGCGGCCTCAAGTGGAATGGACCCCGCGATTCCCTGACGCGAAATAAGGCCGGATATCCCTGCAGTGACTTGAATGCAGGCTCGTCTTGCATCTCCCAAGACGAAAGGATGTCTGAATCCCCTGTGGAGACCACAGAGAATGACCTAGTTCCCCACCTCATCGCGACCGGGGCCTCACATCCTTTGAAAACTCCAGAGGTACCCGGAGATCAGTGCCTCCAAAGGAGACGATGCCTGACTCCTCGTGAAACTTGATAGGAGTCCCAGGATTCCTGTGGCACGTGGAAAGGGACCCTTGGTCTCCCGCCTCAGCTGGAGAGTCGTCCCAATTGCCCTGCCAAGCCTCGAGGAGAATCCCGAGTTGTCCCTCGCAACTAGGCAGGAGTCTGACGTCGCTGAAGAAACACGTGGGTGGAAGGGCCATCCCCGTCGTAACTCGAGAATATACCCCAGGTTACCATCGCAACTCGAGAAAAACCATTAGACTTCCCCCTCGCCGCAAAATGAGGTCCGATACCCTGCACTGCGTGCAGAGCAATTCCGTGTTGCACATCACACATGAAAGGAGCCTTGATTTCCTTGATGGCACTCCAGAGAAACCCCAAGAACACTGTTTCAAGGTTGAGGGATCCTGAGGTCACTGAAGCAACATGAAAGAGCTCCGTGGACCAAAAATCAACTCGAGATGAGAGGTTAGTCCCTGGCTTCGACTCCAGAGGAATACCACCTTACCACAAGCACCTCAAGAGGAAGCTTCTCTCAGCTCTATGTATGTGAGAGGGACCCTGAGTTTGCGGCCTCAAGTGGAATGGAGACCGCCATGCCCTGACTCGAAATAAGGCCGGATATCCCTGCAGTGACTTGAATGCAGGCTCGTCTTGCATCTCCCAAGATGAAAGGATGTCTGAATCCCCTGTGGAGACCGCAGAGAAAGACCTAGTTCCCCACCTCATCGCGACCGGAGGCCTCACATCCTTTGAAAACTCCAGAGGTACGCGGAGATCAGTGCCTCCAAAGGAGACGATGCCTGACTCCTCGTGAAACTTGATAGGATTCCCAGGATTCCTGTGGCACGTGGAAAGGGACCCTTGGTCTTCTGCCTCAGCTGGAGAGGCGTCCCAGTTGCCCTGCCAAGCCTCGAGGAGAATCCCGAGTTGTCCCTCGCAACTAGGCAGGAGTCCTGACGTCGCTGAACAAACACGTGGGTGGAAGGGCCATCCCCGTCGTAACTCGAGAATATACTCCAGGTTCCCGCCGCAACTCGAGAAAAACCATGAGACTTCCCCCTCGCCGCGAGATGAGGCCCGATTCCCCTGCACTGCGTGCAGAGCAATTCCGTGTTGCACACCACACATGAAAGGAGCCTTGATTTCCTTGATGGCACTCCATAGAAACCCCAAGAACACTGTTTCAAGGCTAGAGGGATCCTGAGGTCACTGTAGCAACACGAAAGAGCTCCGTGGACCAAAAATCAACTCGAGATGAGAGGTTAGTCCCTGGCTTCGACTCCAGAGGAATACCACCTTACCACAAGCACCCCAAGAGGAGGCTTCTCTCAGCTCTAGGTATGTGAGAGGGACCCTGAGTTTGCGGCCTCAAGTGGAATGGACACCGCGATGCCCTGACTCGAAATAATGCCGGATATCCATGCAGTGACTTGAATGCAGGCTCGTCTTGCATCTCCCAAGACGAAAGGATGTCTGAATCCCCTGTGGAGACAACAGAGAAAGACCTAGTTCCCCACCTCATCGCGACCAGAGGCCTCACATCATTTGAAAACTCCAGAGGTACGCGGAGATCAGTGCCTCCAAAGGAGACGATGCCTGACTCCTCGTGAAACTTGATAGGAGTCCCAGGATTCCTGTGGCACGTGGAAAGGGACCCTTTGTCTCCCGCCTCAGCTGGAGAGGCGTCCCAATTGCAATGCCAAGCCTCGAGGAGAATCCCGAGTTGTTCCTCGCTACTAGGCAGGAGTCCTGACGTCGCTGAACAAACACGTGTATGGAAGGGCCATCCCCGTCGTAACTCGAGAATATACCCCAGGTTCCTGCCGCAACTCGAGAAAAACCATGAGACTTCCCCCTCGCCGCGAGATGAGGCCCGATTCCCCTGTACTGGGTGCACAGCAATTCCGTGTTGCACATCACACATGAAAGGAGCCTTGATTTCCTTGATGGCACTCCAGAGAAACCCGAAGAACACTGTTTCAAGGCTAGAGGGATCCTGAGGTCACTGTAGCAACGCGAAAGAGCTCCGTGGACCAAAAATCAACTCGAGATGAGAGGTTAGTCCCTGGCTTCGACTCCAGAGGAATACCACCTTACCACAAGCACCTCAAGAGGAGGCTTCTCTCAGCTCTAGCTATGTGAGAGGGACCCTGAGTTTGCGGCCTCAAGTGGAATGGACACCCCGATGCCCTGACTCGAAATAAGGCCGGATATCCATGCAGTGACTTGAATGCAGGCTCGACTTGCATCTTCCAAGACGAAAGGATGTCTGAATCCCCTGTGGAGACCACAGAGAAAGACCTAGTTCCCCACCTCATCGCGACCGGAGGCCTCACATCCTTTGAAAACTCCAGAGGTACGCGGAGATCAGTGCCTCCAAAGGAGACGATGCCTAACTCCTCGTGAAACTTGATAGGAGTCCCAGGATTTCTGTGGCACGTGGAAAGGGACACTTGGTCTCCCGCCTCAGCTGGAGAGGCGTCCCAATTGCCCTGCCAAGCCTCGAGGAGAATCCCGAGTTGTCCCTCGCAACTAGGCAGGAGTCCTGCCGTCGCTGAACAAACACGTGTGTGGGAGGGCCATCCCCGTCGTAACTCGAGAATATACCCCAGGTTCCCGCCGCAACTCGAGAAAAACCATGAGACTTCCCCCTCGCCGCGAGATGAGGCCCGATTCCCCTGCACAGCGTGCAGAGCAATTCCGTGTTGCACATCACACATGAAAGGAGCCTTGATTTCCTTGATGGCACTCCAGAGATACCCCAAGAACACTGTTTCAAGGCTAGAGGGATCCTGAGGTCACTGTAGCAACACGAAAGAGCTCCGTGGACCAGAAATCAACTCGAGATGAGAGGTTAGTCCCTAGCTTCGACTCCAGAGGAATACCACCTTACCACAAGCACCTCAAGAGGAGGCTTCTCTCAGCTCTAGGTATGTGAGAGGGACCCTGAGTCTGCGGCCTGAAGTGGAATGGACACGGCGATGCCCTGACTCAAAATAAGGCCTGATATCCCTGCAGTGACTTGAATGCAGGCTCGTCTTTCATCTCCAAAGACGAAAGGATGGCTGAATCCCCTGTGGAGACCACAGAGAAAGACCTAGTTCCCCACCTCATCGCGACCGGAGGCCTCACATCCTTTGAAAACTCCAGAGGTACGCGGAGATCAGTGCCTCCAAAGGAGACGACGCCTGACTCCTCGTGAAACTTGATAGGAGTCCCAGGGTTCCTGTGGAACGTGGAAAGGGACCCTTGGTCTCCCACATCAGCTGGAGAGGCGTCCCAATTGCCCTGCCAAGCCTCGAGGAGAATCCCGAGTTGTCCCTCGCAACTAGGCAGGAGTCCTGACGTCGCTGAAGAAACACGTGGGTGGAAGGGCCATCCCCCAGGTAACTCGAGAATATACCACTGGTTCCCAACGCAACTCGAGAAAAACCATGAGACTTCCCCCTCCCCGCGAGATGAGGCCCGATTCCCCTGCACTGCATGCAGAGCAATTCCGTGTTGCACATCACACATGAAAGGAGCCTTGATTCCTTGATGGCACTCCAGAGAAATCCCAAGAACAAAGTTTCAAGGCTAGAGGGATCCTGAGGTCACTGTAGCAACAAGAAAGAGCTCCGTGGACCAAAAATCAACTCGAGATGAGAGGTTAGTCCCTGGCTTCGACTCCAGAGGAATACCACCTTACCACAATCAACTCAAGAGGAATCTTCTCTCAGCTCTAGGTATGTGAGAGGGACCCTGAGTTTGCGGCCTCAAGTGGAATGGACACCGCGATGCCCTGACTCGAAATAAGGCTTGATATCCCTGCAGTGACTTGAATGCAGGCTCGTCTTGCATCTCCCAAGACGAAAGGATGGCTGAATCCCCTGTGGAGACCACAGAGAAAGACCTAGTTCCCCACCTCATCGCGACCGGAGGCCTCACATCCTTTGAAAACTCCAGAGGTACGCGGAGATCAGTGCCTCCAAAGGAGACGATGACTGACTCCTCGTGAAACTTGATAGGAGTTCCAGGATTCCTGTGGCACGTGGAAAGGGACCCTTGGTCCCCAGCCTCAGCTGGAGAGGCGTCCCAATTGCCCTGCCATGCCTCGAAGAGAATCCCGAGTTGTCAGTCACAACTAGGCAGGAGTCCTGACGTCGCTGAAGAAACACGTGGGTGGAAGGGCCATCCCCGTCGTAACTCGAGAATATACCCCAGGTTCCCGCCGCAACTCGAGAAAAACCATGAGACTTCCCCCTCGCCACGAGATGAGGCCCGATTCCCCTGCACTGCGTGCAGAGCAATTCCGTGTTGCACATCACACATGAAAGGAGCCTTGATTTCCTTGCTGGCACTCCAGAGAAACCCCAAGAACACTGTTTCAAGGCTAGAGGGATCCTGAGGTCACTGTAGCAACACGAAAGAGCGCCGTGGACCAAGAATCAACTCGAGATGAGAGGTTAGTCCCTGGCTTCGACTCCAGAGAAATACCACCTTACCACAAGCACCTCAAGAGGAGGCTTCTCTCAGCTCTAGGTATGTGAGAGGGACCCTGAGTTTGCGGCCTCAAGTGGAATGGACACCGCGGTGCCCTGACTCGAAATAAGGCCAGATATCCCTGCAGTGACTTGAATGCAGGCTCGTCTTGCATCTCCCAAGACGAAAGGATGTCTGAATCCCCTGTGGAGACCACAGAGAAAGACCTAGTTCCCCACCTCATCGCGACCGGAGGCCTCACATCCTTTGAAACTCCAGAGGTACGCGGAGATCAGTGCCTCCAAAGGAGACGATGACTGACTCCTCGTGAAACTTGATAGGAGTCCCAGGATTCCTGTGGCACGTGGAAAGGGACCCTTGGTCTCCCGCCTCAGCTGGAGAGGCGTCCCTATTGCCCTGCCAAGCCTCGAGGAGAATCCCGAGTTGTCAGTCACAACTAGGCAGGAGTCCTGACGTCGCTGAACAAACACGTGGGTGGAAGGGCCATCCCCCAGGTAACTCGAGAATATACCCCTGGTTCCCAACGCAACTCGAGAAAAACCATGAGACTTCCCCCTCCCCGTGAGATGAGGCCCGATTCCCCTGCACTGCATGCAGAGCAATTCCGTCTTGCACATCACACATGAAAGGAGCCTTGATTTCCTTAATGGCACTCCAGAGAAATCCCAAGAACAAAGTTTCAAGGCTAGAGGGATCCTGAGGTCACTGTAGCTCAAGAAAGAGCTCCGTGGACCAAAAATCAACTCGAGATAAGAGGTTAGTCCCTGGCTTCGACTCCAGAGGAATACCACCTTACCACAATCAACTCAAGAGGAGGCTTCTCTCAGCTCTAGGTATGTGAGAGGGACCCTGAGTTTGCGGCCTCAAGTGGAATGGACACCGCGATGCCCTGACTCGAAATAAGGCTGGATATCCCTGCAGTGACTTGAATGCAGGCTCGTCTTGCATCTCCCAAGACGAAAGGATGTCTGAATCCCCTGTGGAGACCACAGAGAAAGACCTAGTTCCCCACCTCATCGCGACCGGAGGCCTCACATCCTTTGAAAACTCCAGAGGTACGCGGATATCAGCGCCTCCAAAGGAGATGATGCCTGACTCCTCGTGAAACTTGATAGGAGTCCCAGGATTCCTGTGCACATGGATAGGGACCCTTGGTCTCCCGCCTCAGCTGGAGAGGCGTCCCAATTGCCCTGCCAAGCCTCAAGGAGAATCCCGAGTTGCCCTCGCAACTAGGCAGGAGTCCTGACGTCGCTAAACAAACACGTGGTTGAAAGGGCCATCCCCGTCGTAACTCGAGAATATACCCCAGGTTCCCGCCGCAACTCGAGAAAAACCATGAGACTTCCCCCTCGCTGCGAGATGAGGCCCGATTCCCCTGCACTGCGTGCAGAGCAATTCCGTGTTGCACATCACACATGAAAGGAGCCTTGATTTCCTTGGTGGCACTCCAGAGAAACCCCAAGAACACTGTTTCAAGGCTAGAGGGATCCTGAGGTCACTGTAGCAACACGAAAGAGCTCCGTGGACGAAAAATCAACTCGAGATGAGAGGTTAGTCCGTGGCTTCAACTCCAGAGGAATACCACCTTAACACAAGCACCTCAAGAGGAGGCTGCTCTCAGCTCTAGGTATGTGAGAGGGACCCTGAGTTTGCGGCCTCAAGTGGAATGGACACCGCGATGCCCTGACTCGAAATGAGGCCGGATATCCCTGCAGTGACTTCAATGCAGGCTCGTCTTGCATCTCCCAAGACGAAAGGATGTCTGAAACCCCTGTGGAGACCACAGAGAAAGACATAGTTCCCCACCTCATCGCGACCGGAGGCCTCACATCCTTTGAAAACTCCAGAGGTACGCGGAGATCAGTGCCTCCAAAGGAGATGATGCCTGACTCCTCGTGAAACTTGATAGGAGTCCCAGGATTCCAGTGCACGTGGATAGGGGCCCTTGGTCTCCCGCCTCAGCTGGAGAGGCGTCCCAATTGCCCTGCTAAGCCTCGAGGAGAATCCCGAGTTGTCCCTCGCAACTAGGCAGGAGTCCTGACGTCGCTAAACAAACACGTGGTTGAAAGGGCCATCCCCGTCGTAACTCGAGAATATACCCCAGTTCCCGCCGCAACTCGAGAAAAACAATGAGACTTCCCCCTCGCTGTGAGATGAGGCCGAATTCCCCTGCACTGCGTGCAGAGCAATTCCGTGTTGCACATCACACATGAAAGGAGCCTTGATTTCCTTGGTGGCACTCCAGAGAAACCCCAAGAACACTGTTTCAAGGCTAGAGGGATCCTGAGGTCACTGTAGCAACACGAAAGAGCTCCGTGGACCACAAATCAACTGAAGATGAGAGGTTAGTCCCTGGCTTCAACTCCAGAGGAATACCACCTTAACACAAGCACCTCAAGAGGAGGCTGCTCTCAGCTCTAGGTATGTGAGAGGGACCCTGAGTTTGCGGCCTCAAGTGGAATGGACACCGCAATGCCCTGACTCGAAATGAGGCCGGATATCCCTGCAGTGACTTCAATGTAGGCTCGTCTTGCATCTCCCAAGACGAAAGGATGTCTGAAACCCCTGTGTAGACCACAGAGAAAGACATAGTTCCCCACCTCATCGCGACCGGAGGCCTCACATCCTTTGAAAACTCCAGAGGTATGCGGAGATCAGTGCCTCCAAAGGAGACGATGCCTGACTCCGCCTGAAACTTGATAGGAGTCCCAGGATTCCTGTGGCACGTGGAAAGGGACCCTTGGTCTCCCGCCTCAGCTGGAGAGGCGTCCCAATTGCCCTGCCAAGCCTCGAGGAGAATCCCGAGTTGTCCCTCGCAACTAGGCAGGAGTCCTGACGTCACTGAAGAAACACGTGTGTGGAAGGGCCATCCCCGTCGTAACTCGAGAATATACCCCAGGTTCCCGCCGCAACTCGAGAAAAACCATGAGACTTCCCCTCGCCGCGAGATGAGGCCCGATTCCCCTGCACTGCGTGCAGAGCAATTCCGTGTTGCACATCACACATGAAAGGAGCCTTGATTTCCTTGATGGCACTCCAGAGAATTCCCAATAACACTGTTTCAAGGCTAGAGGGATCCTGAGGTCACTGTAGCAACACGAAACAGCTCCGTGGACGAAAAATCAACTCGAGATGAGAGGTTAGTCCCTGGCTTCGACTCCAGAGGAATACCACCTTACCACAAGCACCTCAAGAGGAGGCTTCTCTCAGCTCTAGGTATGTGCGAGGGACCCTGAGTTTGCGGCCTCAAGTGGAATGGACACCGCGATGCCCTGGCTCGAAATAAGGCCGGATATCCCTGCAGTGACTTGAATGCAGGCTCGTCTTGCATCTCCCAAGACGAAAGGATGTCTGAATCCCCTGTGGAGACCACAGAGAAAGACATAGTTCCCCACCTCATCGCGACCGGAGGCCTCACATCCTTTGAAAACTCCAGAGGTACGCGGATATCAGTGCCTCCAAAGGAGATGATGCCTGACTCCTCGTGAAACTTGATAGGAGTCCCAGGATTCCTGTGCACGTGGATAGGGACCCTTGGTCTCCCGCGTCAGCTGGAGAGGCGTCCCAATTGCCCTGCCAAGCCTCGAGGAGAATCCCGAGTTGTCCCTCGCAACTAGGCAGGAGTCCTGACGTCGCTAAACAAACACGTGGTTGAAAGGGCCATCCCCGTCGTAACTCGAGAATATACCCCAGGTTCCCGCCGCAACTCGAGAAAAACCATGAGACTTCCCCCTCGCCGCGAGATGAGGCCCGATTCCCCTGCACTGCGTGCAGAGCAATTCCGTGTTGCACATCACACATGAAAGGAGCCTTGATTTCCTTGATGGCACTCCAGAGAAACCCCAAGAACACTGTTTCAAGGCTAGAGGGATCCTGAGGTCACTGTAGCAACACGAAAGAGCTCCGTGGACCACAAATCAACTCGAGATGAGAGGTTAGTCCCTGGCTTCGACTCCAGAGGAATACCACCTTACCACAAGCACCACAAGAGGAGGCTTCTCTCAGCTCTAGCTATGTGAGAGGGACCCTGAGTTTGCGGCCTCAAGTGGAATGGACACCGCGATGCCCTGACTCGAAATAAGGCCGGATATCCCTGCAGTGACTTGAATGCAGGCTCGTCTTGCCTCTCCCAAGACGAAAGGATGTCTGAATCCCCTGTGGAGACCACAGAGAAAGACCTAGTTCCCCACCTCATCGCGACCGGAGGCCTCACATCCTTTGAAAACTCCAGAGGTACGCGGAGATCAGTGCCTCCAAAGGAGACGATGTCTGACTCCTCGTGAAACTTCTTAGGAGTCCCAGGATTCCTGTGGCACGTGGAAAGGACCCTTGGTCTCCCGCCTCAGCTGGAGAGGCGTCCCAATTGCCCTGCCAAGCCTCGAGGAGAATCCCGAATTGTCCCTCGCAACTAGGCAGGAGTCCTGCCGTCGCTGAACAAACACGTGTGTGGAAGGGCCATCTCCGTCGTAACTCGAGTATATACCCCAGGTTCCCGCCGCAAGTCGAGAAAAACCATGAGACTTCCCCCTCGCCGCGAGCTGAGGCCCGATTCCCCTGCACTGCGTGCAGAGCAATTCCGTGTTGCACATCACACAAGAAAGGACCCTTGATTTCCTCGATGGCACTCCAGAGAAACAGCAAGAACACTGTTTCAAGGCTAGAGGGATCCTGAGGTCACTGTAGCAACACGAAAGAGCTCCGTGGATCAAAAATCAACTCGAGAAGAAGGTTAGTTCCTGGCTTCGACTCCAGAGGAATACCACCTTACCACAAGCACCTCAAGAGGAGGCTTCTCTCAGCTCTAGGTATGTGAGAGGGACCCTGAGTTTGCGGCCTCAAGTGGAATGGACACCGCGATGCCCTGACTCGAAATAAGGCCGGATATCCCTGCAGTGACTTGAATGCAGGCTCGTCTTGCATCTCCGAAGACGAAACGATGTCTGAACCCCCTGTGGAGACCACAGAGAAAGACCTAGTTGCCCACCTCATCGCGACCGGAGGCCTCACATCCTTTGAAAACTCCAGAGGTACGCGGAGATCAGTGCCTCCAAAGGAGACGATGCCTGACTCCTCGTGAAACTTGATAGGAGTCCCAGGATTCCTGTGGCACGTGGAAAGGGACCCTTGGTCTCCCGCCTCAGCTGGAGAGGCGGCCCAATTGCCCTGCCAAGCCTCGAGGAGAATCCCGAGTTGTCCCTCGCAACTAGGCAGGAGTCCTGACGTCGCTGAACAAACACGTGGGTGGAAGGGCCATCCCCGTCGTAACTCGAGAATATACCCCAGGTTCCCGCGGCAACTCGAGAAAAACCATGAGACTTCCCCCTCGCCACGAGATGAGGCCCGATTCCCCTGCACTGCATGCAGAGCAATTCCGTATTGCACATCACACCTGAAAGGAGCCTTGATTTCCTTGATGGCATTCCAGAGAATTCCAAGAACACTGTTTCAAGGCTAGAGGGATCCTGAGGTCACTGTAGCAACACAAAAGAGCTCCGTGGACCAAAAATCAACTCGAGATGAGAGGTTAGTCCCTGGCTTCAACTCCAGAGGAATACCACCTTACCACAAGCACCTCAAGAGGAGGCTTCTCTCAGCTCTATGTATGTGAGAGCGACCCTGAGTTTGCGGCCTCAAGTGGAATGGACACCGCGATGCCCTGACTCGAAATAAGGCCGGATATCCCTGCAGTGACTTGAATGGAGGCTCGTCTTGCATCTCCCAAGACGAAAGGATATCTGAATCCCCTGTGGAGACCACAGAGAAAGACCTAGTTCCCCACCTCATCGCGACCGGAGGCCTCACATCCTTTGAAAACTCCAGAGGTACGCGGAGATCAGTGCCTCCAAAGGAGACGATGCCTGACACCTCGTGAAACTTGATAGGAGTCCCAGGATTCCTGTGGCACGTGGAAAGGGACGCTTGGTCTCCCGCCTCAGCTGGAGAGACATCTCAATTGCCCTGCCAAGCCTCGAGGAGAATCCCGAGTTGTCCTTCGCAACTAGGCAGGAGTCCTGTCGTCGCTGAACAAACACGTGGGTGTAAGGGCCATCCCCGTCGTAACTCGAGAATATACCCCAGGTTCCCGCCGCAACTCGAGAAAACCATGAGACTTCCCCCTCGCCGAAAAATGAGGCCCGGATACCCTGCACTGCGTGCAGAGCAATTCCCTGTTGCACATCACACATGAAAGGAGCCTTGATTTCCTTGATGGCACTCCAGAGAAACCCCAAGAACACTGTTTCAAGGCTAGAGGGATCCTGAGGTCACTGTAGCAACACGAAAGAGCTCCGTGGACCAAAAATCAACTCGAGATGAGAGGTTAGTCCCTGGCTTCGACTCCAGAGGAATACCACCTTACCACGAGCACCTCAAGAGCAGGCTTATCTCAGCTCTAGGTATGTGAGAGGGACCCTGAGTTTGCAGCCTCAAGTGGAATGGACACCGCGATGCCCTGACTCGAAATAAGGCCGAACATCCCTGCAGTGACTTGAATGCAGGCTCGTCTTGCATCTCCCAAGACGAAAGGATGTCTGAAGCCCCTGTGGAGACCACAGAGAAAGACCTAGTTCCTCACCTCATCGCAACCGGAGGCCTCACATCCTTTGAAAATTCCAAAAGTACGTGGAGATCAGTGCCTCCAAAGGAGACGATGCCTGACTCCGCCTGAAACTTGATAGGAGTCCCAGGATTCCTGTGGCACGTGGAAAGGGACCCTTGGTCTCCCGCCTCAGCTGGAGAGGCGTCCCAATTGCCCTGCCAAGCCTCGAGGAGAATCCCGAGTTGTCCCTCGCAACTAGGCAGGAGTCCTGACGTCACTGAAGAAACACGTGTGTGGAAGGGCCATCCCCGTCGTAACTCGAGAATATACCCCAGGTTCCCGCCGCAACTCGAGAAAAACCATGAGACTTCCCCTCGCCGCGAGATGAGGCCCGATTCCCCTGCACTGCGTGCAGAGCAATTCCGTGTTGCACATCACACATGAAAGGAGCCTTGATTTCCTTGATGGCACTCCAGAGAATTCCCAATAACACTGTTTCAAGGCTAGAGGGATCCTGAGGTCACTGTAGCAACACGAAACAGCTCCGTGGACGAAAAATCAACTCGAGATGAGAGGTTAGTCCCTGGCTTCGACTCCAGAGGAATACCACCTTACCACAAGCACCTCAAGAGGAGGCTTCTCTCAGCTCTAGGTATGTGCGAGGGACCCTGAGTTTGCGGCCTCAAGTGGAATGGACACCGCGATGCCCTGGCTCGAAATAAGGCCGGATATCCCTGCAGTGACTTGAATGCAGGCTCGTCTTGCATCTCCCAAGACGAAAGGATGTCTGAATCCCCTGTGGAGACCACAGAGAAAGACATAGTTCCCCACCTCATCGCGACCGGAGGCCTCACATCCTTTGAAAACTCCAGAGGTACGCGGATATCAGTGCCTCCAAAGGAGATGATGCCTGACTCCTCGTGAAACTTGATAGGAGTCCCAGGATTCCTGTGCACGTGGATAGGGACCCTTGGTCTCCCGCGTCAGCTGGAGAGGCGTCCCAATTGCCCTGCCAAGCCTCGAGGAGAATCCCGAGTTGTCCCTCGCAACTAGGCAGGAGTCCTGACGTCGCTAAACAAACACGTGGTTGAAAGGGCCATCCCCGTCGTAACTCGAGAATATACCCCAGGTTCCCGCCGCAACTCGAGAAAAACCATGAGACTTCCCCCTCGCCGCGAGATGAGGCCCGATTCCCCTGCACTGCGTGCAGAGCAATTCCGTGTTGCACATCACACATGAAAGGAGCCTTGATTTCCTTGATGGCACTCCAGAGAAACCCCAAGAACACTGTTTCAAGGCTAGAGGGATCCTGAGGTCACTGTAGCAACACGAAAGAGCTCCGTGGACCACAAATCAACTCGAGATGAGAGGTTAGTCCCTGGCTTCGACTCCAGAGGAATACCACCTTACCACAAGCACCACAAGAGGAGGCTTCTCTCAGCTCTAGCTATGTGAGAGGGACCCTGAGTTTGCGGCCTCAAGTGGAATGGACACCGCGATGCCCTGACTCGAAATAAGGCCGGATATCCCTGCAGTGACTTGAATGCAGGCTCGTCTTGCCTCTCCCAAGACGAAAGGATGTCTGAATCCCCTGTGGAGACCACAGAGAAAGACCTAGTTCCCCACCTCATCGCGACCGGAGGCCTCACATCCTTTGAAAACTCCAGAGGTACGCGGAGATCAGTGCCTCCAAAGGAGACGATGTCTGACTCCTCGTGAAACTTCTTAGGAGTCCCAGGATTCCTGTGGCACGTGGAAAGGACCCTTGGTCTCCCGCCTCAGCTGGAGAGGCGTCCCAATTGCCCTGCCAAGCCTCGAGGAGAATCCCGAATTGTCCCTCGCAACTAGGCAGGAGTCCTGCCGTCGCTGAACAAACACGTGTGTGGAAGGGCCATCTCCGTCGTAACTCGAGTATATACCCCAGGTTCCCGCCGCAAGTCGAGAAAAACCATGAGACTTCCCCCTCGCCGCGAGCTGAGGCCCGATTCCCCTGCACTGCGTGCAGAGCAATTCCGTGTTGCACATCACACAAGAAAGGACCCTTGATTTCCTCGATGGCACTCCAGAGAAACAGCAAGAACACTGTTTCAAGGCTAGAGGGATCCTGAGGTCACTGTAGCAACACGAAAGAGCTCCGTGGATCAAAAATCAACTCGAGAAGAAGGTTAGTTCCTGGCTTCGACTCCAGAGGAATACCACCTTACCACAAGCACCTCAAGAGGAGGCTTCTCTCAGCTCTAGGTATGTGAGAGGGACCCTGAGTTTGCGGCCTCAAGTGGAATGGACACCGCGATGCCCTGACTCGAAATAAGGCCGGATATCCCTGCAGTGACTTGAATGCAGGCTCGTCTTGCATCTCCGAAGACGAAACGATGTCTGAACCCCCTGTGGAGACCACAGAGAAAGACCTAGTTGCCCACCTCATCGCGACCGGAGGCCTCACATCCTTTGAAAACTCCAGAGGTACGCGGAGATCAGTGCCTCCAAAGGAGACGATGCCTGACTCCTCGTGAAACTTGATAGGAGTCCCAGGATTCCTGTGGCACGTGGAAAGGGACCCTTGGTCTCCCGCCTCAGCTGGAGAGGCGGCCCAATTGCCCTGCCAAGCCTCGAGGAGAATCCCGAGTTGTCCCTCGCAACTAGGCAGGAGTCCTGACGTCGCTGAACAAACACGTGGGTGGAAGGGCCATCCCCGTCGTAACTCGAGAATATACCCCAGGTTCCCGCGGCAACTCGAGAAAAACCATGAGACTTCCCCCTCGCCACGAGATGAGGCCCGATTCCCCTGCACTGCATGCAGAGCAATTCCGTATTGCACATCACACCTGAAAGGAGCCTTGATTTCCTTGATGGCATTCCAGAGAATTCCAAGAACACTGTTTCAAGGCTAGAGGGATCCTGAGGTCACTGTAGCAACACAAAAGAGCTCCGTGGACCAAAAATCAACTCGAGATGAGAGGTTAGTCCCTGGCTTCAACTCCAGAGGAATACCACCTTACCACAAGCACCTCAAGAGGAGGCTTCTCTCAGCTCTATGTATGTGAGAGCGACCCTGAGTTTGCGGCCTCAAGTGGAATGGACACCGCGATGCCCTGACTCGAAATAAGGCCGGATATCCCTGCAGTGACTTGAATGGAGGCTCGTCTTGCATCTCCCAAGACGAAAGGATATCTGAATCCCCTGTGGAGACCACAGAGAAAGACCTAGTTCCCCACCTCATCGCGACCGGAGGCCTCACATCCTTTGAAAACTCCAGAGGTACGCGGAGATCAGTGCCTCCAAAGGAGACGATGCCTGACACCTCGTGAAACTTGATAGGAGTCCCAGGATTCCTGTGGCACGTGGAAAGGGACGCTTGGTCTCCCGCCTCAGCTGGAGAGACATCTCAATTGCCCTGCCAAGCCTCGAGGAGAATCCCGAGTTGTCCTTCGCAACTAGGCAGGAGTCCTGTCGTCGCTGAACAAACACGTGGGTGTAAGGGCCATCCCCGTCGTAACTCGAGAATATACCCCAGGTTCCCGCCGCAACTCGAGAAAACCATGAGACTTCCCCCTCGCCGAAAAATGAGGCCCGGATACCCTGCACTGCGTGCAGAGCAATTCCCTGTTGCACATCACACATGAAAGGAGCCTTGATTTCCTTGATGGCACTCCAGAGAAACCCCAAGAACACTGTTTCAAGGCTAGAGGGATCCTGAGGTCACTGTAGCAACACGAAAGAGCTCCGTGGACCAAAAATCAACTCGAGATGAGAGGTTAGTCCCTGGCTTCGACTCCAGAGGAATACCACCTTACCACGAGCACCTCAAGAGCAGGCTTATCTCAGCTCTAGGTATGTGAGAGGGACCCTGAGTTTGCAGCCTCAAGTGGAATGGACACCGCGATGCCCTGACTCGAAATAAGGCCGAACATCCCTGCAGTGACTTGAATGCAGGCTCGTCTTGCATCTCCCAAGACGAAAGGATGTCTGAAGCCCCTGTGGAGACCACAGAGAAAGACCTAGTTCCTCACCTCATCGCAACCGGAGGCCTCACATCCTTTGAAAATTCCAAAAGTACGTGGAGATCAGTGCCTCCAAAGGAGACGATGCCTGACTCCTCGTGAAACTTGATAGGAGTCCCCGGATTCCTGTGGCACGTGTAAAGGTTCCCTTGGCCTACCGCCTCAGGTGGAGAGGCGTCCCAATTGCCCTGCCAAGCCCCCAGGAGAATCCCGAGTTGTCCCTCGCAACTAGGCAGGAGTCCTGACGTCGCTGAACAACCACGTGGGTGGAAGGGCCATCCCCGTCGTAACTCGAGAATATACCCCAGGTTCCAGTCGCAACTCGAGAAAAACCATGAGACTTCCCCCTCGCCGTTAGATGAGGCCCGATTCCCCTGCACTGCGTGCAGAGCAATTCCGTGTTGCACATCACACATGAAAGGAGCCTTGATTTCCTTCATGGCACTCCAGAGAAACCCCAAGAACACTGTTTCAAGGCTAGAGGGATCCTGAGGTCACTGTAGCAACAGGAAAGAGCTCCGTGGACCAAAAATCAGCTCGAGATGAGAGGTTAGTCCCTGGCTTCGACTCCAGAGGAATACCACCTTACCACAAGCACCTCAAGAGGAGGCTTCTCTCAGCTCTTGGTATGTGAGAGGGACCCTGAGTTTGCGGCCTCAAGTGGAATGGACACCGCGATGCCCTGACTCGAAATAAGGCCGGATATCCCTGCAGTGACTTGAATGCAGGCTCGTCTTGCATCTCCCAAGACGAAAGGATATCTGAATCCCCTGTGGAGACCACAGAGAAAGACCTAGTTCCCCACCTCATCGCGACCGGAGGCCTCACATCCTTTGAAAACTCCAGAGGTACGCGGAGATCAGTGCCTCCAAAGGAGACGATGCCTGACACCTCGTGAAACTTGATAGGAGTCCCACGATTCCTGTGGCACGTGGAAAGGGACGCTTAGTCTCCCGCCTCAGCTGGAGAGGCATCTCAATTGCCCTGCCAAGCCTCGAGGAGAATCCCGATTTGTCCTTCGCAACTAGGCAGGAGTGCTGACGTCGCTGAACAAACACGTGGGTGGAAGGGCCATCCCCGTCGTAACTCGAGAATATACCCCAGGTTACCGCCGCAACTCGAGAAAAACCATGAGACTTCCCCCTCGCCGAAAAATGAGGCCCGATTCCCCTGCACTGTGTGTAGAGCAATTCCGTGTTGCACATCACACATGAAAGGAGCCTTGATTTCCTTGATGGCACTCCAGAGAAACCCCAAGAACACTGTTTCAAGGCTAGAGGTATCCCGAGGACACTGTAGCAACAGGAAAGAGCTCCGTGGACCAAAAATCAACTCGAGATGAGAGGTTAGTCCCTGGCTTCGACTCCAGAGGAATACCACCTTACCACAAGCACCTCAAGAGGAGGCTTCTCTCAGCTCTAGGTATGTGAGAGGGACCCTGAGTTTGCGGCCTCAAGTGGAATGGACACCGCGATGCCCTGACTCGAAAAAAGGCTGAATATCGCTGCAGTGACTTGAATGCAGGCTCGTCTTGCATCTCCCAAGAAGAAAGGATGTCTGAATCCCCTGTGGAGACCACAGAGAAAGACCTAGTTCCCCACCTCATGGCGACCGGAGGCCTCACATCCTTTGAAAACTCCAGAGGTACACGGAGATCAGTGCCTCCAAAGGAGACGATGCCTGACTCCTCGTGAAACTTGATAGGAGACCCAGGATTCCTGTGGCACGTGGAATGGGACCCTTGGTCTCCCGCCTCAGCTGGAGAGGCGTCCCAATTGCCCTGCCAAGCCCCCAGGAGAATCCCGAGTTGTCCCTCGCAACTTGGCAGGAGTCCTGACGTCGCTGAACAAACACGTGGGTGGAAGGACCATCCCCGTCGTAACTCGAGAATATACCCCAGGTTCCCGCCGCAAATCGAGAAAAACCATGAGACTTCCCTCTCGCCGCGAGATGACGCCCGATTCCCCTGCACTGCGTGCAGAGCAATTCCGTCTTGCACATCACACATCAAAGGAGCCTTGATTTCCTTGATGGCCTCCAGAGAAACCCCAAGAACACTGTTTCAAGGTAGAGGGATCCTAAGGTCACTGTAGCCACACAAAAGAGCTCCGTGGAACAAAAATCAACTCGAGATGAGAGGTTAGTCCCTGGCATCAACTCCAGAGGAATACCACCTTACCACAAGCACCTCAAGAGGAGACTTCTCTCAGCTCTATCGATGTGAGAGGGACCCTGTGTTTGCGGCCTCAAGTGGAATGGACACGGCGATGCCCTGACTCGAAATAAGGCCGGATATCCCTGCAGTGACTTGAATGCAGGCTCGTTTTGCATCTCCCAAGACGAAAGGATGTATGAATCCCCTGTGGAGACCACAGAGAAAGACATAGTTCCCCACTTCATCGCGACCGGAGGGCTCACATCATTTGAAAACTCCAGAGGTAGGCGGAGATCAGTGCCTCCAAAGGAGACGATGCCTGACTCCTCGTGAAACTTGATAGGAGACCCAAGATTCCTGTGGCACGTGGAAAGGGACACTTGGTCTTCCCCCTCAGCTGGAGAGGCGTCCCAATTGCCCTGCCAAGCCTCGAGGAGAATCCCGAGTTGTCCCTCGCAACTAGGCAGGAGTCCTGCCGTCGCTGAACAAGCACGTGTGTGGAAGGGCCATCCCCGTCGTAACTCGAGAATATACCGCAGGTTCCCGCCGCAACTCGAGAAAAACCATGAGACTTCCCCCTCGCCGCAAAATGAGGCCCGATTCCCCTGCACTGCGGGCAGAGCAATTCCGTCTTGCACATCACACATGGCACCCCAGAGAAACCCCAAGAACACTGTTTCAAGGCTAGAGGGATCCTGAGGTCACTGTAGCAACTCGAAAGAGCTCCGTGGACCAAAAATCCACTCGAGATGAGAGGTTAGTCCCTGCCTTCGAGTCCAGAGGAATACCATCTTACCACAAGCACCTCAAGAGCAGGCTTATCTCAGCTCTAGGTATGTGAGAGGGACACTGAGTTTGCGGCCTCTAGTGGAATGGAGACCGCGATGCCCTGACTCGAAATAAGGCCGAATATCCCTGCAGTGACTTGAATGCAGGCTCGTCTTGTATCTCCCAAGACGAAAGGATGTCTGAATCCCCTGTGGAGACCACAGAGAAAATCTACTTCCCCACCTCATCGCGACCGGAGGCCTCACATCCTTTGAAAACTCCAGAGGTACGCGGAGATCAGTGCCTCCAAAGGAGACGATGCCTGACTCCTCGTGAAACTTGATAGGAGACCCAGGATTCCTGTGGCACGTGGAAAGGGACACTTGGTCTACCGCCTCAGCTGGAGAGGCGTCCCAATTGCCCTTACAAGCCCCCAGGAGAATCCCGAGTTGTCCCTCGCAACTAGGCAGGAGTCCTGTCGTCACTGAACAAACACGTGGGTGGAAGGGCCATCCCCGTCGTAACTCGAGAATATACCCCAGGTTCCCGCCGCAACTCGAGAAAAACCATGAGACTTCCCGCTCGCCGCGAGATGAGGCCCAATTCCCCTGCACTGCGTGCAGAGCAATTCCGTGTTGCACATCACACATCAAAGGAGCCTTGATATCCTTGATGGCATTCCAGAGAAACCCCAAGAACACTGTAACAAGGCTAGAGAGTTCCTGAGGTCACTGTAGCAACACGAAAGAGCTCCGTGGACCAAAAATCAACTCGAGTTGAGAGGTTAGTCCCTGGCTTCGACTCCAGAGGAATACCACCTTACCACAAGCACCTCAAGAGGAGGCTTCTCTCATCTCTAGGTATGTGAGAGGGACCCTGAGTTTGCGGCCTCAAGTGGAATGGACACCGCGATGCCCTGACTCGAAATAAGGCCGGATATCCCTGCAGTGACTTGAATGCAGGCTCGTCTTGCATCTCCCAAGACGAAAGGATGTCTGAATCCCCTGTGGAGACCACTGAGAAAGACCTAGTTCCCCACCTCATCGCGACCGGAGGCCTCACATCCTTTGAAAACTCCAGAGGTACGCGGAGATCAGTGCCTCCAAAGGAGACGATGCCTGACTCCTCGTGAAACTTGATAGGATTCCCAGGATTCCTGTGGCACGTGGAAAGGGACCCTTGGTCTTCTGCCTCAGCTGGAGAGGCGTCCCAGTTGCCCTGCCAAGCCTCGAGGAGAATCCCGAGTTGTCCCTCGTAACTAGGCAGGAGTCCTGACGTAGCTGAACAAACACGTGGGTGGAAGGGCCATCCCCGTCGTAACTCGAGAATATACTCCAGGTTCCCGCCGCAACTCGAGAAAAACCATGAGACTTCCCCCTTGCCGCGAGATGAGGCCCGATTCCCCTGCACTGCGTGCAGAGCAATTCCGTGTTGCACACCACACATGAAAGGAGCCTTGATTTCCTTGATGGCACTCCATAGAAACCCCAAGAACACTGTTTCAAGGCTAGAGGGATCCTGAGGTCACTGTAGCAACACGAAAGAGCTCCGTGGACCAAAAATCAACTCGAGATGAGAGGTTAGTCCCTGGCTTCGACTCCAGAGGAATACCACCTTACCACAAGCACCTCAAGAGGAGGCTTCTCTCAGCTCTAGGTATGTGAGAGGCACCCTGAGTTTGCGGCCTCAAGTGGAATGGACACCGCGATGCCCTGACTCGAAATAAGGCCGGATATCCCTGCAGTGACTTGAATGCAGGCTCGTCTTGCATCTCCCAAGACGAAAGGATGTCTGAAGCCCCTGTGGAGACCACAGAGAAAGACCTAGTTCCCCACCTCATCGCGACCGGAGGCCTCACATCCTTTGAAAACTCAAGAGGTATGCGGAGATCAGTGCCTCCAAAGAAGACGATGCCTGACTCCTCGTGAAACTTGATAGGAGTCCCAGGATTACTGTGGCACGTGGAAAGGGACTCTTGGTCTCCCGCTTTAGCTGGAGAGGCGTCCCAATTGCCCTGCCAAGCCTCGAGGAGAATCCCGAGTTGTCCCTCGCAACTAGGCAGGAGTCCTGACGTCGCTGAACAAACACGTGTGTGGAAGGACCATCCCCGTCGTAACTCGAGAATATACCCCAGGTTCCCGCCGCAACTCGAGAAAAACCATGAGACTTCCCCCTCGCCGCGAGATGAGGCCCGATTCCCCTGCACTGCGTGCAGAGCAATTCCGTGTTGCACATCACACATGAAAGGAGCCTTGATTTCCTTGATGGCACTCCAGAGAAACCCCAAGAACACTGTTTCAAGGCTAGAGGTATCCCGAGGACACTGTAGCAACAGGAAAGAGCTCCGTGGACCAAAAATCAACTCGAGATGAGAGGTTAGTCCCTGGCTTCGACTCCAGAGGAATACCTCCTTACCACAAGCACCTCAAGAGGAGGCTTCTCTCAGCTCTAGGTATGTGAGAGGGACCCTGAGTTTGCGGCCTCAAGTGGAATGGAGACCGCGATGCCCTGACTCGAAATAAGGCCGAATATCGCTGCAGTGACTTGAATGCAGGCTCGTCTTGCATCTCCCAAGACGAAAGGATGTCTGAATCCCCTGTGGAGACCACAGAGAAAGACCTAGTTCCCCACCTCATGGCGACCGGAGGCCTCACATCCTTTGAAAACTCCAGAGGTACACGGAGATCAGTGCCTCCAAAGGAGACGATGCCTGACTCCTCGTGAAACTTGATAGGAGACCCAGGATTCCTGTGGCACGTGGAATGGGACCCTTGGTCTCCCGCCTCAGCTGGAGAGGCGTCCCAATTGCCCTGCCAAGCCCCCAGGAGAATCCCGAGTTGTCCCTCGCAACTTGGCAGGAGTCCTGACGTCGCTGAACAAACACGTGGGTGGAAGGACCATCCCCGTCGTAACTCGAGAATATACCCCAGGTTCCCGCCGCAACTCGAGAAAAACCATGAGACTTCCCTCTCGCCGCGAGATGAGGCGCGATTCCCCTGCACTGCGTGCAGAGCAATTCCGTCTTGCACATCACACATCAAAGGAGCCTTGATTTCCTTGATGGCCTCCAGAGAAACCCCAAGAACACTGTTTCAAGGTAGAGGGATCCTAAGGTCACTGTAGCCACACAAAAGAGTTCCGTGGAACAAAAATCAACTCGAGATGAGAGGTTAGTCCCTGACTTCAACTCCAGAGGAATACCACCTTACCACAAGCACCTCAAGAGGAGACTTCTCTCAGCTCTATCGATGTGAGAGGGACCCTGTGTTTGCTGCCTCAAGTGGAATGGACACCGCGATGCCCTGACTCGAAATAAGGCCGGATATCCCTGCAGTGACTTGAATGCAGGCTCGTTTTGCATCTCCCAAGACGAAAGGATGTATGAATCCCCTGTGGAGACCACAGAGAAAGACATAGTTCCCCACTTCATCGCGACCGGAGGGCTCACATCATTTGAAAACTCCAGAGGTAGGCGGAGATCAGTGCCTCCAAAGGAGACGATGCCTGACTCCTCGTGAAACTTGATAGGAGACCCAAGATTCCTGTGGCACGTGGAAAGGGACACTTGGTCTTCCCCCTCAGCTGGAGAGGCGCCCCAATTGCCCTGCCAAGCCTCGAGGAGAATCCCGAGTTGTCCCTCGCAACTAGGCAGGAGTCCTGCCGTCGCTGAACAAGCACGTGTGTGGAAGGGCCATCCCCGTCGTAACTCGAGAATATACCGCAGGTTCCCGCCGCAACTCGAGAAAAACCATGAGACTTCCCCCTCGCCGCAAAATGAGGCCCGATTCCCCTGCACTGCGGGCAGAGCAATTCCGTCTTGCACATCACACATGGCACCCCAGAGAAACCCCAAGAACACTGTTTCAAGGCTAGAGGGATCCTGAGGTCACTGTAGCAACTCGAAAGAGCTCCGTGGACCAAAAATCCACTCGAGATGAGAGGTTAGTCCCTGCCTTCGAGTCCAGAGGAATACCATCTTACCACAAGCACCTCAAGAGCAGGCTTATCTCAGCTCTAGGTATGTGAGAGGGACACTGAGTTTGCGGCCTCAAGTGGAATGGAGACCGCGATGCCCTGACTCGAAATAAGGCCGAATATCCCTGCAGTGACTTGAATGCAGGCTCGTCTTGTATCTCCCAAGACGAAAGGATGTCTGAATCCCCTGTGGAGACCACAGAGAAAATCTACTTCCCCACCTCATCGCGACCGGAGGCCTCACATCCTTTGAAAACTCCAGAGGTACGCGGAGATCAGTGCCTCCAAAGGAGACGATGCCTGACTCCTCGTGAAACTTGATAGGAGACCCAGGATTCCTGTGGCACGTGGAAAGGGACACTTGGTCTACCGCCTCAGCTGGAGAGGCGTCCCAATTGCCCTGCCAAGCCCCCAGGAGAATCCCGAGTTGTCCCTCGCAACTAGGCAGGAGTCCTGTCGTCACTGAACAAACACGTGGGTGGAAGGGCCATCCCCGTCGTAACTCGAGAATATACCCCAGGTTCCCGCCGCAACTCGAGAAAAACCATGAGACTTCCCGCTCGCCGCGAGATGAGGCCCGATTCCCCTGCACTGCGTGCAGAGCAATTCCGTGTTGCACATCACACATCAAAGGAGCCTTGATATCCTTGATGGCATTCCAGAGAAACCCCAAGAACACTGTAACAAGGCTAGAGAGTTCCTGAGGTCACTGTAGCAACACGAAAGAGCTCCGTGGACCAAAAATCAACTTGAGTTGAGAGGTTAGTCCCTGGCTTCGACTCCAGAGGAATACCACCTTACCACAAGCACCTCAAGAGGAGGCTTCTCTCAGCTCTAGGTATGTGAGAGGGACCCTGAGTTTGCGGCCTCAAGTGGAATGGACACCGCGATGCCCTGACTCGAAATAAGGCCGGATATCCCTGCAGTGACTTGAATGCAGGCTCGTCTTGCATCTCCCAAGACGAAAGGATGTCTGAATCCCCTGTGGAGACCACTGAGAAAGACCTAGTTCCCCACCTCATCGCGACCGGAGGCCTCACATCCTTTGAAAACTCCAGAGGTACGCGGAGATCAGTGTCTCCAAAGGAGACGATGCCTGACTCCTCGTGAAACTTGATAGGATTCCCAGGATTCCTGTGGCACGTGGAAAGGGACCCTTGGTCTTCTGCCTCAGCTGGAGAGGCGTCCCAGTTGCCCTGCCAAGCCTCGAGGAGAATCCCGAGTTGTCCCTCGTAACTAGGCAGGAGTCCTGACGTCGCTGAACAAACACGTGGGTGGAAGGGCCATCCCCGTCGTAACTCGAGAATATACTCCAGGTTCCCGCCGCAACTCGCGTAAAACCATGAGACTTCCCCCTCGCCGCGAGATGAGGCCCGATTCCCCTGCACTGCGTGCAGAGCAATTCCGTGTTGCACACCACACATGAAAGGAGCCTTGATTTCCTTGATGGCACTCCATAGAAACCCCAAGAACACTGTTTCAAGGCTAGAGGGATCCTGAGGTCACTGTAGCAACACGAAATAGCTCCGTGGACCAAAAATCAACTCGAGATGAGAGGTTAGTCCCTGGCTTCGACTCCAGAGGAATACCACCTTACCACAAGCACCTCAAGAGGAGGCTTCTCTCAGCTCTAGGTATGTGAGAGGCACCCTGAGTTTGCGGCCTCAAGTGGAATGGACACCGCGATGCCCTGACTCGAAATAAGGCCGGATATCCCTGCAGTGACTTGAATGCAGGCTCGTCTTGCATCTCCCAAGACGAAAGGATGTCTGAAACCCCTGTGGAGACCACAGAGAAAGACATAGTTCCCCACCTCATCGCGACCGGAGGCCTCACATCCTGTGAAAACTCCAGAGGTACGCGGAGATCAGTGCCTCCAAAGAAGACGATGCCTGACTCCTCGTGAAACTTGATAGGAGTCCCAGGATTACTGTGGCACGTGGAAAGGGACTCTTGGTCTCCCGCTTTAGCTGGAGAGGCGTCCCAATTGCCCTGCCAAGCCTCGAGGAGAATCCCGAGTTGTCCCTCGCAACTAGGCAGGAGTCCTGACGTCGCTGAACAAACACGTGTGTGGAAGGACCATCCCCGTCGTAACTCGAGAATATACCCCAGGTTCCCGCCGCAACTCGAGAAAAACCATGAGACTTCCCCCTCGCCGCGAGATGAGGCCCGATTCCCCTGCAATGCGTGCAGAGCAATTCCGTGTTGCACATCACACATGAAAGGAGCCTTGATTTCCTTGATGGCACTCCAGAGAAACCCCAAGAACACTGTTTCAAGGCTAGAGGGATCCTGAGGTCACTGTAGCAACACGAAAGAGCGCCGTGGACCAAGAATCAACTCGAGATGAGAGGTTAGTCCCTGGCTTCGACTCCAGAGGAATACCACCTTACCACAAGCACCTCAAGAGGAGGCTTCTCTCAGCTCTAGGTATGTGAGAGGGACCCTGAGTTTGCGGCCTCAAGTGGAATGGACACCGCGGTGCCCTGACTCGAAATAAGGCCGGATATCCCTGCAGTGACTTGAATGCAGGCTCGTCTTGCATCTCCCAAGACGAAAGGATGTCTGAATCCCCTGTGGAGACCACAGAGAAAGACCTAGTTCCCCACCTCATCGCGACCGGAGGCCTCACATACTTTGAAACTCCAGAGGTACGCGGAGATCAGTGCCTCCAAAGGAGACGATGCCTGACTCCTCGTGAAACTTGATAGGAGTCCCAGGATTCCTGTGGCACGTGGAAAGGGACCCTTGGTCTCCCGCCTCAGCTGGAGAGGCGTCCCAATTGCCCTGCCAAGCCTCGAGGAGAATCCCGAGTTGTCAGTCACAACTAGGCAGGAGTCCTGACGTCGCTGAACAAACACGTGGGTGGAAGGGCCATCCCCCAGGTAACTCGAGAATATACCACTGGTTCCCAACGCAACTCGAGAAAAACCATGAGACTTCCCCTTCCCCGCGAGATGAGGCCCGATTCCCCTGCACTGCATGCAGAGCAATTCCGTGTTGCACATCACACATGAAAGGAGCCTTGATTTCCTTGATGGCACTCCAGAGAAATCCCAAGAACAAAGTTTCAAGGCTAGAGGGATCCTGTGGTCACTGTAGCAACAAGAAAGAGCTCCGTGGACCAAAAATCAACTCGAGATGAGAGGTTAGTCCCTGGCTTCGACTCCAGAGGAATACCACCTTACCACAATCAACTCAAGAGGAGTCTTCTCTCAGCTCTAGGTATGTGAGAGGGACCCTGAGTTTGCGGCCTCAAGTGGAATGGACACCGCGATGCCCTGACTCGAAATAAGGCTGGATATCCCTGCAGTGACTTGAATGCAGGCTCGTCTTGCATCTCCCAAGACGAAAGGATGGCTGAATCCCCTGTGGAGACCACAGAGAAAGACCTAGTTCCCCACCTCATCGCGACCGGAGGCCTCACATCCTTTGAAAACTCCAGAGGTACGCGGAGATCAGTGCCTCCAAAGGAGACGATTACTGACTCCTCGTGAAACTTGATAGGAGTTCCAGGATTCCTGTGGCACGTGGAAAGGGACCCTTGGTCTCCCGCCTCAGCTGGAGAGGCGTCCCAATTGCCCTGCCATGCCTCGAGGAGAATCCCGAGTTGTCAGTCACAACTAGGCAGGAGTCCTGACGTCGCTGAAGAAACACGTGGGTGGAAGGGCCATCCCCGTCGTAACTCGAGAATATACCCCAGGTTCCCGCCGCACCTCGAGAAAAACCATGAGACTTCCCCCTCGCCACGAGATGAGGTCCGATTCCCCTGCACTGCGTGCAGAGCAATTCCGTGTTGCACATCACACATGAAAGGAGCCTTGATTTCCTTGATGGCACTCCAGAGAAACCCCAAGAACACTGTTTCAAGGCTAGAGGGATCCTGAGGTCACTGTAGCAACACGAAAGAGCGCCGTGGACCAAGAATCAACTCGAGATGAGAGGTTAGTCCCTGGCTTCAACTCCAGAGGAATACCACCTTACCACAAGCACCTCAAGAGGAGGCTTCTCTCAGCTCTAGGTATGTGAGAGGGACCCTGAGTTTGCGGCCTCAAGTGGAATGGACACCGCGGTGCCCTGACTCGAAATAAGGCCAGATATCCCTGCAGTGACTTGAATGCAGGATCGTCTTGCATCTCCCAAGACGAAAGGATGGCTGAATCCCCTGTGGAGACCACAGAGAAAGACCTAGTTCCCCACCTCATCGCGACCGGAGGCCTCACATCCTTTGAAACTCCAGAGGTACGCGGAGATCAGTGCCTCCAAAGGAGACAATGACTGACTCATCGTGAAACTTGATAGGAGTCCCAGGATTCCTGTGGCACGTGGAAAGGGACCCTTGGTCTCCCGCCTCAGCTGGAGAGGCGTCCCAATTGCCCTGCCAAGCCTCGAGGAGAATCCCGAGTTGTCAGTCACAACTAGGCAGGAGTCCTGACGTCGCTGAACAAACACGTGGGTGGAAGGGCCATCCCCCAGGTAACTCGAGAATATACCACTGGTTCCCAACGCAACTCGAGAAAAACCATGAGACTTCCCCTTCCCCGCGAGATGAGGCCCGATTCCCCTGCACTGCATGCAGAGCAATTCCGTGTTGCACATCACACATGAAAGGAGCCTTGATTTCCTTGATGGCACTCCAGAGAAATCCCAAGAACAAAGTTTCAAGGCTAGAGGGATCCTGAGGTCACTGTAGCAACAAGAAAGAGCTCCGTGGACCAAAAATCAACTCGAGATGAGAGGTTAGTCCCTGGCTTCGACTCCAGAGGAATACCACCTTACCACAATCAACTCAAGAGGAGTCTTCTCTCAGCTCTAGGTATGTGAGAGGGACCCTGAGTTTGCGGCCTCAAGTGGAATGGACACCGCGATGCCCTGACTCGAAATAAGGCTGGATATCCCTGCAGTGACTTGAATGCAGGCTCGTCTTGCATCTCCCAAGACGAAAGGATGGCTGAATCCCCTGTGGAGACCACAGAGAAAGACCTAGTTCCCCACCTCATCGCGACCGGAGGCCTCACATCCTTTGAAAACTCCAGAGGTACGCGGAGATCAGTGCCTCCAAAGGAGACGATTACTGACTCCTCGTGAAACTTGATAGGAGTTCCAGGATTCCTGTGGCACGTGGAAAGGGACCCTTGGTCTCCCGCCTCAGCTGGAGAGGCGTCCCAATTGCCCTGCCATGCCTCGAGGAGAATCCCGAGTTGTCAGTCACAACTAGGCAGGAGTCCTGACGTCGCTGAAGAAACACGTGGGTGGAAGGGCCATCCCCGTCGTAACTCGAGAATATACCCCAGGTTCCCGCCGCAACTCGAGAAAAACCATGAGACTTCCCCCTCGCCACGAGATGAGGTCCGATTCCCCTGCACTGCGTGCAGAGCAATTCCGTGTTGCACATCACACATGAAAGGAGCCTTGATTTCCTTGATGGCACTCCAGAGAAACCCCAAGAACACTGTTTCAAGGCTAGAGGGATCCTGAGGTCACTGTAGCAACACGAAAGAGCGCCGTGGACCAAGAATCAACTCGAGATGAGAGGTTAGTCCCTGGCTTCAACTCCAGAGGAATACCACCTTACCACAAGCACCTCAAGAGGAGGCTTCTCTCAGCTCTAGGTATGTGAGAGGGACCCTGAGTTTGCGGCCTCAAGTGGAATGGACACCGCGGTGCCCTGACTCGAAATAAGGCCAGATATCCCTGCAGTGACTTGAATGCAGGATCGTCTTGCATCTCCCAAGACGAAAGGATGGCTGAATCCCCTGTGGAGACCACAGAGAAAGACCTAGTTCCCCACCTCATCGCGACCGGAGGCCTCACATCCTTTGAAACTCCAGAGGTACGCGGAGATCAGTGCCTCCAAAGGAGACGATGACTGACTCATCGTGAAACTTGATAGGAGTCCCAGGATTCCTGTGGCACGTGGAAAGGGACCCTTGGTCTCCCGCCTCAGCTGGAGAGGCGTCCCAATTGCCCTGCCAAGCCTCGAGGAGAATCCCGAGTTGTCAGTCACAACTAGGCAGGAGTCCTGACGTCGCTGAACAAACACGTGGGTGGAAGGGCCATCCCCCAGGTAACTCGAGAATATACCCCTGGTTCCCGCCGCAACTCGAGAAAAACCATGAGACTTCCCCCTCCCCGTGAGATGAGGCCCGATTCCCCTGCACTGCATGCAGAGCAATTCCGTCTTGCACATCACACATGAAAGGAGCCTTGATTTCCTTAATGGCACTCCAGAGAAATCCCAAGAACAAAGTTTCAAGGATAGAGGGATCCTGAGGTCACTGTAGCTCAAGAAAGAGCTCCGTGGACCAAAAATCAACTCGAGATAAGAGGTTAGTCCCTGGCTTCGAATCCAGAGGAATACCACCTTACCACAATCAACTCAAGAAAAGGCTTCTCTCAGCTCTAGGTATGTGAGAGGGACCCTGAGTTTGCGGCCTCAAGTGGAATGGACACCGCGATGCCCTGACTCGAAATAAGGCTGGATATCCCTGCAGTGACTTGAATGCAGGCTGGTCTTGCATCTCCCAAGACGAAAGGATGGCTGAATCCCCTGTGGAGACCACAGAGAAAGACCTAGTTCCCCACCTCATCGCGACCGGAGGCCTCACATCCTTTGAAAACTCCAGAGGTACGCGGAGATCAGTGCCTCCAAAGGAGACAATGACTGACTCCTCGTGAAACTTGATAGGAGTTCCAGGATTCCTGTGGCACGTGGAAAGGGACCCTTGGTCTCCCGCCTCAGCTGGAGAGGCGTCCCAATTGCCCTGCCATGCCTCGAGGAGAATCCCGAGTTGTCAGTCACAACTAGGCAGGAGTCCTGACGTCGCTGAAGAAACACGTGGGTGGAAGGGCCATCCCCGTCGTAACTCGAGAATATACCCCAGGTTCCCGCCGCAACTCGAGAAAAACCATGAGACTTCCCCCTCGCCACGAGATGAGGCCCGATTCCCCTGCACTGCGTGCAGAGCAATTCCGTGTTGCACATCACACATGAAAGGAGCCTTGATTTCCTTGATGGCACTCCAGAGAAACCCCAAGAACACTGTTTCAAGGCTAGAGGGATCCTGAGGTCACTGTAGCAACACGAAGGAGCGCCGTGGACCAAGAATCAACTCGAGATGAGAGGTTAGTCCCTGGCTTCAACTCCAGAGGAATACCACCTTACCACAAGCACCTCAAGAGGACGCTTCTCTCAGCTCTAGGTATGTGAGAGGGACCCTGAGTTTGCGGCCTCAAGTGGAATGGACACCGCGGTGCCCTGACTCGAAATAAGGCCAGATATCCCTGCAGTGACTTGAATGCAGGCTCGTCTTGCATCTCCCAAGACGAAAGGATAGCTGAATCCCCTGTGGAGACCACAGAGAAAGACCTAGTTCCCCACCTCATCGCGACCGGAGGCCTCACATCCTTTGAAACTCCAGAGGTACGCGGAGATCAGTGCCTCCAAAGGAGACGATGACTGACTCCTCGTGAAACTTGATAGGAGTCCCAGGATTCCTGTGGCACGTGGAAAGGGACCCTTGGTCTCCCGCCTCAGCTGGAGAGGCGTCCCAATTGCCCTGCCAAGCCTCGAGGAGAATCCCGAGTTGTCCCTCGCAACTAGGCAGGAGTCCTGACGTCGCAGAGCAAACACGTGGGTGGAAGGGCCATCCCCCAGGTAACTCGAGAATATACCCCAGGTTCCCGCCGCAACTCGAGAGAAACCATGAGACTTCCCCCTTGCTGCGAGATGAGGCCCGATTCCCCTGCACTACGTGCAGAGCAATTCCGTGATGCACATCACACATGAAAGGAGCCTTGATTTCCTTGATGGCACTCCAGAGAAACCCCAAGAACACTGTTTCAAGGCTAGAGGGATCCTGAGGTCTCTGCAGCAACACGAAAGAGCTCCGTCGACCAAAAATCAACTCTAGATGAGGGGTTAGTCCCTGGCTTCGACTCCAGAGGAATACCACCTTACAACAAGCACCTCAAGAGGAGGCTTCTCTCAGCTCTAGGTATGTGAGAGGGACCCTGAGTTTGCAGCCTCAAGTGGAATGGACACCGCGATGCCCTGACTCGAAATAAGGCCGGATATCCCTGCAGTGACTTGAATGCAGGCTCGTCTTGCATCTCCCAAGACGAAAGGATGTCTGAATCCCCTGTGGAGACCACAGAGAAAGACCTAGTTCCCCACCTCATCGTGACCGGAGGCCTCACATCCTTCGAAAACTCCAGAGGTACGCGGAGATCAGTGCCTCCAAAGGAGACGATGCCTGACTCCTCGTGAAACTTGATAGGAGTCCCAGGATTACTGTGGCACGTAGAAAGGGACACTTGGTCTCCTGCCTCAGCTGGAGAGGCGTCCCAATTGCCCTGCCAAGGCTCGAGGAGAATCCCGAGTTGCCCTTCGCAACTAGGCAGGAGTCCTGACGTCGCTGAACAAACACGTGGGTGGAAGGGCCATCCCCGTCGTAACTCGAGAATATACTCCAGGTTCCCGCCGCAACTCGAGAAAAACCATGAGACTTCCCCTCGCCGCGAGATGAGGCCCGATTCCCCTGCACTGCGTGCAGAGCAATTCTGTGTTGCACACCACACATGAAAGGAGCCTTGATTTCCTTGATGGCACTCCAGAGAAACCCAAAGAACACTGTTTCAAGGCTAGAGGGATCCTGAGGTCACTGTAGCCACACGAAAGAGCTCCGTGGACCAAGAATCAACTCGAGATGAGAGGTTAGTCCCTGGCTTCGACTCCAGAGGAATACCAACTTACCACATGCACCTCAAGAGGAGGCTTCTCTAAGCTCTAGGTATGTGAGAGGGACCCTGAGTTTGCGGTCTCAAGTGGAATGGACACCGCGATGCCCTGACTCGAAATAAGGCTGGATATCCCTGCAGTGACTTGAATGCAGGCTCGTCTTGCATCTCCCAAGACGAAAGGATGGCTGAATCCCCTGTGGAGACCACAGAGAAAGACCTAGTTCCCCACCTCATCGCGACCGGAGGCCTCACATCCTTTGAAAACTCCAGAGGTACGCGGAGATCAGTGCCTCCAAAGGAGACGATGCCTGACTCCTCGTGAAACTTGATAGGAGTCCCAGGATTCCTGTGGCACGTGGAAAGGGACACTTGGTCTCCCGCCTCAGCTGGAGAGGCGTCCCAATTGCCCTGCCAAGCCTCGAGGAGAATCCCGAGTTGTCCCTCGCAACTAGGCAGGAGTCCTGACGTCGCTGAACAAACACGTGGGTGGAAGGGCCATCCCCGTCGTAACTCGAGAATATACCCCAGGTTCCCGCCGCAACTCGAGAAAAACAATGAGACATCCCCCTCGCCACGAGATGAGGCCCGATTCCACTGCACTGCGTGCAGAGGAATTCCGTGTTGCACATCAAACATGAAAGGAGCCTTGATTTCCTTGATGGCACTCCAGAGAAAACCCAAGAACACTGTTTCAAGGCTAGAGGGATCCTGAGGTCACTGTAGCCACACGAAAGAGCTCCGTGGACCAAAAATCAACTCGAGATGAGAGGTTAGTCCCTGGCTTCGACTCCAGAGGAATACCACCTTACCACAAGCACCTCAAGAGGAGGCTTCTCTCAGCTCTAGGTATGTGAGAGGCACCCTGAGTTTGCGGCCTCAAGTGGAATGGACACCGCGATGCCCTGACTCGAAATAAGGCCGGATATCCCTGCAGTGACTTGAATGCAGGCTCGTCTTGCATCTCCCAAGACGAAAGGATGTCTGAAGCCCCTGTGGAGACCACAGAGAAAGACCTAGTTCCCCACCTTATCACGACCGGAGGCCTCACATCCTTTGAAAACTCCAGAGGTACGCGGAGATCAGTGCCTCCAAAGGAGACGATGCCTGACTCCTCTGAAACTTGATAGGAGTCAAAGGATTCCTGTGGCACGTGGAAAGGGACCCTTGGTCTCCCGCCTCAGCTGGAGAGGCGTTCCAATTGCCCTGCCAAGCCTCGAGGAGATTCCCGAGTTGTCCCTCGCAACTAGGCAGGAGTCCTGACGTCAGTGAACAAACACGTGTGTGGAAGGGCCATCCCCGTCGTAACTCGAGAATATACCCCAGGTTCCCGCCGCAACTCGAGAAAAACCAAGAGACTTCCCACTCACCGCGAGATGAGGCCCGATATCCTGCACTGCGTGCAGAGCAATTCCGTGTTGCACATCACACATGAAAGGAGCCTTAATTTCCTTGATGGCACTCCAGAGAAACCCCAAGAACACTGTTTCAAGGCTAGAGGGATCCTGAGGTCACTGTAGCAAAAAGAAAGAATTCTGTGGACCAAAAATCATCTCGAGATGAGAGGTTAGTCCCTAACTTCGACTCCAGAGGAATACCACCTTACCACAAGCACCTCAAGAGGAGGCTTCTCGCAGCTTTAGGTATGTGAGAGGGATCCTGAGATTGCAGCCTCAAGTGGAATGGACACCGCGATGCCCTGACTCGAAATAAGCCCGGATAACCCTGCATTGACATAAATGCAGGCTCGTCTTGCATCTCCCAAGATGAAAGGATGTCTGAATCCCCTGTGGATACCACAGAGAAAGACCTAGTTCCCTACCTCATCGCGACCGGAGGCCTCACATCCTTTGATAACTCCAGAGGTACGCAGAGATCAGTGCCTCCAAAGGATACGATGCCTGACACCTCGTGAAACTTGATAGGAGTTCCAGGATTCCTGTGGCACGTGGAAAGGGACCCTTGGTCTCCCGCCTCAGCTGGAGAGGCGTCCCATTTGCCCTGCCAAGCCTCGAGGAGAATCCCGAGTTGTCCCTCGCAACTAGGCAGGAGTCCTGAAGTCGCTGAACAAACACGTGTGAGGAAGGGCCATCCCCGTCGTAACTCGAGTATATACCCCAGGTACCCGCCGCAACTCGAGAAAAACCATGAGACTTCCCCCTCGCCGCGAGATGTGGCCTGATCCCCTACACTGCGTACAGAGCAATATCGTGTGGCACATCACACATGAAAGGAGCTTTGATTTCTTTGATGGCACTCCAGAGAAACCCCAAGAACACTGTTTCAAGGCTAGAGGGAACCTGACGTCACTGTAGCAACACGAAAGAGCTCCGTGGACCTAAAATCAACTCGAGATGAGAGGTTAGTCCCTAACTTCGACTCCAGAGGAATACCACCTTACCACAAGCACCTCAAGAGGAGGCTTCTCTCAGCTCTAGGTATGTGAGAGGGACCCTGAGTTTGCGGCCTCAAGTGGAATGGACACCGCGATGCCCTGACTCAAAATAAGGCCGGATATCCCTGCAGTGACTTGAATGCAGGCTCTTCTTGCATCTCCCAAGATGAAAGGATGTCTGATCCCCTGTGGAGACCACAGAGAAAGACCTAGTTCCCCACCTCATCGCGACCGGAGGCCTCACATCCTTTGAAAACTCCAGAGGTACGCGGAGATCAGTGCCTCCAAAGGAGACGATGCCTGACTCCTCGTGAAACTTGATAGGAGTCCCAGGATTTCTGTGGCACGAGGAAAGGGACCCTTGGTCTCCCGCCTCAGCTGGAGAGGCGTCCCAATTGCCCTGCCAAGCCTCGAGGAGAATCCCGAGTTCTCCCTCGCAACTAGGCAGGAGTCCTGACGTCGCTGAACAAACACGTGGGTGGAAGGGCCATCCCCGTCATAACTCGAGAATATACCCCAGGTTCCCGCCGCAACTCGAGAAAAACCATGAGACTTCCCCCTCGCCGTGAGATGAGGCCCGATTTCCCTGCACTGCATGCAGAGCAATTCCGTCTTGCACATCACACATGTAAGGAGCCTTGATTTCCTTGATGGCACTCCAGAGAAACCCCAAGAACACTGTTTCAAGGCTAGAGGGATCCTGAGGTCACTGTAGCAACACGAAAGAGCTCCGTGGACCAAGAATCAACTCGAGATGAGAGGTTAGTCCCTGGCTTCGACTCCAGAGGAATACCACCTTACCACAAGCACCTCAAGAGGAGGCTTCTCTCAGCTCTAGGTATGTGAGAGGGATCCTGAGTTTGCGGCCTCAAGTGGAATGGACACCGCGATGCCCTGACTCGAAATAAGGCCGAATATCCCTGCAGTGACTTGAATGCAGGCTCGTCTTGCATCTCCCAAGACGAAAGGATGTCTGAATCCCCTGTGGAGACCACAGAGAAAGACCTAGTTCCCCACCTCATGGCGACCGGAGGCCTCACATCCTTTGAAAACTCCAGAGGTACACGGAGATCAGTGCCTCCAAAGGAGACGATGCCTGACTCCTCGTGAAACTTGATAGGAGACCCAGGATTCCTGTGGCACGTGGAATGGGACCCTTGGTCTCCCGCCTCAGCTGGAGAGGCGTCCCAATTGCCCTGCCAAGCCCCCAGGAGAATCCCGAGTTGTCCCTCGCAACTAGGCAGGAGTCCTGACGTCGCTGAACAAACACGTGGGTGGAAGGACCATCCCCGTCGTAACTCGAGAATATACCCCAGGTTCCCGCCGCAACTCGAGAAAAACCATGAGACTTCCCTCTCGCCGCGAGATGAGGCGCGATTCCCCTGCACTGCGTGCAGAGCAATTCCGTCTTGCACATCACACATGAAAGGAGCCTTGATTTCCTTGATGGCACTCCAGAGAAACCCCAAGAACACTGTTTCAAGGTAGAGGGATCCTAAGGTCACTGTAGCCACACAAAAGAGCTCCGTGGACCAAAAATCAACTCGAGATGAGAGGTTAGTCCCTGGCTTCAAATCCAGAGGAATACCACCTTACCACAAGCACCTCAAGAGGAGGCTTCTCTCAGCTCTAGGTATGTGAGAGGGACCCTGAGTTTGCGGCCTCAAGTGGAATGGACACCGCGATGCCCTGACTCGAAATAAGGCCGGATATCCCTGCAGTGACTTGAATGCAGGCTCGTTTTGCATCTCCCAAGACGAAAGGATGTATGAATCCCCTGTGGAGACCACAGAGAAAGACATAGTTCCCCACTTCATCGCGTCCGGAGGGCTCACATCATTTGAAAACTCCAGAGGTACGCGGAGATCAGTGCCTCCAAAGGAGACGATGCCTGACTCCTCGTGAAACTTGATAGGAGACCCAAGATTCCTGTGGCACGTGGAAAGGGATACTTGGTCTTCCCCCTCAGCTGGAGAGGCGTCCCAATTGCCCTGCCAAGCCTCGAGGAGAATCCCGAGTTGTCCCTCGCAACTAGGCAGGAGTCCTGCCGTCGCTGAACAAGCACGTGTGTGGAAGGGCCATCCCCGTCGTAACTCGAGAATATACCGCAGGTTCCCGCCGCAACTCGAGAAAAACCATGAGACTTCCCCCTCGCCGCAAAATAAGGCCCGATTCCCCTGCACTGCGGGCAGAGCAATTCCGTCTTGCACATCACACATGGCACTCCAGAGAAACCCCAAGAACACTGTTTCAAGGCTAGAGGGATCCTGAGGTCACTGTAGCAACTCGAAAGAGCTCCGTGGACCAAAAATCAACTCGAGATGAGAGGTTAGTCCCTGGCTTCGAGTCCAGAGGAATACCATCTTACCACAAGCACCTCAAGAGCAGGCTTATCTCAGCTCTAGGTATGTGAGAGGGACATTGAGTTTGCGGCCTCAAGTGGAATGGAGACCGCGATGCCCTGACTCGAAATAAGGCCGAATATCCCTGCAGTGACTTGAATGCAGGCTCGTCTTGTATCTCCCAAGACGAAAGGATGTCTGAATCCCCTGTGGAGACCACAGAGAAAATCTACTTCCCCACCTCATCGCGACCGGAGGCCTCACATCCTTTGAAAACTCCAGAGGTACGCGGAGATCAGTGCCTCCAAAGGAGACGATGCCTGACTCCTCGTGAAACTTGATAGGAGACCCAGCATTTCTGTGGCACGTGGAAAGGGACACTTGGTCTACCGCCTCAGCTGGAGAGGCATCCCAATTGCCCTGCCAAGCCCCCAAGAGAATCCCGAGTTGTCCCTCGCAACTAGGCAGGAGTCCTGTCGTCACTGAACAAACACGTGGGTGGAAGGGCCATCCCCGTCGTAACTCGAGAATATACCCCAGGTTCCCGCCGCAACTCGAGAAAAACCATGAGACTTCCCGCTCGCCGCGAGATGAGGCCCGATTCCCCTGCACTGCGTGCAGAGCAATTCCGTGTTGCACATCACACATCAAAGGAGCCTTGATATCCTTGATGGCTTCCAGAGAAACCAAAAGAACACTGTAACAAGTCTAGAGAGATCCTGAGGTCACTGTAGCCACACGAAAGAGTTCCGTGGACCAAAAATCAACTCGAGTTGAGAGGTTAGTCCCTGGCTTCGACTCCAGAGGAATACCACCTTACCACAAGCACCTCAAGAGGAGGCTTCTTTCAGCTTTAGCTATGTGAGAGGGCCCGTGAGTTTGCGGCCTCAAGTGGAATGGACACCGCGATGCCCTGACTCGAAATAAGGCCGGATATCCCTGCAGTGACTTGAATGCAGGCTCGTCTTGCATCTCCCAAGACGAAAGGATGACTGAATCCCCTGTGGAGACCACAGAGAAAGACCTAGTTCCCCACCTCATCGCGATCGGAGGCCTCACATCCTTTGAAAACTCCAGAGGTACGTGGAGATCAGTGCCTCCAAAGGAGACGAAGCCTGACTCTTCGTGAAACTTGATAGGAGTCCCAGGATTCCTGTGGCACGTGTAAAGGGACCCTTGGCCTACTGCCTCAGGTTGAGAGGCGTCCCAATTGCCCTGCCAAGCCCCCAGGAGAATCCCGAGTTGTCAGTCACAACTAGGCAGGAGTCCTGACGTCGCTGAACAAACACGTGGGTGGAAGGGCCATCCCCGTCGTAACTCGAGAATATACCCCAGGTTCCCGCCGCAACTCGAGGAAAACAATGAGACTTCCCCCTCGCCGTGAGATGCGGCCCGATTCCCCTGCACTGCGTGCAGAGCAATTCCGTGTTGCACATCACACATGAAAGGAGCCTTGATTTCCTTGATGGCACTCCAGAGAAACCCCAAGAACACTGTTTCAAGGCTAGAGGGATCCTGAGGTCACTGTAGCCACACGAAAGAGCTCCGTGGACCAAAAATCAACTCGAGATGAGAGGTTAGTCCCTGGCTTCGACTCCAGAGGAATACCACCTTACCACAAGCACCTCAAGAGGAGGCTTCTCTCAGCTCGAGATATGTGAGAGGGACCCTAGGTTTGCGGCCTCAAGTGGAATGGACACCGCGATGCCCTGACTCGAAATAAGGCCGGATATCCCTGCAGTGACTTGAATGCAGGCTCGTCTTGCATCTCCCAAGACGAAAGGATGTCTGACTCCCCTGTGGAGACCACAGAAAAAGAACTAGTTCCCCACCTCAACGCGACCGGAGGCCTCACATTCTTTGAAAACTCCAGAGGTACGCGGAGATCAGTGCCTCCAAAGGAGACGATGCCTGACTCCTCGTGAAACTTGATAGGAGTCCCAGGATTCCTGTGGCACGTGGAAAGGGACCCTTGGTCTCCCGCCTCAGCTGGAGAGGCGTCCCAATTGCCCTGCCAAGCCTCGAGGAGAATCCCGAGTTGTCCTTCGCAACTAGGCAGGAGTCCTGACGTCGCTGAACAAACACGTGGGTGGAAGGGCCATCCCCGTCGTAACTCGAGAATATACCCCAGGTTCCCGCCGCAACTCGAGAAAAACCATGAGACTTCCCCCTCGCCGAAAAATGAGGCCCGATGCCCTGCACTGCCTGCAGAGCAATTCCGTGTTGCACATCACACATGAAAGGAGCCTTGATTTCCTTGACGGCACTCCAGAGAAACCCCAAGAACACTGTTTCAAGGATAGAGGTATCCTGAGGTCACTGTAGCAACACGAAAGAGCTCCATTGACCAAAAATCAACTCGAGATGAGAGGTTAGTCCCTGGCTTCAACTCCAGAGGAAACCACCTTACCACAAGCACCTCAAGAGGAGGCTTCTCTCAGCTCTAGGTATGTGAGAGGCACCCTGAGTTTGCGGCCTCAAGTGGAATGGACACCGCGATGCCCTGACTCGAAATAAGGCCGGATATCCCTGCACTGACTTGAATGCAGGCTCGTCTTGCATCTCCCAAGACGAAAGGATGTCTGAAGCCCCTGTGGAGACCACAGAGAAAGACCTAGTTCCCCACCTCATCGCGACCGGAGGCCTCACATCCTTTGAAAACTCAAGAGGTACGCGGAGATCAGTGCCTCCAAAGAAGACGATGCCTGACTCCTCGTGAAACTTGATAGGAGTCCCAGGATTCCTGTGGCACGTGGAAAGGGACCCTTGGTCTCCCGCTTTAGCTGGAGAGGCGTCCCAATTGCCCTGCCAAGCCTCGAGGAGAATCCCGAGTTGTCCCTCGCAACTAGGCAGGAGTCCTGACGTCGCTGAACAAACACGTGTGTGGAAGGGCCATCCCCGTCGTAACTCGAGAATATACCCCAGGTTCCCGCCGCAACTCGAGAAAAACCATGAGACTTCCCCCTCGCCGCGAGATGAGGCCCGATTCCCCTGCACTGCGTGCAGAGCAATTCCGTGTTGCACATCACACATGAAAGGAGCCTTGATTTCCTTGATGGCACTCCAGAGAAACCCCAAGAAAACTGTTTCAAGGCTAGAGGGATCCTGAGGTCACTGTAGCAACACGAAAGAGCGCCGTGGACCAAGAATCAACTCGAGATGAGAGGTTAGTCCCTGGCTTCGACTCCAGAGGAATACCACCTTACCACAAGCACCTCAAGAGGAGGCTTCTCTCAGCTCTAGGTATGTGAGAGGGACCCTGAGTTTGCGGCCTCAAGTGGAATGGACACCGCGGTGCCCTGACTCGAAATAAGGCCGGATATCCCTGCAGTGACTTGAATGCAGGCTCGTCTTGCATCTCCCAAGACGAAAGGATGTCTGAATCCCCTGTGGAGACCACAGAGAAAGACCTAGTTCCCCACCTCATCACGACCGGAGGCCTCACATCCTTTGAAACTCCAGAGGTACGCGGAGATCAGTGCCTCCAAAGGAGACGATGACTGACTCCTCGTGAAACTTGATAGGAGTCCCAGGATTCCTGTGGCACGTGGAAAGGGACCTTTGGTCTCCCGCCTCAGGTGGAGAGGCGTCCCAAGTGCCCTGCCAAGCCTCGAGGAGAATCCCGAGTTGTCAGTCACAACTAGGCAGGAGTCCTGACGTCGCTGAACAAACACGTGGGTGGAAGGGCCATCCCCCAGGTAACTCGAGAATATACCACTGGTTTCCAACGCAACTCGAGAAAAACCATGAGACTTCCCCCTCCCCGCGAGATGAGGCCCGATTCCCCTGCACTGCGTGCAGAGCAATTCCGTGTTGCACATCACACATGAAAGGAGCCTTGATTTCCTTGATGGCACTCCAGAGAAACCCCAAGAACACTGTTTCAAGGCTAGAGGGATCCTGAGGTCACTGTAGCAACACGAAAGAGCTCCGTGGACCACAAATCAACTCGAGATGAGAGGTTAGTCCCAGGCTTCGACTCCAGAGGAATACCACCTTACCACAAGCACCTCAAGAGGAGGCTTCTCTCAGCTCTAGGTATGTGAGAGGGACCCTGAGTTTGCGGCCTCAAGTGAAATGCACACCGCGATGCCCTGCAGTGACTTGAATGCAGGCTTGTCTTGCATCTCCCAAGACGAAAGGATGTCTGAATCCCCTGTGGAGACCACAGAGAAAGACCTAGTTCCCCACTTCATCGTGACCGGAAGCCTCACATCCTTTGAAAACTCCAGAGGGATGCGGAGATCAGTGCCTCCAAAGGAGACGATGCCTGACTCCTCATGAAACTTGATAGGACTCCCAGGATTCCTGTGGCACGTGGAAAGGGACACTTGGTCTCCCACCTCAGCTGAAGAGGCGTCCCAATTGCCCTGCCAAGCCTCGAGGAGAATCCCGAGTTGTCCTTCGCAACTAGGCTGGAGTCCTGACTTCGCTGAACAAACACTTGTGTGGAAGGGCCATCCCCGTCGTAACTTGAGAATATACCCCATGTTCCCACCGCAACTCGAAAAAAACCATGAGACTTCCACCTCGCCGCGAGATGAGGCCCAATTCCCCTGCACTGCGTGCAGAACAATGCCATGTTGCACATCACACAGGAAAGGAGCCTTGATTTCCTTGATGGCACTCCAGAGAAACCCCAAGAACACTGTTTCAAGGCTAGAGGGATCTTGAGGTCACTGTAGCAACACGAAAGAGATCCGTGGACCAAAAATCAACTCGAGATGAGAGGCTAGTCACTGGCTTCTACTGCAGAGGTATACCACCTTACCACAAGCACCTCAAGAGGAGGCTTCTCTCAGCTCTAGGTTTGTGAGAGGGACCCTGAGTGTGCAGCCTCAAGTGGAATGGACACCGCGATGCCCTGACTCGAAATAAGGCTGGATATCCCTGCAGTGACTTGAATGCAGGCTCGTGTTGCATCTCCCAAGACGAAAGGATGTCTGAATCCCCAGTGGAGACCACAGAGAAAGACCTAGTTCCCCACCTCATCGCGACCGGAAGCCTCACATCCTTTGAAAACTCCAGAGGGACGCGGAGATCAGTGCCTCCAAAGGAGACGATGCCTGACTCCTCGTGAAACTTGAAAGGAGTCCCAGGATTCCTGTGGCACGCGGAAAGGGACCCTTGGTCTCCCGCCTCAGCTGGAAAGTCGTCCCAATTGCCTGCCAAGCCTCGAGGAGAATCCCGAGTTGTCCCTCGCAACTAGGCAGGAGTTCTGACGTCGCTGAACAAAAACGTGTGTGGAAGGGCCATCCCCGCCGCAACTCGAGAATATACCCCAGGTTCCCGCCGCAACTCGAGAAAAACCATGAGACTTCCCCCTCGCCGCGAGATGAGGCCCGATTCCCCTGCACTGCGTGCAGAGCAATGCCGTGTTGCACATCACACAGGAAAGGAGCCTTGATTTCCTTGATGGTACTCCAGAGAAGCCCCAAGAACACTGTTTCAAGGCTAGAGGGATCCTGAGGTCACTGTAGCAAGACGAAAAAGCTCCGTGGACCCCAAATCAACTGGACATGAGAGGTTAGTCCCTGGCTACGACTCCAGAGGAATAACACCTTACCACAAGCACCTCAAGAGGAGGCTTCTCTAAGCTCTAGGTATGTGAGAGGGACCCTGAGTTTGCGACCTCAAGTGGAATGGACACCGCGATGCCCTGACTCGAAATAAGGGCGGATATCCCTGCAGTGACTAAAATGCAGGCTCGTCTTGCATCTCCCAAGACGAAAGGATGTATGAATCCCCTGTGGAGACCACAGAGAAAGACCTAGTTCCCCACCTCATCGCGACCGGAGGCCTCACATCCCTTGAAAACTCCAGAAGGACACGGAGATCAGTGCCTCCAAAGGAAACGATGCCTGACTCCTCGTGAAACTTGATAGGAGTCCCATGATTCCTGTGGCACGTGGAAAGGGACTCTTGGTCTCCCGCCTCAGCTGGAGAGCGACCCAATTGCCCTGCCAAGCCTCGAGGAGAATCCCGAGTTGTCCCTCGCAACTAGGCAGGAGTCCTGACGTCGCTGAACAAACACGTGTGTAGAAGGCCCATCCCCATCGTAACTCGAGAATATACCCCAGGGTCCCGCGGCAACTCGAGAAAAACCATGAGACTTCCCCCTCGCCGCGAGATGAGGCCCGATTCCCGTGCACTGCGTGCAGAGCAATGCCGTGTTGCACATCACACAGGAAAGGAGCCTTGATTTCCTTGATGGCACTACAGAGAAAACCCAACAACACTGTTTCAAGGATAGAGGGATCCTGAGGTCACTGTAGCAACACGAAAGAGCTCCGTGGACAAAAAATCAACTCGAGATGAGAGGTTAGTCCCTGGCTTCGACTCCAGAGGAATACCACCTTACCACATGCACCTCAAGAGGATGCTTCTCTCAGCTCTAGGTATGTGAGAGGGACCCTGAGTTGGGGCCTCAAATTGAATGGACACTGCGATGCCCTGACTCGAAACAAGGCCGGATATCCCTGCAGTGACTTGAATGCAGGCTCGTTTTGCATCTCCCAAGACGAAAGGATGTCTGAATCCGCTGTGGAGACCACAGAGAAAGACCTAGTTCCCCACCTCATCGCGATCGGAGGCCTCATATCCTTTGAAAACTCCAGAGGGACGCGGAGATCAGTGCCTCCAAAGGAAACGATGCCTGACTCCTCGTGAAACTTGATAGGAGCCCACGGATGCCTGTGGCACGTGGAAAGGGACTCTTGGTCTCCCGCCTCAGCTGGAGAGGCGTCCCAATTGCCCTGCCAAGCCTCGAGGAGAATCCCGAGTTGTCCCTCCCACCTAGGCAGGAGTCCTGACGTCGCTGAACAAACACGTGTGTGGAAGGGCCATCCCCATTGTAAGTCGAGAATATACCCCAGGTTCCCGCCGCAACTCGAGGAAACCATGAGACTTCCCCCTCGCCACGACATAAGGCCCGATTCCCCTGTACTGCGTACAAACAATGCCGTGTTGCACATCACACAGGAAAGGAACCTTGATTTCCTTGATGGCACTCCAGAGGAACCCCAAGAACACTGTTTCAAGGCTAGAGGGATCCTGAGGTCACTGTAGCAACACGAAAGAGCTCCATGGACCAAAAATCAACTCGAGATGAGAGGTTAGTCCCTGGCTTCGACTCCAGAGGAATACCACCTTACCACAAGCACCTCAAGAGGAGGCTTCTCTCAGCTCTAGGTATGTGAGAGGGACCCTGAGTTTGCGGCCTCAAGTGGAATGGACACCGCGATGCCCTGACTCGAAATAAGGCGGGATATCCTTGCAGTGACTTGAATGCAGGCTCGTCTTGCATCTCCCAAGATGAAAGGATGTCTGAATCCCCTGTGGAGACCGCAGAGAAAGACCTAGTTCCCCACCTCATCGCGACCGGAGGCCTCACATCCTTTGAAAACTTCACAGGAACGCGAAGATCAGTGCCTCCAAAGGAGACGATGCCTGACAGCTCGTGAAACTTGATAGGAGTCCCAGGATTACTGTGGCACGTGGAAAGGGACCCTTGGTCTCCCGCCTCAGCTGGAGAGGCGTCCCAATTGCCCTGCCAAGCCTCTAGGAGAATCCCGAGTTGTCCCTCGCAACTAGGCAGGAGTCCTGACGTCGCTGAACAAACACGTGTGTGGAGGGGCCATCCCCGTCGTAACTCGAGAATATACCCCAGGTTCCCGCCGCAACTCGAGAAAAACCATGAGACTTCCCCCTCGCCACGAGATGAGGCCCGATTCCCTGCACTGCGTGCAGAGCAATGCCGTGTTGCACATCACACAGGAAAGGAGCCTTGATTTCCTTGATGGCACTCCAGAGAAGCCCCAACAGCACTGTTTTAAGGCTAGAGGGATCCTGAGGTCACTGTAGCAACACGAAAGAGCTCCGTGGATCAAAAATCAACTCGAGATGAGAGGTTAGTCCCTGGCTTCGACTCCAGAGGACTACCACCTTACCACAAGCACCTCAAGAGGAGGCTTCTCTCAGCTCTAGGCATGTGAGAGGGACCCTGAGTTTGTGGCCTCAAGTGGAATGGACACCGTGATGCCCTGACTGGAAATAAGGCCGGATATCCCTGCAGTGACTTGAATGCAGGATCGTTTTGCATCTCCCAAGACGAAAGGATGTCTGAATACCCTGTGGAGACCACAGAGAAAGACCTATTTCCCGAGCTCATCGCGACCGGAGGCCTCACATCCTTTGAAAACTCCAGAGGTACGCGGAGATCAGTGCCTCCAAAGGAGACGATGCCTGACTCCTCGTGAAACTTGATAGGAGTCCCAGGATTCCTGTGGCACGTGGAAAGGGACACTTGGTCCCCCACTTCAGCTGGAGAGGCGTCCCAATTGCCCTGCCAATCCTCGAGGAGAATCCCGAGTTGTCCCTCGCAAATAGGGAGGAGTCCTGATGTCGCTGATCAAACACGTGTGTGGAAGGGCCAACCCCGTCGTAACTCGAGAATATACCCCAGGTTCCCGCCGCAACTCGAGAAAAATCATGAGACTTCCCCCTCGCCGCGAGATGAGGACAGCTTCCCCTGCACTGCGTGCAGAGCATTTCCGTGTGGCACATCACACATGAAAGGAGCCTTGATTTCCTTGATGGCACTCCAGAGAAACCGCAAGAACACTGTTTCAAGGCTAGAGGGATCCTGAGGTCACTGTACCAACACGAAAGAGCTCCGTGGACCAAAAATCAACTCGAGGTGAGAGGTTAGTCCCTGGCTTCGACTCCAGAGGAATACCACCTTACCACAAGCACCTCAAGAGGAGGCTTCTCTCAGCTCTAGGTATTTGAGAGTGAACCTGAGTTTGCGGCCTCAAGTGGAATGGACACGGGGATACCCTGACTCGAAATAACCCGGATATCCCTGCAGTGACTTGAATGCAGGCTCCTTTTGCATCTCCCATGACGAAAGGATGTCTGAATCCCCTTTGAGACCACAGAGAAAGACCTAGTTCCCCACCTCATCGCGACCGGAGGTCTCACATCCTTTGAAAACTCCAGAGTTATGCGGAGAACAGTGCCTCCAAAGGTGACGATGCCTGACTCCTCGTGAAACTTGATAGGAGTCCCAGGATTCCTGTGGCACGTGGAAAGAGACCCTTGGCCTCCCGCCTCAGCTGGAGAGGCGTACCAATTGCCCTGCCAAGCCTCGAGGAGAATCCCGAGTTGTCCCTCGCAACTAGGCAGGAGTCCTGACGTCGCTGAACAAACACGTGTGTGGAAGGGCCATCCCCCTCGTAACTCGAGAATATATCCCAGGTTCCCGCCAAAACTCGAGGAAACCATGAGACTTCCCCCTCGCCACGACATGAGGCCCGATTCCCCTGCACTGCGTGCAAACAATGCCGTGTTGCACATCACACAGGAAAGGAACCTTGATTTCCTTGATGGCACTCCAGAGGAACCCCAAGAACACTGTTTCAAGGATAGAGGTATCCTGAGGTCACTGTAGCAACACGAAAGAGCTCCATTGACCAAAAATCAACTCGAGATGAGAGGTTAGTCCCTGGCTTCAACTCCAGAGGAAACCACCTTACCACAAGCACCTCAAGAGGAGGCTTCTCTCAGCTCTAGGTATGTGAGAGGCACCCTGAGTTTGCGGCCTCAAGTGGAATGGACACCGCGATGCCCTGACTCGAAATAAGGCCGGATATCCCTGCACTGACTTGAATGCAGGCTCGTCTTGCATCTCCCAAGACGAAAGGATGTCTGAAGCCCCTGTGGAGACCACAGAGAAAGACCTAGTTCCCCACCTCATCGCGACCGGAGGCCTCACATCCTTTGAAAACTCAAGAGGTACGCGGAGATCAGTGCCTCCAAAGAAGACGATGCCTGACTCCTCGTGAAACTTGATAGGAGTCCCAGGATTCCTGTGGCACGTGGAAAGGGACCCTTGGTCTCCCGCTTTAGCTGGAGAGGCGTCCCAATTGCCCTGCCAAGCCTCGAGGAGAATCCCGAGTTGTCCCTCGCAACTAGGCAGGAGTCCTGACGTCGCTGAACAAACACGTGTGTGGAAGGGCCATCCCCGTCGTAACTCGAGAATATACCCCAGGTTCCCGCCGCAACTCGAGAAAAACCATGAGACTTCCCCCTCGCCGCGAGATGAGGCCCGATTCCCCTGCACTGCGTGCAGAGCAATTCCGTGTTGCACATCACACATGAAAGGAGCCTTGATTTCCTTGATGGCACTCCAGAGAAACCCCAAGAAAACTGTTTCAAGGCTAGAGGGATCCTGAGGTCACTGTAGCAACACGAAAGAGCGCCGTGGACCAAGAATCAACTCGAGATGAGAGGTTAGTCCCTGGCTTCGACTCCAGAGGAATACCACCTTACCACAAGCACCTCAAGAGGAGGCTTCTCTCAGCTCTAGGTATGTGAGAGGGACCCTGAGTTTGCGGCCTCAAGTGGAATGGACACCGCGGTGCCCTGACTCGAAATAAGGCCGGATATCCCTGCAGTGACTTGAATGCAGGCTCGTCTTGCATCTCCCAAGACGAAACGATGTCTGAATCCCCTGTGGAGACCACAGAGAAAGACCTAGTTCCCCACCTCATCACGACCGGAGGCCTCACATCCTTTGAAACTCCAGAGGTACGCGGAGATCAGTGCCTCCAAAGGAGACGATGACTGACTCCTCGTGAAACTTGATAGGAGTCCCAGGATTCCTGTGGCACGTGGAAAGGGACCCTTGGTCTCCCGCCTCAGGTGGAGAGGCGTCCCAAGTGCCCTGCCAAGCCTCGAGGAGAATCCCGAGTTGTCAGTCACAACTAGGCAGGAGTCCTGACGTCGCTGAACAAACACGTGGGTGGAAGGGCCATCCCCCAGGTAACTCGAGAATATACCACTGGTTCCCAACGCAACTCGAGAAAAACCATGAGACTTCCCCCTCCCCGCGAGATGAGGCCCGATTCCCCTGCACTGCGTGCAGAGCAATTCCGTGTTGCACATCACACATGAAAGGAGCCTTGATTTCCTTGATGGCACTCCAGAGAAACCCCAAGAACACTGTTTCAAGGCTAGAGGGATCCTGAGGTCACTGTAGCAACACGAAAGAGCTCCGTGGACCACAAATCAACTCGAGATGAGAGGTTAGTCCCAGGCTTCGACTCCAGAGGAATACCACCTTACCACAAGCACCTCAAGAGGAGGCTTCTCTCAGCTCTAGGTATGTGAGAGGGACCCTGAGTTTGCGGCCTCAAGTGAAATGCACACCGCGATGCCCTGCAGTGACTTGAATGCAGGCTTGTCTTGCATCTCCCAAGACGAAAGGATGTCTGAATCCCCTGTGGAGACCACAGAGAAAGACCTAGTTCCCCACTTCATCGTGACCGGAAGCCTCACATCCTTTGAAAACTCCAGAGGGATGCGGAGATCAGTGCCTCCAAAGGAGACGATGCCTGACTCCTCATGAAACTTGATAGGACTCCCAGGATTCCTGTGGCACGTGGAAAGGGACACTTGGTCTCCCACCTCAGCTGAAGAGGCGTCCCAATTGCCCTGCCAAGCCTCGAGGAGAATCCCGAGTTGTCCTTCGCAACTAGGCTGGAGTCCTGACTTCGCTGAACAAACACTTGTGTGGAAGGGCCATCCCCGTCGTAACTTGAGAATATACCCCATGTTCCCACCGCAACTCGAAAAAAACCATGAGACTTCCACCTCGCCGCGAGATGAGGCCCAATTCCCCTGCACTGCGTGCAGAACAATGCCATGTTGCACATCACACAGGAAAGGAGCCTTGATTTCCTTGATGGCACTCCAGAGAAACCCCAAGAACACTGTTTCAAGGCTAGAGGGATCTTGAGGTCACTGTAGCAACACGAAAGAGATCCGTGGACCAAAAATCAACTCGAGATGAGAGGCTAGTCACTGGCTTCTACTGCAGAGGTATACCACCTTACCACAAGCACCTCAAGAGGAGGCTTCTCTCAGCTCTAGGTTTGTGAGAGGGACCCTGAGTGTGCAGCCTCAAGTGGAATGGACACCGCGATGCCCTGACTCGAAATAAGGCTGGATATCCCTGCAGTGACTTGAATGCAGGCTCGTGTTGCATCTCCCAAGACGAAAGGATGTCTGAATCCCCAGTGGAGACCACAGAGAAAGACCTAGTTCCCCACCTCATCGCGACCGGAAGCCTCACATCCTTTGAAAACTCCAGAGGGACGCGGAGATCAGTGCCTCCAAAGGAGACGATGCCTGACTCCTCGTGAAACTTGAAAGGAGTCCCAGGATTCCTGTGGCACGCGGAAAGGGACCCTTGGTCTCCCGCCTCAGCTGGAAAGTCGTCCCAATTGCCTGCCAAGCCTCGAGGAGAATCCCGAGTTGTCCCTCGCAACTAGGCAGGAGTTCTGACGTCGCTGAACAAAAACGTGTGTGGAAGGGCCATCCCCGCCGCAACTCGAGAATATACCCCAGGTTCCCGCCGCAACTCGAGAAAAACCATGAGACTTCCCCCTCGCCGCGAGATGAGGCCCGATTCCCCTGCACTGCGTGCAGAGCAATGCCGTGTTGCACATCACACAGGAAAGGAGCCTTGATTTCCTTGATGGTACTCCAGAGAAGCCCCAAGAACACTGTTTCAAGGCTAGAGGGATCCTGAGGTCACTGTAGCAAGACGAAAAAGCTCCGTGGACCCCAAATCAACTGGACATGAGAGGTTAGTCCCTGGCTACGACTCCAGAGGAATAACACCTTACCACAAGCACCTCAAGAGGAGGCTTCTCTAAGCTCTAGGTATGTGAGAGGGACCCTGAGTTTGCGACCTCAAGTGGAATGGACACCGCGATGCCCTGACTCGAAATAAGGCCGGATATCCCTGCAGTGACTAAAATGCAGGCTCGTCTTGCATCTCCCAAGACGAAAGGATGTCTGAATCCCCTGTGGAGACCACAGAGAAAGACCTAGTTCCCCACCTCATCGCGACCGGAGGCCTCACATCCCTTGAAAACTCCAGAAGGACACGGAGATCAGTGCCTCCAAAGGAAACGATGCCTGACTCCTCGTGAAACTTGATAGGAGTCCCATGATTCCTGTGGCACGTGGAAAGGGACTCTTGGTCTCCCGCCTCAGCTGGAGAGCGACCCAATTGCCCTGCCAAGCCTCGAGGAGAATCCCGAGTTGTCCCTCGCAACTAGGCAGGAGTCCTAACGTCGCTGAACAAACACGTGTGTAGAAGGCCCATCCCCATCGTAACTCGAGAATATACCCCAGGGTCCCGCGGCAACTCGAGAAAAACCATGAGACTTCCCCCTCGCCGCGAGATGAGGCCCGATTCCCGTGCACTGCGTGCAGAGCAATGCCGTGTTGCACATCACACAGGAAAGGAGCCTTGATTTCCTTGATGGCACTACAGAGAAAACCCAACAACACTGTTTCAAGGATAGAGGGATCCTGAGGTCACTGTAGCAACACGAAAGAGCTCCGTGGACAAAAAATCAACTCGAGATGAGAGGTTAGTCCCTGGCTTCGACTCCAGAGGAATACCACCTTACCACATGCACCTCAAGAGGAGGCTTCTCTCAGCTCTAGGTATGTGAGAGGGACCCTGAGTTGGGGCCTCAAATTGAATGGACACTGCGATGCCCTGACTCGAAACAAGGCCGGATATCCCTGCAGTGACTTGAATGCAGGCTCGTTTTGCATCTCCCAAGACGAAAGTATGTCTGAATCCGCTGTGGAGACCACAGAGAAAGACCTAGTTCCCCACCTCATCGCGATCGGAGGCCTCATATCCTTTGAAAACTCCAGAGGGACGCGGAGATCAGTGCCTCCAAAGGAAACGATGCCTGACTCCTCGTGAAACTTGATAGGAGCCCACGGATGCCTGTGGCACGTGGAAAGGGACTCTTGGTCTCCCGCCTCAGCTGGAGAGGCGTCCCAATTGCCCTGCCAAGCCTCGAGGAGAATCCCGAGTTGTCCCTCGCACCTAGGCAGGAGTCCTGACGTCGCTGAACAAACACGTGGGTGGAAGGGCCATCCCCATCGTAAGTCGAGAATATACCCCAGGTTCCCGCCGCAACTCGAGGAAACCATGAGACTTCCCCCTCGCCACGACATAAGGCCCGATTCCCCTGTACTGCGTACAAACAATGCCGTGTTGCACATCACACAGGAAAGGAACCTTGATTTCCTTGATGGCACTCCAGAGGAACCCCAAGAACACTGTTTCAAGGCTAGAGGGATCCTGAGGTCACTGTAGCAACACGAAAGAGCTCCATGGACCAAAAATCAACTCGAGATGAGAGGTTAGTCCCTGGCTTCGACTCCAGAGGAATACCACCTTACCACAAGCACCTCAAGAGGAGGCTTCTCTCAGCTCTAGGTATGTGAGAGGGACCCTGAGTTTGCGGCCTCAAGTGGAATGGACACCGCGATGCCCTGACTCGAAATAAGGCGGGATATCCTTGCAGTGACTTGAATGCAGGCTCGTCTTGCATCTCCCAAGATGAAAGGATGTCTGAATCCCCTGTGGAGACCGCAGAGAAAGACCTAGTTGCCCACCTCATCACGACCGGAGGCCTCACATCCTTTGAAACTCCAGAGGTACGCGGAGATCAGTGCCTCCAAAGGAGACGATGACTGACTCCTCGTGAAACTTGATAGGAGTCCCAGGATTCCTGTGGCACGTGGAAAGGGACCCTTGGTCTCCCGCCTCAGGTGGAGAGGCGTCCCAAGTGCCCTGCCAAGCCTCGAGGAGAATCCCGAGTTGTCAGTCACAACTAGGCAGGAGTCCTGACGTCGCTGAACAAACACGTGGGTGGAAGGGCCATCCCCCAGGTAACTCGAGAATATACCACTGGTTCCCAACGCAACTCGAGAAAAACCATGAGACTTCCCCCTCCCCGCGAGATGAGGCCCGATTCCCCTGCACTGCGTGCAGAGCAATTCCGTGTTGCACATCACACATGAAAGGAGCCTTGATTTCCTTGATGGCACTCCAGAGAAACCCCAAGAACACTGTTTCAAGGCTAGAGGGATCCTGAGGTCACTGTAGCAACACGAAAGAGCTCCGTGGACCACAAATCAACTCGAGATGAGAGGTTAGTCCCAGGCTTCGACTCCAGAGGAATACCACCTTACCACAAGCACCTCAAGAGGAGGCTTCTCTCAGCTCTAGGTATGTGAGAGGGACCCTGAGTTTGCGGCCTCAAGTGAAATGCACACCGCGATGCCCTGCAGTGACTTGAATGCAGGCTTGTCTTGCATCTCCCAAGACGAAAGGATGTCTGAATCCCCTGTGGAGACCACAGAGAAAGACCTAGTTCCCCACTTCATCGTGACCGGAAGCCTCACATCCTTTGAAAACTCCAGAGGGATGCGGAGATCAGTGCCTCCAAAGGAGACGATGCCTGACTCCTCATGAAACTTGATAGGACTCCCAGGATTCCTGTGGCACGTGGAAAGGGACACTTGGTCTCCCACCTCAGCTGAAGAGGCGTCCCAATTGCCCTGCCAAGCCTCGAGGAGAATCCCGAGTTGTCCTTCGCAACTAGGCTGGAGTCCTGACTTCGCTGAACAAACACTTGTGTGGAAGGGCCATCCCCGTCGTAACTTGAGAATATACCCCATGTTCCCACCGCAACTCGAAAAAAACCATGAGACTTCCACCTCGCCGCGAGATGAGGCCCAATTCCCCTGCACTGCGTGCAGAACAATGCCATGTTGCACATCACACAGGAAAGGAGCCTTGATTTCCTTGATGGCACTCCAGAGAAACCCCAAGAACACTGTTTCAAGGCTAGAGGGATCTTGAGGTCACTGTAGCAACACGAAAGAGATCCGTGGACCAAAAATCAACTCGAGATGAGAGGCTAGTCACTGGCTTCTACTGCAGAGGTATACCACCTTACCACAAGCACCTCAAGAGGAGGCTTCTCTCAGCTCTAGGTTTGTGAGAGGGACCCTGAGTGTGCAGCCTCAAGTGGAATGGACACCGCGATGCCCTGACTCGAAATAAGGCTGGATATCCCTGCAGTGACTTGAATGCAGGCTCGTGTTGCATCTCCCAAGACGAAAGGATGTCTGAATCCCCAGTGGAGACCACAGAGAAAGACCTAGTTCCCCACCTCATCGCGACCGGAAGCCTCACATCCTTTGAAAACTCCAGAGGGACGCGGAGATCAGTGCCTCCAAAGGAGACGATGCCTGACTCCTCGTGAAACTTGAAAGGAGTCCCAGGATTCCTGTGGCACGCGGAAAGGGACCCTTGGTCTCCCGCCTCAGCTGGAAAGTCGTCCCAATTGCCTGCCAAGCCTCGAGGAGAATCCCGAGTTGTCCCTCGCAACTAGGCAGGAGTTCTGACGTCGCTGAACAAAAACGTGTGTGGAAGGGCCATCCCCGCCGCAACTCGAGAATATACCCCAGGTTCCCGCCGCAACTCGAGAAAAACCATGAGACTTCCCCCTCGCCGCGAGATGAGGCCCGATTCCCCTGCACTGCGTGCAGAGCAATGCCGTGTTGCACATCACACAGGAAAGGAGCCTTGATTTCCTTGATGGTACTCCAGAGAAGCCCCAAGAACACTGTTTCAAGGCTAGAGGGATCCTGAGGTCACTGTAGCAAGACGAAAAAGCTCCGTGGACCCCAAATCAACTGGACATGAGAGGTTAGTCCCTGGCTACGACTCCAGAGGAATAACACCTTACCACAAGCACCTCAAGAGGAGGCTTCTCTAAGCTCTAGGTATGTGAGAGGGACCCTGAGTTTGCGACCTCAAGTGGAATGGACACCGCGATGCCCTGACTCGAAATAAGGCCGGATATCCCTGCAGTGACTAAAATGCAGGCTCGTCTTGCATCTCCCAAGACGAAAGGATGTATGAATCCCCTGTGGAGACCACAGAGAAAGACCTAGTTCCCCACCTCATCGCGACCGGAGGCCTCACATCCCTTGAAAACTCCAGAAGGACACGGAGATCAGTGCCTCCAAAGGAAACGATGCCTGACTCCTCGTGAAACTTGATAGGAGTCCCATGATTCCTGTGGCACGTGGAAAGGGACTCTTGGTCTCCCGCCTCAGCTGGAGAGCGACCCAATTGCCCTGCCAAGCCTCGAGGAGAATCCCGAGTTGTCCCTCGCAACTAGGCAGGAGTCCTAACGTCGCTGAACAAACACGTGTGTAGAAGGCCCATCCCCATCGTAACTCGAGAATATACCCCAGGGTCCCGCGGCAACTCGAGAAAAACCATGAGACTTCCCCCTCGCCGCGAGATGAGGCCCGATTCCCGTGCACTGCGTGCAGAGCAATGCCGTGTTGCACATCACACAGGAAAGGAGCCTTGATTTCCTTGATGGCACTACAGAGAAAACCCAACAACACTGTTTCAAGGATAGAGGGATCCTGAGGTCACTGTAGCAACACGAAAGAGCTCCGTGGACAAAAAATCAACTCGAGATGAGAGGTTAGTCCCTGGCTTCGACTCCAGAGGAATACCACCTTACCACATGCACCTCAAGAGGAGGCTTCTCTCAGCTCTAGGTATGTGAGAGGGACCCTGAGTTGGGGCCTCAAATTGAATGGACACTGCGATGCCCTGACTCGAAACAAGGCCGGATATCCCTGCAGTGACTTGAATGCAGGCTCGTTTTGCATCTCCCAAGACGAAAGTATGTCTGAATCCGCTGTGGAGACCACAGAGAAAGACCTAGTTCCCCACCTCATCGCGATCGGAGGCCTCATATCCTTTGAAAACTCCAGAGGGACGCGGAGATCAGTGCCTCCAAAGGAAACGATGCCTGACTCCTCGTGAAACTTGATAGGAGCCCACGGATGCCTGTGGCACGTGGAAAGGGACTCTTGGTCTCCCGCCTCAGCTGGAGAGGCGTCCCAATTGCCCTGCCAAGCCTCGAGGAGAATCCCGAGTTGTCCCTCGCACCTAGGCAGGAGTCCTGACGTCGCTGAACAAACACGTGGGTGGAAGGGCCATCCCCATCGTAAGTCGAGAATATACCCCAGGTTCCCGCCGCAACTCGAGGAAACCATGAGACTTCCCCCTCGCCACGACATAAGGCCCGATTCCCCTGTACTGCGTACAAACAATGCCGTGTTGCACATCACACAGGAAAGGAACCTTGATTTCCTTGATGGCACTCCAGAGGAACCCCAAGAACACTGTTTCAAGGCTAGAGGGATCCTGAGGTCACTGTAGCAACACGAAAGAGCTCCATGGACCAAAAATCAACTCGAGATGAGAGGGTAGTCCCTGGCTTCGACTCCAGAGGAATACCACCTTACCACAAGCACCTCAAGAGGAGGCTTCTCTCAGCTCTAGGTATGTGAGAGGGACCCTGAGTTTGCGGCCTCAAGTGGAATGGACACCGCGATGCCCTGACTCGAAATAAGGCGGGATATCCTTGCAGTGACTTGAATGCAGGCTCGTCTTGCATCTCCCAAGATGAAAGGATGTCTGAATCCCCTGTGGAGACCGCAGAGAAAGACCTAGTTCCCCACCTCATCGCGACCGGAGGCCTCACATCCTTTGAAAACTCCACAGGAACGCGAAGATCAGTGCCTCCAAAGGAGACGATGCCTGACAGCTCGTGAAACTTGATAGGAGTCCCAGGATTACTGTGGCACGTGGAAAGGGACCCTTGGTCTCCCGCCTCAGCTGGAGAGGCGTCCCAATTGCCCTGCCAAGCCTCTAGGAGAATCCCGAGTTGTCCCTCGCAACTAGGCAGGAGTCCTGACGTCGCTGAACAAACACGTGTGTGGAGGGGCCATCCCCGTCGTAACTCGAGAATATACCCCAGGTTCCCGCCGCAACTCGAGAAAAACCATGAGACTTCCCCCTCGCCACGAGATGAGGCCCGATTCCCCTGCACTGCGTGCAGAGCATTTCCGTGTGGCACATCACACAGGAAAGGAGCCTTGATTTCCTTGATGGCACTCCAGAGAAGCCCCAACAGCACTGTTTTAAGGCTAGAGGGATCCTGAGGTCACTGTAGCAACACGAAAGAGCTCCGTGGATCAAAAATCAACTCGAGATGAGAGGTTAGTCCCTGGCTTCGACTCCAGAGGACTACCACCTTACCACAAGCACCTCAAGAGGAGGCTTCTCTCAGCTCTAGGCATGTGAGAGGGACCCTGAGTTTGTGGCCTCAAGTGGAATGGACACCGTGATGCCCTGACTGGAAATAAGGCCGGATATCCCTGCAGTGACTTGAATGCAGGATCGTTTTGCATCTCCCAAGACGAAAGGATGTCTGAATACCCTGTGGAGACCACAGAGAAAGACCTATTTCCCGAGCTCATCGCGACCGGAGGCCTCACATCCTTTGAAAACTCCAGAGGTACGCGGAGATCAGTGCCTCCAAAGGAGACGATGCCTGACTCCTCGTGAAACTTGATAGGAGTCCCAGGATTCCTGTGGCACGTGGAAAGGGACACTTGGTCCCCCACTTCAGCTGGAGAGGCGTCCCAATTGCCCTGCCAATCCTCGAGGAGAATCCCGAGTTGTCCCTCGCAAATAGGGAGGAGTCCTGATGTCGCTGATCAAACACGTGTGTGGAAGGGCCATCCCCGTCGTAACTCGAGAATATACCCCAGGTTCCCGCCGCAACTCGAGAAAAATCATGAGACTTCCCCCTCGCCGCGAGATGAGGACAGCTTCCCCTGCACTGCGTGCAGAGCATTTCCGTGTGGCACATCACACATGAAAGGAGCCTTGATTTCCTTGATGGCACTCCAGAGAAACCGCAAGAACACTGTTTCAAGGCTAGAGGGATCCTGAGGTCACTGTACCAACACGAAAGAGCTCCGTGGACCAAAAATCAACTCGAGGTGAGAGGTTAGTCCCTGGCTTCGACTCCAGAGGAATACCACCTTACCACAAGCACCTCAAGAGGAGGCTTCTCTCAGCTCTAGGTATTTGAGAGTGAACCTGAGTTTGCGGCCTCAAGTGGAATGGACACGGGGATACCCTGACTCGAAATAACCCGGATATCCCTGAAGTGACTTGAATGCAGGCTCCTTTTGCATCTCCCATGACGAAAGGATGTCTGAATCCCCTTTGAGACCACAGAGAAAGACCTAGTTCCCCACCTCATCGCGACCGGAGGTCTCACATCCTTTGAAAACTCCAGAGTTATGCGGAGAACAGTGCCTCCAAAGGTGACGATGCCTGACTCCTCGTGAAACTTGATAGGAGTCCCAGGATTCCTGTGGCACGTGGAAAGAGACCCTTGGTCTCCCGCCTCAGCTGGAGAGGCGTACCAATTGCCCTGCCAAGCCTCGAGGAGAATCCCGAGTTGTCCCTCGCAACTAGGCAGGAGTCCTGACGTCGCTGAACAAACACGTGTGTGGAAGGGCCATCCCCCTCGTAACTCGAGAATATATCCCAGGTTCCCGCCAAAACTCGAGGAAACCATGAGACTTCCCCCTCGCCACGACATGAGGCCCGATTCCCCTGCACTGCGTGCAAACAATGCCGTGTTGCACATCACACAGGAAAGGAACCTTGATTTCCTTGATGGCACTCCAGAGGAACCCCAAGAACACTGTTTCAAGGATAGAGGGATCCTGAGGTCACTGTAGCAACACGAAAGATCTCCATGGACCAAAAATCAACTCGAGATGAGAGGTTAGTCCCTGGCTTCGACTCCAGAGGAATACCACCTTACCACAAGCACCTCAAGAGGAGGCTTCTCTCAGCTCTAGGTATGTGAGAGGGACTCTGAGTTTGCGGCCTCAAGTGGCATGGACACCGCAATGCCTTGACTCGAAATAAGGCCGGATATCCCTGCAGTGACTTGCAGGCTCGTTTTGCATCTCCCAAGACGAAAGGATGTCTGAATCCCCTGTGGAAAACACAGAGAAAGACCTAGTTACCCACCTCATCGCGACCGGAGGCCTCACATCCTTTGAAAATTCCGGAGGAACGCGGAGATCAGAACCTCCAAAGGAGACGATGCCTGACTCCTCGTGAAACTTGATAGGAGTCCCAGGATTCCTGTGGCACGTGGAAAGGGACCCTTGGTCTCCCGCCTCAGCTGGAAAGTCGTCCCAATTGCCTGCCAAGCTTCGAGGAGAATCCCGAGTTGTCCCTCACAACTAGGCAGGAGTTCTGACGTCTCTGAACAAACACGTGTGTGGAAGGGCCATCCCCGTCGTAACTCGAGAATATACCCTAGGTTCCCACCGCAACTCGAGAAAAACCATGAGACTTCCCCCTCGCCGCGAGATGAGGCCCGATTCCCCTGCACTGCCTGCAGAGCAATGCCATCTTGCACATCACACAGGAAAGGAGCCTTGATTTCCTTGATGGCACTCCAGAGAAAGCCCAAGAACACTGTTTCAAGGCTAAAGGGATCCTGAGGTCACTGTAGCAACACGAAAGAGCTCCGTGGACCAAAAATCAACTCGAGATGGGAGGTTAGTCCGTGGCTTCGATTCCAGAGGAATACCACGTTACCACAAGCACCTCAAGAGGAGGCTTCTCTCAGCTCGAGGTATGTGAGAGGGACCCTGAGTTTGCGGCCTCAAGTGGAATGGACACCGCGATGCCCTGACTCGAAATAAGGCCGGATATGCCTGCAGTGACTTGAATGCAGACTCGCCTTGCATCTCCCAAGATGAAAGGATGTCTGAATCCCCTGTGGAGACCGCAGAGAAAGACCTAGTTCCCCACCTCATCGCGACCGGAGGCCTCACATCCTTTGAAAACTCCACAGGAACGCGAAGATCAGTGCCTCCAAAGGAGACGATGCCTGACAGCTCGTGAAACTTGATAGGAGTCCCAGGATTCCTGTGGCACGTGGAAAGGGACCCTTGGTCTCCCGCCTCAGCTGGAGAGGCGTCCCAATTGCCCTGCCAAGCCTCGAGGAGAATCCCCAGTTTTCCCTCGCAACTAGGCAGGAGTCCTGACGTCGCTGAACAAACACGTGTGTGGAAGGGCCATCCCCGTCGTAACTCGAGAATATACCCCAGGTTCCCGCCGCAACTCGAGAATAACCATGAGACTTCCCCACGCTGCGAGATGAGGACAGCTTCCCCTGCACTGCGTGCAGAGCATTTCCGTGTGGCACATCACACATGAAAGGAGCCTTGATTTCCTCTATGGCACTCCAGCGAAAACGCAAGAACACTGTTTCAAGGATAGAGGGATCCTGAGGTCACTGTACCAACACGAAAGAGCTCCGTGGACCAAAAATCAACTCGAGATGAGAGGTTAGTCCCTGGCTTCGACTCCAGAGGACTACCACCTTACCACAAGCACCTCAAGAGGAGGCTTCTCTCAGCTCTAGGTATGTGAGAGGGACCCTGAGTTTGCGGCCTCAAGTGGAATGGACACCGCGATGCCCTGACTCGAAATAAGGCCGGATATCCCTGCAGTGACTTGAATGCAGGCTCGTCTTGCATCTCCCAAGACGAAAGGATGTCTGAATCCGCTGTGGAGACCACAGAGAAAGACCTAGTTCCCCACCTCATCGCGACCGGAGGCCTCACATTCTTTGAAAACTCCAGAGGGACGCGGAGATCAGTTCCTCCAAAGGAGATGATGCCTGACTCCTCGTGAAACTTGATAGGAATCCCAGGATTCCTGTGGCACGTGGAAAGGGACCCTTGGTCTCCCGCCTCAGCTGGAGAGGCGTCCCAATTGCCCTGCCAAGCCTCGAGGAGAATCCCGAGTTGTCCCTCGCAACTAGGCAGGAGTCCTGCCGTCGCTGAACAAACACGTGTGTGGAAGGGCCATCCCCGTCATAACTCGAGAATATACCCCAGGTTCCCGCCGCAACTCGCGTAAAACCATGAGACTTCCCCCTCGCCGCGAGATGAGGCCCAATTCCCCTGCACTGCGTGCAGAGCAATGCCGTGTTGCACATCACACAGGAAAGGAGCCTTGATTTCCTTGATGGCACTCCAGAGAAGCCCGAAGAACACTGTTTCAAGGCTAGAGGGATCCTGAGGTCACTGTAGCAAGACGAAAAATCTCCGTGGACCCCAAATCAACTGGACATGAGAGGTTAGTCCCTGGCTTCGACTCCAGAGGAATACCACCTTACCACAAGCACCTCAAGAGGAGGCTTCTCTAAGCTCTAGGTATGTGAGAGGGACCCTGAGTTTGCGACCTCAAGTGGAATGGACACCGCGATGCCCTGACTCGAAATAAGGCCGGATATCCCTGCAGTGACTAAAATGCAGGCTCGTCTTGCATCTCCCAAGACGAAAGGATGTATGAATACCCTGTGGAGACCACAGAGAAAGACCTAGTTCCCCATCTCATCGCGACCGGAGGCCTCACATCCCTTGAAAACTCCAGAAGGACACGGAGATCAGTGCCTCCAAAGGAAACGATGCCTGACTCCTCGTGAAACTTGATAGGAGTCCCATGATTCCTGTGGCACGTGGAAAGGGACTCTTGGTCTCCCGCCTCAGCTGGAGAGCGACCCAATTGCCCTGCCAAGCTTCGAGGAGAATCCCGAGTTGTCCCTCGCAACTAGGCAGGAGTCCTGACGTCGCTGAACAAACACGTGTGTAGAAGGGCCATCCCCATCGTAACTCGAGAATATACCCCAGGGTCCCGCGGCAACTCGAGAAAAACCATGAGACTTCCCCCTCGCCGCGAGATGAGGCCCGATTCCCGTGCACTGCGTGCAGAGCAATGCCGTGTTGCACATCACACAGGAAAGGAGCCTTGATTTCCTTGATGGCACTACAGAGAAAACCCAACAACACTGTTTCAAGGATAGAGGGATCCTGAGGTCACTGTAGCAACACGAAAGAGCTCCGTGGACAAAAAATCAACTCGAGATGAGAGGTTAGTCCCTGGCTTCGACTCCAGAGGAATACCACCTTACCACAAGCACCTCAAGAGGAGGCTTCTCTCAGCTCTAGGTATGTGAGAGGGACCCTGAGTTGGGGCCTCAAATTGAATGGACACTGCGATGCCCTGACTCGAAACAAGGCCGGATATCCCTGCAGTGACTTGAATGCAGGCTCGTCTTGCATCTCCCAAGACGAAAGTATGTCTGAATCCGCTGTGGAGACCACAGAGAAAGACCTAGTTCCCCACCTCATCGCGATCGGAGGCCTCACATCCTTTGAAAACTCCAGAGGGATGCGGAGATCAGTGCCTCCAAAGGAAACGATGCCTGACTCCTCGTGAAACTTGATAGGAGCCCACGGATGCCTGTGGCACGTGGAAAGGGACTCTTGGTCTCCCGCCTCAGCTGGAGAGGCGTCCCAATTGCCCTGCCAAGCCTCGAGGAGAATCCCGAGTTGTCCCTCGCACCTAGGCAGGAGTCCTGACGTTGCTGAACAAACACGTGTGTGGAAGGGCCATCCCCATCGTAACTCGAGAATATACCCCAGGTTCCCGCCAAAACTCGAGGAAACCATGAGACTTCCCCCTCGCCACGACATGAGGCCCGATTCCCCTGTACTGCGTACAAACAATGCCGTGTTGCACATCACACAGGAAAGGAACCTTGATTTCCTTGATGGCACTCCAGAGGAACCCCAAGAACACTGTTTCAAGGCTAGAGGGATCCTGAGGTCACTGTAGCAACACGAAAGAGCTCCATGGACCAAAAATCAACTCGAGATGAGAGGTTAGTCCCTGGCTTCGACTCCAGAGGAATACCACCTTACCACAAGCACCTCAAGAGGAGGCTTCTCTCAGCTCTAGGTATGTGAGAGGGACCCTGAGTTTGCGGCCTCAAGTGGCATGGACACCGCGATGCCCTGACTCGAAATAAGGCCGGATATCCCTGCAGTGACTTGAATGCAGGCTCGTCTTGCATCTCCCAAGACGAAAGGATGTCTGAATCCGCTGTGGAGACCACAGAGAAAGACCTAGTTCCCCACCTCATCGCGACCGGAGGCCTCACATCCTTTGAAAACTCCAGAGGGACGCGGAGATCAGTTCCTCCAAAGGAGATGATGCCTGACTCCTCGTGAAAATGATAGGAATCCCAGGATTCCTGTGGCACGTGGAAAGGGACAATTGGTCTCCCACCTCAGCTGGAGAGGCGTCCCAATTGCCCTGCCAAGCCTCGAGGAGAATCCCGAGTTGTCCCTCACAACTAGGCAGGAGTCCTGCCGTCGCTGAACAAACACGTGTGTGGAAGGGCCATCCCCCTCGTAACTCGAGAATATACCCCACGTTCCCGCCGCAACTCAAGAAAAACCATGAGACTTCCCCCTCGCCGCAAGATGAGGCCCGATTTCCCTGCACTGCGTGCAGAGCAATGCCGCGTTGCACATCACACATGAAAGGAGCCTTGATTTCCTTGATGGCACTCCAGAGAAACCCCAAGAACACTGTTTCAAGGCTAGAGGGATCCTGAGGTCACTGTAGCAACACGAAAGAGCTCCGTGGACCAAAAATCAACTCGAGATGAGAGGTTAGTCCCTGGCTTCGACTCCAGAGGAATACCACCTTACCACAAGCACCTCAAGAGGAGGCTTCTCTCAGCTCTAGGTATGTGAGAGGGACCCTGAGTTTGCGGCCTCAAGTGAAATGCACACCGCGATGCCCTGCAGTGACTTGAATGCAGGCTTGTCTTGCATCTCCCAAGACGAAAGGATGTCTGAATCCCCTGTGGAGACCACAGAGAAAGACCTAGTTCCCCACCTCATCGTGACCGGAAGCCTCACATCCTTTGAAAACTCCAGAGGGATGCGGAGATCAGTGCCTCCAAAGGAGACGATGCCTGACTCCTCATGAAACTTGATAGGACTCCCAGGATTCCTGTGGCACGCGGAAAGGGACACTTGGTCTCCCACCTCAGCTGAAGAGGCGTCCCAATTGCCCTGCCAAGCCTCGAGGAGAATCCCGAGTTGTCCTTCGCAACTAGGCTGGAGTCCTGACTTCGCTGAACAAACACTTGTGTGGAAGGGCCATCCCCGTCGTAACTTGAGAATATACCCCATGTTCCCACCGCAACTCGAAAAAAACCATGAGACTTCCACCTCGCCGCGAGATGAGGCCCAATTCCCCTGCACTGCGTGCAGAACAATGCCATGTTGCACATCACACAGGAAAGGAGCCTTGATTTCCTTGATGGCACTCCAGAGAAACCCCAAGAACACTGTTTCAAGGCTAGAGGGATCTTGAGGTCACTGTAGCAACACGAAAGAGATCCGTGGACCAAAAATCAACTCGAGATGAGAGGCTAGTCACTGGCTTCTACTGCAGAGGTATACCACCTTACCACAAGCACCTCAAGAGGAGGCTTCTCTCAGCTCTAGGTTTGTGAGAGGGACCCTGAGTGTGCAGCCTCAAGTGGAATGGACACCGCGATGCCCTGACTCGAAATAAGGCTGGATATCCCTGCAGTGACTTGAATGCAGGCTCGTGTTGCATCTCCCAAGACGAAAGGATGTCTGAATCCCCAGTGGAGACCACAGAGAAAGACCTAGTTCCCCACCTCATCGCGACCGGAAGCCTCACATCCTTTGAAAATTCCAGAGGTACGCGGAGATCAGTGCCTCCAAAGGAGACGATGCCTGACTCCTCGTGAAACTTGAAAGGAGTCCCAGGATTCCTGTGGCACGCGGAAAGGGACCCTTGGTCTCCCGCCTCAGCTGGAAAGTCGTCCCAATTGCCTGCCAAGCCTCGAGGAGAATCCCGAGTTGTCCCTCGCAACTAGGCAGGAGTTCTGACATCGCTGAACAAAAACGTGTGTGGAAGGGCCATCCCCGCCGCAACTCGAGAATATACCCCAGGTTCCCGCCGCAACTCGAGAAAAACCATGAGACTTCCCCCTCGCCGCGAGATGAGGCCCGATTCCCCTGCACTGCGTGCAGAGTAATGCCGTGTTGCACATCACACAGGAAAGGAGCCTTGATTTCCTTGATGGCACTCCAGAGAAGCCCCAAGAACACTGTTTCAAGGCTAGAGGGATCCTGAGGTCACTGTAGCAAGACGAAAAAGCTCCGTGGACCCCAAATCAACTGGACATGAGAGGTTAGTCCCTGGCTTCGACTCCAGAGGAATACCACCTTACCACAAGCACCTCAAGAGGAGGCTTCTCTAAGCTCTAGGTATGTGAGAGGGACCCTGAGTTTGCGACCTCAAGTGGAATGGACACCGCGATGCCCTGACTCGAAATAAGGCCGGATATCCCTGCAGTGACTAAAATGCAGGCTCGTCTTGCATCTCCCAAGACGAAAGGATGTCTGAATCCCCTGTGGAGACCACAGAGAAAGACCTAGTTCCCCACCTCATCGCGACCGGAGGCCTCACATCCCTTGAAAACTCCAGAAGGACACAGAGATCAGTGCCTCCAAAGGAAACGATGCCTGACTCCTCGTGAAACTTGATAGGAGTCCCATGATTCCTGTGGCACGTGGAAAGGGACTCTTGGTCTCCCGCCTCAGCTGGAGAGGCGTCCCAATTGCCCTGCCAAGCCTCGAGGAGAATCCCGAGTTGTCCCTCGCAACTAGGCAGGAGTCCTGACGTCGCTGAACAAACACGTGTGTAGAAGGGCCATCCCCATCGTAACTCGAGAATATACCCCAGGGTCCCGCGGCAACTCGAGAAAAACCATGAGACTTCCCCCTCGCCGCGAGATGAGGCCCGATTCCCGTGCACTGCGTGCAGAGCAATGCCGTGTTGCACATCACACAGGAAAGGAGCCTTGATTTCCTTGATGGCACTACAGAGAAAACCCAAGAACACTGTTTCAAGGCTAGAGGGATCCTGAGGTCACTGTAGCAACACGAAAGAGCTCCGTGGACAAAAAATCAACTCGAGATGAGAGGTTAGTCCCTGGCTTCGATTCCAGAGGAATACCACCTTACCACATGCACCTCAAGAGGAGGCTTCTCTCAGCTCTAGGTATGTGAGAGGGACCCTGAGTTTGCGGCCTCAAGTGGCATGGACAACGCAATGCCTTGACTCGAAATAAGACCGGATATCCCTGCAGTGACTTGCAGGCTCGTTTTGCATCTCCCAAGACGAAAGGATGTCTGAATCCCCTGTGGAGACCACAGAGAAAGACCTAGTTCCCCACCTCATCGCGACCGGAGGCCTCACATCCTTTGAAAATTCCGGAGGAACGCGGAGATCAGTGCCTCCAAAGGAGACGATGCCTGACTCCTCGTGAAACTTGATAGGAGTCCCAGGATTCCTGTGGCACGTGGAAAGGGACCCTTGGTCTCCCGCCTCAGCTGGAAAGTCGTCCCAATTGCCTGCTAAGCTTCAAGGAGAATCCCGAGTTGTCCCTCACAACTAGGCAGGAGTTCTGACTTCGCTGAACAAACACGTGTGTGGAAGGGCCATCCCCGTTCTAACTCGAGAATATACCCTAGCTTTCCGCCGCAACACGAGAAAAACCATGAGACTTCCCCCTCGCCGCGAGATGAGGCCCGATTCCCCTGCAGTGCCTGCAGAGCAATGCCATGTTGCACATCACACAGGAAAGGAGCCTTGATTTCCTTGATGGCACTCCAAAGAAAGCCCAAGAACACTGTTTCAAGGCTAGAGGGATCCTGAGGTCACTGTAGCAACACGAAAGAGCTCCGTGGACGAAAAATCAACTCGAGATGGGAGGTTAGTCCGTGGCTTCGATTCCAGAAGAATACCACGTTACCACAAGCACCTCAAGAGGAGGCTTCTCTCAGCTCTAGGTATGTGAGAGGGACCCAGAGTTTGCGACCTCAAGTGGAATGGACACCGCGATGCCCTGACTCGAAATAAGGCCGGATATGCCTGCAGTGACTTGAATGCAGGCTCGTCTTGCATCTCCCAAGATGAAAGGATGTCTGAATCCCCTGTGAAGACCGCAGAGAAAGACCTAGTTCCCGAGCTCATCGCGACCGGAGGCCTCACATCCTTTGAAAACTCCAGAGGGACACGGAGATCAGTGCCTCCAAAGGAGACGATGCCTGACTCCTCGTGAAACTTGATAGGAGTCCCAGGATTCCTGTGGCACGTGGAAAGGGACACTTGGTCCCCCACTTCAGCTGGAGAGGCGTTCCAATTGCCCTGCCAATCCTCGAGGAGAATCCCGAGTTGTCCCTCGCAACTAGGGAGGAGTCCTGATGTCGCTGATCAAACACGTGTGTGGAAGGGCCATCCCCGTCGTAACTCGAGAATATACCCCAGGTTCCCGCCGCAACTCGAGAAAAATCATGAGACTTCCCCCTCGCCGCGAGATGAGGACAGCTTCCCCTGCACTGCGTGCAGAGCATTTCCGTGTGGCACATCACACATGAAAGGAGCCTTGATTTCCTTGATGGCACTCCAGAGAAACCGCAAGAACACTGTTTCAAGGCTGGAGGGATCCTGAGGTCACTGTACCAACACGAAAGAGCTCCGTGGACCAAAAATCAACTCGAGGTGAGAGGTTAGTCCCTGGCTTCGACTCCAGAGGAATACCACCTTACCACAAGCACCTCAAGAGGAGGCTTCTCTCAGCTCTAGGTATTTGAGAGTGAACCTGAGTTTGCGGCCTCAAGTGGAATGGACACGGGGATACCCTGACTCGAAATAACCCGGATATCCCTGCAGTGACTTGAATGCAGGCTCCTTTTGCATCTCCCATGACGAAAGGATGTCTGAATCCCCTTTGAGACCACAGAGAAAGACCTAGTTCCCCACCTCATCGCGACCGGAGGTCTCACATCCTTTGAAAACTCCAGAGTTATGCGGAGAACAGTGCCTCCAAAGGTGACGATGCCTGACTCCTCGTGAAACTTGATAGGAGTCCCAGGATTCCTGTGGCACGTGGAAAGGGACCCTTGGTCTCCCGCCTCAGCTGGAAAGTCGTCCCAATTGCCTGCCAAGCTTCGAGGAGAATCCCGAGTTGTCCCTCACAACTAGGCAGGAGTTCTGACGTCTCTGAACAAACACGTGTGTGGAAGGGCCATCCCCGTCGTAACTCGAGAATATACCCTAGGTTCCCGCCGCAACTCGAGAAAAACCATGAGACTTCCCCCTCGCCGCGAGATGAGGCCCGATTCCCCTGCACTGCCTGCAGAGCAATGCCATGTTGCACATCACACAGGAAAGGAGCCTTGATTTCCTTGATGGCACTCCAGAGAAAGCCCAAGAACACTGTTTCAAGGCTAAAGGGATCCTGAGGTCACTGTAGCAACACGAAAGAGCTCCGTGGACCAAAAATCAACTCGAGATGGGAGGTTAGTCCGTGGCTTCGATTCCAGAGGAATACCACGTTACCACAAGCACCTCAAGAGGAGGCTTCTCTCAGCTCTAGGTATGTGAGAGGGACCCTGAGTTTGCGGCCTCAAGTGGAATGGACACCGCGATGCCCTGACTCGAAATAAGGCCGGATATGCCTGCAGTGACTTGAATGCAGGCTCGTCTTGCATCTCCCAAGATGAAAGGATGTCTGAATCCCCTGTGGAGACCGCAGAGAAAGACCTAGTTCCCCACCTCATCGCGACCGGAGGCCTCACATCCTTTGAAAACTCCACAGGAACGCGAAGATCAGTGCCTCCAAAGGAGACGATGCCTGACAGCTCGTGAAACTTGATAGGAGTCCCAGGATTCCTGTGGCACGTGGAAAGGGACCCTTGGTCTCCCGCCTCAGCTGGAGAGGCGTCCCAATTGCCCTGCCAAGCCTCGAGGAGAATCCCCAGTTTTCCCTCGCAACTAGGCAGGAGTCCTGACGTCGCTGAACAAACACGTGTGTGGAAGGGCCATCCCCGTCGTAACTCGAGAATATAACCCAGGTTCCCGCCGCAACTCGAGAATAACCATGAGACTTCCCCACGCTGCGAGATGAGGCCCGATTCCCCTGTACTGCGTGCAGAGCAATACCGTGTTGCACATCACACAGGAAAGGAGCCTTGATTTCCATGATGGCACTCCAGAGAAAGCCCAAGAACACTGTTTCAAGGCTAGAGGGATCCTGAGGTCACTGTACCAACACGAAAGAGCTCCGTGGACCAAAAATCAACTCGAGATGAGAGGGTAGTCCCTGTCTTCGATTCCAGAGGAATACCACCTTACCACAAGCACCTCAAGAGGAGGCTTTTCTCAGCTCTAGGTATGTGAGAGGGACCCTGGGTTTGCGGCCTCAAGTGGAATGGACACCGCGATGCCCTGACTGGAAATAAGGCCGGATATCCCTGCAGTGACTTGAATGCAGGCTCGTCTTGCATCTCCCAAGACGAAAGGATGCCTGAATCTCCTGTGCAGACCACAGAGAAAGACCTAGTTCCCCACCTCATCGCGACCGGAGGCCTCACATCCTTTGAAAACTTCAGAGGGACGCGGAGATCAGTGCCTCCAAAGGAGACGATGCCTGACTCCTCGTGACACTTGATAGGAGTCCCAGGATTCCTTTGGCACGTGGAAAGGGAGCCTTGGTCTCCCGCCTCAGCTGGAGACGCGTCCCAATTGCCCTGCCAAGCCTCTAGGGAAATCCCGAGTTGTCCCTCGCAACTAGGCAGGAGTCCTGACGTCGCTGAACAAACACGTGTTTGATTCAGTTTCATTATCCTCACATTTTTCACACCTTTACATGCTCCTCATATTTTTGACTCCTTTTCATGCTCTTCATATTTTTCTCACCTTTTCTGCTCCTCATATTTTTGACACCTTTTCATGCTCTTCATATTTTTCAGACCTTTTCATGCTCCTGGTATTTTTCAGACCTTTTCATGCTCCTAGTGTTTTTCAGACCTTTTCATGCTACTCGTATTTTTCAGACCTTTTCATTCTCCTTGTATTTTTCACACCTTTTCATGCTCTTCGTATTTTTCACACCTTTTCATGATCTTCATATTTTTCACAGTTTCATGCTGCTCATATTTCTGACACCTTTTCATGCTCCTCATATTTTTCAGACCGTTTCTTGCTCCTCATATATGTCAGACCGTTTCATGCTCCTCATATTTTTTCAGAACGTTTCATGCTCCTCTTATTTTTCTCAGCGTTTCATGCTCCTCATATATTTCACACTTTTCATGCTCCTCATATTTTTCACACCGTTTCATGCTCCTCATATATTTCATACAGATTCATGCTCCTCATGTTTTTCACACCGTTACATGATCCTCATGTCTTTGACACCTTTTCATGCTCTTCATATTTTTCATACCTTTTCATGCTGCTCATATTTTTGACACCTTTTCATGCTCTACATATTTTTCAGACTTTTCATGCTCCTCGTATTTTTCAGGCCTTTTCATGCTCCTCATATTTTTCATACAGAAACATGCTCCTCATATTTTTCACACCGTTACATGATCCTCATGTTTTTGACACCTTTTCATGCTCTTCATATTTTTCATACCTTTTCATGCTGCTCATATTTTTGACACCTTTTCATGCTCTACATATTTTTCACACCTTTTCTTGCTCCTTTTATTTTTCATACAGATTCATGCTCCTCTTATTTTTCACACCTTTACATGCTACTCATATTTTTCACACCTTTTCTTGCTCTTCATATTTTTGACACCTTTACATGCTACTCATATCTTTGACACCTTTTCATGCTCTTCATATTTTTGACACCTTTACATGCTACTAATATTTTTGACACTTTTTCATGTTCTTCATATTTTTCACACCTTTTAATGCTCCTCATATTTTTGACACCCTTTCATGCTGTTCCTATTTTTCAGACATTTTCATGCTCCTCGTATTTTTCAGACCTTTTCATGCTCCTCGTATTTTTCTGAACTTTTCATGCTCCTAGTATTTTTCAAACCTTTTCATGCTCTTCGTATTTTCACACCTTTTGATGCTCCTCATATTTTTGACACCTTTTCAGACTCTTCATATTTTTCAGACCTTTTCATGCTCCTTGTATTTTTCAGACCTTTTCATGCTCCTTGTATTTTTCAGACCTTTCCATGCCCGTTCAATTTTTCACAACTTTTCATTCTCCTCGAATTTTTCACACCTTTTCATGGTCCTCGTATTTTTCACACCTTTTCATGCTCCTCGTATTTTTCACACTTTTTCATGCTCCTCGTATATTTCACACCTTTACATGCTCCTCGTATGTTTCACACCTTTTCATGCTCCTCATATTTTTCACACCTTTAATGCTCCTCATATTTTTCACACCTTTTCATGCTCTTCATATTTTTCACACCTTTTCATGCTCCTCATATTTTTCATACAGATTCATGCTCCTCTTATTTTTCACACCTTTTATGCTACTCATATTTTTGACACCTTTTCATGCTCTTCATATTTTTGACACCTTTACATGCTACTCATATTTTTGACACCTTTTCATGCTCTTCATATTTTTGACACTTTTACATGCTACTAATATTTTTGAAACTTTTTAATGCTCTTCATATTTTTCACACCTTTTCATGCTCCTCATGTTTTTGACACCTTTTCATGCTCTTCCTATTTTTCAGACCTTTTCATGCTCCTCGTATTTTTGAGACCTTTTCAAACTCCTCGTATTTTTCAGACATTTTCATGCCCTCGTATTTTTCAAACCTTTTCATGCTCCTCGTATTTTTCAGAACTTTTTATGCTCCTCATATATTTGAGCCCTTTTCATGCTCCTCGTATTTTGAGACTTTTTCATGCTCTTCATATTTTTCACACCGTTTAATGCTCCTCATATTTTTCATACAGTTTCATGCTCCTCATATTTTTCACACCTTTTGATGCTCCTTATATTTTTCACACCTTTTCATGCTCTTTGTATTTTTCACAGTTTTCATCCTCCTCATATTTTTTGGACCGTTTCATGCCCCTCATATTTTTACACCTTTACATGCTCCACATATATTTGACACCTTTTCATGCTCTCATATTTTTCACACCTTTTGATGCTCCTCATATTTTTGACAGCTTTTATGCTCCTCATATATTTCAGACCGTTTCATGCTCCTCATGTTTTTCAGACCATTTCATTCTTTTCATATTTTTCACACCGTTTCAGGTTCCTCATATTTTTCATACAGATCCATGCTCCTCTTATTTTTCACACCTTTACCTGCTACTCATATTTTGACACCTTTTCATGCTCCTCATATTTTTGTCACCTTTTCATGCTCCTCGTATTTTTCAGACCTTCTCATCCTCCTCATATTTTTCAGACCGTTTAATACTCTCGTATTTTTCAGACCTTTTCATGCTCCTCGTGTTTCTTTGACCATTTCATACTCTTTGTATTTTTCAGACCTTTTCATGCTCCTCGTATTTTTCAGAACTTTTCATGCTCCTCGTAATTTTCAGACCTTTTCATACTCCTCGTATTTTCAGACATTTTCATGCTCCTCGTATTTTTCAGACCTTTTCATGCCCTTCGTGTTTTTCACACCTTTTCATGCACTTCATATTTTTCACACCGTTTCATGCTCCTCATAATTTTTATACAAATTCATGCTCCTCTTATTTTTCAACCTTTATATGCTACTCATATTTTTGACACCATTTCATGCTCTTCATATTTTTGACACCTTTTCATGCTCCCCATATTTTTGACACTTTTTCATGCTCTACATATTTTTCAGACCTTTTCATGCTCGTCGTATTTTTCAGACGTCTTCATGCTCCTCGTATTTTTCAGACCTTTTCATGCTCCTCATATTTTTCACACCTTTTCATTCTCTTCATATTTTTCTCACTGTTTCATGCTCCTCATATTTTTGACAGTTTTTCATGCTCCTCATATTTTTCAGACCGTTTCATGCTCCTCATATTTTTCACGCCTTTACATGATCCTCATATTTTTCACACCTATTCATGCTGTTCATATTTTTCACACCATTCCATGCTACTCATATTTTTCATACTGATTCATGCTCCACTTATTTTTCACACCTTTACATTCTATTCATATTTTTGACCCCTTTCATGCTCTTCATATTTTTGACACCTTTTCAAGGTCCTCATATTTTTGACACCTTTTCATGCTCCTTTTATTTTTCAGACCTTTTCATGCTCCTCATATTTTTCACACCTTTTCATGCTCCTCGTATTTTTCAGACCTTTTCATGCTCCTCGTATTTTTCAGACCTTTTCATGCTCCTCAATTTTCTCACACCTTTTATTGCCTCTCATGTATTTTACACCTTTTGTAGCTCTTCATATTTTTCACACCGTCATGCTCTTCATAATTTGAAACTGTTTCATGCTCCTCATATTTTGGACACCTTTTCATTCTACTCATATTTTTCAGACCGTTTCATGCTCCTCATATATTTCAGACCATTTCATGCTCCTCATATATTTCACACCTTTACATGCTCCTCATATTTTTGACACCTTTTCCTTCTCTTCATATTTTTCACAACTTTTCATGCTCCTCATATTTTTGACACCTTTTCATGCTCTAAATATTTTTCAGACCATTTCATGCTCCTCATATTTTTGACATTTTTTCATGCTCTTCATATTTTTCAGACCTTCTCATGCTCCTCATATTTTTCACACCTTTTCAAGCTCCTCCTATTTTTGAGACCTTTCCATGCTCCTCGTATTTTTCAGGCCTTTCCATCCTCCTCCTATTTTTCAGACCTTTTCATTCTCCTCGTATTTTTCAGAGCTTTTCATGCTCCTCCTATTTTCCAGGCCTTTTCATGCTCCTCCTATTTTTCAGACCTTTTCATGCTCCTCCTATTTTTCATACATTTTCATGGTCCTCCTGTTTTTCAGTCCTTTTCATGCTCCTCGTATTTTTCACACCTTTTCATGCTCCTCGTATTTTTCACACTTTTTCATGCTCCTCATATTTTTCAGACCATTTCATTCTTTTCATATTTTTCACACCGTTTCAGGTTCCTCATATTTTTCATACAGATTCATGCTCCTCTTATTTTTCACACCTTTACCTGCTACTCATATTTTGACACCTTTTCATGCTCCTCATATTTTTCAGACCTTTTAATGCTCTCGTATATTTCAGACCTTTTCATGCTCCTCGTGTTTCTTTGACCATTTCATACTCTTTGTATTTTTCAGACCTTTTCATGCTCGTCGTATTTTTCAGATGTCTTCATGCTCCTCGTAATTTTCAGACCTTTTCATACTCCTCGTATTTTCAGACATTTTCATGCTCCTCGTATTTTTCAGACCTTTTCATGCCCTTCGTGTTTTTCACACCTTTTCATGCTCTTCATATTTTTCACACCGTTTCATGCTCCTCATATTTTTTATACAAATTCATGCTCCTCTTATTTTTCAACCGTTACATGCTACTCATATTTTTGACACCGTTTCATGCTCTTCATAGTTTTGACACCTTTTCATGCTCCCCATATTTTTGACACTTTTTCGTGCTCTACATATTTTTCAGACCTTTTCATGCTCGTCGTATTTTTCAGATGTCTTCATGCTCCTCGTATTTTTCAGACATTTTCATGCTCCTCATATTTTTCACAACTTTACATGCTCTTCGTATTTGTCACACCTTTTCAAGCTCTTCGTATTTTTCAAACCTTTTCATGCTCTTCGTGTTTTGCACACCTTTTCATGCTCTTCATAATTTTCACACCTTTTCATGCTCCTCGTAATTTTGAGACCTTTTCATGCTCTTAATATTTTTGACACCTTTTGATGATCCTCATATTTTTGACACCTTTTCATGCTCCTCATATTTTTCACACCTTTACATGCTCCTCGTATATTTCAGACCTTTTCATGCTTCTCGTATTTGGCAGACCTTTTCATGCTCTTCGTATTTCTCAATCCTTTTCATGCTCTTCGTGTTTTTCACACCTTTTCCTGCTCTTCGAATTTTTCAGGCCGTTTCAGGCTCTTGCTATTTTTCACACCTTTTCATGCTCTTCGTGTTTTTCACACCTTTTCATGCTCTTCGTATATTTCCCACCGTTTCAATCTCGTCATATTTTTCACACCTTTTCATGCTCTTCACTTTTTTCACACCATTTCATGCTCCACATATTTTTGACAGTTTTTCATGCCCCTCATATTTTTCAGACAGTTTCCTGCTCCTCATATTTTTCAGACCGTTTCATGCTCTTGATATTTTTCACACCATTTCATGGTCTTCATATTTTTCACAACTTTTCATGCTCCTCATATTTTTGAAATCTTGTGAAACTCTTCATATTTTTCACACCTTTTCATGCTCCTCATATTTTTCACACCTTTTCATGCTGCTCATATTTTTGACACCTTTTAATGTTCTTCATGTTTTTCAGACCTTTTCATGCTCCTCATATTTTTGACACCTTTTCATGCTCTTCATATTTTTCACACCGTTTCATGCTCCTCATATTTTTGACACCTTTTCATGCTCTTCCTATTTTTTACACCGTTTCATGCTCCTCATATTTTTCATACAGATTCATGCTCTTCCTATTTTTCACACCGTTAAATGCTCCTCATATTTTTGACACCTTTTCATGCTCTTCCTATTTTTCACACCTTTAAATGCTCCTCATATTTTTGACACCTTTTCATGCTCTTCCTATTTTTTACACCGTTTCATGCTTCTCATATTTTTCATACAGATTCATGCTCTTCCTATTTTTCACACCTTTAAATGCTCCTCATATTTTTGACACCTTTTCATGCTCTTCCTATTTTTCACACCGTTTCATGCTCCTCATTTTCATACAGATTCATGCTCTTCCTATTTTTCATACCTTTATATGCTCCTCATATTTTTGACACCTTTTCATGCTCTTCCTATTTTTCACACCGTTTCATGCTCCTCATTTTCATACAGATTCATGCTCTTCCTATTTTTCATACCTTTATATGCTCCTCATATTTTTCACACCTTTTCATGCTCTTCATATTTTTCACACCTTTTCATGCCCCTCGTGTATTTCAGACCATTTCATGCTCCTTGTATTTTTCAGACCCTTTCTTGCTCCTCGTATATTTCAGATCTTTTCATGCCTCTCGTATTTTTAAAACCTTTTCATGCTCCTCGTATTTTTCAGACCCTTTAATGATCCTCGTATTTTTCAGACCTTTTCATGCTCCTCGTATTTTTCACACCTTTTCATGCTCCTTGTATTTTTCACAACTTTTCATGCTGTTTGTATTTGTCACACCTTTTCAAGCTCTTCGTTTTTTTCGGACCTTTTCATGCTCTTCATGTTTTTCACACCTTTTCAGGCTGTTCTTATTTTTCACACATTTTCATGCTCTTCGTGTTTTTCACACCTTTTCATGCTGCTCATATTTTTGACACCTTTTAATGTTCTTCATGTTTTTCAGACCTTTTCATGCTCCTCATATTTTTGACACCTTTTCATGCTCTTCATATTTTTCACACCGTTTCATGCACCTCATATTTTTGACACCTTTTCATGCTCTTCCTATTTTTTACACCGTTTCATGCTCCTCATATTTTTCATACAGATTCATGCTCTTCCTATTTTTCACACCTTTAAATGCTCCTCATATTTTTGACACCTTTTCATGCTCTTCCTATTTTTCACACCTTTAAATGCTCCTCATATTTTTGACACCTTTTCATGCTCTTCCTATTTTTTACACCGTTTCATGCTTCTCATATTTTTCATACAGATTCATGCTCTTCCTATTTTTCACACCTTTAAATGCTCCTCATATTTTTGACAAGTTTTCATGCTCTTCCTATTTTTCACACCGTTTCATGCTCCTCATTTTCATACAGATTCATGCTCTTCCTATTTTTCATACCTTTATATGCTCCTCATATTTTTGACACCTTTTCATGCTCTTCCTATTTTTCACACCGTTTCATGCTCCTCATTTTCATACAGATTCATGCTCTTCCTATTTTTCATACCTTTATATGCTCCTCATATTTTTCACACCTTTTCATGCTCTTCATATTTTTCACACCTTTTCATGCCCCTCGTGTATTTCAGACCATTTCATGCTCCTTGTATTTTTCAGACCCTTTCTTGCTCCTCGTATATTTCAGATCTTTTCATGCCTCTCGTATTTTTAAAACCTTTTCATGCTCCTCGTATTTTTCAGACCCTTTAATGATCCTCGTATTTTTCAGACCTTTTCATGCTCCTCGTATTTTTCACACCTTTTCATGCTCCTTGTATTTTTCACAACTTTTCATGCTGTTTGTATTTGTCACACCTTTTCAAGCTCTTCGTTTTTTTCGGACCTTTTCATGCTCTTCATGTTTTTCACACCTTTTCAGGCTGTTCTTATTTTTCACACATTTTCATGCTCTTCGTGTTTTTCACACCTTTTCATGCTCTCGTATTTTTCAGACCTTTTCAAACTCCTCATATTTTTGACACCGTTTCATGCTCCTCATATTTTTCATACAGATTCATGCTCCTCATATTTTTCACACCTTTACCTGCTACTCATATTTTGACACCTTTTCATGCTCCTCATATTTTTCAGACCTTTTAATGCTCTCGTATATTTCAGACCTTTTCATGCTCCTCGTGTTTCTTTGACCATTTCATACTCTTTGTATTTTTCAGACCTTTTCATGCTCGTCGTATTTTTCAGATGTCTTCATGCTCCTCGTAATTTTCAGACCTTTTCATACTCCTCGTATTTTCAGACATTTTCATGCTCCTCGTATTTTTCAGACCTTTTCATGCCCTTCGTGTTTTTCACACCTTTTCATGCTCTTCATATTTTTCACACCGTTTCATGCTCCTCATATTTTTTATACAAATTCATGCTCCTCTTATTTTTCAACCGTTACATGCTACTCATATTTTTGACACCGTTTCATGCTCTTCATAGTTTTGACACCTTTTCATGCTCCCCATATTTTTGACACTTTTTCGTGCTCTACATATTTTTCAGACCTTTTCATGCTCGTCGTATTTTTCAGATGTCTTCATGCTCCTCGTATTTTTCAGACATTTTCATGCTCCTCATATTTTTCACAACTTTACATGCTCTTCGTATTTGTCACACCTTTTCAAGCTCTTCGTATTTTTCAAACCTTTTCATGCTCTTCGTGTTTTGCACACCTTTTCATGCTCTTCATAATTTTCACACCTTTTCATGCTCCTCGTAATTTTGAGACCTTTTCATGCTCTTAATATTTTTGACACCTTTTGATGATCCTCATATTTTTGACACCTTTTCATGCTCCTCATATTTTTCACACCTTTACATGCTCCTCGTATATTTCAGACCTTTTCATGCTTCTCGTATTTGGCAGACCTTTTCATGCTCTTCGTATTTCTCAATCCTTTTCATGCTCTTCGTGTTTTTCACACCTTTTCCTGCTCTTCGAATTTTTCAGGCCGTTTCAGGCTCTTGCTATTTTTCACACCTTTTCATGCTCTTCGTGTTTTTCACACCTTTTCATGCTCTTCGTATATTTCCCACCGTTTCAATCTCGTCATATTTTTCACACCTTTTCATGCTCTTCACTTTTTTCACACCATTTCATGCTCCACATATTTTTGACAGTTTTTCATGCCCCTCATATTTTTCAGACAGTTTCCTGCTCCTCATATTTTTCAGACCGTTTCATGCTCTTGATATTTTTCACACCATTTCATGGTCTTCATATTTTTCACAACTTTTCATGCTCCTCATATTTTTGAAATCTTGTGAAACTCTTCATATTTTTCACACCTTTTCATGCTCCTCATATTTTTCACACCTTTTCATGCTGCTCATATTTTTGACACCTTTTAATGTTCTTCATGTTTTTCAGACCTTTTCATGCTCCTCATATTTTTGACACCTTTTCATGCTCTTCATATTTTTCACACCGTTTCATGCACCTCATATTTTTGACACCTTTTCATGCTCTTCCTATTTTTTACACCGTTTCATGCTCCTCATATTTTTCATACAGATTCATGCTCTTCCTATTTTTCACACCGTTAAATGCTCCTCATATTTTTGACACCTTTTCATGCTCTTCCTATTTTTCACACCTTTAAATGCTCCTCATATTTTTGACACCTTTTCATGCTCTTCCTATTTTTTACACCGTTTCATGCTTCTCATATTTTTCATACAGATTCATGCTCTTCCTATTTTTCACACCTTTAAATGCTCCTCATATTTTTGACACCTTTTCATGCTCTTCCTATTTTTCACACCGTTTCATGCTCCTCATTTTCATACAGATTCATGCTCTTCCTATTTTTCATACCTTTATATGCTCCTCATATTTTTGACACCTTTTCATGCTCTTCCTATTTTTCACACCGTTTCATGCTCCTCATTTTCATACAGATTCATGCTCTTCCTATTTTTCATACCTTTATATGCTCCTCATATTTTTCACACCTTTTCATGCTCTTCATATTTTTCACACCTTTTCATGCCCCTCGTGTATTTCAGACCATTTCATGCTCCTTGTATTTTTCAGACCCTTTCTTGCTCCTCGTATATTTCAGATCTTTTCATGCCTCTCGTATTTTTAAAACCTTTTCATGCTCCTCGTATTTTTCAGACCCTTTAATGATCCTCGTATTTTTCAGACCTTTTCATGCTCCTCGTATTTTTCACACCTTTTCATGCTCCTTGTATTTTTCACAACTTTTCATGCTGTTTGTATTTGTCACACCTTTTCAAGCTCTTCGTTTTTTTCGGACCTTTTCATGCTCTTCATGTTTTTCACACCTTTTCAGGCTGTTCTTATTTTTCACACATTTTCATGCTCTTCGTGTTTTTCACACCTTTTCATGCTGCTCATATTTTTGACACCTTTTAATGTTCTTCATGTTTTTCAGACCTTTTCATGCTCCTCATATTTTTGACACCTTTTCATGCTCTTCATATTTTTCACACCGTTTCATGCACCTCATATTTTTGACACCTTTTCATGCTCTTCCTATTTTTTACACCGTTTCATGCTCCTCATATTTTTCATACAGATTCATGCTCTTCCTATTTTTCACACCTTTAAATGCTCCTCATATTTTTGACACCTTTTCATGCTCTTCCTATTTTTCACACCTTTAAATGCTCCTCATATTTTTGACACCTTTTCATGCTCTTCCTATTTTTTACACCGTTTCATGCTTCTCATATTTTTCATACAGATTCATGCTCTTCCTATTTTTCACACCTTTAAATGCTCCTCATATTTTTGACAAGTTTTCATGCTCTTCCTATTTTTCACACCGTTTCATGCTCCTCATTTTCATACAGATTCATGCTCTTCCTATTTTTCATACCTTTATATGCTCCTCATATTTTTGACACCTTTTCATGCTCTTCCTATTTTTCACACCGTTTCATGCTCCTCATTTTCATACAGATTCATGCTCTTCCTATTTTTCATACCTTTATATGCTCCTCATATTTTTCACACCTTTTCATGCTCTTCATATTTTTCACACCTTTTCATGCCCCTCGTGTATTTCAGACCATTTCATGCTCCTTGTATTTTTCAGACCCTTTCTTGCTCCTCGTATATTTCAGATCTTTTCATGCCTCTCGTATTTTTAAAACCTTTTCATGCTCCTCGTATTTTTCAGACCCTTTAATGATCCTCGTATTTTTCAGACCTTTTCATGCTCCTCGTATTTTTCACACCTTTTCATGCTCCTTGTATTTTTCACAACTTTTCATGCTGTTTGTATTTGTCACACCTTTTCAAGCTCTTCGTTTTTTTCGGACCTTTTCATGCTCTTCATGTTTTTCACACCTTTTCAGGCTGTTCTTATTTTTCACACATTTTCATGCTCTTCGTGTTTTTCACACCTTTTCATGCTCTCGTATTTTTCAGACCTTTTCAAACTCCTCATATTTTTCACACCGTTTCATGCTCCTCATATTTTTCATACAGATTCATGCTCCTCATATTTTTCACACCTTTACCTGCTACTCATATTTTGACACCTTTTCATGCTCCTCATATTTTTCAGACCTTTTAATGCTCTCGTATATTTCAGACCTTTTCATGCTCCTCGTGTTTCTTTGACCATTTCATACTCTTTGTATTTTTCAGACCTTTTCATGCTCGTCGTATTTTTCAGATGTCTTCATGCTCCTCGTAATTTTCAGACCTTTTCATACTCCTCGTATTTTCAGACATTTTCATGCTCCTCGTATTTTTCAGACCTTTTCATGCCCTTCGTGTTTTTCACACCTTTTCATGCTCTTCATATTTTTCACACCGTTTCATGCTCCTCATATTTTTTATACAAATTCATGCTCCTCTTATTTTTCAACCGTTACATGCTACTCATATTTTTGACACCGTTTCATGCTCTTCATAGTTTTGACACCTTTTCATGCTCCCCATATTTTTGACACTTTTTCGTGCTCTACATATTTTTCAGACCTTTTCATGCTCGTCGTATTTTTCAGATGTCTTCATGCTCCTCGTATTTTTCAGACATTTTCATGCTCCTCATATTTTTCACAACTTTACATGCTCTTCGTATTTGTCACACCTTTTCAAGCTCTTCGTATTTTTCAAACCTTTTCATGCTCTTCGTGTTTTGCACACCTTTTCATGCTCTTCATAATTTTCACACCTTTTCATGCTCCTCGTAATTTTGAGACCTTTTCATGCTCTTAATATTTTTGACACCTTTTGATGATCCTCATATTTTTGACACCTTTTCATGCTCCTCATATTTTTCACACCTTTACATGCTCCTCGTATATTTCAGACCTTTTCATGCTTCTCGTATTTGGCAGACCTTTTCATGCTCTTCGTATTTCTCAATCCTTTTCATGCTCTTCGTGTTTTTCACACCTTTTCCTGCTCTTCGAATTTTTCAGGCCGTTTCAGGCTCTTGCTATTTTTCACACCTTTTCATGCTCTTCGTGTTTTTCACACCTTTTCATGCTCTTCGTATATTTCCCACCGTTTCAATCTCGTCATATTTTTCACACCTTTTCATGCTCTTCACTTTTTTCACACCATTTCATGCTCCACATATTTTTGACAGTTTTTCATGCCCCTCATATTTTTCAGACAGTTTCCTGCTCCTCATATTTTTCAGACCGTTTCATGCTCTTGATATTTTTCACACCATTTCATGGTCTTCATATTTTTCACAACTTTTCATGCTCCTCATATTTTTGAAATCTTGTGAAACTCTTCATATTTTTCACACCTTTTCATGCTCCTCATATTTTTCACACCTTTTCATGCTGCTCATATTTTTGACACCTTTTAATGTTCTTCATGTTTTTCAGACCTTTTCATGCTCCTCATATTTTTGACACCTTTTCATGCTCTTCATATTTTTCACACCGTTTCATGCACCTCATATTTTTGACACCTTTTCATGCTCTTCCTATTTTTTACACCGTTTCATGCTCCTCATATTTTTCATACAGATTCATGCTCTTCCTATTTTTCACACCGTTAAATGCTCCTCATATTTTTGACACCTTTTCATGCTCTTCCTATTTTTCACACCTTTAAATGCTCCTCATATTTTTGACACCTTTTCATGCTCTTCCTATTTTTTACACCGTTTCATGCTTCTCATATTTTTCATACAGATTCATGCTCTTCCTATTTTTCACACCTTTAAATGCTCCTCATATTTTTGACACCTTTTCATGCTCTTCCTATTTTTCACACCGTTTCATGCTCCTCATTTTCATACAGATTCATGCTCTTCCTATTTTTCATACCTTTATATGCTCCTCATATTTTTGACACCTTTTCATGCTCTTCCTATTTTTCACACCGTTTCATGCTCCTCATTTTCATACAGATTCATGCTCTTCCTATTTTTCATACCTTTATATGCTCCTCATATTTTTCACACCTTTTCATGCTCTTCATATTTTTCACACCTTTTCATGCCCCTCGTGTATTTCAGACCATTTCATGCTCCTTGTATTTTTCAGACCCTTTCTTGCTCCTCGTATATTTCAGATCTTTTCATGCCTCTCGTATTTTTAAAACCTTTTCATGCTCCTCGTATTTTTCAGACCCTTTAATGATCCTCGTATTTTTCAGACCTTTTCATGCTCCTCGTATTTTTCACACCTTTTCATGCTCCTTGTATTTTTCACAACTTTTCATGCTGTTTGTATTTGTCACACCTTTTCAAGCTCTTCGTTTTTTTCGGACCTTTTCATGCTCTTCATGTTTTTCACACCTTTTCAGGCTGTTCTTATTTTTCACACATTTTCATGCTCTTCGTGTTTTTCACACCTTTTCATGCTCCTCATATTTTTCACACCTTTTAATGTTCTTCATGTTTTTCAGACCTTTTCATGCTCCTCATATTTTTGACACCTTTTCATGCTCTTCATATTTTTCACACCGTTTCATGCACCTCATATTTTTGACACCTTTTCATGCTCTTCCTATTTTTTACACCGTTTCATGCTCCTCATATTTTTCATACAGATTCATGCTCTTCCTATTTTTCACACCTTTAAATGCTCCTCATATTTTTGACACCTTTTCATGCTCTTCCTATTTTTCACACCTTTAAATGCTCCTCATATTTTTGACACCTTTTCATGCTCTTCCTATTTTTTACACCGTTTCATGCTTCTCATATTTTTCATACAGATTCATGCTCTTCCTATTTTTCACACCTTTAAATGCTCCTCATATTTTTGACAAGTTTTCATGCTCTTCCTATTTTTCACACCGTTTCATGCTCCTCATTTTCATACAGATTCATGCTCTTCCTATTTTTCATACCTTTATATGCTCCTCATATTTTTGACACCTTTTCATGCTCTTCCTATTTTTCACACCGTTTCATGCTCCTCATTTTCATACAGATTCATGCTCTTCCTATTTTTCATACCTTTATATGCTCCTCATATTTTTCACACCTTTTCATGCTCTTCATATTTTTCACACCTTTTCATGCCCCTCGTGTATTTCAGACCATTTCATGCTCCTTGTATTTTTCAGACCCTTTCTTGCTCCTCGTATATTTCAGATCTTTTCATGCCTCTCGTATTTTTAAAACCTTTTCATGCTCCTCGTATTTTTCAGACCCTTTAATGATCCTCGTATTTTTCAGACCTTTTCATGCTCCTCGTATTTTTCACACCTTTTCATGCTCCTTGTATTTTTCACAACTTTTCATGCTGTTTGTATTTGTCACACCTTTTCAAGCTCTTCGTTTTTTTCGGACCTTTTCATGCTCTTCATGTTTTTCACACCTTTTCAGGCTGTTCTTATTTTTCACACATTTTCATGCTCTTCGTGTTTTTCACACCTTTTCATGCTCTCGTATTTTTCAGACCTTTTCAAACTCCTCATATTTTTCACACCGTTTCATCCTCCTCATATTTTTCATACAGATTCATGCTCCTCATATTTTTCACACCTTTACATGTTCCTCATATTTTTGAAACCTTTTATGCTTTTCATATTTTACACACCTTTTCATTCTCTCATATTTTTGACACCTTTTCATGCTCCACATATTTTTCAGACCTTTTCATGCTCCTCGTATTTTTAAGACGTTTTCATACTCCTCATAATTTTCACACCTTTTCATGCTCTTCATATTTTTCACACCGTTTCATGCTCCTCATATTTTTCATACACATTTTGAACCTCATATTTTTCACACCTTTACATGCTCCTCACATTTTTGACACCTTTTCATGCTCTTCATATTTTTCACACCTTTTCATTCTCCTCATATTTTTGACACCTGTTCATGCTCTACATATTTTTCAGACCTTTTCATGCGCCTCGTATTTTTAAGACGTTTTCATGCTCCTCGTATTTTTCAAACCTTTTCATGCTCCTCGTACTTTTCACACTTTTCCATGCTATTCATATTTTTCACACCTTTTCATGCTCCTCGTGTTTTACAACTTTTCATGCTCCTCGTATTTTTCACCTTTCATGCTCTTTGTATTTGTCACACCTTTTCATGCTCTTCTTATTTTCCACACTTTTACATGCTCTGCATGTTTTTCACACCTTTTCATGCTCTTCTTATTTTTCACATTTTTTCATGCTTTTCATGTTTTTCACACCTTTTCATGATCTTCATATTTTTCAGACCTTTTCATGCTTTTTATATTTTTCACACCTTTTCATGCTCTCGTATTTCTCAGACATTTTAATGCTCCACGTACTTTTCACACCTTTTCATCCTCCTCTAATTTTTCATACAGTTTCATGCTCCTCATATTTTTCAGACCTTTACATGCTTCTCATATTTTCGACCCTTTTAATGCTCCTCATATTTTTGACACCTTATCATGCTCGTCATATTTTTCAGACCTTTTCATGCTTTTGATAATTTTCACACCTTTTCCTGCTCTTCGTATTTTTCACACCATTTCCCGCTCTTCGTATTTTTCACACGTTTTCATGCTCCTTATATTTTTGACACCTTTTCATGCTCTTCATATTTTTCAGACCTTTTCATGCTCCTCATATATTTCACACCTTTTCATGCTCCTCGTATTTTTCAGAGCTTTTCATGCTCCTCCTATTTTTCAGACCTTTAAATGTTCCTCTTAATTTTCAGAACTTTTCATGCTCCTCATTTTTTCATACCATTTCATGCTCCTCTTATTTTTCACACCATTTCATGCTCCTCATATTTTTCATACCCTTTCATGCTCCTCGTATTTTTCAGACCTTTAAATCCTCTTCATATTTTTCACACCTTTTCATGGTCCTCATATTTTTCACAGCTTTTCATGCTCTTCATATTTTTCACACCGTTTCATGCTCCTCATATTTTTTATACAAATTCATGCTCCTCTTATTTTTCAACCTTTACATGCTACTTGTATTTCTCACACCTTTTCGTGCTCCTTGTATTTTTCACACCTTTTCGTGGTCCTCATATTTTTCAGATCTTTTAATGCTCTTCATATTTTTCACACCTCTTCGTGTTCTTCATATTTTTCAGAACTTTTCAAGCTCTTCATATTTTTCACACTTTTCAGGCTCTTCATGTTTTTCAGACCTTTTCATGCTCCTCGTATTTCTGAGACCTTTTCATGCCCCTCGTTTTTTTCAGACCTTTTCATGCTCCTCGTACTTTTCAGACATTTTTATGCTCCTCGTATATTTGAGCCCTATTAATGCTCCTCGTATTTTTGAGACGTTTTCATGGTCTTCATATTTTTCACACCGTTTCATGCTCCTCATATTTTTCATACAGTTTCATGCTCCTCATATTTTTCACACCTTTTGATGCTCCTCATATTTTTCATACCTTTTCATGCTCTTCTTATTTTTCAGACCTTTTCATGCTCCTTGTATTTTTCACAATTTTTCATGCTCTTTGTGTTTTCACACCTTTTCAGGCTCTTCGTATTTTTCACACCTTTTCATGATCTTCGTATTTTTCACACCTTTTCATGCTCTTCTTATTTTTCAGACCTTTTCATGCTCTTGATATTTTTCTCAGCTTTTCATGCTCTTCGTATATTTCACACCGTTTCATGCTCCTCCTATTTTTGGCAGCTTTTCATGCTCCTCATATTTTTGACACCTTTTCATGCTCTTCGTATTTGTCACACCTTTTCATGCTCTTCGTATTTTTCACACCTTTTCGTTCTCCTCCTATTTTTCACACCTTTTCGTGCTCTTCATACTTTTCAGACATTTTCTTGTTCTTCATATTTTTCACACCTTTTCAGGCTCTTCATATTTTTCAGACCTTTTCATGCTCCTCATATTTTTCAGACCTTTTTATGCTCCTCCTATTTTTCAGGTCTTTTCATGCTCCTCGTATTTTTGACACGTTTTCATGCTCCTCGTATTTTTCACACCTTTACATGATCCTCGTGTTTTTCACACCTTCTCATGCTCTTCGTATTTTTCACACCTTTTCGTTCTCCTCCTATTTTTCACACCTTTTCGTGCTCTTCATTCTTTTCAGACATTTTCTTGTTCTTCATATTTTTCACACCTTTTCAGGCTCTTCATATTTTTCAGACCTTTTCATGCTCCTCGTATTTTTCAGACCTTTTTATTCTCCTCCTATTTTTCAGGTCTTTTCATGCTCCTCGTATTTTTGGCACATTTTCATGCTCCTCGTATTTTTCACACCTTACATGCTCTTCGTATTTGTCTCACCTTTTCATGCTCTTCTTATTTTCCACACTTTTACATGCTCTGCATGTTTTTCACACCTTTTCATGCTCTTCTTATTTTTCACATTTTTTCATGCTCTTCATATTTTTCACACCTTTTCGTGCTCTTCATATTTTTCAGAGCTTTTCGGGCTCTTCATATTTTTCAGACCGATTCATGCTCCTCTAATTTTTCACACTTTTTCATGCTCCTCATATTCTTCAGACCTTTTCATGCTCCTCGTATTTTTCACACCTTTTCATGCTCTTCGTATTTTTCACACCTTTTCGTTCTCCTCCTATTTTTCACACCTTTTCGTGCTCTTCATACTTTTCAGACATTTTCTTGTTCTTCATATTTTTCACACCTTTTCAGGCTCTTCATATTTTTCAGACCTTTTCATGCTCCTCGTATTTTTCAGACCTTTTTATGCTCCTCCTATTTTTCAGGTCTTTTCAAGCTCCTCGTATTTTTGACACATTTTCATGCTCCTCGTATTTTTCACACCTTTACATGATCCTCGTGTTTTTCACACCTTCTCATGCTCTTCGTATTTTTCACAACTTTTCATGCTCCTCGTATATGTCACACCATTTCATGCTCCACAGACTTTCATACAGTTTCATTCTCCTCATATTTTTCACACCTCTACACACTCCTGATATTTTTGACACCTTTTCATGCTCCACATATTTTTCAGACCTTTTCATGCTCCTCGTATTTGTAAGACGTTTTCATACTCCTCATAATTTTCACACCTTTTCATGCTCTTCCTATTTTTCACACCGTTTCATGCTCCTCATATTTTTCATACAGATTCATGCTCCTCATATTTTTCACACCTTTTCATGCTCTTCCTATTTTTCACACCTTTTCATGCTCCTCATATTTTTGACACCTCTTCATGCTCTACATATTTTTCAGACCTTTTCATGTGCCTGGTATTTTTAAGATGTTTTCATGCTCCTCGTATTTTTCAGACCTTTTCATGCTCTTCGTATTTGTCTCACCTTTTTATGCTCTTCTTATTTTCCACACTTTTACATGCTCTGCATGTTTTTCACACCTTTTCATGCTCTTCTTATTTTTCACATTTTTTCATGCTCTTCATATTTTTCACACCTTTTCATGCTCTTCATATTTTTCAGACCTTTACATGCTTCTTATATTTTTCACAGCTTTTCATGCTCTTCGTGTTTTTCACACCTTTTCATGCTCTGGTATTTTTCAGACATTTTAATGTGCCTCATACTTTTCACACCTTTTCATGCTCCTAGTATTTTTCACACCTTTTCATGCTCCTGGTATTTTTCACAACTTTTCATGCTCTTCGTATTTTACACATCTTTTCATGCTCTTTGAATTTTTCATAACTTTTCATGCTCTTGATATTCCTCAGACCTTTTCATGCTCTTGATATTTTTCACACCTTTTCATGCCCTTCGTGTTTTTCACATCTTTCATGCTCTTGATATTTTTCACACCTTTCCAAGCGCTTCATATTTTTCACACCGTTTCATCCTCCTCTAATTTTTCATACAGTTTCATGCTTCTCATATTTTTCACACCTTTACATGCTTCTCATATTTTTGACACCTTTTAATGCTCCTCATATTTTTTACACCTTATCATGCTCTTCATATTTTCAGACCTTTTCATGCTTTTGATAATTTTCACACCTTTTCCTGCTCTTCGTATTTTTCACACCTTTTCCTGCTCTTCGTATATTTCACACCTTTTCATGCTTCTCATATTTTTCAGAGCTTTTCATGCTCCTCGTATTTTTCAGACCTTTTCATGCTCCTCCTATTTTGCAGGCCTTTTCATGCTCCTCCTATTTTTCAGACATTTTCATGCTCCTCCTGTTTTTCAGGCCTTTTCATGCTCCTCGTAATTTTCACACCTTTTCATGCTCCTCGTATTTTTCACTCCGTTTCATGCTCCTCATAAGTTTCAAACAGTTTCACGCCCCAAATATTTTTGACACCTTTTCATGCTCTTCTTATTTTTCATACCTTTTCATGTTCCTCGTATTTTTCACACCTTTCCATGCTCCTCGTGTTTTTCAAATCTTTTCATACTCCTTGTATTTTTCATACCGTTTCAAGCTTCTCATATTTTTCACACCATTTCATGCTCTTCATATTTTTCACACCGTTTCATTCTCCTCATATTTTCCACACCGTTTCATGCTCCTCATATATTTGACAGCTTGTCATGCTCGTCATATTTTTGACACCTTTTCATGCTCTACATATTTTTCAGATCTTTTTATGCTCCTCGTATTTTTTAGACCTTTTCCTGCCCCTCGTTTTTTTCAGACCTTTTCATGCTCCTCATATTTTTGAGACCTTTTCATGCTCCTCGTATTTCTGAGACCTTTTCATGCCCCTCGTTTTTTTCAGACCTTTTCATGCTCCTCGTACTTTTCAGACATTTTTATGCTCCTCGTATATTTGAGCCCTATTAATGCTCCTCGTATTTTTGAGACGTTTTCATGGTCTTCATATTTTTCACACCGTTTCATGCTCCTCATATTTTTCATACAGTTTCATGCTCCTCATATTTTTCACACCTTTTGGTGCTCCTCATATTTTTCACACCTTTTCATGCTCTTCTTATTTTTCAGACCTTTTCATGCTCCTTGTATTTTTCACAATTTTTCATGCTCTTTGTGTTTTCACACCTTTTCAGGCTCTTCGTATTTTTCACACCATTTCATGATCTTCGTATTTTTCACACCTTTTCATGCTCTTGATATTTTTCTCAGCTTTTCATGCTCTTCGTATATTTCAAACCGTTTCATGCTCCTCCTATTTTTGGCAGCTTTTCATGCTCCTCATATTTTTCAGACCGTTTCATGCTCATCATATTTTTGAGGCCGTTTCATGTGCCTCATATTTTTCACACCTTTTAATGCTCCTCATATTTTTCACACCTTTTCATGCTCTTCATATATTTCACACCTTTTCATGCTCCTCGTATTTTTCAGACACTTCCATGCCCGTTCTATTTTTCAGACCTTTTCATGCTCCTCATATTTTTGATACCTTTTCATGCTCCTCATATTTTTCAGACATTTTCATGCTCCTCGAATTTTTCAGACCTTTTCATGCTCCTCGTATATTTCAGACCTTTTAATGCTCCTCGTATTTTTGAGACCATTTCATGCTCCTTGTATTTTTCAGACCTTTTCATGCTCCTCGTATTTTTCAGAGTTTTCATGCTACTCGTATTTTTCACAATTTTTCATGCTCTTCGTATTTGTCACACCTTTTAAAGCTCTTCGTTTTTTTCATACCTTTTGATGCTCTTCTGGTTTTTCACACCTTTTCAGGCTCTTCGTATTTTTCGCACCTTTTCATGCCCGTCGTATTGTTCACACCTTTTCATGCTCTTCATATTTTTCAGACCTTTCATGCTCTTGATATTTTTCTCAGCTTTTCATGCTCTTCTTGTTTTTCACAGCGTTTCATACCTCATATTTTTCATACAGTTTCATGCTCCTCATATTTTTCACACCTTTACATGCTCCTCATATTTTTGAGTCCTTTTCATGCTCTTCATATTTTTTAGACCTTTTCATGCTCCTCGTGTTTTTAAGATCATTTCATGCTCCTCGTATTTTTCAGACCTTTTCATGCTCCTTGTATTTTTCAATCCTCTTCATACTCGTTGTATGTTTCACACCTTTTCATGCTCCTCGTGTTTTTCAGACCTTTTCATGCTCCTCGTATTTTTCACACTTTTTCTTGCTCTTCATATTTTTCACACCATTTCATGCTCCGCATATTTTTCATACAGATTCATGCTCCACATATTTATCACACCTTTACATGATGCTCATATTTTTGACACCTTTTCATACTCTTCATATTTTTCAGACCTTTTCATGCTCCTCGTATTTTTGAGACCTTTTCTGCTCCTTGTATTTTTCAGACATTTTCATGCTCTTCATATTTTTCACACCGTTTCATGCTCCTCATATTTTTCATACAGTTTCATGCTCCTCGTATTTTTCAGACCTTTTCATGCTCCTCGTATTTTTGAGACCTTTTCATGCTCCTCGTATATTTCAGACATTTTCATGCTCTTCATATTTTTCACAGCGTTTCATGTTCCTCATATTTTTCATACAGTTTCATGCTCCTCGTATTTTTCAGACCTTTTCATGCTCCTCGTATTTTTGAGACCTTTTCATGCTCCTCGTATTATTGAGACCTTTTCCTACCCCTCGTTTTTTTCAGACCTTTTCATGCTCCTCGTATTTTTCAGACATTTTCACGCTCCTCGTATTTTTCAGACCTTTTCATGCTCCTCGTATTTTTGAGACTTTTTCATGCTCTTCATATTTTTCACACCGTTTCATGCTCCTCATATTTTTCATACAGTTTCATGCTCCTCATAGTTTTCACACCTTTTGGTGCTCCTTATATTTTTCACACCTTTTCATGCTCTTCGTATTTTTCACAGTTTTCATGCTCCTCATATTTTTCGGACCGTTTCATGCTCCTCATATTTTTCACACCTTTACATGCTCCACATATATTTGACACCTTTTCATGCTCTTCATATTTTTCATACCTTTTGATGCTCCTCATACTTTTGACAGCTTTTTATGCTCTTCTTATTTTTCAGACCTTTTCATGAATCCGTATTTTTTACACCTTTTCATGCTCTTCTTATTTTTCAGACCTTTTCATTCTCTTGATATTTTTCTCAGCTTTTCATGCTCTTCGTATTTTTCACACCGTTTCACGCTCCTCATATTTTTGGCAGCTTTTCATGCTCCTATTATTTTTCAGACCATTTCATGCTCCTCATATTTTGCGACCGTTTCATGCTCCTCATATTTTTCACACCTTTAATGCTCCTCATATTTTTCACACCTTTTCATGCTCTTCATATTTTTCACACCTTTTCATGCTCCTCATATTTTTCATACAGATTCATGCTCCTCTTATTTTTCACACCTTTTATGCTACTCATATTTTTGACACCTTTTCATGCTCTTCATATTTTTGACACCTTTACATGCTACTCATATTTTTGACACCTTTTCATGCTCTTCATATTTTTGACACTTTTACATGCTACTAATATTTTTCAAATTTTTTAATGCTCTTCATATTTTTCACACCTTTTCATGCTCCTCATGTTTTTGACACCTTTTCATGCTCTTCCTATTTTTCAGACCTTTTCATGCTCCTCGTATTTTTGAGACCTTTTCAAACTCCTCGTATTTTTCAGACATTTTCATGCCCTCGTATTTTTCAAACCTTTTCATGCTCCTCGTATTTTTCAGAACTTTTTATGCTCCTCATATATTTGAGCCCTTTTCATGCTCCTCGTATTTTGAGACTTTTTCATGCTCTTCATATTTTTCACACCGTTTAATGCTCCTCATATTTTTCATACAGTTTCATGCTCCTCATATTTTTCACACCTTTTGATGCTCCTTATATTTTTCACACCTTTTCATGCTCTTTGTATTTTTCACAGTTTTCATCCTCCTCATATTTTTTGGACCGTTTCATGCCCCTCATATTTTTACACCTTTACATGCTCCACATATATTTGACACCTTTTCATGCTCTCATATTTTTCACACCTTTTGATGCTCCTCATATTTTTGACAGCTTTTATGCTCCTCATATATTTCAGACCGTTTCATGCTCCTCATGTTTTTCAGACCATTTCATTCTTTTCATATTTTTCACACCGTTTCAGGTTCCTTATATTTTTCATACAGATCCATGCTCCTCTTATTTTTCACACCTTTACCTGCTACTCATATTTTGACACCTTTTCATGCTCCTCATATTTTTGTCACCTTTTCATGCTCCTCGTATTTTTCAGACCTTCTCATCCTCCTCATATTTTTCAGACCTTTTAATACTCTCGTATTTTTCAGACCTTTTCATGCTCCTCGTGTTTCTTTGACCATTTCATACTCTTTGTAATTTTCAGACCTTTTCATACTCCTCGTATTTTCAGACATTTTCATGCTCCTCGTATTTTTCAGACCTTTTCATGCCCTTCGTGTTTTTCACACCTTTTCATGCACTTCATATTTTTCACACCGTTTCATGCTCCTCATAATTTTTATACAAATTCATGCTCCTCTTATTTTTCAACCTTTATATGCTACTCATATTTTTGACACCGTTTCATGCTCTTCATATTTTTGACACCTTTTCATGCTCTTCATATTTTTCACTCCTTTTCATGCTCCTCATATTTTTCACACCTTTACATGCTCCTCATATTTTTCACACCTTTTCATGCTCTCATATTTTTCACACCTTTTGATGCTCCTCATATTTTTGACAGCTTTTATGCTCCTCATATATTTCAGACCGTTTCATGCTCCTCATGTTTTTCAGACCATTTCATTCTTTTCATATTTTTCACACCGTTTCAGGTTCCTCATATTTTTCATACAGATCCATGCTCCTCTTATTTTTCACACCTTTACCTGCTACTCATATTTTGACACCTTTTCATGCTCCTCATATTTTTGTCACCTTTTCATGCTCCTCGTATTTTTCAGACCTTCTCATCCTCCTCATATTTTTCAGACCTTTTAATACTCTCGTATTTTTCAGACCTTTTCATGCTCCTCGTGTTTCTTTGACCATTTCATACTCTTTGTATTTTTCAGACCTTTTCATGCTCCTCGTATTTTTCAGAACTTTTCATGCTCCTCGTAATTTTCAGACCTTTTCATACTCCTCGTATTTTCAGACATTTTCATGCTCCTCGTATTTTTCAGACCTTTTCATGCCCTTCGTGTTTTTCACACCTTTTCATGCACTTCATATTTTTCACACCGTTTCATGCTCCTCATAATTTTTATACAAATTCATGCTCCTCTTATTTTTCAACCTTTATATGCTACTCATATTTTTGACACCATTTCATGCTCTTCATATTTTTGACACCTTTTCATGCTCCCCATATTTTTGACACTTTTTCATGCTCTACATATTTTTCAGACCTTTTCATGCTCGTCGTATTTTTCAGACGTCTTCATGCTCCTCGTATTTTTCAGACCTTTTCATGCTCCTCATATTTTTCACACCTTTTCATTCTCTTCATATTTTTCTCACTGTTTCATGCTCCTCATATTTTTGACAGTTTTTCATGCTCCTCATATTTTTCAGACCGTTTCATGCTCCTCATATTTTTCACGCCTTTACATGATCCTCATATTTTTCACACCTATTCATGCTGTTCATATTTTTCACACCGTTCCATGCTACTCATATTTTTCATACTGATTCATGCTCCACTTATTTTTCACACCTTTACATTCTATTCATATTTTTGACCCCTTTCATGCTCTTCATATTTTTGACACCTTTTCAAGGTCCTCATATTTTTGACACCTTTTCATGCTCCTTTTATTTTTCAGACCTTTTCATGCTCCTCGTATTTTTCACACCTTTTCATGCTCCTCGTATTTTTCAGACCTTTTCATGCTCCTCGTATTTTTCAGACCTTTTCATGCTCCTCAATTTTCTCACACCTTTTATTGCCTCTCATGTATTTTACACCTTTTGTAGCTCTTCATATTTTTCACACCGTCATGCTCTTCATAATTTGAAACTGTTTCATGCTCCTCATATTTTGGACACCTTTTCATTCTACTCATATTTTTCAGACCGTTTCATGCTCCTCATATATTTCAGACCATTTCATGCTCCTCATATATTTCACACCTTTACATGCTCCTCATATTTTTGACACCTTTTCCTTCTCTTCATATTTTTCACAACTTTTCATGCTCCTCATATTTTTGACACCTTTTCATGCTCTAAATATTTTTCAGACCATTTCATGCTCCTCATATTTTTGACATTTTTTCATGCTCTTCATATTTTTCAGACCTTCTCATGCTCCTCATATTTTTCACACCTTTTCAAGCTCCTCCTATTTTTGAGACCTTTCCATGCTCCTCGTATTTTTCAGGCCTTTCCATCCTCCTCCTATTTTTCAGACCTTTTCATTCTCCTCGTATTTTTCAGAGCTTTTCATGCTCCTCCTATTTTCCAGGCCTTTTCATGCTCCTCCTATTTTTCAGACCTTTTCATGCTCCTCCTATTTTTCATACATTTTCATGGTCCTCCTGTTTTTCAGTCCTTTTCATGCTCCTCGTATTTTTCACACCTTTTCATGCTCCTCATATTTTTCAGACCATTTCATTCTTTTCATATTTTTCACACCGTTTCAGGTTCCTCATATTTTTCATACAGATTCATGCTCCTCTTATTTTTCACACCTTTACCTGCTACTCATATTTTGACACCTTTTCATGCTCCTCATATTTTTCAGACCTTTTAATGCTCTCGTATATTTCAGACCTTTTCATGCTCCTCGTGTTTCTTTGACCATTTCATACTCTTTGTATTTTTCAGACCTTTTCATGCTCGTCGTATTTTTCAGATGTCTTCATGCTCCTCGTAATTTTCAGACCTTTTCATACTCCTCGTATTTTCAGACATTTTCATGCTCCTCGTATTTTTCAGACCTTTTCATGCCCTTCGTGTTTTTCACACCTTTTCATGCTCTTCATATTTTTCACACCGTTTCATGCTCCTCATATTTTTTATACAAATTCATGCTCCTCTTATTTTTCAACCGTTACATGCTACTCATATTTTTGACACCGTTTCATGCTCTTCATAGTTTTGACACCTTTTCATGCTCCCCATATTTTTGACACTTTTTCGTGCTCTACATATTTTTCAGACCTTTTCATGCTCGTCGTATTTTTCAGATGTCTTCATGCTCCTCGTATTTTTCAGACATTTTCATGCTCCTCATATTTTTCACAACTTTACATGCTCTTCGTATTTGTCACACCTTTTCAAGCTCTTCGTATTTTTCAAACCTTTTCATGCTCTTCGTGTTTTGCACACCTTTTCATGCTCTTCATAATTTTCACACCTTTTCATGCTCCTCGTAATTTTGAGACCTTTTCATGCTCTTAATATTTTTGACACCTTTTGATGATCCTCATATTTTTGACACCTTTTCATGCTCCTCATATTTTTCACACCTTTACATGCTCCTCGTATATTTCAGACCTTTTCATGCTTCTCGTATTTGGCAGACCTTTTCATGCTCTTCGTATTTCTCAATCCTTTTCATGCTCTTCGTGTTTTTCACACCTTTTCCTGCTCTTCGAATTTTTCAGGCCGTTTCAGGCTCTTGCTATTTTTCACACCTTTTCATGCTCTTCGTGTTTTTCACACCTTTTCATGCTCTTCGTATATTTCCCACCGTTTCAATCTCGTCATATTTTTCACACCTTTTCATGCTCTTCACTTTTTTCACACCATTTCATGCTCCACATATTTTTGACAGTTTTTCATGCCCCTCATATTTTTCAGACAGTTTCCTGCTCCTCATATTTTTCAGACCGTTTCATGCTCTTGATATTTTTCACACCATTTCATGGTCTTCATATTTTTCACAACTTTTCATGCTCCTCATATTTTTGAAATCTTGTGAAACTCTTCATATTTTTCACACCTTTTCATGCTCCTCATATTTTTCACACCTTTTCATGCTGCTCATATTTTTGACACCTTTTAATGTTCTTCATGTTTTTCAGACCTTTTCATGCTCCTCATATTTTTGACACCTTTTCATGCTCTTCATATTTTTCACACCGTTTCATGCACCTCATATTTTTGACACCTTTTCATGCTCTTCCTATTTTTTACACCGTTTCATGCTCCTCATATTTTTCATACAGATTCATGCTCTTCCTATTTTTCACACCGTTAAATGCTCCTCATATTTTTGACACCTTTTCATGCTCTTCCTATTTTTCACACCTTTAAATGCTCCTCATATTTTTGACACCTTTTCATGCTCTTCCTATTTTTTACACCGTTTCATGCTTCTCATATTTTTCATACAGATTCATGCTCTTCCTATTTTTCACACCTTTAAATGCTCCTCATATTTTTGACAAGTTTTCATGCTCTTCCTATTTTTCACACCGTTTCATGCTCCTCATTTTCATACAGATTCATGCTCTTCCTATTTTTCATACCTTTATATGCTCCTCATATTTTTGACACCTTTTCATGCTCTTCCTATTTTTCACACCGTTTCATGCTCCTCATTTTCATACAGATTCATGCTCTTCCTATTTTTCATACCTTTATATGCTCCTCATATTTTTCACACCTTTTCATGCTCTTCATATTTTTCACACCTTTTCATGCCCCTCGTGTATTTCAGACCATTTCATGCTCCTTGTATTTTTCAGACCCTTTCTTGCTCCTCGTATATTTCAGATCTTTTCATGCCTCTCGTATTTTTAAAACCTTTTCATGCTCCTCGTATTTTTCAGACCCTTTAATGATCCTCGTATTTTTCAGACCTTTTCATGCTCCTCGTATTTTTCACACCTTTTCATGCTCCTTGTATTTTTCACAACTTTTCATGCTGTTTGTATTTGTCACACCTTTTCAAGCTCTTCGTTTTTTTCGGACCTTTTCATGCTCTTCATGTTTTTCACACCTTTTCAGGCTGTTCTTATTTTTCACACATTTTCATGCTCTTCGTGTTTTTCACACCTTTTCATGCTCTCGTATTTTTCAGACCTTTTCAAACTCCTCATATTTTTCACACCGTTTCATCCTCCTCATATTTTTCATACAGATTCATGCTCCTCATATTTTTCACACCTTTACATGTTCCTCATATTTTTGAAACCTTTTATGCTTTTCATATTTTACACACCTTTTCATTCTCTCATATTTTTGACACCTTTTCATGCTCCACATATTTTTCAGACCTTTTCATGCTCCTCGTATTTTTAAGACGTTTTCATACTCCTCATAATTTTCACACCTTTTCATGCTCTTCATATTTTTCACACCGTTTCATGCTCCTCATATTTTTCATACACATTTTGAACCTCATATTTTTCACACCTTTACATGCTCCTCACATTTTTGACACCTTTTCATGCTCTTCATATTTTTCACACCTTTTCATTCTCCTCATATTTTTGACACCTGTTCATGCTCTACATATTTTTCAGACCTTTTCATGCGCCTCGTATTTTTAAGACGTTTTCATGCTCCTCGTATTTTTCAAACCTTTTCATGCTCCTCGTACTTTTCACACTTTTCCATGCTATTCATATTTTTCACACCTTTTCATGCTCCTCGTGTTTTACAACTTTTCATGCTCCTCGTATTTTTCACCTTTCATGCTCTTTGTATTTGTCACACCTTTTCATGCTCTTCTTATTTTCCACACTTTTACATGCTCTGCATGTTTTTCACACCTTTTCATGCTCTTCTTATTTTTCACATTTTTTCATGCTTTTCATGTTTTTCACACCTTTTCATGATCTTCATATTTTTCAGACCTTTTCATGCTTTTTATATTTTTCACACCTTTTCATGCTCTCGTATTTCTCAGACATTTTAATGCTCCACGTACTTTTCACACCTTTTCATCCTCCTCTAATTTTTCATACAGTTTCATGCTCCTCATATTTTTCAGACCTTTACATGCTTCTCATATTTTCGACCCTTTTAATGCTCCTCATATTTTTGACACCTTATCATGCTCGTCCTATTTTTCAGACCTTTTCATGCTTTTGATAATTTTCACACCTTTTCCTGCTCTTCGTATTTTTCACACCATTTCCCGCTCTTCGTATTTTTCACACGTTTTCATGCTCCTTATATTTTTGACACCTTTTCATGCTCTTCATATTTTTCAGACCTTTTCATGCTCCTCATATATTTCACACCTTTTCATGCTCCTCGTATTTTTCAGAGCTTTTCATGCTCCTCCTATTTTTCAGACCTTTAAATGTTCCTCTTAATTTTCAGAACTTTTCATGCTCCTCATTTTTTCATACCATTTCATGCTCCTCTTATTTTTCACACCATTTCATGCTCCTCATATTTTTCATACCCTTTCATGCTCCTCGTATTTTTCAGACCTTTATATCCTCTTCATATTTTTCACACCTTTTCATGGTCCTCATATTTTTCACAGCTTTTCATGCTCTTCATATTTTTCACACCGTTTCATGCTCCTCATATTTTTTATACAAATTCATGCTCCTCTTATTTTTCAACCTTTACATGCTACTCATAATTTGGACACCTTTTCTTGCTCTTCCTATTTTTTACACCGTTTCATGCTCCTCATATTTTTTATACAAATTCATGCTCCTCTTATTTTTCAACCTTTACATGCTACTTGTATTTCTCACACCTTTTCGTGCTCCTTGTATTTTTCACACCTTTTCGTGGTCCTCATATTTTTCAGATCTTTTAATGCTCTTCATATTTTTCACACCTCTTCGTGTTCTTCATATTTTTCAGAACTTTTCAAGCTCTTCATATTTTTCACACTTTTCAGGCTCTTCATGTTTTTCAGACCTTTTCATGCTCCTCGTATTTTTCACACTTTTTCATGCTCCTCTTATTTTTCAGACCTTTTTATGCTCCTCCAATTTCTCAGACCTTTTCATGCTCCTCGCATTTTTCACTCCTTTTCATGCTCCTCGAATTTTTATGCCTTTTCATGCTCTTCATATTTTCCACACCTTTTCGTGCTCTTCATATTTTTCAGAGCTGTTCAGGCTCTTCATAGTTTTCAGACCGATTCATGCTCCTCTAATTTTTCACACCTTTTCATGCTCCTCATATTATTCACACCTTTTCATGCTCCTCATATTTTTGACACCTTTTCATGCTCCTCGTATTTGTCACACCTTTTCATGCTCTTCGTATTTTTCACACCTTTTCGTTCTCCTCCTATTTTTCACACCTTTTCGTGCTCTTCATACTTTTCAGACATTTTCTTGTTCTTCATATTTTTCACACCTTTTCAGGCTCTTCATATTTTTCAGACCTTTTCATGCTCCTCATATTTTTCAGACCTTTTTATGCTCCTCCTATTTTTCAGGTCTTTTCATGCTCCTCGTATTTTTGACACGTTTTCATGCTCCTCGTATTTTTCACACCTTTACATGATCCTCGTGTTTTTCACACCTTCTCATGCTCTTCGTATTTTTCACACCTTTTCGTTCTCCTATTTTTCACACCTTTTCGTGCTCTTCATTCTTTTCAGACATTTTCTTGTTCTTCATATTTTTCACACCTTTTCAGGCTCTTCATATTTTTCAGACCTTTTCATGCTCCTCGTATTTTTCAGACCTTTTTATGCTCCTCCTATTTTTCAGGTCTTTTCATGCTCCTCGTATTTTTGGCACATTTTCATGCTCCTCGTATTTTTCACACCTTTACATGCTCTTCGTATTTGTCTCACCTTTTCATGCTCTTCTTATTTTCCACACTTTTACATGCTCTGCATGTTTTTCACACCTTTTCATGCTCTTCTTATTTTTCACATTTTTTCATGCTCTTCATATTTTTCACACCTTTTCGTGCTCTTCATATTTTTCAGAGCTTTTCGGGCTCTTCATATTTTTCAGACCGATTCATGCTCCTCTAATTTTTCACACTTTTTCATGCTCCTCATATTATTCAGACCTTTTCATGCTCCTCGTATTTGTCACACCTTTTCATGTTCTTCGTATTTTTCACACCTTTTCGTTCTCCTCCTATTTTTCACACCTTTTCGTGCTCTTCATACTTTTCAGACATTTTCTTGTTCTTCATATTTTTCACACCTTTTCAGGCTCTTCATATTTTTCAGACCTTTTCATGCTCCTCATATTTTTCAAACCTTTTTATGCTCCTCCTATTTTTCAGGTCTTTTCATGCTCCTCGTATTTTTGACACGTTTTCATGCTCCTCGTATTTTTCACACCTTTACATGATCCTCGTGTTTTTCACACCTTCTCATGCTCTTCGTATTTTTCACACCTTTTCGTTCTCCTATTTTTCACACCTTTTCGTGCTCTTCATTCTTTTCAGACATTTTCTTGTTCTTCATATTTTTCACACCTTTTCAGGCTCTTCATATTTTTCAGACCTTTTCATGCTCCTCGTATTTTTCAGACCTTTTTATGCTCCTCCTATTTTTCAGGTCTTTTCATGCTCCTCGTATTTTTGGCACATTTTCATGCTCCTCGTATTTTTCACACCTTACATGCTCTTCGTATTTGTCTCACCTTTTCATGCTCTTCTTATTTTCCACACTTTTACATGCTCTGCATGTTTTTCACACCTTTTCATGCTCTTCTTATTTTTCACATTTTTTCATGCTCTTCATATTTTTCACACCTTTTCGTGCTCTTCATATTTTTCAGAGCTTTTCGGGCTCTTCATATTTTTCAGACCGATTCATGCTCCTCTAATTTTTCACACTTTTTCATGCTCCTCATATTATTCAGACCTTTTCATGCTCCTCGTATTTGTCACACCTTTTCATGCTCTTCGTATTTTTCACACCTTTTCGTTCTCCTCCTATTTTTCACACCTTTTCGTGCTCTTCATACTTTTCAGACATTTTCTTGTTCTTCATATTTTTCACACCTTTTCAGGCTCTTCATATTTTTCAGACCTTTTCATGCTCCTCGTATTTTTCAGACCTTTACATGCTCCTCCTATTTTTCACGTCTTTTCATGCTCCTCGTATTTTTGACACATTTTCATGCTCCTCGTATTTTTCACACCTTTACATGATCCTCGTGTTTTTCACACCTTCTCATGCTCTTCGTATTTTTCACAACTTTTCATGCTCCTCGTATATGTCACACCATTTCATGCTCCGCAGACTTTCATACACTTTCATTCTCCTCATATTTTTCACACCTCTATACACTCCTGATATTTTTGACACCTTTTCATGCTCCCATATTTTTCAGACCTTTTCATGCTCCTCGTATTTTTAAGACGTTTTCATACTCCTCATAATTTTCACACCTTTTCATGCTCTTCCTATTTTTCACACCGTTTCATGCTCCTCATATTTTTCATACAGATTCATGCTCCTCATATTTTTCACACCTTTACATGCTCCTCATATTTTTCACACCTTTTCATGCTCTTCATATTTTTCACACCTTTTCATGCTCTTCTTATTTTTCACATTTTTTCATGCTCTTCATATTTTTCACACCTTTTCATGCTCTTCATATTTTTCAGACCTTTACATGCTTCTTATATTTTTCACAGCTTTTCATGCTCTGGTATTTTTCAGACATTTTAATGCGCCTCATACTTTTCACACCTTTTCATGCTCCTAGTATTTTTCACACCTTTTCTTGCTCCTGGTATTTTTCACAACTTTTCATGCTCTTCGTATTTTACACATCTTTTCATGCTCTTTGAATTTTTCATAACTTTTCATGCTCTTGATATTCCTCAGACCTTTTCATGCTCTTGATATTTTTCAACCTTTTCATGCCCTTCGTGTTTTTCACATCTTTCATGCTCTTGATATTTTTCACACCTTTCCAAGCGCTTCATATTTTTCACACCGTTTCATCCTCCTCTAATTTTTCATACAGTTTCATGCTTCTCATATTTTTCACACCTTTACATGCTTCTCATATTTTCGACACCTTTTAATGCTCCTCATATTTTTTACACCTTATCATGCTCTTCATATTTTCAGACCTTTTCATGCTTTTGATAATTTTCACACCTTTTCCTGCTCTTCGTATTTTTCACACCTTTTCCTGCTCTTCGTATATTTCACACCTTTTCATGCTTCTCATATTTTTCAGAGCTTTTCATGCTCCTCGTATTTTTCAGACCTTTAAATGCTCCTCTTAATTTTCAGATCTATTCATGCTCCTCTTTTTTTCACACCATTTCATGCTCCTCTTATTTTTCACACCATTTCATGCTCCTCATATTTTTCATACCCTTTCATGCTCTTCATATTTTTCACACATTTTCATGCTCCTCGTATTTTACACACCTTTTCATGCTCCTCAGATACTTCACACCTTTTCACGTTCCTAGTATTTTTCACACCTTTTAATGCTCCTCGTTTTTTCAGACCATTACATGCTCCTTGTATTTTTCACACCTTTTCTTGCTCCTCGTATTTTTCACACCTTTTCATGCTCCTCGTATATTTCAGACCTTTTCCTGCTTCTCGCATTTTGCAGACCTTTTCATGCTCTTCGTATTTTTCAAACGCTTTCATGCTCTTCGTGTTTTTCACACCGTTTCCTGCTCTTCGAATTTTTCAGGCCGTTTCATGCTCTAGATATTTTTCACACCTTTTCATGCTGTTCCTGGTTTTCACACCTTTTCATGCTCTTCGTATATTTCCCACCGGTTCATGCTCGTCATATTTTTCACACCTTTTCATGCTCTTCACTTTTTTCACACCATTTCATGCTCCACATATTTTTGAAAATTTTTCATGCCCCTCATATTTTTCAGACAGTTTCCTGCTCCTCATATTTTTCAGACCGTTTCATGCTCTTGATATTTTTCATACCTTTCCATGGTCTTCATATTTTTCACAACTTTTCATGCTCCTCATATTTTTGAAATCTTTTGAAGCTCTTCATATTTTTCACACCTTTTCATGCTCCTCATATTTTTGACACCTTTTAATGTTCTTCATGTTTTTCAGACCTTTTCATGCTCCTCATATTTTTGACACCTTTTCATGCTCTTCACATTTCTCACAAGGTTTCATGCTCCTCATATTTTTGACACCTTTTCATGCTCTTCCTATTTTTCACACCGTTTCATGTTCCTCATATTTTTCATACAGATTCATGCTCTTCCTATTTTTCACACCTTTAAATGCTCCTCATATTTTTGACACCTTTTCATGCTCTTCATATTTTTCAGACCTTTTCATGCTTTTGATAATTTTCACACCTTTTCCTGCTCTTCATATATTTCACACATTTTCCTGCTCTTCATATATTTCACACCTTTTCCTGCTCTTCGTATTTTTCACACCTTTTCATGCTCCTTATATTTTTGACACCTTTTCATGCTCTTCATATTTTTCAGACCTTTTCATGCTCCTCGTATATTTCACACCTTTTCTTGCTCCTCGTATTTTTCAGACCTTTAATTGCTCCTCTTAATTTTCAGATATTTTCATGCTCCTCATTTTTTCACACCATTTCATGCTCCTCTTAATTTTCAGATCTTTTCATGCTCCTCATATTTTTCATACCCTTTCATGCTCTTCATATTTTTCACACATTTTCATGCTCCTCGTATTTTACACACCTTTTCATGCTCCTCATATACTTCACACCTTTTCATTCTCCTCATATTTTTGACACCTGTTCATGCTCTACATACTTTTCAGACCTTTTCTTGTGCCTCGTATTTTTAAGACGTTTTCATGCTCCTCGTATTTTTCAGACCTTTTCATGCTCCTCATATTTTTAAGACGTTTTCATACTCCTCATCATTTTCACACCTTTTCATGCTCTTCATTTTTTTCACACCGTTTCATGCTCCTCCTATTTTTCATACAGATTCATTCTCCTCATAGTTTTCACACATTTTCATGCTCCTCGTATTTTACACACCTTTTCATGCTCCTCATATACTTCACACCTTTTCATGCTCTTCATATTTTACACACCTTTTCATTCTCCTCATATTTTTGACACCTGTTCATGCCCTACAGATTTTTCAGACCTTTTCATGTGCCTCGTATTTTTAAGACATTTTCATGCTCCTCGTATTTTTCAGACCTTTTCATGCTCCTCGTATTTTTCAGACCTTTTCGTGCTCCTTGTATTTTTCAGAATTTTTCATGCTCTTCATATTTTTCACACCTTTTCATGCTCTTCATTATTTTCAGAATTTTTGTGCTCTTCATATTTTTCACACCCTTTCATGCTCCTCGTATATTTCAGACCTTTTCGTGCTCCTCGTATTTTTCACAACTTTTCTAGGTCCTCATTTTTCAGACCATTTCAAGCTCTTCATATTTTTCAAACTTCTCAGGCTCTTCATGTTTTTCAGACCTTTTCATGCTCCTCTTATTTGTCACACCTTTTCACGTTCCTCGTATTTTTCTCACCTTTTCGTTCTCCTCCTAGTTTTCACACCTTTTCTTGCTCTTCATGCTTTTCAGACATTTTCTTGTTCTTCATATTTTTCACACCTTTTCAGGCTCTTCATATTTTTCAGACCTTTTTATGCTCCTCGTATTTTTCACACCTTTTCATGCTCCTCGTATTTTTGACACCTTTTCATGCTCCTCGTATTTGTCACACCTTTTCATGCTCCTCGTATTTGTCACACCTTTTCGTTCTCCTCCTATTTTTCACACCTTTTCGTGCTCTTCATACTTTTCAGACATTTTCTTGTTCTTCATATTTTTCACACCTTTTCAGGCTCTTCATATTTTTCAGACCTTTTTATGCTCCTCCAATTTCTCAGACCTTTTCATGCTCCTCGCATTTTTCACTCCTTTTCATGCTCCTCGAATTTTCATGCCTTTTCATGCTCTTCATATTTTTCACACCTTTTCGTGCTCTTCATATTTTTCAGACCTTTTCGGGCTCTTCATATTTTTCAGACCGATTCATGCTCCTCTAATTTTTCACACCTTTTCATGTTCCTCATATCTTTCAGACCTTTTCATGCTCCTCGTATTTTTCACACCTTTTCATGCTCCTCGTATTTTTGACACCTTTTCATGCTCCTCGTATTTGTCACATCTTTTCATGCTCCTCGTATTTTTCACACCTTTTCGTTCTCCTCCTATTTGTCACACCTTTTCGTGCTCTTCATACTTTTCAGACATTTTCTTGTTCTTCATATTTTTCACACCTTTTCAGGCTCTTCATATTTTTCAGACCTTTTCATGCTCTTCCTATTGTTCACACCGTTTCATACTCCTCATATTTTTCATCCAGATTCAGGCTCCTCATATTTGTCAGACCGTTTCATGCTCTTCATATTTTTGCACCATTTCATACTCCTCATATTTTTGACACCTATTCATGCTCCTCATATTTTTCTGACCGTTTCATGCTCCTCGTATTTTTCAGTCCGTTTCATGCTCTTCATATTTTCACACCATTTCATACTTCTCATATTTTTGACACGTATTCATGCTCCTCATATTTTTCTGACCATTTCATGCTCTTCGTATTTTTCAGTCCGTTTCATGCTCCTCTAATTTTTCACGCCTTTTCATGCTCCTCATGTTTTTGACAACTTTTCATGCTCCTAATATTTTTCTGAACTTTTCAGGCTCCTCGTATTTTTCAGACCTTTTCATTCTCTTCATATTTTTCACACCTTTTCATCCTCTTCGTATTTTTCACACCTTTTCGTGCCTTTCATAATTTTCACACTTTTTCATGCTCTTCCTAATTTTCACAGCTTTTCATGCTCCTCGTATTTTTCAGATCTTTTCATGCTCCTCGTATTTTTCACACATTTTCATGCTCCTCGTATTTTTCACTCCTTTTCGTGCTCCTCATATTTTTCACACCTTTTCATGCTCTTTGTGTTTTTCACACCTTTTCAGGCTGTTCATATTTTTCACACATTTTCATGCTCTTCATATTTTTCACACCTTTTCATGCTCTCGTATTTTTCAGACCTTTTCAAACTCCTCATATTTTTCACACCTTTTCATGATATTCATATTTTTCACACCGTTTCATCCTCCTCATATTTTTCATACAGATTCATGCTCCTCATATTTTTCACACCTTTACATGTTCCTCATATTTTTGACACCTTTTCATTCTCCTCATATTTCTGACACCTTTTCATGCTCCACATATTTTTCAGACCTTTTCTTGCTCCTCGTATTTTTAAGACATTTTCATCCTCCTCATAATTTTCACACCTTTTCATGCTCTTCATATGTTTCACACCGTTTCATGCTCCTCATATTTTTCATACAGATTCATGCTCCTCATATTTTTCACACCTTTACATGCTCCTCATATTTTTGACACCTTTTCATGCTCTTCATATTTTTCACACCTTTTCATTCTCCTCATAGTTTTGACACCTGTTCATGCTCTACATATTTTTCACACCTTTTCATGTGCCTCGTATTTTTAAGACGTTTTCATGCTCCTCGTATTTTTCAGACCTTTTCATGCTCCTCGTACTTTTCACACTTTTTCATGCTATCCATATTTTTCACACCTTTTCATGTCCTCGTATTTTTCACAACTGTTCATGCTCCTGGTATTTTTCACAACTTTTCATGCTCTTCGTATTTGTCACACCTTTTCATGCTCTTCTTATTTTCCACACTTTTACATGCTCTGCATGTTTTTCACACCTTTTCATACTCTTCTTATTTTTCACTTTTTTTCATGCTCTTCAGATTTTTCACACCTTTTCATGCTTTTTATATTTTTCACAGCTTTTCATGATCTTCGTGTTTTTCACACCTTTTCATGCTCTCGTATTTTTCAGACATTTTAATGCTCCTCGTACTTTTCACACCTTTTCATTCTCCTAGTATTTTTCACACCTTTTCATGCTCCTGGTATTTTTCACAACTTTTCATGCTCTTCGTATTTTTCACATATTTTCATGCTCTTTGAATTTTTCATACCTTTTCATGCTTTTCATATTCCTCAGACCTTTTCATGCTCTTGATATTTTTCACACCTTTTCATGCCCTTCGTGTTTTTCACATCTTTCATGCTCTTGATATTTTTCACACCTTTTCATGCTCTTCATATTTTTCAGACCTTTTCATGCTCTTGATATTTTTCACACCTTTGCATGCCCTTCGTGTTTTTCACACATTTCATGCTCCTCATATTTCTCACACCTTTTCATGCTCTTCATATTTTTCACACCGTTTCATGCTCCTCATATTTTTTTTTCTTTTCTTTTTTTTTTATTTATTTTTTTTCCAGTGGGTTTTGTCATACATTGATATGAATCAGACATGGATTTACATATATTCCCAATCCCGATCCCCCCTCCCACCTCCCTCTCCACCCGATTCCTCTGGGTCTTCCCAGTGCACCAGGCCGGAGCACTTGTCTCATGCATCCCACCTGGGCTGGTGATCTGTTTCACCATAGATAGTATACATGCTGTTCTTTTGAAATATCCCACCCTCACATTCTCCCACAAAGTTCAAAAGTCTGTTCTGTATTTATGTGTCTCTTTTTCTGTTTTGCATATAGGGTTATCATTATCACCTTTCTAAATTCCATATATATGTGTTAGTATGCTGTAATGTTCTTTATCTTTCTGGCTTACTTCACTCTGTATAATGGGCTCCAGCTTCATCCATCTCATTAGGACTGGTTCAAATGAATTCTTTTTAATGGCTGAGTAATATTCCATGGTGTATATGTACCACAGCTTCCTTATCCATTCATCTGCTGATGGGCATCTAGGTTGCTTCCATGTCCTGGCTATTATAAACAGTGCTGCGATGAACATTGGGGTGCACGTGTCTCTTTCAGATCTGGTTTCCTCAGTGTGTATGCCCAGAAGTGGGATTGCTGGGTCATATGGCAGTTCTATTTCCAGTTTTTTAAGAAATCTCCACACTGTTCTCCATAGCGGCTGTACTAGTTTGCATTCCCACCAACAGTGTAAGAGGGTTCCCTTTTCTCCACACCCTCTCCAGCATTTATTGCTTGTAGACTTTTGGATAGCAGCCATCCTGACTGGCGTGTAATGGTACCTCATTGTGGTTTTGATTTGCATTTCTCTAATAATGAGTGATGTTGAGCATCTTTTCATGTGTTTGTTAGCCATCTGTATGTCTTCTTTGGAGAAATGTCTGTTTAGTTCTTTGGCCCATTTTTTGATTGGGTCATTTATTTTTCTGGAATTGAGGTGCAGGAGTTGCTTGTATATTTTTGAGATTAATCCTTTGTCTGTTTCTTCATTTGCTATTATTTTCTCCCAATCTGAGGGCTGTCTTTTCACCTTGCTTATAGTTTCCTTTGTAGTGCAAAAGCTTTTAAGTTTCATTAGGTCCCATTTGTTTAGTTTTGCTTTTATTTCCAATATTCTGGGAGGTGGGTCATAGAGGATCTTGCTGTGATTTATGTCGGAGAGTGTTTTGCCTATGTTCTCCTCTAGGAGTTTTATAGTTTCTGGTCTTACATTTAGATCTTTAATCCATTTTGAGTTTATTTTTGTGTATGGTGTTAGAAAGTGTTCTAGTTTCATTCTTTTACAAGTAGTTGACCAGTTTTCCCAGCACCACTTGTTAAAGAGGTTGTCTTTTTTCCATTGTATATCCTTGCCTCCTTTGTCAAAGATAAGGTGTCCATAGGTTCGTGGATTTATCTCTGGGCTTTCTATTCTGTTCCATTGATCTATATTTCTGTCTTTGTGCCAGTACCATACTGTCTTGATGACTGTGGCTTTGTAGTAGAGTCTGAAGTCAGGCAGGTTGATTCCTCCAGTTCCATTCTTCTTTCTCAAGATTATTTTGGCTATTCGAGGTTTTTGGTATTTCCATACAAATTGTGAAATTCTTTGGTCTAGTTCTGTGAAAAATACCGTCAGTAGCTTGATAGGGATTGCTTTGAATCTATAGATTTGGTCCTCATATTTTTTATACAAATTCATGCTCCTCTTATTTTTCAACCTTCACATGCTACTCATATTTTTGACACCGTTTCATGCTCTTCATATTTTTGACACCTTTTCATGCTTCCCATATTTTTGACACTTTTTCATGCTCTACATATTTTTCAGACCTTTTCATGCTTGTCGTATTTTTCAGACGTCTTCATGCTCCTCGTATTTTTCAGAACTTTTCATGCTCCTTGTATTTTTCACAACTTTACATGCTCTTCCTGTTTTTCACACCTTTTCAGGCTCTTCGTATTTTTCACACCTTTTCATGCTCTTCGTGTTTTTCACACCTTTTCAGGCTCTTCATATTTTTCACACTTTTCATGCTCTTCATATTTTTGACACGTTTTCATGCTTTTCATATTTTTCAGACCTTTTCATGCTCTTGATATTTTTCACAGCTTTCCATGCTCTTCGTGTTGTTCACTCCATTTCATGATCTCGTGTTTTTCAAGTGTTTCATGCTCCTCATATTTTTCACACCTTTTCATGCTCTTCATATTTTTCACACCGTTTCATCCTCCTCTAATTTTTCATACAGTTTCATGCTCCTCATATTTTTCACACCTTTTCATGCTTCTCATATTTTCGACACCTTTTAATGCTCCTCATATTTTGGACACCTTAACATGCTCTTCATATTTTTCAGACCTTTTCATGCTTTTGAAAATTTTCACACCTTTTCCTTCTCTTCGTATTTTTCACACCTTTTCATGCTCCTTATATTTTTGACACCTTTTCATGCTCTTCATATTTTTCAGACCTTTTCATGCTCCTCGTATATTTCACACCTTTTCATGCTCCTCTTAATTTTCAGATCTTTTCATGCTCCTCATTTTTTCACACCATTCCATGCTACTCTTATTTTTCACACCATTTCATGCACCTCATATTTTTCATACACTTTCATGCTCTTCATATTTTTCACACATTTTCATGCTCCTCGTATTTTACACACCTTTCATGCTCCTCGTATATTTCACACCATTTCATGCTCCTCAGATTTTTCATACAGTTTCATTCTCCTCATATTTTTCACACCTCTACATGCTCCTCATATTTTTGACACCTTTTCATGCTCTTCATATATTGCAGTCCTTTTCATGCTGCTCGTATTTTTCAGACTTTTTCATGCTCCTCGTACTTTTCAGACCGTTTCATGCTCCTCATGTTTTTCAGACCTTGTCATGCTCCTCGTATTTTTCAGACCTTTTCATGCTCCTCGTATTTTTCAGACGTTTTCATGCTCCCTTTATTTATCACACGTTTCATGCTCTTCGTATTTTTCACCCTTTTTTGCTCCTCGTATTTTTCAGACCTTTTCATGCTGCTCGGAAATTTCACACCTTTTCATGCTCCTCGTATTTTTCACACCTTTTCATTTTCCTCGTATTTTTCACACCTTTTCATGCTCCTCGTTTTTTCAGACCATTTCATGCTCCTCGTATTTTTCACACCTTTTCATGCTCCTCATATTTTTCACACCTTTTCATGCTCCTCGTATATTTCAGACCTTTTCATGCTTCTCGTATTTTGCAGACCTTTTCATGCTCTTCGTATTTTTCAAACCTCTTCATGCTCTTTCGGTTTTTCACACCTTTTCCTGCTCTTCGAATTTTTCAGGCTGTTTCATGCTCTTGATATTTTTCACACCTTTTCATGCTCTTCGTGCTTTTCACACTTTTCATGCTCTTCGTATATTTCCCACTGTTTCATTCTCGTCATATTTTTCACACCTTTTCATGCTCTTCACTTTTTTCACACCATTTCATGCTCCACATATTTTTGACAGTTTTTCATGCCCCTATATTTTTCAGACAGTTTCCTGCTCCTCATATTTTTCAGACCGTTTCATGCTCTTGATATTTTTCACACCTTTTCATGGTCTTCATATTTTTCACAACTTTTCATGCACCTCATATTTTTGAAATCTTTTGAAGCTCTTCATATTTTTCACACCTTTTCATGCTCCTCATATTTATCACACCTTTTCATGCTCCACATATTTTTGACACCTTTTAATGTTCTTCAAGTTTTTCAGAACTTTTCATGCTCCTCATATTTTTGACACCTTTTCATGCTCCTCACATTTTTCACACCGTTTCATGCTCCTCATATTTTTGACACCTTTTCATGCTCTTCCTATTTTTAACACCGTTTCATGCTCCTCATATTTTTCATACAGATTCATGCTCTTCCTATTTTTCACACCTTTAAATGCTCCTCATATTTTTGACACCTTTTCATGCTCTTCATATTTTTCACTCCTTTTCATGCTCCTCATATTTTTGACACCTTTTCATGCTCTTCATATTTTTCAGACCTTTTCATGCCCCTCGTGTATTTCAGACCATTTCATGCTCCTCGTATTTTTCAGACCCTTTCTTGCTCCTCGTATTTTTCAGATCTTTTCATGCTCCTCGTATTCTTCACACCTTTTCATGCTCCTCGTATTTTTCACAACTTTTCATGATGTTTGTATTTGTCACACCTTTCCAAGCTCTTCGTATTTTTCAGACCTTTTCATACTCTTCGTATTTTTCACACCTTTTCAGGCTGTTCTTATTTTTCACACATTTTCATGCTCTTCGTGTTTTTCATACCTTTTCGTGCTCTCGTATTTTTCAGACCTTTTCAAACTCCACATATTTTTCGCACCTTTTCATTATATTCATGTTTTTCACACCTTTTCATCCTCCTCATATTTTTCATACAGATTCATGCCCCTCATATTTTTCACACCTTTACATGTTCCTCATATTTTTGACACCTTTTCATGCTCTTCATATTTTACACACATTTTCATTCTTCTCATATTTTTGACACCTTTTCATGCTGCACATATTTTTCAGACCTTTTCATGCTCCTCGTATTTTTAAGACGTTTTCATACTCCTCATAATTTTCACACCTTTGCATGCTCTTCATATGTTTCACACCGTTTCATGCTCCTCATATTTTTCATACAGATTCATGCTCCTCATATTTTTCACACCTTTACATGCTCCTCATATTTTTGACACCTTTTCATGCTCTTCATATTTTTCACTCCTTTTCATTCTCCTCATATTTTTGACACCTGTTCATGCTCTACATATTTTTCAGACCTTTTCATGTGCCTCGTATTTTGAAGACGTTTTCATGCTCTTCGTATTTTCAGACCTTTTCATGCTCCTTGTACTTTTCACACTTTTTCATGCTATTCATATTTTTCATACCTTTTCATGCTCCTCGTATTTTTCACAACTTTTCATGCTCCTCGTATTTTTCACAACTTTTCATGCTCTTCGTATTTGTCACACCTTTTCATGCTCTTCTTACTTTCCACACTTTTTCATGCTCTGCTTGTTTTTCACACCCTTTCATGCTCTTCTTATTTTTCACATTTTTTCATGTTGTTCATATTTTTCACACCTTTTCATGCTCTTCATATTTTTCAGACCTTTTCATGCTTTTTATATTTTTCACAGCTTTTCATGCTCTTCGTGTTTTTCACACCTTTTCATGCTCTCGTATTTTTCAGACATTTTAATGCTCCTCGTACTTTTCACACCTTTTCATGCTCCTAGTATTTTTCACACCTTTTCATGCTCCTGGTATTTTTCCCAACTTTTCATGCTCTTCGTATTTTTCACATCTTTTCATGCTCTTTGAATTTTTCATACCTTTTCATGCTCTTCATATTCCTCAGACCTTTTCATGCTCTTGATATTTTTCACACCTTTGCATGCCCTTCGTGTTTTTCACACATTTAATGCTCTTCATATTTTTCACACCTTTTCATGCTCTTCATATTTTTCACACCATTTCATGCTCCTCATATTTTTTATACAAATTCATGCTCCTCTTATTTTCAACCTTTACATGCCACTCATATTTTTGACACCGTTTCATGCTCTTCATATTTTGACACCTTTTCATGCTCCCCATATTTTTGACACTTTTTCATGCTCTACATATTTTTCAGACCTTTTCATGCTCGTCGTATTTTTCAGACGTCTTCATGCTCCTCGTATTTTTCAGACCTTTTCATGCTCCTCATATTTTTCACAACTTTACATGCTCTTCGTTTTTGTCACACCTTTTCAAGCTCTTCGTATTTTTCACACCTTTTCATGCTCTTCGTGTCTTTCACACCATTTCAGGCTCTTCGTATTTTTCACACCTTTTCATGCTCTTCATATTTTTGACACGTTTTCATGCTTTTCATATTTTTCAGACCTTTTCATGCTCTTGATATTTTTCAAAGCTTTCCATGCTCTTCGTGTGGTTCACTCCATTAATGATCTCGTGTTTTTCAGAGTGTTTCATGCTCATCATATTTTTCACACCTTTTCATGCTCTTCATATTTTTCACACTGTTTCATCCTCCTCTAATTTTTCATACAGTTTCATGGTCCTCATATTTTTCACACCTTTACATGCTTCTCATAGTTTCAACACCTTTTAATGCTCCTCTTATTGTTGACACCTTATCATGCTCTTCATATTTTTCAGACCTTTTCATGCTTTTGATAATTTTCACATCTTTTCCTGCTCTTCGTATTTTTCACACCTTTTCCTGCTCTTCGTATTTTTGACACCTTTTCATGTTCTTCATATTTTTCAGACCTTTTCATGCTCCTCGTATATTTCACACCTTTTCATGCTCCTCGTTTTTTTCAGAGCTTTTCATGCTCTTCATATTTTTCAGACCTTTTCATGCTTTTGATAATTTTCACATCTTTTCCTGCTCTTCGTATTTTTCACACCTTTTCCTGCTCTTCGTATTTTTGACACCTTTTCATGTTCTTCATATTTTTCAGACCTTTTCATGCTCCTCGTATATTTCACACCTTTTCATGCTCCTCGTATTTTTCAGAGCTTTTCATGCTCCTCGTATTTTTCAGACCTTTAAATGCTCCTCTTAATTTTTAGATCTTTTCATGCTCCTCATTTTTTCAAACCATGTCATGCTCCTCTTATTTTTCACACCGTTTCATGCTCCTCATATTTTTCATACCCTTTCATGCTCTTCGTATTTTTCACACATTTTCATGCTCCTCGTATTTTACACTCCTTTTCATGCTCCTCGTATATTTCACACCATTTCATGCTCCTCATTTTTTTCAGACCGTTTCATGCTCCTCATATTTTTCAGACAGTTTCATGCTCCTCATATTTTTCAGACCGTTTCATGCTCCTCGTATTTTTCAGATCTTTTCATGCTCCTCGTATTTTTCACACCTTTTCATGCTGTTCATATTATTCACAGCTTTTCATGCTTTTCATATTTTTCAGACCTTTTCATGCTCTTGATACTTTTCCAACCTTTTCATGCTCTTCGTGTTTTTCACAGTGTTTCATGCTCTTCCTATTTTTCACACGTTTTAATGCTGCTGATATTTTTTACACCTTATCATGCTCTTTGTATTTTTCACACCTTTTCAGGCTCTTCATATATTTCAGACCTTTTCTAGCTCCTCATATTTTTCAGAACTTTTCATGCTCCTCGTATTTTTCAGACCTTTTCATGGTCTTCCTATATTTCAGAACTTTTCATGCTCCTCATTTTTTTCAGACCGTTTCATGCTCCTCATATTTTTGTCACTTTTTCATGCTCCTCATATTTTTCACACCTTTTCATGCTCCTCGTATTTTCAACCGTTTCATACTCCTCATATTTTTCATCCAGATACATGCTTCTCATATTTTTCATACCTTTACATGCTCCTCATATTTTTGACACCTTTTCATGCTCCTCATATTTTTCAGACCGTTTCATGCTCTTCATATTTTCACACCGTTTCATACTCCTCATATTTTTGACACCTATTCATGCTCCTCATATTTTTCTGACCGGTTCATGCTCCTCTTATTTTTCAGTCCGATTCATGCTCCTCAAATTTTTCACACCTTTTGATGCTCCTCATATTTTTGACAACTTTTCATGCTCCTAATATTTTTCTGACCTTTTCAGGCTCCTCGTATTTTTCTGACATTTTCATTCCCTTCATATTTTTCACACCTTTTCATCCTCTTCGTATTTTTCACAGCTTTTCATGCTCTTCATAATTTTCACACTTTTTCATACTCTTCATAATTTTCACAGCTTTTCATGCTCTTCGTATTTTTCACACTTTTTCATGCTCCTCGTATTTTTCACGTCTTTTCATTCTTCTCATATTTTTCATACCATTTCATGCTCCTCGTATTTTTCACACCTTTTCATGCTCCTCGTATTTTTCACACCTCTTCATGCTCCTCGTATTTTTCACACCTTTTCATGTTCCTCGTATTTTTCACACCTTTTCATGGTCTTCATATTTTTCGCACCTTTTCAGGCTCTTCATATTTTTCAGACCTTTTCTATCTCCTCATATTTTTCAGACCTTTTCTTGCTCCTCGTATTTTTCAGACCTTTTCATGCTTCTCGTGTTTATTGCACCTTTTCATGCTCCGCATAATTTTCAGACCTTTTTATGCTCCTCTTGTTTGTCAGACCTTTTCATGAACCTCGTATTTTTCACAACTTCTCATGCTCTTCGTATTTTTCACAACTTTTCATGCTCCTCATTTTTTTCAGACCGTTTCATGCTCCTCATATTTTCAGACAGTTTCATGCTCCTCATATTTTTCAGACCGTTTCATGTTCCTCGTATTTTTCAGATCTTTTCATGCTCCTGGTATTTTCCACACCTTTTCATGCTATTCATATTAATCACACCTTTTCATGCTCCTCATATTTTTCACACCTTTTCATGGTCCTCCTATATTTCAGAACTTTTCAAGCTCCTCATTTTTTTCAGACCGTTTCATGCTCCTCATATTTTTCACACCTTTTCATGGTCCTCCTATATTTCAGAACTTTTCAAGCTCCTCATATTTTTCATCCAGATACATGCTTCTCATATTTTTCATACCTTTACATGCTCCTCATATTTTTGACACCTTTTCATGTTTCTCATATTTTTCAGACCGTTTCATGCTCTTCATATTTTCACACCGTTTCATACTCCTCATATTTTTGACACCTATTCATGCTCCTCATGTTTTTCTGACCTTTTCAGGATCCTCGTATTTTTCAGACCTTTTCATTCTCTTCTTATTTTTCACACCTTTTCATGCTCTTCATAATTTTCACACTTTTTCATGCTCTTCATAATTTTCACAGCTTTTCATGCTCTTCTTATTTTTCACACCTTTTCATGCTCTTCATATTTTTCACACCTTTTCATGCTCTTCATATTTTTCAGACCTTTACATGCTTCTTATATTTTTCACAGCTTTTCATGCTCTGGTATTTTTCAGACATTTTAATGCGCCTCATACTTTTCACACCTTTTCATGCTCCTAGTATTTTTCACACCTTTTCTTGCTCCTGGTATTTTTCACAACTTTTCATGCTCTTCGTATTTTACACATCTTTTCATGCTCTTTGAATTTTTCATAACTTTTCATGCTCTTGATATTCCTCAGACCTTTTCATGCTCTTGATATTTTTCAACCTTTTCATGCCCTTCGTGTTTTTCACATCTTTCATGCTCTTGATATTTTTCACACCTTTCCAAGCGCTTCATATTTTTCACACCGTTTCATCCTCCTCTAATTTTTCATACAGTTTCATGCTTCTCATATTTTTCACACCTTTACATGCTTCTCATATTTTCGACACCTTTTAATGCTCCTCATATTTTTTACACCTTATCATGCTCTTCATATTTTCAGACCTTTTCATGCTTTTGATAATTTTCACACCTTTTCCTGCTCTTCGTATTTTTCACACCTTTTCCTGCTCTTCGTATATTTCACACCTTTTCATGCTTCTCATATTTTTCAGAGCTTTTCATGCTCCTCGTATTTTTCAGACCTTTAAATGCTCCTCTTAATTTTCAGATCTATTCATGCTCCTCTTTTTTTCACACCATTTCATGCTCCTCTTATTTTTCACACCATTTCATGCTCCTCATATTTTTCATACCCTTTCATGCTCTTCATATTTTTCACACATTTTCATGCTCCTCGTATTTTACACACCTTTTCATGCTCCTCAGATACTTCACACCTTTTCACGTTCCTAGTATTTTTCACACCTTTTAATGCTCCTCGTTTTTTCAGACCATTACATGCTCCTTGTATTTTTCACACCTTTTCTTGCTCCTCGTATTTTTCACACCTTTTCATGCTCCTCGTATATTTCAGACATTTTCCTGCTTCTCGCATTTAGCAGACCTTTTCATGCTCTTCGTATTTTTCAAACGCTTTCATGCTCTTCGTGTTTTTCACACCGTTTCCTGCTCTTCGAATTTTTCAGGCCGTTTCATGCTCTAGATATTTTTCACACCTTTTCATGCTGTTCCTGGTTTTCACACCTTTTCATGCTCTTCGTATATTTCCCACCGGTTCATGCTCGTCATATTTTTCACACCTTTTCATGCTCTTCACTTTTTTCACACCATTTCATGCTCCACATATTTTTGACAATTTTTCATGCCCCTCATATTTTTCAGACAGTTTCCTGCTCCTCATATTTTTCAGACCGTTTCATGCTCTTGATATTTTTCATACCTTTCCATGGTCTTCATATTTTTCACAACTTTTCATGCTCCTCATATTTTTGAAATCTTTTGAAGCTCTTCATATTTTTCACACCTTTTCATGCTCCTCATATTTTTGACACCTTTTAATGTTCTTCATGTTTTTCAGACCTTTTCATGCTCCTCATATTTTTGACACCTTTTCATGCTCTTCACATTTCTCACAAGGTTTCATGCTCCTCATATTTTTGACACCTTTTCATGCTCTTCCTATTTTTCACACCGTTTCATGTTCCTCATATTTTTCATACAGATTCATGCTCTTCCTATTTTTCACACCTTTAAATGCTCCTCATATTTTTGACACCTTTTCATGCTCTTCATATTTTTCAGACCTTTTCATGCTTTTGATAATTTTCACACCTTTTCCTGCTCTTCATATATTTCACACATTTTCCTGCTCTTCATATATTTCACACCTTTTCCTGCTCTTCGTATTTTTCACACCTTTTCATGCTCCTTATATTTTTGACACCTTTTCATGCTCTTCATATTTTTCAGACCTTTTCATGCTCCTCGTATATTTCACACCTTTTCTTGCTCCTCGTATTTTTCAGACCTTTAATTGCTCCTCTTAATTTTCAGATATTTTCATGCTCCTCATTTTTTCACACCATTTCATGCTCCTCTTAATTTTCAGATCTTTTCATGCTCCTCATATTTTTCATACCCTTTCATGCTCTTCATATTTTTCACACATTTTCATGCTCCTCGTATTTTACACACCTTTTCATGCTCCTCATATACTTCACACCTTTTCATTCTCCTCATATTTTTGACACCTGTTCATGCTCTACATACTTTTCAGACCTTTTCTTGTGCCTCGTATTTTTAAGACGTTTTCATGCTCCTCGTATTTTTAAGACGTTTTCATACTCCTCATCATTTTCACACCTTTTCATGCTCTTCATTTTTTTCACACCGTTTCATGCTCCTCCTATTTTTCATACAGATTCATTCTCCTCATAGTTTTCACACATTTTCATGCTCCTCGTATTTTACACACCTTTTCATGCTCCTCATATACTTCACACCTTTTCATGCTCTTCATATTTTACACACCTTTTCATTCTCCTCATATTTTTGACACCTGTTCATGCCCTACAGATTTTTCAGACCTTTTCATGTGCCTCGTATTTTTAAGACATTTTCATGCTCCTCGTATTTTTCAGACCTTTTCATGCTCCTCGTATTTTTCAGACCTTTTCGTGCTCCTTGTATTTTTCAGAATTTTTCATGCTCTTCATATTTTTCACACCTTTTCATGCTCTTCATTATTTTCAGAATTTTTGTGCTCTTCATATTTTTCACACCCTTTCATGCTCCTCGTATATTTCAGACCTTTTCGTGCTCCTCGTATTTTTCACAACTTTTCTAGGTCCTCATTTTTCAGACCATTTCAAGCTCTTCATATTTTTCAAACTTCTCAGGCTCTTCATGTTTTTCAGACCTTTTCATGCTCCTCTTATTTGTCACACCTTTTCACGTTCCTCGTATTTTTCTCACCTTTTCGTTCTCCTCCTAGTTTTCACACCTTTTCTTGCTCTTCATGCTTTTCAGACATTTTCTTGTTCTTCATATTTTTCACACCTTTTCAGGCTCTTCATATTTTTCAGACCTTTTTATGCTCCTCGTATTTTTCACACCTTTTCATGCTCCTCGTATTTTTGACACCTTTTCATGCTCCTCGTATTTTTCACACCTTTTCATGCTCCTCGTATTTTTCACACCTTTTCGTTCTCCTCCTATTTTTCACACCTTTTCGTGCTCTTCATACTTTTCAGACATTTTCTTGTTCTTCATATTTTTCACACCTTTTCAGGCTCTTCATATTTTTCAGACCTTTTTATGCTCCTCCAATTTCTCAGACCTTTTCATGCTCCTCGCATTTTTCACTCCTTTTCATGCTCCTCGAATTTTCATGCCTTTTCATGCTCTTCATATTTTTCACACCTTTTCGTGCTCTTCATATTTTTCAGACCTTTTCGGGCTCTTCATATTTTTCAGACCGATTCATGCTCCTCTAATTTTTCACACCTTTTCATGTTCCTCATATCTTTCAGACCTTTTCATGCTCCTCGTATTTTTCACACCTTTTCATGCTCCTCGTATTTTTGACACCTTTTCATGCTCCTCGTATTTGTCACACCTTTTCATGCTCCTCGTATTTTTCACACCTTTTCGTTCTCCTCCTATTTGTCACACCTTTTCGTGCTCTTCATACTTTTCAGACATTTTCTTGTTCTTCATATTTTTCACACCTTTTCAGGCTCTTCATATTTTTCAGACCTTTTCATGCTCTTCCTATTGTTCACACCGTTTCATACTCCTCATATTTTTCATCCAGATTCAGGCTCCTCATATTTGTCAGACCGTTTCATGCTCTTCATATTTTCGCACCATTTCATACTCCTCATATTTTTGACACCTATTCATGCTCCTCATATTTTTCTGACCGTTTCATGCTCCTCGTATTTTTCAGTCCGTTTCATGCTCTTCATATTTTCACACCATTTCATACTTCTCATATTTTTGACACGTATTCATGCTCCTCATATTTTTCTGACCATTTCATGCTCCTCGTATTTTTCAGTCCGTTTCATGCTCCTCTAATTTTTCACGCCTTTTCATGCTCCTCATGTTTTTGACAACTTTTCATGCTCCTAATATTTTTCTGAACTTTTCAGGCTCCTCGTATTTTTCAGACCTTTTCATTCTCTTCATATTTTTCACACCTTTTCATCCTCTTCGTATTTTTCACACCTTTTCGTGCCTTTCATAATTTTCACACTTTTTCATGCTCTTCCTAATTTTCACAGCTTTTCATGCTCCTCGTATTTTTCAGATCTTTTCATGCTCCTCGTATTTTTCACACCTTTTCATGCTCCTCGTATTTTTCAGACCTTTTCATGCTCCTCGTATTTTTCACACCGTTTTGTGCTCCTCGTATTTTTCACACATTTTCATGCTCCTCGTATTTTTCACTCCTTTTCGTGCTCCTCATATTTTTCACACCTTTTCATGCTCTTTGTGTTTTTCACACCTTTTCAGGCTGTTCATATTTTTCACACATTTTCATGCTCTTCATATTTTTCACACCTTTTCATGCTCTCGTATTTTTCAGACCTTTTCAAACTCCTCATATTTTTCACACCTTTTCATGATATTCATATTTTTCACACCGTTTCATCCTCCTCATATTTTTCATACAGATTCATGCTCCTCATATTTTTCACACCTTTACATGTTACTCATATTTTTGACACCTTTTCATTCTCCTCATATTTCTGACACCTTTTCATGCTCCACATATTTTTCAGACCTTTTCTTGCTCCTCGTATTTTTAAGACATTTTCATCCTCCTCATAATTTTCACACCTTTTCATGCTCTTCATATGTTTCACACCGTTTCATGCTCCTCATATTTTTCATACAGATTCATGCTCCTCATATTTTTCACACCTTTACATGCTCCTCATATTTTTGACACCTTTTCATGCTCTTCATATTTTTCACACCTTTTCATTCTCCTCATAGTTTTGACACCTGTTCATGCTCTACATATTTTTCACACCTTTTCATGTGCCTCGTATTTTTAAGACGTTTTCATGCTCCTCGTATTTTTCAGACCTTTTCATGCTCCTCGTACTTTTCACACTTTTTCATGCTATCCATATTTTTCACACCTTTTCATGTCCTCGTATTTTTCACAACTGTTCATGCTCCTGGTATTTTTCACAACTTTTCATGCTCTTCGTATTTGTCACACCTTTTCATGCTCTTCTTATTTTCCACACTTTTACATGCTCTGCATGTTTTTCACACCTTTTCATACTCTTCTTATTTTTCACTTTTTTTCATGCTCTTCAGATTTTTCACACCTTTTCATGCTCTTCATATTTTTCAGACCTTTTCATGCTTTTTATATTTTTCACAGCTTTTCATGATCTTCGTGTTTTTCACACCTTTTCATGCTCTCGTATTTTTCAGACATTTTAATGCTCCTCGTACTTTTCACACCTTTTCATTCTCCTAGTATTTTTCACACCTTTTCATGCTCCTGGTATTTTTCACAACTTTTCATGCTCTTCGTATTTTTCACATATTTTCATGCTCTTTGAATTTTTCATACCTTTTCATGCTTTTCATATTCCTCAGACCTTTTCATGCTCTTGATATTTTTCACACCTTTTCATGCCCTTCGTGTTTTTCACATCTTTCATGCTCTTGATATTTTTCACACCTTTTCATGCTCTTCATATTTTTCAGACCTTTTCATGCTCTTGATATTTTTCACACCTTTGCATGCCCTTCGTGTTTTTCACACATTTCATGCTCCTCATATTTCTCACACCTTTTCATGCTCTTCATATTTTTCACACCGTTTCATGCTCCTCATATTTTTTTTTCTTTTCTTTTTTTTTTATTTATTTTTTTTCCAGTGGGTTTTGTCATACATTGATATGAATCAGACATGGATTTACATATATTCCCAATCCCGATCCCCCCTCCCACCTCCCTCTCCACCCGATTCCTCTGGGTCTTCCCAGTGCACCAGGCCGGAGCACTTGTCTCATGCATCCCACCTGGGCTGGTGATCTGTTTCACCATAGATAGTATACATGCTGTTCTTTTGAAATATCCCACCCTCACATTCTCCCACAAAGTTCAAAAGTCTGTTCTGTATTTATGTGTCTCTTTTTCTGTTTTGCATATAGGGTTATCATTATCACCTTTCTAAATTCCATATATATGTGTTAGTATGCTGTAATGTTCTTTATCTTTCTGGCTTACTTCACTCTGTATAATGGGCTCCAGCTTCATCCATCTCATTAGGACTGGTTCAAATGAATTCTTTTTAATGGCTGAGTAATATTCCATGGTGTATATGTACCACAGCTTCCTTATCCATTCATCTGCTGATGGGCATCTAGGTTGCTTCCATGTCCTGGCTATTATAAACAGTGCTGCGATGAACATTGGGGTGCACGTGTCTCTTTCAGATCTGGTTTCCTCAGTGTGTATGCCCAGAAGTGGGATTGCTGGGTCATATGGCAGTTCTATTTCCAGTTTTTTAAGAAATCTCCACACTGTTCTCCATAGCGGCTGTACTAGTTTGCATTCCCACCAACAGTGTAAGAGGGTTCCCTTTTCTCCACACCCTCTCCAGCATTTATTGCTTGTAGACTTTTGGATAGCAGCCATCCTGACTGGCGTGTAATGGTACCTCATTGTGGTTTTGATTTGCATTTCTCTAATAATGAGTGATGTTGAGCATCTTTTCATGTGTTTGTTAGCCATCTGTATGTCTTCTTTGGAGAAATGTCTGTTTAGTTCTTTGGCCCATTTTTTGATTGGGTCATTTATTTTTCTGGAATTGAGGTGCAGGAGTTGCTTGTATATTTTTGAGATTAATCCTTTGTCTGTTTCTTCATTTGCTATTATTTTCTCCCAATCTGAGGGCTGTCTTTTCACCTTGCTTATAGTTTCCTTTGTAGTGCAAAAGCTTTTAAGTTTCATTAGGTCCCATTTGTTTAGTTTTGCTTTTATTTCCAATATTCTGGGAGGTGGGTCATAGAGGATCTTGCTGTGATTTATGTCGGAGAGTGTTTTGCCTATGTTCTCCTCTAGGAGTTTTATAGTTTCTGGTCTTACATTTAGATCTTTAATCCATTTTGAGTTTATTTTTGTGTATGGTGTTAGAAAGTGTTCTAGTTTCATTCTTTTACAAGTAGTTGACCAGTTTTCCCAGCACCACTTGTTAAAGAGGTTGTCTTTTTTCCATTGTATATCCTTGCCTCCTTTGTCAAAGATAAGGTGTCCATAGGTTCGTGGATTTATCTCTGGGCTTTCTATTCTGTTCCATTGATCTATATTTCTGTCTTTGTGCCAGTACCATACTGTCTTGATGACTGTGGCTTTGTAGTAGAGTCTGAAGTCAGGCAGGTTGATTCCTCCAGTTCCATTCTTCTTTCTCAAGATTATTTTGGCTATTCGAGGTTTTTGGTATTTCCATACAAATTGTGAAATTCTTTGGTCTAGTTCTGTGAAAAATACCGTCAGTAGCTTGATAGGGATTGCTTTGAATCTATAGATTTGGTCCTCATATTTTTTATACAAATTCATGCTCCTCTTATTTTTCAACCTTCACATGCTACTCATATTTTTGACACCGTTTCATGCTCTTCATATTTTTGACACCTTTTCATGCTTCCCATATTTTTGACACTTTTTCATGCTCTACATATTTTTCAGACCTTTTCATGCTTGTCGTATTTTTCAGACGTCTTCATGCTCCTCGTATTTTTCAGAACTTTTCATGCTCCTTGTATTTTTCACAACTTTACATGCTCTTCCTGTTTTTCACACCTTTTCAGGCTCTTCGTATTTTTCACACCTTTTCATGCTCTTCGTGTTTTTCACACCTTTTCAGGCTCTTCATATTTTTCACACTTTTCATGCTCTTCATATTTTTGACACGTTTTCATGCTTTTCATATTTTTCAGACCTTTTCATGCTCTTGATATTTTTCACAGCTTTCCATGCTCTTCGTGTTGTTCACTCCATTTCATGATCTCGTGTTTTTCAAGTGTTTCATGCTCCTCATATTTTTCACACCTTTTCATGCTCTTCATATTTTTCACACCGTTTCATCCTCCTCTAATTTTTCATACAGTTTCATGCTCCTCATATTTTTCACACCTTTTCATGCTTCTCATATTTTCGACACCTTTTAATGCTCCTCATATTTTGGACACCTTAACATGCTCTTCATATTTTTCAGACCTTTTCATGCTTTTGAAAATTTTCACACCTTTTCCTTCTCTTCGTATTTTTCACACCTTTTCATGCTCCTTATATTTTTGACACCTTTTCATGCTCTTCATATTTTTCAGACCTTTTCATGCTCCTCGTATATTTCACACCTTTTCATGCTCCTCTTAATTTTCAGATCTTTTCATGCTCCTCATTTTTTCACACCATTCCATGCTACTCTTATTTTTCACACCATTTCATGCACCTCATATTTTTCATACACTTTCATGCTCTTCATATTTTTCACACATTTTCATGCTCCTCGTATTTTACACACCTTTCATGCTCCTCGTATATTTCACACCATTTCATGCTCCTCAGATTTTTCATACAGTTTCATTCTCCTCATATTTTTCACACCTCTACATGCTCCTCATATTTTTGACACCTTTTCATGCTCTTCATATATTGCAGTCCTTTTCATGCTGCTCGTATTTTTCAGACTTTTTCATGCTCCTCGTACTTTTCAGACCGTTTCATGCTCCTCATGTTTTTCAGACCTTGTCATGCTCCTCGTATTTTTCAGACCTTTTCATGCTCCTCGTATTTTTCAGACGTTTTCATGCTCCCTTTATTTATCACACGTTTCATGCTCTTCGTATTTTTCACCCTTTTTTGCTCCTCGTATTTTTCAGACCTTTTCATGCTGCTCGGAAATTTCACACCTTTTCATGCTCCTCGTATTTTTCACACCTTTTCATTTTCCTCGTATTTTTCACACCTTTTCATGCTCCTCGTTTTTTCAGACCATTTCATGCTCCTCGTATTTTTCACACCTTTTCATGCTCCTCATATTTTTCACACCTTTTCATGCTCCTCGTATATTTCAGACCTTTTCATGCTTCTCGTATTTTGCAGACCTTTTCATGCTCTTCGTATTTTTCAAACCTCTTCATGCTCTTTCGGTTTTTCACACCTTTTCCTGCTCTTCGAATTTTTCAGGCTGTTTCATGCTCTTGATATTTTTCACACCTTTTCATGCTCTTCGTGCTTTTCACACTTTTCATGCTCTTCGTATATTTCCCACTGTTTCATTCTCGTCATATTTTTCATACCTTTTCATGCTCTTCACTTTTTTCACACCATTTCATGCTCCACATATTTTTGACAGTTTTTCATGCCCCTATATTTTTCAGACAGTTTCCTGCTCCTCATATTTTTCAGACCGTTTCATGCTCTTGATATTTTTCACACCTTTTCATGGTCTTCATATTTTTCACAACTTTTCATGCACCTCATATTTTTGAAATCTTTTGAAGCTCTTCATATTTTTCACACCTTTTCATGCTCCTCATATTTATCACACCTTTTCATGCTCCACATATTTTTGACACCTTTTAATGTTCTTCAAGTTTTTCAGAACTTTTCATGCTCCTCATATTTTTGACACCTTTTCATGCTCCTCACATTTTTCACACCGTTTCATGCTCCTCATATTTTTGACACCTTTTCATGCTCTTCCTATTTTTAACACCGTTTCATGCTCCTCATATTTTTCATACAGATTCATGCTCTTCCTATTTTTCACACCTTTAAATGCTCCTCATATTTTTGACACCTTTTCATGCTCTTCATATTTTTCACTCCTTTTCATGCTCCTCATATTTTTGACACCTTTTCATGCTCTTCATATTTTTCAGACCTTTTCATGCCCCTCGTGTATTTCAGACCATTTCATGCTCCTCGTATTTTTCAGACCCTTTCTTGCTCCTCGTATTTTTCAGATCTTTTCATGCTCCTCGTATTCTTCACAACTTTTCATGCTCCTCGTTTTTTTCAGACCATTTAATGTTCCTCGTATTTTTCAGACCTTTTCATGCTCCTCGTGTTTTTCACACCTTTTCATGCTCCTCGTATTTTTCACAACTTTTCATGATGTTTGTATTTGTCACACCTTTTCAAGCTCTTCGTATTTTTCAGACCTTTTCATGCTCTTCGTATTTTTCACACCTTTTCAGGCTGTTCTTATTTTTCACACATTTTCATGCTCTTCGTGTTTTTCATACCTTTTCGTGCTCTCGTATTTTTCAGACCTTTTCAAACTCCTCATATTTTTCGCACCTTTTCATTATATTCATGTTTTTCACACCTTTTCATCCTCCTCATATTTTTCATACAGATTCATGCCCCTCATATTTTTCACACCTTTACATGTTCCTCATATTTTTGACACCTTTTCATGCTGCACATATTTTTCAGACCTTTTCATGCTCCTCGTATTTTTAAGACGTTTTCATACTCCTCATAATTTTCACACCTTTGCATGCTCTTCATATGTTTCACACCGTTTCATGCTCCTCATATTTTTCATACAGATTCATGCTCCTCATATTTTTCACACCTTTACATGCTCCTCATATTTTTGACACCTTTTCATGCTCTTCATATTTTTCACTCCTTTTCATTCTCCTCATATTTTTGACACCTGTTCATGCTCTACATATTTTTCAGACCTTTTCATGTGCCTCGTATTTTGAAGACGTTTTCATGCTCTTCGTATTTTCAGACCTTTTCATGCTCCTTGTACTTTTCACACTTTTTCATGCTATTCATATTTTTCATACCTTTTCATGCTCCTCGTATTTTTCACAACTTTTCATGCTCCTCGTATTTTTCACAACTTTTCATGCTCTTCGTATTTGTCACACCTTTTCATGCTCTTCTTACTTTCCACACTTTTTCATGCTCTGCTTGTTTTTCACACCCTTTCATGCTCTTCTTATTTTTCACATTTTTTCATGTTGTTCATATTTTTCACACCTTTTCATGCTCTTCATATTTTTCAGACCTTTTCATGCTTTTTATATTTTTCACAGCTTTTCATGCTCTTCGTGTTTTTCACACGTTTTCATGCTCTCGTATTTTTCAGACATTTTAATGCTCCTCGTACTTTTCACACCTTTTCATGCTCCTAGTATTTTTCACACCTTTTCATGCTCCTGGTATTTTTCCCAACTTTTCATGCTCTTCGTATTTTTCACACCTTTTCCTGCTCTTCGTATTTTTCACACCTTTTCATGCTCCTTATATTTTTGACACCTTTTCATGCTCTTCATATTTTTCAGACCTTTTCATGCTCCTCGTATATTTCACACCTTTTCATGCTCCTCGTATTTTTCAGACCTTTAAATGCTCCTCTTAATTTTTAGATCTTTTCATGCTCCTCATTTTTTCAAACCATGTTATGATCCTCTTATTTTTCACACCATTTCATGCTTTTCATATTTTTCATACCCTTTCATGCTCTTCATATTTTTCACACATTTTCATGCTCCTCGTATTTTACACACCTTTTCATGCTCCTCGTATATTTCACACCATTTCATGCTCCTCAGATTTTTCATACAGTTTCATTCTCCTCATATTTTTCACATCTCTACATGCTCCTCATATTTTTGACACCTTTTCATGCTCTTCATATATTGCAGTCCTTTTCATGCTCCTCGTATTTTTCAGACCTTTTCATGCCCCTCGTATTTTTCAGACCTTTTCATGCTCCTCGTATTTTTCAGACCTTTTCATGATCCTCGTATTTTTCACACCTTCTCATGCTCTTCGTATTTTTCACAACTTTTCATGCTACTCATATTTTTAAAATCTTTTGAAGCTCTTCATATTTTTCACACCTTTTCATGCTCCTCATATTTATCACACCTTTTCATGCTCCACATATTTTTAACACCTTTTAATGTTCTTCAAGTTTTTCAGAACTTTTCATGCTCCTCATATTTTTGACACCTTTTCATGCTCCTCACATTTTTCACACCGTTTCATGCTCCTCATATTTTTGACACCTTTTCAGGCTCTTCCTATTTTTCACACCGTTTCATGCTCCTCATATTTTTCATACAGATTTATGCTCTTCCTATTTTTCACACCTTTAAATGCTCCTCATATTTTTGACACTTTTTCATGCTTTCATATTTTTCACTCCTTTTCATGTTCCTCATATTTTTGACACCTTTCCATGCTCTTCATATTTTTCACACCTTTTCAGGCTGTTCTTATTTTTCACACATTTTCATGCTCCTCGTGTTTTTCACACCTTTTCATGCTCTCGTATTTTTCAGACCTTTTCAAACTCCTCATATTTTTCACACCTTTTCATGATATTCATGTTTTTCACACCTTTTCATCCTCCTCTTATTTTTCATACAGATTCATGCCCCTCATATTTTTCACACCTTTACATGTTCCTCATATTTTTGACACCTTTTCATGCTCTTCATATTTTACACACATTTTCATTCTTCTCATATTTTTGACACCTTTTCATGCTGCACATATTTTTCAGACCTTTTCCTGCTCCTCGTATTTTTAAGACGTTTTCATCCTCCTCATAATTTTGACACCTTTTCATGCTCTTCATATGTTTCACACCGTTTCATGCTCTTCATATTTTTCATACAGATTCATGCTCCTCATATTTTTCACACCTTTACATGTTCCTCATATTTTTGACACCTTTTCATGCTCTTCATATTTTACACACATTTTCATTCTTCTCATATTTTTGACACCTTTTCATGCTTCACATATTTTTCAGACCTTTTCATGCTCCTTGTATTTTTCAGACCTTTTCATGCTCCTCATATTTTTCACAACTTAACATGCTCTTCGTATTTGTCACACCTTTTCAAGCTCTTCGTATTTTTCACACCTTTTCATGCTCTTCGTGTCTTTCACACCATTTCAGGCTCTTCGTATTTTTCACACCTTTTCATGCTCTTCATATTTTTGACACGTTTTCATGCTCTTCATATTTTTCAGACCTTTTCATGCTCTTGATATTTTTCACAGCTTTCCATGCTCTTCATGTTGTTCACTCCATTCATGATCTCGTGTTTTTCAGAGTGTTTCATGCTCCTCATATTTTTCACACCTTTTCATGCTCTTCATATTTTTCACACTGTTTCATCCTCCTCTAATTTTTCATACAGTTTCATGGTCCTCATATTTTTCACACCTTTACATGCTTCTCATATTTTCAACACCTTTTAATGCTCCTCATATTGTTGACAACTTATCATGCTCTTCATATTTTTCAGACCTTTTCATGCTTTTGATAATTTTCACATCTTTTCCTGCTCTTCGTATTTTTCACACCTTTTCCTGCTCTTCGTATTTTTGACACCTTTTCATGTTCTTCATATTTTTCAGACCTTTTCATGCTCCTCGTATATTTCACACCTTTTCATGCTCCTCGTATTTTTCAGAGCTTTTCATGCTCCTCGTATTTTTCAGACCTTTAAATGCTCCTCTTAATTTTTAGATCGTTTCATGCTCCTCATTTTTTCAAACCATGTCATGCTCCTCTTATTTTTCACACCGTTTCATGCTCCTCATATTTTTCATACCCTTTCATGCTCTTCGTATTTTTCACACATTTTCATGCTCCTCGTATTTTACACACCTTTTCATGCTCCTCGTATATTTCACACCATTTCATGCTCCTCATTTTTTTCAGACCGTTTCATGCTCCTCATATTTTTCAGACAGTTTCATGCTCCTCATATTTTTCAGACCGTTTCATGCTCCTCGTATTTTTCAGATCTTTTCATGCTCCTCGTATTTTTCACACCTTTTCATGCTGTTCATATTATTTACAGCTTTTCATGCTTTTCATATTTTTCAGACCTTTTCATGCTCTTGATACTTTTCCAACCTTTTCATGCTCTTCGTGTTTTTCACAGTGTTTCATGCTCTTCCTATTTTTCACACGTTTTAATGCTGCTGATATTTTTTACACCTTATCATGCTCTTTGTATTTTTCACACCGTTTCATGCTCCTAATATTTTTCACACCTTTTCAAGCTCCATGTATTTTTCAGACCTTTTCATGCTCCTGGAAATTTCACACCTTTTCATGCTCCTAGTAATTGTCACACCTTTTCATCCTCCTCGAACTTTTTCACACCTTTTCATGCTCCTAGTTTTTTTCACACATTTTCATGCTCTTCGTGTTTTTCACACCATTTCATGTTCTTCTTATTTTTCACACCTTTTCGTGCTCTACATCTATTTCAGATCTTTTCATGCTCTTGATATTTTTCACACATTTTCATGCTCTTCGTGTTTTCACACCTTTTCATGCTCTTCATATTTTTCAAATCCGTTTCATGCTCCTCATATTTTTTATACAGGATCATGCTCGTCTTATTTTTGTCACCTTTACATGCTACTCATATTTTTGATACCTTTTTAAGCTCTTGATATTTTTCACACCTTTTCATGCTCTTCGTGTTTTTCAGACCTTTTCATGCTCCTCGTATTTTTCAGACCTTTTCATGCTCCTTGTATTTTCACAACTTTACATGGTCTTCGTATTTGTCACTCCTTTTCAACCTCTTTGTATTTTTCACACCTTTTCATGCTCTTCGTGTTTTTCACAGCTTTTCAGGCTCTTCGTATTTTTCACACCTTTTCATTGCTCTTCATATTTTTGACACTATTTCATGCCCCTCATATTTTTCAGACGTTTTCAAGCTCTTGATATTTTTCACAGCTTTCCATGCTCTTCGTGTTTTTCACTCTGTTTCATGATCTTGTGTTTTTCAGACTGTTTCATGCTCCTCATATTTTTCACAGCTTTTCATGTTTTTAATATTTTTCACACCGTATCATGCTCCTCACATTTTTGACACCTTTTCATGCTCTTCATATTTTTCAGACGTTTTCATGCTCCTCGTATTTTTCAGACCATTTCTTGTTCCTCGTATTTTTCAGACCTTTTCATGCTCTTCGTATTTTTCAGACCTTTTCATGCTTCTCGTATTTTTCACAAATTTACATGCTCTTCGTATTTGTCACACCTTTTCAAGCTCTTCGTATTTTTACACCTTTTCATGCTCTTCGTGTTTTTCACACCTTTTCAGGCTCTTTGTATTTTTCACACCTTTTCATGCTCTTCATATTTTTGACATGCTTTCATGCTCTTCATATTTTTCAGACCTTTTCATGCTCTTCATATTTTTCACACCGGTTCATCCTCCTCTAATTTTTCATACAGTTTCATGCTCCTCATATTTTTCACACCTTTACATGCTTCTCATATTTTCAACAGCTTTTAATGCTCCTCATATCCTTGACACCTTATTATGCTCTTCATGTTTTTCAGACCTTTTCATGCTTTTGATATTTTTGAAAGCTTTTCATGCTCTTCGTGTTTTTCACACCTTTTCCTGCTCTTCGTATTTTTCACACCTTTTCATGCTCCTTATATTTTTGCCACCTTTTCATGCTCTTCATATTTTTCAGACCTTTTCTTTCTCCTTGTATATTTCAGACCTTTTCATGCTCCTCGTTTTTTTCAGAGCTTTTCGTGCTCCTTGTATATTTCAGACCTTTACATGCTACTCTTAATTTTCAGATCTTTTCATGCTCCTCATTTTTTCACGCCATTTCACGCTCCTCTTATTTTTCACATTGTTTCATGCTTCTCCTATTTTTCAGACCGTTTCATGCTCCTCATATTTTTCACACTTTTACATGCTCCTCATATTTTTGACAGCTTTTCACGCTCCTCATATTTTTGACAGCTTTTCATGCTCCTCATGTTTTTGACACCTTCTCATGCTCTACATATTTTTCAGACCTTTTCATGCTCCTCGTATTGTTTAGACCGTTTCTTGCTCCTCATATTTTTCAGACCTTTTCATGCTCCTCCTATATTTCAGACCTTTTGATGCTCCTTGTATTTTTCAGACCTTTTCAGGCTCCTCCTATTTCCCAGAACATTTCCTGCTCTCGTATTTTTCAGACCATTTCATGCTCCTCGTATTTTCCAGACCTTTTCATGCTCCTCGTATTTTTCAAACATTTTCATCCACCTCGTATTTTTCAGACGTTTTCATTCTCCTCGTATATTTCACCCCTTTTCATGCTCTTCATATTTTTCACTCCTTTTCATGCTCTTCCTATTTTTCAGAACTTTTGTGCTCTACATATTTTTCACACCATTTCATGCTCCTCATATTTTTCAGACCTTTTTGTGCTCCTCGTATTTTTCACAACTTTTCGTGCTCCTCATATTTTTCAACATCTTTTCATGCTTCTCGTATTCTTCACAGCTTTTCATGCTCCTTGTATTTTTCACACCTTTTCATGCTCCTCGTATTTTTCACACGTTTTCGTGCTCCTCCTATTTTTCACACCTTTTCGTGCTCCTCGTAATTTTGACACCTTTTCATGCTCTTCGAATTCTTCTCACCTTTTCATGTTCCTCGTATTTTTCACACATTTTCATGCTCCTCGTGTTTTTCATGCCTTTTCATGCTCCTCGTATTTCTCAGGCTTTTTCATGCTCCTCATATTTTTCACACTTTTTCAAGCTCCTCGTATTTTTCAGCCCTTTTCATGCTCCTCGTATTTTTCACACCATTTCATGATCCTCGTTTTTTTCACAACTTTTCATGCTCCTCCTATTTTGCACACCTTTTCATGCTCCTCGTATTTCTCAGACCTTTTCATGCTCCTCGACTTTTTCAGACCTTTTCATGCTCCTCGTATTTTTCACACCTTTTCATGCTCCTCGTATTTCTCAGACCTTTTCATGCTCCTCGACTTTTTCAGACCTTTTCATGCTCCTCGTATTTTTCTCACCTTTTCATGCTCTTCATATTCCTCAGACCTTTCATGCTCTTGATATTTTTCACACGTTTTCTTGCCCTTCGTGTTTTTCACATCTTTCATGCTCTTGATATTTTTGACACCTTTTCATGCTGTTCATATTTTTCAGACCTTTTCATGCTGTTGATATTTTTCACACCTTTGCATGCCATTCGTGTTTTTCACACATTTCATGCTCCTCATATTTTTCACACCTTTTCATGCTGTTCATATTTTTCAGACCTTTTCATGCTGTTGATATTTTTCACACCTTTGCATGCCCTTCGTGTTTTTCACACATTTCATGCTCTTCATATTTTTCGCACCATTTCATGCTCCTCATATTTTTAATACAAATTCATGCTCCTCTTATTTTCAACCTTTACATGCTACTCATATTTTTGACACCGTTTCATGCTCTTCATATTTTTGACACCTTTTCATGCTCCCCATATTTTTGACACTTTTTCATGCTCTACATATTTTTCAGACCTTTTCATGCTCGTCGTATTTTTCAGACGTCTTCATGCTCCTCATATTTTTCAAACCTTTTCATGCTCCTCGTATTTTTCAGATCTTTTCATGCTCCTCGTATTTTTCAGATCTTTTCGTGCTCCTCGTATTTTTCAGATCTTTTCATGCCCCTCGTATTTTTCACACCTTTTCATGCTGTTCATATTATTCACACCTTTTCATGCTCTTCATATTTTTCACACCTTTTCATGCTCTTCATATTTTTCAGACCTTTCATTTTCCTCGTATTTTTCTGACTTTTTCATAATCCTCGTATTTTTCAGACCTTTTCATGCTCCTCGTATTTTTCAGACCTTTTGATGCTCCTCTTATTTCTCAGACGTTTTCATGCTTCTCGTGTTTTTTACACCTTTTCATGCTCCTCATATTTCTCAGACCTTTTCATGCTCCTCATATTTTTCACACCTTTTCATGCTCCTCATATTTTTCAGACCTTTTCATGCTTTTCATATTTTTCAAACCTTTCATGCTCCTCGTATTTGTCACACTTTTTCATACTCTGCGTATTTCTCAGAACTTTTCATGCTCCTCGAATTTTTCAGACCTTTTTATTCTCCTCTTATTTCTCAGACCTCTTCATGCTCCTCGTATTTCTCAGACCTTTTCATGCTCTTTGTATTTTTCACTGCTTTTCATGCCCTTCATATTTTTCCCACCTTTTCAGGCTCTTCATATTTTTGAGACCTTTTCATGCTCCTCGTATTTTTCAGAGTTTTTTTGCCACTCCTATTTTTCAGGCCTTTTCATGCTCTTCATATTTTTCACACCTTTTCATGCTCCTGGTATTTTTCACACCTTTTCATGATCCTTGCATTTTTCACACCTTTTGATTCTCCTCGTATTTTTCATGCTCCACATATTTTTCACACCTTTTCATGCTCCTCGTATTTTTCAGACGTTTTCATGATCGTAGTTTCCCCAACTTTTCATGCTCCTCGAATTTTCAGACCTTTTTATGCTCCTCCTATTTTTCTGGCCTTTTAATGCTCCTGTATTTTTCACAGCTTTTCATGCTCCTCGTATTTTTCAAACCTTTTTATTCTCCTCCTATTTTTGAGGCCATTTCATGCTCGTCGTATTTTTCACACCTTTTCATGCTCCTCGTATTTTGCACACGTTGTCATGCTAATCGTATTTTTCACAACTTTTCATGCTCCTCACATTTTTCACACCCTTTCATGCGCCTCGTATTCTTCACACCTTTTCGTGCTTTTCATATTTTTAAGAACTTTTCATGCTTCTCCTTTTTTCACACCTTTTCATGTTTTTCCTACTTTTCAGATCTTTTCATGCTCCTAATATTTTTCAGACCTTTTCATGCTCTTCGTATTATTCACACCTTTTCGTTTTCCTCGTATTTTTCAGACCTTTTCGTGCTCTTCGTATTTTTCATACCATTTAATGCTCCCCGTATTTTTCAGATCTTTTCATGCTCCTCGTATTTTTCAAACCTTTTCATGCTCCTTCCATTTCTCAGACCTTTCATGCTCCTCGTATTTTTCACACCTTTTCATGCTGCTCATATTTTTCACACATTTTCATACTACTCGTATTTTTCAGAGCTTTTCATTCTCCTCGTATTTTCAACACCTTTTCATGCTCCTCGTATTTTTCAGACCTTTTCATGCTCCTCGTATGTATCAGGCATTTTCATGCCCCTTGTATTTTTCACACCTTTTCATGCTCCTCCTATTTTTCTCACCTTTTCAAGCTCCTCATATTTTTCACACCTTTTCTGGTCCTCTTATTTTTCAGACCTTTTCGTGCTCTTCATATTTTTCACACCTTTTTGTGCTCTTCCTATTTTTCAGACCTTTTCATGGTCTTCATATTTTTCACACCTTTTCATGCTCCTCGTATTTTTCACACCTTTTCGTGCCCCCCGTATTTTTCACACCTTTTCATGCTCCTCGTATTTTTCACACATTTTCATGATCGTAGTTTTCACAACTTTACATGCTTCTCGAATTTTTCAGACCTTTTTATGCTCCTCCTGTTTTTCAGGCCTTTTCATTCTCCTTGTATTTTTCACAGCTTTTCATGCTCCTCGTATTTTTCAGACCTTTTTATGCTCCTCCTATTTTGAGGCCTTTTCATGCTCATCGTAATTTTCACACCTTTTCATGCTCCTCGTATTTTTCACAGGCGTTCATGCTCCTCGTTTTTTCACACCTTTTCATGCTCCTCATATTTTTCACACCCTTTCATGCTCCTCGTATTTTTCACACGTTTTCGTGCTCTTCGTATTTTTAAGAACTTTTCATGCTCCTCCTTTTTTCACACCTTTTCATGCTCTTACTACTTTTCAGACCTTTTCATGCTCTTTATATTATTCACACCTTTTCGTGTTCCTCGTATTTTTCAGACCTTTTCGTGCTCTTCGTATTTTTCATACCATATCATGCTCCCCGTATTTTTCAGACCTTTTCATGCTCCTTGTATTTTTCACACCTTTTCATGCTCCTCGTATTTTTCAGACCTTTTCATGCTCCTCATATGTATCAGGCCTTTTCATGCTCTGCATATTTTTCACACCTTTTCAGGCTCTTTGTATTTTTCAGATCTTTTCGTGCTCCTCCTATTTTTCACACCTTATCAGGCTCTTCATATTTTCCAGACCTTTTCATACTCCTCATTTTTTCAGACCTTTTTATATTCCTCCTATTTTTCAGGCCTTTTCATGCTCCTCGTATTTTTCACACCTTTTCATGCTCCTCACATTTTTCACACCCTTTCATGCGCCTCGTATTCTTCACACCTTTTCGTGCTTTTCGTATTTTTAAGAACTTTTCATGCTCCTCCTTTTTTCACACCTTTTCATGTTCTTCCTACTTTTCAGATCTTTTCATGCTCCTAATATTTTTCAGACCTTTTCATGCTCTTCGTATTATTCACACCTTTTCGTTTTCCTCGTATTTTTCAGACCTTTTCGTGCTCTTCGTATTTTTCATACCATTTAATGCTCCCCGTATTTTTCAGATCTTTTCATGCTCCTCGTATTTTTCAAACCTTTTCATGCTCCTTCCATTTCTCAGACCTTTCATGCTCCTCGTATTTTTCACACCTTTTCATGCTGCTCATATTTTTCACACATTTTCATACTACTCGTATTTTTCAGAGCTTTTCATTCTCCTCGTATTTTCAACACCTTTTCATGCTCCTCGTATTTTTCAGACCTTTTCAGGCTCCTCGTATGTATCAGGCATTTTCATGCCCCTTGTATTTTTCACACCTTTTCATGCTCCTCCTATTTTTCTCACCTTTTCAAGCTCCTCATATTTTTCACACCTTTTCTGGTCCTCTTATTTTTCAGACCTTTTCGTGCTCTTCATATTTTTCACACCTTTTTGTGCTCTTCCTATTTTTCAGACCTTTTCATGGTCTTCATATTTTTCACACCTTTTCGTGCCCCCCGTATTTTTCACACCTTTTCATGCTCCTCGTATTTTTCACACATTTTCATGATCGTAGTTTTCACAACTTTTCATGCTTCTCGAATTTTTCAGACCTTTTTATGCTCCTCCTGTTTTTCAGGCCTTTTCATGCTCCTTGTATTTTTCACAGCTTTTCATGCTCCTCGTATTTTTCAGACCTTTTTATGCTCCTCCTATTTTGAGGCCTTTTCATGCTCATCGTATTTTTCACACCTTTTCATGCTCCTCGTATTTTTCACACGCTTTCATGCTCCTTATATTTTTCACACCTTTTCATGCTCCTCGTATTTTTCAGACCTTTTCATGCTCCTCATATGTATCAGGCCTTTTCATGCTCCTCGTATTTTTCACACCTTTTCATGCTCCTCGTGTTTTGCACACCTTTTCATCCTCCTCGTATTTTTCACACATTTTCATACTACTCGTATTTTTCAGACCTTTTCATGCTCCTCGTATTTTTCACAACTTTTCAGGCTCTTCGTATTTTTCAGACCTTTCATGCTCCTCGTATTTTTCAGACCATCTTATCCTCCGACTATTTTTCGGGCCTTTTCATGCTCTTCATATTTTTCACACCTTTTCATGCTCCTCGTATTTTTCACACCTTTTCATGCTCCTCGTATATTTCACACCACTTCATGCTCCTCGTATCTTTCACACCTTTTCATGCTCCTCGAATTTTTCCAACTTTTCATGCTCTTCATATTTTTCACATCTTTTCATGCTCCTCGTCATTTTCACACGTTTTCATTCTCGTAGTTTTCACAACTTTTCATCCTCCCCGTATTTTTCACATCTTTTTATGCTCCTCATATATTTGAGACCTTTTCATGCTGCTTGTATTTTTCACACCTTTTCATGCTCCTCCTATTTTTCACACCTTTTCGGTCTCTTCGTTTTTTTCAGACCTTTTCATGCTCCTCGTATTTTTCAGCCGTTTTCATGCTCTTCATATTTTTCAGACCTTTTCATGCTCCTCGTATTTTTCAGCCGTTTTCATGCTCTTCATATTTTTTAGACCTTTTCATGCTCCTCGTATTTTTCAGACCTTTTCATGCTCCTCGTATGTATCAGGCATTTTCATGCCCCTTGTATTTTTCACACCTTTTCATGCTCCTCCTATTTTTCTCACCTTTTCAAGCTCCTCATATTTTTCACACCTTTTCTGGTCCTCTTATTTTTCAGACCTTTTCGTGCTCTTCATATTTTTCACACCTTTTTGTGCTCTTCCTATTTTTCAGACCTTTTCATGGTCTTCATATTTTTCACACCTTTTCATGCTCCTTTTTCACACCTTTTCGTGCCCCCCGTATTTTTCACACCTTTTCATGCTCCTCGTATTTTTCACACATTTTCATGATCGTAGTTTTCACAACTTTACATGCTTCTCGAATTTTTCAGACCTTTTTATGCTCCTCCTGTTTTTCAGGCCTTTTCATGCTCCTTGTATTTTTCACAGCTTTTCATGCTCCTCGTATTTTTCAGACCTTTTTATGCTCCTCCTATTTTGAGGCCTTTTCATGCTCATCGTAATTTTCACACCTTTTCATGCTCCTCGTATTTTTCACAGGCGTTCATGCTCCTCGTTTTTTCACACCTTTTCATGCTCCTCATATTTTTCACACCCTTTCATGCTCCTCGTATTTTTCACACGTTTTCGTGCTCTTCGTATTTTTAAGAACTTTTCATGCTCCTCCTTTTTTCACACCTTTTCATGCTCTTACTACTTTTCAGACCTTTTCATGCTCTTTATATTATTCACACCTTTTCGTGTTCCTCGTATTTTTCAGACCTTTTCGTGCTCTTCGTATTTTTCATACCATATCATGCTCCCCGTATTTTTCAGACCTTTTCATGCTCCTTGTATTTTCCACACCTTTTCATGCTCCTCGTATTTTTCAGACCTTTTCATGCTCCTCATATGTATCAGGCCTTTTCATGCTCTGCATATTTTTCACACCTTTTCAGGCTCTTTGTATTTTTCAGATCTTTTCGTGCTCCTCCTATTTTTCACACCTTATCAGGCTCTTCATATTTTCCAGACCTTTTCATACTCCTCATTTTTTCAGACCTTTTTATATTCCTCCTATTTTTCAGGCCTTTTCATGCTCCTCGTATTTTTCACACCTTTTCATGCTCCTCACATTTTTCACACCCTTTCATGCGCCTCGTATTCTTCACACCTTTTCGTGCTTTTCGTATTTTTAAGAACTTTTCATGCTTCTCCTTTTTTCACACCTTTTCATGTTCTTCCTACTTTTCAGATCTTTTCATGCTCCTAATATTTTTCAGACCTTTTCATGCTCTTCGTATTATTCACACCTTTTCGTTTTCCTCGTATTTTTCAGACCTTTTCGTGCTCTTCGTATTTTTCATACCATTTAATGCTCCCCGTATTTTTCAGATCTTTTCATGCTCCTCGTATTTTTCAAACCTTTTCATGCTCCTTCCATTTCTCAGACCTTTCATGCTCCTCGTATTTTTCACACCTTTTCATGCTGCTCATATTTTTCACACATTTTCATACTACTCGTATTTTTCAGAGCTTTTCATTCTCCTCGTATTTTCAACACCTTTTCATGCTCCTCGTATTTTTCAGACCTTTTCAGGCTCCTCGTATGTATCAGGCATTTTCATGCCCCTTGTATTTTTCACACCTTTTCATGCTCCTCCTATTTTTCTCACCTTTTCAAGCTCCTCATATTTTTCACACCTTTTCTGGTCCTCTTATTTTTCAGACCTTTTCGTGCTCTTCATATTTTTCACACCTTTTTGTGCTCTTCCTATTTTTCAGACCTTTTCATGGTCTTCATATTTTTCACACCTTTTCATGCTCCTCGTATTTTTCACACCTTTTCGTGCCCCCCGTATTTTTCACACCTTTTCATGCTCCTCGTATTTTTCACACATTTTCATGATCGTAGTTTTCACAACTTTTCATGCTTCTCGAATTTTTCAGACCTTTTTATGCTCCTCCTGTTTTCAGGCCTTTTCATGCTCCTTGTATTTTTCACAGCTTTTCATGCTCCTCGTATTTTTCAGACCTTTTTATGCTCCTCCTATTTTGAGGCCTTTTCATGCTCATCGTATTTTTCACACCTTTTCATGCTCCTCGTATTTTTCACACGCTTTCATGCTCCTTATATTTTTCACACCTTTTCATGCTCCTCCTATTTTTCAGACCTTTTCATGCTCCTCATATGTATCAGGCCTTTTCATGCTCCTCGTATTTTTCACACCTTTTCATGCTCCTCGTGTTTTGCACACCTTTTCATCCTCCTCGTATTTTTCACACATTTTCATACTACTCGTATTTTTCAGACCTTTTCATGCTCCTCGTATTTTTCACAACTTTTCAGGCTCTTCGTATTTTTCAGACCTTTCATGCTCCTCGTATTTTTCAGACCATCTTATCCTCCGACTATTTTTCGGGCCTTTTCATGCTCTTCATATTTTTCACACCTTTTCATGCTCCTCGTATTTTTCACACCTTTTCATGCTCCTCGTATATTTCACACCACTTCATGCTCCTCGTATCTTTCACACCTTTTCATGCTCCTCGAATTTTTCCAACTTTTCATGCTCTTCATATTTTTCACATCTTTTCATGCTCCTCGTCATTTTCACACGTTTTCATTCTCGTAGTTTTCACAACTTTTCATCCTCCCCGTATTTTTCACATCTTTTTATGCTCCTCATATATTTGAGACCTTTTCATGCTGCTTGTATTTTTCACACCTTTTCATGCTCCTCCTATTTTTCACACCTTTTCGGGCTCTTCGTTTTTTTCAGACCTTTTCATGCTCCTCGTATTTTTCAGCCGTTTTCATGCTCTTCATATTTTTCAGACCTTTTCATGCTCCTCGTATTTTTCAGCCGTTTTCATGCTCTTCATATTTTTTAGACCTTTTCATGCTCCTCGTATTTTTCAGACCTTTTCATGCTCCTCGTGTTTTTCAGACATTTTTATGCTTCTTCCACTCCTCAGACCTTTTCATGGTCCTCGTATTTTTCACACCTTTTCATGCTCCTCATATTTTTCACACCTTTTCATGCTCCTCCTATTTTTCACACCTTTTCATGCTCCTCGTATTTTTCACACCTTTCCATGCTCCACGAATTTTTCACACCTTTTCATGCTCCTCGTATTTTTCACACCTTTGCATGCTCCTCGTATTTTTCACACCTTTCCAAGCTCCACGTGTTTTCACACCTTTTCATGCTCCTCGTATTTTTCACACATTTTCATACTACTCGTATTTTTCAGACCTTTTCGTGCTAATCGTATTTTTCAGACCTTTTCTTGCTCCTCGTATGTTTCAGGCCTTTTCATGCTCTTCATATTTTTGACACATTTCCATGCTCCACGTATTTTTCACACATTTTCATACTACTCGTATTTTTCAGACCGTTTCATGCTCTGCATATTTTTCACACCTTTTCAGGCTCTTCGTATTTTTCAGATCTTTTCGTGCTCCTCCTATTTTTCACACCTTATCAGGCTCTTCATATTTTCCAGACCTTTTCATACTCCTCGTTTTTTCAGACCTTTTTATATTCCTCCTATTTTCCAGGCCTTTTCATGCTCCTTGTATTTTTCACAGCTTTTCATGCTCCTCGTATTTTTCAGGCCTGTTTATGCTCCTCGTATTTTGAGGCCTTTTCATGCTCCTCGTATTTTTCACACCTTTTCATGCTCCTCATATTTTTCACACCCTTTCATACTCCTCGCATTCTTCACACCTTGTCGTGCTCTTCATAGTTTTAAGAACTTTTCATGCTCCTCCTTTTTTCACACCTTTTCATGCTCATCCTACTTTTCAGACCTTTTCATTCTCCTAATATTTTTTCAGACGTTTTCATGCTCCTCGTATTTTTCAGACCTTTTCATGCTCATCATAGTTTTCAGACCTTTTCATGCTCCTCGTATTTTTCAGACGTTTTCATGTTTCTCGAATTTATCACACCTTTTCATGCTCCTCGTATTTTTCACACGTTTTCATACTCCTCGTATTTTTCTGAGCTTTTCATGCTTCTCGTAGTTTTCACACATTTTCATGCTCCTCGTATATTTCACACCTTTTAATGCTCCACTTATTTTTCAGACCTTTTTATGCTCCTTCCATTTCTCAGACCTTTTCTTGCTCCTCGTATTTTTCACACCGTTTCATGCTCCTCTTATTTTTCACACCTTTTCATGCTCCACGTATTTTTCACACCTTTTCATGCTCCTCGTATTTTCACACCTTTTCATGCTCCTCGTATTTTTCAGACATTTTCGTACTCTTCGTATTTTTCAGACCTTTTCATGCTCCTCGTATGTATCAGGCCTTTTCATGCTCCTCTTATTTTTCACACCTTTTCATGCTCCTTGAGTTTTTCACAACTTTACATGCTCCTCGTATTTTTCATACATTTTCATACTACTCGTATTTTTCAGACCATTTGATTTCCTCAAATTTTTCACAACTTTTCATGCTTTTCGTATTTTTCAGACCTTCTTATCATCCGACTATTTTTCACGCCTTTTCATGCTCTTCATATTTTTCACACAGTTTCATGATCCTCGTATTTTTAACAACTATTCCTAACCCTCGTATTTTTCAGACCTTTTCATGATCCTCGTAATTTTCACACCTTTTCATGCTCCTCGTATTTTTTACAACTTTTCGTGCTCCTCCTATTATTCACACCTTTTCAGGCTCTTCGTATTTTTCAGACATTTTCATGCTCCTCGTATTTTTCAGACGTTTTCATGTTCTTCATATTTTTCAGACCTTTTCATGCTCCTCATATTTTTCAGACTTTTTCATGCTCCTCGTATTTCTCAGACCTTTTCTTGCTCCTCGTATTTTTCAGACCTTTTTAAACTCCGCCTATTTTTCAGGTCTTCTCATGCTCTTCATATTTTTCACACCGTTCATGCTCCTCATGTCTTTCACACCTTTTCATGCTCCTCGTATTTCTCAGACCTTTTCATGCTCCTCGTATTTTTCACACATTTTCATGCTCCTCGTATTTTTAAGACCTTTTCATGCTCTTCATATTTTTCAAACCTTTTCGTGCTCTTCATATTTTTCAGACCTTTTCATGCTCTTCATATTTTTCACACCTTTTCGGGCTCTTCTTATTTTTCAGACCTTTTCATGCTCCTCGTATTTTTCAGACGTTTTCATGCTCCATTTGTTTATCACACGTTTCATGAAACTTGGTAGGAGGAATGCGGAGATCAATGCCTCAAAAGGAGACGAAGCCTGAGTCCTCGTGAAACTTGATAGGAGTCCCAGGATTCCTGTGGCACATGGAAAGGGACCCTTGGTCTGCCGCCTCAGCTGGAGAGGCGTCCCAATTGCCCTGCGAAGCCTCGAGGAGAATCCCGAGTTGTCCCTCGCAACTAGGCAGGAGTCCTGACGTCGCTGAACAAACACGTGTGTGGAAGGGCCATCCCCGTCGTAACTCGAGAATATAACCCAGGTTCCCGCCGCAACTCGAGAAAAAACATGAGATGTCACCCTCGCCACGAGATGAGGCCAGATTCCCCTGCACTGCGTGCAGTGCAATTCTGTGTTGCACATCACACATGAAAGGAACCTTGATTTCCTTGATGGCACTCCAGAGAAACCCCAAGAACAGTGATTCAAACTAAAGGGATCCTGAGGTCACTGTAGCAACATGAAAGAACTCCGTGGACCAAAAATCAACTCGAGATGAGAGGTTAGTCCTTGGCTTCGACTCCAGTGGAATACCACCTTACCACAAGCACCTCAAGAGGAGGCTTCTCTCAGCTCTAGGTATGTGAGAGGGACCCTGAGTTTGCGGCCTCAAGTGGAATGGACACCGCGATGCCCTGACTCAAAATCAGGACGGGTATCCCTGCAGTGACATGAATGCAGGCTCGTCTTGCATCTCCCAACGAAAGGATGTCTGAATCCCCTGTGGAGATGGCAGAGAAAGATCTAGTTAACCACCTCATCGCGACCGTAGGCCTCACATCCTTTGAAAACTCCAGAGGTACCCGGAGATCAGTGCCTCCAAAGGAGACGATGCCTGACTCCTCGTGAAACTTGATAGGAGTCCCAGGATTCCTGTGGCACGTGGAAAGGGACCCTTGGTCTCCCGCCTCAGCTGGAGAGGCGTCCCAGTTGCCCTGCCAAGCCTCGAGGAGAATCCCGAGTAGTCCCTCGCAACTAGGCAGGAGTCCTGACGTCGCTGAACAAACACGTGTTTGATTCAGTTTCATTATCCTCATATTTTTCACTCCTTTACATGCTCCTCATATTTTTGACTCCTTTTCATGCTCGTCATATTTTTCTCACCTTTTCTGCTCCTCATATTTTTGACACCTTTTCATGCTCCTCATATTTTTCAGACCGTTTCATGCTCCTCTTATTTTTCTCAGCTTTTCATGCTTCTCATATATTTCACACTTTTCATGCTCCTCATATTTTTCACACCGTTTCATGCTCCTCATATTTTTCATACAGATTCATGCTCCTCATATTTTTCACACCTTTACATGATCCTCATGTTTTTGACAGCTTTTCATGCTCTTCATATTCTTCACACCTTTTCATGCTGCTCATATTTTTTACATCTTTTCATGCACTACATATTTTTCAGACCTTTTCATGCTCCTCGTATTTTTCAGACCTTTTCATGTTCCTCGTATTTTTCAGACCTTTTCATGCTGCTCGTTTTTTCACACCTCTTCATGCTCCTCGTACTTTTCACACCTTTTCAGGCTCCTCGTATTTTTCACTCTTTTTCATGCTCACATATTTTTCAGACAGTTTCAGGCTCCTCATAATTTTCACACCTTTTCATGCTCCTCATATTTTTCCCTCCTTTTCATGCCCTTCGTATTTTTCACAACTTTTCATGCGATTCATATTTTCACACCGTTTCCTGCTCCTTATATATTTGACACCTTTTCATGCTCCTCATATTTTTCAGACCGTTTCATGCTCCTCATATATTTCAGACTGTTTCATGCTCCTCATATTTTTCAGACCGTTTCATGCTCCTCATATTTTTCACACCTTTTCAAGCTCCTAATATTTTCAAAACTTTTCATGCTCTTCATATTTTTCACACCGTTTCATGCTCCTCATATTTTTCATACAGTTTGATGCGCCTCATATTTTTCAAACCGTTTCATGCTCCTCATATTTTTTCAGACCGTTTCATGCTCCTCATATTTTTTCAGACCGTTTCATGCTCCACTTATTTTTCAGACCTTTTCATGCTCCTCATATTTTTAAGACGTTTTCATACTCCTCATAATTTTCACACCTTTTCATGCTCTTCATATTTTTGACACCTTTTCATGCTCTTCATATTTTTCACACCTTTTCATTCTCCTCATATTTTTGACACCTTTTCATGCTCTTCATATTTTTCACACCTTTTCATTCTCCTCATATTTTTGACACCTGTTCATGTTCTACACATTTTTTAGACCTTTTCATGTGCCTCGTACTTTTCACACTTTTTCATGCTCTTCATATTTTTCACACCTTTTCATGCTCCTCGTATTTTTCACAACTTATCATGCTCCTCGTATTTTTTCACAACTTTTCATCCTCCTCATATTTTTCACACCTTTTCATGCTCTTGATATTTTTCACACCGTTTCATGCTCCTCATATTTTTTATACAAATTCATGCTCCTCTTATTTTTCAACCTTTATATGCTACTCATATTTTTGACACCTTTTCATGCTCTTGATATTTTTCACACCTTTTCATGCCCTTCGTGTTTTTCACATCTTTCATGCTCTTGATATTTTTCACACCTTAGCATGCCATTCGTGTTTTTCACACATTTCAATGCTCTTCATATTTTTTACATCTTTTCATGATCCTCATATTTTTCACACCTTTTCATTCTCTACATATTTTTCAGACCTTTTCATGCTCGTCGTATTTTTCTGACGTCTTCAAGCTCTTCGTATTTTTCAAACCTTTTCATGCTCTTCGTGTTTTTCACACCTTTTCCTGCTCTTCGAACTTTTCAGGCTGTTTCATGTTCTTGATATTTTTCACACCTTTTCATGCTCCTCATATTTTTCACACCTTTTCATGCTCCTCGTATATTTCAGACCTTTTCATGCTTCTCGTATTTTGCAGACCTTTTCATGCTCTTCGTACTTTTCACACCTTTTCATGCTCTTCGTGTTTTTCACACCTTTTCATGCTCTTCGTATACTTCCCACCGTTTCATGCTCGTCATATTTTTCACACCTTTTCATGCTCTTCATATTTTTCAGACTTTTTCATTCTCTTGATATTTTTCACGCTTTTGCATGCCCTTCGTGTTTTTCACACATTTCATGCTCTTCATAATTTTTACACCCTTTCATGCTCCTCATATTTTTCACACCTTTTCATGCTCTTTATATTTTTCAGACCTTTTCATGCTTTTTATATTTTTCACAGCTTTTCATGCTCTTCGTGTTTTTCCCACCTTTTCATGCTCTCATATTTTTCAGACATTTTCATGCTTCTCGTACTTTTCACACCTTTTCATGCTCCTAGTATTTTTCACACCTTTTCATGCTCCTGGTATTTTTCACATCTTTTCATGCTCTTCGTATTTTTCACATCTTTTCATGCTCTTTGAATTTTTCATACCTTTTCCTGCTCTTCATATACCTCAGACCTTTTCATGCTCTTGATATTTTTCACACCTTTTCATGCCCTTCGTGTTTTTCACATCTTTCATGCTCTTGATATTATTCACACCTTTGCATTCCCTTCGTGTTTTTCACACATTTCATGCTCTTCATATTTTTTACACCCTTTCATGCTCCTCGTATTTTTCACACCTTTTCATGCTCCTCATATTTTTCACACCGTTTCATGCTCCTCATATTTTTTATACAAATTCCTGCTCCTCTTATTTTTCAATCTTTACATGCTACTCATATTTTTGACACCTTTTCATGCTCTTCATATTTTTGACACCTTTTCATGCTCCCCATATTTTTGACACTTTTTCATGCTCTACATATTTTTCAGACCTTTTCATGCTCGTCGAATTTTTCAGACGTCTTCATGATCCTCGTATTTTTCAGACCTTTTCATGCTCCTCGTATTTTTCACAACTTTTGATGCTCTTCGTATTTGTCACACCTTTTCAAGCTCTTCATATTTTTCACACCTTTTCCTGCTCTTTGTGTTTTTCACACCTTTTCAGGCTCTTCATATTTTTCACACCTTTTCATGCTCTTCTTATTTTCCACACTTTTACATGCTCTGCATGTTTTTCACACCTTTTCAGGCTCTTCGTATTTTTCACACCTTTTCATGCTCTTCATATTTTTGACACGTTTTCATGCTTTTCACATTTTTCAGACCTTTTCATGCTCTTGATATTTTTCACAGCTTTCCATGCTTTTCGTGTTTTTCACTCCATTTCATGATCTCGTGTTTTTCAGAGTGTTTCATGCTCCTCATATTTTTCACACCTTTTCATGCTCTTCATATTTTTCACACCGTTTCATCCTCCTCTAATTTTTCATACAGTTTCATGCTCCTCATATTTTTCACACCTTTACATGCTTCTCATATTTTCGACACCTTATAATGCTCCTCATATTTTTGACACCTTATCATGCTCTTCATATTTTTCAGACCTTGTCCTGCTTTTGATAATTTTCACACCTTTTCCTGCTCTTCGAATTTTTCACACCTTTTTATGCTCCTTATATTTTTGAAACCTTTTCATGCTCCTCGTATTTTTCAGAGCTTTTCATGCTCCTCGTATTTTTCTGACCTTTAAATGCTCCTCTTAATTTTCAGATCTTTTCATGCTCCTCATTTTTTCACACCATTTCATGCTCCTCTTATTTTTCACACCATTTCACGCTCCTCATATTTTTCATACCCTTTCATGCTCTTCATATTTTTCACATATTTTCATGCTCCTCCTATTTTACACACCTTTTCATGCTCCTCATATATTTCAAACCATTTCATGCTCCTCAGATTTTTCATACAGTTTAATTCTCCTCATATTTTTCACACCTCTACATGCTCCTCATATTTTTGACACCTTTTCATGCTCTTCATATATTGCAGTCCTTTTCATGCTGCTCGTATTTTTCAGACCTTTTAATGCTCCTCGTACTTTTCAGACCATTTCATGCTCCTCATATTTTTCAGACCTTGTCATGCTCCTCGTATTTTTCAGACATTTTCATTCTCCTCGTATTTTTCAGACGTTTTCATGCTCCATTTATTTATCACACCTTTCATGCTCTTCATATTTTTAACCCTTTTTTGCTCCTCGTATTTTTCAGACCTTTTAATGCTGCTCAGAATTTTCACACCTTTACATGCTCTTCATATTTTTCACACCTTTTCATGTTCCTCGTATTTTTCACACCTTTTCATGCTCCTCGTTTTTTCAGACCATTTCATGCTCCTCGTATTTTTCACACCTTTTCATGCTCCTCGTATTTTTCACACCTTTTCATGCTCCTCGTATATTTCAGACCTTTTCATGCTTCTCGTATTTTGCAGACCTTTTCATGCTGTTCGTATTTTTCAAACCTTTTCATGCTCTTTCGGTTTTTCACACCTTTTCCTGCTCTTCGAATTTTTCAGCCCGTTTCATGCTCTTCATTTTTTCACACCTTTTCCTGCTCTTCGTGTTTTTCACACCTTTTCATGCTCTTCGTATATTTCCCACCGTTTCATGCTCGTCATATTTTTCACACCTTTTCATGCTCTTCACTTTTTTCACACCATTTCATGCTTCACATATTTTTGACAGTTTTTCATGCCCCTCATATTTTTCAGACAGTTTCCTGCTCCTCATATTTTTCAGACCGTTTCATGCGCTTGATATTTTTCACACGTTTTCATGGTCTTCATATTTTTCACACCTTTTCATGCTCCTCATATTTTTCACATCTTTTCATGTCCTCATATTTTTGACACCTTTTAATGTTCTTCCTGTTTTTCAGACCTTTTCATGCTCCTCATATTTTTGACACCTTTTCATGCTCTTCACATTTTTCACACCGTTTCATGCTCCTCATATTTCTGACACCTTTTCATGCTTTTCCTATTTTTCACCCCGTTTCATGCTCCTCATATTTTTCATACAAATTCATGCTTTTCCTATTTTTCACACCTTTAAATGCTCATCATATTTTTGACACCTTTTCATGCTCTTCATATTTTTCACACCTTTTCATGCTCCACATATTTTTGACACCTTTTCATGCTCTTCGTATTTTTCAGACCTTTTCATGCCCCTCATGTATTTCAGATCATTACATGCTCCTTGTATTTTTCAGAACCTTTCATTCTCCTTGCATTTTTCAGACCCTTTCATGCACCTCGTATTTTTCAGACCTTTTCATGCTCCTCTTATTTTTCACACCTTTTCATGCTCCTCGTATTTTTCACAACTTATCATGCTGTTTGTATTTGTCACACCTTTTCAAGCTCTTCGTATTTTTCGGACCTTTTCATGTTCTTCGTGTTTTTCACACCCTTTCAGGCTGTTCTTATTTTTCACACATTTTCATGCTCTTCGTGTTTTTCACACCTTTTCATGCTCTCGTATTTTTCACACCTTTTCAAACTCCTCATATTTTTCACACCTTTTCATGACATTCATATTTTTCACACCTTTTCATCCTCCTCATATTTTTCATAAAGATTCCTGCTCATCATATTTTTCACACCTTTACATGTTACTCATAGTTTTCACACCTTTTCATGCTCTTCATATTTTACACACCTTTTCATTCTCCTCATATTTTTGACACCTTTTCATGCTCCTCATATTTTTCAGACCTTTTCATGCTCCTCGTACTTTTAAGACGTTTTCATACTCCTCATAATTTTCACACCTTTTCATGCTCTTCATATTTGTCACGCCGTTTCATGCTCCTCATATTTTTCATTCAGATTCATGCTCCTCATATTTTCACACCTTTACATGCTCCTCATATTTTTGACACCTTTTCATGCTCTTCATATTTTTCACACCTTTTCATTCTCCTCATATTTTTGACACCTGTTCATGCTCTACATATTTTTCAGACCTTTTCATGCACCTCGTATTTTTAAGATGTTTTCATGCTCCTCGTATTTTCGCCCTTTTCATGCTCCTCATACTTTTCACACTTTTTCATGCTATTCATATTTTTCACACCTTTTCATGCTCATCGTATTTTTCACAACTTTTCATGCTCCTCGTATTTTTCACAACTTTTCATGCTCCTCGTATTTGTCACACCTTTTCATGCTCTTCTTATTTTCCACACTTTTACATGCTCTGCATGTTTTTCACACCTTTTCATGCTCTTCTTATTTTTCACATTTTTTCATGCTCTTCATATTTTTCACACCTTTTCATGCTCTCGTATTTTTTAGACATTTTAATGCTCCTTGTACTTTTCATACCTTTTCATGCTCCTCGTATTTTTCAGACCTTTTCATGCTCCTCGTATTTTTCACAACTTTACCTGCTCTTCATATTTGTCACACCTTTTCAAGCTCTTCGTATTTTTCACACCTTTTCATGCTCCTCGATTTTCTCACAAGTTTTCGTGCTCTTCATATTTTTCACACCTTTCGTGCTCTTCGTATTTTTCAGACCTCTTCATGCTCCTCATATTTTTCAGACCTTTTCATGCTCCTCGTATTATTCACACCTTTTCATGCTCCTCGTATTTTTCATACCTTTTTATGCTCATCATATTTCTCAGATCTTTTCATGCTCTTTGCATTTTTTACTCCTTTTCATGCTCCTCGTATTTTTCATACCTTTTTATGCTCATCCTATTTCTCAGACCTCTTGATGCTCTTCGTATTTTTCACTCCTTTTCATGCTCCTCGTATTTTTCACACCTTTTCGTGATCCGTGTATATTTCACACCTTTTCGTGGTCCTCATATATTTCAGATATTTTCGTGTTCATCATATTTTTCAGACCTTTTCATGCTCTTCATACTTTTCACACCTTTTCATGCCCTTCTTGTTTTTCAGAATTTTCATGCTCCTCATATTTTTCAGACCATTTCATGCTCCTCGTATTTTTCACACCTTTTCATGCTCCTAGTATTTTCCACACCTCCTCATGCTCGTATTTTTCACAACTTTTCATGCTCCTCGTATTTTTCACACCTTTTCATGATCCTCGTATTTTTCACACCTTTTCAGGCTCTTCATATTTTTCAGACCTTTTCGTGCTCTTCATATTTTTCACGCCTTTTCATGCTGTTCATATTTCTCAGACCTTTTAATGCTCTTCATATTTTTCACACTTTTCAGTCTCTTCATGTTTTTGAGACATTTTCATGCTCCTCATATTTTTCAGACCTTTTCATGCTCCTCGTATTTTTCACACCTTTTCATGCTCCTCGTATTTTTGACACCTTTTCATGCTCCTCGTATTTTTTCAGACCTTTTCATGCTCCTCGTATTTATCAGACCTTTTTTATGCTCCTCCTCTTTCTCAGACCTTTTCACGCTCCAAACATTTTTACTGCTTTTCATGCTCCTCGTATTTTTCATGGCTTTAATGCTCCTCGTATTTTTCACAACTTTTCATGCTCCTCGTATATTTCACACCTGTTTGTGCTCGTCCTATTTTTCACACCTTTTCGTGCTCTTCACATTTTTCAGACTTTATCATGCTCCTCATATTTTTCAGACCTTTTTATGCTCCTCGTAGTTTTCACACCTTTTCATGTTCCTCGTATTTGTCAGACCTTTTCATGCTCCTCATATTTCTCAGACCTTTTCATGCTCCTCGTATTTTTCATACATTTTCAGGCTCCTCGTGTTTTTCAGAACTGTTCATGCTCTTCATATTTTTCAGACCTTTTCATGCTTTTCATAATTTTCAGACTTTTTCATGCTCGTCGTATTTTTCGCACCTTTTCATGCTCCTCGTATTTTTCACAGCGTTTCTTGCTTCTCGTGTTGTTCACATATTTTCGTGATCCTTGTATTTTTCATACCTTTTCATGGTCCTCGTATTTTTCACACCTTTTCATGCTCCGCGTAATTTTCACACTTTTTCCTGCTCCTCATATTTTTCACACGTTTTCGGGATCTTCATATTTTCCAGACCGTTTCATGCTGCTCGTATTTTTCAGACCTTTTTATGCTCCTCCTATTTCTCAGACCTTTTCATGCTCTTCACATTTTTAAGTGCTTTTCATGCTCCTTGTATTTTTCACGTCTTTTCATGCTCCTCGTATTTTGCACACCTTTTCATGCTCCTCGTATTTTTCAGGCCTTTTCATGCTCCTCCTATTTTGCACACATTTTCATGCTCCTCGTACTTTTCACACCTTATCATGCTCCTCGTATTTTTCACACCTTTTCAGGCTCCTCGTATTTTTCACACTTTATCATGGTCCTCGTATTTTTCAAACTTTTTTCACGCTCTTCTTATTTTTGACACTTTTTCATGCTGCTTGTATTTTTCACACTATGTCATGCTCTTCGTATTTTTCAGACGTTTTCATGCTCTTCATATTTTGCACACCTTTTCACGCTCTTCGTATTTTTGACACCTTTTCATGCTCCTCGTATTTTTCACACCTTTTCATGCTCCTCGTATTTTTCACAAATTTTCATGCTCCTCGTATTTTTCACACCTTTTCACGCTCTTCATATTTTTCACACCTTTTCATGCTGTTCATATTATTTCACACATATTCATGCTCCTAGTATTTTTTCAGACCTTTTCATACTCCTCATCGTTTTCACCCTTAATATGCTCCTCGTATTTTTCAGACGTTTTCATGCTCCTCGTTATTTTTCAGACGTTTTCATGCTCTCGTATTTTTCACACCTTTTCATGCTCTTCATATTTTTCCCACATTGTCATGCTCCGCGTATTTTACACACCTTGTCATGCTCCTCGAATTTTTCACACCTTTTCATGCTCTTCATATTTTTCACACCATTTCATGCTCCTCGTATTTTTTCACACCTTTTCATGCTGTTCATAATTTTTTTACACATTGTCATGCTCCGCGTATTTTACACACCTTGTCATGCTCCTCGAACTTTTCACACCTTTTCATGCTCTTCATATTTTTCAGACCTTTTCATGCTCTTCTTATTTTTCACACATTTTCTAGTTCCTCGTATTTTTCAGACCTTCTCATTCTCCTCGTATTTTTCAGACCTTTTCATGCTCCTCGGATTTTTCACAGCTTGTCATGGTCTTCGAACATTTCACAGCTTTTCCTGCTCTTCAAATATTTGACACCTTTTCATGCTCTTCATATTTTTTCACACCTTTTAGTGCTCCATGTATTTTCACACCTTTTCATGCTCCTCGTATTTTTCACACCGTTTCATGCTCCTCGTATTTTTCACAACTTTTCATGCTCCTCGTATTTTTCAGACCTTTTCACGCTCCTCGTATTTTTCAGACCTTTTCATGCTCCTCGTATTTTTCAGACAATTTCACGGCCTTCATATTTTTTCAGACCTTTTCATGCTCTTCATATTTTTCACACCTTTTCATGCTCCTCGTGTTTTTTACACCTCTTCATGCTCATCCTATTTTTCACACCTTTTCCTGATCCTCGTATTTTTCACACCTTTTCATGCTCCTCGTATTTTTCTCACCTTTTCTGCTCCTCGGATTTTCACACGTTTTTGTGATACTCCTATTTTTTCACACCTTTTCGTGTTCCTCATATTTTTCAGACCTTTTCGTGCTCATCATATTTTTAAGACATTTTCATGCTCTTTGTATTTTTCACACCTTTTCAGGCTTTTCGTGTTTTTCAGGCCTTTTCATACTCTTCATATTTTCCGACCTTTTCATGCTTTTCATATTTTTCAGACCTTTTCATGCTCCTTGCATTTTTCAGACCCTATTCATGCTCCTCGTATTTCTCAAACCTTTTCATGCTCTTCATATTTTTCAGACCTTTTCATGCTCTTCATATTTTTCAGACCTTTTCATGCTCTTCATATTTTTCACAACTTTTCATGCTATTCATATTTTTCAGACCTTTTCATGCTCTTCATATTTTTCACAACTTTTCATGCTCTTCATATTTTTCACACCTTTTCATGCTCTTCATAGTTTTCACAACTTTTTCATGCTCTTCATAGTTTTCAGACCCTTTTACATGCTCCTCGTATTTTTCACATCATTTCATGCTCCTCGTATTTTTCACACCTTTTCCTGCTCTTCGATTTTTTTTACACCTTTTCATGATAATCGTATTTTTCGCCACCTTTTCCTGGTCTTCATTACTTTTCACACCTTTTGATGCTCCTCATATTTTTCACAACTTTTCCTGCTCTTTGAATTTTTCACACTTTCTCATGCTCTTCGTATTTTTCACACCTTTTCATGCTCCTCGTATTTTTCACACCTTTTTATGCTCCTCCTATTTCTCAGACATTTTCATGCTCCTATTTTCACACCTTTTCATGCTCCCCCTATTTTTCACACCTTTCGTGCTCTTCATATTTCTCAGACCTTTTCATGCTCCTAATATTTTTAAGACCTTCTGATGCTCCTTGTATTATTCACACCTTTTCGTGTGTTGCTCGTATTTTTCAGACCTATTCGTGCTCTCTTCATATATTTCAGACATTTTAGTGCTCTTTATATTTTTCACACCTTTTCAGGCTCCTCGTGTTTTTCACACGTTTTCATGCTCCTCGTATTATTCAGGACTTTTCATACTCGTGTTTTTCACACCTTTTCATGCTCCTTGTATTTTTCACACACTTTCATTCTCTTCGTATTTTTCAGACGTTTTCAAGCTCCTCGTATTTTCAGAACTTTTCCAGCTCCTCGTGTTTTTCAGACCTTTTCATGCTCCTCCTATTATTCAGGACTTTTCATGCTCCCTCGTATTTTTCACACCTTTTATGCTCGTAGTTTTCACAAGTTTTCATGCTCCTCATATTTTTCACAGCTTTTCATGCTCCTTGTATTTTTCACACCTTTTCGTGCTCCTCGTATTTTTCTCACCTTTTCGTGCTCTTCATATTTTTCAGACATTTTCTTGTTCTTCATATTTTTCACAGCTTTTCATGCTCTTCATATTTTTCAGAACTTTACATGCTCCTCGTATGTTTCAGGTCTTTTTATGCTCCTCCTATTTTTCAGGTCTTTTCATGCTCCTCGTATTTTTGACACGTTTTCATGCTCCTCGTATTTTTTCACACCTTTTCATGCTCCTCGATTTTCTCACAAGTTTTCGTGCTCTTCATATTTTTCACACCTTTCGTGCTCTTCGTATTTTTCAGACCTCTTCATGCTCCTCATATTTTTCAGACCTTTTCATGCTCCTCGTATTATTCACACCTTTTCATGCTCCTCGTATTTTTCATACCTTTTTATGCTCATCATATTTCTCAGATCTTTTCATGCTCTTTGCATTTTTTACTCCTTTTCATGCTCCTCGTATTTTTCATACCTTTTTATGCTCATCCTATTTCTCAGACCTCTTGATGCTCTTCGTATTTTTCACTCCTTTTCATGCTCCTCGTATTTTTCACACCTTTTCGTGATCCGTGTATATTTCACACCTTTTCGTGGTCCTCATATATTTCAGATATTTTCGTGTTCATCATATTTTTCAGACCTTTTCATGCTCTTCATACTTTTCACACCTTTTCATGCCCTTCTTGTTTTTCAGAATTTTCATGCTCCTCATATTTTTCAGACCATTTCATGCTCCTCGTATTTTTCACACCTTTTCATGCTCCTAGTATTTTCCACACCTCCTCATGCTCGTATTTTTCACAACTTTTCATGCTCCTCGTATTTTTCACACCTTTTCATGATCCTCGTATTTTTCACACCTTTTCAGGCTCTTCATATTTTTCAGACCTTTTCGTGCTCTTCATATTTTTCACGCCTTTTCATGCTGTTCATATTTCTCAGACCTTTTAATGCTCTTCATATTTTTCACACTTTTCAGTCTCTTCATGTTTTTGAGACATTTTCATGCTCCTCATATTTTTCAGACCTTTTCATGCTCCTCGTATTTTTCACACCTTTTCATGCTCCTCGTATTTTTGACACCTTTTCATGCTCCTCGTATTTTTTCAGACCTTTTCATGCTCCTCGTATTTATCAGACCTTTTTTTATGCTCCTCCTCTTTCTCAGACCTTTTCACGCTCCAAACATTTTTACTGCTTTTCATGCTCCTCGTATTTTTCATGGCTTTAATGCTCCTCGTATTTTTCACAACTTTTCATGCTCCTCGTATATTTCACACCTGTTTGTGCTCGTCCTATTTTTCACACCTTTTCGTGCTCTTCACATTTTTCAGACTTTATCATGCTCCTCATATTTTTCAGACCTTTTTATGCTCCTCGTAGTTTTCACACCTTTTCATGTTCCTCGTATTTGTCAGACCTTTTCATGCTCCTCATATTTCTCAGACCTTTTCATGCTCCTCGTATTTTTCATACATTTTCAGGCTCCTCGTGTTTTTCAGAACTGTTCATGCTCTACATATTTTTCAGACCTTTTCATGCTTTTCATAATTTTCAGACTTTTTCATGCTCGTCGTATTTTTCGCACCTTTTCATGCTCCTCGTATTTTTCACAGCGTTTCTTGCTTCTCGTGTTGTTCACATATTTTCGTGATCCTTGTATTTTTCATACCTTTTCATGGTCCTCGTATTTTTCACACCTTTTCATGCTCCGCGTAATTTTCACACTTTTTCCTGCTCCTCATATTTTTCACACGTTTCCGGGATCTTCGTATTTTCCAGACCGTTTCATGCTGCTCGTATTTTTCAGACCTTTTTATGCTCCTCCTATTTCTCAGACCTTTTCATGCTCTTCACATTTTTAAGTGCTTTTCATGCTCCTTGTATTTTTCACGTCTTTTCATGCTCCTCGTATTTTGCACACCTTTTCATGCTCCTCGTATTTTTCAGGCCTTTTCATGCTCCTCCTATTTTGCACACATTTTCATGCTCCTCGTACTTTTCACACCTTATCATGCTCCTCGTATTTTTCACACCTTTTCAGGCTCCTCGTATTTTCCACACTTTATCATGGTCCTCGTATTTTTCAAACTTTTTTCACGCTCTTTTTATTTTTGACACTTTTTCATGCTGCTTGTATTTTTCACACTATGTCATGCTCTTCGTATTTTTCAGACGTTTTCATGCTCTTCATATTTTGCACACCTTTTCACGCTCTTCGTATTTTTGACACCTTTTCATGCTCCTCGTATTTTTCACACCTTTTCATGCTCCTCGTATTTTTCACAAATTTTCATGCTCCTCGTATTTTTCACACCTTTTCACGCTTCTCTTATATTTCAGACCTTTTCACGCTCTTCATATTTTTCACACCTTTTCATGCTGTTCATATTATTCACACATATTCATGCTCCTAGTATTTTTCAGACCTTTTCATACTCCTCATCGTTTTCACCCTTAATATGCTCCTCGTATTTTTCAGACGTTTTCATGCTCCTCGTATTTTTCAGACGTTTTCATGCTCCTCGTATTTTTCACACCTTTTCACGCTCTTCATATTTTTCCCACATTGTCATGCTCCGCGTATTTTACACACCTTGTCATGCTCCTCGAATTTTTCACACCTTTTCATGCTCTTCATATTTTTCACACCATTTCATGCTCCTCGTATTTTTCACACCTTTTCATGCTGTTCATATTTTTTACACATTGTCATGCTCCGCGTATTTTACACACCTTGTCATGCTCCTCGAACTTTTCACACCTTTTCATGCTCTTCATATTTTTCAGACCTTTTCATGCTCTTCTTATTTTTCACACATTTTCTAGTTCCTCGTATTTTTCAGACCTTCTCATTCTCCTCGTATTTTTCAGACCTTTTCATGCTCCTCGGATTTTTCACAGCTTGTCATGGTCTTCGAACATTTCACAGCTTTTCCTGCTCTTCAAATATTTGACACCTTTTCATGCTCTTCATATTTTTCACACCTTTTAGTGCTCCATGTATTTTTCACACCTTTTCATGCTCCTCGTATTTTTCACACCGTTTCATGCTCCTCGTATTTTTCACAACTTTTCATGCTCCTCGTATTTTTCAGACCTTTTCACGCTCCTCGTATTTTTCAGACCTTTTCATGCTCCTCGTATTTTTCAGACAATTTCACGGCCTTCATATTTTTCAGACCTTTTCATGCTCTTCATATTTTTCACACCTTTTCATGCTCCTCGTGTTTTTTTACACCTCTTCATGCTCATCCTATTTTTCACACCTTTTCCTGATCCTCGTATTTTTCACACCTTTTCATGCTCCTCGTATTTTTCTCACCTTTTCTGCTCCTCGGATTTTCACACGTTTTTGTGATACTCCTATTTTTCACACCTTTTCGTGTTCCTCATATTTTTCAGACCTTTTCGTGCTCATCATATTTTTAAGACATTTTCATGCTCTTTGTATTTTTCACACCTTTTCAGGCTTTTCGTGTTTTTCAGGCCTTTTCATACTCTTCATATTTTTCCGACCTTTTCATGCTTTTCATATTTTTCAGACCTTTTCATGCTCCTTGCATTTTTCAGACCTATTCATGCTCCTCGTATTTCTCAAACCTTTTCATGCTCTTCATATTTTTCAGACCTTTTCATGCTCTTCATATTTTTCAGACCTTTTCATGCTCTTCATATTTTTCACAACTTTTCATGCTATTCATATTTTTCAGACCTTTTCATGCTCTTCATATTTTTCACAACTTTTCATGCTCTTCATATTTTTCACACCTTTTCATGCTCTTCATAGTTTTCACAACTTTTCATGCTCTTCATAGTTTTCAGACCTTTACATGCTCCTCGTATTTTTCACATCATTTCATGCTCCTCGTATTTTTCACACCTTTTCCTGCTCTTCGATTTTTTTACACCTTTTCATGATAATCGTATTTTTCGCACCTTTTCCTGGTCTTCATACTTTTCACACCTTTTGATGCTCCTCATATTTTTCACAACTTTTCCTGCTCTTTGAATTTTTCACACTTTCTCATGCTCTTCGTATTTTTCACACCTTTTCATGCTCCTCGTATTTTTCAGACCTTTTTATGCTCCTCCTATTTCTCAGACATTTTCATGCTCCTATTTTCACACCTTTTCATGCTCCCCCTATTTTTCACACCTTTCGTGCTCTTCATATTTCTCAGACCTTTTCATGCTCCTAATATTTTTAAGACCTTCTGATGCTCCTTGTATTATTCACACCTTTTCGTGTTGCTCGTATTTTTCAGACCTATTCGTGCTCTTCATATATTTCAGACATTTTAGTGCTCTTTATATTTTTCACACCTTTTCAGGCTCCTCGTGTTTTTCACACGTTTTCATGCTCCTCGTATTATTCAGGACTTTTCATACTCGTGTTTTTCACACCTTTTCATGCTCCTTGTATTTTTCACACACTTTCATTCTCTTCGTATTTTTCAGACGTTTTCAAGCTCCTCGTATTTTTCAGAACTTTTCCAGCTCCTCGTGTTTTTCAGACCTTTTCATGCTCCTCCTATTATTCAGGACTTTTCATGCTCCTCGTATTTTTCACACCTTTTATGCTCGTAGTTTTCACAAGTTTTCATGCTCCTCATATTTTTCACAGCTTTTCATGCTCCTTGTATTTTTCACACCTTTTCGTGCTCCTCGTATTTTTCTCACCTTTTCGTGCTCTTCATATTTTTCAGACATTTTCTTGTTCTTCATATTTTTCACAGCTTTTCATGCTCTTCATATTTTTCAGAACTTTACATGCTCCTCGTATGTTTCAGGTCTTTTTATGCTCCTCCTATTTTTCAGGTCTTTTCATGCTCCTCGTATTTTTCACACCTTTTCATGCTCCTCGTATTTTTCACACCTTTTCATGCTCCTCGATTTTCTCACAAGTTTTCGTGCTCTTCATATTTTTCACACCTTTCGTGCTCTTCGTATTTTTCAGACCTCTTCATGCTCCTCATATTTTTCAGACCTTTTCATGCTCCTCGTATTATTCACACCTTTTCATGCTCCTCGTATTTTTCATACCTTTTTATGCTCATCATATTTCTCAGATCTTTTCATGCTCTTTGCATTTTTTACTCCTTTTCATGCTCCTCGTATTTTTCATACCTTTTTATGCTCATCCTATTTCTCAGACCTCTTGATGCTCTTCGTATTTTTCACTCCTTTTCATGCTCCTCGTATTTTTCACACCTTTTCGTGATCCGTGTATATTTCACACCTTTTCGTGGTCCTCATATATTTCAGATATTTTCGTGTTCATCATATTTTTCAGACCTTTTCATGCTCTTCATACTTTTCACACCTTTTCATGCCCTTCTTGTTTTTCAGAATTTTCATGCTCCTCATATTTTTCAGACCATTTCATGCTCCTCGTATTTTTCACACCTTTTCATGCTCCTAGTATTTTCCACACCTCCTCATGCTCGTATTTTTCACAACTTTTCATGCTCCTCGTATTTTTCACACCTTTTCATGATCCTCGTATTTTTCACACCTTTTCAGGCTCTTCATATTTTTCAGACCTTTTCGTGCTCTTCATATTTTTCACGCCTTTTCATGCTGTTCATATTTCTCAGACCTTTTAATGCTCTTCATATTTTTCACACTTTTCAGTCTCTTCATGTTTTTGAGACATTTTCATGCTCCTCATATTTTTCAGACCTTTTCATGCTCCTCGTATTTTTCACACCTTTTCATGCTCCTCGTATTTTTGACACCTTTTCATGCTCCTCGTATTTTTTCAGACCTTTTCATGCTCCTCGTATTTATCAGACCTTTTTTTATGCTCCTCCTCTTTCTCAGACCTTTTCACGCTCCAAACATTTTTACTGCTTTTCATGCTCCTCGTATTTTTCATGGCTTTAATGCTCCTCGTATTTTTCACAACTTTTCATGCTCCTCGTATATTTCACACCTGTTTGTGCTCGTCCTATTTTTCACACCTTTTCGTGCTCTTCACATTTTTCAGACTTTATCATGCTCCTCATATTTTTCAGACCTTTTTATGCTCCTCGTAGTTTTCACACCTTTTCATGTTCCTCGTATTTGTCAGACCTTTTCATGCTCCTCATATTTCTCAGACCTTTTCATGCTCCTCGTATTTTTCATACATTTTCAGGCTCCTCGTGTTTTTCAGAACTGTTCATGCTCTACATATTTTTCAGACCTTTTCATGCTTTTCATAATTTTCAGACTTTTTCATGCTCGTCGTATTTTTCGCACCTTTTCATGCTCCTCGTATTTTTCACAGCGTTTCTTGCTTCTCGTGTTGTTCACATATTTTCGTGATCCTTGTATTTTTCATACCTTTTCATGGTCCTCGTATTTTTCACACCTTTTCATGCTCCGCGTAATTTTCACACTTTTTCCTGCTCCTCATATTTTTCACACGTTTCCGGGATCTTCGTATTTTCCAGACCGTTTCATGCTGCTCGTATTTTTCAGACCTTTTTATGCTCCTCCTATTTCTCAGACCTTTTCATGCTCTTCACATTTTTAAGTGCTTTTCATGCTCCTTGTATTTTTCACGTCTTTTCATGCTCCTCGTATTTTGCACACCTTTTCATGCTCCTCGTATTTTTCAGGCCTTTTCATGCTCCTCCTATTTTGCACACATTTTCATGCTCCTCGTACTTTTCACACCTTATCATGCTCCTCGTATTTTTCACACCTTTTCAGGCTCCTCGTATTTTCCACACTTTATCATGGTCCTCGTATTTTTCAAACTTTTTTCACGCTCTTCTTATTTTTGACACTTTTTCATGCTGCTTGTATTTTTCACACTATGTCATGCTCTTCGTATTTTTCAGACGTTTTCATGCTCTTCATATTTTGCACACCTTTTCACGCTCTTCGTATTTTTGACACCTTTTCATGCTCCTCGTATTTTTCACACCTTTTCATGCTCCTCGTATTTTTCACAAATTTTCATGCTCCTCGTATTTTTCACACCTTTTCACGCTTCTCTTATATTTCAGACCTTTTCACGCTCTTCATATTTTTCACACCTTTTCATGCTGTTCATATTATTCACACATATTCATGCTCCTAGTATTTTTCAGACCTTTTCATACTCCTCATCGTTTTCACCCTTAATATGCTCCTCGTATTTTTCAGACGTTTTCATGCTCCTCGTATTTTTCAGACGTTTTCATGCTCCTCGTATTTTTCACACCTTTTCACGCTCTTCATATTTTTCCCACATTGTCATGCTCCGCGTATTTTACACACCTTGTCATGCTCCTCGAATTTTTCACACCTTTTCATGCTCTTCATATTTTTCACACCATTTCATGCTCCTCGTATTTTTCACACCTTTTCATGCTGTTCATATTTTTTACACATTGTCATGCTCCGCGTATTTTACACACCTTGTCATGCTCCTCGAACTTTTCACACCTTTTCATGCTCTTCATATTTTTCAGACCTTTTCATGCTCTTCTTATTTTTCACACATTTTCTAGTTCCTCGTATTTTTCAGACCTTCTCATTCTCCTCGTATTTTTCAGACCTTTTCATGCTCCTCGGATTTTTCACAGCTTGTCATGGTCTTCGAACATTTCACAGCTTTTCCTGCTCTTCAAATATTTGACACCTTTTCATGCTCTTCATATTTTTCACACCTTTTAGTGCTCCATGTATTTTTCACACCTTTTCATGCTCCTCGTATTTTTCACACCGTTTCATGCTCCTCGTATTTTTCACAACTTTTCATGCTCCTCGTATTTTTCAGACCTTTTCACGCTCCTCGTATTTTTCAGACCTTTTCATGCTCCTCGTATTTTTCAGACAATTTCACGGCCTTCATATTTTTCAGACCTTTTCATGCTCTTCATATTTTTCACACCTTTTCATGCTCCTCGTGTTTTTTACACCTCTTCATGCTCATCCTATTTTTCACACCTTTTCCTGATCCTCGTATTTTTCACACCTTTTCATGCTCCTCGTATTTTTCTCACCTTTTCTGCTCCTCGGATTTTCACACGTTTTTGTGATACTCCTATTTTTCACACCTTTTCGTGTTCCTCATATTTTTCAGACCTTTTCGTGCTCATCATATTTTTAAGACATTTTCATGCTCTTTGTATTTTTCACACCTTTTCAGGCTTTTCGTGTTTTTCAGGCCTTTTCATACTCTTCATATTTTTCCGACCTTTTCATGCTTTTCATATTTTTCAGACCTTTTCATGCTCCTTGCATTTTTCAGACCTATTCATGCTCCTCGTATTTCTCAAACCTTTTCATGCTCTTCATATTTTTCAGACCTTTTCATGCTCTTCATATTTTTCAGACCTTTTCATGCTCTTCATATTTTTCACAACTTTTCATGCTATTCATATTTTTCAGACCTTTTCATGCTCTTCATATTTTTCACAACTTTTCATGCTCTTCATATTTTTCACACCTTTTCATGCTCTTCATAGTTTTCACAACTTTTCATGCTCTTCATAGTTTTCAGACCTTTACATGCTCCTCGTATTTTTCACATCATTTCATGCTCCTCGTATTTTTCACACCTTTTCCTGCTCTTCGATTTTTTTACACCTTTTCATGATAATCGTATTTTTCGCACCTTTTCCTGGTCTTCATACTTTTCACACCTTTTGATGCTCCTCATATTTTTCACAACTTTTCCTGCTCTTTGAATTTTTCACACTTTCTCATGCTCTTCGTATTTTTCACACCTTTTCATGCTCCTCGTATTTTTCAGACCTTTTTATGCTCCTCCTATTTCTCAGACATTTTCATGCTCCTATTTTCACACCTTTTCATGCTCCCCCTATTTTTCACACCTTTCGTGCTCTTCATATTTCTCAGACCTTTTCATGCTCCTAATATTTTTAAGACCTTCTGATGCTCCTTGTATTATTCACACCTTTTCGTGTTGCTCGTATTTTTCAGACCTATTCGTGCTCTTCATATATTTCAGACATTTTAGTGCTCTTTATATTTTTCACACCTTTTCAGGCTCCTCGTGTTTTTCACACGTTTTCATGCTCCTCGTATTATTCAGGACTTTTCATACTCGTGTTTTTCACACCTTTTCATGCTCCTTGTATTTTTCACACACTTTCATTCTCTTCGTATTTTTCAGACGTTTTCAAGCTCCTCGTATTTTTCAGAACTTTTCCAGCTCCTCGTGTTTTTCAGACCTTTTCATGCTCCTCCTATTATTCAGGACTTTTCATGCTCCTCGTATTTTTCACACCTTTTATGCTCGTAGTTTTCACAAGTTTTCATGCTCCTCATATTTTTCACAGCTTTTCATGCTCCTTGTATTTTTCACACCTTTTCGTGCTCCTCGTATTTTTCTCACCTTTTCGTGCTCTTCATATTTTTCAGACATTTTCTTGTTCTTCATATTTTTCACAGCTTTTCATGCTCTTCATATTTTTCAGAACTTTACATGCTCCTCGTATGTTTCAGGTCTTTTTATGCTCCTCCTATTTTTCAGGTCTTTTCATGCTCCTCGTATTTTTGACACGTTTTCATGCTCCTCGTATTTTTCACACCTTTTCATGCTCCTCGATTTTCTCACAAGTTTTCGTGCTCTTCATATTTTTCACACCTTTCGTGCTCTTCGTATTTTTCAGACCTCTTCATGCTCCTCATATTTTTCAGACCTTTTCATGCTCCTCGTATTATTCACACCTTTTCATGCTCCTCGTATTTTTCATACCTTTTTATGCTCATCATATTTCTCAGATCTTTTCATGCTCTTTGCATTTTTTACTCCTTTTCATGCTCCTCGTATTTTTCATACCTTTTTATGCTCATCCTATTTCTCAGACCTCTTGATGCTCTTCGTATTTTTCACTCCTTTTCATGATCCTCGTATTTTTCACACCTTTTCGTGATCCGTGTATATTTCACACCTTTTCGTGGTCCTCATATATTTCAGATATTTTCGTGTTCATCATATTTTTCAGACCTTTTCATGCTCTTCATACTTTTCACACCTTTTCATGCCCTTCTTGTTTTTCAGAATTTTCATGCTCCTCATATTTTTCAGACCATTTCATGCTCCTCGTATTTTTCACACCTTTTCATGCTCCTCGTATTTTTCACACCTTTTCGTGATCCGTGTATATTTCACACCTTTTCGTGGTCCTCATATATTTCAGATATTTTCGTGTTCATCATATTTTTCAGACCTTTTCATGCTCTTCATACTTTTCACACCTTTTCATGCCCTTCTTGTTTTTCAGAATTTTCATGCTCCTCATATTTTTCAGACCATTTCATGCTCCTCGTATTTTTCACACCTTTTCATGCTCCTAGTATTTTCCACACCTCCTCATGCTCGTATTTTTCACAACTTTTCATGCTCCTCGTATTTTTCACACCTTTTCATGATCCTCGTATTTTTCACACCTTTTCAGGCTCTTCATATTTTTCAGACCTTTTCGTGCTCTTCATATTTTTCACGCCTTTTCATGCTGTTCATATTTCTCAGACCTTTTCATGCTCTTCATATTTTTCACACTTTTCAGTCTCTTCATGTTTTTGAGACATTTTCATGCTCCTCATATTTTTCAGACCTTTTCATGCTCCTCGTATTTTTCACACCTTTTCATGCTCCTCGTATTTTTGACACCTTTTCATGCTCCTCGTATTTTTTCAGACCTTTTCATGCTCCTCGTATTTATCAGACCTTTTTTTATGCTCCTCCTCTTTCTCAGACCTTTTCACGCTCCAAACATTTTTACTGCTTTTCATGCTCCTCGTATTTTTCATGGCTTTAATGCTCCTCGTATTTTTCACAACTTTTCATGCTCCTCGTATATTTCACACCTGTTTGTGCTCGTCCTATTTTTCACACCTTTTCGTGCTCTTCACATTTTTCAGACTTTATCATGCTCCTCATATTTTTCAGACCTTTTTATGCTCCTCGTAGTTTTCACACCTTTTCATGTTCCTCGTATTTGTCAGACCTTTTCATGCTCCTCATATTTCTCAGACCTTTTCATGCTCCTCGTATTTTTCATACATTTTCAGGCTCCTCGTGTTTTTCAGAACTGTTCATGCTCTACATATTTTTCAGACCTTTTCATGCTTTTCATAATTTTCAGACTTTTTCATGCTCGTCGTATTTTTCGCACCTTTTCATGCTCCTCGTATTTTTCACAGCGTTTCTTGCTTCTCGTGTTGTTCACATATTTTCGTGATCCTTGTATTTTTCATACCTTTTCATGGTCCTCGTATTTTTCACACCTTTTCATGCTCCGCGTAATTTTCACACTTTTTCCTGCTCCTCATATTTTTCACACGTTTCCGGGATCTTCGTATTTTCCAGACCGTTTCATGCTGCTCGTATTTTTCAGACCTTTTTATGCTCCTCCTATTTCTCAGACCTTTTCATGCTCTTCACATTTTTAAGTGCTTTTCATGCTCCTTGTATTTTTCACGTCTTTTCATGCTCCTCGTATTTTGCACACCTTTTCATGCTCCTCGTATTTTTCAGGCCTTTTCATGCTCCTCCTATTTTGCACACATTTTCATGCTCCTCGTACTTTTCACACCTTATCATGCTCCTCGTATTTTTCACACCTTTTCAGGCTCCTCGTATTTTCCACACTTTATCATGGTCCTCGTATTTTTCAAACTTTTTTCACGCTCTTCTTATTTTTGACACTTTTTCATGCTGCTTGTATTTTTCACACTATGTCATGCTCTTCGTATTTTTCAGACGTTTTCATGCTCTTCATATTTTGCACACCTTTTCACGCTCTTCGTATTTTTGACACCTTTTCATGCTCCTCGTATTTTTCACACCTTTTCATGCTCCTCGTATTTTTCACAAATTTTCATGCTCCTCGTATTTTTCACACCTTTTCACGCTTCTCTTATATTTCAGACCTTTTCACGCTCTTCATATTTTTCACACCTTTTCATGCTGTTCATATTATTCACACATATTCATGCTCCTAGTATTTTTCAGACCTTTTCATACTCCTCATCGTTTTCACCCTTAATATGCTCCTCGTATTTTTCAGACGTTTTCATGCTCCTCGTATTTTTCAGACGTTTTCATGCTCCTCGTATTTTTCACACCTTTTCATGCTCTTCATATTTTTCCCACATTGTCATGCTCCGCGTATTTTACACACCTTGTCATGCTCCTCGAATTTTTCACACCTTTTCATGCTCTTCATATTTTTCACACCTTTTCATGCTCCTCGTATTTTTCACACCTTTTCATGCTGTTCATATTTTTTACACATTGTCATGCTCTGCGTATTTTACACACCTTGTCATGCTCCTCGAACTTTTCACACCTTTTCATGCTCTTCATATTTTTCAGACCTTTTCATGCTCTTCTTATTTTTCACACATTTTCTAGTTCCTCGTATTTTTCAGACCTTCTCATTCTCCTCGTATTTTTCAGACCTTTTCATGCTCCTCGGATTTTTCACAGCTTGTCATGGTCTTCGAACATTTCACAGCTTTTCCTGCTCTTCAAATATTTGACACCTTTTCATGCTCTTCATATTTTTCACACCTTTTAGTGCTCCATGTATTTTTCACACCTTTTCATGCTCCTCGTATTTTTCACACCGTTTCATGCTCCTCGTATTTTTCACAACTTTTCATGCTCCTCGTATTTTTCAGACCTTTTCACGCTCCTCGTATTTTTCAGACCTTTTCATGCTCCTCGTATTTTTCAGACAATTTCACGGCCTTCATATTTTTCAGACCTTTTCATGCTCTTCATATTTTTCACACCTTTTCATGCTCCTCGTGTTTTTTACACCTCTTCATGCTCATCCTATTTTTCACACCTTTTCCTGATCCTCGTATTTTTCACACCTTTTCATGCTCCTCGTATTTTTCTCACCTTTTCTGCTCCTCGGATTTTCACACGTTTTTGTGATACTCCTATTTTTCACACCTTTTCGTGTTCCTCATATTTTTCAGACCTTTTCGTGCTCATCATATTTTTAAGACATTTTCATGCTCTTTGTATTTTTCACACCTTTTCAGGCTTTTCGTGTTTTTCAGGCCTTTTCATACTCTTCATATTTTTCCGACCTTTTCATGCTTTTCATATTTTTCAGACCTTTTCATGCTCCTTGCATTTTTCAGACCTATTCATGCTCCTCGTATTTCTCAAACCTTTTCATGCTCTTCATATTTTTCAGACCTTTTCATGCTCTTCATATTTTTCAGACCTTTTCATGCTCTTCATATTTTTCACAACTTTTCATGCTATTCATATTTTTCAGACCTTTTCATGCTCTTCATATTTTTCACAACTTTTCATGCTCTTCATATTTTTCACACCTTTTCATGCTCTTCATAGTTTTCACAACTTTTCATGCTCTTCATAGTTTTCAGACCTTTACATGCTCCTCGTATTTTTCACATCATTTCATGCTCCTCGTATTTTTCACACCTTTTCCTGCTCTTCGATTTTTTTACACCTTTTCATGATAATCGTATTTTTCGCACCTTTTCCTGGTCTTCATACTTTTCACACCTTTTGATGCTCCTCATATTTTTCACAACTTTTCCTGCTCTTTGAATTTTTCACACTTTCTCATGCTCTTCGTATTTTTCACACCTTTTCATGCTCCTCGTATTTTTCAGACCTTTTTATGCTCCTCCTATTTCTCAGACATTTTCATGCTCCTATTTTCACACCTTTTCATGCTCCCCCTATTTTTCACACCTTTCGTGCTCTTCATATTTCTCAGACCTTTTCATGCTCCTAATATTTTTAAGACCTTCTGATGCTCCTTGTATTATTCACACCTTTTCGTGTTGCTCGTATTTTTCAGACCTATTCGTGCTCTTCATATATTTCAGACATTTTAGTGCTCTTTATATTTTTCACACCTTTTCAGGCTCCTCGTGTTTTTCACACGTTTTCATGCTCCTCGTATTATTCAGGACTTTTCATACTCGTGTTTTTCACACCTTTTCATGCTCCTTGTATTTTTCACACACTTTCATTCTCTTCGTATTTTTCAGACGTTTTCAAGCTCCTCGTATTTTTCAGAACTTTTCCAGCTCCTCGTGTTTTTCAGACCTTTTCATGCTCCTCCTATTATTCAGGACTTTTCATGCTCCTCGTATTTTTCACACCTTTTATGCTCGTAGTTTTCACAAGTTTTCATGCTCCTCATATTTTTCACAGCTTTTCATGCTCCTTGTATTTTTCACACCTTTTCGTGCTCCTCGTATTTTTCTCACCTTTTCGTGCTCTTCATATTTTTCAGACATTTTCTTGTTCTTCATATTTTTCACAGCTTTTCATGCTCTTCATATTTTTCAGAACTTTACATGCTCCTCGTATGTTTCAGGTCTTTTTATGCTCCTCCTATTTTTCAGGTCTTTTCATGCTCCTCGTATTTTTGACACGTTTTCATGCTCCTCGTATTTTTCACACCTTTTCATGCTCCTCGATTTTCTCACAAGTTTTCGTGCTCTTCATATTTTTCACACCTTTCGTGCTCTTCGTATTTTTCAGACCTCTTCATGCTCCTCATATTTTTCAGACCTTTTCATGCTCCTCGTATTATTCACACCTTTTCATGCTCCTCGTATTTTTCATACCTTTTTATGCTCATCATATTTCTCAGATCTTTTCATGCTCTTTGCATTTTTTACTCCTTTTCATGCTCCTCGTATTTTTCATACCTTTTTATGCTCATCCTATTTCTCAGACCTCTTGATGCTCTTCGTATTTTTCACTCCTTTTCATGCTCCTCGTATTTTTCACACCTTTTCGTGATCCGTGTATATTTCACACCTTTTCGTGGTCCTCATATATTTCAGATATTTTCGTGTTCATCATATTTTTCAGACCTTTTCATGCTCTTCATACTTTTCACACCTTTTCATGCCCTTCTTGTTTTTCAGAATTTTCATGCTCCTCATATTTTTCAGACCATTTCATGCTCCTCGTATTTTTCACACCTTTTCATGCTCCTAGTATTTTCCACACCTCCTCATGCTCGTATTTTTCACAACTTTTCATGCTCCTCGTATTTTTCACACCTTTTCATGATCCTCGTATTTTTCACACCTTTTCAGGCTCTTCATATTTTTCAGACCTTTTCGTGCTCTTCATATTTTTCACGCCTTTTCATGCTGTTCATATTTCTCAGACCTTTTAATGCTCTTCATATTTTTCACACTTTTCAGTCTCTTCATGTTTTTGAGACATTTTCATGCTCCTCATATTTTTCAGACCTTTTCATGCTCCTCGTATTTTTCACACCTTTTCATGCTCCTCGTATTTTTGACACCTTTTCATGCTCCTCGTATTTTTTCAGACCTTTTCATGCTCCTCGTATTTATCAGACCTTTTTTTATGCTCCTCCTCTTTCTCAGACCTTTTCACGCTCCAAACATTTTTACTGCTTTTCATGCTCCTCGTATTTTTCATGGCTTTAATGCTCCTCGTATTTTTCACAACTTTTCATGCTCCTCGTATATTTCACACCTGTTTGTGCTCGTCCTATTTTTCACACCTTTTCGTGCTCTTCACATTTTTCAGACTTTATCATGCTCCTCATATTTTTCAGACCTTTTTATGCTCCTCGTAGTTTTCACACCTTTTCATGTTCCTCGTATTTGTCAGACCTTTTCATGCTCCTCATATTTCTCAGACCTTTTCATGCTCCTCGTATTTTTCATACATTTTCAGGCTCCTCGTGTTTTTCAGAACTGTTCATGCTCTACATATTTTTCAGACCTTTTCATGCTTTTCATAATTTTCAGACTTTTTCATGCTCGTCGTATTTTTCGCACCTTTTCATGCTCCTCGTATTTTTCACAGCGTTTCTTGCTTCTCGTGTTGTTCACATATTTTCGTGATCCTTGTATTTTTCATACCTTTTCATGGTCCTCGTATTTTTCACACCTTTTCATGCTCCGCGTAATTTTCACACTTTTTCCTGCTCCTCATATTTTTCACACGTTTCCGGGATCTTCGTATTTTCCAGACCGTTTCATGCTGCTCGTATTTTTCAGACCTTTTTATGCTCCTCCTATTTCTCAGACCTTTTCATGCTCTTCACATTTTTAAGTGCTTTTCATGCTCCTTGTATTTTTCACGTCTTTTCATGCTCCTCGTATTTTGCACACCTTTTCATGCTCCTCGTATTTTTCAGGCCTTTTCATGCTCCTCCTATTTTGCACACATTTTCATGCTCCTCGTACTTTTCACACCTTATCATGCTCCTCGTATTTTTCACACCTTTTCAGGCTCCTCGTATTTTCCACACTTTATCATGGTCCTCGTATTTTTCAAACTTTTTTCACGCTCTTCTTATTTTTGACACTTTTTCATGCTGCTTGTATTTTTCACACTATGTCATGCTCTTCGTATTTTTCAGACGTTTTCATGCTCTTCATATTTTGCACACCTTTTCACGCTCTTCGTATTTTTGACACCTTTTCATGCTCCTCGTATTTTTCACACCTTTTCATGCTCCTCGTATTTTTCACAAATTTTCATGCTCCTCGTATTTTTCACACCTTTTCACGCTTCTCTTATATTTCAGACCTTTTCACGCTCTTCATATTTTTCACACCTTTTCATGCTGTTCATATTATTCACACATATTCATGCTCCTAGTATTTTTCAGACCTTTTCATACTCCTCATCGTTTTCACCCTTAATATGCTCCTCGTATTTTTCAGACGTTTTCATGCTCCTCATATTTTTCAGACGTTTTCATGCTCCTCGTATTTTTCACACCTTTTCATGCTCCTCATATTTTTCCCACATTGTCATGCTCCGCGTATTTTACACACCTTGTCATGCTCCTCGAATTTTTCACACCTTTTCATGCTCTTCATATTTTTCACACCATTTCATGCTCCTCGTATTTTTCACACCTTTTCATGCTGTTCATATTTTTTACACATTGTCATGCTCCTCGTATTTTTCACACCTTGTCATGCTCCTCGAACTTTTCACACCTTTTCATGCTCTTCATATTTTTCAGACCTTTTCATGCTCTTCTTTTTTTTCACACATTTTCTAGTTCCTCGTATTTTTCAGACCTTCTCATTCTCCTCGTATTTTTCAGACCTTTTCATGCTCCTCGGATTTTTCACAGCTTGTCATGGTCTTCGAACATTTCACAGCTTTTCCTGCTCTTCAAATATTTGACACCTTTTCATGCTCTTCATATTTTTCACACCTTTTAGTGCTCCATGTATTTTTCACACCTTTTCATGCTCCTCGTATTTTTCACACCGTTTCATGCTCCTCGTATTTTTCACAACTTTTCATGCTCCTCGTATTTTTCAGACCTTTTCACGCTCCTCGTATTTTTCAGACCTTTTCATGCTCCTCGTATTTTTCAGACAATTTCACGGCCTTCATATTTTTCAGACCTTTTCATGCTCTTCATATTTTTCACACCTTTTCATGCTCCTCGTGTTTTTTACACCTCTTCATGCTCATCCTATTTTTCACACCTTTTCCTGATCCTCGTATTTTTCACACCTTTTCATGCTCCTCGTATTTTTCTCACCTTTTCTGCTCCTCGGATTTTCACACGTTTTTGTGATACTCCTATTTTTCACACCTTTTCGTGTTCCTCATATTTTTCAGACCTTTTCGTGCTCATCATATTTTTAAGACATTTTCATGCTCTTTGTATTTTTCACACCTTTTCAGGCTTTTCGTGTTTTTCAGGCCTTTTCATACTCTTCATATTTTTCCGACCTTTTCATGCTTTTCATATTTTTCAGACCTTTTCATGCTCCTTGCATTTTTCAGACCTATTCATGCTCCTCGTATTTCTCAAACCTTTTCATGCTCTTCATATTTTTCAGACCTTTTCATGCTCTTCATATTTTTCAGACCTTTTCATGCTCTTCATATTTTTCACAACTTTTCATGCTATTCATATTTTTCAGACCTTTTCATGCTCTTCATATTTTTCACAACTTTTCATGCTCTTCATATTTTTCACACCTTTTCATGCTCTTCATAGTTTTCACAACTTTTCATGCTCTTCATAGTTTTCAGACCTTTACATGCTCCTCGTATTTTTCACATCATTTCATGCTCCTCGTATTTTTCACACCTTTTCCTGCTCTTCGATTTTTTTACACCTTTTCATGATAATCGTATTTTTCGCACCTTTTCCTGGTCTTCATACTTTTCACACCTTTTGATGCTCCTCATATTTTTCACAACTTTTCCTGCTCTTTGAATTTTTCACACTTTCTCATGCTCTTCGTATTTTTCACACCTTTTCATGCTCCTCGTATTTTTCAGACCTTTTTATGCTCCTCCTATTTCTCAGACATTTTCATGCTCCTATTTTCACACCTTTTCATGCTCCCCCTATTTTTCACACCTTTCGTGCTCTTCATATTTCTCAGACCTTTTCATGCTCCTAATATTTTTAAGACCTTCTGATGCTCCTTGTATTATTCACACCTTTTCGTGTTGCTCGTATTTTTCAGACCTATTCGTGCTCTTCATATATTTCAGACATTTTAGTGTTCTTTATATTTTTCACACCTTTTCAGGCTCCTCGTGTTTTTCACACGTTTTCATGCTCCTCGTATTATTCAGGACTTTTCATACTCGTGTTTTTCACACCTTTTCATGCTCCTTGTATTTTTCACACACTTTCATTCTCTTCGTATTTTTCAGACGTTTTCAAGCTCCTCGTATTTTTCAGAACTTTTCCAGCTCCTCGTGTTTTTCAGACCTTTTCATGCTCCTCCTATTATTCAGGACTTTTCATGCTCCTCGTATTTTTCACACCTTTTATGCTCGTAGTTTTCACAAGTTTTCATGCTCCTCATATTTTTCACAGCTTTTCATGCTCCTTGTATTTTTCACACCTTTTCGTGCTCCTCGTATTTTTCTCACCTTTTCGTGCTCTTCATATTTTTCAGACATTTTCTTGTTCTTCATATTTTTCACAGCTTTTCATGCTCTTCATATTTTTCAGAACTTTACATGCTCCTCGTATGTTTCAGGTCTTTTTATGCTCCTCCTATTTTTCAGGTCTTTTCATGCTCCTCGTATTTTTGACACGTTTTCATGCTCCTCGTATTTTTCACACCTTTTCATGCTCCTCGATTTTCTCACAAGTTTTCGTGCTCTTCATATTTTTCACACCTTTCGTGCTCTTCGTATTTTTCAGACCTCTTCATGCTCCTCATATTTTTCAGACCTTTTCATGCTCCTCGTATTATTCACACCTTTTCATGCTCCTCGTATTTTTCATACCTTTTTATGCTCATCATATTTCTCAGATCTTTTCATGCTCTTTGCATTTTTTACTCCTTTTCATGCTCCTCGTATTTTTCATACCTTTTTATGCTCATCCTATTTCTCAGACCTCTTGATGCTCTTCGTATTTTTCACTCCTTTTCATGCTCCTCGTATTTTTCACACCTTTTCGTGATCCGTGTATATTTCACACCTTTTCGTGGTCCTCATATATTTCAGATATTTTCGTGTTCATCATATTTTTCAGACCTTTTCATGCTCTTCATACTTTTCACACCTTTTCATGCCCTTCTTGTTTTTCAGAATTTTCATGCTCCTCATATTTTTCAGACCATTTCATGCTCCTCGTATTTTTCACACCTTTTCATGCTCCTAGTATTTTCCACACCTCCTCATGCTCGTATTTTTCACAACTTTTCATGCTCCTCGTATTTTTCACACCTTTTCATGATCCTCGTATTTTTCACACCTTTTCAGGCTCTTCATATTTTTCAGACCTTTTCGTGCTCTTCATATTTTTCACGCCTTTTCATGCTGTTCATATTTCTCAGACCTTTTAATGCTCTTCATATTTTTCACACTTTTCAGTCTCTTCATGTTTTTGAGACATTTTCATGCTCCTCATATTTTTCAGACCTTTTCATGCTCCTCGTATTTTTCACACCTTTTCATGCTCCTCGTATTTTTGACACCTTTTCATGCTCCTCGTATTTTTTCAGACCTTTTCATGCTCCTCGTATTTATCAGACCTTTTTTATGCTCCTCCTCTTTCTCAGACCTTTTCACGCTCCAAACATTTTTACTGCTTTTCATGCTCCTCGTATTTTTCATGGCTTTAATGCTCCTCGTATTTTTCACAACTTTTCATGCTCCTCGTATATTTCACACCTGTTTGTGCTCGTCCTATTTTTCACACCTTTTCGTGCTCTTCACATTTTTCAGACTTTATCATGCTCCTCATATTTTTCAGACCTTTTTATGCTCCTCGTAGTTTTCACACCTTTTCATGTTCCTCGTATTTGTCAGACCTTTTCATGCTCCTCATATTTCTCAGACCTTTTCATGCTCCTCGTATTTTTCATACATTTTCAGGCTCCTCGTGTTTTTCAGAACTGTTCATGCTCTACATATTTTTCAGACCTTTTCATGCTTTTCATAATTTTCAGACTTTTTCATGCTCGTCGTATTTTTCGCACCTTTTCATGCTCCTCGTATTTTTCACAGCGTTTCTTGCTTCTCGTGTTGTTCACATATTTTCGTGATCCTTGTATTTTTCATACCTTTTCATGGTCCTCGTATTTTTCACACCTTTTCATGCTCCGCGTAATTTTCACACTTTTTCCTGCTCCTCATATTTTTCACACGTTTCCGGGATCTTCGTATTTTCCAGACCGTTTCATGCTGCTCGTATTTTTCAGACCTTTTTATGCTCCTCCTATTTCTCAGACCTTTTCATGCTCTTCACATTTTTAAGTGCTTTTCATGCTCCTTGTATTTTTCACGTCTTTTCATGCTCCTCGTATTTTGCACACCTTTTCATGCTCCTCGTATTTTTCAGGCCTTTTCATGCTCCTCCTATTTTGCACACATTTTCATGCTCCTCGTACTTTTCACACCTTATCATGCTCCTCGTATTTTTCACACCTTTTCAGGCTCCTCGTATTTTCCACACTTTATCATGGTCCTCGTATTTTTCAAACTTTTTTCACGCTCTTCTTATTTTTGACACTTTTTCATGCTGCTTGTATTTTTCACACTATGTCATGCTCTTCGTATTTTTCAGACGTTTTCATGCTCTTCATATTTTGCACACCTTTTCACGCTCTTCGTATTTTTGACACCTTTTCATGCTCCTCGTATTTTTCACACCTTTTCATGCTCCTCGTATTTTTCACAAATTTTCATGCTCCTCGTATTTTTCACACCTTTTCACGCTTCTCTTATATTTCAGACCTTTTCACGCTCTTCATATTTTTCACACCTTTTCATGCTGTTCATATTATTCACACATATTCATGCTCCTAGTATTTTTCAGACCTTTTCATACTCCTCATCGTTTTCACCCTTAATATGCTCCTCGTATTTTTCAGACGTTTTCATGCTCCTCATATTTTTCAGACGTTTTCATGCTCCTCGTATTTTTCACACCTTTTCATGCTCTTCATATTTTTCCCACATTGTCATGCTCCGCGTATTTTACACACCTTGTCATGCTCCTCGAATTTTTCACACCTTTTCATGCTCTTCATATTTTTCACACCATTTCATGCTCCTCGTATTTTTCACACCTTTTCATGCTGTTCATATTTTTTACACATTGTCATGCTCCGCGTATTTTACACACCTTGTCATGCTCCTCGAACTTTTCACACCTTTTCATGCTCTTCATATTTTTCAGACCTTTTCATGCTCTTCTTTTTTTTCACACATTTTCTAGTTCCTCGTATTTTTCAGACCTTCTCATTCTCCTCATATTTTTCAGACCTTTTCATGCTCCTCGGATTTTTCACAGCTTGTCATGGTCTTCGAACATTTCACAGCTTTTCCTGCTCTTCAAATATTTGACACCTTTTCATGCTCTTCATATTTTTCACACCTTTTAGTGCTCCATGTATTTTTCACAGCTTTTCATGCTCCTCGTATTTTTCACACCGTTTCATGCTCCTCGTATTTTTCACAACTTTTCATGCTCCTCGTATTTTTCAGACCTTTTCACGCTCCTCGTATTTTTCAGACCTTTTCATGCTCCTCGTATTTTTCAGACAATTTCACGGCCTTCATATTTTTCAGACCTTTTCATGCTCTTCATATTTTTCACACCTTTTCATGCTCCTCGTGTTTTTTACACCTCTTCATGCTCATCCTATTTTTCACACCTTTTCCTGATCCTCGTATTTTTCACACCTTTTCATGCTCCTCGTATTTTTCTCACCTTTTCTGCTCCTCGGATTTTCACACGTTTTTGTGATACTCCTATTTTTCACACCTTTTCGTGTTCCTCATATTTTTCAGACCTTTTCGTGCTCATCATATTTTTAAGACATTTTCATGCTCTTTGTATTTTTCACACCTTTTCAGGCTTTTCGTGTTTTTCAGGCCTTTTCATACTCTTCATATTTTTCCGACCTTTTCATGCTTTTCATATTTTTCAGACCTTTTCATGCTCCTTGCATTTTTCAGACCTATTCATGCTCCTCGTATTTCTCAAACCTTTTCATGCTCTTCATATTTTTCAGACCTTTTCATGCTCTTCATATTTTTCAGACCTTTTCATGCTCTTCATATTTTTCACAACTTTTCATGCTATTCATATTTTTCAGACCTTTTCATGCTCTTCATATTTTTCACAACTTTTCATGCTCTTCATATTTTTCACACCTTTTCATGCTCTTCATAGTTTTCACAACTTTTCATGCTCTTCATAGTTTTCAGACCTTTACATGCTCCTCGTATTTTTCACACCATTTCATGCTCCTCGTATTTTTCACACCTTTTCCTGCTCTTCGTTTTTTTTACACCTTTTCATGATAATCGTATTTTTCGCACCTTTTCCTGGTCTTCATACTTTTCACACCTTTTGATGCTCCTCATATTTTTCACAACTTTTCCTGCTCTTTGAATTTTTCACACTTTCTCATGCTCTTCGTATTTTTCACACCTTTTCATGCTCCTCGTATTTTTCACACCTTTTTATGCTCCTCCTATTTCTCAGACATTTTCATGCTCCTATTTTCACACCTTTTCATGCTCCCCCTATTTTTCACACCTTTCGTGCTCTTCATATTTCTCAGACCTTTTCATGCTCCTAATATTTTTAAGACCTTCTGATGCTCCTTGTATTATTCACACCTTTTCGTGTTGCTCGTATTTTTCAGACCTATTCGTGCTCTTCATATATTTCAGACATTTTAGTGCTCTTTATATTTTTCACACCTTTTCAGGCTCCTCGTGTTTTTCACACGTTTTCATGCTCCTCGTATTATTCAGGACTTTTCATACTCGTGTTTTTCACACCTTTTCATGCTCCTTGTATTTTTCACACACTTTCATTCTCTTCGTATTTTTCAGACGTTTTCAAGCTCCTCGTATTTTTCAGAACTTTTCCAGCTCCTCGTGTTTTTCAGACCTTTTCATGCTCCTCCTATTATTCAGGACTTTTCATGCTCCTCGTATTTTTCACACCTTTTATGCTCGTAGTTTTCACAAGTTTTCATGCTCCTCATATTTTTCACAGCTTTTCATGCTCCTTGTATTTTTCACACCTTTTCGTGCTCCTCGTATTTTTCTCACCTTTTCGTGCTCTTCATATTTTTCAGACATTTTCTTGTTCTTCATATTTTTCACAGCTTTTCATGCTCTTCATATTTTTCAGAACTTTACATGCTCCTCGTATGTTTCAGGTCTTTTTATGCTCCTCCTATTTTTCAGGTCTTTTCATGCTCCTCGTATTTTTGACACGTTTTCATGCTCCTCGTATTTTTCACACCTTTTCATGCTCCTCGATTTTCTCACAAGTTTTCGTGCTCTTCATATTTTTCACACCTTTCGTGCTCTTCGTATTTTTCAGACCTCTTCATGCTCCTCATATTTTTCAGACCTTTTCATGCTCCTCGTATTATTCACACCTTTTCATGCTCCTCGTATTTTTCATACCTTTTTATGCTCATCATATTTCTCAGATCTTTTCATGCTCTTTGCATTTTTTACTCCTTTTCATGCTCCTCGTATTTTTCATACCTTTTTATGCTCATCCTATTTCTCAGACCTCTTGATGCTCTTCGTATTTTTCACTCCTTTTCATGCTCCTCGTATTTTTCACACCTTTTCGTGATCCGTGTATATTTCACACCTTTTCGTGGTCCTCATATATTTCAGATATTTTCGTGTTCATCATATTTTTCAGACCTTTTCATGCTCTTCATACTTTTCACACCTTTTCATGCCCTTCTTGTTTTTCAGAATTTTCATGCTCCTCATATTTTTCAGACCATTTCATGCTCCTCGTATTTTTCACACCTTTTCATGCTCCTAGTATTTTCCACACCTCCTCATGCTCGTATTTTTCACAACTTTTCATGCTCCTCGTATTTTTCACACCTTTTCATGATCCTCGTATTTTTCACACCTTTTCAGGCTCTTCATATTTTTCAGACCTTTTCGTGCTCTTCATATTTTTCACGCCTTTTCATGCTGTTCATATTTCTCAGACCTTTTAATGCTCTTCATATTTTTCACACTTTTCAGTCTCTTCATGTTTTTGAGACATTTTCATGCTCCTCATATTTTTCAGACCTTTTCATGCTCCTCGTATTTTTCACACCTTTTCATGCTCCTCATATTTCTCAGACCTTTTCATGCTCCTCGTATTTTTCATACATTTTCAGGCTCCTCGTGTTTTTCAGAACTGTTCATGCTCTACATATTTTTCAGACCTTTTCATGCTTTTCATAATTTTCAGACTTTTTCATGCTCGTCGTATTTTTCGCACCTTTTCATGCTCCTCGTATTTTTCACAGCGTTTCTTGCTTCTCGTGTTGTTCACATATTTTCGTGATCCTTGTATTTTTCATACCTTTTCATGGTCCTCGTATTTTTCACACCTTTTCATGCTCCGCGTAATTTTCACACTTTTTCCTGCTCCTCATATTTTTCACACGTTTCCGGGATCTTCGTATTTTCCAGACCGTTTCATGCTGCTCGTATTTTTCAGACCTTTTTATGCTCCTCCTATTTCTCAGACCTTTTCATGCTCTTCACATTTTTAAGTGCTTTTCATGCTCCTTGTATTTTTCACGTCTTTTCATGCTCCTCGTATTTTGCACACCTTTTCATGCTCCTCGTATTTTTCAGGCCTTTTCATGCTCCTCCTATTTTGCACACATTTTCATGCTCCTCGTACTTTTCACACCTTATCATGCTCCTCGTATTTTTCACACCTTTTCAGGCTCCTCGTATTTTCCACACTTTATCATGGTCCTCGTATTTTTCAAACTTTTTTCACGCTCTTCTTATTTTTGACACTTTTTCATGCTGCTTGTATTTTTCACACTATGTCATGCTCTTCGTATTTTTCAGACGTTTTCATGCTCTTCATATTTTGCACACCTTTTCACGCTCTTCGTATTTTTGACACCTTTTCATGCTCCTCGTATTTTTCACACCTTTTCATGCTCCTCGTATTTTTCACAAATTTTCATGCTCCTCGTATTTTTCACACCTTTTCACGCTTCTCTTATATTTCAGACCTTTTCACGCTCTTCATATTTTTCACACCTTTTCATGCTGTTCATATTATTCACACATATTCATGCTCCTAGTATTTTTCAGACCTTTTCATACTCCTCATCGTTTTCACCCTTAATATGCTCCTCGTATTTTTCAGACGTTTTCATGCTCCTCATATTTTTCAGACGTTTTCATGCTCCTCGTATTTTTCACACCTTTTCATGCTCTTCATATTTTTCCCACATTGTCATGCTCCGCGTATTTTACACACCTTGTCATGCTCCTCGAATTTTTCACACCTTTTCATGCTCTTCATATTTTTCACACCATTTCATGCTCCTCGTATTTTTCACACCTTTTCATGCTGTTCATATTTTTTACACATTGTCATGCTCCGCGTATTTTACACACCTTGTCATGCTCCTCGAACTTTTCACACCTTTTCATGCTCTTCATATTTTTCACACCTTTTCATGCTCTTCTTTTTTTTCACACATTTTCTAGTTCCTCGTATTTTTCAGACCTTCTCATTCTCCTCGTATTTTTCAGACCTTTTCATGCTCCTCGGATTTTTCACAGCTTGTCATGGTCTTCGAACATTTCACAGCTTTTCCTGCTCTTCAAATATTTGACACCTTTTCATGCTCTTCATATTTTTCACACCTTTTAGTGCTCCATGTATTTTTCACACCTTTTCATGCTCCTCGTATTTTTCACACCGTTTCATGCTCCTCGTATTTTTCACAACTTTTCATGCTCCTCGTATTTTTCAGACCTTTTCACGCTCCTCGTATTTTTCAGACCTTTTCATGCTCCTCGTATTTTTCAGACAATTTCACGGCCTTCATATTTTTCAGACCTTTTCATGCTCTTCATATTTTTCACACCTTTTCATGCTCCTCGTGTTTTTTACACCTCTTCATGCTCATCCTATTTTTCACACCTTTTCCTGATCCTCGTATTTTTCACACCTTTTCATGCTCCTCGTATTTTTCTCACCTTTTCTGCTCCTCGGATTTTCACACGTTTTTGTGATACTCCTATTTTTCACACCTTTTCGTGTTCCTCATATTTTTCAGACCTTTTCGTGCTCATCATATTTTTAAGACATTTTCATGCTCTTTGTATTTTTCACACCTTTTCAGGCTTTTCGTGTTTTTCAGGCCTTTTCATACTCTTCATATTTTTCCGACCTTTTCATGCTTTTCATATTTTTCAGACCTTTTCATGCTCCTTGCATTTTTCAGACCTATTCATGCTCCTCGTATTTCTCAAACCTTTTCATGCTCTTCATATTTTTCAGACCTTTTCATGCTCTTCATATTTTTCAGACCTTTTCATGCTCTTCATATTTTTCACAACTTTTCATGCTATTCATATTTTTCAGACCTTTTCATGCTCTTCATATTTTTCACAACTTTTCATGCTCTTCATATTTTTCACACCTTTTCATGCTCTTCATAGTTTTCACAACTTTTCATGCTCTTCATAGTTTTCAGACCTTTACATGCTCCTCGTATTTTTCACATCATTTCATGCTCCTCGTATTTTTCACACCTTTTCCTGCTCTTCGATTTTTTTACACCTTTTCATGATAATCGTATTTTTCGCACCTTTTCCTGGTCTTCATACTTTTCACACCTTTTGATGCTCCTCATATTTTTCACAACTTTTCCTGCTCTTTGAATTTTTCACACTTTCTCATGCTCTTCGTATTTTTCACACCTTTTCATGCTCCTCGTATTTTTCAGACCTTTTTATGCTCCTCCTATTTCTCAGACATTTTCATGCTCCTATTTTCACACCTTTTCATGCTCCCCCTATTTTTCACACCTTTCGTGCTCTTCATATTTCTCAGACCTTTTCATGCTCCTAATATTTTTAAGACCTTCTGATGCTCCTTGTATTATTCACACCTTTTCGTGTTGCTCGTATTTTTCAGACCTATTCGTGCTCTTCATATATTTCAGACATTTTAGTGCTCTTTATATTTTTCACACCTTTTCAGGCTCCTCGTGTTTTTCACACGTTTTCATGCTCCTCGTATTATTCAGGACTTTTCATACTCGTGTTTTTCACACCTTTTCATGCTCCTTGTATTTTTCACACACTTTCATTCTCTTCGTATTTTTCAGACGTTTTCAAGCTCCTCGTATTTTTCAGAACTTTTCCAGCTCCTCGTGTTTTTCAGACCTTTTCATGCTCCTCCTATTATTCAGGACTTTTCATGCTCCTCGTATTTTTCACACCTTTTATGCTCGTAGTTTTCACAAGTTTTCATGCTCCTCATATTTTTCACAGCTTTTCATGCTCCTTGTATTTTTCACACCTTTTCGTGCTCCTCGTATTTTTCTCACCTTTTCGTGCTCTTCATATTTTTCAGACATTTTCTTGTTCTTCATATTTTTCACAGCTTTTCATGCTCTTCATATTTTTCAGAACTTTACATGCTCCTCGTATGTTTCAGGTCTTTTTATGCTCCTCCTATTTTTCAGGTCTTTTCATGCTCCTCGTATTTTTGACACGTTTTCATGCTCCTCGTATTTTTCACACCTTTTCATGCTCCTCGATTTTCTCACAAGTTTTCGTGCTCTTCATATTTTTCACACCTTTCGTGCTCTTCGTATTTTTCAGACCTCTTCATGCTCCTCATATTTTTCAGACCTTTTCATGCTCCTCGTATTATTCACACCTTTTCATGCTCCTCGTATTTTTCATACCTTTTTATGCTCATCATATTTCTCAGATCTTTTCATGCTCTTTGCATTTTTTACTCCTTTTCATGCTCCTCGTATTTTTCATACCTTTTTATGCTCATCCTATTTCTCAGACCTCTTGATGCTCTTCGTATTTTTCACTCCTTTTCATGCTCCTCGTATTTTTCACACCTTTTCGTGATCCGTGTATATTTCACACCTTTTCGTGGTCCTCATATATTTCAGATATTTTCGTGTTCATCATATTTTTCAGACCTTTTCATGCTCTTCATACTTTTCACACCTTTTCATGCCCTTCTTGTTTTTCAGAATTTTCATGCTCCTCATATTTTTCAGACCATTTCATGCTCCTCGTATTTTTCACACCTTTTCATGCTCCTAGTATTTTCCACACCTCCTCATGCTCGTATTTTTCACAACTTTTCATGCTCCTCGTATTTTTCACACCTTTTCATGATCCTCGTATTTTTCACACCTTTTCAGGCTCTTCATATTTTTCAGACCTTTTCGTGCTCTTCATATTTTTCACGCCTTTTCATGCTGTTCATATTTCTCAGACCTTTTAATGCTCTTCATATTTTTCACACTTTTCAGTCTCTTCATGTTTTTGAGACATTTTCATGCTCCTCATATTTTTCAGACCTTTTCATGCTCCTCGTATTTTTCACACCTTTTCATGCTCCTCGTATTTTTGACACCTTTTCATGCTCCTCGTATTTTTTCAGACCTTTTCATGCTCCTCGTATTTATCAGACCTTTTTTATGCTCCTCCTCTTTCTCAGACCTTTTCACGCTCCAAACATTTTTACTGCTTTTCATGCTCCTCGTATTTTTCATGGCTTTAATGCTCCTCGTATTTTTCACAACTTTTCATGCTCCTCGTATATTTCACACCTGTTTGTGCTCGTCCTATTTTTCACACCTTTTCGTGCTCTTCACATTTTTCAGACTTTATCATGCTCCTCATATTTTTCAGACCTTTTTATGCTCCTCGTAGTTTTCACACCTTTTCATGTTCCTCGTATTTGTCAGACCTTTTCATGCTCCTCATATTTCTCAGACCTTTTCATGCTCCTCGTATTTTTCATACATTTTCAGGCTCCTCGTGTTTTTCAGAACTGTTCATGCTCTACATATTTTTCAGACCTTTTCATGCTTTTCATAATTTTCAGACTTTTTCATGCTCGTCGTATTTTTCGCACCTTTTCATGCTCCTCGTATTTTTCACAGCGTTTCTTGCTTCTCGTGTTGTTCACATATTTTCGTGATCCTTGTATTTTTCATACCTTTTCATGGTCCTCGTATTTTTCACACCTTTTCATGCTCCGCGTAATTTTCACACTTTTTCCTGCTCCTCATATTTTTCACACGTTTCCGGGATCTTCGTATTTTCCAGACCGTTTCATGCTGCTCGTATTTTTCAGACCTTTTTATGCTCCTCCTATTTCTCAGACCTTTTCATGCTCTTCACATTTTTAAGTGCTTTTCATGCTCCTTGTATTTTTCACGTCTTTTCATGCTCCTCGTATTTTGCACACCTTTTCATGCTCCTCGTATTTTTCAGGCCTTTTCATGCTCCTCCTATTTTGCACACATTTTCATGCTCCTCGTACTTTTCACACCTTATCATGCTCCTCGTATTTTTCACACCTTTTCAGGCTCCTCGTATTTTCCACACTTTATCATGGTCCTCGTATTTTTCAAACTTTTTTCACGCTCTTCTTATTTTTGACACTTTTTCATGCTGCTTGTATTTTTCACACTATGTCATGCTCTTCGTATTTTTCAGACGTTTTCATGCTCTTCATATTTTGCACACCTTTTCACGCTCTTCGTATTTTTGACACCTTTTCATGCTCCTCGTATTTTTCACACCTTTTCATGCTCCTCGTATTTTTCACAAATTTTCATGCTCCTCGTATTTTTCACACCTTTTCACGCTTCTCTTATATTTCAGACCTTTTCACGCTCTTCATATTTTTCACACCTTTTCATGCTGTTCATATTATTCACACATATTCATGCTCCTAGTATTTTTCAGACCTTTTCATACTCCTCATCGTTTTCACCCTTAATATGCTCCTCGTATTTTTCAGACGTTTTCATGCTCCTCGTATTTTTCAGACGTTTTCATGCTCCTCGTATTTTTCACACCTTTTCACGCTCTTCATATTTTTCCCACATTGTCATGCTCCGCGTATTTTACACACCTTGTCATGCTCCTCGAATTTTTCACACCTTTTCATGCTCTTCATATTTTTCACACCATTTCATGCTCCTCGTATTTTTCACACCTTTTCATGCTGTTCATATTTTTTACACATTGTCATGCTCCGCGTATTTTACACACCTTGTCATGCTCCTCGAACTTTTCACACCTTTTCATGCTCTTCATATTTTTCAGACCTTTTCATGCTCTTCTTATTTTTCACACATTTTCTAGTTCCTCGTATTTTTCAGACCTTCTCATTCTCCTCGTATTTTTCAGACCTTTTCATGCTCCTCGGATTTTTCACAGCTTGTCATGGTCTTCGAACATTTCACAGCTTTTCCTGCTCTTCAAATATTTGACACCTTTTCATGCTCTTCATATTTTTCACACCTTTTAGTGCTCCATGTATTTTTCACACCTTTTCATGCTCCTCGTATTTTTCACACCGTTTCATGCTCCTCGTATTTTTCACAACTTTTCATGCTCCTCGTATTTTTCAGACCTTTTCACGCTCCTCGTATTTTTCAGACCTTTTCATGCTCCTCGTATTTTTCAGACAATTTCACGGCCTTCATATTTTTCAGACCTTTTCATGCTCTTCATATTTTTCACACCTTTTCATGCTCCTCGTGTTTTTTACACCTCTTCATGCTCATCCTATTTTTCACACCTTTTCCTGATCCTCGTATTTTTCACACCTTTTCATGCTCCTCGTATTTTTCTCACCTTTTCTGCTCCTCGGATTTTCACACGTTTTTGTGATACTCCTATTTTTCACACCTTTTCGTGTTCCTCATATTTTTCAGACCTTTTCGTGCTCATCATATTTTTAAGACATTTTCATGCTCTTTGTATTTTTCACACCTTTTCAGGCTTTTCGTGTTTTTCAGGCCTTTTCATACTCTTCATATTTTTCCGACCTTTTCATGCTTTTCATATTTTTCAGACCTTTTCATGCTCCTTGCATTTTTCAGACCTATTCATGCTCCTCGTATTTCTCAAACCTTTTCATGCTCTTCATATTTTTCAGACCTTTTCATGCTCTTCATATTTTTCAGACCTTTTCATGCTCTTCATATTTTTCACACCTTTTCATGCTCTTCATATTTTTCAGACCTTTTCATGCTCTTCATATTTTTCACAACTTTTCATGCTCTTCATATTTTTCACACCTTTTCATGCTCTTCATAGTTTTCACAACTTTTCATGCTCTTCATAGTTTTCAGACCTTTACATGCTCCTCGTATTTTTCACATCATTTCATGCTCCTCGTATTTTTCACACCTTTTCCTGCTCTTCGATTTTTTTACACCTTTTCATGATAATCGTATTTTTCGCACCTTTTCCTGGTCTTCATACTTTTCACACCTTTTGATGCTCCTCATATTTTTCACAACTTTTCCTGCTCTTTGAATTTTTCACACTTTCTCATGCTCTTCGTATTTTTCACACCTTTTCATGCTCCTCGTATTTTTCAGACCTTTTTATGCTCCTCCTATTTCTCAGACATTTTCATGCTCCTATTTTCACACCTTTTCATGCTCCCCCTATTTTTCACACCTTTCGTGCTCTTCATATTTCTCAGACCTTTTCATGCTCCTAATATTTTTAAGACCTTCTGATGCTCCTTGTATTATTCACACCTTTTCGTGTTGCTCGTATTTTTCAGACCTATTCGTGCTCTTCATATATTTCAGACATTTTAGTGCTCTTTATATTTTTCACACCTTTTCAGGCTCCTCGTGTTTTTCACACGTTTTCATGCTCCTCGTATTATTCAGGACTTTTCATACTCGTGTTTTTCACACCTTTTCATGCTCCTTGTATTTTTCACACACTTTCATTCTCTTCGTATTTTTCAGACGTTTTCAAGCTCCTCGTATTTTTCAGAACTTTTCCAGCTCCTCGTGTTTTTCAGACCTTTTCATGCTCCTCCTATTATTCAGGACTTTTCATGCTCCTCGTATTTTTCACACCTTTTATGCTCGTAGTTTTCACAAGTTTTCATGCTCCTCATATTTTTCACAGCTTTTCATGCTCCTTGTATTTTTCACACCTTTTCGTGCTCCTCGTATTTTTCTCACCTTTTCGTGCTCTTCATATTTTTCAGACATTTTCTTGTTCTTCATATTTTTCACAGCTTTTCATGCTCTTCATATTTTTCAGAACTTTACATGCTCCTCGTATGTTTCAGGTCTTTTTATGCTCCTCCTATTTTTCAGGTCTTTTCATGCTCCTCGTATTTTTGACACGTTTTCATGCTCCTCGTATTTTTCACACCTTTTCATGCTCCTCGATTTTCTCACAAGTTTTCGTGCTCTTCATATTTTTCACACCTTTCGTGCTCTTCGTATTTTTCAGACCTCTTCATGCTCCTCATATTTTTCAGACCTTTTCATGCTCCTCGTATTATTCACACCTTTTCATGCTCCTCGTATTTTTCATACCTTTTTATGCTCATCATATTTCTCAGATCTTTTCATGCTCTTTGCATTTTTTACTCCTTTTCATGCTCCTCGTATTTTTCATACCTTTTTATGCTCATCCTATTTCTCAGACCTCTTGATGCTCTTCGTATTTTTCACTCCTTTTCATGCTCCTCGTATTTTTCACACCTTTTCGTGATCCGTGTATATTTCACACCTTTTCGTGGTCCTCATATATTTCAGATATTTTCGTGTTCATCATATTTTTCAGACCTTTTCATGCTCTTCATACTTTTCACACCTTTTCATGCCCTTCTTGTTTTTCAGAATTTTCATGCTCCTCATATTTTTCAGACCATTTCATGCTCCTCGTATTTTTCACACCTTTTCATGCTCCTAGTATTTTCCACACCTCCTCATGCTCGTATTTTTCACAACTTTTCATGCTCCTCGTATTTTTCACACCTTTTCATGATCCTCGTATTTTTCACACCTTTTCAGGCTCTTCATATTTTTCAGACCTTTTCGTGCTCTTCATATTTTTCACGCCTTTTCATGCTGTTCATATTTCTCAGACCTTTTAATGCTCTTCATATTTTTCACACTTTTCAGTCTCTTCATGTTTTTGAGACATTTTCATGCTCCTCATATTTTTCAGACCTTTTCATGCTCCTCGTATTTTTCACACCTTTTCATGCTCCTCGTATTTTTGACACCTTTTCATGCTCCTCGTATTTTTTCAGACCTTTTCATGCTCCTCGTATTTATCAGACCTTTTTTATGCTCCTCCTCTTTCTCAGACCTTTTCACGCTCCAAACATTTTTACTGCTTTTCATGCTCCTCGTATTTTTCATGGCTTTAATGCTCCTCGTATTTTTCACAACTTTTCATGCTCCTCGTATATTTCACACCTGTTTGTGCTCGTCCTATTTTTCACACCTTTTCGTGCTCTTCACATTTTTCAGACTTTATCATGCTCCTCATATTTTTCAGACCTTTTTATGCTCCTCGTAGTTTTCACACCTTTTCATGTTCCTCGTATTTGTCAGACCTTTTCATGCTCCTCATATTTCTCAGACCTTTTCATGCTCCTCGTATTTTTCATACATTTTCAGGCTCCTCGTGTTTTTCAGAACTGTTCATGCTCTACATATTTTTCAGACCTTTTCATGCTTTTCATAATTTTCAGACTTTTTCATGCTCGTCGTATTTTTCGCACCTTTTCATGCTCCTCGTATTTTTCACAGCGTTTCTTGCTTCTCGTGTTGTTCACATATTTTCGTGATCCTTGTATTTTTCATACCTTTTCATGGTCCTCGTATTTTTCACACCTTTTCATGCTCCGCGTAATTTTCACACTTTTTCCTGCTCCTCATATTTTTCACACGTTTCCGGGATCTTCGTATTTTCCAGACCGTTTCATGCTGCTCGTATTTTTCAGACCTTTTTATGCTCCTCCTATTTCTCAGACCTTTTCATGCTCTTCACATTTTTAAGTGCTTTTCATGCTCCTTGTATTTTTCACGTCTTTTCATGCTCCTCGTATTTTGCACACCTTTTCATGCTCCTCGTATTTTTCAGGCCTTTTCATGCTCCTCCTATTTTGCACACATTTTCATGCTCCTCGTACTTTTCACACCTTATCATGCTCCTCGTATTTTTCACACCTTTTCAGGCTCCTCGTATTTTCCACACTTTATCATGGTCCTCGTATTTTTCAAACTTTTTTCACGCTCTTCTTATTTTTGACACTTTTTCATGCTGCTTGTATTTTTCACACTATGTCATGCTCTTCGTATTTTTCAGACGTTTTCATGCTCTTCATATTTTGCACACCTTTTCACGCTCTTCGTATTTTTGACACCTTTTCATGCTCCTCGTATTTTTCACACCTTTTCATGCTCCTCGTATTTTTCACAAATTTTCATGCTCCTCGTATTTTTCACACCTTTTCACGCTTCTCTTATATTTCAGACCTTTTCACGCTCTTCATATTTTTCACACCTTTTCATGCTGTTCATATTATTCACACATATTCATGCTCCTAGTATTTTTCAGACCTTTTCATACTCCTCATCGTTTTCACCCTTAATATGCTCCTCGTATTTTTCAGACGTTTTCATGCTCCTCGTATTTTTCAGACGTTTTCATGCTCCTCGTATTTTTCACACCTTTTCACGCTCTTCATATTTTTCCCACATTGTCATGCTCCGCGTATTTTACACACCTTGTCATGCTCCTCGAATTTTTCACACCTTTTCATGCTCTTCATATTTTTCACACCATTTCATGCTCCTCGTATTTTTCACACCTTTTCATGCTGTTCATATTTTTTACACATTGTCATGCTCCGCGTATTTTACACACCTTGTCATGCTCCTCGAACTTTTCACACCTTTTCATGCTCTTCATATTTTTCAGACCTTTTCATGCTCTTCTTATTTTTCACACATTTTCTAGTTCCTCGTATTTTTCAGACCTTCTCATTCTCCTCGTATTTTTCAGACCTTTTCATGCTCCTCGGATTTTTCACAGCTTGTCATGGTCTTCGAACATTTCACAGCTTTTCCTGCTCTTCAAATATTTGACACCTTTTCATGCTCTTCATATTTTTCACACCTTTTAGTGCTCCATGTATTTTTCACACCTTTTCATGCTCCTCGTATTTTTCACACCGTTTCATGCTCCTCGTATTTTTCACAACTTTTCATGCTCCTCGTATTTTTCAGACCTTTTCACGCTCCTCGTATTTTTCAGACCTTTTCATGCTCCTCGTATTTTTCAGACAATTTCACGGCCTTCATATTTTTCAGACCTTTTCATGCTCTTCATATTTTTCACACCTTTTCATGCTCCTCGTGTTTTTTACACCTCTTCATGCTCATCCTATTTTTCACACCTTTTCCTGATCCTCGTATTTTTCACACCTTTTCATGCTCCTCGTATTTTTCTCACCTTTTCTGCTCCTCGGATTTTCACACGTTTTTGTGATACTCCTATTTTTCACACCTTTTCGTGTTCCTCATATTTTTCAGACCTTTTCGTGCTCATCATATTTTTAAGACATTTTCATGCTCTTTGTATTTTTCACACCTTTTCAGGCTTTTCGTGTTTTTCAGGCCTTTTCATACTCTTCATATTTTTCCGACCTTTTCATGCTTTTCATATTTTTCAGACCTTTTCATGCTCCTTGCATTTTTCAGACCTATTCATGCTCCTCGTATTTCTCAAACCTTTTCATGCTCTTCATATTTTTCAGACCTTTTCATGCTCTTCATATTTTTCAGACCTTTTCATGCTCTTCATATTTTTCACACCTTTTCATGCTCTTCATATTTTTCAGACCTTTTCATGCTCTTCATATTTTTCACAACTTTTCATGCTCTTCATATTTTTCACACCTTTTCATGCTCTTCATAGTTTTCACAACTTTTCATGCTCTTCATAGTTTTCAGACCTTTACATGCTCCTCGTATTTTTCACATCATTTCATGCTCCTCGTATTTTTCACACCTTTTCCTGCTCTTCGATTTTTTTACACCTTTTCATGATAATCGTATTTTTCGCACCTTTTCCTGGTCTTCATACTTTTCACACCTTTTGATGCTCCTCATATTTTTCACAACTTTTCCTGCTCTTTGAATTTTTCACACTTTCTCATGCTCTTCGTATTTTTCACACCTTTTCATGCTCCTCGTATTTTTCAGACCTTTTTATGCTCCTCCTATTTCTCAGACATTTTCATGCTCCTATTTTCACACCTTTTCATGCTCCCCCTATTTTTCACACCTTTCGTGCTCTTCATATTTCTCAGACCTTTTCATGCTCCTAATATTTTTAAGACCTTCTGATGCTCCTTGTATTATTCACACCTTTTCGTGTTGCTCGTATTTTTCAGACCTATTCGTGCTCTTCATATATTTCAGACATTTTAGTGCTCTTTATATTTTTCACACCTTTTCAGGCTCCTCGTGTTTTTCACACGTTTTCATGCTCCTCGTATTATTCAGGACTTTTCATACTCGTGTTTTTCACACCTTTTCATGCTCCTTGTATTTTTCACACACTTTCATTCTCTTCGTATTTTTCAGACGTTTTCAAGCTCCTCGTATTTTTCAGAACTTTTCCAGCTCCTCGTGTTTTTCAGACCTTTTCATGCTCCTCCTATTATTCAGGACTTTTCATGCTCCTCGTATTTTTCACACCTTTTATGCTCGTAGTTTTCACAAGTTTTCATGCTCCTCATATTTTTCACAGCTTTTCATGCTCCTTGTATTTTTCACACCTTTTCGTGCTCCTCGTATTTTTCTCACCTTTTCGTGCTCTTCATATTTTTCAGACATTTTCTTGTTCTTCATATTTTTCACAGCTTTTCATGCTCTTCATATTTTTCAGAACTTTACATGCTCCTCGTATGTTTCAGGTCTTTTTATGCTCCTCCTATTTTTCAGGTCTTTTCATGCTCCTCGTATTTTTGACACGTTTTCATGCTCCTCGTATTTTTCACACCTTTTCATGCTCCTCGATTTTCTCACAAGTTTTCGTGCTCTTCATATTTTTCACACCTTTCGTGCTCTTCGTATTTTTCAGACCTCTTCATGCTCCTCATATTTTTCAGACCTTTTCATGCTCCTCGTATTATTCACACCTTTTCATGCTCCTCGTATTTTTCATACCTTTTTATGCTCATCATATTTCTCAGATCTTTTCATGCTCTTTGCATTTTTTACTCCTTTTCATGCTCCTCGTATTTTTCATACCTTTTTATGCTCATCCTATTTCTCAGACCTCTTGATGCTCTTCGTATTTTTCACTCCTTTTCATGCTCCTCGTATTTTTCACACCTTTTCGTGATCCGTGTATATTTCACACCTTTTCGTGGTCCTCATATATTTCAGATATTTTCGTGTTCATCATATTTTTCAGACCTTTTCATGCTCTTCATACTTTTCACACCTTTTCATGCCCTTCTTGTTTTTCAGAATTTTCATGCTCCTCATATTTTTCAGACCATTTCATGCTCCTCGTATTTTTCACACCTTTTCATGCTCCTAGTATTTTCCACACCTCCTCATGCTCGTATTTTTCACAACTTTTCATGCTCCTCGTATTTTTCACACCTTTTCATGATCCTCGTATTTTTCACACCTTTTCAGGCTCTTCATATTTTTCAGACCTTTCCGTGCTCTTCATATTTTTCACGCCTTTTCATGCTGTTCATATTTCTCAGACCTTTTAATGCTCTTCATATTTTTCACACTTTTCAGTCTCTTCATGTTTTTGAGACATTTTCATGCTCCTCATATTTTTCAGACCTTTTCATGCTCCTCGTATTTTTCACACCTTTTCATGCTCCTCGTATTTTTGACACCTTTTCATGCTCCTCGTATTTTTTCAGACCTTTTCATGCTCCTCGTATTTATCAGACCTTTTTTATGCTCCTCCTCTTTCTCAGACCTTTTCACGCTCCAAACATTTTTACTGCTTTTCATGCTCCTCGTATTTTTCATGGCTTTAATGCTCCTCGTATTTTTCACAACTTTTCATGCTCCTCGTATATTTCACACCTGTTTGTGCTCGTCCTATTTTTCACACCTTTTCGTGCTCTTCACATTTTTCAGACTTTATCATGCTCCTCATATTTTTCAGACCTTTTTATGCTCCTCGTAGTTTTCACACCTTTTCATGTTCCTCGTATTTGTCAGACCTTTTCATGCTCCTCATATTTCTCAGACCTTTTCATGCTCCTCGTATTTTTCATACATTTTCAGGCTCCTCGTGTTTTTCAGAACTGTTCATGCTCTACATATTTTTCAGACCTTTTCATGCTTTTCATAATTTTCAGACTTTTTCATGCTCATCGTATTTTTTCGCACCTTTTCATGCTCCTCGTATTTTTCACACCTTTTCTTGCTTCTCGTGTTGTTCACATATTTTCGTGATCCTTGTATTTTTCATACCTTTTCATGGTCCTCGTATTTTTCACACCTTTTCATGCTCCGCGTAATTTTCACACTTTTTCCTGCTCCTCATATTTTTCACACGTTTCCGGGATCTTCGTATTTTCCAGACCGTTTCATGCTGCTCGTATTTTTCAGACCTTTTTATGCTCCTCCTATTTCTCAGACCTTTTCATGCTCTTCACATTTTTAAGTGCTTTTCATGCTCCTTGTATTTTTCACGTCTTTTCATGCTCCTCGTATTTTGCACACCTTTTCATGCTCCTCGTATTTTTCAGGCCTTTTCATGCTCCTCCTATTTTGCACACATTTTCATGCTCCTCGTACTTTTCACACCTTATCATGCTCCTCGTATTTTTCACACCTTTTCAGGCTCCTCGTATTTTCCACACTTTATCATGGTCCTCGTATTTTTCAAACTTTTTTCACGCTCTTCTTATTTTTGACACTTTTTCATGCTGCTTGTATTTTTCACACTATGTCATGCTCTTCGTATTTTTCAGACGTTTTCATGCTCTTCATATTTTGCACACCTTTTCACGCTCTTCGTATTTTTGACACCTTTTCATGCTCCTCGTATTTTTCACACCTTTTCATGCTCCTCATATTTCTCAGATCTTTTCATGCTCCTCGTATTTTTCACACCTTTTCACGCTTCTCTTATATTTCAGACCTTTTCACGCTCTTCATATTTTTCACACCTTTTCATGCTGTTCATATTATTCACACATATTCATGCTCCTAGTATTTTTCAGACCTTTTCATACTCCTCATCGTTTTCACCCTTAATATGCTCCTCGTATTTTTCAGACGTTTTCATGCTCCTCGTATTTTTCAGACGTTTTCATGCTCCTCGTATTTTTCACACCTTTTCACGCTCTTCATATTTTTCCCACATTGTCATGCTCCGCGTATTTTACACACCTTGTCATGCTCCTCGAATTTTTCACACCTTTTCATGCTCTTCATATTTTTCACACCATTTCATGCTCCTCGTATTTTTCACACCTTTTCATGCTGTTCATATTTTTTACACATTGTCATGCTCCGCGTATTTTACACACCTTGTCATGCTCCTCGAACTTTTCACACCTTTTCATGCTCTTCATATTTTTCAGACCTTTTCATGCTCTTCTTATTTTTCACACATTTTCTAGTTCCTCGTATTTTTCAGACCTTCTCATTCTCCTCGTATTTTTCAGACCTTTTCATGCTCCTCGGATTTTTCACAGCTTTTCATGGTCTTCGAACATTTCACAGCTTTTCCTGCTCTTCAAATATTTGACACCTTTTCATGCTCTTCATATTTTTCACACCTTTTAGTGCTCCATGTATTTTTCACACCTTTTCATGCTCCTCGTATTTTTCACACCGTTTCATGCTCCTCGTATTTTTCACAACTTTTCATGCTCCTCGTATTTTTCAGACCTTTTCACGCTCCTCGTATTTTTCAGACCTTTTCATGCTCCTCGTATTTTTCAGACAATTTCACGGCCTTCATATTTTTCAGACCTTTTCATGCTCTTCATATTTTTCACACCTTTTCATGCTCCTCGTGTTTTTTACACCTCTTCATGCTCATCCTATTTTTCACACCTTTTCCTGATCCTCGTATTTTTCACACCTTTTCATGCTCCTCGTATTTTTCTCACCTTTTCTGCTCCTCGGATTTTCACACGTTTTTGTGATACTCCTATTTTTCACACCTTTTCGTGTTCCTCATATTTTTCAGACCTTTTCGTGCTCATCATATTTTTAAGACATTTTCATGCTCTTTGTATTTTTCACACCTTTTCAGGCTTTTCGTGTTTTTCAGGCCTTTTCATACTCTTCATATTTTTCCGACCTTTTCATGCTTTTCATATTTTTCAGACCTTTTCATGCTCCTTGCATTTTTCAGACCTATTCATGCTCCTCGTATTTCTCAAACCTTTTCATGCTCTTCATATTTTTCAGACCTTTTCATGCTCTTCATATTTTTCAGACCTTTTCATGCTCTTCATATTTTTCACAACTTTTCATGCTCTTCATATTTTTCAGACCTTTTCATGCTCTTCATATTTTTCACAACTTTTCATGCTCTTCATATTTTTCACACCTTTTCATGCTCTTCATAGTTTTCACAACTTTTCATGCTCTTCATAGTTTTCAGACCTTTACATGCTCCTCGTATTTTTCACATCATTTCATGCTCCTCGTATTTTTCACACCTTTTCCTGCTCTTCGATTTTTTTACACCTTTTCATGATAATCGTATTTTTCGCACCTTTTCCTGGTCTTCATACTTTTCACACCTTTTGATGCTCCTCATATTTTTCACAACTTTTCCTGCTCTTTGAATTTTTCACACTTTCTCATGCTCTTCGTATTTTTCACACCTTTTCATGCTCCTCGTATTTTTCAGACCTTTTTATGCTCCTCCTATTTCTCAGACATTTTCATGCTCCTATTTTCACACCTTTTCATGCTCCCCCTATTTTTCACACCTTTCGTGCTCTTCATATTTCTCAGACCTTTTCATGCTCCTAATATTTTTAAGACCTTCTGATGCTCCTTGTATTATTCACACCTTTTCGTGTTGCTCGTATTTTTCAGACCTATTCGTGCTCTTCATATATTTCAGACATTTTAGTGCTCTTTATATTTTTCACACCTTTTCAGGCTCCTCGTGTTTTTCACACGTTTTCATGCTCCTCGTATTATTCAGGACTTTTCATACTCGTGTTTTTCACACCTTTTCATGCTCCTTGTATTTTTCACACACTTTCATTCTCTTCGTATTTTTCAGACGTTTTCAAGCTCCTCGTATTTTTCAGAACTTTTCCAGCTCCTCGTGTTTTTCAGACCTTTTCATGCTCCTCCTATTATTCAGGACTTTTCATGCTCCTCGTATTTTTCACACCTTTTATGCTCGTAGTTTTCACAAGTTTTCATGCTCCTCATATTTTTCACAGCTTTTCATGCTCCTTGTATTTTTCACACCTTTTCGTGCTCCTCGTATTTTTCTCACCTTTTCGTGCTCTTCATATTTTTCAGACATTTTCTTGTTCTTCATATTTTTCACAGCTTTTCATGCTCTTCATATTTTTCAGAACTTTACATGCTCCTCGTATGTTTCAGGTCTTTTTATGCTCCTCCTATTTTTCAGGTCTTTTCATGCTCCTCGTATTTTTGACACGTTTTCATGCTCCTCGTATTTTTCACACCTTTTCATGCTCCTCGATTTTCTCACAAGTTTTCGTGCTCTTCATATTTTTCACACCTTTCGTGCTCTTCGTATTTTTCAGACCTCTTCATGCTCCTCATATTTTTCAGACCTTTTCATGCTCCTCGTATTATTCACACCTTTTCATGCTCCTCGTATTTTTCATACCTTTTTATGCTCATCATATTTCTCAGATCTTTTCATGCTCTTTGCATTTTTTACTCCTTTTCATGCTCCTCGTATTTTTCATACCTTTTTATGCTCATCCTATTTCTCAGACCTCTTGATGCTCTTCGTATTTTTCACTCCTTTTCATGCTCCTCGTATTTTTCACACCTTTTCGTGATCCGTGTATATTTCACACCTTTTCGTGGTCCTCATATATTTCAGATATTTTCGTGTTCATCATATTTTTCAGACCTTTTCATGCTCTTCATACTTTTCACACCTTTTCATGCCCTTCTTGTTTTTCAGAATTTTCATGCTCCTCATATTTTTCAGACCATTTCATGCTCCTCGTATTTTTCACACCTTTTCATGCTCCTAGTATTTTCCACACCTCCTCATGCTCGTATTTTTCACAACTTTTCATGCTCCTCGTATTTTTCACACCTTTTCATGATCCTCGTATTTTTCACACCTTTTCAGGCTCTTCATATTTTTCAGACCTTTTCGTGCTCTTCATATTTTTCACGCCTTTTCATGCTGTTCATATTTCTCAGACCTTTTAATGCTCTTCATATTTTTCACACTTTTCAGTCTCTTCATGTTTTTGAGACATTTTCATGCTCCTCATATTTTTCAGACCTTTTCATGCTCCTCGTATTTTTCACACCTTTTCATGCTCCTCGTATTTTTGACACCTTTTCATGCTCCTCGTATTTTTTCAGACCTTTTCATGCTCCTCGTATTTATCAGACCTTTTTTTATGCTCCTCCTCTTTCTCAGACCTTTTCACGCTCCAAACATTTTTACTGCTTTTCATGCTCCTCGTATTTTTCATGGCTTTAATGCTCCTCGTATTTTTCACAACTTTTCATGCTCCTCGTATATTTCACACCTGTTTGTGCTCGTCCTATTTTTCACACCTTTTCGTGCTCTTCACATTTTTCAGACTTTATCATGCTCCTCATATTTTTCAGACCTTTTTATGCTCCTCGTAGTTTTCACACCTTTTCATGTTCCTCGTATTTGTCAGACCTTTTCATGCTCCTCATATTTCTCAGACCTTTTCATGCTCCTCGTATTTTTCATACATTTTCAGGCTCCTCGTGTTTTTCAGAACTGTTCATGCTCTACATATTTTTCAGACCTTTTCATGCTTTTCATAATTTTCAGACTTTTTCATGCTCGTCGTATTTTTCGCACCTTTTCATGCTCCTCGTATTTTTCACAGCGTTTCTTGCTTCTCGTGTTGTTCACATATTTTCGTGATCCTTGTATTTTTCATACCTTTTCATGGTCCTCGTATTTTTCACACCTTTTCATGCTCCGCGTAATTTTCACACTTTTTCCTGCTCCTCATATTTTTCACACGTTTCCGGGATCTTCGTATTTTCCAGACCGTTTCATGCTGCTCGTATTTTTCAGACCTTTTTATGCTCCTCCTATTTCTCAGACCTTTTCATGCTCTTCACATTTTTAAGTGCTTTTCATGCTCCTTGTATTTTTCACGTCTTTTCATGCTCCTCGTATTTTGCACACCTTTTCATGCTCCTCGTATTTTTCAGGCCTTTTCATGCTCCTCCTATTTTGCACACATTTTCATGCTCCTCGTACTTTTCACACCTTATCATGCTCCTCGTATTTTTCACACCTTTTCAGGCTCCTCGTATTTTCCACACTTTATCATGGTCCTCGTATTTTTCAAACTTTTTTCACGCTCTTCTTATTTTTGACACTTTTTCATGCTGCTTGTATTTTTCACACTATGTCATGCTCTTCGTATTTTTCAGACGTTTTCATGCTCTTCATATTTTGCACACCTTTTCACGCTCTTCGTATTTTTGACACCTTTTCATGCTCCTCGTATTTTTCACACCTTTTCATGCTCCTCGTATTTTTCACAAATTTTCATGCTCCTCGTATTTTTCACACCTTTTCACGCTTCTCTTATATTTCAGACCTTTTCACGCTCTTCATATTTTTCACACCTTTTCATGCTGTTCATATTATTCACACATATTCATGCTCCTAGTATTTTTCAGACCTTTTCATACTCCTCATCGTTTTCACCCTTAATATGCTCCTCGTATTTTTCAGACGTTTTCATGCTCCTCGTATTTTTCAGACGTTTTCATGCTCCTCGTATTTTTCACACCTTTTCATGCTCTTCATATTTTTCCCACATTGTCATGCTCCGCGTATTTTACACACCTTGTCATGCTCCTCGAATTTTTCACACCTTTTCATGCTCTTCATATTTTTCACACCATTTCATGCTCCTCGTATTTTTCACACCTTTTCATGCTGTTCATATTTTTTACACATTGTCATGCTCCGCGTATTTTACACACCTTGTCATGCTCCTCGAACTTTTCACACCTTTTCATGCTCTTCATATTTTTCAGACCTTTTCATGCTCTTCTTATTTTTCACACATTTTCTAGTTCCTCGTATTTTTCAGACCTTCTCATTCTCCTCGTATTTTTCAGACCTTTTCATGCTCCTCGGATTTTTCACAGCTTGTCATGGTCTTCGAACATTTCACAGCTTTTCCTGCTCTTCAAATATTTGACACCTTTTCATGCTCTTCATATTTTTCACACCTTTTAGTGCTCCATGTATTTTTCACACCTTTTCATGCTCCTCGTATTTTTCACACCGTTTCATGCTCCTCGTATTTTTCACAACTTTTCATGCTCCTCGTATTTTTCAGACCTTTTCACGCTCCTCGTATTTTTCAGACCTTTTCATGCTCCTCGTATTTTTCAGACAATTTCACGGCCTTCATATTTTTCAGACCTTTTCATGCTCTTCATATTTTTCACACCTTTTCATGCTCCTCGTGTTTTTTACACCTCTTCATGCTCATCCTATTTTTCACACCTTTTCCTGATCCTCGTATTTTTCACACCTTTTCATGCTCCTCGTATTTTTCTCACCTTTTCTGCTCCTCGGATTTTCACACGTTTTTGTGATACTCCTATTTTTCACACCTTTTCGTGTTCCTCATATTTTTCAGACCTTTTCGTGCTCATCATATTTTTAAGACATTTTCATGCTCTTTGTATTTTTCACACCTTTTCAGGCTTTTCGTGTTTTTCAGGCCTTTTCATACTCTTCATATTTTTCCGACCTTTTCATGCTTTTCATATTTTTCAGACCTTTTCATGCTCCTTGCATTTTTCAGACCTATTCATGCTCCTCGTATTTCTCAAACCTTTTCATGCTCTTCATATTTTTCAGACCTTTTCATGCTCTTCATATTTTTCAGACCTTTTCATGCTCTTCATATTTTTCACAACTTTTCATGCTATTCATATTTTTCAGACCTTTTCATGCTCTTCATATTTTTCACAACTTTTCATGCTCTTCATATTTTTCACACCTTTTCATGCTCTTCATAGTTTTCACAACTTTTCATGCTCTTCATAGTTTTCAGACCTTTACATGCTCCTCGTATTTTTCACATCATTTCATGCTCCTCGTATTTTTCACACCTTTTCCTGCTCTTCGATTTTTTTACACCTTTTCATGATAATCGTATTTTTCGCACCTTTTCCTGGTCTTCATACTTTTCACACCTTTTGATGCTCCTCATATTTTTCACAACTTTTCCTGCTCTTTGAATTTTTCACACTTTCTCATGCTCTTCGTATTTTTCACACCTTTTCATGCTCCTCGTATTTTTCAGACCTTTTTATGCTCCTCCTATTTCTCAGACATTTTCATGCTCCTATTTTCACACCTTTTCATGCTCCCCCTATTTTTCACACCTTTCGTGCTCTTCATATTTCTCAGACCTTTTCATGCTCCTAATATTTTTAAGACCTTCTGATGCTCCTTGTATTATTCACACCTTTTCGTGTTGCTCGTATTTTTCAGACCTATTCGTGCTCTTCATATATTTCAGACATTTTAGTGTTCTTTATATTTTTCACACCTTTTCAGGCTCCTCGTGTTTTTCACACGTTTTCATGCTCCTCGTATTATTCAGGACTTTTCATACTCGTGTTTTTCACACCTTTTCATGCTCCTTGTATTTTTCACACACTTTCATTCTCTTCGTATTTTTCAGACGTTTTCAAGCTCCTCGTATTTTTCAGAACTTTTCCAGCTCCTCGTGTTTTTCAGACCTTTTCATGCTCCTCCTATTATTCAGGACTTTTCATGCTCCTCGTATTTTTCACACCTTTTATGCTCGTAGTTTTCACAAGTTTTCATGCTCCTCATATTTTTCACAGCTTTTCATGCTCCTTGTATTTTTCACACCTTTTCGTGCTCCTCGTATTTTTCTCACCTTTTCGTGCTCTTCATATTTTTCAGACATTTTCTTGTTCTTCATATTTTTCACAGCTTTTCATGCTCTTCATATTTTTCAGAACTTTACATGCTCCTCGTATGTTTCAGGTCTTTTTATGCTCCTCCTATTTTTCAGGTCTTTTCATGCTCCTCGTATTTTTGACACGTTTTCATGCTCCTCGTATTTTTCACACCTTTTCATGCTCCTCGATTTTCTCACAAGTTTTCGTGCTCTTCATATTTTTCACACCTTTCGTGCTCTTCGTATTTTTCAGACCTCTTCATGCTCCTCATATTTTTCAGACCTTTTCATGCTCCTCGTATTATTCACACCTTTTCATGCTCCTCGTATTTTTCATACCTTTTTATGCTCATCATATTTCTCAGATCTTTTCATGCTCTTTGCATTTTTTACTCCTTTTCATGCTCCTCGTATTTTTCATACCTTTTTATGCTCATCCTATTTCTCAGACCTCTTGATGCTCTTCGTATTTTTCACTCCTTTTCATGCTCCTCGTATTTTTCACACCTTTTCGTGATCCGTGTATATTTCACACCTTTTCGTGGTCCTCATATATTTCAGATATTTTCGTGTTCATCATATTTTTCAGACCTTTTCATGCTCTTCATACTTTTCACACCTTTTCATGCCCTTCTTGTTTTTCAGAATTTTCATGCTCCTCATATTTTTCAGACCATTTCATGCTCCTCGTATTTTTCACACCTTTTCATGCTCCTAGTATTTTCCACACCTCCTCATGCTCGTATTTTTCACAACTTTTCATGCTCCTCGTATTTTTCACACCTTTTCATGATCCTCGTATTTTTCACACCTTTTCAGGCTCTTCATATTTTTCAGACCTTTTCGTGCTCTTCATATTTTTCACGCCTTTTCATGCTGTTCATATTTCTCAGACCTTTTAATGCTCTTCATATTTTTCACACTTTTCAGTCTCTTCATGTTTTTGAGACATTTTCATGCTCCTCATATTTTTCAGACCTTTTCATGCTCCTCGTATTTTTCACACCTTTTCATGCTCCTCGTATTTTTGACACCTTTTCATGCTCCTCGTATTTTTTCAGACCTTTTCATGCTCCTCGTATTTATCAGACCTTTTTTATGCTCCTCCTCTTTCTCAGACCTTTTCACGCTCCAAACATTTTTACTGCTTTTCATGCTCCTCGTATTTTTCATGGCTTTAATGCTCCTCGTATTTTTCACAACTTTTCATGCTCCTCGTATATTTCACACCTGTTTGTGCTCGTCCTATTTTTCACACCTTTTCGTGCTCTTCACATTTTTCAGACTTTATCATGCTCCTCATATTTTTCAGACCTTTTTATGCTCCTCGTAGTTTTCACACCTTTTCATGTTCCTCGTATTTGTCAGACCTTTTCATGCTCCTCATATTTCTCAGACCTTTTCATGCTCCTCGTATTTTTCATACATTTTCAGGCTCCTCGTGTTTTTCAGAACTGTTCATGCTCTACATATTTTTCAGACCTTTTCATGCTTTTCATAATTTTCAGACTTTTTCATGCTCGTCGTATTTTTCGCACCTTTTCATGCTCCTCGTATTTTTCACAGCGTTTCTTGCTTCTCGTGTTGTTCACATATTTTCGTGATCCTTGTATTTTTCATACCTTTTCATGGTCCTCGTATTTTTCACACCTTTTCATGCTCCGCGTAATTTTCACACTTTTTCCTGCTCCTCATATTTTTCACACGTTTCCGGGATCTTCGTATTTTCCAGACCGTTTCATGCTGCTCGTATTTTTCAGACCTTTTTATGCTCCTCCTATTTCTCAGACCTTTTCATGCTCTTCACATTTTTAAGTGCTTTTCATGCTCCTTGTATTTTTCACGTCTTTTCATGCTCCTCGTATTTTGCACACCTTTTCATGCTCCTCGTATTTTTCAGGCCTTTTCATGCTCCTCCTATTTTGCACACATTTTCATGCTCCTCGTACTTTTCACACCTTATCATGCTCCTCGTATTTTTCACACCTTTTCAGGCTCCTCGTATTTTCCACACTTTATCATGGTCCTCGTATTTTTCAAACTTTTTTCACGCTCTTCTTATTTTTGACACTTTTTCATGCTGCTTGTATTTTTCACACTATGTCATGCTCTTCGTATTTTTCAGACGTTTTCATGCTCTTCATATTTTGCACACCTTTTCACGCTCTTCGTATTTTTGACACCTTTTCATGCTCCTCGTATTTTTCACACCTTTTCATGCTCCTCGTATTTTTCACAAATTTTCATGCTCCTCGTATTTTTCACACCTTTTCACGCTTCTCTTATATTTCAGACCTTTTCACGCTCTTCATATTTTTCACACCTTTTCATGCTGTTCATATTATTCACACATATTCATGCTCCTAGTATTTTTCAGACCTTTTCATACTCCTCATCGTTTTCACCCTTAATATGCTCCTCGTATTTTTCAGACGTTTTCATGCTCCTCGTATTTTTCAGACGTTTTCATGCTCCTCGTATTTTTCACACCTTTTCACGCTCTTCATATTTTTCCCACATTGTCATGCTCCGCGTATTTTACACACCTTGTCATGCTCCTCGAATTTTTCACACCTTTTCATGCTCTTCATATTTTTCACACCATTTCATGCTCCTCGTATTTTTCACACCTTTTCATGCTGTTCATATTTTTTACACATTGTCATGCTCCGCGTATTTTACACACCTTGTCATGCTCCTCGAACTTTTCACACCTTTTCATGCTCTTCATATTTTTCAGACCTTTTCATGCTCTTCTTATTTTTCACACATTTTCTAGTTCCTCGTATTTTTCAGACCTTCTCATTCTCCTCGTATTTTTCAGACCTTTTCATGCTCCTCGGATTTTTCACAGCTTGTCATGGTCTTCGAACATTTCACAGCTTTTCCTGCTCTTCAAATATTTGACACCTTTTCATGCTCTTCATATTTTTCACACCTTTTAGTGCTCCATGTATTTTTCACACCTTTTCATGCTCCTCGTATTTTTCACACCGTTTCATGCTCCTCGTATTTTTCACAACTTTTCATGCTCCTCGTATTTTTCAGACCTTTTCACGCTCCTCGTATTTTTCAGACCTTTTCATGCTCCTCGTATTTTTCAGACAATTTCACGGCCTTCATATTTTTCAGACCTTTTCATGCTCTTCATATTTTTCACACCTTTTCATGCTCCTCGTGTTTTTTACACCTCTTCATGCTCATCCTATTTTTCACACCTTTTCCTGATCCTCGTATTTTTCACACCTTTTCATGCTCCTCGTATTTTTCTCACCTTTTCTGCTCCTCGGATTTTCACACGTTTTTGTGATACTCCTATTTTTCACACCTTTTCGTGTTCCTCATATTTTTCAGACCTTTTCGTGCTCATCATATTTTTAAGACATTTTCATGCTCTTTGTATTTTTCACACCTTTTCAGGCTTTTCGTGTTTTTCAGGCCTTTTCATACTCTTCATATTTTTCCGACCTTTTCATGCTTTTCATATTTTTCAGACCTTTTCATGCTCCTTGCATTTTTCAGACCTATTCATGCTCCTCGTATTTCTCAAACCTTTTCATGCTCTTCATATTTTTCAGACCTTTTCATGCTCTTCATATTTTTCAGACCTTTTCATGCTCTTCATATTTTTCACAACTTTTCATGCTATTCATATTTTTCAGACCTTTTCATGCTCTTCATATTTTTCACAACTTTTCATGCTCTTCATATTTTTCACACCTTTTCATGCTCTTCATAGTTTTCACAACTTTTCATGCTCTTCATAGTTTTCAGACCTTTACATGCTCCTCGTATTTTTCACATCATTTCATGCTCCTCGTATTTTTCACACCTTTTCCTGCTCTTCGATTTTTTTACACCTTTTCATGATAATCGTATTTTTCGCACCTTTTCCTGGTCTTCATACTTTTCACACCTTTTGATGCTCCTCATATTTTTCACAACTTTTCCTGCTCTTTGAATTTTTCACACTTTCTCATGCTCTTCGTATTTTTCACACCTTTTCATGCTCCTCGTATTTTTCAGACCTTTTTATGCTCCTCCTATTTCTCAGACATTTTCATGCTCCTATTTTCACACCTTTTCATGCTCCCCCTATTTTTCACACCTTTCGTGCTCTTCATATTTCTCAGACCTTTTCATGCTCCTAATATTTTTAAGACCTTCTGATGCTCCTTGTATTATTCACACCTTTTCGTGTTGCTCGTATTTTTCAGACCTATTCGTGCTCTTCATATATTTCAGACATTTTAGTGCTCTTTATATTTTTCACACCTTTTCAGGCTCCTCGTGTTTTTCACACGTTTTCATGCTCCTCGTATTATTCAGGACTTTTCATACTCGTGTTTTTCACACCTTTTCATGCTCCTTGTATTTTTCACACACTTTCATTCTCTTCGTATTTTTCAGACGTTTTCAAGCTCCTCGTATTTTTCAGAACTTTTCCAGCTCCTCGTGTTTTTCAGACCTTTTCATGCTCCTCCTATTATTCAGGACTTTTCATGCTCCTCGTATTTTTCACACCTTTTATGCTCGTAGTTTTCACAAGTTTTCATGCTCCTCATATTTTTCACAGCTTTTCATGCTCCTTGTATTTTTCACACCTTTTCGTGCTCCTCGTATTTTTCTCACCTTTTCGTGCTCTTCATATTTTTCAGACATTTTCTTGTTCTTCATATTTTTCACAGCTTTTCATGCTCTTCATATTTTTCAGAACTTTACATGCTCCTCGTATGTTTCAGGTCTTTTTATGCTCCTCCTATTTTTCAGGTCTTTTCATGCTCCTCGTATTTTTGACACGTTTTCATGCTCCTCGTATTTTTCACACCTTTTCATGCTCCTCGATTTTCTCACAAGTTTTCGTGCTCTTCATATTTTTCACACCTTTCGTGCTCTTCGTATTTTTCAGACCTCTTCATGCTCCTCATATTTTTCAGACCTTTTCATGCTCCTCGTATTATTCACACCTTTTCATGCTCCTCGTATTTTTCATACCTTTTTATGCTCATCATATTTCTCAGATCTTTTCATGCTCTTTGCATTTTTTACTCCTTTTCATGCTCCTCGTATTTTTCATACCTTTTTATGCTCATCCTATTTCTCAGACCTCTTGATGCTCTTCGTATTTTTCACTCCTTTTCATGCTCCTCGTATTTTTCACACCTTTTCGTGATCCGTGTATATTTCACACCTTTTCGTGGTCCTCATATATTTCAGATATTTTCGTGTTCATCATATTTTTCAGACCTTTTCATGCTCTTCATACTTTTCACACCTTTTCATGCCCTTCTTGTTTTTCAGAATTTTCATGCTCCTCATATTTTTCAGACCATTTCATGCTCCTCGTATTTTTCACACCTTTTCATGCTCCTAGTATTTTCCACACCTCCTCATGCTCGTATTTTTCACAACTTTTCATGCTCCTCGTATTTTTCACACCTTTTCATGCTCTTCATATTTTTCAGACCTTTTCGTGCTCTTCATATTTTTCACGCCTTTTCATGCTGTTCATATTTCTCAGACCTTTTAATGCTCTTCATATTTTTCACACTTTTCAGTCTCTTCATGTTTTTGAGACATTTTCATGCTCCTCATATTTTTCAGACCTTTTCATGCTCCTCGTATTTTTCACACCTTTTCATGCTCCTCGTATTTTTGACACCTTTTCATGCTCCTCGTATTTTTTCAGACCTTTTCATGCTCCTCGTATTTATCAGACCTTTTTTATGCTCCTCCTCTTTCTCAGACCTTTTCACGCTCCAAACATTTTTACTGCTTTTCATGCTCCTCGTATTTTTCATGGCTTTAATGCTCCTCGTATTTTTCACAACTTTTCATGCTCCTCGTATATTTCACACCTGTTTGTGCTCGTCCTATTTTTCACACCTTTTCGTGCTCTTCACATTTTTCAGACTTTATCATGCTCCTCATATTTTTCAGACCTTTTTATGCTCCTCGTAGTTTTCACACCTTTTCATGTTCCTCGTATTTGTCAGACCTTTTCATGCTCCTCATATTTCTCAGACCTTTTCATGCTCCTCATATTTTTCATACATTTTCAGGCTCCTCGTGTTTTTCAGAACTGTTCATGCTCTACATATTTTTCAGACCTTTTCATGCTTTTCATAATTTTCAGACTTTTTCATGCTCATCGTATTTTTCGCACCTTTTCATGCTCCTCGTATTTTTCACAGCGTTTCTTGCTTCTCGTGTTGTTCACATATTTTCGTGATCCTTGTATTTTTCATACCTTTTCATGGTCCTCGTATTTTTCACACCTTTTCATGCTCCGCGTAATTTTCACACTTTTTCCTGCTCCTCATATTTTTCACACGTTTTCGGGATCTTCGTATTTTCCAGACCGTTTCATGCTGCTCGTATTTTTCAGACCTTTTTATGCTCCTCCTATTTCTCAGACCTTTTCATGCTCTTCACATTTTTAAGTGCTTTTCATGCTCCTTGTATTTTTCACGTCTTTTCATGCTCCTCGTATTTTGCACACCTTTTCATGCTCCTCGTATTTTTCAGGCCTTTTCATGCTCCTCCTATTTTGCACACATTTTCATGCTCCTCGTACTTTTCACACCTTATCATGCTCCTCGTATTTTTCACACCTTTTCAGGCTCCTCGTATTTTCCACACTTTATCATGGTCCTCGTATTTTTCAAACTTTTTTCACGCTCTTCTTATTTTTGACACTTTTTCATGCTGCTTGTATTTTTCACACTATGTCATGCTCTTCGTATTTTTCAGACGTTTTCATGCTCTTCATATTTTGCACACCTTTTCACGCTCTTCGTATTTTTGACACCTTTTCATGCTCCTCGTATTTTTCACACCTTTTCATGCTCCTCGTATTTTTCACAAATTTTCATGCTCCTCGTATTTTTCACACCTTTTCACGCTTCTCTTATATTTCAGACCTTTTCACGCTCTTCATATTTTTCACACCTTTTCATGCTGTTCATATTATTCACACATATTCATGCTCCTAGTATTTTTCAGACCTTTTCATACTCCTCATCGTTTTCACCCTTAATATGCTCCTCGTATTTTTCAGACGTTTTCATGCTCCTCGTATTTTTCAGACGTTTTCATGCTCCTCGTATTTTTCACACCTTTTCATGCTCTTCATATTTTTCCCACATTGTCATGCTCCGCGTATTTTACACACCTTGTCATGCTCCTCGAATTTTTCACACCTTTTCATGCTCTTCATATTTTTCACACCATTTCATGCTCCTCGTATTTTTCACACCTTTTCATGCTGTTCATATTTTTTACACATTGTCATGCTCCGCGTATTTTACACACCTTGTCATGCTCCTCGAACTTTTCACACCTTTTCATGCTCTTCATATTTTTCAGACCTTTTCATGCTCTTCTTATTTTTCACACATTTTCTAGTTCCTCGTATTTTTCAGACCTTCTCATTCTCCTCGTATTTTTCAGACCTTTTCATGCTCCTCGGATTTTTCACAGCTTGTCATGGTCTTCGAACATTTCACAGCTTTTCCTGCTCTTCAAATATTTGACACCTTTTCATGCTCTTCATATTTTTCACACCTTTTAGTGCTCCATGTATTTTTCACACCTTTTCATGCTCCTCGTATTTTTCACACCGTTTCATGCTCCTCGTATTTTTCACAACTTTTCATGCTCCTCGTATTTTTCAGACCTTTTCACGCTCCTCGTATTTTTCAGACCTTTTCATGCTCCTCGTATTTTTCAGACAATTTCACGGCCTTCATATTTTTCAGACCTTTTCATGCTCTTCATATTTTTCACACCTTTTCATGCTCCTCGTGTTTTTTACACCTCTTCATGCTCATCCTATTTTTCACACCTTTTCCTGATCCTCGTATTTTTCACACCTTTTCATGCTCCTCGTATTTTTCTCACCTTTTCTGCTCCTCGGATTTTCACACGTTTTTGTGATACTCCTATTTTTCACACCTTTTCGTGTTCCTCATATTTTTCAGACCTTTTCGTGCTCATCATATTTTTAAGACATTTTCATGCTCTTTGTATTTTTCACACCTTTTCAGGCTTTTCGTGTTTTTCAGGCCTTTTCATACTCTTCATATTTTTCCGACCTTTTCATGCTTTTCATATTTTTCAGACCTTTTCATGCTCCTTGCATTTTTCAGACCTATTCATGCTCCTCGTATTTCTCAAACCTTTTCATGCTCTTCATATTTTTCAGACCTTTTCATGCTCTTCATATTTTTCAGACCTTTTCATGCTCTTCATATTTTTCACAACTTTTCATGCTCTTCATATTTTTCAGACCTTTTCATGCTCTTCATATTTTTCACAACTTTTCATGCTCTTCATATTTTTCACACCTTTTCATGCTCTTCATAGTTTTCACAACTTTTCATGCTCTTCATAGTTTTCAGACCTTTACATGCTCCTCGTATTTTTCACATCATTTCATGCTCCTCGTATTTTTCACACCTTTTCCTGCTCTTCGATTTTTTTACACCTTTTCATGATAATCGTATTTTTCGCACCTTTTCCTGGTCTTCATACTTTTCACACCTTTTGATGCTCCTCATATTTTTCACAACTTTTCCTGCTCTTTGAATTTTTCACACTTTCTCATGCTCTTCGTATTTTTCACACCTTTTCATGCTCCTCGTATTTTTCAGACCTTTTTATGCTCCTCCTATTTCTCAGACATTTTCATGCTCCTATTTTCACACCTTTTCATGCTCCCCCTATTTTTCACACCTTTCGTGCTCTTCATATTTCTCAGACCTTTTCATGCTCCTAATATTTTTAAGACCTTCTGATGCTCCTTGTATTATTCACACCTTTTCGTGTTGCTCGTATTTTTCAGACCTATTCGTGCTCTTCATATATTTCAGACATTTTAGTGCTCTTTATATTTTTCACACCTTTTCAGGCTCCTCGTGTTTTTCACACGTTTTCATGCTCCTCGTATTATTCAGGACTTTTCATACTCGTGTTTTTCACACCTTTTCATGCTCCTTGTATTTTTCACACACTTTCATTCTCTTCGTATTTTTCAGACGTTTTCAAGCTCCTCGTATTTTTCAGAACTTTTCCAGCTCCTCGTGTTTTTCAGACCTTTTCATGCTCCTCCTATTATTCAGGACTTTTCATGCTCCTCGTATTTTTCACACCTTTTATGCTCGTAGTTTTCACAAGTTTTCATGCTCCTCATATTTTTCACAGCTTTTCATGCTCCTTGTATTTTTCACACCTTTTCGTGCTCCTCGTATTTTTCTCACCTTTTCGTGCTCTTCATATTTTTCAGACATTTTCTTGTTCTTCATATTTTTCACAGCTTTTCATGCTCTTCATATTTTTCAGAACTTTACATGCTCCTCGTATGTTTCAGGTCTTTTTATGCTCCTCCTATTTTTCAGGTCTTTTCATGCTCCTCGTATTTTTGACACGTTTTCATGCTCCTCGTATTTTTCACACCTTTTCATGCTCCTCGATTTTCTCACAAGTTTTCGTGCTCTTCATATTTTTCACACCTTTCGTGCTCTTCGTATTTTTCAGACCTCTTCATGCTCCTCATATTTTTCAGACCTTTTCATGCTCCTCGTATTATTCACACCTTTTCATGCTCCTCGTATTTTTCATACCTTTTTATGCTCATCATATTTCTCAGATCTTTTCATGCTCTTTGCATTTTTTACTCCTTTTCATGCTCCTCGTATTTTTCATACCTTTTTATGCTCATCCTATTTCTCAGACCTCTTGATGCTCTTCGTATTTTTCACTCCTTTTCATGCTCCTCGTATTTTTCACACCTTTTCGTGATCCGTGTATATTTCACACCTTTTCGTGGTCCTCATATATTTCAGATATTTTCGTGTTCATCATATTTTTCAGACCTTTTCATGCTCTTCATACTTTTCACACCTTTTCATGCCCTTCTTGTTTTTCAGAATTTTCATGCTCCTCATATTTTTCAGACCATTTCATGCTCCTCGTATTTTTCACACCTTTTCATGCTCCTAGTATTTTCCACACCTCCTCATGCTCGTATTTTTCACAACTTTTCATGCTCCTCGTATTTTTCACACCTTTTCATGATCCTCGTATTTTTCACACCTTTTCAGGCTCTTCATATTTTTCAGACCTTTTCGTGCTCTTCATATTTTTCACGCCTTTTCATGCTGTTCATATTTCTCAGACCTTTTAATGCTCTTCATATTTTTCACACTTTTCAGTCTCTTCATGTTTTTGAGACATTTTCATGCTCCTCATATTTTTCAGACCTTTTCATGCTCCTCGTATTTTTCACACCTTTTCATGCTCCTCGTATTTTTGACACCTTTTCATGCTCCTCGTATTTTTTCAGACCTTTTCATGCTCCTCGTATTTATCAGACCTTTTTTATGCTCCTCCTCTTTCTCAGACCTTTTCACGCTCCAAACATTTTTACTGCTTTTCATGCTCCTCGTATTTTTCATGGCTTTAATGCTCCTCGTATTTTTCACAACTTTTCATGCTCCTCGTATATTTCACACCTGTTTGTGCTCGTCCTATTTTTCACACCTTTTCGTGCTCTTCACATTTTTCAGACTTTATCATGCTCCTCATATTTTTCAGACCTTTTTATGCTCCTCGTAGTTTTCACACCTTTTCATGTTCCTCGTATTTGTCAGACCTTTTCATGCTCCTCATATTTCTCAGACCTTTTCATGCTCCTCGTATTTTTCATACATTTTCAGGCTCCTCGTGTTTTTCAGAACTGTTCATGCTCTACATATTTTTCAGACCTTTTCATGCTTTTCATAATTTTCAGACTTTTTCATGCTCGTCGTATTTTTCGCACCTTTTCATGCTCCTCGTATTTTTCACAGCGTTTCTTGCTTCTCGTGTTGTTCACATATTTTCGTGATCCTTGTATTTTTCATACCTTTTCATGGTCCTCGTATTTTTCACACCTTTTCATGCTCCGCGTAATTTTCACACTTTTTCCTGCTCCTCATATTTTTCACACGTTTCCGGGATCTTCGTATTTTCCAGACCGTTTCATGCTGCTCGTATTTTTCAGACCTTTTTATGCTCCTCCTATTTCTCAGACCTTTTCATGCTCTTCACATTTTTAAGTGCTTTTCATGCTCCTTGTATTTTTCACGTCTTTTCATGCTCCTCGTATTTTGCACACCTTTTCATGCTCCTCGTATTTTTCAGGCCTTTTCATGCTCCTCCTATTTTGCACACATTTTCATGCTCCTCGTACTTTTCACACCTTATCATGCTCCTCGTATTTTTCACACCTTTTCAGGCTCCTCGTATTTTCCACACTTTATCATGGTCCTCGTATTTTTCAAACTTTTTTCACGCTCTTCTTATTTTTGACACTTTTTCATGCTGCTTGTATTTTTCACACTATGTCATGCTCTTCGTATTTTTCAGACGTTTTCATGCTCTTCATATTTTGCACACCTTTTCACGCTCTTCGTATTTTTGACACCTTTTCATGCTCCTCGTATTTTTCACACCTTTTCATGCTCCTCGTATTTTTCACAAATTTTCATGCTCCTCGTATTTTTCACACCTTTTCACGCTTCTCTTATATTTCAGACCTTTTCACGCTCTTCATATTTTTCACACCTTTTCATGCTGTTCATATTATTCACACATATTCATGCTCCTAGTATTTTTCAGACCTTTTCATACTCCTCATCGTTTTCACCCTTAATATGCTCCTCGTATTTTTCAGACGTTTTCATGCTCCTCGTATTTTTCAGACGTTTTCATGCTCCTCGTATTTTTCACACCTTTTCACGCTCTTCATATTTTTCCCACATTGTCATGCTCCGCGTATTTTACACACCTTGTCATGCTCCTCGAATTTTTCACACCTTTTCATGCTCTTCATATTTTTCACACCATTTCATGCTCCTCGTATTTTTCACACCTTTTCATGCTGTTCATATTTTTTACACATTGTCATGCTCCGCGTATTTTACACACCTTGTCATGCTCCTCGAACTTTTCACACCTTTTCATGCTCTTCATATTTTTCAGACCTTTTCATGCTCTTCTTATTTTTCACACATTTTCTAGTTCCTCGTATTTTTCAGACCTTCTCATTCTCCTCGTATTTTTCAGACCTTTTCATGCTCCTCGGATTTTTCACAGCTTGTCATGGTCTTCGAACATTTCACAGCTTTTCCTGCTCTTCAAATATTTGACACCTTTTCATGCTCTTCATATTTTTCACACCTTTTAGTGCTCCATGTATTTTTCACACCTTTTCATGCTCCTCGTATTTTTCACACCGTTTCATGCTCCTCGTATTTTTCACAACTTTTCATGCTCCTCGTATTTTTCAGACCTTTTCACGCTCCTCGTATTTTTCAGACCTTTTCATGCTCCTCGTATTTTTCAGACAATTTCACGGCCTTCATATTTTTCAGACCTTTTCATGCTCTTCATATTTTTCACACCTTTTCATGCTCCTCGTGTTTTTTACACCTCTTCATGCTCATCCTATTTTTCACACCTTTTCCTGATCCTCGTATTTTTCACACCTTTTCATGCTCCTCGTATTTTTCTCACCTTTTCTGCTCCTCGGATTTTCACACGTTTTTGTGATACTCCTATTTTTCACACCTTTTCGTGTTCCTCATATTTTTCAGACCTTTTCGTGCTCATCATATTTTTAAGACATTTTCATGCTCTTTGTATTTTTCACACCTTTTCAGGCTTTTCGTGTTTTTCAGGCCTTTTCATACTCTTCATATTTTTCCGACCTTTTCATGCTTTTCATATTTTTCAGACCTTTTCATGCTCCTTGCATTTTTCAGACCTATTCATGCTCCTCGTATTTCTCAAACCTTTTCATGCTCTTCATATTTTTCAGACCTTTTCATGCTCTTCATATTTTTCAGACCTTTTCATGCTCTTCATATTTTTCACAACTTTTCATGCTCTTCATATTTTTCAGACCTTTTCATGCTCTTCATATTTTTCACAACTTTTCATGCTCTTCATATTTTTCACACCTTTTCATGCTCTTCATAGTTTTCACAACTTTTCATGCTCTTCATAGTTTTCAGACCTTTACATGCTCCTCGTATTTTTCACATCATTTCATGCTCCTCGTATTTTTCACACCTTTTCCTGCTCTTCGATTTTTTTACACCTTTTCATGATAATCGTATTTTTCGCACCTTTTCCTGGTCTTCATACTTTTCACACCTTTTGATGCTCCTCATATTTTTCACAACTTTTCCTGCTCTTTGAATTTTTCACACTTTCTCATGCTCTTCGTATTTTTCACACCTTTTCATGCTCCTCGTATTTTTCAGACCTTTTTATGCTCCTCCTATTTCTCAGACATTTTCATGCTCCTATTTTCACACCTTTTCATGCTCCCCCTATTTTTCACACCTTTCGTGCTCTTCATATTTCTCAGACCTTTTCATGCTCCTAATATTTTTAAGACCTTCTGATGCTCCTTGTATTATTCACACCTTTTCGTGTTGCTCGTATTTTTCAGACCTATTCGTGCTCTTCATATATTTCAGACATTTTAGTGCTCTTTATATTTTTCACACCTTTTCAGGCTCCTCGTGTTTTTCACACGTTTTCATGCTCCTCGTATTATTCAGGACTTTTCATACTCGTGTTTTTCACACCTTTTCATGCTCCTTGTATTTTTCACACACTTTCATTCTCTTCGTATTTTTCAGACGTTTTCAAGCTCCTCGTATTTTTCAGAACTTTTCCAGCTCCTCGTGTTTTTCAGACCTTTTCATGCTCCTCCTATTATTCAGGACTTTTCATGCTCCTCGTATTTTTCACACCTTTTATGCTCGTAGTTTTCACAAGTTTTCATGCTCCTCATATTTTTCACAGCTTTTCATGCTCCTTGTATTTTTCACACCTTTTCGTGCTCCTCGTATTTTTCTCACCTTTTCGTGCTCTTCATATTTTTCAGACATTTTCTTGTTCTTCATATTTTTCACAGCTTTTCATGCTCTTCATATTTTTCAGAACTTTACATGCTCCTCGTATGTTTCAGGTCTTTTTATGCTCCTCCTATTTTTCAGGTCTTTTCATGCTCCTCGTATTTTTGACACGTTTTCATGCTCCTCGTATTTTTCACACCTTTTCATGCTCCTCGATTTTCTCACAAGTTTTCGTGCTCTTCATATTTTTCACACCTTTCGTGCTCTTCGTATTTTTCAGACCTCTTCATGCTCCTCATATTTTTCAGACCTTTTCATGCTCCTCGTATTATTCACACCTTTTCATGCTCCTCGTATTTTTCATACCTTTTTATGCTCATCATATTTCTCAGATCTTTTCATGCTCTTTGCATTTTTTACTCCTTTTCATGCTCCTCGTATTTTTCATACCTTTTTATGCTCATCCTATTTCTCAGACCTCTTGATGCTCTTCGTATTTTTCACTCCTTTTCATGCTCCTCGTATTTTTCACACCTTTTCGTGATCCGTGTATATTTCACACCTTTTCGTGGTCCTCATATATTTCAGATATTTTCGTGTTCATCATATTTTTCAGACCTTTTCATGCTCTTCATACTTTTCACACCTTTTCATGCCCTTCTTGTTTTTCAGAATTTTCATGCTCCTCATATTTTTCAGACCATTTCATGCTCCTCGTATTTTTCACACCTTTTCATGCTCCTAGTATTTTCCACACCTCCTCATGCTCGTATTTTTCACAACTTTTCATGCTCCTCGTATTTTTCACACCTTTTCAGGCTCTTCATATTTTTCAGACCTTTTCGTGCTCTTCATATTTTTCACGCCTTTTCATGCTGTTCATATTTCTCAGACCTTTTAATGCTCTTCATATTTTTCACACTTTTCAGTCTCTTCATGTTTTTGAGACATTTTCATGCTCCTCATATTTTTCAGACCTTTTCATGCTCCTCGTATTTTTCACACCTTTTCATGCTCCTCGTATTTTTGACACCTTTTCATGCTCCTCGTATTTTTTCAGACCTTTTCATGCTCCTCGTATTTATCAGACCTTTTTTATGCTCCTCCTCTTTCTCAGACCTTTTCACGCTCCAAACATTTTTACTGCTTTTCATGCTCCTCGTATTTTTCATGGCTTTAATGCTCCTCGTATTTTTCACAACTTTTCATGCTCCTCGTATATTTCACACCTGTTTGTGCTCGTCCTATTTTTCACACCTTTTCGTGCTCTTCACATTTTTCAGACTTTATCATGCTCCTCATATTTTTCAGACCTTTTTATGCTCCTCGTAGTTTTCACACCTTTTCATGTTCCTCGTATTTGTCAGACCTTTTCATGCTCCTCATATTTCTCAGACCTTTTCATGCTCCTCATATTTTTCATACATTTTCAGGCTCCTCGTGTTTTTCAGAACTGTTCATGCTCTACATATTTTTCAGACCTTTTCATGCTTTTCATAATTTTCAGACTTTTTCATGCTCATCGTATTTTTCGCACCTTTTCATGCTCCTCGTATTTTTCACAGCGTTTCTTGCTTCTCGTGTTGTTCACATATTTTCGTGATCCTTGTATTTTTCATACCTTTTCATGGTCCTCGTATTTTTCACACCTTTTCATGCTCCGCGTAATTTTCACACTTTTTCCTGCTCCTCATATTTTTCACACGTTTTCGGGATCTTCGTATTTTCCAGACCGTTTCATGCTGCTCGTATTTTTCAGACCTTTTTATGCTCCTCCTATTTCTCAGACCTTTTCATGCTCTTCACATTTTTAAGTGCTTTTCATGCTCCTTGTATTTTTCACGTCTTTTCATGCTCCTCGTATTTTGCACACCTTTTCATGCTCCTCGTATTTTTCAGGCCTTTTCATGCTCCTCCTATTTTGCACACATTTTCATGCTCCTCGTACTTTTCACACCTTATCATGCTCCTCGTATTTTTCACACCTTTTCAGGCTCCTCGTATTTTCCACACTTTATCATGGTCCTCGTATTTTTCAAACTTTTTTCACGCTCTTCTTATTTTTGACACTTTTTCATGCTGCTTGTATTTTTCACACTATGTCATGCTCTTCGTATTTTTCAGACGTTTTCATGCTCTTCATATTTTGCACACCTTTTCACGCTCTTCGTATTTTTGACACCTTTTCATGCTCCTCGTATTTTTCACACCTTTTCATGCTCCTCGTATTTTTCACAAATTTTCATGCTCCTCGTATTTTTCACACCTTTTCACGCTTCTCTTATATTTCAGACCTTTTCACGCTCTTCATATTTTTCACACCTTTTCATGCTGTTCATATTATTCACACATATTCATGCTCCTAGTATTTTTCAGACCTTTTCATACTCCTCATCGTTTTCACCCTTAATATGCTCCTCGTATTTTTCAGACGTTTTCATGCTCCTCGTATTTTTCAGACGTTTTCATGCTCCTCGTATTTTTCACACCTTTTCATGCTCTTCATATTTTTCCCACATTGTCATGCTCCGCGTATTTTACACACCTTGTCATGCTCCTCGAATTTTTCACACCTTTTCATGCTCTTCATATTTTTCACACCATTTCATGCTCCTCGTATTTTTCACACCTTTTCATGCTGTTCATATTTTTTACACATTGTCATGCTCCGCGTATTTTACACACCTTGTCATGCTCCTCGAACTTTTCACACCTTTTCATGCTCTTCATATTTTTCAGACCTTTTCATGCTCTTCTTATTTTTCACGCATTTTCTAGTTCCTTGTATTTTTCAGACCTTCTCATTCTCCTCGTATTTTTCAGACCTTTTCATGCTCCTCGGATTTTTCACAGCTTGTCATGGTCTTCGAACATTTCACAGCTTTTCCTGCTCTTCAAATATTTGACACCTTTTCATGCTCTTCATATTTTTCACACCTTTTAGTGCTCCATGTATTTTTCACACCTTTTCATGCTCCTCGTATTTTTCACACCGTTTCATGCTCCTCGTATTTTTCACAACTTTTCATGCTCCTCGTATTTTTCAGACCTTTTCACGCTCCTCGTATTTTTCAGACCTTTTCATGCTCCTCGTATTTTTCAGACAATTTCACGGCCTTCATATTTTTCAGACCTTTTCATGCTCTTCATATTTTTCACACCTTTTCATGCTCCTCGTGTTTTTTACACCTCTTCATGCTCATCCTATTTTTCACACCTTTTCCTGATCCTCGTATTTTTCACACCTTTTCATGCTCCTCGTATTTTTCTCACCTTTTCTGCTCCTCGGATTTTCACACGTTTTTGTGATACTCCTATTTTTCACACCTTTTCGTGTTCCTCATATTTTTCAGACCTTTTCGTGCTCATCATATTTTTAAGACATTTTCATGCTCTTTGTATTTTTCACACCTTTTCAGGCTTTTCGTGTTTTTCAGGCCTTTTCATACTCTTCATATTTTTCCGACCTTTTCATGCTTTTCATATTTTTCAGACCTTTTCATGCTCCTTGCATTTTTCAGACCTATTCATGCTCCTCGTATTTCTCAAACCTTTTCATGCTCTTCATATTTTTCAGACCTTTTCATGCTCTTCATATTTTTCAGACCTTTTCATGCTCTTCATATTTTTCACAACTTTTCATGCTATTCATATTTTTCAGACCTTTTCATGCTCTTCATATTTTTCACAACTTTTCATGCTCTTCATATTTTTCACACCTTTTCATGCTCTTCATAGTTTTCACAACTTTTCATGCTCTTCATAGTTTTCAGACCTTTACATGCTCCTCGTATTTTTCACATCATTTCATGCTCCTCGTATTTTTCACACCTTTTCCTGCTCTTCGATTTTTTTACACCTTTTCATGATAATCGTATTTTTCGCACCTTTTCCTGGTCTTCATACTTTTCACACCTTTTGATGCTCCTCATATTTTTCACAACTTTTCCTGCTCTTTGAATTTTTCACACTTTCTCATGCTCTTCGTATTTTTCACACCTTTTCATGCTCCTCGTATTTTTCACACCTTTTTATGCTCCTCCTATTTCTCAGACATTTTCATGCTCCTATTTTCACACCTTTTCATGCTCCCCCTATTTTTCACACCTTTCGTGCTCTTCATATTTCTCAGACCTTTTCATGCTCCTAATATTTTTAAGACCTTCTGATGCTCCTTGTATTATTCACACCTTTTCGTGTTGCTCGTATTTTTCAGACCTATTCGTGCTCTTCATATATTTCAGACATTTTAGTGCTCTTTATATTTTTCACACCTTTTCAGGCTCCTCGTGTTTTTCACACGTTTTCATGCTCCTCGTATTATTCAGGACTTTTCATACTCGTGTTTTTCACACCTTTTCATGCTCCTTGTATTTTTCACACACTTTCATTCTCTTCATATTTTTCAGACGTTTTCAAGCTCCTCGTATTTTTCAGAACTTTTCCAGCTCCTCGTGTTTTTCAGACCTTTTCATGCTCCTCCTATTATTCAGGACTTTTCATGCTCCTCGTATTTTTCACACCTTTTATGCTCGTAGTTTTCACAAGTTTTCATGCTCCTCATATTTTTCACAGCTTTTCATGCTCCTTGTATTTTTCACACCTTTTCGTGCTCCTCGTATTTTTCTCACCTTTTCGTGCTCTTCATATTTTTCAGACATTTTCTTGTTCTTCATATTTTTCACAGCTTTTCATGCTCTTCATATTTTTCAGAACTTTACATGCTCCTCGTATGTTTCAGGTCTTTTTATGCTCCTCCTATTTTTCAGGTCTTTTCATGCTCCTCGTATTTTTGACACGTTTTCATGCTCCTCGTATTTTTCACACCTTTTCATGCTCCTCGATTTTCTCACAAGTTTTCGTGCTCTTCATATTTTTCACACCTTTCGTGCTCTTCGTATTTTTCAGACCTCTTCATGCTCCTCATATTTTTCAGACCTTTTCATGCTCCTCGTATTATTCACACCTTTTCATGCTCCTCGTATTTTTCATACCTTTTTATGCTCATCATATTTCTCAGATCTTTTCATGCTCTTTGCATTTTTTACTCCTTTTCATGCTCCTCGTATTTTTCATACCTTTTTATGCTCATCCTATTTCTCAGACCTCTTGATGCTCTTCGTATTTTTCACTCCTTTTCATGCTCCTCGTATTTTTCACACCTTTTCGTGATCCGTGTATATTTCACACCTTTTCGTGGTCCTCATATATTTCAGATATTTTCGTGTTCATCATATTTTTCAGACCTTTTCATGCTCTTCATACTTTTCACACCTTTTCATGCCCTTCTTGTTTTTCAGAATTTTCATGCTCCTCATATTTTTCAGACCATTTCATGCTCCTCGTATTTTTCACACCTTTTCATGCTCCTAGTATTTTCCACACCTCCTCATGCTCGTATTTTTCACAACTTTTCATGCTCCTCGTATTTTTCACACCTTTTCAGGCTCTTCATATTTTTCAGACCTTTTCGTGCTCTTCATATTTTTCACGCCTTTTCATGCTGTTCATATTTCTCAGACCTTTTAATGCTCTTCATATTTTTCACACTTTTCAGTCTCTTCATGTTTTTGAGACATTTTCATGCTCCTCATATTTTTCAGACCTTTTCATGCTCCTCGTATTTTTGACACCTTTTCATGCTCCTCGTATTTTTTCAGACCTTTTCATGCTCCTCGTATTTATCAGACCTTTTTTATGCTCCTCCTCTTTCTCAGACCTTTTCACGCTCCAAACATTTTTACTGCTTTTCATGCTCCTCGTATTTTTCATGGCTTTAATGCTCCTCGTATTTTTCACAACTTTTCATGCTCCTCGTATATTTCACACCTGTTTGTGCTCGTCCTATTTTTCACACCTTTTCGTGCTCTTCACATTTTTCAGACTTTATCATGCTCCTCATATTTTTCAGACCTTTTTATGCTCCTCGTAGTTTTCACACCTTTTCATGTTCCTCGTATTTGTCAGACCTTTTCATGCTCCTCATATTTCTCAGACCTTTTCATGCTCCTCATATTTTTCATACATTTTCAGGCTCCTCGTGTTTTTCAGAACTGTTCATGCTCTACATATTTTTCAGACCTTTTCATGCTTTTCATAATTTTCAGACTTTTTCATGCTCGTCGTATTTTTCGCACCTTTTCATGCTCCTCGTATTTTTCACAGCGTTTCTTGCTTCTCGTGTTGTTCACATATTTTCGTGATCCTTGTATTTTTCATACCTTTTCATGGTCCTCGTATTTTTCACACCTTTTCATGCTCCTCGTAATTTTCACACTTTTTCCTGCTCCTCATATTTTTCACACGTTTTCGGGATCTTCGTATTTTCCAGACCGTTTCATGCTGCTCGTATTTTTCAGACCTTTTTATGCTCCTCCTATTTCTCAGACCTTTTCATGCTCTTCACATTTTTAAGTGCTTTTCATGCTCCTTGTATTTTTCACGTCTTTTCATGCTCCTCGTATTTTGCACACCTTTTCATGCTCCTCGTATTTTTCAGGCCTTTTCATGCTCCTCCTATTTTGCACACATTTTCATGCTCCTCGTACTTTTCACACCTTATCATGCTCCTCGTATTTTTCACACCTTTTCAGGCTCCTCGTATTTTTCACACTTTATCATGGTCCTCGTATTTTTCAAACTTTTTTCACGCTCTTCTTATTTTTGACACTTTTTCATGCTGCTTGTATTTTTCACACTATGTCATGCTCTTCGTATTTTTCAGACGTTTTCATGCTCTTCATATTTTGCACACCTTTTCACGCTCTTCGTATTTTTGACACCTTTTCATGCTCCTCGTATTTTTCACACCTTTTCATGCTCCTCGTATTTTTCACAAATTTTCATGCTCCTCATATTTTTCACACCTTTTCACGCTTCTCTTATATTTCAGACCTTTTCACGCTCTTCATATTTTTCACACCTTTTCATGCTGTTCATATTATTCACACATATTCATGCTCCTAGTATTTTTCAGACCTTTTCATACTCCTCATCGTTTTCACCCTTAATATGCTCCTCGTATTTTTCAGACGTTTTCATGCTCCTCGTATTTTTCAGACGTTTTCATGCTCCTCGTATTTTTCACACCTTTTCATGCTCTTCATATTTTTCCCACATTGTCATGCTCCGCGTATTTTACACACCTTGTCATGCTCCTCGAATTTTTCACACCTTTTCATGCTCTTCATATTTTTCACACCATTTCATGCTCCTCGTATTTTTCACACCTTTTCATGCTGTTCATATTTTTTACACATTGTCATGCTCCGCGTATTTTACACACCTTGTCATGCTCCTCGAACTTTTCACACCTTTTCATGCTCTTCATATTTTTCAGACCTTTTCATGCTCTTCTTATTTTTCACACATTTTCTAGTTCCTCGTATTTTTCAGACCTTCTCATTCTCCTCGTATTTTTCAGACCTTTTCATGCTCCTCGGATTTTTCACAGCTTGTCATGGTCTTCGAACATTTCACAGCTTTTCCTGCTCTTCAAATATTTGACACCTTTTCATGCTCTTCATATTTTTCACACCTTTTAGTGCTCCATGTATTTTTCACACCTTTTCATGCTCCTCGTATTTTTCACACCGTTTCATGCTCCTCGTATTTTTCACAACTTTTCATGCTCCTCGTATTTTTCAGACCTTTTCACGCTCCTCGTATTTTTCAGACCTTTTCATGCTCCTCGTATTTTTCAGACAATTTCACGGCCTTCATATTTTTCAGACCTTTTCATGCTCTTCATATTTTTCACACCTTTTCATGCTCCTCGTGTTTTTTACACCTCTTCATGCTCATCCTATTTTTCACACCTTTTCCTGATCCTCGTATTTTTCACACCTTTTCATGCTCCTCGTATTTTTCTCACCTTTTCTGCTCCTCGGATTTTCACACGTTTTTGTGATACTCCTATTTTTCACACCTTTTCGTGTTCCTCATATTTTTCAGACCTTTTCGTGCTCATCATATTTTTAAGACATTTTCATGCTCTTTGTATTTTTCACACCTTTTCAGGCTTTTCGTGTTTTTCAGGCCTTTTCATACTCTTCATATTTTTCCGACCTTTTCATGCTTTTCATATTTTTCAGACCTTTTCATGCTCCTTGCATTTTTCAGACCTATTCATGCTCCTCGTATTTCTCAAACCTTTTCATGCTCTTCATATTTTTCAGACCTTTTCATGCTCTTCATATTTTTCAGACCTTTTCATGCTCTTCATATTTTTCACAACTTTTCATGCTCTTCATATTTTTCACACCTTTTCATGCTCTTCATAGTTTTCACAACTTTTCATGCTCTTCATAGTTTTCAGACCTTTACATGCTCCTCGTATTTTTCACATCATTTCATGCTCCTCGTATTTTTCACACCTTTTCCTGCTCTTCGATTTTTTTACACCTTTTCATGATAATCGTATTTTTCGCACCTTTTCCTGGTCTTCATACTTTTCACACCTTTTGATGCTCCTCATATTTTTCACAACTTTTCCTGCTCTTTGAATTTTTCACACTTTCTCATGCTCTTCGTATTTTTCACACCTTTTCATGCTCCTCGTATTTTTCAGACCTTTTTATGCTCCTCCTATTTCTCAGACATTTTCATGCTCCTATTTTCACACCTTTTCATGCTCCCCCTATTTTTCCCACCTTTCGTGCTCTTCATATTTCTCAGACCTTTTCATGCTCCTAATATTTTTAAGACCTTCTGATGCTCCTTGTATTATTCACACCTTTTCGTGTTGCTCGTATTTTTCAGACCTATTCGTGCTCTTCATATATTTCAGACATTTTAGTGCTCTTTATATTTTTCACACCTTTTCAGGCTCCTCGTGTTTTTCACACGTTTTCATGCTCCTCGTATTATTCAGGACTTTTCATACTCGTGTTTTTCACACCTTTTCATGCTCCTTGTATTTTTCACACACTTTCATTCTCTTCGTATTTTTCAGACGTTTTCAAGCTCCTCGTATTTTTCAGAACTTTTCCAGCTCCTCGTGTTTTTCAGACCTTTTCATGCTCCTCCTATTATTCAGGACTTTTCATGCTCCTCGTATTTTTCACACCTTTTATGCTCGTAGTTTTCACAAGTTTTCATGCTCCTCATATTTTTCACAGCTTTTCATGCTCCTTGTATTTTTCACACCTTTTCGTGCTCCTCGTATTTTTCTCACCTTTTCGTGCTCTTCATATTTTTCAGACATTTTCTTGTTCTTCATATTTTTCACAGCTTTTCATGCTCTTCATATTTTTCAGAACTTTACATGCTCCTCGTATGTTTCAGGTCTTTTTATGCTCCTCCTATTTTTCAGGTCTTTTCATGCTCCTCGTATTTTTGACACGTTTTCATGCTCCTCGTATTTTTCACACCTTTTCATGCTCCTCGATTTTCTCACAAGTTTTCGTGCTCTTCATATTTTTCACACCTTTCGTGCTCTTCGTATTTTTCAGACCTCTTCATGCTCCTCATATTTTTCAGACCTTTTCATGCTCCTCGTATTATTCACACCTTTTCATGCTCCTCGTATTTTTCATACCTTTTTATGCTCATCATATTTCTCAGATCTTTTCATGCTCTTTGCATTTTTTACTCCTTTTCATGCTCCTCGTATTTTTCATACCTTTTTATGCTCATCCTATTTCTCAGACCTCTTGATGCTCTTCGTATTTTTCACTCCTTTTCATGCTCCTCGTATTTTTCACACCTTTTCGTGATCCGTGTATATTTCACACCTTTTCGTGGTCCTCATATATTTCAGATATTTTCGTGTTCATCATATTTTTCAGACCTTTTCATGCTCTTCATACTTTTCACACCTTTTCATGCCCTTCTTGTTTTTCAGAATTTTCATGCTCCTCATATTTTTCAGACCATTTCATGCTCCTCGTATTTTTCACACCTTTTCATGCTCCTAGTATTTTCCACACCTCCTCATGCTCGTATTTTTCACAACTTTTCATGCTCCTCGTATTTTTCACACCTTTTCATGATCCTCGTATTTTTCACACCTTTTCAGGCTCTTCATATTTTTCAGACCTTTTCGTGCTCTTCATATTTTTCACGCCTTTTCATGCTGTTCATATTTCTCAGACCTTTTAATGCTCTTCATATTTTTCACACTTTTCAGTCTCTTCATGTTTTTGAGACATTTTCATGCTCCTCATATTTTTCAGACCTTTTCATGCTCCTCATATTTTTCACACCTTTTCATGCTCCTCGTATTTTTGACACCTTTTCATGCTCCTCGTATTTTTTCAGACCTTTTCATGCTCCTCGTATTTATCAGACCTTTTTTTATGCTCCTCCTCTTTCTCAGACCTTTTCACGCTCCAAACATTTTTACTGCTTTTCATGCTCCTCGTATTTTTCATGGCTTTAATGCTCCTCGTATTTTTCACAACTTTTCATGCTCCTCGTATATTTCACACCTGTTTGTGCTCGTCCTATTTTTCACACCTTTTCGTGCTCTTCACATTTTTCAGACTTTATCATGCTCCTCATATTTTTCAGACCTTTTTATGCTCCTCGTAGTTTTCACACCTTTTCATGTTCCTCGTATTTGTCAGACCTTTTCATGCTCCTCATATTTCTCAGACCTTTTCATGCTCCTCATATTTTTCATACATTTTCAGGCTCCTCGTGTTTTTCAGAACTGTTCATGCTCTACATATTTTTCAGACCTTTTCATGCTTTTCATAATTTTCAGACTTTTTCATGCTCGTCGTATTTTTCGCACCTTTTCATGCTCCTCGTATTTTTCACAGCGTTTCTTGCTTCTCGTGTTGTTCACATATTTTCGTGATCCTTGTATTTTTCATACCTTTTCATGGTCCTCGTATTTTTCACACCTTTTCATGCTCCGCGTAATTTTCACACTTTTTCCTGCTCCTCATATTTTTCACACGTTTTCGGGATCTTCGTATTTTCCAGACCGTTTCATGCTGCTCGTATTTTTCAGACCTTTTTATGCTCCTCCTATTTCTCAGACCTTTTCATGCTCTTCACATTTTTAAGTGCTTTTCATGCTCCTTGTATTTTTCACGTCTTTTCATGCTCCTCGTATTTTGCACACCTTTTCATGCTCCTCGTATTTTTCAGACCTTTTCATGCTCCTCGGATTTTTCACAGCTTGTCATGGTCTTCGAACATTTCACAGCTTTTCCTGCTCTTCAAATATTTGACACCTTTTCATGCTCTTCATATTTTTCACACCTTTTAGTGCTCCATGTATTTTTCACACCTTTTCATGCTCCTCGTATTTTTCACACCGTTTCATGCTCCTCGTATTTTTCACAACTTTTCATGCTCCTCGTATTTTTCAGACCTTTTCACGCTCCTCGTATTTTTCAGACCTTTTCATGCTCCTCGTATTTTTCAGACAATTTCACGGCCTTCATATTTTTCAGACCTTTTCATGCTCTTCATATTTTTCACACCTTTTCATGCTCCTCGTGTTTTTTACACCTCTTCATGCTCATCCTATTTTTCACACCTTTTCCTGATCCTCGTATTTTTCACACCTTTTCATGCTCCTCGTATTTTTCTCACCTTTTCTGCTCCTCGGATTTTCACACGTTTTTCTGATACTCCTATTTTTCACACCTTTTCGTGTTCCTCATATTTTTCAGACCTTTTCGTGCTCATCATATTTTTAAGACATTTTCATGCTCTTTGTATTTTTCACACCTTTTCAGGCTTTTCGTGTTTTTCAGGCCTTTTCATACTCTTCATATTTTTCCGACCTTTTCATGCTTTTCATATTTTTCAGACCTTTTCATGCTCCTTGCATTTTTCAGACCTATTCATGCTCCTCGTATTTCTCAAACCTTTTCATGCTCTTCATATTTTTCAGACCTTTTCATGCTCTTCATATTTTTCAGACCTTTTCATGCTCTTCATATTTTTCACAACTTTTCATGCTCTTCATATTTTTCACACCTTTTCATGCTCTTCATAGTTTTCACAACTTTTCATGCTCTTCATAGTTTTCAGACCTTTACATGCTCCTCGTATTTTTCACATCATTTCATGCTCCTCGTATTTTTCACACCTTTTCCTGCTCTTCGATTTTTTTACACCTTTTCATGATAATCGTATTTTTCGCACCTTTTCCTGGTCTTCATACTTTTCACACCTTTTGATGCTCCTCATATTTTTCACAACTTTTCCTGCTCTTTGAATTTTTCACACTTTCTCATGCTCTTCGTATTTTTCACACCTTTTCATGCTCCTCGTATTTTTCAGACCTTTTTATGCTCCTCCTATTTCTCAGACATTTTCATGCTCCTATTTTCACACCTTTTCATGCTCCCCCTATTTTTCACACCTTTCGTGCTCTTCATATTTCTCAGACCTTTTCATGCTCCTAATATTTTTAAGACCTTCTGATGCTCCTTGTATTATTCACACCTTTTCGTGTTGCTCGTATTTTTCAGACCTATTCGTGCTCTTCATATATTTCAGACATTTTAGTGCTCTTTATATTTTTCACACCTTTTCAGGCTCCTCGTGTTTTTCACACGTTTTCATGCTCCTCGTATTATTCAGGACTTTTCATACTCGTGTTTTTCACACCTTTTCATGCTCCTTGTATTTTTCACACACTTTCATTCTCTTCGTATTTTTCAGACGTTTTCAAGCTCCTCGTATTTTTCAGAACTTTTCCAGCTCCTCGTGTTTTTCAGACCTTTTCATGCTCCTCCTATTATTCAGGACTTTTCATGCTCCTCGTATTTTTCACACCTTTTATGCTCGTAGTTTTCACAAGTTTTCATGCTCCTCATATTTTTCACAGCTTTTCATGCTCCTTGTATTTTTCACACCTTTTCGTGCTCCTCGTATTTTTCTCACCTTTTCGTGCTCTTCATATTTTTCAGACATTTTCTTGTTCTTCATATTTTTCACAGCTTTTCATGCTCTTCATATTTTTCAGAACTTTACATGCTCCTCGTATGTTTCAGGTCTTTTTATGCTCCTCCTATTTTTCAGGTCTTTTCATGCTCCTCGTATTTTTGACACGTTTTCATGCTCCTCGTATTTTTCACACCTTTTCATGCTCCTCGATTTTCTCACAAGTTTTCGTGCTCTTCATATTTTTCACACCTTTCGTGCTCTTCGTATTTTTCAGACCTCTTCATGCTCCTCATATTTTTCAGACCTTTTCATGCTCCTCGTATTATTCACACCTTTTCATGCTCCTCGTATTTTTCATACCTTTTTATGCTCATCATATTTCTCAGATCTTTTCATGCTCTTTGCATTTTTTACTCCTTTTCATGCTCCTCGTATTTTTCATACCTTTTTATGCTCATCCTATTTCTCAGACCTCTTGATGCTCTTCGTATTTTTCACTCCTTTTCATGCTCCTCGTATTTTTCACACCTTTTCGTGATCCGTGTATATTTCACACCTTTTCGTGGTCCTCATATATTTCAGATATTTTCGTGTTCATCATATTTTTCAGACCTTTTCATGCTCTTCATACTTTTCACACCTTTTCATGCCCTTCTTGTTTTTCAGAATTTTCATGCTCCTCATATTTTTCAGACCATTTCATGCTCCTCGTATTTTTCACACCTTTTCATGCTCCTAGTATTTTCCACACCTCCTCATGCTCGTATTTTTCACAACTTTTCATGCTCCTCGTATTTTTCACACCTTTTCAGGCTCTTCATATTTTTCAGACCTTTTCGTGCTCTTCATATTTTTCACGCCTTTTCATGCTGTTCATATTTCTCAGACCTTTTAATGCTCTTCATATTTTTCACACTTTTCAGTCTCTTCATGTTTTTGAGACATTTTCATGCTCCTCATATTTTTCAGACCTTTTCATGCTCCTCGTATTTTTCACACCTTTTCATGCTCCTCGTATTTTTGACACCTTTTCATGCTCCTCGTATTTTTTCAGACCTTTTCATGCTCCTCGTATTTATCAGACCTTTTTTTATGCTCCTCCTCTTTCTCAGACCTTTTCACGCTCCAAACATTTTTACTGCTTTTCATGCTCCTCGTATTTTTCATGGCTTTAATGCTCCTCGTATTTTTCACAACTTTTCATGCTCCTCGTATATTTCACACCTGTTTGTGCTCGTCCTATTTTTCACACCTTTTCGTGCTCTTCACATTTTTCAGACTTTATCATGCTCCTCATATTTTTCAGACCTTTTTATGCTCCTCGTAGTTTTCACACCTTTTCATGTTCCTCGTATTTGTCAGACCTTTTCATGCTCCTCATATTTCTCAGACCTTTTCATGCTCCTCATATTTTTCATACATTTTCAGGCTCCTCGTGTTTTTCAGAACTGTTCATGCTCTACATATTTTTCAGACCTTTTCATGCTTTTCATAATTTTCAGACTTTTTCATGCTCGTCGTATTTTTCGCACCTTTTCATGCTCCTCGTATTTTTCACAGCGTTTCTTGCTTCTCGTGTTGTTCACATATTTTCGTGATCCTTGTATTTTTCATACCTTTTCATGGTCCTCGTATTTTTCACACCTTTTCATGCTCCGCGTAATTTTCACACTTTTTCCTGCTCCTCATATTTTTCACACGTTTTCGGGATCTTCGTATTTTCCAGACCGTTTCATGCTGCTCGTATTTTTCAGACCTTTTTATGCTCCTCCTATTTCTCAGACCTTTTCATGCTCTTCACATTTTTAAGTGCTTTTCATGCTCCTTGTATTTTTCACGTCTTTTCATGCTCCTCGTATTTTGCACACCTTTTCATGCTCCTCGTATTTTTCAGGCCTTTTCATGCTCCTCCTATTTTGCACACATTTTCATGCTCCTCGTACTTTTCACACCTTATCATGCTCCTCGTATTTTTCACACCTTTTCAGGCTCCTCGTATTTTTCACACTTTATCATGGTCCTCGTATTTTTCAAACTTTTTTCACGCTCTTCTTATTTTTGACACTTTTTCATGCTGCTTGTATTTTTCACACTATGTCATGCTCTTCGTATTTTTCAGACGTTTTCATGCTCTTCATATTTTGCACACCTTTTCACGCTCTTCGTATTTTTGACACCTTTTCATGCTCCTCGTATTTTTCACACCTTTTCATGCTCCTCGTATTTTTCACAAATTTTCATGCTCCTCGTATTTTTCACACCTTTTCACGCTTCTCTTATATTTCAGACCTTTTCACGCTCTTCATATTTTTCACACCTTTTCATGCTGTTCATATTATTCACACATATTCATGCTCCTAGTATTTTTCAGACCTTTTCATGCTCCTCATCGTTTTCACCCTTAATATGCTCCTCGTATTTTTCAGACGTTTTCATGCTCCTCGTATTTTTCAGACGTTTTCATGCTCCTCGTATTTTTCACACCTTTTCATGCTCTTCATATTTTTCCCACATTGTCATGCTCCGCGTATTTTACACACCTTGTCATGCTCCTCGAATTCTTCACACCTTTTCATGCTCTTCATATTTTTCACACCATTTCATGCTCCTCGTATTTTTCACACCTTTTCATGCTGTTCATATTTTTTACACATTGTCATGCTCCGCGTATTTTACACACCTTGTCATGCTCCTGGAACTTTTCACACCTTTTCATGCTCTTCATATTTTTCAGACCTTTTCATGCTCTTCTTATTTTTCACACATTTTCTAGTTCCTCGTATTTTTCAGACCTTCTCATTCTCCTCGTATTTTTCAGACCTTTTCATGCTCCTCGGATTTTTCACAGCTTGTCATGGTCTTCGAACATTTCACAGCTTTTCCTGCTCTTCAAATATTTGACACCTTTTCATGCTCTTCATATTTTTCACACCTTTTAGTGCTCCATGTATTTTTCACACCTTTTCATGCTCCTCGTATTTTTCACACCGTTTCATGCTCCTCGTATTTTTCACAACTTTTCATGCTCCTCGTATTTTTCAGACCTTTTCACGCTCCTCGTATTTTTCAGACCTTTTCATGCTCCTCGTATTTTTCAGACAATTTCACGGCCTTCATATTTTTCAGACCTTTTCATGCTCTTCATATTTTTCACACCTTTTCATGCTCCTCGTGTTTTTTACACCTCTTCATGCTCATCCTATTTTTCACACCTTTTCCTGATCCTCGTATTTTTCACACCTTTTCATGCTCCTCGTATTTTTCTCACCTTTTCTGCTCCTCGGATTTTCACACGTTTTTGTGATACTCCTATTTTTCACACCTTTTCGTGTTCCTCATATTTTTCAGACCTTTTCGTGCTCATCATATTTTTAAGACATTTTCATGCTCTTTGTATTTTTCACACCTTTTCAGGCTTTTCGTGTTTTTCAGGCCTTTTCATACTCTTCATATTTTTCCGACCTTTTCATGCTTTTCATATTTTTCAGACCTTTTCATGCTCCTTGCATTTTTCAGACCTATTCATGCTCCTCGTATTTCTCAAACCTTTTCATGCTCTTCATATTTTTCAGACCTTTTCATGCTCTTCATATTTTTCAGACCTTTTCATGCTCTTCATATTTTTCACAACTTTTCATGCTATTCATATTTTTCAGACCTTTTCATGCTCTTCATATTTTTCACAACTTTTCATGCTCTTCATATTTTTCACACCTTTTCATGCTCTTCATAGTTTTCACAACTTTTCATGCTCTTCATAGTTTTCAGACCTTTACATGCTCCTCGTATTTTTCACATCATTTCATGCTCCTCGTATTTTTCACACCTTTTCCTGCTCTTCGATTTTTTTACACCTTTTCATGATAATCGTATTTTTCGCACCTTTTCCTGGTCTTCATACTTTTCACACCTTTTGATGCTCCTCATATTTTTCACAACTTTTCCTGCTCTTTGAATTTTTCACACTTTCTCATGCTCTTCGTATTTTTCACACCTTTTCATGCTCCTCGTATTTTTCAGACCTTTTTATGCTCCTCCTATTTCTCAGACATTTTCATGCTCCTATTTTCACACCTTTTCATGCTCCCCCTATTTTTCACACCTTTCGTGCTCTTCATATTTCTCAGACCTTTTCATGCTCCTAATATTTTTAAGACCTTCTGATGCTCCTTGTATTATTCACACCTTTTCGTGTTGCTCGTATTTTTCAGACCTATTCGTGCTCTTCATATATTTCAGACATTTTAGTGCTCTTTATATTTTTCACACCTTTTCAGGCTCCTCGTGTTTTTCACACGTTTTCATGCTCCTCGTATTATTCAGGACTTTTCATACTCGTGTTTTTCACACCTTTTCATGCTCCTTGTATTTTTCACACACTTTCATTCTCTTCGTATTTTTCAGACGTTTTCAAGCTCCTCGTATTTTTCAGAACTTTTCCAGCTCCTCGTGTTTTTCAGACCTTTTCATGCTCCTCCTATTATTCAGGACTTTTCATGCTCCTCGTATTTTTCACACCTTTTATGCTCGTAGTTTTCACAAGTTTTCATGCTCCTCATATTTTTCACAGCTTTTCATGCTCCTTGTATTTTTCACACCTTTTCGTGCTCCTCGTATTTTTCTCACCTTTTCGTGCTCTTCATATTTTTCAGACATTTTCTTGTTCTTCATATTTTTCACAGCTTTTCATGCTCTTCATATTTTTCAGAACTTTACATGCTCCTCGTATGTTTCAGGTCTTTTTATGCTCCTCCTATTTTTCAGGTCTTTTCATGCTCCTCGTATTTTTGACACGTTTTCATGCTCCTCGTATTTTTCACACCTTTTCATGCTCCTCGATTTTCTCACAAGTTTTCGTGCTCTTCATATTTTTCACACCTTTCGTGCTCTTCGTATTTTTCAGACCTCTTCATGCTCCTCATATTTTTCAGACCTTTTCATGCTCCTCGTATTATTCACACCTTTTCATGCTCCTCGTATTTTTCATACCTTTTTATGCTCATCATATTTCTCAGATCTTTTCATGCTCTTTGCATTTTTTACTCCTTTTCATGCTCCTCGTATTTTTCATACCTTTTTATGCTCATCCTATTTCTCAGACCTCTTGATGCTCTTCGTATTTTTCACTCCTTTTCATGCTCCTCGTATTTTTCACACCTTTTCGTGATCCGTGTATATTTCACACCTTTTCGTGGTCCTCATATATTTCAGATATTTTCGTGTTCATCATATTTTTCAGACCTTTTCATGCTCTTCATACTTTTCACACCTTTTCATGCCCTTCTTGTTTTTCAGAATTTTCATGCTCCTCATATTTTTCAGACCATTTCATGCTCCTCGTATTTTTCACACCTTTTCATGCTCCTAGTATTTTCCACACCTCCTCATGCTCGTATTTTTCACAACTTTTCATGCTCCTCGTATTTTTCACACCTTTTCAGGCTCTTCATATTTTTCAGACCTTTTCGTGCTCTTCATATTTTTCACGCCTTTTCATGCTGTTCATATTTCTCAGACCTTTTAATGCTCTTCATATTTTTCACACTTTTCAGTCTCTTCATGTTTTTGAGACATTTTCATGCTCCTCATATTTTTCAGACCTTTTCATGCTCCTCGTATTTTTCACACCTTTTCATGCTCCTCGTATTTTTGACACCTTTTCATGCTCCTCGTATTTTTTCAGACCTTTTCATGCTCCTCGTATTTATCAGACCTTTTTTATGCTCCTCCTCTTTCTCAGACCTTTTCACGCTCCAAACATTTTTACTGCTTTTCATGCTCCTCGTATTTTTCATGGCTTTAATGCTCCTCGTATTTTTCACAACTTTTCATGCTCCTCGTATATTTCACACCTGTTTGTGCTCGTCCTATTTTTCACACCTTTTCGTGCTCTTCACATTTTTCAGACTTTATCATGCTCCTCATATTTTTCAGACCTTTTTATGCTCCTCGTAGTTTTCACACCTTTTCATGTTCCTCGTATTTGTCAGACCTTTTCATGCTCCTCATATTTCTCAGACCTTTTCATGCTCCTCGTATTTTTCATACATTTTCAGGCTCCTCGTGTTTTTCAGAACTGTTCATGCTCTACATATTTTTCAGACCTTTTCATGCTTTTCATAATTTTCAGACTTTTTCATGCTCGTCGTATTTTTCGCACCTTTTCATGCTCCTCGTATTTTTCACAGCGTTTCTTGCTTCTCGTGTTGTTCACATATTTTCGTGATCCTTGTATTTTTCATACCTTTTCATGGTCCTCGTATTTTTCACACCTTTTCATGCTCCGCGTAATTTTCACACTTTTTCCTGCTCCTCATATTTTTCACACGTTTCCGGGATCTTCGTATTTTCCAGACCGTTTCATGCTGCTCGTATTTTTCAGACCTTTTTATGCTCCTCCTATTTCTCAGACCTTTTCATGCTCTTCACATTTTTAAGTGCTTTTCATGCTCCTTGTATTTTTCACGTCTTTTCATGCTCCTCGTATTTTGCACACCTTTTCATGCTCCTCGTATTTTTCAGGCCTTTTCATGCTCCTCCTATTTTGCACACATTTTCATGCTCCTCGTACTTTTCACACCTTATCATGCTCCTCGTATTTTTCACACCTTTTCAGGCTCCTCGTATTTTCCACACTTTATCATGGTCCTCGTATTTTTCAAACTTTTTTCACGCTCTTCTTATTTTTGACACTTTTTCATGCTGCTTGTATTTTTCACACTATGTCATGCTCTTCGTATTTTTCAGACGTTTTCATGCTCTTCATATTTTGCACACCTTTTCACGCTCTTCGTATTTTTGACACCTTTTCATGCTCCTCGTATTTTTCACAAATTTTCATGCTCCTCGTATTTTTCACACCTTTTCACGCTTCTCTTATATTTCAGACCTTTTCACGCTCTTCATATTTTTCACACCTTTTCATGCTGTTCATATTATTCACACATATTCATGCTCCTAGTATTTTTCAGACCTTTTCATACTCCTCATCGTTTTCACCCTTAATATGCTCCTCGTATTTTTCAGACGTTTTCATGCTCCTCGTATTTTTCAGACGTTTTCATGCTCCTCGTATTTTTCACACCTTTTCATGCTCTTCATATTTTTCCCACATTGTCATGCTCCACGTATTTTACACACCTTGTCATGCTCCTCGAATTTTTCACACCTTTTCATGCTCTTCATATTTTTCACACCATTTCATGCTCCTCGTATTTTTCACACCTTTTCATGCTGTTCATATTTTTTACACATTGTCATGCTCTGCGTATTTTACACACCTTGTCATGCTCCTCGAACTTTTCACACCTTTTCATGCTCTTCATATTTTTCAGACCTTTTCATGCTCTTCTTATTTTTCACACATTTTCTAGTTCCTCGTATTTTTCAGACCTTCTCATTCTCCTCGTATTTTTCAGACCTTTTCATGCTCCTCGGATTTTTCACAGCTTGTCATGGTCTTCGAACATTTCACAGCTTTTCCTGCTCTTCAAATATTTGACACCTTTTCATGCTCTTCATATTTTTCACACCTTTTAGTGCTCCATGTATTTTTCACACCTTTTCATGCTCCTCGTATTTTTCACACCGTTTCATGCTCCTCGTATTTTTCACAACTTTTCATGCTCCTCGTATTTTTCAGACCTTTTCACGCTCCTCGTATTTTTCAGACCTTTTCATGCTCCTCGTATTTTTCAGACAATTTCACGGCCTTCATATTTTTCAGACCTTTTCATGCTCTTCATATTTTTCACACCTTTTCATGCTCCTCGTGTTTTTTACACCTCTTCATGCTCATCCTATTTTTCACACCTTTTCCTGATCCTCGTATTTTTCACACCTTTTCATGCTACTCGTACTTTTCAGACCTTTTCACGCTCATCATATTTTTCACACCTTTTCACGCTCTTCGTATTTTTGTCACCTTTTCATGCTCCTCGTAACTTTCACACCTTTTCCTGCTCCTCGTACTTTTCACATCTTTTCCTGCCCTTTGTATTTTTCACACTTTTTAATGTTCCTCGTATTTTTCACACCTTTTCCTTCTCTTTTCATTTTTCACACCTTTTCATGATCCTCTTATTTTTCACACGTTTTCATGCTCCTCGTATTTTTCACACCTTTTCTTGCCCTTTGTATTTTTCAAACTTTTTCATTTTACTCGTATTTTTCACAACTTTTCCTGTTCTTTGTATTTTTCACACCTTTTCATGCTCCTCCTATTTTTCACACCTTTTCATGCTCCTCGTTTTTTTCATACCTTTTCATGCTCTTCATATTTTTCACACCTTTTCATGCTCCTCGTATTTTTGACACCTTTCATGCTCTTCCTATTTTTCACACCTTTTCATTCTCCTCGTATTTTTCATGCCTTTTCATGCTCCTCGCATTTTTCAGACCATTTCACAACCTTCATATTTTTCATACCTTTTCATGCTGTTTATATTTTTCACACCTTTTCCTGCTCTTCGAATTTTTCACACCTTTTCATGCTCCTTGTATTTTTCACACATTTTCCAGCTCTTCGAATTTTTTACACCTTTTCATGCTTCTCGTATTTTTCACACCTTTTCCTGCTCTTCGAATTTTTCACACCTTTTCCTGCTCTTCGAATTTCTCACACCTTTTCATGCTCCTCGTATTTTTCACACCTTGTCATGCTCCACGTATTTTTCAAACCTTTTCATGCTCCTCATATTCTTCAGACCTTTTCACGCTCCTCGTATTTTTCAGACCTTTTCATGCTCCTCGTATTTTTCAGACCATTTCACGACCTTCATATTTTTCAGACCTTTTCATGCTGATATAGTTTTCACACCTTTTCCTGCTCTTCGAATTTTTGACACCTTTTCATGCTCCTTGTATTCTTCACACGTTTTCTTGCTCTTCGAATTTTTCACGTCTTTTCATGCTCCTCGTATTTTTCACACATTTTCCAACTTTTCGAATTTTTCACACCTTTCCATGCTCCTCGTATTTTTCACACCTTTTCCTGCTCTTTGAATTTTTCACACCTTTTTATGTTCCTCGTATTTTTCACACCTTTTCCTGATCCTCGTATTTTTTACACCTTATCATGCTCCTCGTATATTTCAGAGCTTTTCATGCTCCTCGTATTTTTAACACCATTTCATGATGTTCATATTTTTCACACGTTTTCCTGCTCTTTGAATTTTTCACATTTTTTCCTGCTCCTCGTATTTTTCACACCCCTTCCTGCTGCTCGTATTTTTCACACCTTTTCCTGCTCCTCGTATTTTTGACACCTTTTCCTGCTCCTTGTATTTTTCACACCTTTTCCTGCCCTTTGTATTTTTCACACTTTTTCATGTTCCTCGCATTTTTCACACCTTTCCTGCTCTTCGTATTTTTCACACCTTATCATGCTCCTCGTATTTTTCACACCTTTTCATGCTCCTCATATTTTTCACACCTTGTCATGCTCCTCGGATTTTTCACAGCTTGTCATGCTCTTCGAACATTTCACACCTTTTTCTGCTCTTCGCGTATTTCACACCTTCTCCTGCTCCTCGTGTTTTTCACACCTTTTCCTGCTCTTTGAATTTTTCACACCTTTTCCTCTTCCTCTTATTTTTCACAACTTCTCCTGCTCCTCGTATTTTTCAGACCATATGATGCTCCTCGGATCTTTCACACCTTGTCATGCTCCTCGGATTTTTCACACCTTGACATGCTCCTCGTATTTTTCACACCTTTTCATCCTGTTCATATTTCTCACACCTTTTCACGCTCTTCATATTTTTGACACCATTTCATGGTCCTCGTATTTTTCACACCTTTGCCTGCTCTTCGTACTTTTCACACCTTATCATGCTCCTCGTATTTTTCAGACCTTTTCATGCTCCTCCTATATTTCCGACCTTTACATGCTCTTTGTATTTTAAGAACTTTTCACACTCTTCATATTTTTCACACCATTTCACCCTCTTCGTATTTTTGACATCTTTTCACACTCCTCGTATTTTTCACACCTTTTCTGTTCCTTGTATTTTTCACACCTTTTCCTGCTCCTCGTGTTTTTCACACCTATTCTGCTCCTTGTGTTTTTCACACCTTTTCATGCTCCTCGTATTTTTCCTACCTTGTCATGCTCCTCGTATTTTTGATGCCTTTTAATGTTCCTCGTGTTTTTCCAGCCTTTTCATGCTCCTCATATTTTTCACACCTTTTCATGCTCCTCGTATTTTTCATGCCTTTTCATGCTCCTCGTATTTTTCACGCCTTTTCTGCTCCTCGTATTTTTCAAACCTTTTCGTGCTCTTCGTATTTTTCAGACCTTTTCGTGCTCTTCATATGTTTCACACCTCTTCTTGCTCTTCATATTTTTCTAAACTTTTCATGCTCCTCCTATTTTTCACACCTTTTCCTGCTCTTAGAATTTTTCACACGTTTTCATGCAGTTCATATTTTTCACACCTTTTCCTGCTCTTCGATTTTTTCACACCTTTTCATGCTCCTCGTATTTTTCGCACCTTTTCCTGGTCTTCGAATTTTTCACACTTTTCATGCTCCTCGTATTATTCAGACCTTTTCATGTTCCTCATATTTTTCAGACCTTTTCACACTCCTGTATTTTTCAGACCTTTTCACGCTCTTCATGTTTATCACACCTTTTCATGCAGTTCATATTTTTACACCTTTTCTGCTCTTTGAATTTTTCACACCTTTTCATGCTCCTCGTATTTTTAAGACCTTTTCATGCTCCTCGTATTTTTCAGACCTTTTCATGTTCCTCGAATTTTTCACACCTTTTCATGCTCCTCGTATTTTTTGCACCTTTTCCTGCTCTTCGTATTTTTCACACCTTTTCATGCTCCTCGTATTATTCAGACCTTTTCATGTTCCTCGTATTTTTCAGACCTTTTCACGCTCCTCGTGTTTTTCAGACCTTTTCACGCTCTTCATATTTTTCACATCTTTTTATGCTCTTTGTATTTCTGACACCGTTTCGCACTCCTCGTATTTTTCACACCTTTTCCTGCTCCTCGAATTTTTCACAACTTTTCATGCTCCTCATATTTTTCAGACATTTTCACGCTCCTCGTATTTTTCAGTCCTTTTCACGCTCCTCATATTTTTCAGACCTTTTCATGCTCCTCGTATTTTTCAAACCATTTCACGGCCTTCATATTTTTCAGACCTTTTCATACTCTTCATATTTTTCACACCTTTTCATGCTCCTCGTGTTTTTTGCACCTCTTCATGCTCATCCTATTTTTCACACCTTTTCCTGGTCCTTGGATTTTTCACACCTTTTCATTCTCCTTGTATTTTTCTCACCTTTTCCTGCTCCTCGGATTTTTCACACGTTTTTGTGATACTCCTATTTTTCACACCTTTTCGTGTTGCTCATATATTTCAGACCTTTTCGTGCTCATCATATTTTTATGACATTTTCATTCTCTTTGTATTTTTCACACCTTTTCATGCTTCTCGTATATTTCAGACCTTTTCACGCTCTTCATATTTTTCACACTTTTTCATGCTGTTCATATTATTCACACCTTTTCATGCTCCTCGTTTTTTTCAGACCTTTTCGTGCTCCTCGTATATTTCACACCTTTTCATGCTCCTCGTATTTTTCAGACCTTTTCATGTTCCTCGTATTTTTCAGACCTTTTCATGCTCCTCGTATTTTTCAGACCTTTTCATGCTCCTCGTATTTTTCACACCTTTTCGTGCTCCTCGTATTTTTCAAACCTTTTCCCACTCCTCGTATTTTTCACACCTTTTCCTGCCCTTCGTATTTTTCACACCTTTTCATGCTCCTGGTGTATTTCACCCCTTTTCCTTCTCTTCGAATTTTTCACTCCTTTACATGCTCTTCATATTTTTCACACCTTTTAGTGCTCCATGTATTTTTCACACCTTTTCATGCTCCTCGTATTTTTCACACCTTTTCATGCTCCTCGTATTTTTCACAACTTTTCATGCTCCTCGTATTTTTCAGACCTTTTCACGCTCCTCATATTTTTCAGACCTTTTCATGCTCCTCGTATTTTTCAAACCTTTTCACGGCCTTCATATTTTTCAGACCTTTTCATGCTCTTCATATTTTTCACACCTTTTCATGCTCCTCGTGTTTTTTACACCTTTTCATGCTCCTCGTATTTTTCCCAACTTTTCATGCTCCTCGTATTTTTCAGACCTTTTCACGCTCCTCGTATTTTTCAGACCTTTTCATGCTCCTCGTATTTTTCAGACCATTTCACGGCCTTTATAATTTTCAGACCTTTTCATGCTCTTCATATTTTTCACACCTTTTTCATACTCCTCGTGTTTTTTACACCTCTTCATGCTCATCCTATTTTTCACACCTTTTCCTGATGCTCGGATTTTTCACACGTTTTCATGCTCCTCGTATTTTTCTCGCCTTCATGCTTCTCGGATTTTTCACACGTTTTTGTGATACTCCTATTTTTCACACCTTTTCATGTTCCTCATATTTTTCAGACCTTTTCGTGCTCATCATATTTTTAAGACATTTTCATGCTCTTTGTATTTTTCACACCTTTTCAGGCTTTTCGTGTTTTTCAGGCCTTTTCATGCTCGTCGTAATTTTCAGACCCTTTCTTGCTCTTCATATTTTTCCGACCTTTTCATGCTCTTCATATTTTTCAGACCTTTTCATGCTCCTTGCATTTTTTGGACCTTTTCATGCTCCTCGTATTTCTCAAACCTTTTCATGCTCTTCATATTTTTCAGACCTTTTCATGCTCTTCATATTTTTCAGACCTTTTCATGCTTCTCATATTTTTCAGACCTTTTCATGCACCTCATATTTTTCAGACTTTTTCATGCTCCTCGTATTTTTCACACCTTTTCATGCTCCTATTTTTCACAAAATTTCGTGCTCTTCATATTTTTCAGACCTTTTCATGCTCTTCATATTTTTCAGAACTTTTCATGCTCTTCATATTTTTCACACCTTTTCATGCTCTTCATATTTCTCAGACCTTTTCGTGCTCCTCGTATTTTTCACATCTTTTCATGTTCCTCGTATTTTTCACACCTTTTCCTGCTCTTCGATTTTTTTACACCTTTTCATGATAATCGTATTTTTCGCACCTTTTCCTGCTCTTCATACTTTTCACACGTTTTGATGCTCCTCGTATTTTTCACAACTTTTCCTGCTCCTCGTATTTTTCAGACCTTTTCAAGCTCTCTTTATATTTCACACCTTTTCACGCTCTTCGTATTTTGACACATTTTCATGCTCCTCGTATTTTTCAGACCTTTTCATGCTCTTCATATTTTTCACACCTTTTCATGCTCCTCGTGTTTTTGAGACCTTTTGTGCTCCTCGTATTTTTCACACCTTTTTGTGCTCTTCATATTTTTCAGACTTTTCGTGTTCCTCATATTTTGCACACGTTTTCAGGCTCTTCATATTTTCCAGACCTTTTCGTGTTCCTCGTATTTTTCACAACTTTTCATGATCCTCCTATATTTCACACCTTTTCGTGCTCCTCCTATTTTTCACACCTTTTCGGGCTCTTCGTTTTTTTCAGACTTTACCATGCTCCTCTTATTTCTCAGACCTTTTCATGCTCCTCGTATTTCTCAGATTTTTAAATGCTCCTCGTATTTCTCAGAACTTTTTATGCTCCTCGAATTTTTCAGACCTTTTCATAATCCTCCTATTTTTCAAACCTTTTCATGCTCTTCATATTTTTCATACCTTTTCATGCTCTTCATATTTTTCACACCTTTTCTTGCTCTTCATATTTTTCATAGCTTTTCATGCTCTTCATATTTTTCACACCTTTTCTTGCTCTTCATATTTTTCATACCTTTTCATGCTCTTCATATTTTTCACACCTTTTCTTGCTCTTCATATTTTTCAGACCTCTTCATGCTCCTCATATTTTTCAGATCTTTACCCATTCTTCATATTTTTCACACCTTTTCACACTCTTCGTTTTTCGAAACCTTTTCACACTCCTTGTAATTTTCACACCTTTTCCCGCTCCTCGTATTTTTCACACCTTTTCATGCTCCTGGTATATTTCACCCCTTTTCCTGCTCTTCGTGTTTTTCACACCTTTTCATGCTCCTCGTATTTTTCACAAATTTTCATGCTCCTCGTATTTTTCAGAACTTTTCATGCTGCTCGTATTTTTCAGACCTTTTCATGCTCTTCATAGTTTTCACCCTTTATCATGCTCCTCGTATTTTTGAGACCTATTCATTCTATTTGTATTTTTCACACGTTTTCATGCTCCTCATATTTTTCAGACCTTTTCATGCTCGTCGTATTTTTCAACCCTTTTCATGCTCCTCATATTTTTGACACCTTTTCATGCTCGTCATATTTTTCACAACTTTTCATGCTCTTCATATTTTTTACACCTTGTCATGCTCCGTGTACTTTTCACACCTTGTCATGCTCCTCGAATTTTTCACACTTTTCATGCTCCTCGTATTTTTCACATCTTTGCCTGCTCTTCGTATTTTTCACACCTTTTCTAATTCCTCGTATTTACAGACATTTCATGCTCTTCGTAATTTTCAGACCTTTTCATGATTTTCATATTTTTCACACATTTTCACGCTCTTTGTGCTTTTGACACCTTTTCATGCTCCTCGTATTTTTCACACCTTTTCATGCTGTTCATATTTTTCACACCTTTTCATGCTCCTCGTATTTTTCAGGCCTTTTCATGCTCCTCCTATTTTTCAGACATTTTCATGCTCCTCGTACTTTTCACACCTTATCATGCTCCTTGTATCTTTCAGACCTTTTCATGCTCCTCGTATTTTTCACACCTTGTCATGCTGCTCGGATTTTTCACACCTTATCACGCTCTTCGAATATTTCACCCCTTTTCCTGCTCTTCGAATATTTCACAACTTTTCATGCTCCTGTATTTTTCACACCTTTTCATGCTCCTCGTATTTTTCACACCTTTTCATACTCCTCGTATTTTTCAAACCTTTTCTGCTCCTTGTATTTTTCACACCTTTTCCAGCTCTTCGAATTTTTCACACCTTTTCCTGCTCTTCGAATTTTTCACACCTTTTCATGCTCCTCGTATTTTTCACACCTTATCATGCCCCTCGTATATTTCACACCTTGTCATGCTCCTCATATTTTTCACACCTTCCCTGCTCTTCGAATTTTTCACACCTTTTCAAGCTCCTAGTATTTTTCACACCTTTTCATGCTCTTTATATTTTTCACACCTTTCATGCTCCTCTTATTTTTCAGAACTTTTCATGCTCCTCCTATATTTCCGACCTTTACATGCTCTTTGTATTTTAAGAACTTTTCACACTCTTCATATTTTTCACACCATTTCACCCTCTTCGTATTTTTGACATCTTTTCACACTCCTCATATTTTTCACACCTTTTCTGTTCCTTGTATTTTTCACACCTTTTCCTGCTCCTCGTGTTTTTCACACCTATTCTGCTCCTTGTGTTTTTCACACCTTTTCATGCTCCTCGTATTTTTCCTACCTTGTCATGCTCCTCGTATTTTTGATGCCTTTTAATGTTCCTCGTGTTTTTCAAGCCTTTTCATGCTCCTCATATTTTTCACACCTTTTCATGCTCCTCGTATTTTTCATGCCTTTTCATGCTCCTTGTATTTTTCACGCCTTTTCTGCTCCTCGTATTTTTCAAACCTTTTCGTGCTCTTCGTATTTTTCAGACCTTTTCGTGCTCTTCATATGTTTCACACCTCTTCTTGCTCTTCATATTTTTCTAAACTTTTCATGCTCCTCGTATTTTTCACACCTTTTCCTGCTCTTAGAATTTTTCACACGTTTTCATGCAGTTCATATTTTTCACACCTTTTCCTGCTCTTCGATTTTTTCACACCTTTTCATGCTCCTCGTATTTTTCGCACCTTTTCCTGGTCTTCGAATTTTTCACACTTTTCATGCTCCTCGTATTATTCAGACCTTTTCATGTTCCTCATATTTTTCAGACCTTTTCACACTCCTGTATTTTTCAGACCTTTTCACGCTCTTCATGTTTATCACACCTTTTCATGCAGTTCATATTTTTCACACCTTTTCTGCTCTTTGAATTTTTCACACCTTTTCATGCTCCTCGTATTTTTAAGACCTTTTCATGCTCCTCGTATTTTTCACACCTTTTCATGCTCCTCGTGTTTTTCAGACCTTTTCACGCTCTTCATATTTTTCACATCTTTTTACGCTCTTCGTATTTTTGACACCGTTTCGCACTCCTCGTATTTTTCACACCTTTTCCTGCTCCTCCAATTTTTCACACCTTTTCATGCTCCTCATATTTTTCAGACATTTTCACGCTCCTCGTATTTTTCAGTCCTTTTCACGCTCTTCATATTTTTCACACCTTTTCATGCTCCTCGTATTTTTCACACCTTTTCCTGCTCTTCGATTAATGCACACCTTTTCCTGCTCTTCGTATTTTTCACACCTTTTCATGATCCTCGTATTTTTCACACCTTTTCATGATCCTCTTATTTTTCACACGTTTTCATGCTCCTCGTATTTTTCACACCTTTTCTTGCCCTTTGTATTTTTCAAACTTTTTCATTTTCCTCGTATTTTTCACAACTTTTCCTGTTCTTTGTATTTTTCACACCTTGTCATGCTCCTCGTATTTTTCACACCTTTCATGCTCTTCCTATTTTTCACACCTTTTCATGCTCCTCGTTTTTTTCATACCTTTTCATGCTCTTCATATTTTTCACACCTTTTCATGCTCCTCGTATTTTTGACACCTTTCATGCTCTTCCTATTTTTCACACCTTTTCATTCTCCTCGTATTTTTCATGCCTTTTCATGCTCCTCGCATTTTTCAGACCATTTCACAACCTTCATATTTTTCATACCTTTTCATGCTGTTTATATTTTTCACACCTTTTCCTGGTCTTCGAATTTTTCACACCTTTTCATGCTCCTTGTATTTTTCACACATTTTCCAGCTCTTCGAATTTTTTACACCTTTTCATGCTTCTCGTATTTTTCACACCTTTTCCTGCTCTTCGAATTTTTCACACCTTTTCCTGCTCTTCGAATTTCTCACACTTTTTCATGCTCCTCGTATTTTTCACACCTTGTCATGCTCCACGTATTTTTCAAACCTTTTCATGCTCCTCATATTTTTCAGACCTTTTCACGCTCCTCGTATTTTTCAGACCTTTTCATGCTCCTCGTATTTTTCAGACCATTTCACGACCTTCATATTTTTCAGACCTTTTCATGCTGATATAGTTTTCACACCTTTTCCTGCTCTTCGAATTTTTGACACCTTTTCATGCTCCTCGTATTCTTCACACGTTTTCTTGCTCTTCGAATTTTTCACGTCTTTTCATGCTCCTCGTATTTTTCACACATTTTCCAACTTTTCGAATTTTTCACACCTTTCCATGCTCCTCGTATTTTTCACACCTTTTCCTGCTCTTCGAATTTTTCACACCTTTTTATGTTCCTCGTATTTTTCACACCTTTTCCTGATCCTCGTATTTTTTACACCTTATCATGCTCCTCGTATTTTTAACACCATTTCATGATGTTCATATTTTTCACACGTTTTCCTCCTCTTTGAATTTTTCACATTTTTTCCTGCTCCTCGTATTTTTCACACCTCTTCCTGCTGCTCGTATTTTTCACACCTTTTCCTGCTCCTCGTATTTTTGACACCTTTTCCTGCTCCTTGTATTTTTCACACCTTTTCCTGCCCTTTGTATTTTTCACACTTTTTCATGTTCCTCGCATTTTTCACACCTTTCCTGCTCTTCGTATTTTTCACACCTTATCATGCTCCTCGTATTTTTCACACCTTTTCATGCTCCTCATATTTTTCACACCTTGTCATGCTCCTCGGATTTTTCACAGCTTGTCATGCTCTTCGAACATTTCACACCTTTTTCTGCTCTTCGCGTATTTCACACCTTCTCCTGCTCCTCGTGTTTTTCACACCTTTTCCTGCTCTTTGAATTTTTCACACCTTTTCCTCTTCCTCTTATTTTTCACACCTTTTCATGCTCCTCGTATTTTTCAGACCATATGATGCTCCTCGGATCTTTCACACCTTGTCATGCTCCTCGGATTTTTCACACCTTGACATGCTCCTCGTATTTTTCACACCTTTTCATCCTGTTCATATTTCTCACACCTTTTCACGCTCTTCGTATTTTTGACACCATTTCATGGTCCTCGTATTTTTCACACCTTTGCCTGCTCTTCGTACTTTTCACACCTTATCATGCTCCTCGTATTTTTCAGACCTTTTCATGCTCCTCCTATATTTCCGACCTTTACATGCTCTTTGTATTTTAAGAACTTTTCACACTCTTCATATTTTTCACACCATTTCACCCTCTTCGTATTTTTGACATCTTTTCAAACTCCTCGTATTTTTCACACCTTTTCTGTTCCTTGTATTTTTCACACCTTTTCCTGCTCCTCGTGTTTTTCACACCTATTCTGCTCCTTGTGTTTTTCACACCTTTTCATGCTCCTCGTATTTTTCCTACCTTGTCATGCTCCTCGTATTTTTGATGCCTTTTAATGTTCCTCGTGTTTTTCAAGCCTTTTCATGCTCCTCATATTTTTCACACCTTTTCATGCTCCTCGTATTTTTCATGCCTTTTCATGCTCCTCGTATTTTTCACGCCTTTTCTGCTCCTCGTATTTTTCAAACCTTTTCGTGCTCTTCGTATTTTTCAGACCTTTTCGTGCTCTTCATATGTTTCACACCTCTTCTTGCTCTTCATATTTTTCTAAACTTTTCATGCTCCTCCTATTTTTCACACCTTTTCCTGCTCTTAGAATTTTTCACACGTTTTCATGCAGTTCATATTTTTCACACCTTTTCCTGCTCTTCGATTTTTTCACACCTTTTCATGCTCCTCGTATTTTTCGCACCTTTTCCTGGTCTTCGAATTTTTCACACTTTTCATGCTCCTCGTATTATTCAGACCTTTTCATGTTCCTCATATTTTTCAGACATTTTAACACTCCTGTATTTTTCAGACCTTTTCACGCTCTTCATGTTTATCACACCTTTTCATGCAGTTCATATTTTTCACACCTTTTCTGCTCTTTGAATTTTTCACACCTTTTCATGCTCCTCGTATTTTTAAGACCTTTTCATGCTCCTCGTATTTTTTGCACCTTTTCCTGCTCTTCGTATTTTTCACACCTTTTCATGCTCCTCGTATTATTCAGACCTTTTCATGTTCCTCGTATTTTTCAGTCCTTTTCACGCTCCTCGTGTTTTTCAGACCTTTTCACGCTCTTCATATTTTTCACATCTTTTTACGCTCTTTGTATTTCTGACACCGTTTCGCACTCCTCGTATTTTTCACACCTTTTCCTGCTCCTCGAATTTTTCACAACTTTTCATGCTCCTCATATTTTTCAGATCTTTACCCATTCTTCATATTTTTCACACCTTTTCACACTCTTCGTTTTTCGAAACCTTTTCACACTCCTTGTAATTTTCACACCTTTTCCCGCTCCTCGTATTTTTCACACCTTTTCATGCTCCTGGTATATTTCACCCCTTTTCCTGCTCTTCGTGTTTTTCACACCTTTTCATGCTCCTCGTATTTTTCACAAATTTTCATGCTCCTCGTATTTTTCAGAACTTTTCATGCTGCTCGTATTTTTCAGACCTTTTCATGCTCTTCATAGTTTTCACCCTTTATCATGCTCCTCGTATTTTTGAGACCTATTCATTCTATTTGTATTTTTCACACGTTTTCATGCTCCTCATATTTTTCAGACCTTTTCATGCTCGTCGTATTTTTCAACCCTTTTCATGCTCCTCATATTTTTGACACCTTTTCATGCTCGTCATATTTTTCACAACTTTTCATGCTCTTCATATTTTTTACACCTTGTCATGCTCCGTGTACTTTTCACACCTTGTCATGCTCCTCGAATTTTTCACACTTTTCATGCTCCTCGTATTTTTCACACCTTTGCCTGCTCTTCGTATTTTTCACACCTTTTCTAATTCCTCGTATTTACAGACATTTCATGCTCTTCGTAATTTTCAGACCTTTTCATGATTTTCATATTTTTCACACATTTTCACGCTCTTTGTGCTTTTGACACCTTTTCATGCTCCTCGTATTTTTCACACCTTTTCATGCTGTTCATATTTTTCACACCTTTTCATGCTCCTCGTATTTTTCAGGCCTTTTCATGCTCCTCCTATTTTTCAGACATTTTCATGCTCCTCGTACTTTTCACACCTTATCATGCTCCTTGTATCTTTCAGACCTTTTCATGCTCCTCGTATTTTTCACACCTTGTCATGCTGCTCGGATTTTTCACACCTTATCACGCTCTTCGAATATTTCACCCCTTTTCCTGCTCTTCGAATATTTCACAACTTTTCATGCTCCTGTATTTTTCACACCTTTTCATGCTCCTCGTATTTTTCACACCTTTTCATACTCCTCGTATTTTTCAAACCTTTTCTGCTCCTTGTATTTTTCACACCTTTTCCAGCTCTTCGAATTTTTCACACCTTTTCCTGCTCTTCGAATTTTTCACACCTTTTCATGCTCCTCCTATTTTTCACACCTTATCATGCCCCTCGTATATTTCACACCTTGTCATGCTCCTCATATTTTTCACAACTTTCCTGCTCTTCGAATTTTTCACACCTTTTCAAGCTCCTAGTATTTTTCACACCTTTTCATGCTCTTTATATTTTTCACACCTTTCATGCTCCTCTTATTTTTCAGAACTTTTCATGCTCCTCCTATATTTCCGACCTTTACATGCTCTTTGTATTTTAAGAACTTTTCACACTCTTCATATTTTTCACACCATTTCACCCTCTTCGTATTTTTGACATCTTTTCACACTCCTCATATTTTTCACACCTTTTCTGTTCCTTGTATTTTTCACACCTTTTCCTGCTCCTCGTGTTTTTCACACCTATTCTGCTCCTCGTATTTTTCATGCCTTTTCATGCTCCTTGTATTTTTCACGCCTTTTCTGCTCCTCGTATTTTTCAAAGCTTTTCGTGCTCTTCGTATTTTTCAGACCTTTTCGTGCTCTTCATATGTTTCACACCTCTTCTTGCTCTTCATATTTTTCTAAACTTTTCATGCTCCTCCTATTTTTCACACCTTTTCCTGCTCTTAGAATTTTTCACACGTTTTCATGCAGTTCATATTTTTCACACCTTTTCCTGCTCTTCGATTTTTTCACACCTTTTCATGCTCCTCGTATTTTTCGCACCTTTTCCTGGTCTTCGAATTTTTCATACTTTTCATGCTCCTCGTATTATTCAGACCTTTTCATGTTCCTCATATTTTTCAGACCTTTTCACACTCCTGTATTTTTCAGACCTTTTCACGCTCTTCATGTTTATCACACCTTTTCATGCAGTTCATATTTTTCACACCTTTTCTGCTCTTTGAATTTTTCACACCTTTTCATGCTCCTCGTATTTTTAAGACCTTTTCATGCTCCTCGTATTTTTCAGACCTTTTCATGCTCCTCGTGTTTTTCAGACCTTTTCACGCTCTTCATATTTTTCACATCTTTTTACGCTCTTCGTATTTTTGACACCGTTTCGCACTCCTCGTATTTTTCACACCTTTTCCTGCTCCTCGAATTTTTCACAACTTTTCATGCTCCTCATATTTTTCAGACATTTTCACGCTCCTCGTATTTTTCAGTCCTTTTCACGCTCTTCATATTTTTCACACCTTTTCATGCTCCTCGTATTTTTCACACCTTTTCCTGCTCTTCGATTAATGCACACCTTTTCCTGCTCTTCGTATTTTTCAAACCTTTTCATGATCCTCGTATTTTTCACACCTTTTCATGATCCTCTTATTTTTCACACGTTTTCATGCTCCTCGTATTTTTCACACCTTTTCTTGCCCTTTGTATTTTTCAAACTTTTTCATTTTCCTCGTATTTTTCACAACTTTTCCTGTTCTTTGTATTTTTCACACCTTGTCATGCTCCTCGTATTTTTCACACCTTTCATGCTCTTCCTATTTTTCACACCTTTTCATGCTCCTCGTTTTTTTCATACCTTTTCATGCTCTTCATATTTTTCACACCTTTTCATGCTCCTCGTATTTTTGACACCTTTCATGCTCTTCCTATTTTTCACACCTTTTCATTCTCCTCGTATTTTTCATGCCTTTTCATGCTCCTCGCATTTTTCAGACCATTTCACAACCTTCATATTTTTCATACCTTTTCATGCTGTTTATATTTTTCACACCTTTTCCTGGTCTTCGAATTTTTCACACCTTTTCATGCTCCTTGTATTTTTCACACATTTTCCAGCTCTTCGAATTTTTTACACCTTTTCATGCTTCTCGTATTTTTCACACCTTTTCCTGCTCTTCGAATTTTTCACACCTTTTCCTGCTCTTCGAATTTCTCACACTTTTTCATGCTCCTCGTATTTTTCACACCTTGTCATGCTCCACGTATTTTTCAAACCTTTTCATGCTCCTCATATTTTTCAGACCTTTTCACGCTCCTCGTATTTTTCAGACCTTTTCATGCTCCTCGTATTTTTCAGACCATTTCACGACCTTCATATTTTTCAGACCTTTTCATGCTGATATAGTTTTCACACCTTTTCCTGCTCTTCGAATTTTTGACACCTTTTCATGCTCCTCGTATTCTTCACACGTTTTCTTGCTCTTCGAATTTTTCACGTCTTTTCATGCTCCTCGTATTTTTCACACATTTTCCAACTTTTCGAATTTTTCACACCTTTCCATGCTCCTCGTATTTTTCACACCTTTTCCTGCTCTTCGAATTTTTCACACCTTTTTATGTTCCTCGTATTTTTCACACCTTTTCCTGATCCTCGTATTTTTTACACCTTATCATGCTCCTCGTATTTTTAACACCATTTCATGATGTTCATATTTTTCACACGTTTTCCTCCTCTTTGAATTTTTCACATTTTTTCCTGCTCCTCGTATTTTTCACACCTCTTCCTGCTGCTCGTATTTTTCACACCTTTTCCTGCTCCTCGTATTTTTGACACCTTTTCCTGCTCCTTGTATTTTTCACACCTTTTCCTGCCCTTTGTATTTTTCACACTTTTTCATGTTCCTCGCATTTTTCACACCTTTCCTGCTCTTCGTATTTTTCACACCTTATCATGCTCCTCGTATTTTTCACACCTTTTCATGCTCCTCATATTTTTCACACCTTGTCATGCTCCTCGGATTTTTCACAGCTTGTCATGCTCTTCGAACATTTCACACCTTTTTCTGCTCTTCGCGTATTTCACACCTTCTCCTGCTCCTCGTGTTTTTCACACCTTTTCCTGCTCTTTGAATTTTTCACACCTTTTCCTCTTCCTCTTATTTTTCACACCTTCTCCTGCTCCTCGTATTTTTCAGACCATATGATGCTCCTCGGATCTTTCACACCTTGTCATGCTCCTCGGATTTTTCACACCTTGACATGCTCCTCGTATTTTTCACACCTTTTCATCCTGTTCATATTTCTCACACCTTTTCACGCTCTTCGTATTTTTGACACCATTTCATGGTCCTCGTATTTTTCACACCTTTGCCTGCTCTTCGTACTTTTCACACCTTATCATGCTCCTCCTATTTTTCAGACCTTTTCATGCTCCTCCTATATTTCCGACCTTTACATGCTCTTTGTATTTTAAGAACTTTTCACACTCTTCATATTTTTCACACCATTTCACCCTCTTCGTATTTTTGACATCTTTTCACACTCTTCGTATTTTTCACACCTTTTCTGTTCCTTGTATTTTTCACACCTTTTCCTGCTCCTCGTGTTTTTCACACCTATTCTGCTCCTTGTGTTTTTCACACCTTTTCATGCTCCTCGTATTTTTCCTACCTTGTCATGCTCCTCGTATTTTTGATGCCTTTTAATGTTCCTCGTGTTTTTCAAGCCTTTTCATGCTCCTCATATTTTTCACACCTTTTCATGCTCCTCGTATTTTTCATGCCTTTTCATGCTCCTCGTATTTTTCACGCCTTTTCTGCTCCTCGTATTTTTCAAACCTTTTCGTGCTCTTCGTATTTTTCAGACCTTTTCGTGCTCTTCATATGTTTCACACCTCTTCTTGCTCTTCATATTTTTCTAAACTTTTCATGCTCCTCCTATTTTTCACACCTTTTCATGCTCTTAGAATTTTTCACACGTTTTCATGCAGTTCATATTTTTCACACCTTTTCCTGCTCTTCGATTTTTTCACACCTTTTCATGCTCCTCGTATTTTTCGCACCTTTTCCTGGTCTTCGAATTTTTCACACTTTTCATGCTCCTCGTATTATTCAGACCTTTTCATGTTCCTCATATTTTTCAGACATTTTAACACTCCTGTATTTTTCAGACCTTTTCACGCTCTTCATGTTTATCACACCTTTTCATGCAGTTCATATTTTTCACACCTTTTCTGCTCTTTGAATTTTTCACACCTTTTCATGCTCCTCGTATTTTTAAGACCTTTTCATGCTCCTCGTATTTTTTGCACCTTTTCCTGCTCTTCGTATTTTTCACACCTTTTCATGCTCCTCGTATTATTCAGACCTTTTCATGTTCCTCGTATTTTTCAGTCCTTTTCACGCTCCTCGTGTTTTTCAGACCTTTTCACGCTCTTCATATTTTTCACATCTTTTTACGCTCTTTGTATTTCTGACACCGTTTCGCACTCCTCGTATTTTTCACACCTTTTCCTGCTCCTCGAATTTTTCACAACTTTTCATGCTCCTCATATTTTTCAGACATTTTCACGCTCCTCGTATTTTTCAGTCCTTTTCACGCTCCTCATATTTTTCAGACCTTTTCATGCTCCTCGTATTTTTCAAACCATTTCACGGCCTTCATATTTTTCAGACCTTTTCATGCTCTTCATATTTTTCACACCTTTTCATGCTCCTCGTGTTTTTTGCACCTCTTCATGCTCATCCTATTTTTCACACCTTTTCCTGGTCCTTGGATTTTTCACACCTTTTCATGCTCCTCGTATTTTTCTCACCTTTTCCTGCTCCTCGGATTTTTCACACGTTTTTGTGATACTCCTATTTTTCACACCTTTTCGTGTTGCTCATATATTTCAGACCTTTTCATGCTCATCATATTTCTATGACATTTTCATTCTCTTTGTATTTTTCACACCTTTTCACGCTTCTCGTATATTTCAGACCTTTTCACGCTCTTCATATTTTTCACACCTTTTCATGCTGTTCATATTATTCACACCTTTTCATGCTCCTCGTTTTTTTCAGACCTTTTCATGCTCCTCGTATTTTTCAGACCTTTTCATGCTCCTCGTATTTTTCACACCTTTTCGTGCTCCTCGTATTTTTCAAACCTTTTCCCACTTCTCGTATTTTTCACACCTTTTCCTGCCCTTCGTATTTTTCACACCTTTTCATGCTCCTGGTGTATTTCACCCCTTTTCCTGCTCTTCGAATTTTTCACTCCTTTACATGCTCTTCATATTTTTCACACCTTTTAGTGCTCCATGTATTTTTCACACCTTTTCATGCTCCTCGTATTTTTCACATCTTTTCATGCTCCTCGTATTTTTCACAACTTTTCATGCTCCTCGTATTTTTCAGACCTTTTCACGCTCCTAATATTTTTCAGACCTTTTCATGCTCCTCGTATTTTTCAGACCTTTTCTCGGCCTTCATATTTTTCAGACCTTTTCATGCTCTTCATATTTTTCACACCTTTTCATGCTCCTCGTGTTTTTTACACCTTTTCATGCTCCTCGTATTTTTCCCAACTTTCATGCTCCTCGTATTTTTGAGACCTTTTCACGCTCCTCGTATTTTTCAGACCTTTTCATGCTCCTCGTATTTTTCAGACCATTTCACGGCCTTTATAATTTTCAGACCTTTTCATGCTCTTCATATTTTTCACACCTTTTCATACTCCTCGTGTTTTTTACACCTCTTCATGCTCATCCTATTTTTCACACCTTTTCCTGATGCTCGGATTTTTCACACGTTTTCATGCTCCTCGTATTTTTCTCACCTTCATGCTTCTCGGATTTTTCACACGTTTTTGTGATACTCCTATTTTTCACACCTTTTCATGTTCCTCATATTTTTCAGACCTTTTCGTGCTCATCATATTTTTAAGACATTTTCATGCTCTTTGTATTTTTCACACCTTTTCAGGCTTTTCGTGTTTTTCAGGCCTTTTCATGCTCGTCGTAATTTTCAGACCCTTTCTTGCTCTTCATATTTTTCCGACCTTTTCATGCTCTTCATATTTTTCAGACCTTTTCATGCTCCTTGCATTTTTCGGACCTTTTCATGCTCCTCGTATTTCTCAAACCTTTTCATGCTCTTCATATTTTTCAGACCTTTTCATGCTCTTCATATTTTTCAGACCTTTTCATGCTTCTCATATTTTTCAGACCTTTTCATGCACCTCATATTTTTCAGACTTTTTCATGCCCCTCGTATTTTTCACACCTTTTCATGCTCCTATTTTTCACAAAATTTCGTGCTCTTCATATTTTTCAGACCTTTTCATGCTCTTCATATTTTTCAGACCTTTTCATGCTCTTCATATTTTTCACACCTTTTCATGCTCTTCATATTTCTCAGACCTTTTCGTGCTCCTCGTATTTTTCACATCTTTTCATGCTCCTCGTATTTTTCACACCTTTTCCTGCTCTTCGATTTTTTTACACCTTTTCATGATAATCGTATTTTTCGCACCTTTTCCTGCTCTTCATACTTTTCACACGTTTTGATGCTCCTCGTATTTTTCACAACTTTTCCTGCTCCTCGTATTTTTCAGACCTTTTCAAGCTCTCTTTATATTTCACACCTTTTCACGCTCTTCGTATTTTGACACATTTTCATGCTCCTCGTATTTTTCAGACCTTTTCATGCTCTTCATATTTTTCACACCTTTTCATGCTCCTCGTGTTTTTGAGACCTTTTGTGCTCCTCGTATTTTTCACACCTTTTTGTGCTCTTCATATTTTTCAGACTTTTCGTGTTCCTCATATTTTGCACACGTTTTCAGGCTCTTCATATTTTCCAGACCTTTTCGTGTTCCTCGTATTTTTCACAACTTTTCATGATCCTCCTATATTTCACACCTTTTCGTGCTCCTCCTATTTTTCACACCTTTTCGGGCTCTTCGTTTTTTTCAGACTTTACCATGCTCCTCTTATTTCTCAGACCTTTTCATGCTCCTCGTATTTCTCAGATTTTTAAATGCTCCTCGTATTTCTCAGAACTTTTTATGCTCCTCGAATTTTTCAGACCTTTTCATAATCCTCCTATTTTTCAAACCTTTTCATGCTCTTCATATTTTTCATACCTTTTCATGCTCTTCATATTTTTCACACCTTTTCTTGCTCTTCATATTTTTCATAGCTTTTCATGCTCTTCATATTTTTCACACCTTTTCTTGCTCTTCATATTTTTCATACCTTTTCATGCTCTTCATATTTTTCACACCTTTTCTTGCTCTTCATATTTTTCAGACCTCTTCATGCTCCTCATATTTTTCAGATCTTTACCCGTTCTTCATATTTTTCACACCTTTTCACACTCTTCGTTTTTCGAAACCTTTTCACACTCCTTGTAATTTTCACACCTTTTCCCGCTCCTCGTATTTTTCACACCTTTTCATGCTCCTGGTATATTTCACCCCTTTTCCTGCTCTTCGTGTTTTTCACACCTTTTCATGCTCCTCGTATTTTTCACAAATTTTCATGCTCCTCGTATTTTTCAGAACTTTTCATGCTGCTCGTATTTTTCAGACCTTTTCATGCTCTTCATAGTTTTCACCCTTCATCATGCTCCTCGTATTTTTGAGACCTATTCATGCTATTTGTATTTTTCACATCTTTTCATGCTCCTCATATTTTTCAGACCTTTTCATGCTCGTCGTATTTTTCAACCCTTTTCATGCTCCTCATATTTTTGACACCTTTTCATGCTCGTCATATTTTTCACAACTTTTCATGCTCTTCATATTTTTTACACCTTGTCATGCTCCGTGTACTTTTCACACCTTGTCATGCTCCTCGAATTTTTCACACTTTTCATGCTCCTCGTATTTTTCACATCTTTGCCTGCTCTTCGTATTTTTCACACCTTTTCTAATTCCTCGTATTTACAGACATTTCATGCTCTTCGTAATTTTCAGACCTTTTCATGATTTTCATATTTTTCACACATTTTCACGCTCTTTGTGCTTTTGACACCTTTTCATGCTCCTCGTATTTTTCACACCTTTTCATGCTGTTCATATTTTTCACACCTTTTCATGCTCCTCGTATTTTTCAGGCCTTTTCATGCTCCTCCTATTTTTCAGACATTTTCATGCTCCTCGTACTTTTCACACCTTATCATGCTCCTCGTATCTTTCAGACCTTTTCATGCTCCTCGTATTTTTCACACCTTGTCATGCTGCTCGGATTTTTCACACCTTGTCACGCTCTTCGAATATTTCACCCCTTTTCCTGCTCTTCGAATATTTCACAGCTTTTCATGCTCCTGTATTTTTCACACCTTTTCATGCTCCTCGTATTTTTCACACCTTTTCATACTCCTCGTATTTTTCAAACCTTTTCTGCTCCTTGTATTTTTCACACCTTTTCCAGCTCTTCGAATTTTTCACACCTTTTCCTGCTCTTCGAATTTTTCACACCTTTTCATGCTCCTCGAATTTTTCACACATTTTCATGCTCCTCGTATTTTTCACACCTTATCATGCCCCTCGTATATTTCACACCTTGTCATGCTCCTCATATTTTTCACACCTTTCCTGCTCTTCGAATTTTTCAAACCTTTTCAAGCTCCTAGTATTTTTCACACCTTTTCATGCTCTTTATATTTTTCACACCTTTCATGCTCCTCTTATTTTTCAGAACTTTTCATGCTCCTCCTATATTTCCGACCTTTACATGCTCTTTGTATATTAAGAACTTTTCACACTCTTCATATTTTTCACACCATTTCACCCTCTTCGTATTTTTAACATCTTTTCACACTCCTCGTATTTTTCACACCTTTTCTGTTCCTTGTATATTTCACACCTTTTCCTGCTCCTCGTGTTTTTCACACCTATTCTGCTCCTTGTGTTTTTCACACCTTTTCATGCTCCTCGTATTTTTCCTACCTTGTCATGCTCCTCGTATTTTTGATGCCTTTTAATGTTCCTCGTGTTTTTCAAGCCTTTTCATGCTCCTCATATTTTTCACACCTTTTCATGCTCCTCGTATTTTTCATGCCTTTTCATGCTCCTCGTATTTTTCACGCCTTTTCTGCTCCTCGTATTTTTCAAACCTTTTCGTGCTCTTCGTATTTTTCAGACCTTTTCGTGCTCTTCATATGTTTCACACCTCTTCTTGCTCTTCATATTTTTCTAAACTTTTCATGCTCCTCCTATTTTTCACACCTTTTCCTGCTCTTAGAATTTTTCACACGTTTTCATGCAGTTCATATTTTTCACACCTTTTCCTGCTCTTCGATTTTTTCACACCTTTTCATGCTCCTCGTATTTTTTGCACCTTTTCCTGGTCTTCGAATTTTTCACACTTTTCATGCTCCTCGTATTATTCAGACCTTTTCATGTTCCTCATATTTTTCAGACCTTTTCACACTCCTGTATTTTTCAGACCTTTTCACGCTCTTCATGTTTATCACACCTTTTCATGCAGTTCATATTTTTCACACCTTTTCTGCTCTTTGAATTTTTCACACCTTTTCATGCTCCTCGTATTTTTAAGACCTTTTCATGCTCCTCGTATTTTTCAGACCTTTTCATGTTCCTCGAATTTTTCACACCTTTTCATGCTCCTCGTATTATTCAGACCTTTTCATGTTCCTCGTATTTTTCAGACCTTTTCACGCTCCTCGTGTTTTTCAGACCTTTTCACGCTCTTCATATTTTTCACATCTTTTTACGCTCTTTGTATTTCTGACACCGTTTCGCACTCCTCGTACTTTTCACACCTTTTCCTGCTCCTCGAATTTTTCACAACTTTTCATACTCCTCATATTTTTCAGACATTTTCACGCTCCTCGTATTTTTCAGTCCTTTTCACGCTCTTCATATTTTTCACACCTTTTCACGCTCTTCGTATTTTTGTCACCTTTTCATGCTCCTCGTAACTTTCACACCTTTTCCTGCTCCTCGTACTTTTCACATCTTTTCCTGCCCTTTGTATTTTTCACACTTTTTAATGTTCCTCGTATTTTTCACACCTTTTCCTTCTCTTTGCATTTTTCACACCTTTTCATGATCCTCTTATTTTTCACACGTTTTCATGCTCCTCGTATTTTTCACACCTTTTCTTGCCCTTTGTATTTTTCAAACTTTTTCATTTTCCTCGTATTTTTCACAACTTTTCCTGTTCTTTGTATTTTTCATACCTTGTCATGCTCCTCGTATTTTTCACACCTTTCATGCTCTTCCTATTTTTCACACCTTTTCATGCTCCTCGTTTTTTTCATACCTTTTCATGCTCTTCATATTTTTCACACCTTTTCATGCTCCTCGTATTTTTGACACCTTTCATGCTCTTCCTATTTTTCACACCTTTTCATTCTCCTCGTATTTTTCATGCCTTTTCATGCTCCTCGCATTTTTCAGACCATTTCACAACCTTCATATTTTTCATACCTTTTCATGCTGTTTATATTTTTCACACCTTTTCCTGCTCTTCGAATTTTTCACACCTTTTCATGCTCCTTGTATTTTTCACACATTTTCCAGCTCTTCGAATTTTTTACACCTTTTCATGCTTCTCGTATTTTTCACACCTTTTCCTGCTCTTCGAATTTTTCACACCTTTTCCTGCTCTTCGAATTTCTCACACCTTTTCATGCTCCTCGTATTTTTCACACCTTGTCATGCTCCACGTATTTTTCAAACCTTTTCATGCTCCTCATATTTTTCAGACCTTTTCACGCTCCTCGTATTTTTCAGACCTTTTCATGTTCCTCGTATTTTTCAGACCATTTCACGACCTTCATATTTTTCAGACCTTTTCATGCTGATATAGTTTTCACACCTTTTCCTGCTCTTCGAATTTTTGACACCTTTTCATGCTCCTCGTATTCTTCACACGTTTTCTTGCTCTTCGAATTTTTCACGTCTTTTCATGCTCCTCGTATTTTTCACACATTTTCCTACTTTTCGAATTTTTCACACCTTTCCATGCTCCTCATATTATTCACACCTTTTCCTGCTCTTCGAATTTTTCACACCTTTTTATGTTCCTCGTATTTTTCACACCTTTTCCTGATCCTCGTATTTTTTACACCTTATCATGCTCCTCGTATATTTCAGACCTTTTCATGCTCCTCGTATTTTTAACACCATTTCATGATGTTCATATTTTTCACACGTTTTCCTGCTCTTTGAATTTTTCACATTTTTTCCTGCTCCTCGTATTTTTCACACCTCTTCCTGCTGCTCGTATTTTTCACACCTTTTCCTGCTCCTCGTATTTTTCACACCTTTTCCTGCTCCTTGTATTTTTCACACCTTTTCCTGCCCTTTGTATTTTTCACACTTTTTCATGTTCCTCGCATTTTTCACACCTTTCCTGCTCTTCGTATTTTTCACACCTTATCATGCTCCTCGTATTTTTCACACCTTTTCATGCTCCTCATATTTTTCACACCTTGTCATGCTCCTCGGATTTTTCACAGCTTGTCATGCTCTTCGAACATTTCACACCTTTTTCTGCTCTTCGCGTATTTCACACCTTCTCCTGCTCCTCGTGTTTTTCACACCTTTTCCTGCTCTTTGAATTTTTCACACCTTTTCCTCTTCCTCTTATTTTTCACACCTTCTCCTGCTCCTCGTATTTTTCAGACCATATGATGCTCCTCGGATCTTTCACACCTTGTCATGCTCCTCGGATTTTTCACACCTTGACATGCTCCTCGTATTTTTCACACCTTTTCATCCTGTTCATATTTCTCACACCTTTTCACGCTCTTCGTATTTTTGACACCATTTCATGGTCCTCGTATTTTTCACACCTTTGCCTGCTCTTCGTACTTTTCACACCTTATCATGCTCCTCCTATTTTTCAGACCTTTTCATGCTCCTCCTATATTTCCGACCTTTACATGCTCTTTGTATTTTAAGAACTTTTCACACTCTTCATATTTTTCACACCATTTCACCCTCTTCGTATTTTTGACATCTTTTCACACTCCTCGTATTTTTCACACCTTTTCTGTTCCTTGTATTTTTCACACCTTTTCCTGCTCCTCGTGTTTTTCACACCTATTCTGCTCCTTGTGTTTTTCACACCTTTTCATGCTCCTCGTATTTTTCCTACCTTGTCATGCTCCTCGTATTTTTGATGCCTTTTAATGTTCCTCGTGTTTTTCAAGCCTTTTCATGCTCCTCATATTTTTCACACCTTTTCATGCTCCTCGTATTTTTCATGCCTTTTCATGCTCCTCGTATTTTTCACGCCTTTTCTGCTCCTCGTATTTTTCAAACCTTTTCGTGCTCTTCGTATTTTTCAGACCTTTTCGTGCTCTTCATATGTTTCACACCTCTTCTTGCTCTTCATATTTTTCTAAACTTTTCATGCTCCTCCTATTTTTCACACCTTTTCCTGCTCTTAGAATTTTTCACACGTTTTCATGCAGTTCATATTTTTCACACCTTTTCCTGCTCTTCGATTTTTTCACACCTTTTCATGCTCCTCGTATTTTTCGCACCTTTTCCTGGTCTTCGAATTTTTCACACTTTTCATGCTCCTCGTATTATTCAGACCTTTTCATGTTCCTCATATTTTTCAGACCTTTTCACACTCCTGTATTTTTCAGACCTTTTCACGCTCTTCATGTTTATCACACCTTTTCATGCAGTTCATATTTTTACACCTTTTCTGCTCTTTGAATTTTTCACACCTTTTCATGCTCCTCGTATTTTTAAGACCTTTTCATGCTCCTCGTATTTTTCAGACCTTTTCATGTTCCTCGAATTTTTCACACCTTTTCATGCTCCTCGTATTTTTTGCACCTTTTCCTGCTCTTCGTATTTTTCACACCTTTTCATGCTCCTCGTATTATTCAGACCTTTTCATGTTCCTCGTATTTTTCAGACCTTTTCACGCTCCTCGTGTTTTTCAGAGCTTTTCACGCTCTTCATATTTTTCACATCTTTTTATGCTCTTTGTATTTCTGACACCGTTTCGCACTCCTCGTATTTTTCACACCTTTTCCTGCTCCTCGAATTTTTCACAACTTTTCATGCTCCTCATATTTTTCAGACATTTTCACGCTCCTCGTATTTTTCAGTCCTTTTCACGCTCCTCATATTTTTCAGACCTTTTCATGCTCCTCGTATTTTTCAAACCTTTTCCCACTCCTCGTATTTTTCACACCTTTTCCTGCCCTTCGTATTTTTCACACCTTTTCATGCTCCTCGTGTTTTTTGCACCTGTTCATGCTCATCCTATTTTTCACACCTTTTCCTGGTCCTTGGATTTTTCACACCTTTTCATGCTCCTCGTATTTTTCTCACCTTTTCCTGCTCCTCGGATTTTTCACACGTTTTTGTGATACTCCTATTTTTCACACCTTTTCGTGTTGCTCATATATTTCAGACCTTTTCGTGCTCATCATATTTTTATGACATTTTCATTCTCTTTGTATTTTTCACACCTTTTCACGCTTCTCGTATATTTCAGACCTTTTCACGCTCTTCATATTTTTCACACCTTTTCATGCTGTTCATATTATTCACACCTTTTCATGCTCCTCATTTTTTTCAGACCTTTTCGTGCTCCTCGTATATTTCACACCTTTTCATGCTCCTCGTATTTTTCAGACCTTTTCATGCTCCTCGTATTTTTCAGACCTTTTCATGCTCCTCGTATTTTTCACACCTTTTCGTGCTCCTCGTATTTTTCAAACCTTTTCCCACTCCTCGTATTTTTCACACCTTTTCCTGCCCTTCGTATTTTTCACACCTTTTCATGCTCCTGGTGTATTTCACCCCTTTTCCTGCTCTTCGAATTTTTCACTCCTTTACATGCTCTTCATATTTTTCACACCTTTTAGTGCTCCATGTATTTTTCACACCTTTTCATGCTCCTCGTATTTTTCACACCTTTTCATGCTCCTCGTATTTTTCACAACTTTTCATGCTTCTCGTATTTTTCAGACCTTTTCACGCTCCTCATATTTTTCAGACCTTTTCATGCTCCTCGTATTTTTCAGACCTTTTCACGGCCTTCATATTTTTCAGACCTTTTCATGCTCTTCATATTTTTCACACCTTTTCATGCTCCTCGTGTTTTTTACACCTTTTCATGCTCCTCGTATTTTTCCCAACTTTTCATGCTCCTCATATTTTTCGGACCTTTTCATGCTCCTCGTATTTCTCAAACCTTTTCATGCTCTTCATATTTTTCAGACCTTTTCATGCTCTTCATATTTTTCAGACCTTTTCATGCTTCTCATATTTTTCAGACCTTTTCATGCACCTCATATTTTTCAGACTTTTTCATGCCCCTCGTATTTTTCACACCTTTTCATGCTCCTATTTTTCACAAAATTTCGTGCTCTTCATATTTTTCAGACCTTTTCATGCTCTTCATATTTTTCAGAACTTTTCATGCTCTTCATATTTTTCACACCTTTTCATGCTCTTCATATTTCTCAGACCTTTTCGTGCTCCTCGTATTTTTCACATCTTTTCATGCTCCTCGTATTTTTCACACCTTTTCCTGCTCTTCGATTTTTTTACACCTTTTCATGATAATCGTATTTTTCGCACCTTTTCCTGCTCTTCATACTTTTCACACGTTTTGATGCTCCTCGTATTTTTCACAACTTTTCCTGCTCCTCGTATTTTTCAGACCTTTTCAAGCTCTCTTTATATTTCACACCTTTTCACGCTCTTCGTATTTTGACACATTTTCATGCTCCTCGTATTTTTCAGACCTTTTCATGCTCTTCATATTTTTCACACCTTTTCATGCTCCTCGTGTTTTTGAGACCTTTTGTGCTCCTCGTATTTTTCACACCTTTTTGTGCTCTTCATATTTTTCAGACTTTTCGTGTTCCTCATATTTTGCACACGTTTTCAGGCTCTTCATATTTTCCAGACCTTTTCGTGTTCCTCGTATTTTTCACAACTTTTCATGATCCTCCTATATTTCACACCTTTTCGTGCTCCTCCTATTTTTCACACCTTTTCGGGCTCTTCGTTTTTTTCAGACTTTACCATGCTCCTCTTATTTCTCAGACCTTTTCATGCTCCTCGTATTTCTCAGATTTTTAAATGCTCCTCGTATTTCTCAGAACTTTTTATGCTCCTCGAATTTTTCAGACCTTTTCATAATCCTCCTATTTTTCAAACCTTTTCATGCTCTTCATATTTTTCATACCTTTTCATGCTCTTCATATTTTTCACACCTTTTCTTGCTCTTCATATTTTTCATAGCTTTTCATGCTCTTCATATTTTTCACACCTTTTCTTGCTCTTCATATTTTTCATACCTTTTCATGCTCTTCATATTTTTCACACCTTTTCTTGCTCTTCATATTTTTCAGACCTCTTCATGCTCCTCATATTTTTCAGATCTTTACCCGTTCTTCATATTTTTCACACCTTTTCACACTCTTCGTTTTTCGAAACCTTTTCACACTCCTTGTAATTTTCACACCTTTTCCCGCTCCTCGTATTTTTCACACCTTTTCATGCTCCTGGTATATTTCACCCCTTTTCCTGCTCTTCGTGTTTTTCACACCTTTTCATGCTCCTCGTATTTTTCACAAATTTTCATGCTCCTCGTATTTTTCAGAACTTTTCATGCTGCTCGTATTTTTCAGACCTTTTCATGCTCTTCATAGTTTTCACCCTTTATCATGCTCCTCGTATTTTTGAGACCTATTCATGCTATTTGTATTTTTCACACCTTTTCATGCTCCTCATATTTTTCAGACCTTTTCATGCTCGTCGTATTTTTCAACCCTTTTCATGCTCCTCATATTTTTGACACCTTTTCATGCTCGTCATATTTTTCACAACTTTTCATGCTCTTCATATTTTTTACACCTTGTCATGCTCCGTGTACTTTTCACACCTTGTCATGCTCCTCGAATTTTTCACACTTTTCATGCTCCTCGTATTTTTCACATCTTTGCCTGCTCTTCGTATTTTTCACACCTTTTCTAATTCCTCGTATTTACAGACATTTCATGCTCTTCGTAATTTTCAGACCTTTTCATGATTTTCATATTTTTCACACATTTTCACTCTCTTTGTGCTTTTGACACCTTTTCATGCTCCTCGTATTTTTCACACCTTTTCATGCTGTTCATATTTTTCACACCTTTTCATGCTCCTCGTATTTTTCAGGCCTTTTCATGCTCCTCCTATTTTTCAGACATTTTCATGCTCCTCGTACTTTTCACACCTTATCATGCTCCTCGTATCTTTCAGACCTTTTCATGCTCCTCGTATTTTTCACACCTTGTCATGCTGCTCGGATTTTTCACACCTTGTCACGCTCTTCGAATATTTCACCCCTTTTCCTGCTCTTCGAATATTTCACAGCTTTTCATGCTCCTGTATTTTTCACACCTTTTCATGCTCCTCATATTTTTCACACCTTTTCATACTCCTCGTATTTTTCAAACCTTTTCTGCTCCTTGTATTTTTCACACCTTTTCCAGCTCTTCGAATTTTTCACACCTTTTCCTGCTCTTCGAATTTTTCACACCTTTTCATGCTCCTCGAATTTTTCACACATTTTCATGCTCCTCGTATTTTTCACATCTTATCATGCCCCTCGTATATTTCACACCTTGTCATGCTCCTCATATTTTTCACACCTTTCCTGCTCTTCGAATTTTTCAAACCTTTTCAAGCTCCTAGTATTTTTCACACCTTTTCATGCTCTTTATATTTTTCACACCTTTCATGCTCCTCTTATTTTTCAGAACTTTTCATGCTCCTCCTATATTTCCGACCTTTACATGCTCTTTGTATTTTAAGAACTTTTCACACTCTTCATATTTTTCACACCATTTCACCCTCTTCGTATTTTTAACATCTTTTCACACTCCTCGTATTTTTCACACCTTTTCTGTTCCTTGTATATTTCACACCTTTTCCTGCTCCTCGTGTTTTTCACACCTATTCTGCTCCTTGTGTTTTTCACACCTTTTCATGCTCCTCGTATTTTTCCTACCTTGTCATGCTCCTCGTATTTTTGATGCCTTTTAATGTTCCTCGTGTTTTTCAAGCCTTTTCATGCTTCTCATATTTTTCACACCTTTTCATGCTCCTCGTATTTTTCATGCCTTTTCATGCTCCTTGTATTTTTCACGCCTTTTCTGCTCCTCGTATTTTTCAAACCTTTTCGTGCTCTTCGTATTTTTCAGACCTTTTCGTGCTCTTCATATGTTTCACACCTCTTCTTGCTCTTCATATTTTTCTAAACTTTTCATGCTCCTCCTATTTTTCACACCTTTTCCTGCTCTTAGAATTTTTCACACGTGTTCATGCAGTTCATATTTTTCACACCTTTTCCTGCTCTTCGATTTTTTCACACCTTTTCATGCTCCTCGTATTTTTCGCACCTTTTCCTGGTCTTCGAATTTTTCATACTTTTCATGCTCCTCGTATTATTCAGACCTTTTCATGTTCCTCATATTTTTCAGACCTTTTCACACTCCTGTATTTTTCAGACCTTTTCACGCTCTTCATGTTTATCACACCTTTTCATGCAGTTCATATTTTTCACACCTTTTCTGCTCTTTGAATTTTTCACACCTTTTCATGCTCCTCGTATTTTTAAGACCTTTTCATGCTCCTCGTATTTTTCAGACCTTTTCATGCTCCTCGTGTTTTTCAGACCTTTTCACGCTCTTCATATTTTTCACATCTTTTTACGCTCTTCGTATTTTTGACACCGTTTCGCACTCCTCGTATTTTTCACACCTTTTCCTGCTCCTCGAATTTTTCACAACTTTTCATGCTCCTCATATTTTTCAGACATTTTCACGCTCCTCGTATTTTTCAGTCCTTTTCACGCTCTTCATATTTTTCACACCTTTTCATGCTCCTCGTATTTTTCATGCCTTTTCATGCTCCTTGTATTTTTCTCGCCTCTTCTGCTCCTCGTATTCTTCAAACCTTTTCATGCTCTTCGTATTTTTCAGACCTTTTCGTGCTCTTCATATGTTTCACACCTCTTCTTGCTCTTCATATTTTTCTAAACTTTTTATGCTCCTCCTATTTTTCACACCTTTTCCTGCTCTTAGAATTTTTCACACGTTTTCATGCAGTTCATATTTTTCACACCTTTTCCTGCTCTTCGATTTTTTCACACCTTTTCATGCTCCTCGTATTTTTCCCACCTTTTCCTGGTCTTCGAATTTTTCATACTTTTCATGCTCCTCGTATTATTCAGACCTTTTCATGTTCCTCATATTTTTCAGACCTTTTCACACTCCTGTATTTTTCAGACCTTTTCACGCTCTTCATGTTTATCACACCTTTTCATGCAGTTCATATTTTTCACACCTTTTCTGCTCTTTGAATTTTTCACACCTTTTCATGCTCCTCGTATTTTTAAGACCTTTTCATGCTCCTCGTATTTTTCAGACCTTTTCATGCTCCTCGTGTTTTTCAGACCTTTTCACGCTCTTCATATTTTTCACATCTTTTTACGCTCTTCGTATTTTTGACACCGTTTCGCACTCCTCGTATTTTTCACACCTTTTCCTGCTCCTCGAATTTTTCACAACTTTTCATGCTCCTCATATTTTTCAGACATTTTCACGCTCCTCGTATTTTTCAGTCCTTTTCACGCTCTTCATATTTTTCACACCTTTTCATGCTCCTCGTATTTTTCACACCTTTTCCTGCTCTTCGATTAATGCACACCTTTTCCTGCTCTTCGTATTTTTCAAACCTTTTCATGATCCTCGTATTTTTCACACCTTTTCATGATCCTCTTATTTTTCACACGTTTTCATGCTCCTCGTATTTTTCACACCTTTTCTTGCCCTTTGTATTTTTCAAACTTTTTCATTTTCCTCGTATTTTTCACAACTTTTCCTGTTCTTTGTATTTTTCACACCTTGTCATGCTCCTCGTATTTTTCACACCTTTCATGCTCTTCCTATTTTTCACACCTTTTCATGCTCCTCGTTTTTTTCATACCTTTTCATGCTCTTCATATTTTTCACACCTTTTCATGCTCCTCGTATTTTTGACACCTTTCATGCTCTTCCTATTTTTCACACCTTTTCATTCTCCTCGTATTTTTCATGCCTTTTCATGCTCCTCGCATTTTTCAGACCATTTCACAACCTTCATATTTTTCATACCTTTTCATGCTGTTTATATTTTTCACACCTTTTCCTGCTCTTCGAATTTTTCACACCTTTTCATGCTCCTTGTATTTTTCACACATTTTCCAGCTCTTCGAATTTTTTACACCTTTTCATGCTTCTCGTATTTTTCACACCTTTTCCTGCTCTTCGAATTTTTCACACCTTTTCCTGCTCTTCGAATTTCTCACACCTTTTCATGCTCCTCGTATTTTTCACACCTTGTCATGCTCCACGTATTTTTCAAACCTTTTCATGCTCCTCATATTTTTCAGACCTTTTCACGCTCCTCGTATTTTTCAGACCTTTTCATGCTCCTCGTATTTTTCAGACCATTTCACGACCTTCATATTTTTCAGACCTTTTCATGCTGATATAGTTTTCACACCTTTTCCTGCTCTTCGAATTTTTGACACCTTTTCATGCTCCTCGTATTCTTCACACGTTTTCTTGCTCTTCGAATTTTTCACGTCTTTTCATGCTCCTCGTATTTTTCACACATTTTCCAACTTTTCGAATTTTTCACACCTTTCCATGCTCCTCGTATTTTTCACACCTTTTCCTGCTCCTCGTATTTTTCACACCTTTTCCTGCTCCTCGTATTTTTCACACCTTTTCCTGATCCTCGTATTTTTTACACCTTATCATGCTCCTCGTATATTTCAGACCTTTTCATGCTCCTCGTATTTTTAACACCATTTCATGATGTTCATATTTTTCACACGTTTTCCTGCTCTTTGAATTTTTCACATTTTTTCCTGCTCCTCGTATTTTTCACACCTCTTCCTGCTGCTCGTATTTTTCACACCTTTTCCTGCTCCTCGTATTTTTGACACCTTTTCCTGCTCCTTGTATTTTTCACACCTTTTCCTGCCCTTTGTATTTTTCACACTTTTTCATGTTCCTCGCATTTTTCACACCTTTCCTGCTCTTCGTATTTTTCACACCTTATCATGCTCCTCGTATTTTTCACACCTTTTCATGCTCCTCATATTTTTCACACCTTGTCATGCTCCTCGGATTTTTCACAGCTTGTCATGCTCTTCGAACATTTCACACCTTTTTCTGCTCTTCGCGTATTTCACACCTTCTCCTGCTCCTCGTGTTTTTCACACCTTTTCCTGCTCTTTGAATTTTTCACACCTTTTCCTCTTCCTCTTATTTTTCACACCTTCTCCTGCTCCTCGTATTTTTCAGACCATATGATGCTCCTCGGATCTTTCACACCTTGTCATGCTCCTCGGATTTTTCACACCTTGACATGCTCCTCGTATTTTTCACACCTTTTCATCCTGTTCATATTTCTCACACCTTTTCACGCTCTTCGTATTTTTGACACCATTTCATGGTCCTCGTATTTTTCACACCTTTGCCTGCTCTTCGTACTTTTCACACCTTATCATGCTCCTCGTATTTTTCAGACCTTTTCATGCTCCTCCTATATTTCCGACCTTTACATGCTCTTTGTATTTTAAGAACTTTTCACACTCTTCATATTTTTCACACCATTTCACCCTCTTCGTATTTTTGACATCTTTTCACACTCCTCGTATTTTTCACACCTTTTCTGTTCCTTGTATTTTTCACACCTTTTCCTGCTCCTCGTGTTTTTCACACCTATTCTGCTCCTTGTGTTTTTCACACCTTTTCATGCTCCTCGTATTTTTCCTACCTTGTCATGCTCCTCGTATTTTTGATGCCTTTTAATGTTCCTCGTGTTTTTCAAGCCTTTTCATGCTCCTCATATTTTTCACACCTTTTCATGCTCCTCGTATTTTTCATGCCTTTTCATGCTCCTCGTATTTTTCACGCCTTTTCTGCTCCTCGTATTTTTCAAACCTTTTCGTGCTCCTCGTATTTTTCAGACCTTTTCGTGCTCTTCATATGTTTCACACCTCTTCTTGCTCTTCATATTTTTCTAAACTTTTCATGCTCCTCCTATTTTTCACACCTTTTCCTGCTCTTAGAATTTTTCACACGTTTTCATGCAGTTCATATTTTTCACACCTTTTCCTGCTCTTCGATTTTTTCACACCTTTTCATGCTCCTCGTATTTTTCGCACCTTTTCCTGGTCTTCGAATTTTTCACACTTTTCATGCTCCTCGTATTATTCAGACCTTTTCATGTTCCTCATATTTTTCAGACCTTTTCACACTCCTGTATTTTTCAGACCTTTTCACGCTCTTCATGTTTATCACACCTTTTCATGCAGTTCATATTTTTCACACCTTTTCTGCTCTTTGAATTTTTCACACCTTTTCATGCTCCTCGTATTTTTAAGACCTTTTCATGCTCCTCGTATTTTTCAGACCTTTTCATGCTCCTCGTGTTTTTCAGACCTTTTCACGCTCTTCATATTTTTCACATCTTTTTACGCTCTTCGTATTTTTGACACCGTTTCGCACTCCTCGTATTTTTCACACCTTTTCCTGCTCCTCGAATTTTTCACAACTTTTCATGCTCCTCATATTTTTCAGACATTTTCACGCTCCTCGTATTTTTCAGTCCTTTTCACGCTCTTCATATTTTTCACACCTTTTCATGCTCCTCGTATTTTTCACACCTTTTCCTGCTCTTCGATTAATGCACACCTTTTCCTGCTCTTCGTATTTTTCAAACCTTTTCATGATCCTCGAATTTTTCACACCTTTTCATGATCCTCTTATTTTTCACACGTTTTCATGCTCCTCGTATTTTTCACACCTTTTCTTGCCCTTTGTATTTTTCAAACTTTTTCATTTTCCTCGTATTTTTCACAACTTTTCCTGTTCTTTGTATTTTTCACACCTTGTCATGCTCCTCGTATTTTTCACACCTTTCATGCTCTTCCTATTTTTCACACCTTTTCATGCTCCTCGTTTTTTTCATACCTTTTCATGCTCTTCATATTTTTCACACCTTTTCATGCTCCTCGTATTTTTGACACCTTTCATGCTCTTCCTATTTTTCACACCTTTTCATTCTCCTCGTATTTTTCATGCCTTTTCATGCTCCTCGCATTTTTCAGACCATTTCACAACCTTCATATTTTTCATACCTTTTCATGCTGTTTATATTTTTCACACCTTTTCCTGCTCTTCGAATTTTTCACACCTTTTCATGCTCCTTGTATTTTTCACACATTTTCCAGCTCTTCGAATTTTTTACACCTTTTCATGCTTCTCGTATTTTTCACACCTTTTCCTGCTCTTCGAATTTTTCACACCTTTTCCTGCTCTTCGAATTTCTCACACCTTTTCATGCTCCTCGTATTTTTCACACCTTGTCATGCTCCACGTATTTTTCAAACCTTTTCATGCTCCTCATATTTTTCAGACCTTTTCACGCTCCTCGTATTTTTCAGACCTTTTCATGCTCCTCGTATTTTTCAGACCATTTCACGACCTTCATATTTTTCAGACCTTTTCATGCTGATATAGTTTTCACACCTTTTCCTGCTCTTCGAATTTTTCACACCTTTCCATGCTCCTCGTATTTTTCACACCTTTTCCTGCTCTTCGAATTTTTCACACCTTTTTATGTTCCTCGTATTTTTCACACCTTTTCCTGATCCTCGTATTTTTTACACCTTATCATGCTCCTCGTATATTTCAGACCTTTTCATGCTCCTCGTATTTTTAACACCATTTCATGATGTTCATATTTTTCACACGTTTTCCTGCTCTTTGAATTTTTCACATTTTTTCCTGCTCCTCGTATTTTTCACACCCCTTCCTGCTGCTCGTATTTTTCACACCTTTTCCTGCTCCTCGTATTTTTGACACCTTTTCCTGCTCCTTGTATTTTTCACACCTTTTCCTGCCCTTTGTATTTTTCACACTTTTTCATGTTCCTCGCATTTTTCACACCTTTCCTGCTCTTCGTATTTTTCACACCTTATCATGCTCCTCGTATTTTTCACACCTTTTCATGCTCCTCATATTTTTCACACCTTGTCATGCTCCTCGGATTTTTCACAGCTTGTCATGCTCTTCGAACATTTCACACCTTTTTCTGCTCTTCGCGTATTTCACACCTTCTCCTGCTCCTCGTGTTTTTCACACCTTTTCCTGCTCTTTGAATTTTTCACACCTTTTCCTCTTCCTCTTATTTTTCACACCTTCTCCTGCTCCTCGTATTTTTCAGACCATATGATGCTCCTCGGATCTTTCACACCTTGTCATGCTCCTCGGATTTTTCACACCTTGACATGCTCCTCGTATTTTTCACACCTTTTCATCCTGTTCATATTTCTCACACCTTTTCACGCTCTTCGTATTTTTGACACCATTTCATGGTCCTCGTATTTTTCACACCTTTGCCTGCTCTTCGTACTTTTCACACCTTATCATGCTCCTCGTATTTTTCAGACCTTTTCATGCTCCTCCTATATTTCCGACCTTTACATGCTCTTTGTATTTTAAGAACTTTTCACACTCTTCATATTTTTCACACCATTTCACCCTCTTCGTATTTTTGACATCTTTTCACACTCCTCGTATTTTTCACACCTTTTCTGTTCCTTGTATTTTTCACACCTTTTCCTGCTCCTCGTGTTTTTCACACCTATTCTGCTCCTTGTGTTTTTCACACCTTTTCATGCTCCTCGTATTTTTCCTACCTTGTCATGCTCCTCGTATTTTTGATGCCTTTTAATGTTCCTCGTGTTTTTCAAGCCTTTTCATGCTCCTCATATTTTTCACACCTTTTCATGCTCCTCGTATTTTTCATGCCTTTTCATGCTCCTCGTATTTTTCACGCCTTTTCTGCTCCTCGTATTTTTCAAACCTTTTCGTGCTCTTCGTATTTTTCAGACCTTTTCGTGCTCTTCATATGTTTCACACCTCTTCTTGCTCTTCATATTTTTCTAAACTTTTCATGCTCCTCCTATTTTTCACACCTTTTCCTGCTCTTAGAATTTTTCACACGTTTTCATGCAGTTCATATTTTTCACACCTTTTCCTGCTCTTCGATTTTTTCACACCTTTTCATGCTCCTCGTATTTTTCGCACCTTTTCCTGGTCTTCGAATTTTTCACACTTTTCATGCTCCTCGTATTATTCAGACCTTTTCATGTTCCTCATATTTTTCAGACCTTTTCACACTCCTGTATTTTTCAGACCTTTTCACGCTCTTCATGTTTATCACACCTTTTCATGCAGTTCATATTTTTCACACCTTTTCTGCTCTTTGAATTTTTCACACCTTTTCATGCTCCTCGTATTTTTAAGACCTTTTCATGCTCCTCGTATTTTTCAGACCTTTTCATGTTCCTCGAATTTTTCACACCTTTTCATGCTCCTCGTATTTTTTGCACCTTTTCCTGCTCTTCGTATTTTTCACACCTTTTCATGCTCCTCGTATTATTCAGACCTTTTCATGTTCCTCGTATTTTTCAGACCTTTTCACGCTCCTCGTGTTTTTCAGAGCTTTTCACGCTCTTCATATTTTTCACATCTTTTTATGCTCTTTGTATTTCTGACACCGTTTCGCACTCCTCGTATTTTTCACACCTTTTCCTGCTCCTCGAATTTTTCACAACTTTTCATGCTCCTCATATTTTTCAGACATTTTCACGCTCCTCGTATTTTTCAGTCCTTTTCACGCTCCTCATATTTTTCAGACCTTTTCATGCTCCTCGTATTTTTCAAACCTTTTCCCACTCCTCGTATTTTTCACACCTTTTCCTGCCCTTCGTATTTTTTACACCTTTTCATGCTCCTCGTGTTTTTTGCACCTCTTCATGCTCATCCTATTTTTCACACCTTTTCCTGGTCCTTGGATTTTTCACACCTTTTCATGCTCCTCGTATTTTTCTCACCTTTTCCTGCTCCTCGGATTTTTCACACGTTTTTGTGATACTCCTATTTTTCACACCTTTTCGTGTTGCTCATATATTTCAGACCTTTTCGTGCTCATCATATTTTTATGACATTTTCATTCTCTTTGTATTTTTCACACCTTTTCACGCTTCTCGTATATTTCAGACCTTTTCACGCTCTTCATATTTTTCACACCTTTTCATGCTGTTCATATTATTCACACCTTTTCATGCTCCTCATTTTTTTCAGACCTTTTCGTGCTCCTCGTATATTTTACACCTTTTCATGCTCCTCGTATTTTTCAGACCCTTTCATGCTCCTCGTATTTTTCAGACCTTTTCATGCTCCTCGTATTTTTCACACCTTTTCGTGCTCCTCGTATTTTTCAAACCTTTTCCCACTCCTCGTATTTTTCACACCTTTTCCTGCCCTTCGTATTTTTCACACCTTTTCATGCTCCTGGTGTATTTCACCCCTTTTCCTGCTCTTCGAATTTTTCACTCCTTTACATGCTCTTGATATTTTTCACACCTTTTAGTGCTCCATGTATTTTTCACACCTTTTCATGCTCCTCGTATTTTTCACACCTTTTCATGCTCCTCGTATTTTTCACAACTTTTCATGCTCCTCGTATTTTTCAGACCTTTTCACGCTCCTCATATTTTTCAGACCTTTTCATGCTCCTCGTATTTTTCAGACCTTTTCACGGCCTTCATATTTTTCAGACCTTTTCATGCTCTTCATATTTTTCACACCTTTTCATGCTCCTCGTGTTTTTTACACCTTTTCATGCTCCTCGTAATTTTCCCAACTTTTCATGCTCCTCATATTTTTCGGACCTTTTCATGCTCCTCGTATTTCTCAAACCTTTTCATGCTCTTCATATTTTTCAGACCTTTTCATGCTCTTCATATTTTTCAGACCTTTTCATGCTTCTCATATTTTTCAGACCTTTTCATGCACCTCATATTTTTCAGACTTTTTCATGCTCCTCGTATTTTTCACACCTTTTCATGCTCCTATTTTTCACAAAATTTCGTGCTCTTCATATTTTTCAGACCTTTTCATGCTCTTCATATTTTTCAGAACTTTTCATGCTCTTCATATTTTTCACACCTTTTCATGCTCTTCATATTTCTCAGACCTTTTCGTGCTCCTCGTATTTTTCACATCTTTTCATGCTCCTCGTATTTTTCACACCTTTTCCTGCTCTTCGATTTTTTTACACCTTTTCATGATAATCGTATTTTTCGCACCTTTTCCTGCTCTTCATACTTTTCACACGTTTTGATGCTCCTCGTATTTTTCACAACTTTTCCTGCTCCTCGTATTTTTCAGACCTTTTCAAGCTCTCTTTATATTTCACACCTTTTCACGCTCTTCGTATTTTGACACATTTTCATGCTCCTCGTATTTTTCAGACCTTTTCATGCTCTTCATATTTTTCACACCTTTTCATGCTCCTCGTGTTTTTGAGACCTTTTGTGCTCCTCGTATTTTTCACACCTTTTTGTGCTCTTCATATTTTTCAGACTTTTCGTGTTCCTCATATTTTGCACACGTTTTCAGGCTCTTCATATTTTCCAGACCTTTTCGTGTTCCTCGTATTTTTCACAACTTTTCATGATCCTCCTATATTTCACACCTTTTCGTGCTCCTCCTATTTTTCACACCTTTTCGGGCTCTTCGTTTTTTTCAGACTTTACCATGCTCCTCTTATTTCTCAGACCTTTTCATGCTCCTCGTATTTCTCAGATTTTTAAATGCTCCTCGTATTTCTCAGAACTTTTTATGCTCCTCGAATTTTTCAGACCTTTTCATAATCCTCCTATTTTTCAAACCTTTTCATGCTCTTCATATTTTTCATACCTTTTCATGCTCTTCATATTTTTCACACCTTTTCTTGCTCTTCATATTTTTCAGACCTCTTCATGCTCCTCATATTTTTCAGATCTTTACCCGTTCTTCATATTTTTCACACCTTTTCACACTCTTCGTTTTTCGAAACCTTTTCACACTCCTTGTAATTTTCACACCTTTTCCCGCTCCTCGTATTTTTCACACCTTTTCATGCTCCTGGTATATTTCACCCCTTTTCCTGCTCTTCGTGTTTTTCACACCTTTTCATGCTCCTCGTATTTTTCACAAATTTTCATGCTCCTCGTATTTTTCAGAACTTTTCATGCTGCTCGTATTTTTCAGACGTTTTCATGCTCTTCATAGTTTTCACCCTTTATCATGCTCCTCGTATTTTTGAGACCTATTCATGCTATTTGTATTTTTCACACCTTTTCATGCTCCTCATATTTTTCAGACCTTTTCATGCTCGTCCAATTTTCCACCCTTTTCATGCTCCTCATATTTTTGACACCTTTTCATGCTCGTCATATTTTTCACAACTTTTCATGCTCTTCATATTTTTTACACCTTGTCATGCTCCGTGTACTTTTCACACCTTGTCATGCTCCTCGAATTTTTCACACCTTTTCATGCTCCTCGTATTTTTCACATCTTTGCCTGCTCTTCGTATTTTTCACACCTTTTCTAATTCCTCGTATTTACAGACATTTCATGCTCTTCGTAATTTTCAGACCTTTTCATGATTTTCATATTTTTCACACATTTTCACGCTCTTTGTGCTTTTGACACCTTTTCATGCTCCTCGTATTTTTCACACCTTTTCATGCTGTTCATATTTTTCACACCTTTTCATGCTCCTCGTATTTTTCAGGCCTTTTCATTCTCCTCCTATTTTTCAGACATTTTCATGCTCCTCGTACTTTTCACACCTTATCATGCTCCTCGTATCTTTCAGACCTTTTCATGCTCCTCGTATTTTTCACACCTTGTCATGCTGCTCGGATTTTTCACACCTTGTCACGCTCTTCGAATATTTCACCCCTTTTCCTGCTCTTCGAATATTTCACAACTTTTCATGCTCCTGTATTTTTCACACCTTTTCATGCTGTTCATATTTTTCACACCTTTTCATGCTCCTCGTATTTTTCCTACCTTGTCATGCTCCTCGTATTTTTGATGCCTTTTAATGTTCCTCGTGTTTTTCAAGCCTTTTCATGCTCCTCATATTTTTCACACCTTTTCATGCTCCTCGTATTTTTCATGCCTTTTCATGCTCCTCGTATTTTTCACGCCTTTTCTGCTCCTCGTATTTTTCAAACCTTTTCGTGCTCTTCGTATTTTTCAGACCTTTTCGTGCTCTTCATATGTTTCACACCTCTTCTTGCTCTTCATATTTTTCTAAACTTTTCATGCTCCTCCTATTTTTCACACCTTTTCCTGCTCTTAGAATTTTTCACACGTTTTCATGCAGTTCATATTTTTCACACCTTTTCCTGCTCTTCGATTTTTTCACACCTTTTCATGCTCCTCGTATTTTTCGCACCTTTTCCTGGTCTTCGAATTTTTCACACTTTTCATGCTCCTCGTATTATTCAGACCTTTTCATGTTCCTCATATTTTTCAGACCTTTTCACACTCCTGTATTTTTCAGACCTTTTCACGCTCTTCATGTTTATCACACCTTTTCATGCAGTTCATATTTTTCACACCTTTTCTGCTCTTTGAATTTTTCACACCTTTTCATGCTCCTCGTATTTTTAAGACCTTTTCATGCTCCTCATATTTTTCAGACCTTTTCATGTTCCTCGAATTTTTCACACCTTTTCATGCTCCTCGTATTTTTGCACCTTTTCCTGCTCTTCGTATTTTTCACACCTTTTCATGCTCCTCGTATTATTCAGACCTTTTCATGTTCCTCGTATTTTTCAGACCTTTTCACGCTCCTCGTGTTTTTCAGACCTTTTCACGCTCTTCATATTTTTCACATCTTTTTACGCTCTTTGTATTTCTGACACCGTTTCGCACTCCTCGTATTTTTCACACCTTTTCCTGCTCCTCGAATTTTTCACAACTTTTCATGCTCCTCATATTTTTCAGACATTTTCACGCTCCTCGTATTTTTCAGTCCTTTTCACGCTCTTCATATTTTTCACACCTTTTCATGCTCCTCGTATTTTTCACACCTTTTCCTGCTCTTCGATTAGTGCACACCTTTTCCTGCTCTTCGTATTTTTCAAACCTTTTCATGATCCTCGTATTTTCCACAACGTTTCATGCTCCTCGTATTTTTAACACTTTTTTATGCTCCTCGTATTTTTCACACCTTTTCATGCTACTCGTATTTTTCACACCTTTTCCTGCTCTTCGATTACTGCACACCATTTCCTGCTCTTTGTATTTTTCAAACCTTTTCATGATCCTCGTATTTTTCACAACGTTTCATGCTCCTCGTTTTTTTAACACTTTTTTATGCTCCTCGTATTTTTCACACCTTTTCATGCTACTCGTACTTTTCAGACCTTTTCACGCTCTTCATATTTTTCACACCTTTTCACGCTCTTCGTATTTTTGTCACCTTTTCATGCTCCTCGTAACTTTCACACCTTTTCCTGCTCCTCGTACTTTTCACATCTTTTCCTGCCCTTTGTATTTTTCACACTTTTTAATGTTCCTCGTATTTTTCACACCTTTTCCTTCTCTTTGCATTTTTCACACCTTTTCATGATCCTCTTATTTTTCACACGTTTTCATGCTCCTCGTATTTTTCACACCTTTTCTTGCCCTTTGTATTTTTCAAACTTTTTCATTTTCCTCGTATTTTTCACAACTTTTCCTGTTCTTTGTATTTTTCACACCTTGTCATGCTCCTCGTATTTTTCACACCTTTCATGCTCTTCCTATTTTTCACACCTTTTCATGCTCCTCGTTTTTTTCATACCTTTTCATGCTCTTCATATTTTTCACACCTTTTCATGCTCCTCGTATTTTTGACACCTTTCATGCTCTTCCTATTTTTCACACCTTTTCATTCTCCTCGTATTTTTCATGCCTTTTCATGCTCCTCGCATTTTTCAGACCATTTCACAACCTTCATATTTTTCATACCTTTTCATGCTGTTTATATTTTTCACACCTTTTCCTGCTCTTCGAATTTTTCACACCTTTTCATGCTCCTTGTATTTTTCACACATTTTCCAGCTCTTCGAATTTTTTACACCTTTTCATGCTTCTCGTATTTTTCACACCTTTTCCTGCTCTTCGAATTTTTCACACCTTTTCCTGCTCTTCGAATTTCTCACACCTTTTCATGCTCCTCGTATTTTTCACACCTTGTCATGCTCCACGTATTTTTCAAACCTTTTCATGCTCCTCATATTTTTCAGACCTTTTCACGCTCCTCGTATTTTTCAGACCTTTTCATGCTCCTCGTATTTTTCAGACCATTTCACGACCTTCATATTTTTCAGACCTTTTCATGCTGATATAGTTTTCACACCTTTTCCTGCTCTTCGAATTTTTGACACCTTTTCATGCTCCTCGTATTCTTCACACGTTTTCTTGCTCTTCGAATTTTTCACGTCTTTTCATGCTCCTCGTATTTTTCACACATTTTCCAACTTTTCGAATTTTTCACACCTTTCCATGCTCCTCGTATTTTTCACACCTTTTCCTGCTCTTCGAATTTTTCACACCTTTTTATGTTCCTCGTATTTTTCACACCTTTTCCTGATCCTCGTATTTTTTACACCTTATCATGCTCCTCGTATATTTCAGACCTTTTCATGCTCCTCGTATTTTTAACACCATTTCATGATGTTCATATTTTTCACACGTTTTCCTGCTCTTTGAATTTTTCACATTTTTTCCTGCTCCTCGTATTTTTCACACCTCTTCCTGCTGCTCGTATTTTTCACACCTTTTCCTGCTCCTCGTATTTTTGACACCTTTTCCTGCTCCTTGTATTTTTCACACCTTTTCCTGCCCTTTGTATTTTTCACACTTTTTCATGTTCCTCGCATTTTTCACACCTTTCCTGCTCTTCGTATTTTTCACACCTTATCATGCTCCTCGTATTTTTCACACCTTTTCATGCTCCTCATATTTTTCACACCTTGTCATGCTCCTCGGATTTTTCACAGCTTGTCATGCTCTTCGAACATTTCACACCTTTTTCTGCTCTTCGCGTATTTCACACCTTCTCCTGCTCCTCGTGTTTTTCACACCTTTTCCTGCTCTTTGAATTTTTCACACCTTTTCCTCTTCCTCTTATTTTTCACACCTTCTCCTGCTCCTCGTATTTTTCAGACCATATGATGCTCCTCGGATCTTTCACACCTTGTCATGCTCCTCGGATTTTTCACACCTTGACATGCTCCTCGTATTTTTCACACCTTTTCATCCTGTTCATATTTCTCACACCTTTTCACGCTCTTCGTATTTTTGATACCATTTCATGGTCCTCGTATTTTTCACACCTTTGCCTGCTCTTCGTACTTTTCACACCTTATCATGCTCCTCGTATTTTTCAGACCTTTTCATGCTCCTCCTATATTTCCGACCTTTACATGCTCTTTGTATTTTAAGAACTTTTCACACTCTTCATATTTTTCACACCATTTCACCCTCTTCGTATTTTTGACATCTTTTCACACTCCTCGTATTTTTCACACCTTTTCTGTTCCTTGTATTTTTCACACCTTTTCCTGCTCCTCGTGTTTTTCACACCTATTCTGCTCCTTGTGTTTTTCACACCTTTTCATGCTCCTCGTATTTTTCCTACCTTGTCATGCTCCTCGTATTTTTGATGCCTTTTAATGTTCCTCGTGTTTTTCAAGCCTTTTCATGCTCCTCATATTTTTCACACCTTTTCATGCTCCTCATATTTTTCATGCCTTTTCATGCTCCTCGTATTTTTCACGCCTTTTCTGCTCCTCGTATTTTTCAAACCTTTTCGTGCTCTTCGTATTTTTCAGACCTTTTCGTGCTCTTCATATGTTTCACACCTCTTCTTGCTCTTCATATTTTTCTAAACTTTTCATGCTCCTCCTATTTTTCACACCTTTTCCTGCTCTTCGATTTTTTCACACCTTTTCATGCTCCTCGTATTTTTCGCACCTTTTCCTGGTCTTCGAATTTTTCACACTTTTCATGCTCCTCGTATTATTCAGACCTTTTCATGTTCCTCATATTTTTCAGACCTTTTCACACTCCTGTATTTTTCAGACCTTTTCACGCTCTTCATGTTTATCACACCTTTTCATGCAGTTCATATTTTTCACACCTTTTCTGCTCTTTGAATTTTTCACACCTTTTCATGCTCCTCGTATTTTTAAGACCTTTTCATGCTCCTCGTATTTTTCAGACCTTTTCATGTTCCTCGAATTTTTCACACCTTTTCATGCTCCTCGTATTTTTTGCACCTTTTCCTGCTCTTCGTATTTTTCACACCTTTTCATGCTCCTCGTATTATTCAGACCTTTTCATGTTCCTCGTATTTTTCAGACCTTTTCACGCTCCTCGTGTTTTTCAGACCTTTTCACGCTCTTCATATTTTTCACATCTTTTTACGCTCTTTGTATTTCTGACACCGTTTCGCACTCCTCGTATTTTTCACACCTTTTCCTGCTCCTCGAATTTTTCACAACTTTTCATGCTCCTCATATTTTTCAGACATTTTCACGCTCCTCGTATTTTTCAGTCCTTTTCACGCTCTTCATATTTTTCACACCTTTTCATGCTCCTCGTATTTTTCACACCTTTTCCTGCTCTTCGATTAGTGCACACCTTTTCCTGCTCTTCGTATTTTTCAAACCTTTTCATGATCCTCGTATTTTCCACAACGTTTCATGCTCCTCGTATTTTTAACACTTTTTTATGCTCCTCGTATTTTTCACACCTTTTCATGCTACTCGTATTTTTCACACCTTTTCCTGCTCTTCGATTACTGCACACCATTTCCTGCTCTTTGTATTTTTCAAACCTTTTCATGATCCTCGTATTTTTCACAACGTTTCATGCTCCTCGTTTTTTTAACACTTTTTTATGCTCCTCGTATTTTTCACACCTTTTCATGCTACTCGTACTTTTCAGACCTTTTCACGCTCTTCATATTTTTCACACCTTTTCACGCTCTTCGTATTTTTGTCACCTTTTCATGCTCCTCGTAACTTTCACACCTTTTCCTGCTCCTCGTACTTTTCACATCTTTTCCTGCCCTTTGTATTTTTCACACTTTTTAATGTTCCTCGTATTTTTCACACCTTTTCCTTCTCTTTGCATTTTTCACACCTTTTCATGATCCTCTTATTTTTCACACGTTTTCATGCTCCTCGTATTTTTCACACCTTTTCTTGCCCTTTGTATTTTTCAAACTTTTTCATTTTCCTCGTATTTTTCACAACTTTTCCTGTTCTTTGTATTTTTCACACCTTGTCATGCTCCTCGTATTTTTCACACCTTTCATGCTCTTCCTATTTTTCACACCTTTTCATGCTCCTCGTTTTTTTCATACCTTTTCATGCTCTTCATATTTTTCACACCTTTTCATGCTCCTCGTATTTTTGACACCTTTCATGCTCTTCCTATTTTTCACACCTTTTCATTCTCCTCGTATTTTTCATGCCTTTTCATGCTCCTCGCATTTTTCAGACCATTTCACAACCTTCATATTTTTCATACCTTTTCATGCTGTTTATATTTTTCACACCTTTTCCTGCTCTTCGAATTTTTCACACCTTTTCATGCTCCTTGTATTTTTCACACATTTTCCAGCTCTTCGAATTTTTTACACCTTTTCATGCTTCTCGTATTTTTCACACCTTTTCCTGCTCTTCGAATTTTTCACACCTTTTCCTGCTCTTCGAATTTCTCACACCTTTTCATGCTCCTCGTATTTTTCACACCTTGTCATGCTCCACGTATTTTTCAAACCTTTTCATGCTCCTCATATTTTTCAGACCTTTTCACGCTCCTCGTATTTTTCAGACCTTTTCATGCTCCTCGTATTTTTCAGACCATTTCACGACCTTCATATTTTTCAGACCTTTTCATGCTGATATAGTTTTCACACCTTTTCCTGCTCTTCGAATTTTTGACACCTTTTCATGCTCCTCGTATTCTTCACACGTTTTCTTGCTCTTCGAATTTTTCACGTCTTTTCATGCTCCTCGTATTTTTCACACATTTTCCAACTTTTCGAATTTTTCACACCTTTCCATGCTCCTCGTATTTTTCACACCTTTTCCTGCTCTTCGAATTTTTCACACCTTTTTATGTTCCTCGTATTTTTCACACCTTTTCCTGATCCTCGTATTTTTTACACCTTATCATGCTCCTCGTATATTTCAGACCTTTTCATGCTCCTCGTATTTTTAACACCATTTCATGATGTTCATATTTTTCACACGTTTTCCTGCTCTTTGAATTTTTCACATTTTTTCCTGCTCCTCGTATTTTTCACACCTCTTCCTGCTGCTCGTATTTTTCACACCTTTTCCTGCTCCTCGTATTTTTGACACCTTTTCCTGCTCCTTGTATTTTTCACACCTTTTCCTGCCCTTTGTATTTTTCACACTTTTTCATGTTCCTCGCATTTTTCACACCTTTCCTGCTCTTCGTATTTTTCACACCTTATCATGCTCCTCGTATTTTTCACACCTTTTCATGCTCCTCATATTTTTCACACCTTGTCATGCTCCTCGGATTTTTCACAGCTTGTCATGCTCTTCGAACATTTCACACCTTTTTCTGCTCTTCGCGTATTTCACACCTTCTCCTGCTCCTCGTGTTTTTCACACCTTTTCCTGCTCTTTGAATTTTTCACACCTTTTCCTCTTCCTCTTATTTTTCACACCTTCTCCTGCTCCTCGTATTTTTCAGACCATATGATGCTCCTCGGATCTTTCACACCTTGTCATGCTCCTCGGATTTTTCACACCTTGACATGCTCCTCGTATTTTTCACACCTTTTCATCCTGTTCATATTTCTCACACCTTTTCACGCTCTTCGTATTTTTGACACCATTTCATGGTCCTCGTATTTTTCACACCTTTGCCTGCTCTTCGTACTTTTCACACCTTATCATGCTCCTCGTATTTTTCAGACCTTTTCATGCTCCTCCTATATTTCCGACCTTTACATGCTCTTTGTATTTTAAGAACTTTTCACACTCTTCATATTTTTCACACCATTTCACCCTCTTCGTATTTTTGACATCTTTTCACACTCCTCGTATTTTTCACACCTTTTCTGTTCCTTGTATTTTTCACACCTTTTCCTGCTCCTCGTGTTTTTCACACCTATTCTGCTCCTTGTGTTTTTCACACCTTTTCATGCTCCTCGTATTTTTCCTACCTTGTCATGCTCCTCGTATTTTTGATGCCTTTTAATGTTCCTCGTGTTTTTCAAGCCTTTTCATGCTCCTCATATTTTTCACACCTTTTCATGCTCCTCGTATTTTTCATGCCTTTTCATGCTCCTCGTATTTTTCACGCCTTTTCTGCTCCTCGTATTTTTCAAACCTTTTCGTGCTCTTCGTATTTTTCAGACCTTTTCGTGCTCTTCATATGTTTCACACCTCTTCTTGCTCTTCATATTTTTCTAAACTTTTCATGCTCCTCCTATTTTTCACACCTTTTCCTGCTCTTAGAATTTTTCACACGTTTTCATGCAGTTCATATTTTTCACACCTTTTCCTGCTCTTCGATTTTTTCACACCTTTTCATGCTCCTCGTATTTTTCGCACCTTTTCCTGGTCTTCGAATTTTTCACACTTTTCATGCTCCTCGTATTATTCAGACCTTTTCATGTTCCTCATATTTTTCAGACCTTTTCACACTCCTGTATTTTTCAGACCTTTTCACGCTCTTCATGTTTATCACACCTTTTCATGCAGTTCATATTTTTCACACCTTTTCTGCTCTTTGAATTTTTCACACCTTTTCATGCTCCTCGTATTTTTAAGACCTTTTCATGCTCCTCGTATTTTTCAGACCTTTTCATGTTCCTCGAATTTTTCACACCTTTTCATGCTCCTCGTATTTTTTGCACCTTTTCCTGCTCTTCGTATTTTTCACACCTTTTCATGCTCCTCGTATTATTCAGACCTTTTCATGTTCCTCGTATTTTTCACACCTTTTCTTGCCCTTTGTATTTTTCAAACTTTTTCATTTTCCTCGTATTTTTCACAACTTTTCCTGTTCTTTGTATTTTTCACACCTTGTCATGCTCCTCGTATTTTTCACACCTTTCATGCTCTTCCTATTTTTCACACCTTTTCATGCTCCTCGTTTTTTTCATACCTTTTCATGCTCTTCATATTTTTCACACCTTTTCATGCTCCTCGTATTTTTGACACCTTTCATGCTCTTCCTATTTTTCACACCTTTTCATTCTCCTCGTATTTTTCATGCCTTTTCATGCTCCTCGCATTTTTCAGACCATTTCACAACCTTCATATTTTTCATACCTTTTCATGCTGTTTATATTTTTCACACCTTTTCCTGCTCTTCGAATTTTTCACACCTTTTCATGCTCCTTGTATTTTTCACACATTTTCCAGCTCTTCGAATTTTTTACACCTTTTCATGCTTCTCGTATTTTTCACACCTTTTCCTGCTCTTCGAATTTTTCACACCTTTTCCTGCTCTTCGAATTTCTCACACCTTTTCATGCTCCTCGTATTTTTCACACCTTGTCATGCTCCACGTATTTTTCAAACCTTTTCATGCTCCTCATATTTTTCAGACCTTTTCACGCTCCTCGTATTTTTCAGACCTTTTCATGCTCCTCGTATTTTTCAGACCATTTCACGACCTTCATATTTTTCAGACCTTTTCATGCTGATATAGTTTTCACACCTTTTCCTGCTCTTCGAATTTTTGACACCTTTTCATGCTCCTCGTATTCTTCACACGTTTTCTTGCTCTTCGAATTTTTCACGTCTTTTCATGCTCCTCGTATTTTTCACACATTTTCCAACTTTTCGAATTTTTCACACCTTTCCATGCTCCTCGTATTTTTCACACCTTTTCCTGCTCTTCGAATTTTTCACACCTTTTTATGTTCCTCGTATTTTTCACACCTTTTCCTGATCCTCGTATTTTTTACACCTTATCATGCTCCTCGTATATTTCAGACCTTTTCATGCTCCTCGTATTTTTAACACCATTTCATGATGTTCATATTTTTCACACGTTTTCCTGCTCTTTGAATTTTTCACATTTTTTCCTGCTCCTCGTATTTTTCACACCTCTTCCTGCTGCTCGTATTTTTCACACCTTTTCCTGCTCCTCGTATTTTTGACACCTTTTCCTGCTCTTTGTATTTTTCACACCTTTTCCTGCCCTTTGTATTTTTCACACTTTTTCATGTTCCTCGCATTTTTCACACCTTTCCTGCTCTTCGTATTTTTCACACCTTATCATGCTCCTCGTATTTTTCACACCTTTTCATGCTCCTCATATTTTTCACACCTTGTCATGCTCCTCGGATTTTTCACAGCTTGTCATGCTCTTCGAACATTTCACACCTTTTTCTGCTCTTCGCGTATTTCACACCTTTTCCTGCTCCTCGTGTTTTTCACACCTTTTCATGCTTCACGTATTTTTCACACCTTGTCATGCTCCTCGTATTTTTCACACCTTTTCATGCTCCTCGTATTTTTCACAAACTTTCATGCTCCTCGTATTTTTGACACCTTTTCCTGCTCCTTGTATTTTTCACACCTTTTCCTGCCCTTTGTATTTTTCACACTTTTTCATGTTCCTCGCATTTTTCACACCTTTCCTGCTCTTCGTATTTTTCACACCTTATCATGCTCCTCGTATTTTTCACACCTTTTCATGCTCCTCATATTTTTCACACCTTGTCATGCTCCTCGGATTTTTCACAGCTTGTCATGCTCTTCGAACATTTCACACCTTTTTCTGCTCTTCGCGTATTTCACACCTTCTCCTGCTCCTCGTGTTTTTCACACCTTTTCCTGCTCTTTGAATTTTTCACACCTTTTCCTCTTCCTCTTATTTTTCACACCTTCTCCTGCTCCTCGTATTTTTCAGACCATATGATGCTCCTCGGATCTTTCACACCTTGTCATGCTCCTCGGATTTTTCACACCTTGACATGCTCCTCGTATTTTTCACACCTTTTCATCCTGTTCATATTTCTCACACCTTTTCACGCTCTTCGTATTTTTGACACCATTTCATGGTCCTCGTATTTTTCACACCTTTGCCTGCTCTTCGTACTTTTCACACCTTATCATGCTCCTCGTATTTTTCAGACCTTTTCATGCTCCTCCTATATTTCCGACCTTTACATGCTCTTTGTATTTTAAGAACTTTTCACACTCTTCATATTTTTCACACCATTTCACCCTCTTCGTATTTTTGACATCTTTTCACACTCCTCGTATTTTTCACACCTTTTCTGTTCCTTGTATTTTTCACACCTTTTCCTGCTCCTCGTGTTTTTCACACCTATTCTGCTCCTTGTGTTTTTCACACCTTTTCATGCTCCTCGTATTTTTCCTACCTTGTCATGCTCCTCGTATTTTTGATGCCTTTTAATGTTCCTCGTGTTTTTCAAGCCTTTTCATGCTCCTCATATTTTTCACACCTTTTCATGCTCCTCGTATTTTTCATGCCTTTTCATGCTCCTCGTATTTTTCACGCCTTTTCTGCTCCTCGTATTTTTCAAACCTTTTCGTGCTCTTCGTATTTTTCAGACCTTTTCGTGCTCTTCATATGTTTCACACCTCTTCTTGCTCTTCATATTTTTCTAAACTTTTCATGCTCCTCCTATTTTTCACACCTTTTCCTGCTCTTAGAATTTTTCACACGTTTTCATGCAGTTCATATTTTTCACACCTTTTCCTGCTCTTCGATTTTTTCACACCTTTTCATGCTCCTCGTATTTTTCGCACCTTTTCCTGGTCTTCGAATTTTTCACACTTTTCATGCTCCTCGTATTATTCAGACCTTTTCATGTTCCTCATATTTTTCAGACCTTTTCACACTCCTGTATTTTTCAGACCTTTTCACGCTCTTCATGTTTATTACACCTTTTCATGCAGTTCATATTTTTCACACCTTTTCTGCTCTTTGAATTTTTCACACCTTTTCATGCTCCTCGTATTTTTAAGACCTTTTCATGCTCCTCGTATTTTTCAGACCTTTTCATGTTCCTCGAATTTTTCACACCTTTTCATGCTCCTCGTATTTTTTGCACCTTTTCCTGCTCTTCGTATTTTTCACACCTTTTCATGCTCCTCGTATTATTCAGACCTTTTCATGTTCCTCGTATTTTTCACACCTTTTCTTGCCCTTTGTATTTTTCAAACTTTTTCATTTTCCTCGTATTTTTCACAACTTTTCCTGTTCTTTGTATTTTTCACACCTTGTCATGCTCCTCGTATTTTTCACACCTTTCATGCTCTTCCTATTTTTCACACCTTTTCATGCTCCTCGTTTTTTTCATACCTTTTCATGCTCTTCATATTTTTCACACCTTTTCATGCTCCTCGTATTTTTGACACCTTTCATGCTCTTCCTATTTTTCACACCTTTTCATTCTCCTCGTATTTTTCATGCCTTTTCATGCTCCTCGCATTTTTCAGACCATTTCACAACCTTCATATTTTTCATACCTTTTCATGCTGTTTATATTTTTCACACCTTTTCCTGCTCTTCGAATTTTTCACACCTTTTCATGCTCCTTGTATTTTTCACACATTTTCCAGCTCTTCGAATTTTTTACACCTTTTCATGCTTCTCGTATTTTTCACACCTTTTCCTGCTCTTCGAATTTTTCACACCTTTTCCTGCTCTTCGAATTTCTCACACCTTTTCATGCTCCTCGTATTTTTCACACCTTGTCATGCTCCACGTATTTTTCAAACCTTTTCATGCTCCTCATATTTTTCAGACCTTTTCACGCTCCTCGTATTTTTCAGACCTTTTCATGCTCCTCGTATTTTTCAGACCATTTCACGACCTTCATATTTTTCAGACCTTTTCATGCTGATATAGTTTTCACACCTTTTCCTGCTCTTCGAATTTTTGACACCTTTTCATGCTCCTCGTATTCTTCACACGTTTTCTTGCTCTTCGAATTTTTCACGTCTTTTCATGCTCCTCGTATTTTTCACACATTTTCCAACTTTTCGAATTTTTCACACCTTTCCATGCTCCTCGTATTTTTCACACCTTTTCCTGCTCTTCGAATTTTTCACACCTTTTTATGTTCCTCGTATTTTTCACACCTTTTCCTGATCCTCGTATTTTTTACACCTTATCATGCTCCTCGTATATTTCAGACCTTTTCATGCTCCTCGTATTTTTAACACCATTTCATGATGTTCATATTTTTCACACGTTTTCCTGCTCTTTGAATTTTTCACATTTTTTCCTGCTCCTCGTATTTTTCACACCTCTTCCTGCTGCTCGTATTTTTCACACCTTTTCCTGCTCCTCGTATTTTTGACACCTTTTCCTGCTCTTTGTATTTTTCACACCTTTTCCTGCCCTTTGTATTTTTCACACCTTTTCATGCTCCTCATATTTTTCACACCTTGTCATGCTCCTCGGATTTTTCACAGCTTGTCATGCTCTTCGAACATTTCACACCTTTCTGCTCTTCGCGTATTTCACACCTTCTCCTGCTCCTCGTGTTTTTCACACCTTTTCATGATTCACGTATTTTTCACACCTTGTCATGCTCCTCGTATTTTTCACACCTTTTCATGCTCCTCGTATTTTTCACAAACTTTCATGCTCCTCGTATTTTTCAGAACTTTTCATGCTGCTCGTATTTTTCAGACCTTTTCATGCTCTTCATAGTTTTCACCCTTTATCATGCTCCTCGTATTTTTGAGACCTATTCATGCTATTTGTATTTTTCACACCTTTTCATGCTCCTCATATTTTTCAGACCTTTTCATGCTCGTCGTATTTTTCAACCCTTTTCATGCTCCTCATATTTTTGACACCTTTTCATGCTCGTCATATTTTTCACAACTTTTCATGCTCTTCATATTTTTTACACCTTGTCATGCTCCGTGTACTTTTCACACCTTGTCATGCTCCTCGAATTTTTCACACCTTTTCATGCTCCTCGTATTTTTCACATCTTTGCCTGCTCTTCGTATTTTTCACACCTTTTCTAATTCCTCGTATTTACAGACATTTCATGCTCTTCGTAATTTTCAGACCTTTTCATGATTTTCATATTTTTCACACATTTTCACGCTCTTTGTGCTTTTGACACCTTTTCATGCTCCTCGTATTTTTCACACCTTTTCATGCTGTTCATATTTTTCACACCTTTTCATGCTCCTCGTATTTTTCAGGCCTTTTCATGCTCCTCCTATTTTTCAGACATTTTCATGCTCCTCGTACTTTTCACACCTTATCATGCTCCTCGTATCTTTCAGACCTTTTCATGCTCCTCGTATTTTTCACACCTTGTCATGCTGCTCGGATTTTTCACACCTTGTCACGCTCTTCGAATATTTCACCCCTTTTCCTGCTCTTCGAATATTTCACAACTTTTCATGCTCCTGTATTTTTCACCCTTTTCATGCTCCTCGTATTTTTCACACCTTTTCATGCTCCTCTTATTTTTCAAACCTTTTCTGCTCCTTGTATTTTTCACACCTTTTCCAGGTCTTCGAATTTTTCACACCTTTTCCTGCTCTTCGAATTTTTCACACCTTTTCATGCTCCTCGTATTTTTCACACCTTATCATGCCCCTCGTATATTTCACACCTTGTCATGCTCCTCATATTTTTCACACCTTTCCTGCTCTTCGAATTTTTCACACCTTTTCAAGCTCCTAGTATTTTTCACACCTTTTCATGCTCTTTATATTTTTCACACCTTTCATGCTCCTCGTACTTTTCACACCGTTTCATGCTCCTAGAATTTTTCATGCCATTTCATGCTCCTCTTATTTTTCAAGCCTTTTCATGCTCCTCAAATTTTTACACCTTTTCATGCTCCTCGTATTTTTCATGACTTTTCATGCTCCTCGTATTTTTCACGCCTTTTCTGCTCCTCCTATTTTTTCACACCTTTTCATGCTGCTCATATTTTTGACACCTTTTCCTGCTCTTCCAATTTTTCACACCTTGTCATGCTCCTCGTGTTTTTCACACCTTTTCATGCTCTTCGTATTTTCACACGTTTTCATGCTCCTCGTATTTTTCACACCTTTTCCTGCTACTCATATTTTAAAGATCTTTTCATGCTCCTCGTATTTTTCAAACCTTTTCACGCCCTTCATATTTTTCACACCTTTACATGCTGGTCATGTTATTCCCACCTTGTCATGCTCCTACTATTTTTCAGACCATTTCATGCTGCTTGTATTTTTCAGACCTTTTCATGCTCCTCGTAGTTTTCACCCCTTATCATGCTCCTCGTTTTTTTCAGACCGTCATGCTCCTCGTATTTTTCAAACATTTTCCAGCTCTTCGAGTTTTTCACACCTTTTCATGCTCCTCGTATTTTTCACACCTTTTGCTGCTCTTCAAATGTTTCACACCTTTTCATGATCCTCGTATGTTTCACACCTTTTCATGCTTCTCGTATTTTTCACAACTTTTCATGCTCCTCATATTTTTCACACTTTTTCATGCGCCTCGTATTTTTCAGACCTGTTCACGCCCTTCATAATTTTCAGACCTTTTCCTGCTGTTCATATTTTTCACACCTTTTCCTGCTCTTTGACTTTTTCACACGTTTTCCTGCTTCTCGTATTTTTCACACCTTTTCCTACTCCTTGCATTTTTCAGACCTTTTCATGCTCTTCGCATTTTTCATACCTTTTCATGCTCCTCGTATTTTTCACACCTTTTCCTGCTCCTTGTATTTTTAACACCTTTTCAAGCTCTTCGTATTTTTCAGACCTTTTCATCCTCCTTGTATTTTTCCGACCTTTACATGCTCTTCATATTTTTCCCACCTTTTCATGCTGCTTGTATTTTTCACACCTTTTCCTGCTCTTCGAATTTTTCACACCTTTTTATGCTCCTCGTATTTTTCACACCTTGTCATGCTCTTCGAATATTTCACACCTTTTCCTGATCTTCTAATATTTCACAACTTTTCATTCTGTTCATATTTTTCACACATTTTTCTGCTCTTTGAATTTTTCACACCTTTTCAGGCTCCTCGTATTTTTCACACCTTTTCATGCTCGTAGTATTTTTAACACCTTTTCACGCTCTTCATATTTTTCACATATTTTCCTGCTCCTCGTAATTTTCACAACTTTTTCTGCTCCTCGTATTTTTCACACCTTTTCATGCCCTTTGTATTTTTCACACTTTTTCATGTTCCTCTTTTTTTCACACCTTTTACTGCTCTTCGTATTTTTCACACCTTATCATGATCCTCGTATTTTTCAGACCTTTTCATGCTCCTCATATTTTTCACAGCTTGTCATGCTCCTCGGATTTTTCTTAGCTTGTCATGCTCTTCGAACATTTCACACCTTTTCCTGCTCTTCGAATATTTCACTCCTTTACATGCTCTTCATATTTTTCACACCTTTTAGTACTCCATGTATTTTTCACAGCTTGTAATGCTCCTCGTATTTTTCACACCTTTTCATGCTCCACGTATTTTTCAAACCTGTTCATATTCCTCGTATTTTTCAGACCTTTTCACGCTCCTCGTATTTTTCAGACCTTTTCATGCTCCTCGTATTTTTCAGACCATTTCACAACCTTCATATTTTTCATACCTTTTCATGCTGTTTATATTTTTCAAACCTTTTCCTGCTCTTCGAATTTTTCACACCTTTTCATGCTCCTTGTATTTTTCACACATTTTCCTGCTCTTCGAGTTTTTTACACCTTTTCATGCTCCTCGTATTTTTCACACCTTTTCCTGCTCTTCGAATGTTTCACACCTTTTCCTGCTCTTCGAATTTCTCACACCTTTTCATGCTCCTCGTATTTTTCACACCTTGTCATGCTCCACGTATTTTTCAAACCTTTTCATGCTCCTCGTATTTTATACACCATATCATGATGTTCATATTTTTCACACGTTTTCCTGCTCTTTGAATTTTTCACATTTTTTCCTGCTCCTCGTATTTTTCACACCTCTTCCTGCTGCTCGTATTTTTCACACCTTTTCCTGCTCCTCGTATTTTTGACACCTTTTCCTGCTCCCTGTATTTTTCACACCTTTTCCTGCTCCTCATATTTTTCACACCTTTTCCTGCCCTTTGTATTTTTCACACTTTTTCATGTTCCTCGCATTTTTCACACCTTTCCTGCTCTTCGTATTTTTCACACCTTATCATGCTCCTCGTATTTTTCACACCTTTTCATGCTCCTCATATTTTTCACACCTTGTCATGCTCCTCGGATTTTTCACAGCTTGTCATGCTCTTCGAACATTTCACACCTTTTTCTGCTCTTCGCGTATTTCACACCTTCTCCTGCTCCTCGTGTTTTTCACACCTTTTCCTGCTCTTTGAATTTTTCACACCTTTTCCTCTTCCTCTTATTTTTCACACCTTCTCCTGCTCCTCGTATTTTTCAGACCATATGATGCTCCTCGGATCTTTCACACCTTGTCATGCTCCTCGGATTTTTCACACCTTGACATGCTCCTCGTATTTTTCACACCTTTTCATCCTGTCCATATTTCTCACACCTTTTCACGCTCTTCGTATTTTTGCCACCATTTCATGGTCCTCGTATTTTTCACACCTTTGCCTGCTCTTCGTACTTTTCACACCTTATCATGCTCCTCGTATTTTTCAGACGTTTTCATGCTCCTCCTATATTTCCGACCTTTACATGCTCTTTGTATTTTAAGAACTTTTCACACTCTTCATATTTTTCACACCATTTCACCCTCTTCGTATTTTTGACATCTTTTCAAACTCCTCGTATTTTTCACACCTTTTCTGTTCCTTGTATTTTTCACACCTTTTCCTGCTCCTCGTGTTTTTCACACCTATTCTGCTCCTTGTGTTTTTCACACCTTTTCATGCTCCTCGTATTTTTCCTACCTTGTCATGCTCCTCGTATTTTTGATGCCTTTTAATGTTCCTCGTGTTTTTCAAGCCTTTTCATGCTCCTCATATTTTTCACACCTTTTCATGCTCCTCGTATTTTTCATGCCTTTTCATGCTCCTCGTATTTTTCACGCCTTTTCTGCTCCTCGTATTTTTCAAACCTTTTCGTGCTCTTCGTATTTTTCAGACCTTTTCGTGCTCTTCATATGTTTCACACCTCTTCTTGCTCTTCATATTTTTCTAAACTTTTCATGCTCCTCCTATTTTTCACACCTTTTCCTGCTCTTAGAATTTTTCACACGTTTTCATGCAGTTCATATTTTTCACACCTTTTCCTGCTCTTCGATTTTTTCACACCTTTTCATGCTCCTCGTATTTTTCGCACCTTTTCCTGGTCTTCGAATTTTTCACACCTTTCATGCTCCTCGTATTATTCAGACCTTTTCATGTTCCTCATATTTTTCAGACCTTTTCACACTCCTGTATTTTTCAGACCTTTTCACGCTCTTCATGTTTATCACACCTTTTCATGCAGTTCATATTTTTCACACCTTTTCTGCTCTTTGAATTTTTCACACCTTTTCATTCTCCTCGTATTTTTAAGACCTTTTCATGCTCCTCGTATTTATCAGACCTTTTCATGTTCCTCGAATTTTTCACACCTTTTCATGCTCCTCGTATTATTCAGACCTTTTCATGTTCCTCGTATTTTTCAGACCTTTTCACGCTCCTCGTGTTTTTCAGACCTTTTCACGCTCTTCATATTTTTCACATCTTTTTACGCTCTTCGTATTTTTGACACCGTTTCGCACTCCTCGTATTTTCCACACCTTTTCCTGCTCCTCGAATTTTTCACAACTTTTCATGCTCCTTATATTTTTCAGACATTTTCACGCTCCTCGTATTTTTCAGTCCTTTTCACGCTCTTCATATTTTTCACACCTTTTCATGCTCCTCGTATTTTTCACACATTTTCCTGCTCTTCGATTAGTGCACACCTTTTCCTGCTCTTCGTATTTTTCAAACCTTTTCATGATCCTCGTATTTTTCACAAAATTTCATGCTCCTCGTATTTTTAACACTTTTTTATGCTCCTCGTATTTTTCACACCTTTTCATGCTACTCGTATTTTTCACACCTTTTCCTGCTCTTCGATTACTGCACACCATTTCCTGCTCTTCGTATTTTTCAAACCTTTTCATGATCCTCGTATTTTTCACAATGTTTCATGCTCCTCGTATTTTTAACACTTTTTTATGCTCCTCGTATTTTTCACACCTTTTCATGCTACTCGTACATTTCAGACCTTTTCACGCTCTTCATATTTTTCACACCTTTTCACGCTCTTCGTATTTTTGTCACCTTTTCATGCTCCTCGTAACTTTCACACCTTTTCCTGCTCCTCGTACTTTTCACATCTTTTCCTGCCCTTTGTATTTTTAACACTTTTTAATGCTCCTCGTATTTTTCACACATTTTCCTTCTCTTCGCATTTTTCACACCTTTTCATGATCCTCTTATTTTTCACACGTTTTCATGCTCCTCGTATTTTTCACACCTTTTCATGCTCCTTGTATTTTTCACACCTTTTCGTGGTCCTCATATTTTTCAGACCTTTTCGTGCTCTTCATATTTTTCACACCTTTTCGTGTCTTCGTATTTTTCACACCTTTTCTTGCTCCTCGTATTTTTCACACCTTTTCATGCTCCTCGTATTTTTTACACCTTTTCTTGCTCTTCGTATTTTTCAGACATATTGATGCTCCTCATATTTTCACACGTTTTCGAGATCTTCGTATTTTTAACACCGTTTCATGCTCCTCGTATTTTTCACACCTTTTCATGCTCTTCATATTTTTCAGACCTTTTCATGCTCTTCATATTTTTCAGACCTTTTCATGCTCCTCGTATTTTTCACAACTTTTCATGCTCCTTGTATTTTCAGACATTTTCATGCTCTTCGTGTTTTTCACACATTTTCATGCTCCTCGTATTTTTCACACCTTTTCGTGCTCTTCGTATTTTTCAGACGTTTTCATGCTCCACGTATTTTTCAGACCTTTTAATGCTCCTCGAATTTTTCAGACGTTTTCATGCTCCACGTATTTTTCAGACCTTTTAATGCTCCTCGAATTTTTTAGACCTATTCATGCTCCTCGTGTTTTTCAGACCTTTTCATGCTCTTCATATTTTTCAGACCTTTTCATGCTCTTCGTATTTTTCACACCTTTTCATGCTCTTCGTATTTTTCACAACTTTTCATGCTCCTCGTATTTTTCACATCTTTACATGCTCCTCGTATTTTTCACACCTTTTCGGCTTCTCGTGTTTTTCACACTTTTCATGCTCCACGTATTTTTCACACCTTTTCGTGATCCCTGTATTTTTCACACCTTTTCGTGGTCCTCATATTTTTCAGACCTTTTCGTGCTCTTCATATTTTTCACACCTTTTCGTGCTCTTCGTAATTTTCACACCTTTTCATGCTCCTCCTATTTTTCACACCTTTTCATGCTTCTCATGTTTTTCACGCCTTTTCATGCTCCTTGTGTTTTTCAATCCTTTTCATGTTCCTCTTATTTTTCTTACCTTTTCATGCTCCTAGTTTGTGTAAGACCTTTTCATGCTCTTCATATTTTTCAAACCTTTTAATGCTCTTCGTATTTTTCACACCTTTTCATGCTACTCGAGTTTCTCACAAGGTTTCGTGCTCCTCCTATTTTTCACACCTTTCGGGCTCTTCATATTTTTCAGATCTTTTCATGCTCCTCATATTTTTCTCCCTTTTCATGCTTCTTGTGTTGTGCACACCTTTTCATGCTCCGCGTATTTTTCACACCTTTTTGTGTTCCTCCTATTTTTCACACGTTTTCGGGCTCTTCGTATATTTCACACCTTTTCATGATCCTTGTATTTTTCACACCTTTTCATGGTTCTCATATATTTCAGACCTTTTCGTGCTCTTCATATTTTTCACACCTTTTCAGGCCCTTCGTATTTTTCAGACCTTTTCATGCTCCTCATATTGTTCAGACCATTTCATGGCCTCATATTTTTCACACCTTTTCATGCTCCCCTTATTTTTCACACCTCTTCATGCTCCTCGTATTTTTCACAACTTTTCTTGTTCCTCGTGTTTTTTACACCTTTTCATGGTCTTCATATTATTCACACCTTTTCAGGCTCTTCATATTTTTCAAAATTTTTCTAGCTCCTCATATTATTCAGACCTTTTCATGCTCCTCATATTTTTCAGACCTTTTCATGCTTCTCGTGTTTTTTACACCTTTTCTTGCTCCGCGTATTTTTCAGACCTTTTTATGCTCCTCTTATTTCTCAGACCTTTTCTTGCTCCTCGAATTTTTCACGCCTTTTCATGCTCCTCGTATTTTTCACATGTTTTCATGCTTCTCGTATTTTTCACACCTTTTCGTCCTCCTTGTATTTTTCACACCATTTCGTGGTCCTCATATTTTTCAGACCTTTTCATGCTCTTCATATTTTTCACACTTTTCAGGCTCTTCATGTTTTTCAGACCTTTTCATGCTCTTCATATTTTTCAGACCTTTTCATGCTCCTCGTATTTTTCAGACCTTTTCATGCTCCTCGTATTTTTCACACCTTTTCATGCTTCTCCAATTTTTCTCACGTTTTCGGGCTCTTCGTATTTTTCACACCTTTTCGTGATCCTTGTACTTTTCACACCTTTTGTGGTCCTCATATTTTTCAGACCTTTTCATGCTCTTCATATTTTTCACACCTTTTCGTGCTCTTCGTATTTTTCGCATCTTTTCATGCTCTTCGTGTTTTTCACAACTTTTCATGATCCTTGTATTTTTCACACCTTTTCGTGATCCCTGTATTTTTCACACCTTTTCGTGGTCCTCATATTTTTCAGACCTTTTCGTGCTCCGCGTATTTTTCAGACCTTTTTATGCTCCTCTTATTTCTCAGACCTTTTCTTGCTCCTCGAATTTTTCACGCCTTTTCATGCTCCTCGTAATATTCACGCCTGTTCATGTTCCTCGAATTTTTCACACCTTTTCATGCTCCTCGTATTTTTCACATGTTTTCATGCTTCTCGTATTTTTCACACCGTTTCGTGGTCCTCATATTTTTCAGACCTTTTCATGCTCTTCATATTTTTCACACCTTTTCGTGCTGTTCATATTTTTCAGACCTTTTCATGCTCTTCATATTTTTCACACCTTTTCGTGCTGTTCATATTTTTCAGACCTTTTCATGCTCCTCGTATTTTTCACACCTTTTCATGGTTCTCATATATTTCAGACCTTTTCGTGCTCTTCATATTTTTCACACCTTTTCAGGCCCTTCATATTTTTCAGACCTTTTCATGCTCCTCATATTGTTCAGAGCATTTCATGGCCTCATATTTTTCACACATTTTCATGCTCCTCGTATTTTTCACACCTCTTCATGCTCCTCGTATTTTTCACAACTTTTCTTGTTCCTCGTGTTTTTTACACCTTTTCATGCTCTTCGTATTATTCACACCTTTTCAGGCTCTTCATATTTTTCAAAATTTTTCTAGCTCCTCATATTTTTCAGACCTTTTCATGCTCCTCATATTTTTCAGACTTTTTCATGCTTCTCGTGTTTTTTACACCTTTTCTTGCTCCGCGTATTTTTCAGACCTTTTTATGCTCCTCTTATTTCTCAGACCTTTTCTTGCTCCTCGAATTTTTCACGCCTTTTCATGCTCCTCGTAATATTCACGCCTGTTCATGTTCCTCGTATTTTTCACACCTTTTCATGCTCCTCGTATTTTTCACATGTTTTCATGCTTCTCGTATTTTTCACACCTTTTCGTCCTCCTTGTATTTTTCACACCGTTTCGTGGTCCTCATATTTTTCAGACCTTTTCATGCTCTTCATATTTTTCACACCTTTTCGTGCTGTTCATATTTTTCAGACCTTTTCATGCTCTTCATATTTTTCACACTTTTCAGGCTCTTCATGTTTTTCAGACCTTTTCATGCTCGTCATATTTTTCAGACCTTTTCATGCTCCTCGTATTTTTCACACCTTTTCATGATCCTTGTATTTTTCACCCCTTTTCATGGTTCTCATATATTTCAGACCTTTTCGTGCTCTTCATATTTTTCACACCTTTTCAGGCCCTTCGTATTTTTCAGACCTTTTCATTCTCCTCATATTGTTCAGACCATTTCATGGCCTCATATTTTTCACACCTTTTCATGCTCCTCGTATTTTTCACACCTCTTCATGCTCCTCGTATTTTTCACAACTTTTCTTGTTCCTTGTGTTTTTTACACCTTTTCATGCTCTTCGTATTATTCACACCTTTTCAGGCTCTTCATATTTTTCAAAATTTTTCTAGCTCCTCATATTTTTCAGACCTTTTCATGCTCCTCATATTTTTCATGCCTTTTCATGCTCCTTGTATTTTTCACGCCTTTTCTGCTTCTCATATTTTTCATGCCTTTTCATGCTCCTTGTATTTTTCACACCTTTTCATGCTGCTCGTATTTTTCATGCCTTTTCATGCTCCTTGTATTTTTCACGCCTTTTCTGCTCCTCGTATTTTTCAAACCTTTTCGTGCTCTTCGTATTTTTCAGACCTTTTTGTGCTCTTCATATGTTTCACACCTCTTCTTGCTCTTCATATTTTTCTAAACTTTTCATGCTCCTCGTATTTTTCACACCTTTTCCTGCTCTTAGAATTTTTCACACGTTTTCATGCAGTTCATATTTTTCACACCTTTTCCTGCTCTTCGATTTTTTCACACCTTTTCATGCTCCTCGTATTTTTCGCACCTTTTCCTGGTCTTCGAATTTTTCACACTTTTCATGCTCCTCGTATTATTCAGAACTTTTCATGTTCCTCATATTTTTCAGACCTTTTCACACTCCTGTATTTTTCAGACCTTTTCACGCTCTTCATGTTTATCACACCTTTTCATGCAGTTCATATTTTTCACACCTTTTCTGCTCTTTGAATTTTTCACACCTTTTCATGCTCCTCGTATTTTTAAGACCTTTTCATGCTCCTCGTATTTTTCAGACGTTTTCATGTTCCTCGAATTTTTCACACCTTTTCATGCTCCTCGTATTTTTCGCACCTTTTCCTGCTCTTCGTATTTTTCACACCTTTTCATGCTCCTCGTATTATTCAGACCTTTTCATGTTCCTCGTATTTTTCAGACCCTTTCATGCTCCTCGTGTTTTTCAGACCTTTTCACGCTCTTCATATTTTTCACATCTTTTTACGCTCTTCGTATTTTTGACACCGTTTCGCACTCCTCGTATTTTTCACACCTTTTCCTGCTCCTCGAATTTTTCACAACTTTTCATGCTCCTCATATTTTTCAGACATTTTCACGTTCCTCGTATTTTTCAGTCCTTTTCACGCTCTTCATATTTTTCACACCTTTTCATGCTCCTCGTATTTTTCACACCTTTTCCTGCTCTTCGATTAGTGCACACCTTTTCCTGCTCTTCGTATTTTTCAAACCTTTTCATGATCCTCGTATTTTCCACAACGTTTCATGCTCCTCGTATTTTTAACACTTTTTTATGCTCCTTGTATTTTTCACACCTTTTCATGCTACTTGTATTTTTCACACCTTTTCCTGCTCTTCGATTACTGCACAATATTTCCTGCTCTTCGTATTTTTCAAACCTTTTCATGATCCTCGTATTTTTCACAACGTTTCATGCTCCTCGTTTTTTTAACACTTTTTTATGCTCCTCGTATTTTTCACACCTTTTCATGCTACTCGTACTTTTCAGACCTTTTCACGCTCTTCATATTTTTCACACCTTTTCACGCTCTTCGTATTTTTGTCACCTTTTCATGCTCCTCGTAACTTTCACACCTTTTCCTGCTCCTCGTACTTTTCACATCTTTTCCTGCCCTTTGTATTTTTCACACTTTTTAATGTTCCTCGTATTTTTCACACCTTTTCCTTCTCTTTGCATTTTTCACACCTTTTCATGATCCTCTTATTTTTCACACGTTTTCATGCTCCTCGTATTTTTCACACCTTTTCTTGCCCTTTGTATTTTTCAAACTTTTTCATTTTCCTCGTATTTTTCACAACTTTTCCTGTTCTTTGTATTTTTCACACCTTTTCATGCTCCTCCTATTTTTCACACCTTGTCATGCTCCTCATATTTTTCACACCTTTCATGCTCTTCCTATTTTTCACACCTTTTCATGCTCCTCGTTTTTTTCATACCTTTTCATGCTCTTCATATTTTTCACACCTTTTCATGCTCCTCGTATTTTTGACACCTTTTCATGCTCTTCCTATTTTTCACACCTTTTCATTCTCCTCGTATTTTTCATGCGTTTTCATGCTCCTCGTATTTTTCAGACAATTTCACAACCTTCATATTTTTCATACCTTTTCAAGCTGTTTATATTTTTCACACCTTTTCCTGCTCTTCGAATTTTTCACACCTTTTCATGCTCCTTGTATTTTTCACACGTTTTCCAGCTCTTCGAATTTTTTACACCTTTTCATGCTTCTCGTATTTTTCACACCTTTTCCTGCCTTTCGAATTTTACACACCTTTTCCTGCTCTTCGAATTTCTCACACCTTTTCATGCTCCTCGTATTTTTCACACCTTGTCATGCTCCACGTATTTTTCAAACCTTTTCATGCTCCTCGTATTTTTCAGACCTTTTCACGCTCCTCGTATTTTTCAGACCTTTTCATGCTCCTCGTATTTTTCAGACCATTTCACGACCTTCATATTTTTCAGACCTTTTCATGCTGATATATTTTTCAAACCTTTTCCTGCTCTTCGAATTTTTGACACCTTTTCATGCTCCTCGTATTCTTCACACGTTTTCTTGCTCTTCGAATTTTTCACGTCTTTTCATGCTCCTCGTATTTTTCACACATTTTCCAACTTTTCGAATTTTTCACACCTTTTCATGCTCCTCGTATTTTTCACACCTTTTCCTGCTCTTCGAATTTTTCACACCTTTTTATGTTCCTCGTATTTTTCACACCTTTTCCTGATCCTCCTATTTTTTACACCTTATCATGCTCCTCGTATATTTCAGACTTTTCATGCTCCTCGTATTTTTAACACCATTTCATGATGTTCATATTTTTCACACGTTTTCCTGCTCCTTGAATTTTTCACAATTTTTCCTGCTCCTCGTATTTTTCACACCTCTTCCTGCTCCTCGTATTTTTGACACCTTTTCCTGCTCCTTGTATTTTTCACACCTTTTCCTGCTCCTCATATTTTTCACACCTTTTCGTGCTCCTCGTATTATTCAGACCTTTTCATGTTCCTCGTATTTTTCAGACCTTTTCACGCTCCTCGTGTTTTTCAGACCTTTTCACGCTCTTCATATTTTTCACATCTTTTTACGCTCTTCGTATTTTTGACACCGTTTCGCACTCCTCGTATTTTTCCACCTTTTCCTGCTCCTCGAATTTTTCACAACTTTTCATGCTCCTCATATTTTTCAGACATTTTCACGCTCCTCGTATTTTTCAGTCCTTTTCAATCTCTTCATATTTTTCACACCTTTTCATGCTCTTCGATTAGTGCACACCTTTTCCTGCTCTTCGTATTTTTCAAACCTTTTCATGATCCTCGTATTTTTCACAACGTTTCATGCTCCTCGTATTTTTAACACTTTTTTATGCTCCTCGTATTTTTCACACCTTTTCATGCTACTTGTATTTTTCACACCTTTTCCTGCTCCACGTATTTTTCAGACCTTTTAATGCTCCTCGAATTTTTTAGACCTATTCATGCTCCTCGTGTTTTTCAGACCTTTTCATGCTCTTCATATTTTTCAGACCTTTTCATGCTCTTCGTATTTTTCACACCTTATCATGCTCTTCGTATTTTTCACAACTTTTCATGCTCCTCGTATTTTTCACATCTTTACATGCTCCTCATATTTTTCACACCTTTTCGGCTTCTCGTGTTTTTCACACTTTTCATGCTCCACGTATTTTTCACACCTTTTCGTGATCCCTGTATTTTTCACACCTTTTCGTGGTCCTCATATTTTTCAGACCTTTTCGTGCTCTTCATATTTTTCACACCTTTTCGTGCTCTTCGTAATTTTCACACCTTTTCATGCTCCTCCTATTTTTCACACCTTTTCATACTTCTCATATTTTTCACGCCTTTTCATGCTCCTTGTGTTTTTCAATCCTTTTCATTTTCCTCTTATTTTTCTTACCTTATCATGCTCCTAGTCTGTGTAAGACCTTTTCATGCTCTTCATATTTTTCAAACCTTTTAATGCTCTTCGTATTTTTCACACCTTTTCATGCTCCTCGAGTTTCTCACAAGGTTTCGTGCTCCTCCTATTTTTCACACCTTTCGGGCTCTTCGTATTTTTCAGATCTTTTCATGCTCCTCATATTTTTCTCCCTTTTCATGCTTCTTGTGTTGTGCACACCTTTTCATGCTCCGCGTATTTTTCACACCTTTTTGTGTTCCTCCTATTTTTCACACGTTTTCGGGCTCTTCGTATTTTTCACACCTTTTCATGATCCTTGTATTTTTCACACCTTTTCAGGCCCTTCGTATTTTTCAGACCTTTTCATGTTTCTCATATTGTTCAGACCATTTCATGGCCTCATATTTTTCACACCTTTTCATGCTCCTCTTATTTTTCACACCTCTACATGCTCCTCGTATTTTTCACAACTTTTCTTGTTCCTCGTGTTTTTTACACCTTTTCATGCTCTTCATATTATTCACACCTTTTCAGGCTCTTCATATTTTTCAAAATTTTTCTAGCTCCTCATATTTTTAAGACCTTTTCATGCTCCTCATATTTTTCAGACCTTTTCATGCTTCTCGTGTTTTTTACACCTTTTCTTGCTCCGCGTATTTTTCAGACCTTTTTATGCTCCTCTTATTTCTCAGACCTTTTCTTGCTCCTCGAATTTTTCACGCCTTTTCATGCTCCTCGTATTTTTCACATGTTTTCATGCTTCTCGTATTTTTCACACCTTTTCGTCCTCCTTGTATTTTTCACACCATTTCGTGGTCCTCATATTTTTCAGACCTTTTCATGCTCTTCATATTTTTCACACTTTTCAGGCTCTTCATGTTTTTCAGACCTTTTCATGCTCTTCATATTTTTCAGACCTTTTCATGCTCCTCGTATTTTTCACACCTTTTCATGCTCCTCGTATTTTTGACACCTTTTCATGCTCCTCGTATTTTTCACACCTTTTCATGCTCCTCGTATTTTTCACACCTTTTCATGCTTCTCCAATTTTTCTCACGTTTTCGGGCTCTTCGTATTTTTCACACCTTTTCGTGATCCTTGTACTTTTCACACCTTTTGTGGTCCTCAAATTTTTCAGACCTTTTCATGCTCTTCATATTTTTCACACCTTTTCGTGCTCTTCGTATTTTTCACACCTTTTCATGCTCCTCGTATTTTTCACAGCTTTTCGTGCTCTTCGTATTTTTCAGACATTTTGATGCTCCTCGTATTTTTAGACCTTTTCATGCTCCTCGAACGTTTCACAACTTCTCATGCTCTTCATATTTTTCAGAACTTTTCATGCTCTTCATATTTTTCAGACCTTTTCATGCTCTTCGTATTTTTCGCATCTTTTCATGCTCTTCGTGTTTTTCACAACTTTTCATGATCCTCGTATTTTTCACACCTTTTCGTGGTCCTCATATTTTTCAGACCTTTTCGTGCTCTTCATATTTTTCAAACCTTTTAATGCTCTTCATATTTTTCAGACCTTTTCATGCTCCTCGTATTCTTCACATCTTTTCATGGTCTTCGTATTTTTCACACCTTTTCATGCTCCTCTTGTTTCTCACAAGGTTTTGTGCTCCTCCTATTTTTCACACCTTTCGTGCTCTTCGTATTTTTCAGATCTTTTCATGCTCCTCATATTTTTCAACCTTTTCATGCTTCTTGTGTTGTGCACACCTTCTCATGCTCCGCGTATTTTTCACACCTTTTTGTGTTCCTCCTATTTTTCACACGTTTTCGGGCTCTTCATATTTTTCACACCTTTTCGTGATCCTTGTATTTTTCACACCTTTTCATGGTTCTCATATATTTCAGATTTTTCGTGCTCTTCATATTTTTCACACCTTTTCAGGCCCTTCGTATTTTTCAGAACTTTTCATGCTCCTCATATTTTTCAGACCATTTCATGCTCCTCGTATTTTTCACACCTTTTCATGCTCCTCGTATTATTCACACCTCTTCATGCTCCTCGTATTTTTCACAACTTTTCATGTTCCTCGTGTTTTTTACACCTTTTCATGCTCTTCATATTATGCACACCTTTTCAGGCTCTTCATATTTTTCAAAATTTTTATAGCTCCTCATATTTTTCAGACCTTTTCATGCTCCTCATATTTTTCAGACCTTTTCATGCTTCTCGTGTTTTTTACACCTTTTCATGCTCCGCGTATTTTTCAGCCCTTTTTATGCTCCTCTTATTTCTCAGACCTTTTCTTGCTCCTCGATTTTTTCACGCCTTTTCATGCTCCTCGTAATATTCACGCCTGTTCATGTTCCTCGTATTTTTCACACCTTTTCATGCTCCTCGTATTTTTCACATGTTTTCATGCTTCTCGTATTTTTCACACCGTTTCGTCCTCCTTGTATTTTTCACACCGTTTCGTGGTCCTCATATTTTGCAGACCTTTTCATGCTCTTCATATTTTTCACACCTTTTCATGCTGTTCATCTTTTTCAGACCTTTTCATGCTCTTCATATTTTTCACACTTTTCAGGCTCTTCATGTTTTTCAGACCTTTTCATGCTCTTCATATTTTTCACACCTTTTCATGCTGTTCATCTTTTTCAGACCTTTTCATGCTCTTCATATTTTTCACACTTTTCAGGCTCTTCATGTTTTTCAGACCTTTTCATGCTCTTCATATTTTTCAGACCTTTTCATGCTCCTCGTATTTTTCACACCTTTTCATGCTCCTTATATTTTTCACACCCTTTCGTGCTCCTCCTATTTTTCTCACATTTTCGTGCTCTTCATATTTTTCAGACATTTTCTTGTTCTTCATATTTTTCACACCTTTTCAGGCTCTTCATATTTTTCACACGTTTTCATGCTCCTCGTATTTTTCAGGTCTTTTTATGCTCCTCGTAGTTTTCACACCTTTTCATGTTCCTCGTATTTGTCAGAACTATTCATGCTCCTCGTATTTCTCAGACCTTTTCATGCTCCTCGTATTTTTCAGACCTTTTCATGCTCCTTGTGTTTTTCAGACCTTTTCATGCTCTTCGTAATTTTCGGACTTTTTCAGGCTCGTCGTATTTTTCACACCTTTTCATGCTTCTCGTGTTGTTCACACCCTTTCATGCTCCGCGTATTTTTCACACCTTTTCATGCTTCTCCAATTTTTCTCACGTTTTCGGGCTCTTCGTATTTTTCACACCTTTTCGTGATCCTTGTACTTTTCACACCTTTTGTGGTCCTCATATTTTTCAGACCTTTTCATGCTCTTCATATTTTTCACACCTTTTCGTGCTCTTCGTATTTTTCACACCTTTTCTTGCTCCTCCTATTTTTCACACCTTTTCATGCTCCTCGTATTTTTCACAGCTTTTCGTGCTCTTCGTATTTTTCATACATTTTGATGCTCCTCGTATTTTTAGACCTTTTCATGCTCCTCGTTTTTTTCAGACCTTTTCATGCTCTGCATATTTTTCAGACCTTTTCATGCTCTTCATATTTTTCAGACCTTTTCATGCTCTTCGTATTTTTCAGACCTTTTCTTGTTCCTCGTATTTTTCACACCTCTTCTTGCTCCTCGTATTTTTCACACCTTCTCTGCTTCTCGTGTTTTTCACACTTTTCATGCTCCGCGTATTTTTCACACCTTTTCCTGCTTCTCATATTTTTCACACGTTTTCAAGAACTTCGTATTTTTCAAACCGTTTCATGCTCCTCGTACGTTTCACAACTTTTCATGCTCTTCATATTTTTCAGACCTTTTCATGCTCTTCATATTTTTCAGACCTTTTCATGCTCTTCGTATTTTTCGCATCTTTTCATGCTCTTCGTGTTTTTCACAACTTTTCATGATCCTCGTATTTTTCACACCTTTTCGTGATCCCTGTAATTTTCAAACCTTTTCGTGGTCCTCATATTTTTCAGACCTTTTCGTGCTCTTCATATTTTTCAAACCTTTTAATGCTCTTCGTATTTTTCAGACCTTTTCATGCTCCTCGTATTCTTCACATCTTTTCATGGTCTTCGTATTTTTCACACCTTTTCATGATCCTCTTGTTTCTCACAAGGTTTTGTGCTCCTCCTATTTTTCACACCTTTCGTGCTCTTCGTATTTTTCAGATCTTTTCATGCTCCTCATATTTTTCAACCTTTTCATGCTTCTTGTGTTGTGCACACCTTCTCATGCTCCACGTATTTTTCACACCTTTTTGTGTTCCTCCTATTTTTCACACGTTTTCGGGCTCTTCGTATTTTTCACACCTTTTCGTGATCCTTGTATTTTTCACACCTTTTCATGGTTCTCATATATTTCAGACCTTTTCGTGCTCTTCATATTTTTCACACCTTTTCAGGCCCTTCGTATTTTTCAGAACTTTTCATGCTCCTCATATTTTTCAGACCATTTCATGCTCCTCGTATTTTTCACACCTTTTCATGCTCCTCGTATTTTTCACAACTTTTCATGTTCCTCGTGGTTTTTACACCTTTTCATGCTCTTCATATTATTCACACGTTTTCAGGCTCTTCATATTTTTCAAAATTTTTCTAGCTCCTCATATTTTTCAGACCTTTTCATGCTCCTCATATTTTTCAGACCTTTTCATTTTTCTCGTGTTTTTTACACCTTTTCATGCTCCGCGTATTTTTCAGACCTTTTTATGCTCCTCTTATTTCTCAGACCTTTACTTGCTCCTCGCATTTTTCACACCTTTTCATGCTCCTCGCATTTTTCATACCTTTTCATGCTCCTATTTCCAGACCTTTTCATGCTCCTTGTACTATTCACAGCTTTTCGTATTTTTCATATCTTTCAGACCTTTTTGTGTTCTTCATATATTTCAGACATTTTCATGCTCATCGTGTTTTTCAGACTTCTTCATACTCCTCATATTTCTCAGACGTTTTCATGCTCCTCGTGTTTTTCAGCCCTTTTCATGCTCCTCTTATTCTCAGACCTTTTCATGCTTCTTGTGTTTTTTAAAACTTTTCGTGCTCCTCATATTTTTCAGACCTTTTCATGCTCCTCGTATTTTTCACACATTTTCATGCTCCTCGTTTTCTTCACGCCTTTTCATGCTCCTCGTAATTTTCATGCCTGTTCATATTCCTCGTATTTTTCACACCTTTTCATGCTCCTCGTATTTTTCACATGTTTTCATGCTTCTCGTATTTTTCACACCTTTTCGTCCTCCTTGTATTTTTCACACCGTTTCATGGTCCTCATATTTTCCAGACCTTTTCGTTCTCTTCATATTTTTCAGACCTTTTCGTGCTCCTCATATTTTCCAGACCTTTTCGTGCTCTTCATATTTTTCACACCTTTTCGTGCTCTTCGTATTTTTCACACCTTTTCTTGCTCCTCGTATTTTTCACACCTTTTCGTGCTCCTCGTAATTTTTACTCGTTTTCATGCTCGTAGTTTTAACAACTTTTCATGCTCCTCGAATTTTTCAGACCTTTTCATGCTCCTCCTATTTTTCAGGCCTTTTCATGCTCCTTGTATTTTTCACAGCTTTTCATGCTCCTCGTATTTTTTAGACCTTTTATGCTCCTCCTATTTTTGAGACCTTTTCATGCTCATCGTATTTTTGACACCTTTTCATGCTCCTCGTATTTTTCACACGTTTTCATGCTCCTGGTATTTTTCACACCTTTTCATGCTCCTCATATTTTTCACACCCATTCATGCTCCTCGTATTCTTCACACCTTTTCGTGCTCTTCGTATTTTTAAGAACTTTTCATGCTCCTCCTTTTTTCACACCTTTTCATGCACTTCCTACTTTTCAGAACTTTTCATGCTCCTAATATTTTTCACACCTTTTCATGCTCTTCGTATTATTCACACTGTTTCGTGTTCCTCGTATTTTTCAGACCGTTTCGTGCTCCTCGTATTTTTCATACCATTTCATGCTCCCTGTATTTTTCAGACCTTTTCATGCTCCTCGTATTTTTCAGACCTTTTCATGCTCCTTGTATTTTTCACACCTTTTCATGCTCTTCGTATTTTTCAGACCTTTTCATGGTCTGCATATTTTACAAAACTTGTCATGCTCCTCGTATTTTTCAGACCTTTTCGTGCTCTTCGTATTTTTCAGACATTTTCATGCTCCTCGTATGTATCAGGCATTTTCATGTTCCTGGTATTTTTCACAACTTTTCATCCTCCTCGTGTTTTTCACACCTTTTCATGCTCCTCGAATTTTTCAGATCTTTTCATGCTCCGCATATTTTTCACACCTTTTCAGGCTCTTCGTATTTTTCAGGCTTTTCATGCTCCTTGTATTTTTCACACCTTTTCATGATCTTCATATTTTTCACACCTTTTCGTGCTCTTCATGTTTTTGAGACCTTTTTTGTCTCTTCATATTTTTCAGACCTTTTCATGCTCCTCCTATTTTTCAGACTTTTTTTGCCACACCTATTTTTCAGGCCTTTTCATGCTCTTCATATTTTTCACACCTTTTCATGCTCCTCGTATTTTTCACACCTTTTCATACTCCTCGTATATTTCACACCTTTTCATGTTCCTTGCATTTTTCACACCTTTTCATGCTCCTCGTATTTTTCATGCTTTTTCATGATTCACGTATTTTTCACAACTTTTCATGCTCCTCGTAGTTTTCACACATTTGCAGGCTCGTCGTATTTTTCACACATTTTCGGCTCTTCTTATTTTTCAAACCTTTTCATGCTCCTCGTATTTTTAAGACATTTTCATGCTCCGTTTATTTATCACACTTTTCATGAAACTTGGTAAGAAATCCATGATTCTGTGGCACGTGGAAACGGACCCTTGGTCTCCCGCCTCAGTTGGAGAGGCGTCCCAATTGCCCTGCCAAGCCTCGAGGAGAATCCCGAGTTGTCCCTCGCAACTAGGCAGGAGTCCTGACGTGGCTGAACAAACACGTGTGTGGAAGGGCCATTCCTGTTGAACCTCAAGAATATATCCCAGGTTCCTGCCGCAACTCGAGAAAAACCATGAGACTTCCCCCTCGCCGCAACATGAGGCCCGATTCCCGTGCACTGGGTTCAGAGAAATTCCGTGTTGCACATCAAACATGAAAGGAGCCTTGATTTCCTTGATGGCACTCCAGAGAAACCCCAAGAACACTGTTTCAAGCCTAGAGGTATCCTGAGGTCACTGTAGCAACATGAAAGAGCACCGTGGACAAAAAATCAACTCGAAATGAGAGGTTAGTCCCTGGCTTCAACTCCAGAGGAATACCACCTTACCACAAGCACGTCAAGAGGAGGCTTGTCTCAGCTCTAGGTATGTGAGAGGGACCCTAAGTTTGCGGCCTCAAGTGGAATGGACACCGCGATGACCTGACTCGAAATAAGGCCGGACATCCCTGCAGTGGCTTGAATGCAGGCTCGTCTTGCATCTCTGAAGACCTAAGGATGTCTGAATCCCCTGTGGAGACCACAGAGAAAGACCTAGTTCCCCACCTCATCGCGACCGGAGGCCTCACATCTTTGGAAACTCCAGAGGTATGCGGAGATCAATGCCTCAAAAGGAGACGATGCCTGACTCCTCGTGATACTTGATAGGAGTCCCAGGATTCCTGTGGCACGTGGATAGGGACACTTGGTCTCCCGCCTCAGCTGGAGAGGCGTCCCAATTGCCTTGCCAATCCTCGAAGAGAATCCCGAGTTGCCCCTTGCAACTAGGCAGGAGTCCTGATGTCGCTGAACAAACACGTGTGTGGAAGGGCCATCCCCGTCGTAACTCGAGAATATACCCCAGTTTCCCACCGCAACTCGAGAGAAACCATGAGACTTCCCCCTCGCCGCGAGATGAGGCCCGATTCCCCTGCACTGCGTGCAGAGCAATTCCGTGTTGCACATAACACATGAAAGGAGACTTGATTTCCTTGATGGCACTCCAGAGAAACCCAAATAACACGGTTTCAAGGCTAGAGGGATCCTGAGGTAACTGTAGCAACATGAAAGAGCTCCGTGGACCAAAAATCAACTCGAGATGAGAGGTTCGTCCCTGGCTTCAACTCCAGATGAATACGACCTTACCACAAGCACCTCAAGAGGAGGCTTCTCTCAGCTCTAGGTATGTGAGAGGGACCCTAAGTTTGCGGCCTCAATTGGAATGGACACCGCGATGCCCTGACTCAAAATACGGCCGGATATCCCTGCAGTGGCTTGAATGCAGGCTCGTCTTGCATCTCCCAAGATGAAAGGATGTCTGAATCCCCTGTGGAGACCACAGAGAAAGACCTAGTTCCCCACCTCATCGCAACCGGAAGCCTCACAGCCTTTGAAAACTCCAGAGGTATGTGGAGATCAATGCCTCAAAAGGAGACGATGCCTGACGCCTCGTGATACTTGATAGGAGACCCAGGATTCCTGTGGCACGTGGAAAGGGACCCTTGGTCTCCCGCCTCAGCTGGAGAGGCGTCCCAATTGCCCTGCCAAGCCTCGAGGAGAATCCCGAGTTGTCCCTCGCAACTAGGCAGGAGTCCTGACGTCGCTGAACAAACACGTGTGTGGAAGGGCCATCCCTGTCGTATCTCGAAAATATACCCCAGGTTCCCGCCGCAGCTCGAGAAAAACCATGAGACTTCCCCTTCGCTGCGAGATGAGGCCCGATTCCCCTGCACTGCTTGCAGAGCAATTCCGTGTTGCACATCAACCAAGAAAGGAGCCTTGATTTCCTTGATGGCACTCCAGAGAAAACCCAAGAACACTGTTTCAAGGCTTGCGGGATCCTGAGGTCACTGTAGCACCAGGAAAGAGCTCCGTGGACCAAAATTCAACTCGAGACGAGAGGTTAGTCCCTGGCTTCGACTCCAGAGGAATACCACCTTACCACAAGCACCACAAGAGGAGGCTTCTCTCAGCTCTAGGTATGTGAGAGGGACGCTGAGTTTGCGGCCTCATGTGGAATGGACACCGCGATGCCCTGACTCGAAATAAGGCCGGATATCCCTGCAGTGACTTGAATGCAGGCTCGTCTTGCATCTCCCAAGACGAAAGGATGTCTGAATCCCCTGTGGAGACCACAGAGAAAGACCAAGTTCCCCACATCATCGTGACCGGAGGCCTCACATCCTTTGAAAACTCCAGAGGTACGCGGAGATCAATGCCTCAAAAGGAGAAGATGCCTGACACCTTGTGCTAATTGAGAGGAGTCCCAGGATTCCTGTGGCACGTGGAAAGGGGCCCTTGGTCTCCCGCCTCAGCTGGAGAGGCGTCCCAATTGCCCTGCCAAGCCTCGAGGAGAATCCCGAGTTGTCCCTTGCCAATAGGCTGGAGCCTAACGGCGCTGAACAAACACGTGTTTGGAAGGGCCATCCCCGTCGTAACTCGAGATTATACCCCAGGTTTCTGCCGCAACTCGAGAAAAACCATGAGACTTCCCCCTCGCGGTGAGATGAGGCCCGATTCCCCTGCACTGCGTTTAGAGCAATTCCGTATTGCCCATCACACATGAAAGGAGCATTGATTTCCCCGATGGCACTCCAGAGAAACCCCAAGAACAGTGTTCCAAGTCTGGAGGGATACTGAGGTCACTGTAGCAACACGAAAGAGCTCCGTGGACCGAAAATCAACTCGAGATGAGAGGTTAGTCCCTGGCTTCGACTCAAGAGGAATACCACCTTACCACAAGCAGCTCAAGAGGAGGCTTCTCTCAGCTCTAGGTATGTGAGAGGGATCCTGAGTATGCGGCCTCAAGTGGAATGGACACCGCGTTGCCCTGACTCGAAATAAGGCCGGATATCCCTGCAGTGACTTGAATGCAGGCTCGCCTTGCATCTCCCAAGACGAAAGGATGTCTGAATCCCCTGTGGAGATCACAGAGAAAGACCTAGTTCCCCACCTCATCACGACCGGAGGCCTCACATCGTTTGAAAACTCCAGAGGTACATGGAGATCAGTGCCTCCAAAGGAGACGATGCCTGACTCCTCGTGAAACTTGATAGGAGTCCCAGGATTCCTGTGGCACGTGGAAAGGGACCCTTGGTCTCCCGCCTCAGCTGGAGAGGCGTCCCAATTGCCCTGCCAAGCCTCGAGGAGAATCCCGAGTTGTCCCTCGCAACTAGGCAGGAGTCCTGACGTCGCTGAACAAACACGTGTGTGGAAGGGCCATCCCCGTCGTAACTCGAGAATATACCACAGGTACCCACCGCAACTCAAGAAAAATCATGAGACTTCCCCCTCGCCGCGAGATGAGGCCCGATTCCCCTGCACTGCGTGCAGAGCAATTCCGTGTTGCACATCAAATATGAAAGGAGTCTTGATTTCCTTGATGGCACTCCAGAGAACCCCAAAGAACACTGTTTCAAGGCTAGAGGGATCCTGAGGTCACTGTAACATCACGAAAGAGCTCCGTGGACCAAAAATCAACACGAGATGAGAGGTTAGTCCCTGGCTTCGACTCCAGAGGAATACCACCTTACCACAAGCACCTCAAGAGGAGGCTTCTCTCAGCTCTAGGTATGTGAAAGGCACCCTGAGTTTGTGGCATCAAGAGGATGGACACGGGGATGACCTGATTCGAAATAAGGCTGGATATCCCTGCAGTGACTTGAATGCAGGCTCGTCTTGCATCTCCCAAGACGAAAGGATGTCTGAATTCCCTGTGCAGACCACAGAGACAGACCTAGTTCCCCACCTCATCGCGACCGGAGGCCTCACATCCTTTGAAAACTCCAGAGGTACTCGGAGATCAGTGCCTCAAAAGGAGACGATGCCTGACTCCTCGTGAAACTTGATAGGAGTCCCAAGATTCCTGTGGCACGTGGAAAGGGACACTTGGTCTCCCGCCTCAGCTGGAGAGGCGTCCCAATTGCCCTGCCAAGCCTCGAGGAGAATCCCGAGTTGTCCCTCGCAACTAGGCAGGAGTCCTGACGTCGCTGAACAAACACGTGTGTGGAAGGGCCATCCCCGTCGGAACTCGAGAATATACCCCAGGTTCCCGCCGCAACTCGAGAAAAATCATGAGGATTCCCCGTCGCCGCGAGATGAGGCGCGATTCCCCTGCACTGCGTGCAGAGCAATTCCTTGTTGCACATCACACATGAAAGGAGCCTTGATTTCCTTGATGGCACTCCAGAGAAACCCCAAGAACACTGTTTCAAGGCTAGAGGGATCCTGAGGTCACTATAGCAACACGAAAGAGCTCCGTGGATCAAAAATCAACTCGAGATGAGAAGTTAGTCCATGGCTTCGACTCCAGAGGAATACCACCTTACCACAAGCACCTCAAGAGGAGGCTTCTCTCAGCTCTAGGTATGTGAGAGGGAGCCTGAGTTTTCTGCCTCAAGTGGAATGGACACTGCGATGACCTGACTCGAAATAAGGCTGGATATCCCTGCAGTGACTTGAAAGCAGGCTCGTCTTGCATCTCCCAAGACGAAGGGATGTCTGAATCCCCTGTGGAGACCACAGAGAAAGACCTAGTTCCCCAAGTCATCGCGACCGGAGGCCGCACATCCTTTGAAAACTCCAGAGGTACGCGGAGATCAGTGCCTCCAAAGGAGACGATGCCTGACTCCTCGTGAAACTTGATAGGAATCCCAGGATTCCTGTGGCACGTGGAGAGGGACCATTGGTCTTCCGCCTCAGCTGGAGAGGCGTCCCAATTGCCCTGAGAAGCCTCGAGTAGAATCCCGCGTTGTCCCTCGCAACTAGGCAGGAGTCCTGACGTCGCTGAACAAACACGTGGGTGGAAGGGCCATCCCCGTCGTAACTCGAGAATATACCCCAGGTTCCCGCCGCAACTAGAGAAAAACCATGAGACTTCCCCATCGCCGCGAGATGAGGCCCGATTCCCCTGCACTGCGTGCAGAGCAATTCCGTGTTGCACATCACACAGGAAAGGAGCCTTGATTTCCTTGATGGCACTCCAGAGAAACCCCAAGAACACTGTTTCAAGGCTAGAGGGATCCTGAGGTCACTCTGGCAACACGAAAGAGCTTCGTGGACCAGAAAGCAACTCGAGATGAGAGGTTAGTCCCTGGCTTCGTCTCCAGAGGAATACCACCTTACCACAAGCACATCAAGAGGAGGCTTCTCTCAGTTCTACGCATGTGAGAGGGACCCTGAGTTTGCGGCCTCAAGTGGAATGGCCACTGGAATGCCCTGACTCGAAATAAGGCCAGATATCCCTGCAGTGACTTGAATGCACGCTCGTCTTACATCTCCCAAGACGAAAGGAAGTCTGAATCCCCTGTGGAGGCCGCAGAGAAAGACCTACTTCCCCACCTCATCGCGACCGGAGGCCTCACATTCTTTGAAAAATCCATAGGTACGCAGAGATCAGTGCCTCCAAAGGAGACGATGCCTGACTCCTCGTCAAACTTGATAGGAGGCCCAGGATTCCAGTGGCATGTGGAAAGGGACACTTGGTCTCCCGCCTCAGCTGGAGAGGAGTCCCAATTGCCCTGCCAAACCTCGAGGAGAATCCCGAGTTGTCCCTGGCAACTAGGCAGGAGTCCTGACGTCGCTGAACAAACACGTGTGTGGAAGGGCCATCCCCGTCGTAACTCCAGAATATACCCCAGGTTCCCGCCGCAACTCGAGAAAAACCATGAGACTTCCCACTCGCCGCGAGATGAGGCCTGATTTCCCTGGACTGCGTGCAGAGCAATTCCGTGTTGCACATCACACATGAAAGGAGCCTTGATTTCGTTGATGGCACTCCAGAGAAAGCCCAAGAAAAATGTTTCAAGGCTAGAGGGATCCTGAGGTCACTGTAGCAACACGAAAGAGCTCCGTGGACCAAAAATCAACTCGAGATGAGAGGTTAGTCCCTGGCGTCGACTCCAGAGGAATACCACCTTATCACAAGCACCTCAAGAGGAGGCTTCTCTCAGCTCCAGGTATGTGAGAGGGACCCAGAATTTGCGGCATGAAGTTGAACGGACACCGCGATGCCCTGACTCGAAATAAGGCCGGATATCCCTGCAGTGACTTGAATGCAGGCTCGTCTTGCATCTCCCAAGACGAAAGGATGTCTGAATCCCCTGTGGAGACCACAGAGAAAGACCTAGTTTCCCACCGGATCTCCCTGCAGTGACTTGAATGCAGGCTCGTCTTGCATCTCCCAAGACGAAAGGATGTCTGAATCCCCTGTGGAGGCCGCAGAGAAAGACCTACTTCCCCACCTCATCGCGACCGGAGGCCTCACATCCTTTGAAAACACCAGAGGGATGAGGAGATCAGTGCCTGCAAAGGAGACGATGCCTGACTCCTCGTGAAACTTGATAGGAGTCCCAGGATTCCTGTGGCACGTGGAAAGGGACACTTGGTCTCCCGCCTCAGCTGGAGAGGCGTCCCAATTGCCCTGCCAAGCTTCGAGGAGAATCCCGAGTTGTCCCTCGCAACTAGGCAGGAGTCCTGACGTCGCTGAACAAACACGTGTGTGGAAGGGCCATCCCCGTCGTAACTCAAGAATATACCCCAGGTTCCCGCCGCAACTCGAGAAAAACCATGAGACTTCCCCCTCGCCGCTAGATGAGGCCCGATTCCCCTGCACTGTGTGCAGAGCAATTCCGTGTTGCACATCACACATGAAAGGAGCCTTGATTTCCTTGATGGCACTCCAGAGAAACCCTAAGAACACTTTTTCAAGGCTAGAGGGATCCTGAGGTCACTGTAGCAACATGAAAGAGCTCCGTGGACCAAAAATCAACTCGAGATAAGAGGTAAGTCCCTGGCTGCGACTCCAGAGGAATACCACCTTACCACAAGCACGTCAAGAGGAGGCTTGTCTCAGCTCTAGGTATGTGAGAGGGACCCTGAGTCGGCGGCCTCAATTGGAATGGACACCGCGATGCCCTGACTCGAAATAAGGCCGGATATCCCAGCAGTGACACGAATGCAGGCTCGTCTTGCATCTCCCAAGACGAAAGGATGTCTGAATCCCCTGTGGAGACCACAGAGAAAGACCTAGTTCCCCACCTCATCGCGGCCGGAGGCCTAACATCGTTTCAAAACTCCAGAGGTACGCGGAGATCAGTGCCTCCAAAGGAGACGATGCCTGACTCCTCGTGAATCTTGATAGGAGTCTCAGGATTCCTGTGGAACGTGGAAAGGGACCCTTGGTCTCCCGCCTCAGCTGGAGAGGCGTCCCAATTGCCCTGCCAAGCCTCGAGGAGAATCCCGAGTTGTCCCTCGCAACTAGGCAGGAGTCCTGACGTGGCTGAACAAACACGTGTGTGGAAGGGCCATCCCCGTCGTAACTCGAGAATATACCCCAGGTTCCCGCCGCAACTAGAGAAAAACCATGAGACTTCCCCCTCGCCGCGAGATGAGGCCCGATTCCCCTGCACTGCGTGCAGAACAATGCCGTGTTGCACATCACACATGAAAGGAGCCTTGATTTCCTTGATGGCACTCCAGAGAAACCCCAAGAACACTGTTTCAAGGCTAGAGGGATCCTGAGGTCACTGTAGCAACACGAAAGATTTCCGTGGAGCAAAAATCAACTCAAGATGAGAGGTTAGTCCCTGGCTTCGACTCCAGAGGAATACCACCTTACCACAAGCACCTCAGGAGGAGGCTTCTCTCAGCTCTAGGTATGTGAGAGGGACCCTGAGTTTGCGCCCTCAAGTGGAATGGACACCGCGATGCCCTGACTCGCAATAAGGTCGGATATCCCAGCAGTGATTTGAATGCAGGCTCGTCTTGCATCTCCCACGACAAAAGGATGTCTGAATCCCCTGTGGAGACCACAGAGAAAGACCTAGTTCCCCACCTCATCGCGACCGGAGGCCTCATATCCTTTGAAAATTCCAGAGGTACGCGGAGATCAGTGCCGCCAAAGGAGACGATGCCTCAATCCTCGTGAAACTTGATAGGAGTCCCAGGATTCCTGTGGCACGTGGAAAGGGACCCTTGGTCTCCCGCCTCAGCTGGAGAGGCGTCCCAATTGCCCTGCCAAGCCTCGAGGAGAATCCCGAGTTGTCCCTTGCAACTAGGCTGGAGTCCTGACGTCGCTGAACAAACACGTGTGTGGAAGGGCCATCCCCGTCTTAACTCGAGAATATACCCCAGGTTCCCGCCGCAACTCGAGAAAAACCATGAGACTTCCCCCTCGCCACGAGATGAGGCCCGATTCCCCTGCACTGCGTGCAGAGCAATTCCGTGTTGCACATCACACATGAACGGAGCCTTGATTTTCTTGATGGTACTCCAGAGAAACCCCAAGAACACTGTTCCAAGGCAGTAGGGATCCTGAGGTCACTGTAGCAACACGAAAGAGCTCCGTGGACCAAAAATTAACTCCACATGAAAGGTTAGTCCCTGGCTTCGACTCCAGAGGAATACCACCTTACCACAAGCACCTCAAGAGGAGGCTTCTCTCAGCTCTAGGTACGTGAGAGTGACCCTGAGTTTGCGGCCTCAAGTGCAATGGACAACGCGATGCCCTGACTCGAAATAAGGCCGGATATCCCTGCAGTGACTAGAATGCAGGCTCGTCTTGCATCTCCCAAGACGAAAGGATGTCTGAATCCCCTGTGGAGACTGCAGAGAAAGATCTAGTTAACCACCTCATCTCGATCGGAGGCCTCACATCCTTTGAAAACTCCAGAGGTACGCGGAGAACAGTGCCTCCAAAGGAGACGATGCCTGTCTCCTCGTGAAACTTGATAGGAGTCCCAGGATTCCTGTGGCACGTGGAAAGGGACGCTTGGTCTCCCGCCTCAGCTGGAGGGGCGTCCCAATTGCCCTGCCAAGCCTCGAGGAGAATCCCGAGTTGTCCCTCGCAACTAGCCAGGAGTCCTGACGTCGCTGAACAAACACGTGTGTGGAAGGGCCATCCACGGCGTAACTCGAGAATATACCCCAGGTTCCCGCCGCAACTCTAGAAAAACCATGAGACTTCCCCCTCGCCGCGAGATGAAGCCCCATTCCCCTGCACTGTGTGCAGAGCAATTCCGTGTTGCACATCACACATGAAAGGAGCCTTGATTTCCTTGATGGCACTCCAGAGAAACCCCAAGTACACTGTTTCAAGGCGGGAGGGATCCTGAGGTCACTGTAGCAACAAGAAAGAGCTCTGTGGACCAAAAATGAACCCAAGATGAGAGGTTAGTCCCTGGCTTCGACTCCAGAGGAATACCGCCTTACCACAAGCACCTCAGGAGGAGGCTTCTCTCAGCTCTAGGTATGTGAGAGGGACCCTGAGTCTGCGGTCTCAAATGGAATGGACACTGCGATGCCCTGACTCGAAATAAGGCCGGATATCCCTGCAGTGACTTGAATGCAGGCTCGTCTTGCATCTCCCAAGACGAAAGGATGTCTGAATCCCCTGTGGAGACCACAGAGAAAGACCTAGTTCCCCACCTCATCGCGACCGGAGGCCTCACATCCTGTGAAAACTCCAGAGGTACGCGGAGATCAGTGCCTCCAAAGGAGACGATGCCTGACTCCTCTTGAAACTTGATAGGAGTCCCAGGATTCCTGTGGCACGTGGAAAGGACCCTTGGTCTCCTGCCTCAGCTGGAGAGGCGTCCCAATTGCCCTGACAAGCCTCGAGGAGAATCCCGAGTTGTCCCTCGCAAGTAGGCAGGAGTCCTGACGTCGCTGAACAAACACGTGTGTGGAAGGGCCATCCCCGTCTTAACTCGAGAATATACCCCAGTTTCCCACCGCAACTCGAGAAAAACCATGAGACTGCCCCCTCGCCGCGAGATGAGGCCCGATTCCCCTGCACTGTGTGCAGAGCAATGCCGTGTTGCACATCACACATGAAAGGAGCCTTGATTTCCTTGATGGCACTCCAGAGAAACCCCAAGAACACTGTTTCAAGGCTAGAGGGATCCTGAGGTCACTGTAGCAACACAAAAGAGTTCCGTGGACCAAAATTCAACTCGAGATGAGAGGTTAGTCCCTGACTTCGACTCCAGAGGAATACCACCTTACCACAAGCACCTCAAGAGGAGGCTTCTCTCAGCTCTAGGTTTGTGAGAGGGACCCTGAGTTTGCGGCCTCAAGTGGAATGGACACCGCGATGCCCTGACTCGACATAAGGCCGGATATCCCTGCAGTGACTTGAATGCAGGCTCATCTTGAATCTACCAAGACGAAAGGATGTCTGAATCCCCTGTGAAGACCACAGAGAAAGACCTAATTCCCCAACTCATCGCGACCGGAGGCCTCACATCCCTTGAAAACTCCAGAGGTACGCGGAGATCAGTGCCTCCAAAGGAGTCGATGCCTGACTCCTCTTGAAACTTGATAGGAGTCCCAGGATTCCTGTGGCACGTGGAAAGGGACCCTTGGTCTCCCGCCTCAGCTGGAGAGACGTCCCAATTGCCCTGCCAAGCCTCGAGGAGAATCCCGAGTTGTCCCTCACAACTAGGCAGGAGTCCTGACGTCGCTGAACAAACACGTGTGTGGAAGGGCCATCCCCGTCTTAACTCGAGAATATACCCCAGTTTCCCACCGCAACTCGAGAAAAACCATGAGACTTCCCCCTCGCCGCGAGATGAGGCCCAATTCCCCTGCACTGCGTGCAGAGCAATGCCGTGTTGCACATCACACATGAAAGGAGCCTTGATTTCCTTGATGGCACTCCAGAGAAACCCCAAGAACACTGTTTCAAGGCTAGAGGGATCCTGAGGTTACTGTAGCAACACAAAAGAGTTCCGTGGACCAAAATTCAACTCGAGATGAGAGGTTAGTCCCTGGCTTCGACTCCAGAGGAATACCACCTTACTACAAGCACCTCAAGAGGAGGCTTCTCTCAGCTCTAGGTATGTGAGAGGGACGCTGAGTTTGCGGCCTCAAGTGGAATGGACACCGCGATGCCCTGACTCGAAATAAGGCCGGATATCCCTGCAGTGACTTGAATGCAGGCTCGTCTTGAATCTATCAAGATGAAAGGATGTCTGAATCCCCTGTGAAGACCACAGAGAAAGACCTATTTCCCCAACTCATCGCGACCGGAGGCCTCACATCCCTTGAAAATTCCAGAGGTACGCGGAGATCAGTGCCTCCAAAGGAGTCGATGCCTGACTCCTCTTGAAACTTGATAGGAGTCCCAGGATTCCTGTGGCACGTGGAAAGGGACCCTTGGTCTCCCGCCTCAGCTGGAGAGGCGTCCCAATTGCCCTGCCAAACCTCGAGGAGAATCCCGAGTTGTCCCTCGCAACTAGGCAGGAGTCCTGTCGTCGCTGAACCAACACGTGTGTGGAAGGGCCATCCCCATCGTAACTCGAGAATATACCCCAGGTTCCCGCCGCAACTCGAGAAAAACCATGAGACTTCCCCCTCGCCGCGAGATGAGGCCCGATTCCCCTGCACTGCGTGCAGAGCAATTCCGTGTTGCACATCACACATGAAAGGAGTTTTGATTTCCTTGATGGCACTCCAGAGAAACCCCAAGAACACTGTTCCAAGGCAGGAGGGATCCTGAGGTCACTGCAGCAACACGAAAGAGCTCCGTGGACCAAAAATCAACTCGAGATGAGAGGTTAGTCCCTGGCTTCGACTCCAGAGGAATACCACCTTACCACAAGCACCTCAAGAGGAGGCTTCTCTCAGCTCTAGGTATGTGAGAGCGACCCTGAGTTTGCGGCCTCAAGTGGAATGGACACCGCGATGCCCTGACTCGAAATAAAGCTGAATATCCCTGCAGTGACACGAATGCAGGCTCGTCTTGCATCTCCCAAGACGAAAGGATGTCTGAATCCCCTGTGGAGACCACAGAGAAAGACCTAGTTCCCCACCTCATCGCAACCGGAGGCATCACATCCTTTGAAAACTCCAGAGGTACGCGGAGATCAGTGCCTCCAAAGGAGACGATGCCTGACTCCTCGTGAAACTTGAAGGGAGTCCTAGGATTCCTGTGGCACGTGGAAAGGGCCCGTTGGTCTCCGGCCTCACTGGAGAGGCGTCAAAATTGCCCTGCCAAGCCTCGAGGAGAATCCCGAGTTGTCCCTCGCAACTAGGCAGGAGTCTTGTCGTCGCTGAACCAACACGTGTGTGGAAGGGCCATCCCTGTCGTAACTCGAGAATATACCCCAGGTTCCCGCCGCAACTCGAGAAAAACCATGAGACTTCCCCCTCGCCGCGAGATGAGGCCCGATTCCCCTGCACTGCGTGCAGAGCAATTCCTTGTAGCACATCGCACATGAACGGAGCCTTCATTTCCTTGATGGCACTCCAGAGAAACCCCAAGAACACTGTTTCAAGGCTAGAGAGATCCTGAGGTCACTGTAGCAACACGAAAGTGCTTCGTGGACAAAAAATCAACTCGAGATGAGAGGTTAGTCCCTGGCTTCTACTCCAGAGGAATACCACCTTACCACAAGCACCTCAAGAGGCGGCTTCTCTCAGCTCTAGGTATGTGAGATTGACCCTGAGTTTACAGCCTCAAGTGGAATGGTCACCGCGAAGCCCTGACTCGAAATAAGGCCGGATATCCCTGCAGTGACTTGAATGCAGGGTCGTCTTGCAACTCCCAAGACGAAAGGATGTCTGAATCCCCTGTGGAGAACCCAAAGAAAGACCTAGTTCCCGACCTCACCGCGACCGGAGGCCTCACATCATTTGAAAACTCCAGAGGTACGCGGAGATCAGTGCCTCCAAAGGAGACGATGCCTGACTCCTCGTGAAACTTGATAGGAGTCCCAGGATTCCTGTGGCACGTGGAAAGGGACCCTTGTTCTCCCGCCTCAGCTGGAGAGGCGTACCAATTGCCCTGCCAAGCCTAGAGGAGAATACCGAGTTGTCCCTTGCAACTAGGCAAGAGTCCTGACCTCGCTGAACAAACATGTGTTTGATTCATTTTCATTATTCTCATATTTTTCACACCGTTTCATGCTCCTCATATTTTTCATACAGTTTCATGCTCCTCGTATTTTTCAGACCTTTTCATGCTCCTCATATTTTTCAGACCTTTTCATGCTCCTCGTATTTTTCACACCTTTTCATGCGCTTCGTATTTTTCTCACCTTTTCATGCTCTTCGTATTTTTCACACCTTTTCTTGATCTTCATATTTTTCACACTGTTTCATGCTGCTCATGTTTCTGACACCTTTTCATGCTCCTCATATTTTTCAGACCGTTTCATGCTCCTCATATATGTCAGACCGTTTCAATCTCCTCATATTTTTTCAGACCGTTTCATGCTCCTCTTATTTTTCTCAGCTTTTCATGCTCCTCATATATTTCACACTTTTCATGCTCCTCATATTTTTCACACCGTTTCATGCTCCTCATATTTTTCATACAGATTCATGCTCCTCATATTTTTCACACCTTTACATGATCCTCATGTTTTTGACACCTTTTCTTGCTCTTCATATTTTTCACACCCTTTCATGGTGCTCATATTTTTGACACCTTTTCATGCTCTACATATTTTTCCGACCTTTTCATGCTCCTCGTATTTTTCAGACCTTTTCATGCTCCTGGTCTTTTTCAGACCTTTTCATGCTGCTCGTTTTTTTCACACCTTTTCATGCTCCTCGTATTTTTCACACCTTTTCAGGCTCCTCGTATTTTTGACTCTTTTTCATGCTCACATATTTTTCAGACAATTTCAGGCTCCTCATAATTTAGACACCTTTTCATGCTCCTCATATTTTTCCCTCCTTTTTACGCCCTTCGTATTTTTCACAACTTTTCATGCTCTTCATATTTTTCACACCGTTTCTAGCTCCTTATATTTTCCATACCGTTTCATGCCCTCATATTTTTCACACCTTTTTACGCCCCTCATATTTTTTACGCCTAATAAGCTCTTCATATGTTTCACACCGTTTCATGCTCTTCATAATTTCACACCGTTTCCTGCTCCTTATATGTTTGACACCTTTTCATGCTCCTCATATTTTTCAGACCGTTTCATGCTCCTCATATATTTCAGACCGTTTCATGCTCCTCATATTTTTCAGACCGTTTCATGCTCCTCATATTTTTCACACCTTTTCATGCTCCTAATATTTTCAAAACTTTTCATGCTCTTCATATTTTTCACACCGTTTCATGCTCCTCATATTTTTCATACAGTTTCATGCGCCTCATATTTTTCATACCGTTTCAATCTCTGCATATTTTTCACATCTCTTCATGCTCTACATATTTTCCAGACCTTTTCATGCTCCTCGAATTTTTCACAACTTTTCAAGCTCTTCATATTTTTCAGACCTTTTCATGCTCTTGATATTTTTCACACCTATTCATCCACTTCGTGTTTTTCACACCTTTTCATGCTCCTCGTATTTTTCAGACATTTCCAAACTCCTCATATTTTTCAGAGTTTTTCATGCTCCTCGTATTTTTCATACTTTTTCATGCTACCCATTTAGACCTTTTGATACTCCTCGTATTTTTCACACCTTTTCATGCTCTTTGTCTTTTTCACACCTTTTCATGATCTTCATATTTTTCACACTGTTTCATGCTGCTCATATTTTTGACACCTTGTCATGCTCTTCATATTTTTCAGACCGTTTCATGCTCCTCATATTTTTTCAGACCGTTTCATGCTCCTCATATTTTTTCAGACCGTTTCATGCTCCTCTTATTTTTCTCAGCTTTTCATGCTCCTCATATATTTCACACTTTTCATGCTCCTCATATTTTTCACACCGTTTCATGCTCCTCATATTTTTCATACAGATTCATGCTCCTCATATTTTTCACACCTTTACATGATCCTCATGTTTTTGACACCTTTTCATGTTCTTCATTTTTTTCACACCTTTTCATGCTGCTCATATTTTTAACACCTTTTCAAACTGTACCTATTTTTCAGACCTTTTCAATCTCCTCGTATTTTTCAGACCTTTTCATGCTGCTCGTTTTTTTCACACCTTTTCATGCTCCTCATATTTTTCACACCTTTTCATCCTCCTCATATTTTTGACACCTTTTCATGCTCTTCATATTTTTCATATCTTTTTATGCTCCTCATATTTTTGACAGCTTTTCATGCTCTTCATATTTTTCACACCATTTCATGCTCCTCATATTTTTCATACTGATTCATGCTCCTCTTATTTTTCACACCTTTACATTCTATTCATATTTTTGACCCCTTTTCATGTCCTTCATATATTTTGACACCTTTTTATGCGGCTTTTATTTTTCAGACCTTTTCATGCTCCTCGTATTTTTCAGACCTTTTCATCCTCCTCGTATGTTTCTGGCCTTTTCATGCTCCTCATAATTTAATACCGTTTCATGCTCCTCATATTTCTCACACCATTTATTGCCCCTCATATTTTTTACACCTTTTGTAGCTCTTCATATTTTTCAAACCATTTCATGTTCCTCATATTTTCCAGACCGTTTCATGCTCCTCATATTTTTCACACCTTACATGCTCCACATAGTTTTGACACCTTTTCATGCTCTTCATACTAATCACACCTTTTGATGCTCCTCATAATTTTGACACCTTTTCATGCTCTTCTTATTTTTCAGACCTTTTCATGCTCCTCGTATTTTTCACACCTTGTCATGCTCCTGGTATTTTTCAAACCTTTTCATGCTCCTCGTATTTTTTCATAACCGTTTCATGCTCCTCATATTTTTCACACCATTTCATTCTCTTCATATTTTTCACACCATTTCATGCTCCTCATATTTTCCAGACCGTTTCATGCTCCTCATAATTTTCATACAGTTTCATGCTCCTCATATTTTCACACCTTTTTTATGCTCTGGTATTTTTCAGACCTTTTCATGCTCCTCGTGTTTTTTAGACCATTTCATACTCCTTGTATTTTTCAGACCTTTTCATGCTCCTCGTGTTTTTCAGACCTTTGCATACTCCTCATATTTATCAAACCTTTTCTTGCTCTTCATATTTTCCACACCTTTTCATGCTCTGCATATTTTTCACACTTTTTCATGCTCTTCCTTTTTTTCACACCATTTAATTCTCCTCATATTTTTGACAGCTTTTCATGCACCTCATATATTTCAGACCATTTCATGCTCCTCATATTTTTCAGACCATTTCATGCTTTTCATATTTTTCACACCGTTCCATGTTCCTCATAATTTTCATACAGATTCATACTCCTCTTATTTTTCACACCTTTACATGCTACTCATATTTTGACACGTTTTCATGCTCTTCATATTTTTGACACCTTTTCATTCTCCTCGTATTTTTCAGGCCTTCTCATGCTCCTCATATTTTTCAGACCTTTTAATGCTCTCGTATTTTTCAGACATTTTCATGCTCCTCGTATTTTTCAGGCCTTCTCATGCTCCTCATATTTTTCAGACCTTTCAATGCTCTCGTATATTTCAGACTTTTATATGCTGCTCGTATTTTTCAGACCTTTGCATACTCCTCATATTTTTCACACCTTTTCATGCTCTTCATATTTTTCACACCGTTTCATGCTCCTCATATTTTTCACACCTTTACATGCTCCTCATTTTTTTGAGACCTTTTCATGCTCTTAATATTTTTGACACCTTTTGATGCTCCTCATATTTTTGACTCCTTTTCATGCTCTTCATATTTTTCAGACCTTTTCATGCTCCTAGTATTTTTCAGACCATTTCATGCTCCTCATATTTTTCATACAGTTTCATGCTCCTCATATGTTCACACCTTTATATGCTCCTCATATTTTTCACACCTTTTCATGCTCTTCGTATTTTTCACAGTTTTCATGCTCTTCGTATTTTTCACAACTTTTCATGCTCTTCATGTTTTTCACACCTTTTCAGGCTCTTCGTATTTTTCACACCTTTTCATGATCTTTGTATTTTTCACACCTTTTCATGCTCTTCTTATTTTTCAGACCTTTTCATGCTCTTGATATTTTTCTCAGGTTTTCATGCTCTTGGTATTTTTCACACTGTTTCACCCTCCTCATATTTTTGGCAGCTTTTCATGCTCCTCATATTTTTCAGATCGTTTCATGCTCCTCATATTTTTGAGACCGTTTCATGCTCCTCATATTTTTCACACCTTTTAATGCTCCTCATATTTTTCACACCTTTGCATGTTCTTCATATTTTTCAGATCGTTTCATGCTCCTCATATTTTTGGGACCGTTTCATGCTCCTCATATTTTTCACACCTTTTTATGCTCCTCATATTTTTGACACCTTTTCATGCTCTTCCTGTTTTTGACACCTTTACGTGCTACTCATATTTTTGACACTTTTTCATGCTCTTCATATTTTTCACACCATTTCTTGCTCCGCATATTTCTCATACAGATTCATGCTCCTCATATTTTTCACACCTTTACATGCTTCTCATATTTTTGACTCCTTTTCATACTCTTCATATTTTTCAGACCTTTTCATGCTCCTCATATTCTTGGGAACTTTTCATGCTCCTCGTATATTTCAGACATTTTCGTGCTCCTCTTATTTTTCAGAGCTTTTCATGCTCCTCCTAATTTGCAGGCCTTTTCATGCTCCTCCTATTTTTCAGATCTTTTCATGCTCCTCCTATTTTTCAGACATTTTCATGCTCCTCCTGTTTTTCAGGCCTTTTCATGCTCCTCGAATTTTTCACATCTTTTCATGCTCCTCGTAGTTTTCACAGCTTTTCATGCTCTTCATATTTTTCAGGACTTTTCATGCTCTTCGTGTTTTTCACACCTTTTCATGCTCTTCATATTTTCCACACCTTTTCATGCTCTGCATATTTTTCACACCTTTCATGCTCTTCATTTTTTCAAACCATTTAATGCTCTTCATATTTTTGACAGCTTTTCATGCTCCTCATATATTTCAGAGCATTTCATGCTCCTCATATTTTTCAGACCATTTCATGCTTTTCATATTTTTCACACCGTTTCATGTTCCTCATATTTTTCATACAGATTCATGCTCCTCTTGTTTTTCACACCTTTACCTGCTACTCATATTTTGACACCTTTTCATGCTCTTCATATTTTTGAAACCTTTTCATGCTCCTCGTATTTTTCACACATTCTCATGCTCCTCATATTTTTCAGACCTTTTAATGCTCTCGTATTTTTCAGACCTTTTCATGCTCCTCGTGTTTTTTAGACCATTTCATACTCCTTGTATTTTTCAGACCTTTTCATGCTCCTTGTATTTTTCAAACCTTTGCATACACCTCATATTTATCACACCTTTTCTTGCTCTTCATATTTTTCACACCATTTCATGCTCCGCATATTTTTCATACAGATTCATGCTCCTCATATTTTTCACACCTTTACATGCTTCTCATATTTTTGACAACTTTTCATACTCTTCATTTTTTTCAGACCATTTCATGCTCCTTGTATTTTTCAGATATTTTCATGCTCTTCATATTTTTCACACCGTTTCATGCTCCTCATATTTTTCATACAGTTTCATGCTCCTCGTAATTTTCAGACCTTTTCATGCTCCTCGTATTTTTGAGACCTTTTCATGTTCCTCATATTTTTGAGACCTTTTCCTGCCCCTCGTTTTTTTCAGACCTTTTCATGCTCCTCGTATTTTTCAGACATTTACATGCTCCTCGTATTTTTGAGACCTTTTTATGCTCCTCATATTTTTGAGACTTTTTCATGCTCTTCATATTTTTCACACCGTTTCATGCTCCTCATATTTTTCATACAGTTTCATGCTCCTCATATTTTCACACCTTTTCATGCTCCTCATATTTTTCACACCTTTTCATGCTCTTCGTATTTTTCACAGTTTTCATGCTCTTCCAATTTTTCAAAACTTTTCATGCTCTTCGTGTTTTTCACACCTTTTCAGTCTCTTCGTATTTTTCACACCTTTTCATGATCTTCGTATTTTTCACACCTTTTCATGCTCTTCTTATTTTTCAGACTTTTTCATGCTCTTGATATTTTTCTCAGGTTTTCATGCACTTCATATTTTTCACACTGTTTCACCCTCCTCATATTTTTGGCAGCTTTTCATGCTCCTCATATTTTTCAGATCGTTTCATGCTCCTCATATTTTTGAAACCGTTTCATGCTCCTCATATTTTTCACACCTTTGCATGCTCTTCATATTTTTCAGATCCTTTCATGCTCCTCATATTTTTGAGACCGTTTCATGCTCCTCATATTGTTGACACCTTTTAATGCTCCTCATATTTTTGACACCTTTTAATGCTCTTCATATTTTTGACACCTTTACATGCTACTCATGTTTTTGACACTTTTTCATGCTCTTCATATTTTTCACATCATTTCATGCTCCGCATATTTTTCATACAGATTCATGCTCCTCATATTCTTCACACCTTTACATGCTTCTCATATTTTTGACTCCTTTTCATACTCTTCATATTTTTCAGACCTTTTCATGCTCCTCATATTCTTGGGACCTTTTCATGCTCTTCATATTTTTTTGACACCTTTTGATGCTCCTCATATTTTTGACTCCTTTTTATGCTCTTCATATTTTTCAGACCTTTTCATGCTCCTCGTATTTTAAAGACCATTTCATGCTCCTCGTATTTTTCAGACCTTTTCATGCTCCTTACATTTTTCAGACCTCTTCATGCTCGTCGTATGTTTCACACCTTTTCATGCTCCTCGTATTTTTCAGACCTTTTCATACTCCTCGTATTTTTCACACTTTTCAGCCTCTTCATATTTTTCTCACTGTTTTATGGTCCTCATGTTTTTGACAGTTTTTCATGCTCCTCATATTTTTCAGACCATTTCATGCTCCTCATATTTTTCAGACCGTTTCATGCTCCTCATATTTTTCAGGCCGTTTCATGCTCCTCATAGTTTTCACAACTTTTCATGCTGTTCTATTTTTCACACCGTTTCATGCTCCTCATATTTTTCATACTGATTCATGCTCCTCTTATTTTTCACTCCTTTACATTCTATTCAAATTTTTGACCCCTTTTCATGCTCTTCATATTTTTGACACCTTTTCAAGCTCCTCATATTTTTGACACCTTTCCATGCTCCTTTTATTTTTCAGACCATTTCATGCTCCTCCTATTTTTCAGACCTTTCCATGCTCCTCGTATTTTTCAGACCTTTTCATGCTCCTCCTATTTTCAGACCTTTTCATGCTCCTCATATTTTTCAGAGCTTTTCATGCTCCTCTTATTTTGCAGGCCTTTTCATGCTCCTCCTATTTTTCAGACGTTTTCATGCTCCTCGTATTTTTCACACCTTTTCATGCTCCTCGTATTTTTCACACCTTTTCATGCTCTTGATATTTTTCAGAACTTTTCATGCTCTTCGAGTTTTTCACACCTTTTCATGCTCTTCATATTTTCCACACCTTTTCATGCTCTGCATATTTTTCACACCTTTTCATGCTCTTCATTATTTTCACACCATTTAATGCTCCTCATATTTTTGACAGCTTTGCATACTCTTCATATTTTTCAGACCTTTTCATGCTCCTCATAGTTTTCAGACCATTTCCTGCTTTTCATATTTTTCACACCGTTTCATGCTCCTCATATTTTTCATACAGTTTCATGCTCCTCGTATTTTTCAGACCTTTACCGCTACTCATATTTTGACACCTTTTCATGCTCTTCATCTTTTTGACCTTTTCATGTTCCTCGTATTTTTCAGACCTTTTCATGCTCCTCGTATTTTTGAGACCTTTTCATGCTCCTCGTATTTTTGATACCTTTTCCTGACCCTCGTTTTTTCAAGACCTTTTCATGCTCCTCGTATTTTTCAGATATTTTCATGCTCCTCGTATTTTTGAGACCTTTTCATGCTCCTCGTTTTTTTTGAGACTTTTTCATGCTCTTCGTATTTTTCACACCTTTTCATGCACCTCATATTTTTCACACCTTTTCATGCTCTTCATATGTTTCAGAACTTTTCATGCTCTTCGTGTTTTTCACACCTTTACATGCTCTTCATATTTTCCACACCTTTTCATGCTCTGCATATTTTTCACACCTTTTCATGCTCCTCATATTTTTCACACCTTTTCATGCTCTTCGTATGTTTCAGAACTTTTCATGCTCTTCGTGTTTTTCACACCTTTACATGCTCTTCATATTTTCCACACCTTTTCATGCTCTGCATATTTTTCACACCTTTCATGCTCTTCATTTTTTTCACACCATTTAATGCTCCTCATATTTTTGACAGCTTTTCATGCTCCTGATATATTTCAGACCGTTTCATGCTCCTCATATTTTTCAGACCATTTCATGCTTTTTATATTTTTCACACCGTTTCATGTTCCTCATATTTTTCATAGAGATTCATGCTCCTCTTATTTTTCACACCTTTACCTGCTACTCATATTTTGACACCTTTTCATGCTCTTCATATTTTTGACACCTTTTCATACTCCTCATATTTTTCCGACCTTCTCATGCTCCTCATATTTTTCAGACCTTTTAATGCTCTCGTATTTTTCAGACCTTTTCACGCTCCTCGTGTTTTTTAGACCATTTCATGTTCCTCGTATTTTTCAGACCTTTGCATACTCCTCATATTTATCACACCTTTTCTTGCTCTTTATATTTCACACCATTTCATGCTCCGCCTATTTTTCATACAGATCATGCTCCTCATATTTTTCACACCTTTACATGCTTCTCATATTTTTGACACCTTTTCATACTCTTCATATTTTTCAGACCTTTTCATGCTGCCTGTGTTTTTCAGACATTTTCATTCTCTTCATATTTTTCACACCGTTTCATGCTCCTCATATTTTTCATACAGTTTCATGCTCCTCGTATTTTTCAGACCTTTTCATGATCCTCGTATTTTTGAGACCTTTTCATGCTCCTTGTATTTTTGAGACCTTTTCCTGCCCCTCGTCTTTTTCAGACCTTTTCATGCTCCTCGTATTTTTCAGACATTTTCATGCTCCTCGTATTTTTGAGACCTTTTCATGCTCCTCGTATTTTTGAGACTTTATCATGCTCTTCATATTTTTCACACCGTTTCATGCTCCTCATATTTTTCATACAGGTTAATGCTCCTCATATTTTCACACCTTTATATGCTCCTCATATTTTTCACACCTTTTCATGCTCTTCGTATTTTTCACAGTTTTCATGCTCTTCGTATTTTTCACAACTTTTCATGCTCTTCGTGTTTTTCACACCTTTTCAGGCTCTTCGTATTTTTCACACCTTTTCATGATCTTCATATATTTCACACCTTTTCATGCTCTTCTTATTTTTCAGACCCTTTCATGCTCTTGATATTTTTCTCAGGTTTTCATGCTCTTCGTATTTTTCACACTGTTTCACCCTCCTCATATTTTTGGCAGCTTTTCATGCTCCTCATATTTTTCAGATCGTTTCATGCTCCTCATATTTTTGAGACCATTTCTTGCTCCTCATATTTTTCACACCTTTTAATGTTCCTCATATTTTTCACACCATTGCATGCTCTTCATATTTTTCAGATCCTTTCATGCTCCTCCTATTTTTCAGGCCTTTTCATGCTCCTCATATTTTTCAGACATTTTCATGCTCCTCCTGTATTTCAGGCCTTTTCATGCTCATCGTATTTTTCACACCTTTTCATGCTCCTCGTATGTTTCACAGCTTTTCATGCTCTTCATATTTTTCAGACCTTTTGATGCTCCTCATATTTTTCACACCTTCTCATGCTCCTCATATTTTTCAGATGTTTTAATGCTCTCGTATTTTTCAGACCTTTTCATGTGCTCGTGTTTTTTAGACCATTTCATACTCCTTGTATTTTTCAGACCTTTTCATGCTCCTCGTATTTTTCAGACCTTTGCATACTCCTCATATTTATCACACCTTTTCTTGCTGTTCATATTTTTCACACCATTTCATGCTCCGCCTATTTTTCATACAGATTCATGCTACTCATATTTCTCACACCTTTACATGTTTCTCATATTTTTGACACCTTTTCATACTCTTCATATTTTTAAGACCTTTTCATGCTCCTTGTATTTTTCAGACATTTTCATGCTCTTCATATTTTTCACACCATTTCATGCTCCTCATATTTTTCATACAGTTTCATGCTCCTCATATTTTCACACCTTTTGATGCTCCTCATATTTTTCACACCTTTTCATGCTCTTCATATTTTTCACAGTTTTAATGCTCTTTGTATTTTTCACAACTTTTCATGCTCTTCGTGTTTTTCACACCTTCTCATGATATTCGTATTTTTCACACCTTTTCATGATCTTCTTATTTTTCAGACCTTTTCATGCTCTTGATATTTTTCTCAGGTTTTCATGCTCTTCGTATTTTTCACACTGTTTCACGCTCCTCATATTTTTGGCAGCTTTTCATGCTCCTCATATTTTTCAGATCGTTTCATGCTCCTAATATTTTTGAGAACGTTTCATGTTCCTCATATTTTTCACACCTTTTAATGCTCCTCATATTTTTCACACCTTTCCATGCTCCTTTTATTTTTCACACCTTTTCATGCTCTTCATTTTTTTCACACCATTTAATGCTCCTCATATTTTTGACACCTTTTCATACTCTTCATATTTTTCAGACCTTTTCATGCTCCTTGTATTTTTCAGACATTTTCATGCTCTTCATATTTTTCACACCGTTTCATGCTCCTCATATTTTTCATACAGTTTCATGCTCCTCGTATTTTTTAGACTGTTTCATCATCCTCGTATTTTTGAGACCTTTTAATGCTCCTCGTATTTTTGAGAACTTTTCCTGCCCCTTGTCTTTTTCAGACCTTTTCATGCTCCTCGTATTTTTCAGACATTTTCATGGTCCTCGTATTTTTGAGACCTTTTCATGCTCCTTGTATTTTTGAGACTTTTTCATGCTCTTGATATTTTTCACACCGTTTCATGCTCCTCATATTTTTCATACAGTTTCATGCTCCTCGTATTTTTTAGACTGTTTCATCCTCCTCGTATTTTTGAGACCTTTTCATGCTCCTCGTATTTTTGAGAACTTTTCCTGCCCCTCGTCTTTTTCAGACCTTTTCATGCTCCTCGTATTTTTCAGACATTTTCATGCTCCTCGTATTTTTGAGACCTTTTCATGCTCCTTGTATTTTTGAGACTTTTTCATGCTCTTGATATTTTTCACACCGTTTCATGCTCCTCATATTTTTCATACAGTTTCATGCTCCTCATATTTTCACACCTTTCTATGCTCCTCATATTTTTCACACCTTTTCATGCTCTTCTTGTTTTTCACACCTTTTCAGGCTCTTCGTATTTTTCACACCTTTTCATGATCTTCGTATATTTCAAACCTTTTCATGCTCTTCTTATTTTTCAGACCTTTTCATGCTCTTGATATTTTTCTCAGGTTTTCATGCTCTTCGTATTTTTCACACTGTTTCACGCTCCTCATATTTTTGGCAGCTGTTCATGCTCCTCATATTTTTCAGATCGTTTCATGCTCCTCATATTTTTGAGACCTTTTCATGCTCCTCATATATTTCACACCTTTGCATGCTCTTCATATTTTTCAGATCTTTTCATGCTCCTCATATTTTTGTGACCGTTTCTTGCTCCTCATATTTTTCACACCATTTCATGCTCCGCATATTTTTCCTACAGATTCATGCTCCTCATATTTTTCACACCTTTACATGCTTCTCATTTTTTTAACTCCTTTTCGTACTCTTCATATTTTTCACACCTTTTCATGCTCCTCATATATTTGCGACCTTTTCATGCTCCTCGTATATTTCAGACATTTTCATGCTCTTCATATTTTTCACACCGTTCATGCTCCTGATATTTTTCAAACAGTTTCATGCTCCTCGTATTTTTAAGACCTTTTCATGCTCCTCCTATTTTTCAGACCTTTCCATGCTCCTCGTATTTTTCAGACCTTTTCATGCTTCTCCTATTTTTCAGACCTTTTCATGCTCCTCGTATTTTTCAGAGCTTTTCATGCTCCTCCTATTTTTCAGGCCTTTTCATGCTCCTCCTATTTTTCAGACCTTTTCATGCTCCTCGTATTTTTCAGACCTTTTCATGCTCCTCCTGTTTTTCAGACCTTTTCATGCTCCTCGTATTTTTCACACCTTTTCATGCTCTTCATATTTTTCAGAACTTTTCATGCTCTTCGTGTTTTTCACACCTTTTCATGCTCTTCATATTTTCCACACCTTTTCATGCTCTGCATATTTTTCACACCTTTCATGCTCTTCATTTTTTTCACACCATTTAATACTCCTCATATTTTTGACAGCTTTTCATACTCCTCATATATTTCAGACCGTTTCATGCTCCTCATATTTTTCAGACCATTTCATGCTTTTCATATTTTTCACACCGTTTCATGTTCCTCATATTTTTCATACAGATTCATGCTCCTCTTATTTTTCACACCTTTACCTGCTACTTATATTTTGACACGTTTTCATGCTCTTCATATTTTTGACACCATTTCCTGCTCCTCGTATTTTTCAGACCTTCTCATGCTCCTCATATTTTTCAGACCTGTTAAAGCTCTCGTATTTTTCAGACCTTTTCATGCTCCTCGTGTTTTTTAGACCATTTCATGCTCCTCGTATTTTTCAGACCTTTGCATACTCCTCATATTTATCACACCTTTTCTTGCTCTTCATATTTTTCACACCATTTCATGCTCCACATATTTTTCATATAGATTCATGCTCCTCATGTTTTTCACACCTTTACATGCTTCTCATATTTTTGACACCTTTTCATACTCTTCATGTTTTTCAGACTTTTTCATGCTCCTTGTATTTTTCAGACATTTTCATGCTCTTCATATTTTTCACACCGTTTCATGCTCCTCATATTTTTCATAGTTTCATGCTCCTCGTATTTTTCACACCTTTTCATGATCCTCGTATTTTTGAGACCTTTTCATGCTCCTCGTATTTTTGAGACTTTTTCATGCTCTTCATATTTTTCACACCGTTTCATGCTCCTCATATTTTTCATACAGTTACATGCTCCTTATATTTTCACACCTTTATATGCTCCTCATATTTTTCAGAACTTTTCATGCTCTTCGTGTTTTTCACACCTTTTCATGCTCTTCATATTTTCCACACCATTTAATGCTCCTCATATTTTTGACAGCCTTTCATGCACCTCATATATTTCAGACTGTTTCATGCTCCTCATATTTTTCAGACCATTTCATGCTTTTCATATTTTTCACACCGTTTCATGTTCCTCATATTTTTCATACAGATTCATGCTCCTCTTATTTTTCACACCTTTACCTGCTACTCATATTTTGACACCTTTTCATGCTCTTCATATTTTTGACACCTTTTCTTGCTCCTCATATTTTTCAGACCTTCTCATGCTCCTCATATTTTTCAGACCTTTTAATGCTCTCGTATTTTTCAGACCTTTTCATGCTCCTCATATATTTCAGACCTTTGCATACTCCTCATATTTTTCACACCTTTCCATACTCTTCATATTTTTCACACCGTTTCATGCTCCTCATATTTTTCATACAGTTTCATGCTCCTCTTATTTTTCACACCTTTACATGCTCCTCATATTTTTGGGCCTTTTCATGCTCTTAATATTTTTGACACCTTTTGATGCTCCTCATATTTTTGACTCCTTTTCATGCTCTTCATATTTTTCAGACCTTTTCATGCTCGTCCTATTTTTGAGACATTTTCATGCTCCTCCTCTTTTTCAGGCCTTTTCATTTTCCTTGTATTTTTCAGACGTCTTCATGCTCGTCATATGTTTCACACCTTTTCATGCTCCTTGTATTTTTCAGACCTTTTCATGCTCCTCGTATTTTTCACAATTTCAGGCTCTTCATATTTTTCTCACTGTTTTATGCTCCTCATATTTTTGACAGTTTTTCATGCTCCTCATATTTTTCAGACCACTTCATGCTCCTCATATTTTTCAGAACTTTTCATGCTCCTCCTATTTTTCACACCTTTTCATGCTGTTCATATTTTTCACACCGTTTCATGCTCCTCATATTTTTCATACTGATTCATGACTCTCTTATTTTTCACACCTTTACATTCTATTCAAATTTTTGACCCCTTTTCATGCTCTTCGTGTTTTTGACACCTTTTCAAGCTCCTCATATTTTTGACACCTTTCCATGCTCCTTTTATTTTTCAGACCTTTTCATGCTCCTCCTATTTTTCAGAACTTTCCATGCTCCTCGTATTATTCAGACCTTTTCATGCTCCTCCTATTTTTCAGACCTTTTCATGCTCCTCGTATTTTTCAGACCTTTTCATGCTCCTCCTATTTTTCACACTTTTCAGGCTCCTCATATTTTTCTCACTGTTTTATTCTCCTCATATTTTTAACAGTTTTTCATGCTCCTCATATTTTTCAGACCATTTCATGCTCCTCATATTTTTCAGACCGTTTCATGCTCCTCATATTTTTCAGGCCGTTTCATGCTCCTCATATTTTTCACACCTTTTCATGCTGTTCATATTTTTCACACCGTTTCATGCTCCTCATATTTTTCATACTGATTCATGCTCCTCTTATTTTTCACACCTTTACATTCTATTCAAATTTTTGACCCCTTTTCATGCTCCTCATATTTTTGACACCTTTTCAAGCTCCTCATATTTTTGACACCTTTCCATGCTCCTTTTATTTTTCAGACCTTTTCATGCTCCTCCTATATTTCAGACCTTTCCATGCTCCTCGTATTTTTCAGACCTTTTCATGCTCCTCCTATTTTTCAGACATTTTCAGGCTCCTCGTATTTTTCAGAGCTTTTCATGCTCCTCCTATTTTGCAGGCCTTTTCATGCTCCTCCTATTTTTCAGAACTTTTCATGCTCCTCCTATTTTTCAGATATTTTCATGCTCCTCCTTTTTTTGAGGCCTTTTCATGCTCCTCGTATTTTTCACACCTTTTCATGCTCCTCGTATTTTTCACACCTTTTCATGCTCTTCACATTTTTCAGAATTTTTCATGCTCTTCGTGTTTTTCACACCTTTCATGCTCTTCATATTTTCCACACCTTTTAATGCTCTGCATGTTTTTCACACCTTTTCATGCTCTTCATTTTTTTCACACCATTTAATGCTCCTCATATTGTTGACAGCTTTTCATACTCTTCATATTTTTCAGACCTTTTCATGCTCTTTATATTTTTCAGACATTTTCATGCACTTCATATTTTTCACACCGTTTCATGCTCCTCATATTTTTCATACAGTTTCATGCTCCTCGTATTTTTCAGACCTTTTCATGCTCCTCATATTTTTGAGACCTTTTCATGCTCCCCGTATTTTTGAGACCTTTTCCTGACCCTCGTTTTTTTCAGACCTTTTCATGCTCCTTGTATTTTTCAGACCTTCTCTTGCTCCTCATATTTTTCAGACCTTTTAATGCTCTCGTATTTTTCAGACCTTTTCATGCTCCTCGTGTTTTTTAGACCATTTCATGCTCCTCATATTTTGCAAACCTTTGCATACTCATCATATTTATAACAACTTTTCTTGCTCTTCATATTTTTCACACCATTTCATGCTTTGCATATTTTTCTACAGATTCATGCTCCTCATCTTTTTCCCACCTTTACATGCTTCTCAAATTTTTGACACCTTTTCATACTCTTCATATTTTTCAGACCTTTTCATGCTCCTCGTATTTTTCAGACATTTTCATGGTCCTCGTATTTTTGAGACCTTTTCATGCTCCTTGTATTTTTGAGACTTTTTCATGCTCTTGATATTTTTCACACCGTTTCATGCTCCTCATATTTTTCATACAGTTTCATGCTCCTCGTATTTTTTAGACCGTTTCATCATCCTCGTATTTTTGAGACCTTTTCCTGCCCCTCGTTTTTTTCAGACCTTTTCATGCTCCTCGTATTTTTCAGACATTTTGATGGTCCTCGTATTTTTGAGACCTTTTCATGCTCCTCGTATTTTTGAGAGTTTTTCATGCTCTTGATATTTTTCACACCGTTTCATGCTCCTCATATTTTTCATACAGTTTCATGCTCCTCATATTTTCACACCTTTATATGCTCCTCATATTTTTCACACCTTTTCATGCTCTTCGTGTTTTTCACACCTTTTCAGGTTCTTCGAATTTTTCACACCTTTTCATGATCTTCGTATTTTTCAAACCTTTTCATGCTCTTCTTATTTTTCAGACCTTTTCATGCTCTTGATATTTTCCTCAGGTTTTCATGCTCTTCGTATTTTTCACACTGTTTCACGCTCCTCAAAATTTTCGCAGCTGTTCATGCTCCTCATATTTTTCAGATCGTTTCATGCTCCTCATATTTTTGAGACCGTTTCTTGGTCCTCATATTTTTCACACCTTTTAATGCTCCTTATATTTTTGACACCTTTTCATGTTCTTCATATTTTTCACACCTTTACATGCTACTCATATTTTTGACACTTTTTCATGCTCTTCATATTTTTCACACCACTTCATTCCCCGCATATTTTTCATACAGATTCATGCTCCTCATATTTTTCACACCTTTACAAGCTTCTCATTTTGTTGACTCCTTTTCATACTTTTCATATTTTTCAAACCTTTTCATGCTGCTCATATTTTTGTGACCTTTTCAAGCTCCTCGTATGTTTCAGACATTTTCATGCTCTTCATATTTTTCACACCGTTTCATGCTCCTCATATTTTTCATACAGTTTCATGCTCCTTGTATTTTTCAGACCTTTCCATGCTCCTCGTATTTTTCAGACCTTTCCAATCTCCTCGTATTTTTGAGACCTTTTCATGTTCCTCGTATTCTTCAGTCCTTTTCCTGCCCCTCGTATTTTTCAGACCTTTTCATGCTCCTCCTATTTTTCAGACCTTTCCATGCTCCTCGTATTTTTCAGACCTTTTCATGCTCCTTGTATTTTTCAGACATTTTCATGCTCTTCATATTTTTCACACCGTTTCATGCTCCTCATATTTTTCATACAGTTTCATGCTCCTCGTATTTTTCAGACCTTTACCGCTACTCATATTTTGACACCTTTTCATGCTCTTCATCTTTTTGACCTTTTCATGTTCCTCGTATTTTTCAGACCTTTTCATGCTCCTCGTATTTTTGAGACCTTTTCATGCTCCTCGTATTTTTGATACCTTTTCCTGACCCTCGTTTTTTCAAGACCTTTTCATGCTCCTCGTATTTTTCAGATATTTTCATGCTCCTCGTATTTTTGAGACCTTTTCATGCTCCTCGTTTTTTTTGAGACTTTTTCATGCTCTTCGTATTTTTCACACCTTTTCATGCACCTCATATTTTTCACACCTTTTCATGCTCTTCATATGTTTCAGAACTTTTCATGCTCTTCGTGTTTTTCACACCTTTACATGCTCTTCATATTTTCCACACCTTTTCATGCTCTGCATATTTTTCACACCTTTTCATGCTCCTCATATTTTTCACACCTTTTCATGCTCTTCGTATGTTTCAGAACTTTTCATGCTCTTCGTGTTTTTCACACCTTTACATGCTCTTCATATTTTCCACACCTTTTCATGCTCTGCATATTTTTCACACCTTTCATGCTCTTCATTTTTTTCACACCATTTAATGCTCCTCATATTTTTGACAGCTTTTCATGCTCCTGATATATTTCAGACCGTTTCATGCTCCTCATATTTTTCAGACCATTTCATGCTTTTTATATTTTTCACACCGTTTCATGTTCCTCATATTTTTCATAGAGATTCATGCTCCTCTTATTTTTCACACCTTTACCTGCTACTCATATTTTGACACCTTTTCATGCTCTTCATATTTTTGACACCTTTTCATACTCCTCATATTTTTCCGACCTTCTCATGCTCCTCATATTTTTCAGACCTTTTAATGCTCTCGTATTTTTCAGACCTTTTCACGCTCCTCGTGTTTTTTAGACCATTTCATGTTCCTCGTATTTTTCAGACCTTTGCATACTCCTCATATTTATCACACCTTTTCTTGCTCTTTATATTTCACACCATTTCATGCTCCGCCTATTTTTCATACAGATCATGCTCCTCATATTTTTCACACCTTTACATGCTTCTCATATTTTTGACACCTTTTCATACTCTTCATATTTTTCAGACCTTTTCATGCTGCCTGTGTTTTTCAGACATTTTCATTCTCTTCATATTTTTCACACCGTTTCATGCTCCTCATATTTTTCATACAGTTTCATGCTCCTCGTATTTTTCAGACCTTTTCATGATCCTCGTATTTTTGAGACCTTTTCATGCTCCTTGTATTTTTGAGACCTTTTCCTGCCCCTCGTCTTTTTCAGACCTTTTCATGCTCCTCGTATTTTTCAGACATTTTCATGCTCCTCGTATTTTTGAGACCTTTTCATGCTCCTCGTATTTTTGAGACTTTATCATGCTCTTCATATTTTTCACACCGTTTCATGCTCCTCATATTTTTCATACAGGTTAATGCTCCTCATATTTTCACACCTTTATATGCTCCTCATATTTTTCACACCTTTTCATGCTCTTCGTATTTTTCACAGTTTTCATGCTCTTCGTATTTTTCACAACTTTTCATGCTCTTCGTGTTTTTCACACCTTTTCAGGCTCTTCGTATTTTTCACACCTTTTCATGATCTTCATATATTTCACACCTTTTCATGCTCTTCTTATTTTTCAGACCCTTTCATGCTCTTGATATTTTTCTCAGGTTTTCATGCTCTTCGTATTTTTCACACTGTTTCACCCTCCTCATATTTTTGGCAGCTTTTCATGCTCCTCATATTTTTCAGATCGTTTCATGCTCCTCATATTTTTGAGACCATTTCTTGCTCCTCATATTTTTCACACCTTTTAATGTTCCTCATATTTTTCACACCATTGCATGCTCTTCATATTTTTCAGATCCTTTCATGCTCCTCCTATTTTTCAGGCCTTTTCATGCTCCTCATATTTTTCAGACATTTTCATGCTCCTCCTGTATTTCAGGCCTTTTCATGCTCATCGTATTTTTCACACCTTTTCATGCTCCTCGTATGTTTCACACCTTTTCATGCTCTTCATATTTTTCAGACCTTTTGATGCTCCTCATATTTTTCACACCTTCTCATGCTCCTCATATTTTTCAGATGTTTTAATGCTCTCGTATTTTTCAGACCTTTTCATGTGCTCGTGTTTTTTAGACCATTTCATACTCCTTGTATTTTTCAGACCTTTTCATGCTCCTCGTATTTTTCAGACCTTTGCATACTCCTCATATTTATCACACCTTTTCTTGCTGTTCATATTTTTCACACCATTTCATGCTCCGCCTATTTTTCATACAGATTCATGCTCCTCATATTTCTCACACCTTTACATGTTTCTCATATTTTTGACACCTTTTCATACTCTTCATATTTTTAAGACCTTTTCATGCTCCTTGTATTTTTCAGACATTTTCATGCTCTTCATATTTTTCACACCATTTCATGCTCCTCATATTTTTCATACAGTTTCATGCTCCTCATATTTTCACACCTTTTGATGCTCCTCATATTTTTCACACCTTTTCATGCTCTTCATATTTTTCACAGTTTTAATGCTCTTTGTATTTTTCACAACTTTTCATGCTCTTCGTGTTTTTCACACCTTCTCATGATATTCGTATTTTTCACACCTTTTCATGATCTTCTTATTTTTCAGACCTTTTCATGCTCTTGATATTTTTCTCAGGTTTTCATGCTCTTCGTATTTTTCACACTGTTTCACGCTCCTCATATTTTTGGCAGCTTTTCATGCTCCTCATATTTTTCAGATCGTTTCATGCTCCTAATATTTTTGAGAACGTTTCATGTTCCTCATATTTTTCACACCTTTTAATGCTCCTCATATTTTTCACACCTTTCCATGCTCCTTTTATTTTTCACACCTTTTCATGCTCTTCATTTTTTTCACACCATTTAATGCTCCTCATATTTTTGACACCTTTTCATACTCTTCATATTTTTCAGACCTTTTCATGCTCCTTGTATTTTTCAGACATTTTCATGCTCTTCATATTTTTCACACCGTTTCATGCTCCTCATATTTTTCATACAGTTTCATGCTCCTCGTATTTTTTAGACTGTTTCATCATCCTCGTATTTTTGAGACCTTTTAATGCTCCTCGTATTTTTGAGAACTTTTCCTGCCCCTTGTCTTTTTCAGACCTTTTCATGCTCCTCGTATTTTTCAGACATTTTCATGGTCCTCGTATTTTTGAGACCTTTTCATGCTCCTTGTATTTTTGAGACTTTTTCATGCTCTTGATATTTTTCACACCGTTTCATGCTCCTCATATTTTTCATACAGTTTCATGCTCCTCGTATTTTTTAGACTGTTTCATCCTCCTCGTATTTTTGAGACCTTTTCATGCTCCTCGTATTTTTGAGAACTTTTCCTGCCCCTCGTCTTTTTCAGACCTTTTCATGCTCCTCGTATTTTTCAGACATTTTCATGCTCCTCGTATTTTTGAGACCTTTTCATGCTCCTTGTATTTTTGAGACTTTTTCATGCTCTTGATATTTTTCACACCGTTTCATGCTCCTCATATTTTTCATACAGTTTCATGCTCCTCATATTTTCACACCTTTCTATGCTCCTCATATTTTTCACACCTTTTCATGCTCTTCGTGTTTTTCACACCTTTTCAGGCTCTTCGTATTTTTCACACCTTTTCATGATCTTCGTATATTTCAAACCTTTTCATGCTCTTCTTATTTTTCAGACCTTTTCATGCTCTTGATATTTTTCTCAGGTTTTCATGCTCTTCGTATTTTTCACACTGTTTCACGCTCCTCATATTTTTGGCAGCTGTTCATGCTCCTCATATTTTTCAGATCGTTTCATGCTCCTCATATTTTTGAGACCTTTTCATGCTCCTCATATATTTCACACCTTTGCATGCTCTTCATATTTTTCAGATCTTTTCATGCTCCTCATATTTTTGTGACCGTTTCTTGCTCCTCATATTTTTCACACCATTTCATGCTCCGCATATTTTTCCTACAGATTCATGCTCCTCATATTTTTCACACCTTTACATGCTTCTCATTTTTTTAACTCCTTTTCGTACTCTTCATATTTTTCACACCTTTTCATGCTCCTCATATATTTGCGACCTTTTCATGCTCCTCGTATATTTCAGACATTTTCATGCTCTTCATATTTTTCACACCGTTCATGCTCCTGATATTTTTCAAACAGTTTCATGCTCCTCGTATTTTTAAGACCTTTTCATGCTCCTCCTATTTTTCAGACCTTTCCATGCTCCTCGTATTTTTCAGACCTTTTCATGCTTCTCCTATTTTTCAGACCTTTTCATGCTCCTCGTATTTTTCAGAGCTTTTCATGCTCCTCCTATTTTGCAGGCCTTTTCATGCTCCTCCTATTTTTCAGACCTTTTCATGCTCCTCCTATTTTTCAGACATTTTCATGCTCCTCCTGTTTTTCAGGCCTTTTCATGCTCCTCGTATTTTTCACACCTTTTCATGCTCTTCATATTTTTCAGAACTTTTCATGCTCTTCGTGTTTTTCACACCTTTTCATGCTCTTCATATTTTCCACACCTTTTCATGCTCTGCATATTTTTCACACCTTTCATGCTCTTCATTTTTTTCACACCATTTAATACTCCTCATATTTTTGACAGCTTTTCATACTCCTCATATATTTCAGACCGTTTCATGCTCCTCATATTTTTCAGACCATTTCATGCTTTTCATATTTTTCACACCGTTTCATGTTCCTCATATTTTTCATACAGATTCATGCTCCTCTTATTTTTCACACCTTTACCTGCTACTTATATTTTGACACGTTTTCATGCTCTTCATATTTTTGACACCATTTCCTGCTCCTCGTATTTTTCAGACCTTCTCATGCTCCTCATATTTTTCAGACCTGTTAAAGCTCTCGTATTTTTCAGACCTTTTCATGCTCCTCGTGTTTTTTAGACCATTTCATGCTCCTCGTATTTTTCAGACCTTTGCATACTCCTCATATTTATCACACCTTTTCTTGCTCTTCATATTTTTCACACCATTTCATGCTCCACATATTTTTCATATAGATTCATGCTCCTCATGTTTTTCACACCTTTACATGCTTCTCATATTTTTGACACCTTTTCATACTCTTCATGTTTTTCAGACTTTTTCATGCTCCTTGTATTTTTCAGACATTTTCATGCTCTTCATATTTTTCACACCGTTTCATGCTCCTCATATTTTTCATAGTTTCATGCTCCTCGTATTTTTCACACCTTTTCATGATCCTCGTATTTTTGAGACCTTTTCATGCTCCTCGTATTTTTGAGACTTTTTCATGCTCTTCATATTTTTCACACCGTTTCATGCTCCTCATATTTTTCATACAGTTACATGCTCCTTATATTTTCACACCTTTATATGCTCCTCATATTTTTCAGAACTTTTCATGCTCTTCGTGTTTTTCACACCTTTTCATGCTCTTCATATTTTCCACACCATTTAATGCTCCTCATATTTTTGACAGCCTTTCATGCACCTCATATATTTCAGACTGTTTCATGCTCCTCATATTTTTCAGACCATTTCATGCTTTTCATATTTTTCACACCGTTTCATGTTCCTCATATTTTTCATACAGATTCATGCTCCTCTTATTTTTCACACCTTTACCTGCTACTCATATTTTGACACCTTTTCATGCTCTTCATATTTTTGACACCTTTTCTTGCTCCTCATATTTTTCAGACCTTCTCATGCTCCTCATATTTTTCAGACCTTTTAATGCTCTCGTATTTTTCAGACCTTTTCATGCTCCTCATATATTTCAGACCTTTGCATACTCCTCATATTTTTCACACCTTTCCATACTCTTCATATTTTTCACACCGTTTCATGCTCCTCATATTTTTCATACAGTTTCATGCTCCTCTTATTTTTCACACCTTTACATGCTCCTCATATTTTTGGGCCTTTTCATGCTCTTAATATTTTTGACACCTTTTGATGCTCCTCATATTTTTGACTCCTTTTCATGCTCTTCATATTTTTCAGACCTTTTCATGCTCGTCCTATTTTTGAGACATTTTCATGCTCCTCCTCTTTTTCAGGCCTTTTCATTTTCCTTGTATTTTTCAGACGTCTTCATGCTCGTCATATGTTTCACACCTTTTCATGCTCCTCGTATTTTTCACAATTTCAGGCTCTTCATATTTTTCTCACTGTTTTATGCTCCTCATATTTTTGACAGTTTTTCATGCTCCTCATATTTTTCAGACCACTTCATGCTCCTCATATTTTTCAGAACTTTTCATGCTCCTCCTATTTTTCACACCTTTTCATGCTGTTCATATTTTTCACACCGTTTCATGCTCCTCATATTTTTCATACTGATTCATGACTCTCTTATTTTTCACACCTTTACATTCTATTCAAATTTTTGACCCCTTTTCATGCTCTTCATATTTTTGACACCTTTTCAAGCTCCTCATATTTTTGACACCTTTCCATGCTCCTTTTATTTTTCAGACCTTTTCATGCTCCTCCTATTTTTCAGAACTTTCCATGCTCCTCGTATTATTCAGACCTTTTCATGCTCCTCCTATTTTTCAGACCTTTTCATGCTCCTCGTATTTTTCAGACCTTTTCATGCTCCTCCTATTTTTCACACTTTTCAGGCTCCTCATATTTTTCTCACTGTTTTATTCTCCTCATATTTTTAACAGTTTTTCATGCTCCTCATATTTTTCAGACCATTTCATGCTCCTCATATTTTTCAGACCGTTTCATGCTCCTCATATTTTTCAGGCCGTTTCATGCTCCTCATATTTTTCACACCTTTTCATGCTGTTCATATTTTTCACACCGTTTCATGCTCCTCATATTTTTCATACTGATTCATGCTCCTCTTATTTTTCACACCTTTACATTCTATTCAAATTTTTGACCCCTTTTCATGCTCTTCATATTTTTGACACCTTTTCAAGCTCCTCATATTTTTGACACCTTTCCATGCTCCTTTTATTTTTCAGACCTTTTCATGCTCCTCCTATATTTCAGACCTTTCCATGCTCCTCGTATTTTTCAGACCTTTTCATGCTCCTCCTATTTTTCAGACATTTTCAGGCTCCTCGTATTTTTCAGAGCTTTTCATGCTCCTCCTATTTTGCAGGCCTTTTCATGCTCCTCCTATTTTTCAGAACTTTTCATGCTCCTCCTATTTTTCAGATATTTTCATGCTCCTCCTTTTTTTGAGGCCTTTTCATGCTCCTCGTATTTTTCACACCTTTTCATGCTCCTCGTATTTTTCACACCTTTTCATGCTCTTCACATTTTTCAGAATTTTTCATGCTCTTCGTGTTTTTCACACCTTTCATGCTCTTCATATTTTCCACACCTTTTAATGCTCTGCATGTTTTTCACACCTTTTCATGCTCTTCATTTTTTTCACACCATTTAATGCTCCTCATATTGTTGACAGCTTTTCATACTCTTCATATTTTTCAGACCTTTTCATGCTCCTTGTATTTTTCAGACATTTTCATGCTCTTCATATTTTTCACACCGTTTCATGCTCCTCATATATTTCATACAGTTTCATGCTCCTCGTATTTTTCAGACCTTTTCATGCTCCTCATATTTTTGAGACCTTTTCATGCTCCCCGTATTTTTGAGACCTTTTCCTGACCCTCGTTTTTTTCAGACCTTTTCATGCTCCTTGTATTTTTCAGACCTTCTCTTGCTCCTCATATTTTTCAGACCTTTTAATGCTCTCGTATTTTTCAGACCTTTTCATGCTCCTCGTGTTTTTTAGACCATTTCATGCTCCTCATATTTTGCAAACCTTTGCATACTCATCATATTTATAACAACTTTTCTTGCTCTTCATATTTTTCACACCATTTCATGCTTTGCATATTTTTCTACAGATTCATGCTCCTCATCTTTTTCCCACCTTTACATGCTTCTCAAATTTTTGACACCTTTTCATACTCTTCATATTTTTCAGACCTTTTCATGCTCCTTGTATTTTTCAGACATTTTCATGCTCTTCATATTTTTCACACCGTTTCATGCTCCTCATATTTTTCATACAGTTTCATGCTCCTCGTATTTTTTAGACCGTTTCATCATCCTCGTATTTTTGAGACCTTTTCCTGCCCCTCGTTTTTTTCAGACCTTTTCATGCTCCTCGTATTTTTCAGACATTTTGATGGTCCTCGTATTTTTGAGACCTTTTCATGCTCCTCGTATTTTTGAGAGTTTTTCATGCTCTTGATATTTTTCACACCGTTTCATGCTCCTCATATTTTTCATACAGTTTCATGCTCCTCATATTTTCACACCTTTATATGCTCCTCATATTTTTCACACCTTTTCATGCTCTTCGTGTTTTTCACACCTTTTCAGGTTCTTCGAATTTTTCACACCTTTTCATGATCTTCGTATTTTTCAAACCTTTTCATGCTCTTCTTATTTTTCAGACCTTTTCATGCTCTTGATATTTTTCTCAGGTTTTCATGCTCTTCGTATTTTTCACACTGTTTCACGCTCCTCATATTTTTGGCAGCTGTTCATGCTCCTCATATTTTTCACATCGTTTCATGCTCCTCATATTTTTGAGAACGTTTCATGTTCATCATATTTTTCACACCTTTTAATGCTCCTCATATTTTTCACACCTTTCCATGCTCCTTTTATTTTTCACACCTTTTCATGCTCTTCATTTTTTTCACACCATTTAATGCTCCTCATATTTTTGACACCTTTTCATACTCTTCATATTTTTCAGACCTTTTCATGCTCCTTGTATTTTTCAGACATTTTCATGCTCTTCATATTTTTCACACCGTTTCATGCTCCTCATATTTTTCATACAGTTTCATGCTCCTCGTATTTTTTAGACTGTTTCATCATCCTCGTATTTTTGAGACCTTTTAATGCTCCTCCTATTTTTGAGAACTTTTCCTGCCCCTTGTCTTTTTCAGACCTTTTCATGCTCCTCGTATTTTTCAGACATTTTCATGGTCCTCGTATTTTTGAGACCTTTTCATGCTCCTTGTATTTTTGAGACTTTTTCATGCTCTTGATATTTTTCACACCGTTTCATGCTCCTCATATTTTTCATACAGTTTCATGCTCCTCGTATTTTTTAGACTGTTTCATCCTCCTCGTATTTTTGAGACCTTTTCATGCTCCTCGTATTTTTGAGAACTTTTCCTGCCCCTCGTCTTTTTCAGACCTTTTCATGCTCCTCGTATTTTTCAGACATTTTCATGCTCCTCGTATTTTTGAGACCTTTTCATGCTCCTTGTATTTTTGAGACTTTTTCATGCTCTTGATATTTTTCACACCGTTTCATGCTCCTCATATTTTTCATACAGTTTCATGCTCCTCATATTTTCACACCTTTCTATGCTCCTCATATTTTTCACACCTTTTCATGCTCTTCGTGTTTTTCACACCTTTTCAGGCTCTTCGTATTTTTCACACCTTTTCATGATCTTCGTATATTTCAAACCTTTTCATGCTCTTCTTATTTTTCAGACCTTTTCATGCTCTTGATATTTTTCTCAGGTTTTCATGCTCTTCGTATTTTTCACACTGTTTCACGCTCCTCATATTTTTGGCAGCTGTTCATGCTCCTCATATTTTTCAGATCGTTTCATGCTCCTCATATTTTTGAGACCTTTTCATGCTCCTCATATATTTCACACCTTTGCATGCTCTTCATATTTTTCAGATCTTTTCATGCTCCTCATATTTTTGTGACCGTTTCTTGCTCCTCATATTTTTCACACCATTTCATGCTCCGCATATTTTTCCTACAGATTCATGCTCCTCATATTTTTCACACCTTTACATGCTTCTCATTTTTTTAACTCCTTTTCGTACTCTTCATATTTTTCACACCTTTTCATGCTCCTCATATATTTGCGACCTTTTCATGCTCCTCGTATATTTCAGACATTTTCATGCTCTTCATATTTTTCACACCGTTCATGCTCCTGATATTTTTCAAACAGTTTCATGCTCCTCGTATTTTTAAGACCTTTTCATGCTCCTCCTATTTTTCAGACCTTTCCATGCTCCTCGTATTTTTCAGACCTTTTCATGCTTCTCCTATTTTTCAGACCTTTTCATGCTCCTCGTATTTTTCAGAGCTTTTCATGCTCCTCCTATTTTGCAGGCCTTTTCATGCTCCTCCTATTTTTCAGACCTTTTCATGCTCCTCCTATTTTTCAGACATTTTCATGCTCCTCCTGTTTTTCAGGCCTTTTCATGCTCCTCGTATTTTTCACACCTTTTCATGCTCTTCATATTTTTCAGAACTTTTCATGCTCTTCGTGTTTTTCACACCTTTTCATGCTCTTCATATTTTCCACACCTTTTCATGCTCTGCATATTTTTCACACCTTTCATGCTCTTCATTTTTTTCACACCATTTAATACTCCTCATATTTTTGACAGCTTTTCATACTCCTCATATATTTCAGACCGTTTCATGCTCCTCATATTTTTCAGACCATTTCATACTTTTCATATTTTTCACACCGTTTCATATTCCTCATATCTTTCATACAGATTCATGCTCCTCTTATTTTTCACACCTTTACCTGCTACTTATATTTTGACACGTTTTCATGCTCTTCATATTTTTGACACCATTTCCTGCTCCTCGTATTTTTCAGACCTTCTCATGCTCCTCATATTTTTCAGACCTGTTAAAGCTCTCGTATTTTTCAGACCTTTTCATGCTCCTCGTGTTTTTTAGACCATTTCATGCTCCTCGTATTTTTCAGACCTTTGCATACTCCTCATATTTATCACACCTTTTCTTGCTCTTCATATTTTTCACACCATTTCATGCTCCACATATTTTTCATATAGATTCATGCTCCTCATGTTTTTCACACCTTTACATGCTTCTCATATTTTTGACACCTTTTCATACTCTTCATGTTTTTCAGACTTTTTCATGCTCCTTGTATTTTTCAGACATTTTCATGCTCTTCATATTTTTCACACCGTTTCATGCTCCTCATATTTTTCATAGTTTCATGCTCCTCGTATTTTTCACACCTTTTCATGATCCTCGTATTTTTGAGACCTTTTCATGCTCCTCGTATTTTTGAGACTTTTTCATGCTCTTCATATTTTTCACACCGTTTCATGCTCCTCATATTTTTCATACAGTTACATGCTCCTTATATTTTCACACCTTTATATGCTCCTCATATTTTTCAGAACTTTTCATGCTCTTCGTGTTTTTCACACCTTTTCATGCTCTTCATATTTTCCACACCATTTAATGCTCCTCATATTTTTGACAGCCTTTCATGCACCTCATATATTTCAGACTGTTTCATGCTCCTCATATTTTTCAGACCATTTCATGCTTTTCATATTTTTCACACCGTTTCATGTTCCTCATATTTTTCATACAGATTCATGCTCCTCTTATTTTTCACACCTTTACCTGCTACTCATATTTTGACACCTTTTCATGCTCTTCATATTTTTGACACCTTTTCTTGCTCCTCATATTTTTCAGACCTTCTCATGCTCCTCATATTTTTCAGACCTTTTAATGCTCTCGTATTTTTCAGACCTTTTCATGCTCCTCATATATTTCAGACCTTTGCGTACTCCTCATATTTTTCACACCTTTCCATACTCTTCATATTTTTCACACCGTTTCATGCTCCTCATATTTTTCATACAGTTTCATGCTCCTCTTATTTTTCACACCTTTACATGCTCCTCATATTTTTGGGCCTTTTCATGCTCTTAATATTTTTGACACCTTTTGATGCTCCTCATATTTTTGACTCCTTTTCATGCTCTTCATATTTTTCAGACCTTTTCATGCTCGTCCTATTTTTGAGACATTTTCATGCTCCTCCTCTTTTTCAGGCCTTTTCATTTTCCTTGTATTTTTCAGACGTCTTCATGCTCGTCATATGTTTCACACCTTTTCATGCTCCTTGTATTTTTCAGACCTTTTCATGCTCCTCGTATTTTTCACAATTTCAGGCTCTTCATATTTTTCTCACTGTTTTATGCTCCTCATATTTTTGACAGTTTTTCATGCTCCTCATATTTTTCAGACCACTTCATGCTCCTCATATTTTTCAGAACTTTTCATGCTCCTCCTATTTTTCACACCTTTTCATGCTGTTCATATTTTTCACACCGTTTCATGCTCCTCATATTTTTCATACTGATTCATGACTCTCTTATTTTTCACACCTTTACATTCTATTCAAATTTTTGACCCCTTTTCATGCTCTTCATATTTTTGACACCTTTTCAAGCTCCTCATATTTTTGACACCTTTCCATGCTCCTTTTATTTTTCAGACCTTTTCATGCTCCTCCTATTTTTCAGAACTTTCCATGCTCCTCGTATTATTCAGACCTTTTCATGCTCCTCCTATTTTTCAGACCTTTTCATGCTCCTCGTATTTTTCAGACCTTTTCATGCTCCTCCTATTTTTCACACTTTTCAGGCTCCTCATATTTTTCTCACTGTTTTATTCTCCTCATATTTTTAACAGTTTTTCATGCTCCTCATATTTTTCAGACCATTTCATGCTCCTCATATTTTTCAGACCGTTTCATGCTCCTCATATTTTTCAGGCCGTTTCATGCTCCTCATATTTTTCACACCTTTTCATGCTGTTCATATTTTTCACACCGTTTCATGCTCCTCATATTTTTCATACTGATTCATGCTCCTCTTATTTTTCACACCTTTACATTCTATTCAAATTTTTGACCCCTTTTCATGCTCTTCATATTTTTGACACCTTTTCAAGCTCCTCATATTTTTGACACCTTTCCATGCTCCTTTTATTTTTCAGACCTTTTCATGCTCCTCCTATATTTCAGACCTTTCCATGCTCCTCGTATTTTTCAGACCTTTTCATGCTCCTCCTATTTTTCAGACATTTTCAGGCTCCTCGTATTTTTCAGAGCTTTTCATGCTCCTCCTATTTTGCAGGCCTTTTCATGCTCCTCCTATTTTTCAGAACTTTTCATGCTCCTCCTATTTTTCAGATATTTTCATGCTCCTCCTTTTTTTGAGGCCTTTTCATGCTCCTCGTATTTTTCACACCTTTTCATGCTCCTCGTATTTTTCACACCTTTTCATGCTCTTCACATTTTTCAGAATTTTTCATGCTCTTCGTGTTTTTCACACCTTTCATGCTCTTCATATTTTCCACACCTTTTAATGCTCTGCATGTTTTTCACACCTTTTCATGCTCTTCATTTTTTTCACACCATTTAATGCTCCTCATATTGTTGACAGCTTTTCATACTCTTCATATTTTTCAGACCTTTTCATGCTCCTTGTATTTTTCAGACATTTTCATGCTCTTCATATTTTTCACACCGTTTCATGCTCCTCATATATTTCATACAGTTTCATGCTCCTCGTATTTTTCAGACCTTTTCATGCTCCTCATATTTTTGAGACCTTTTCATGCTCCCCGTATTTTTGAGACCTTTTCCTGACCCTCGTTTTTTTCAGACCTTTTCATGCTCCTTGTATTTTTCAGACCTTCTCTTGCTCCTCATATTTTTCAGACCTTTTAATGCTCTCGTATTTTTCAGACCTTTTCATGCTCCTCGTGTTTTTTAGACCATTTCATGCTCCTCATATTTTGCAAACCTTTTCATACTCATCATATTTATAACAACTTTTCTTGCTCTTCATATTTTTCACACCATTTCATGCTTTGCATATTTTTCTACAGATTCATGCTCCTCATCTTTTTCCCACCTTTACATGCTTCTCAAATTTTTGACACCTTTTCATACTCTTCATATTTTTCAGACCTTTTCATGCTCCTTGTATTTTTCAGACATTTTCATGCTCTTCATATTTTTCACACCGTTTCATGCTCCTCATATTTTTCATACAGTTTCATGCTCCTCGTATTTTTTAGACCGTTTCATCATCCTCGTATTTTTGAGACCTTTTCCTGCCCCTCGTTTTTTTCAGACCTTTTCATGCTCCTCGTATTTTTCAGACATTTTGATGGTCCTCGTATTTTTGAGACCTTTTCATGCTCCTTGTATTTTTGAGACTTTTTCATGCTCTTGATATTTTTCACACCGTTTCATGCTCCTCATATTTTTCATACAGTTTCATGCTCCTCGTATTTTTTAGACTGTTTCATCCTCCTCGTATTTTTGAGACCTTTCCATGCTCCTCGTATTTTTGAGAACTTTTCCTGCCCCTCGTCTTTTTCAGACCTTTTCATGCTCCTCGTATTTTTCAGACATTTTCATGCTCCTCGTATTTTTGAGACCTTTTCATGCTCCTTGTATTTTTGAGACTTTTTCATGCTCTTGATATTTTTCACACCGTTTCATGCTCCTCATATTTTTCATACAGTTTCATGCTCCTCATATTTTCACACCTTTCTATGCTCCTCATATTTTTCACACCTTTTCATGCTCTTCGTGTTTTTCACACCTTTTCAGGCTCTTCGTATTTTTCACACCTTTTCATGATCTTCGTATATTTCAAACCTTTTCATGCTCTTCTTATTTTTCAGACCTTTTCATGCTCTTGATATTTTTCTCAGGTTTTCATGCTCTTCGTATTTTTCACACTGTTTCACGCTCCTCATATTTTTGGCAGCTGTTCATGCTCCTCATATTTTTCAGATCGTTTCATGCTCCTCATATATTTCACACCTTTGCATGCTCTTCATATTTTTCAGATCTTTTCATGCTCCTCATATTTTTGTGACCGTTTCTTGCTCCTCATATTTTTCACACCATTTCATGCTCCGCATATTTTTCCTACAGATTCATGCTCCTCATATTTTTCACACCTTTACATGCTTCTCATTTTTTTAACTCCTTTTCGTACTCTTCATATTTTTCACACCTTTTCATGCTCCTCATATATTTGCGACCTTTTCATGCTCCTCGTATATTTCAGACATTTTCATGCTCTTCATATTTTTCACACCGTTCATGCTCCTGATATTTTTCAAACAGTTTCATGCTCCTCGTATTTTTAAGACCTTTTCATGCTCCTCCTATTTTTCAGACCTTTCCATGCTCCTCGTATTTTTCAGACCTTTTCATGCTTCTCCTATTTTTCAGACCTTTTCATGCTCCTCGTATTTTTCAGAGCTTTTCATGCTCCTCCTATTTTGCAGGCCTTTTCATGCTCCTCCTATTTTTCAGACCTTTTCATGCTCCTCCTATTTTTCAGACATTTTCATGCTCCTCCTGTTTTTCAGGCCTTTTCATGCTCCTCGTATTTTTCACACCTTTTCATGCTCTTCATACTTTTCAGAACTTTTCATGCTCTTCGTGTTTTTCACACCTTTTCATGCTCTTCATATTTTCCACACCTTTTCATGCTCTGCATATTTTTCACACCTTTCATGCTCTTCATTTTTTTCACACCATTTAATACTCCTCATATTTTTGACAGCTTTTCATACTCCTCATATATTTCAGACCGTTTCATGCTCCTCATATTTTTCAGACCATTTCATGCTTTTCATATTTTTCACACCGTTTCATATTCCTCATATTTTTCATACAGATTCATGCTCCTCTTATTTTTCACACCTTTACCTGCTACTTATATTTTGACACGTTTTCATGCTCTTCATATTTTTGACACCATTTCCTGCTCCTCGTATTTTTCAGACCTTCTCATGCTCCTCATATTTTTCAGACCTGTTAAAGCTCTCGTATTTTTCAGACCTTTTCATGCTCCTCGTGTTTTTTAGACCATTTCATGCTCCTCGTATTTTTCAGACCTTTGCATACTCCTCATATTTATCACACCTTTTCTTGCTCTTCATATTTTTCACACCATTTCATGCTCCACATATTTTTCATATAGATTCATGCTCCTCATGTTTTTCACACCTTTACATGCTTCTCATATTTTTGACACCTTTTCATACTCTTCATGTTTTTCAGACTTTTTCATGCTCCTTGTATTTTTCAGACATTTTCATGCTCTTCATATTTTTCACACCGTTTCATGCTCCTCATATTTTTCATAGTTTCATGCTCCTCGTATTTTTCACACCTTTTCATGATCCTCGTATTTTTGAGACCTTTTCATGCTCCTCGTATTTTTGAGACTTTTTCATGCTCTTCATATTTTTCACACCGTTTCATGCTCCTCATATTTTTCATACAGTTACATGCTCCTTATATTTTCACACCTTTATATGCTCCTCATATTTTTCAGAACTTTTCATGCTCTTCGTGTTTTTCACACCTTTTCATGCTCTTCATATTTTCCACACCATTTAATGCTCCTCATATTTTTGACAGCCTTTCATGCACCTCATATATTTCAGACTGTTTCATGCTCCTCATATTTTTCAGACCATTTCATGCTTTTCATATTTTTCACACCGTTTCATGTTCCTCATATTTTTCATACAGATTCATGCTCCTCTTATTTTTCACACCTTTACCTGCTACTCATATTTTGACACCTTTTCATGCTCTTCATATTTTTGACACCTTTTCTTGCTCCTCATATTTTTCAGACCTTCTCATGCTCCTCATATTTTTCAGACCTTTTAATGCTCTCGTATTTTTCAGACCTTTTCATGCTCCTCATATATTTCAGACCTTTGCATACTCCTCATATTTTTCACACCTTTCCATACTCTTCATATTTTTCACACCGTTTCATGCTCCTCATATTTTTCATACAGTTTCATGCTCCTCTTATTTTTCACACCTTTACATGCTCCTCATATTTTTGGGCCTTTTCATGCTCTTAATATTTTTGACACCTTTTGATGCTCCTCATATTTTTGACTCCTTTTCATGCTCTTCATATTTTTCAGACCTTTTCATGCTCGTCCTATTTTTGAGACATTTTCATGCTCCTCCTCTTTTTCAGGCCTTTTCATTTTCCTTGTATTTTTCAGACGTCTTCATGCTCGTCATATGTTTCACACCTTTTCATGCTCCTTGTATTTTTCAGACCTTTTCATGCTCCTCGTATTTTTCACAATTTCAGGCTCTTCATATTTTTCTCACTGTTTTATGCTCCTCATATTTTTGACAGTTTTTCATGCTCCTCATATTTTTCAGACCACTTCATGCTCCTCATATTTTTCAGAACTTTTCATGCTCCTCCTATTTTTCACACCTTTTCATGCTGTTCATATTTTTCACACCGTTTCATGCTCCTCATATTTTTCATACTGATTCATGACTCTCTTATTTTTCACACCTTTACATTCTATTCAAATTTTTGACCCCTTTTCATGCTCTTCATATTTTTGACACCTTTTCAAGCTCCTCATATTTTTGACACCTTTCCATGCTCCTTTTATTTTTCAGACCTTTTCATGCTCCTCCTATTTTTCAGAACTTTCCATGCTCCTCGTATTATTCAGACCTTTTCATGCTCCTCCTATTTTTCAGACCTTTTCATGCTCCTCGTATTTTTCAGACCTTTTCATGCTCCTCCTATTTTTCACACTTTTCAGGCTCCTCATATTTTTCTCACTGTTTTATTCTCCTCATATTTTTAACAGTTTTTCATGCTCCTCATATTTTTCAGACCATTTCATGCTCCTCATATTTTTCAGACCGTTTCATGCTCCTCATATTTTTCAGGCCGTTTCATGCTCCTCATATTTTTCACACCTTTTCATGCTGTTCATATTTTTCACACCGTTTCATGCTCCTCATATTTTTCATACTGATTCATGCTCCTCTTATTTTTCACACCTTTACATTCTATTCAAATTTTTGACCCCTTTTCATGCTCTTCATATTTTTGACACCTTTTCAAGCTCCTCATATTTTTGACACCTTTCCATGCTCCTTTTATTTTTCAGACCTTTTCATGCTCCTCCTATATTTCAGACCTTTCCATGCTCCTCGTATTTTTCAGACCTTTTCATGCTCCTCCTATTTTTCAGACATTTTCAGGCTCCTCGTATTTTTCAGAGCTTTTCATGCTCCTCCTATTTTGCAGGCCTTTTCATGCTCCTCCTATTTTTCAGAACTTTTCATGCTCCTCCTATTTTTCAGATATTTTCATGCTCCTCCTTTTTTTGAGGCCTTTTCATGCTCCTCGTATTTTTCACACCTTTTCATGCTCCTCGTATTTTTCACACCTTTTCATGCTCTTCACATTTTTCAGAATTTTTCATGCTCTTCGTGTTTTTCACACCTTTCATGCTCTTCATATTTTCCACACCTTTTAATGCTCTGCATGTTTTTCACACCTTTTCATGCTCTTCATTTTTTTCACACCATTTAATGCTCCTCATATTGTTGACAGCTTTTCATACTCTTCATATTTTTCAGACCTTTTCATGCTCCTTGTATTTTTCAGACATTTTCATGCTCTTCATATTTTTCACACCGTTTCATGCTCCTCATATATTTCATACAGTTTCATGCTCCTCGTATTTTTCAGACCTTTTCATGCTCCTCATATTTTTGAGACCTTTTCATGCTCCCCGTATTTTTGAGACCTTTTCCTGACCCTCGTTTTTTTCAGACCTTTTCATGCTCCTTGTATTTTTCAGACCTTCTCTTGCTCCTCATATTTTTCAGACCTTTTAATGCTCTCGTATTTTTCAGACCTTTTCATGCTCCTCGTGTTTTTTAGACCATTTCATGCTCCTCATATTTTGCAAACCTTTGCATACTCATCATATTTATAACAACTTTTCTTGCTCTTCATATTTTTCACACCATTTCATGCTTTGCATATTTTTCTACAGATTCATGCTCCTCATCTTTTTCCCACCTTTACATGCTTCTCAAATTTTTGACACCTTTTCATACTCTTCATATTTTTCAGACCTTTTCATGCTCCTTGTATTTTTCAGACATTTTCATGCTCTTCATATTTTTCACACCGTTTCATGCTCCTCATATTTTTCATACAGTTTCATGCTCCTCGTATTTTTTAGACCGTTTCATCATCCTCGTATTTTTGAGACCTTTTCCTGCCCCTCGTTTTTTTCAGACCTTTTCATGCTCCTCGTATTTTTCAGACATTTTGATGGTCCTCGTATTTTTGAGACCTTTTCATGCTCCTCGTATTTTTGAGAGTTTTTCATGCTCTTGATATTTTTCACACCGTTTCATGCTCCTCATATTTTTCATACAGTTTCATGCTCCTCATATTTTCACACCTTTATATGCTCCTCATATTTTTCACACCTTTTCATGCTCTTCGTGTTTTTCACACCTTTTCAGGTTCTTCGAATTTTTCACACCTTTTCATGATCTTCGTATTTTTCAAACCTTTTCATGCTCTTCTTATTTTTCAGACCTTTTCATGCTCTTGATATTTTTCTCAGGTTTTCATGCTCTTCGTATTTTTCACACTGTTTCACGCTCCTCATATTTTTGGCAGCTGTTCATGCTCCTCATATTTTTCACATCGTTTCATGCTCCTCATATTTTTGAGAACGTTTCATGTTCATCATATTTTTCACACCTTTTAATGCTCCTCATATTTTTCACACCTTTCCATGCTCCTTTTATTTTTCACACCTTTTCATGCTCTTCATTTTTTTCACACCATTTAATGCTCCTCATATTTTTGACACCTTTTCATACTCTTCATATTTTTCAGACCTTTTCATGCTCCTTGTATTTTTCAGACATTTTCATGCTCTTCATATTTTTCACACCGTTTCATGCTCCTCATATTTTTCATACAGTTTCATGCTCCTCGTATTTTTTAGACTGTTTCATCATCCTCGTATTTTTGAGACCTTTTAATGCCTCTCGTATTTTTGAGAACTTTTCCTGCCCCTTGTCTTTTTCAGACCTTTTCATGCTCCTCGTATTTTTCAGACATTTTCATGGTCCTCGTATTTTTGAGACCTTTTCATGCTCCTTGTATTTTTGAGACTTTTTCATGCTCTTGATATTTTTCACACCGTTTCATGCTCCTCATGTTTTTCATACAGTTTCATGCTCCTCGTATTTTTTAGACTGTTTCATCCTCCTCGTATTTTTGAGACCTTTTCATGCTCCTCGTATTTTTGAGAACTTTTCCTGCCCCTCGTCTTTTTCAGACCTTTTCATGCTCCTCGTATTTTTCAGACATTTTCATGCTCCTCGTATTTTTGAGACCTTTTCATGCTCCTTGTATTTTTGAGACTTTTTCATGCTCTTGATATTTTTCACACCGTTTCATGCTCCTCATATTTTTCATACAGTTTCATGCTCCTCATATTTTCACACCTTTCTATGCTCCTCATATTTTTCACACCTTTTCATGCTCTTCGTGTTTTTCACACCTTTTCAGGCTCTTCGTATTTTTCACACCTTTTCATGATCTTCGTATATTTCAAACCTTTTCATGCTCTTCTTATTTTTCAGACCTTTTCATGCTCTTGATATTTTCCTCAGGTTTTCATGCTCTTCGTATTTTTCACACTGTTTCACGCTCCTCATATTTTTGGCAGCTGTTCATGCTCCTCATATTTTTCAGATCGTTTCATGCTCCTCATATTTTTGAGACCTTTTCATGCTCCTCATATATTTCACACCTTTGCATGCTCTTCATATTTTTCAGATCTTTTCATGCTCCTCATATTTTTGTGACCGTTTCTTGCTCCTCATGTTTTTCACACCATTTCATGCTCCGCATATTTTTCCTACAGATTCATGCTCCTCATATTTTTCACACCTTTACATGCTTCTCATTTTTTTAACTCCTTTTCGTACTCTTCATATTTTTCACACCTTTTCATGCTCCTCATATATTTGCGACCTTTTCATGCTCCTCGTATATTTCAGACATTTTCATGCTCTTCATATTTTTCACACCGTTCATGCTCCTGATATTTTTCAAACAGTTTCATGCTCCTCGTATTTTTAAGACCTTTTCATGCTCCTCCTATTTTTCAGACCTTTCCATGCTCCTCTTATTTTTCAGACCTTTTCATGCTTCTCCTATTTTTCAGACCTTTTCATGCTCCTCGTATTTTTCAGAGCTTTTCATGCTCCTCCTATTTTGCAGGCCTTTTCATGCTCCTCCTATTTTTCAGACCTTTTCATGCTCCTCCTATTTTTCAGACATTTTCATGCTCCTCCTGTTTTTCAGGCCTTTTCATGCTCCTCGTATTTTTCACACCTTTTCATGCTCCTCGTATTTTTCACACCTTTTCATGCTCTTCATATTTTTCAGAACTTTTCATGCTCTTCGTGTTTTTCACACCTTTTCATGCTCTTCATATTTTCCACACCTTTTCATGCTCTGCATATTTTTCACACCTTTCATGCTCTTCATTTTTTTCACACCATTTAATACTCCTCATATTTTTGACAGCTTTTCATACTCCTCATATATTTCAGACCGTTTCATGCTCCTCATATTTTTCAGACCATTTCATGCTTTTCATATTTTTCACACCGTTTCATGTTCCTCATATTTTTCATACAGATTCATGCTCCTCTTATTTTTCACACCTTTACCTGCTACTTATATTTTGACACGTTTTCATGCTCTTCATATTTTTGACACCATTTCCTGCTCCTCGTATTTTTCAGACCTTCTCATGCTCCTCATATTTTTCAGACCTGTTAAAGCTCTCGTATTTTTCAGACCTTTTCATGCTCCTCGTGTTTTTTAGACCATTTCATGCTCCTCGTATTTTTCAGACCTTTGCATACTCCTCATATTTATCACACCTTTTCTTGCTCTTCATATTTTTCACACCATTTCATGCTCCACATATTTTTCATATAGATTCATGCTCCTCATGTTTTTCACACCTTTACATGCTTCTCATATTTTTGACACCTTTTCATACTCTTCATGTTTTTCAGACTTTTTCATGCTCCTTGTATTTTTCAGACATTTTCATGCTCTTCATATTTTTCACACCGTTTCATGCTCCTCATATTTTTCATAGTTTCATGCTCCTCGTATTTTTCACACCTTTTCATGATCCTCGTATTTTTGAGACCTTTTCATGCTCCTCGTATTTTTGAGACTTTTTCATGCTCTTCATATTTTTCACACCGTTTCATGCTCCTCATATTTTTCATACAGTTACATGCTCCTTATATTTTCACACCTTTATATGCTCCTCATATTTTTCAGAACTTTTCATGCTCTTCGTGTTTTTCACACCTTTTCATGCTCTTCATATTTTCCACACCATTTAATGCTCCTCATATTTTTGACAGCCTTTCATGCACCTCATATATTTCAGACTGTTTCATGCTCCTCATATTTTTCAGACCATTTCATGCTTTTCATATTTTTCACACCGTTTCATGTTCCTCATATTTTTCATACAGATTCATGCTCCTCTTATTTTTCACACCTTTACCTGCTACTCATATTTTGACACCTTTTCATGCTCTTCATATTTTTGACACCTTTTCTTGCTCCTCATATTTTTCAGACCTTCTCATGCTCCTCATATTTTTCAGACCTTTTAATGCTCTCGTATTTTTCAGACCTTTTCATGCTCCTCATATATTTCAGACCTTTGCATACTCCTCATATTTTTCACACCTTTCCATACTCTTCATATTTTTCACACCGTTTCATGCTCCTCATATTTTTCATACAGTTTCATGCTCCTCTTATTTTTCACACCTTTACATGCTCCTCATATTTTTGGGCCTTTTCATGCTCTTAATATTTTTGACACCTTTTGATGCTCCTCATATTTTTGACTCCTTTTCATGCTCTTCATATTTTTCAGACCTTTTCATGCTCGTCCTATTTTTGAGACATTTTCATGCTCCTCCTCTTTTTCAGGCCTTTTCATTTTCCTTGTATTTTTCAGACGTCTTCATGCTCGTCATATGTTTCACACCTTTTCATGCTCCTTGTATTTTTCAGACCTTTTCATGCTCCTCGTATTTTTCACAATTTCAGGCTCTTCATATTTTTCTCACTGTTTTATGCTCCTCATATTTTTGACAGTTTTTCATGCTCCTCATATTTTTCAGACCACTTCATGCTCCTCATATTTTTCAGAACTTTTCATGCTCCTCCTATTTTTCACACCTTTTCATGCTGTTCATATTTTTCACACCGTTTCATGCTCCTCATATTTTTCATACTGATTCATGACTCTCTTATTTTTCACACCTTTACATTCTATTCAAATTTTTGACCCCTTTTCATGCTCTTCATATTTTTGACACCTTTTCAAGCTCCTCATATTTTTGACACCTTTCCATGCTCCTTTTATTTTTCAGACCTTTTCATGCTCCTCCTATTTTTCAGAACTTTCCATGCTCCTCGTATTATTCAGACCTTTTCATGCTCCTCCTATTTTTCAGACCTTTTCATGCTCCTCGTATTTTTCAGACCTTTTCATGCTCCTCCTATTTTTCACACTTTTCAGGCTCCTCATATTTTTCTCACTGTTTTATTCTCCTCATATTTTTAACAGTTTTTCATGCTCCTCATATTTTTCAGACCATTTCATGCTCCTCATATTTTTCAGACCGTTTCATGCTCCTCATATTTTTCAGGCCGTTTCATGCTCCTCATATTTTTCACACCTTTTCATGCTGTTCATATTTTTCACACCGTTTCATGCTCCTCATATTTTTCATACTGATTCATGCTCCTCTTATTTTTCACACCTTTACATTCTATTCAAATTTTTGACCCCTTTTCATGCTCTTCATATTTTTGACACCTTTTCAAGCTCCTCATATTTTTGACACCTTTCCATGCTCCTTTTATTTTTCAGACCTTTTCATGCTCCTCCTATATTTCAGACCTTTCCATGCTCCTCGTATTTTTCAGACCTTTTCATGCTCCTCCTATTTTTCAGACATTTTCAGGCTCCTCGTATTTTTCAGAGCTTTTCATGCTCCTCCTATTTTGCAGGCCTTTTCATGCTCCTCCTATTTTTCAGAACTTTTCATGCTCCTCCTATTTTTCAGATATTTTCATGCTCCTCCTTTTTTTGAGGCCTTTTCATGCTCCTCGTATTTTCACACCTTTTCATGCTCCTCGTATTTTTCACACCTTTTCATGCTCTTCACATTTTTCAGAATTTTTCATGCTCTTCGTGTTTTTCACACCTTTCATGCTCTTCATATTTTCCACACCTTTTAATGCTCTGCATGTTTTTCACACCTTTTCATGCTCTTCATTTTTTTCACACCATTTAATGCTCCTCATATTGTTGACAGCTTTTCATACTCTTCATATTTTTCAGACCTTTTCATGCTCCTTGTATTTTTCAGACATTTTCATGCTCTTCATATTTTTCACACCGTTTCATGCTCCTCATATATTTCATACAGTTTCATGCTCCTCGTATTTTTCAGACCTTTTCATGCTCCTCATATTTTTGAGACCTTTTCATGCTCCCCGTATTTTTGAGACCTTTTCCTGACCCTCGTTTTTTTCAGACCTTTTCATGCTCCTTGTATTTTTCAGACCTTCTCTTGCTCCTCATATTTTTCAGACCTTTTAATGCTCTCGTATTTTTCAGACCTTTTCATGCTCCTCGTGTTTTTTAGACCATTTCATGCTCCTCATATTTTGCAAACCTTTGCATACTCATCATATTTATAACAACTTTTCTTGCTCTTCATATTTTTCACACCATTTCATGCTTTGCATATTTTTCTACAGATTCATGCTCCTCATCTTTTTCCCACCTTTACATGCTTCTCAAATTTTTGACACCTTTTCATACTCTTCATATTTTTCAGACCTTTTCATGCTCCTCGTATTTTTCAGACATTTTCATGGTCCTCGTATTTTTGAGACCTTTTCATGCTCCTTGTATTTTTGAGACTTTTTCATGCTCTTGATATTTTTCACACCGTTTCATGCTCCTCATATTTTTCATACAGTTTCATGCTCCTCGTATTTTTTAGACCGTTTCATCATCCTCGTATTTTTGAGACCTTTTCCTGCCCCTCGTTTTTTTCAGACCTTTTCATGCTCCTCGTATTTTTCAGACATTTTGATGGTCCTCGTATTTTTGAGACCTTTTCATGCTCCTCGTATTTTTGAGAGTTTTTCATGCTCTTGATATTTTTCACACCGTTTCATGCTCCTCATATTTTTCATACAGTTTCATGCTCCTCATATTTTCACACCTTTATATGCTCCTCATATTTTTCACACCTTTTCATGCTCTTCGTGTTTTTCACACCTTTTCAGGTTCTTCGAATTTTTCACACCTTTTCATGATCTTCGTATTTTTCAAACCTTTTCATGCTCTTCTTATTTTTCAGACCTTTTCATGCTCTTGATATTTTCCTCAGGTTTTCATGCTCTTCGTATTTTTCACACTGTTTCACGCTCCTCATATTTTTCGCAGCTGTTCATGCTCCTCATATTTTTCAGATCGTTTCATGCTCCTCATATTTTTGAGACCGTTTCTTGGTCCTCATATTTTTCACACCTTTTAATGCTCCTTATATTTTTGACACCTTTTCATGTTCTTCATATTTTTCACACCTTTACATGCTACTCATATTTTTGACACTTTTTCATGCTCTTCATATTTTTCACACCACTTCATTCCCCGCATATTTTTCATACAGATTCATGCTCCTCATATTTTTCACACCTTTACAAGCTTCTCATTTTGTTGACTCCTTTTCATACTTTTCATATTTTTCAAACCTTTTCATGCTGCTCATATTTTTGTGACCTTTTCAAGCTCCTCGTATGTTTCAGACATTTTCATGCTCTTCATATTTTTCACACCGTTTCATGCTCCTCATATTTTTCATACAGTTTCATGCTCCTTGTATTTTTCAGACCTTTCCATGCTCCTCGTATTTTTCAGACCTTTCCAATCTCCTCGTATTTTTGAGACCTTTTCATGTTCCTCGTATTCTTCAGTCCTTTTCCTGCCCCTCGTATTTTTCAGACCTTTTCATGCTCCTCCTATTTTTCAGACCTTTCCATGCTCCTCGTATTTTTCAGACCTTTTCATGCTCCTCGTATTTTTCAGACCTTTTCATGCTCCTCGTATTTTTCAGACCTTTCCATGCTCCTCGTATTTTTCACACCTCTTCATGCTCTTCATTTTTTTCACAGCATTTAATGCTCCTCATACTTTTGACAGCTTTTCATGCTCCTCATATATTTCAGACCGTTTCATGCTCCTCATATTTTTCAGACCATTTCATGCTTTTCATATTTTTCACAGCGTTTCATGTTCCTCATATTTTTCATACAGATTCATGCTCCTGTTATTTTTCACACCTTTACGTGCTACTCATATTTTGACACCTTTTTATGCTCTTCATATTTTTGACACCTTTTCATGCTCTTCGTGTTTTTCACACCTTTTCATGATCTTCGAATTTTTCAAACCTTTTCTTGCTCTTCTTATTTTTCAGACCTTTTCAGGTTCTGGATATTTTTCTCAGGTTTTCATGCTCTTCGTATATTTCACATGTTTCACGCTCCTCATATTTTTGGCAGCTGTTCACGCTCCTCATATTTTTCAGATCGTTTCATGCTCCTCATATTTGTGAGACCGTTTCATGCTCCTCATATTTTTCACACCTTTTAATGCTCCTCATATTTTTCACAACTTTGCATGCTCTTCATATTTTTCAGATCGTTTCATGCTCCTCATATTTTTGAGACCGTTTCTTGCTCCTCATATTTTTCACACCTTTTAATGCTCCTCATATTTTTGACACCTTTTCAGGCTCTTCATATTTTTGACACCTTTACATGTTACTCATATTTTTGACACTTTTTCATGCTCTTCATATTTTTCACACCAATTCATGCTCCGCATTTTTTTCATACAGATTCATGCTCCTCATATTTTTCACACCTTTACATGCTTCTCATTTTTTTGACTCCTTTTCATACTCTTCATATTTTTCTAACCATTTCATGCTCCTCATATTTTTGCGACCTTTTCATTCTCCTCGTATATTTCAGACATTTTCATGCTCTTCATATTTTTCACACCGTTTCATGCTCCTCATATTTTTCATACAGTTTGATTCTCCTCGTATTTTTCAGACCTTTTCATGCTCCTCCTATTTTTCAGAACTTTCCATGCTCCTCGTATTTTTCAGACCTTTCCATGCTCCTCCTATTTCTCAGACCTTTTCATGCTCCTCGTATTTTTCAGAGCTTTACATGCTCCTCCTTTTTTTCAGGCCTTTTCATGCTCCTCGTATTTTTCACACCTTTTCTTGCTCCTCATATTTTTCACACCTTTTCATGCTCTTCATATATTTCAGAACTTTTCATGTTCTTCGTGTTTTTCACACCTTTTCATGCTCTTCATATTTTCCGTACCTTTTCATGCTTTGCATATTTTTCACACCTTTTCATGCTCTTCATTTTTTTCACACCATGTAATGCTCCTCATATTTTGGACAGCTTTTCGTGCTCCTCATATGTTTCAGACCGTTTCATGCTCCTCATATTTTTCAGACCATTTCATGCTTTTCATATTTTTCACACCGTTTCATGTTCCTCATATTTTTCATACAGATTCATTCTCCTCTTATTTTTCACACCTTTACATGCTACTCATATTTTCACACCTTTTCATGCTCTTCATATTTTTGACACCTTTTCATGCTCCTTGTATTCTTCAGACCTTTTCATGCTCCTCCTATTTTTCAGACCTTTTCATGCTTCTCCTATTTTTCAGACATTTTCATGCTCCTCGTATTTTTCAGACCTTTTAATGCTCTCATATTTTTCACACTTTTTCATGCTCCTCCTATATTTCACACCTTTTCATGCTCCTCGTATTTTTCACACCTTTTCATGCTCTTCGTATTTTTCAGACCTTTCCATGCTCCTCGTATTTTTCAGACCTTTTCATGCTCCTCCTATTTTTCAGATTTTTTCATGCTCCTCGTATTTTTCAGAGCTTTTCATGCTCCTCCTGTTTTTCAGGCCTTTTCATGCTCCTCATATTTTTCACACCTTTCCATGCTCCTCGTATTTTTCACTCCTTTTCATACTCCTCGTATTTTTCACACCTTTTCATGCTCCTCCTATTTTTCACACCTTTTCATGCTCTTCATTTTATTCACACCATTTAATGCTCCTCATATTTTTGACAGCTTTTCATGCTCCTCATATATTTCAGACCGTTTCGTGCTCCTCATATTTTTCAGACCATTTCATGCTTTTCATAATTTTCATACCGTTTCATGTTCCTCATATTTTTCATACAGATTCATGCTCCTCTTATTTTTCACACCTTTACAGGCTACTCATACTTTGACACCTTCTCATGCTCTACATATTTTTGACAGCTTTTCATGCTCCTCGTATATTTCACACCTTTTCATGCTCCTCGTATTTTTCACAACTTTTGATGCTCTTCGTATTTTTCACAACTTTTAGTGCTCCTCCTATTTTTCAGTCCTTTTCATGCTCCTCGTATTTTTCAGACCTTTTCATGCTCCTATTTTTCAGTCTTTTTCATGCTCCTCGTATTTTTCAGACATTTTCATGCTCCTCGTATTTTTCAGACCGTTTCATGCTCCTCATATATTTGAGACCATTTCATGCTCCTCATATTTTTCACACCTTTTCATGCTCCTCATATTTTTCACAACTTTTCATGCTCTTCATATTTTTCACACCTTTTCATGCTCCTCGTATTTTTGACACCTTTTCATGCTCTTCATATTTTTCACACCTTTTCATGCTCCTCGTATTTTTGAGACCTTTTCTTGCTCCTCATATTTTTGAGACCTTTTTATGCTACTCGAATTTTTCAGACCTTTTCATGCTCCTCGTATTTTTCAGACCTATTCATGCTCCTCATACTTTTCACACTTTTTCATGCTATTCATATTTTTCACACCTTTTCATGCTCCTCGTATTTTTCACAACTTTTCATGCTCTTCGTATTTTTCACACCTTTTCATGCTCTTCATATTTTTCAGACCTTTTCATGCTTTTTATATTTTTCACAGCTTTTCATGCTCTTCGTGTTTTTCACACCTTTTCATGCTCTCGTATTTTTCAGACATTTTAATGCTCCTCGAACTTTCCACACCTTTTCATGCTCCTAGTATTTTTCACACCTTTTCATGCTCCTGGTATATTTCACACCTTTTTATGCTCCTCGTATTTTTAAGACGTTTTCATACTCCTCATAATTTTCACACCTTTTCATGCTCTTCATATTTTTCAGACCTTTTCATTCTCTTGATATTTTTCACAGCTTTCCATGCTCCTCATGTTTTTGACACCTTTTCATGCTCTTCATGTTTTTCACACCTTTTCATTCTCCTCATATTTTTGACACCTGTTCATGCTCTACATATTTTTCAAACCTTTTCATGCGCCTCATATTTTTAAGACGTTTTCATGCTCCTCGTATATTTCACACCTTTTCATGCTCTCGTATTTTTCAGACATTTTAATGCTCCTCGTACTTTTCACACCTTTTCATGCTCCTAGTATTTTTCACACCTTTTCATGCTCCTGGTATTTTTCACAACATTTCATGCTCTTCGTATTTTTCACATCTTTTCATGCTCTTTGAATTCTTCATACCTTTTCATGCTCTTCACATTCCTCACACCTTTTCATGCCCTTCGAGTTTTTCACATATTTCATGCTCTTGATATTTTTCACACCTTTTCATGCTCTTCATATTTTTTAGACTTTTTCATGCTCTTGATATTTGTCACACCACTGCATGCCCTTTGTGTTTTTCACACATTTCATGCTCTTCATATTTTTTATAGAAATTCATGCTCCTCTTATTTTTCAACCTTTACATGCTACTCATATTTTTGACACCTTTTCATGCTCTTCATATTTTTGACACCATTTCATGCTCCCCATATTTTTGACAATATTTCATGCTCTACATATTTTTCAGACCTTTTCATGCTCGTCGTATTTTTCAGACCTTTTCATGCTCCTCGTATATTTCACACGTTTTCATGCTCCTCGTATTTTTCACACATTTTCATGCTCTTCATATTTTTCACACCTTTTCATGCTCCTCGTCTTTTTCACAGGTTTTCATGCTCGTAGTTTTCACAACTTTTTGGGCTCTTCATATTTTTCAGACTTTTTCATGCTCCTCGTATTTTGCAGACGTTTTCATGCTCTTCATATTTCTCAGACCTTTTCATGCTCTTCGTATTTTTCAGACTTTTTCATGCTCCTCGTATTTCTCAGACCTTTTCATGCTCCTCGTATTTTTCACACCTTTTCATGCCCCTCGTATTATTCAGACCTTTTCATGCTCCTCGTATTATTCAGACCTTTTCATGTTCCTCGTATTTTTCAGACCTTTTCACGCTCCTCGTGTTTTTCAGACCTTTTCACGCTCTTCATATTTTTCACACCTTTTCACACTCTTCATATTTTTGACATTTTTTCACACTCCTCGTATTTTTCACACCTTTTCCTGCTCCTCGTATATTTCACACCTTTTCCTGCTCTTCGATTTTTTCACACTTTTTCATGTTTCTCATATTTTTCACACCTTTTCATGCTCTTCGAATTTTTCACATCTTTTCATGCTCCTCATATTTTTCACACCTTTTCATGCTCCTAGTATTTTTCACACCTTTTCATGCTCTTCGAATTTTTCACACTTTTTCATGCTGTTCATATTATTCACACCTTTTCATGCTCCTAGTATTTTTCACACCTTTTCATGCTCCTCATATTTTTCACACCTTTTCATTCTCCTCGTATTTTTCACACCTTTTCATGCTCCTCGTCTTTTTCAGACCTTTTCATGCTGTTCATATATTTCACACCTTTTCATGCTCTTCGAATTTTTCACACCTTTTCATGCTCCTCATATTTTTCACACCTTTTCATGCTCCTCGTATTTTTCACACCTTTTCATGCTCCTCGTCTTTTTCAGACCTTTTCATGCTGTTCATATATTTCACACCTTTTCGTGCTCTTCGAATTTTTCTCACCTTTTCATGCGCTTCATATTTTTCACACCTTTTCATGCCACTCATATTTTTCACAACTTTCATGCTCCTCGTATTTTTGACACCTTTTCATGCTCCTCGTAATTTTCAAAGCTTTTCATGCTCTTCATATTTTTCACACCTTTTCATGCTCCTCGTATTTTTTACACCTTTTCATGCTCTTCATATTTTTCACACCATTTCTTGCTCCTCGTATTTTTCACAGCTTTTCATGCTCTTCATATTTTTCACACCTTTTCATGCTTCTCGTAATTTTCACACCTTTTCATGAACCTCGAATTTTTCATGCCTTTTCATGCTCCTCTTATTTTTCAAGCCTTTTAATGCTCTTCATATTTTTCTAAACTTTTCATGCTCCTCGTATTTTTCACACATTGTCATGCTCCTCGTATTTTTCACACCTTTTCCTGCTCTTCGAATTTTTCACTCCTTTACATGCTCCTCGTATCTTTTACACCTTTTACTGCTCCCTGTATTTTTGACACTTTGCAATGCTCCTCGTATTTTACACACCTTTTTCTGCACTTCGAATTTTTCACAACTTTTCATGCTCCTTGTATTTTTCACACATTTTCATGCTCCTCATATTTTTCACAACTTTTAATCCTCCTCATATTTTTCAGAACTTATCACGCTCCTCATATTTTTCAGACCTGTTCACACTCTTCATTTTTTTCAAACCTTTTCACGCTCTTTGTATTTTTGACACCTTTTCAAGCTCCTCGTATTTTTCACTCCTTTTCCTGCTCCGAGTATTTTTCACACCTATTCCTTCTCTTCGATTTTTTCACACTCTTCATGATCCTCGTATTTTTCGAACCTTTTCCTGCTCTTCGTATTTTCACACCTTTTCATGCTCCTCTTATTTTTCACACCTTTTCATGCTCCTCGTATTCTTCACAACTTTTCGTGCTCTTCGTATTTTTAACAAAGTTTAATGCTACTCCTTTTTTCACACCTTTTCATGCTCTTCCTACTTTTCAAAACTTTTCATGCTCCTAATATTTTTCAGACCTTTTCATACTCTTCGTATTATTCACACCTTTTCATGTTCCTCATATTTTTCAGACCTTTCCGTGCTCTTCGTATTTTTCAGACCTTTTCATGCTCCTCGTATTTTTCAGACCTTTTCATGCTCCTTGTATTTTTCACACCTTTTCATGCTCTTTGTATTTTTCAGACCTTTTCATGCTCCTCGTATTTTTCAGACCTTTTCATGCTCCTCGTATTTTTCAGATTTTTTCATGCTCCTCACATTTTTCACACCTTTTCATGCTCCTCGAAATTTTCACACCTTCATGCTCCTCTTATTTTTCACACATTTTCATATTTCTCGTATTTTTCACACCTTTTCCTGCTCCTCGTATTTTTCTGAGCTTTTCATGCTCCTCGTATTTTTCACACCTTTTCATGCTCCTCGTATATTTCACACCTTTTCATGCTCCTCGTATTTTTCACACCTTCTCATGCTCCACCTATTTTTCAGACCTTTTTATGCTCCTTCCATTTTTCAGACCTTTTCATGCTCTTTGTATTTTTCACACCTTTTCATGCTCCTCGTATTTTTCACACCTTTTCATGCTCCTCGTGTTTTTCACACATTTTCATGCTCCTCGTATTTTTCAAACCTTTTCATGCTCCTCGTGTTTTTCACACCTTTTCATGCTCCTCGTACTTTTCAGACCGTTTTGTGCTCCTCGTATTTTTCAGACCTTTTCATGCTCTTCGAATTTTTCACACATTTTAATACTCCTCATATTTTTCACAGCTTTTCCTGCTCTTCTTATTTTTCACACCTTTTCATGATCTTCCTATTTTTGCGACCTTTACCTGCTCTTCGTATTTTTCGGAACTTTTCACACTCTTCATATTTTTCACACCTTTCAACGCTCTTCGTATTTTTGACAGCTTTTCACACTCCTCGCATTTTTCAAACCTTTTCTGCTCCTTGTATTTTTCACACCTTTTCCTGCTCTTTGAATTTTTCACACCTTTTTATGCTCCTCGTATTTTTCACACCTTTTCCGGCTCCTCCTATTTTCACATCTTTTCATGCTCCTCGTAAGTTTCACACATTTTCATGTTCCTCATATTTTTCACACCTTTTCCTGCTCTTCGAATTTTTCACACCTTTTCATGCTCCTCGTATTTTTCACACGTTTTAATGCTCCTCGTATTTTTCATACCTTTTCATGCTCCTCGTATTTTTCAGAACTTTTCATGCTGTTCATATATTTCACACCTTTTCCTGCTCTTCGAATTTTTCACACCTTTTCATGCTACTCGTATTTTTCACAACTTTTCTTTCCTTCGAATTTTTCACACCTTGTCATGCTCTTTGAATATTTCTCACCTTTTCCAGCTCTTTGAATTTTTCACACCTTATCCTGCTCCCCGTATTTTTCACACCTTGACATGCTCCTCGTATTTTTCAGACCTTTTCATGCTCCTCGTATTTTTCACACCTTTTCATGCAACTCGTATTTCACAACATTTCATGATGTTCATATTTTTCACACCTTTTAGTGCTCCTTGTATTATTCACACCTTGTAATTCTCCTCGTATTTTTCACACCTTTTCATGCTCCTCGTATTTTTCACACCGTTTCCTGCTCTTTGAATTTTTCACTGCTTTTCATGCTCCTGGAATTTTTCACACCTTTTCATGCTCCTCGTGTGTTTCACAACTTTTCATGCTCCTTGTATTTTTCAGACCTTTTCATGCTCCTCATATTTTTCAGACCTTTTCACGCTCTTCATATTTTTCACACCTTTCCACGCTCTTCGTATTTTTGACACCTTTTCATGCTCCTCGTATTTTTGACACCTTTTCATGCTCCTCGTAATTTTCACACCTTTTCCTGCCCTTCGTATTTTTCACACTATTTCATGCTCCTCTTTTATTTCACACCTTTTCCTGCTCTTCGTATTTTTCACACCTTTTCAAGGTCCTCATATTTTTCACACCTTTTCCTGCTCCTTGTATTTTTCACACCTTTTCCTCCTCTTCGATTTTTTCACACCTTTTCATGATCCTCGTATTTTTAACACCTTTTCCTGCTCTTTGTATTTTTCACACCATTTCATCCTCCTCGTAATTTTCACACCATTTCATGCTCCTCGTACTTTTCACACCTTTTCATGTTCTTCGTATTTTTCACACATTTTCATGCTCCTCGTTTTTTTAAGACCTTTACCTGCTCCTCGGATTTTTCAGAACTTTTCACACTCTTCATATATTTCACACCTTTTCACGCTCTTCGTATTTTTGACACCTTTTCATGGTCCTCGTATTTTTCACACCTTTTACTGCTCCTCATATTTTCACAACTTTTCATGCTCCTCGTGTGTTTCAGATCTTTTCATGCTCCTCGTATTTTTGACACCTTATCATGCTACTCATATTTTTACACCTTTTCCTGCTCGTTGTATTTTTCACACCTTTTCCTGCCCTTCGTATTTTTCACACCTTTTATGCTCCTCATATTTTTCACACGTTTTCCTGCTCTTGTATTTTTCACACCTTTTCATGCTCCTCATATTTTTCACACCTTTTACTACTCCTCGTATTTTTCACACCTTTTCCTGCTCTTCGATTTTTTCACAACTTTTCATGCTCCTCGTATTTTTCACACCTTTCCATGCTCCTCGTATTTTTCATGCCTTTTCACGCTCCTCGTATTTTTCACAACTTTTCCTGCTCTTTGTGTTTTTCAGACCTTTTCATGCTCCTCGTGTTTTTCACATCTTTTAATGCTCCTCGTATTTTTCACACCTTCATGCTCATCGTATTTTTCAGATCTTTTCATGCTCCTCGTATTTTTCAGACCTTTTCACGCTCCTCGTATTTTTCACAACTTTTCCTGCTTTTGTGTTTTTCAGACCTTTTCATGCTCCTCGTGTTTTTCACATCTTTTAATGCTCCTCGTATTTTTCACACCTTCATGCTCCTCGTATTTTTCAGATCTTTTCATGCTCCTCGTATTTTTCAGACCTTTTCACGCTCCTCGTATTTTTCACAACTTTTCCTGCTTTTGTGTTTTTCAGACCTTTTCATGCTCCTCGTGTTTTTCACATCTTTTAATGCTCCTCGTATTTTTCACACCTTTTGCTCCTCGTATTTTTCAGATCTTTTCATGCTCCTTGTATTTTTCAGACCTTTTCACGCTCTTTGTATTTTTGACATCTTTTCATGCTCCTCGTATTTTTCACATCTTTTCCTTCTCCTCGTATTTTTCACACCTTTTCCTGCTCTTCGATTTCTTCACACATTTTCATGCTCCTCGTACTTTTTACAACTTTTCCACCTCTTCGATTTTTTCACACCTTTTCATGCTTCTCGTATTTTTCACTCCTTTTCCTGCTCCTCATATTTTTCACACCTTTTCCTGCTCTTCGTGTTTTTCACACCTTTTCATGCTTCTCGTATTTTTTACACCTTTTCCTGCGCTTCGTATTTTTCACACCTTTTCCTGCTCTTGGAAGTTTTCATAACTTTTTATGCTCCTCGTATTTTCACACCTTTTCCTGCTCCTCTTTTTTTTCACACCTTGTCATGCTCCTCGTATTTTTCACTTCTTTTCATGCTCCTCGTATATTTCACACCTTTTCATGCTCCTCGTATTTTTCACCCCATTTCCTGCTCCTCGTATTTTTCACACCTTTTCCTGCTCCTTGTACTTCTCAGATGTTTTCCTGCTTTTCATATTTTTCACACCTTTTCATGCGCTTCGTGTTTTTGACACCTTATCATGCTACTCATATTTTTACACATTTTCCTGCTCGTCGTATTTTTCACACCTTTTCATGCTCCTCATACTTTTCACACCTTTTCCTGCTCTTTGTATTTTTGACACTTTTTCACTCTCCTCATATTTTTCACACCTTTTCCTGCTCCCCGACTTTCTCACAACTTTTCCTGCTGCTCGTTTTTTCAGACCTTTTCACGCTCCTCGTATTTTTCACACCTTTTCATGCTACTCGTATTTTTCACACCTTTTCCTGCTCCTCATATATTTCACACCTTTTCATGCTCTTCATATTTTTCACACCGTTTCATCCTCCTCTAATTTTTCATACAGTTTCATGCTCCTCATATTTTTCACACCTTTACATGTTTCTCATATTTTTGACACCTTTTAATGCTCCTCATATTTTTGACACCTTATCATGCTTTTCATATTTTTCAGACCTTTTCTTGCTCTTAAAATTTTTCACAGCTTTCCATGCTCTTTGAGTTTTCACTCCATTTCATGATCTCGTGTTTTTCAGAGTGTTTCATGCTCCTCATATTATTGACACCTTTTCATGCTCTTCATATTTTTCACACCATTTCATCCTCCTCTAATTTTTCATACAGTTTCATTCTCCTCATATTTTTCACACCTTTACATGCTTCTCATATTTTCGACACCTTTTAATGCTCCTCATATTTTTGACACCTTATCATGCTCTTCATATTTTTCAGACCTTTTCATGCTTTTGATAATTTTCACACCTTTTCCTTCTCTTCGTATTTTTCACACTTTTTCATGCTCCTTATATTTTTGACACCTTTTCATGCTCTTCATATTTTTCAGACCTTTTCATGCTCCTCGAATATTTCACACCTTTTCATGCTCCTCGTATTTTTCAGACCTTTAAATGCTCCTCTTAATTTTCAGATCTTTTCATGCTCCTCATTTTTTCACACCATTTCATGGTCCTCGTATTTTTCACACCGTTTCATGCTACTCATATTTTTCAAACCCTTTCATGCTCTTCATTTTTTTCACACATTTTCATGCTCCTCGTATATTTCACACGTTTTCATGCTCCTTGTATTTTTAAGACGTTTTCATACTCCTCATAATTTTCACAACTTTTCATGCTCTTCATATTTTTCACACAGTTTCATGCTCCTCATATTTTTCATACAGATTCATGCTCCTCAAATTTTTCACAGCTTTCCATGCTCCTCATATATTTGACACCTTTTCATGCTCTTCATGTTTTTCACACCTTTTCATTCTCCTCATATTTTTGACACCTGTTCATGCTCTACATATTTTTCAAACCTTTTCATGTGCCTCATATTTTTAAGACGTTTTCATGCTCCTCATATTTTTTAGACCTTTTCATGCTCCTCGTACTTTTCACACTTTTTCATGCTCTTCATGTTTTTCACACTTTTTCATGCTCCTCGTTTTTTTCACAATCTTTCAAGCTCCTCGAATTTTTCACAACTTTTCATGCTCTTCGTATTTGTCACACCTTTTCATGCTCTTCTAATTTTCCACACTTTTAAATGCTCTGCATGTTTTTCACACCCTTTCATGCTCTTCTTATTTTTCACATTTTTTCATGCTCTTCATATTTTTCACACCTTTTAATGCTCTTCATACTTTTCAGACCTTTTCATGCTTTTTATATTTTTCACAGCTTTTCATGCTCTTCGTGTTTTTCACACCTTTTCATGCTCTCGTATTTTTCAGACATTTTAATGCTCCTCGTACTTTTCACACCTTTTCATGCTCCTAGTATTTTTCACACCTTTTCATGCTCCTGGTATTTTTCACAACTTTTCATGCTCTTTGAATTTTTCATACCTTTTCATGCTCTTCATATTCCTCAACCTTTTTATGCTCTTGATATTTTTCACACCTTTTCATGCCCTTCGTGTTTTTCACATCTTTCATGCTCTTGATATTTTTCACACCTTTTCATGCTATTCATATTTTTCAGACATTTTCATGCTCTTCATATTTTTCAGACCATTGCATGCCCGCCGTGTTTTTCCACAATTCATGCTCTTCATATATTTTACACCTTTTCACGCTCCTCATATTTTTCACACCTTTTCATGCTCATCATATTTTTCAGACCTTTTCATGCTCCTCGTATATTTCACACCTTTTCATGCTCCTCGTATTTTTCAGAGCTTTTCATGCTCCTCGTATTTTTCAGACCTTTATATGCTCCTCTTAATTTTCAGATCTTTTCATGCTCCTCATTTTTTCACACCATTTCATGCTCCTCTTATTTTTCACACAGTTTCATGCTCCTCATATTTTTCATACCCTTTCATGCTCTTCATATTTTTCACACACTTTCATGCTCCTCGTATTTTACACACCTTTTCATGCTCCCGGTATATTTCACACCTTTTCATGCTCCTCGTATTTTTAAGACGTTTTCATACTCCTCATAATTTTCACACCTTTTCATGCTCTTCATATTTTTCACACCCTTTCATGCTCCTCATATTTATCATACAGATTCATGCTCCTCGTATTTTACACACCTTTTCAGCTCCCGGTATATTTCACACCTTTTCATTCTCCTCATATTTTTGACACCTGTTCATGCTCCTCGTATTTTTCAGACTTTTTCATGCTCCTCGTACTTTTCACTTTTTCATGCTATTCATATTTTTCACACCTTTTCATGCTCCTCATATTTTTCACAATTTTTCATGCTCCTCGTATTTTTCAGACCTTTTCATGGTGTTCTTTTTTTTCACAGCTTTTCTAGTTCCTCGTATTTTTCATACCTTATCATGCTCCTCATATTTTTCAGACCTTTTCATGCTCCTCATATTTTTCACAACTTGTCATCCTCCTCGGATTTTTCACAGCTTGTCATGCTCTTCGAACATTTCACACCTTTTCCTGCTCTTCGAAATTTTCACTCCTTTACATGCTCTTCGTATTTTTCAAAACTTTTCGTGCTCCATGTATTTTTCACACCTTGTAATGCTCCTCGTATTTTTCACACCTTTTCATGCTCCTCGTATTTTTCACACCTTTTCATGCTGTTCATATTTTTCACAACTTTTCATGCTTCTCTTACTTTTCAGACCTTTTCACACTACTTGTATTTTTCAGACCTTTTCATGCTCCTCGTATTTTTCAGACCATTTCACGGCTTTCATATTTTTCAGACCTTTTCATGCTGTTTATATTTTTCACACCTTTTCCTGCTCTTCGAATTTTTCACAGCTTTTCATGCTGCTCGTATTTTTCACACCTTTCCTTGCTCTTCGAATTTTTCACACCGTTTCATGCTCGTCGTATTTTTCACACCTTTCCCAGCTCTTCGAATTTTTCACACTTTTCTTGCTCTTTGAATTTTTCACACCTTTTTATGCTCCTCGTATTTTTCACACCTTTTCCTGCTCCTAGTATTTTTCACACCTTTTCATGCTCCTCGTATTTTTAACACCATTTCATGATTTTCATATTTTTCACACCTTTACCTGCTCCTCATACTTTTCACACCTTTTATGCTCCTCGCATTTTTCACACCTTTTCCTGCTCCTCGTATTTATTCGACCTTTTCGTATTTTACACACCTTTTCACGCGCTTCGTATTTTTCAAAACTTTTCATGCTCCTCGTATTTTTCATACCTTTTCCTGCTCCTCATACTTTTCACACCTTTTCATGCTCCTCATATTTTTCACACGTTTTCACTCTCTTCATATTTTTCACACCTTTTCACGCTCTTCGTATTTTTGACACCTTTTCATGCTCCTCGTATTTTAACACCTTTTCCTGCTACTCATATTTTTCATACCTTTTCCTGCCCTTCGTATTTTTCACACCTTTTCATGCTCTTCGTATTTTTCACACCTTTTCCTGCTCTTCGTATTTTTCACACCTCTTCATGCTCCTCATATTTTTCACTCCTTTTCATGCTCCTCGTATTTTTCACACCTTTTCATGCTCCTCGTAGGTTTCACATCTTTTCCTACTCTTCGAATTTTTCACACCTTTTCATACTCCTCGTATTTTTAACACTATTTCATGATGTTCATATTTTTCATACCTTTTCCTGCTCTTTGAATTTTTCACACCTTTTCCTCCTCCTCGGATTTTTCACACCTTTTCCTGCTCCTCGTATTTTTCACACCTTTCCCTGCTACTCGAATTTTTCAGACCTTTTCATGCACCTCGTATTTTTCACACCTTGTCATGCTCCTTGTACTTTTCACACCTTTTCCTGCTCCTCGTATTTTTCGCACCTTTTCCTGTTCTTCGAATTTTTCACACCTTTTCCTGATCTTCATATTTTTCACACCATTTCACGCTCTTGGTATTTTTGACATCTTTTCACACTTTTCATATTTTTCACACCTTTTCTGCTCCTTGTATTTTTCACACCTTTTCCAGCTCCTCGTATTGTTTACGCCTTTTCCATCTCTTCGATTTTTTCACACCTTTTCCTACTCTTCGACTTTTTCACACCTTTTCATGCTACTCCTATTTTTCACACCTTGTCATGCTCCTCGTATTTTTCATACCTTTTCATGCTCCTCGTATTTTTGACACCTTTTCATGCTCTTCCTATTTTTCACACCTTTTCATGCTCTTCCTATTTTTCACACCTTTTCATGCTCCTCGTATTTTTCATACCTTTTCATGCTCCTCGTATTTTTGACACCTTTTCATGCTCTTCCTATTTTTCACACCTTTTCATGCTCTTCCTATTTTTCACACCTTTTCATGCTCCTCGTATTTTTCATACCTTTTCATGCTCCTCGTATTTTTGACACCTTTTCATGCTCTTCCTATTTTTCATACCTTTTCATGCTCCTCGTATTTTTCATACCTTTTCATGCTCCTCATATTTTTCACACCTTTTCATGCTCCTCGTATTTTTCACACCTTGTCATGCTCCTCTTATTTTTGATGCTTTTTCATGCTCCTCGTGTTTTTCAAGCCTTTTCATGCTCCTCATATTTTTCACACCTTTTCATGCTCCTCGTATTTTTCATGCCTTTCCATGCTCCTCGTATTTTTCACGCCTTTTCTGCTCCTCGTATTTTTCAAACATTTTCATGCTCCTCGTATTTTTCACACCTTTGCCTGTTCTTTGAATTTTTCACACCTTTACATGCTCCTCGTATTTTCCAGACTTTTTCATTGTCTTCGTATTTTTCACACCTTTTCTAGTTTGTCGTATTTTTCAGACCTTTTCATGGTCCTCGTATTTTTCAGACCTTTTCATGCTTTTCATATTTTTCACACCTTTTCTCTCTCTTCGTATTTTTGACAAATTTTCATGCTCGTCGTATTTTTCACACCTTTGCCTGTTCTTTGAATTTTTCACACCTTTTCTTGCTCCTCGTATTTTTCACACCTTTTCATCCTCCTCGTATTTTTCACACCTTTTCCGGCTCTTTAAGTTTTTCACACCTTGTCATGCTCCTCGTATCTTTCACATCTTTTCATGCTCCTCGTCTTTTTGACACCTTTTCATTCTCTTCCTATTTTTCACACCTTTACATGCTCCTCGTATTTTTCACACCTTTTCCTGCTCTTCGAATTTTTCACACCTTTTCCTGCTCTTTGAATTTTTCACACCTTTTCATCCTCCTCGTATTTTTCACAACTTTTCCTGCTCTTCGAGGTTTTCACACCTTGTCATGCTCCTCGTATCTTTCACATCTTTTCATGCTCCTCGTCTTTTTGACACCTTTTCATTCTCTTCCTATTTTTCACACCTTCACATGCTCCTCGTATTTTTCACACCTTTTGCTGTTCTTCAAATTTTTCAAAACTTTTCATGCTCCTCCTATTTTTGACCCCTTGTCATGCTCTTCGAATATTTCACACCTTTTCCAGCTCTTTGAATTTTTCACACCTTTTCATGCTCCTCGAATTTTTCACAACTTTTCAGGCTCCTCGTATTTTTCAGAGCTTTTCATGCTCTTCGAATTTTTCAGACCATTTCATACTCCTCGTATTTTTCAGACGTTTTAATGCTCCTCGAATTTTTCACACCTTTTCATGCTCCTCGTATTTTTCACCCATTTTCATGCTCCTCGTATTTTTCACACCTTTTCCTGCTCTTTGTTTTTTTCACACCTTTTCATGATCCTCGTATTTTTCACACGTTGTCATGCTCCGTGTATTTTTTCACACCTTTTCATGCTCTTCGTATTTTTCACACCTTTTCATGCTCCTCGTATTTTTTACACCTTTTCTTGCTCCTCGTATTTTTCACACCTTTGCCTGTTCTTTGAATTTTTCACACCTTTACATGCTCCTCGTATTTTCCAGACTTTTTCATTGTCTTCGTATTTTTCACACCTTTTGTAGTTCCTCGTATTTTTCAGACCTTTTCATGGTCCTCGTATTTTTCAGACCTTTTCATGCATTTCATATTTTTCACACCTTTTCACGCTCTTCTTATTTTTGACAACTTTTCATGCTCGTCGTATTTTTCACAACTTTTCCTGCTCCTCGTATTTTTCACACCTTTTCCTGCTCTTCGAATTTTTGCACCTTTTCATGCTCCTCGTATTTTTCACATCTTTTCATGCTCCTCATATTTTTCACACCTTTTCATGCTCCTCGTATTTTTCACACCTTTTCCTGCTCTTTGTTTTTTTCACACCTTTTCATGATCCTCGTATTTTTCACACCTTGTCATGCTCCTCATATTTTTTCACACCTTTTCATGCTCTTCGTATTTTTCACACCTTTTCATGCTCCTCGTATTTTTCACACCTTTTCATGCTCCTCGTATTTTTCACACCTTTGCCTGTTCTTTCAATTTTTCACACATTTACATGCTCCTCGTATTTTCCAGACTTTTTCATTGTCTTCGTATTTTTCACACCTTTTCTAATTCCTCGTATTTTTCACACCTTTTCATCCTCCTCGTATTTTTCATACCTTTTCATGCTTTTCATATTTTTCACACATTTTCACGCTCTTCTTATTTTTGAAAACTTTTCATGCTCTTCGTATTTTTCACACCTTTTCCTGCTCCTCGTATTTTTCACACCTTTTCCTGCTCTTCGAATTTTTCACACCTTTTCATGCTCCTCGTATTTTTCACACCTTTTCATGCTCCTCGTATTTTTCATGCCTTTTCCTGCTCTTCGATTTTTTCACTTCTTTACATGATCCCCGTATTTTTCGCACCTTTTCCTGCTCTTCGAGGTTTTCACACCTTTTCATCCTCCTCGTATTTTTCACACCTTTTCATGCTCCTTGTCTTTTTGACACCTTTTCATTCTCTTCCTATTTTTCACACCTTTACATGCTCCTCGTATATTTCACACCTTTTGCTGTTCTTCAAATTTTTCAAAACTTTTCATGCTCCTCGTATTTTTCACACCTTGTCATGCTCTTCGAATATTTCACACCTTTTCCAGCTCTTTGAATTTTTCACACCTTTTCATGCTCCTCGTAATTTTCACACCTTTTCCTGCTCTTTGAATTTTTCACAGCTTTTCATGCTCCTCGTATTTTTCACACCTTGTCATGCTCCTTGTATTTTTCACACCTTTTCATGATGTTCATATTTTTCCTACCTTTCCGGCTCTTTGAATTTTTCACACGTTTTCATGCTCCTCGTATTTTTCACACCTTTTCCTGCGCTTTGAATTTTTCATACCTTTTCATCCTCCTCGTATTTTTCACACCTTTTCATGCTCCTCATATTTTTCACACCTTTTCACGCTCTTCGTATTTTTGACACCTTTTCATGCTCTTCCTATTTTTCACACCTTTTCATGCTCCTCGTATTTTTCATACCTTTTCATGCTCTTTGAATTTGTCACACCTTTTCATGCTCCTCGTATTTTTCACACCTTGTCATGCTCCTCTTATTTTTGATGCTTTTTCATGCTCCTCCTGTTTTTCAAGCCTTTTCATGCTCCTCATATTTTTCACACCTTTTCATGCTCTTCATACTTCTCACACCGTTTCATGTTCCTCGTATTTTTCACACCTTTTCCAGTTCTTTTTATTTTTCACACCTTGTCATGCTCCTCGTATTTTTCACACCTTGTTATGCTCCTCGGATTTTTCACACCTTTTCATGCTCCTCGGATTTTTCACACCATTTCATAATGTTCATATTTTTTACACCTTTTCCTGTCTTTGAATTTTTCACACTTTTCCTGCTCCTCAGATTTGTCACACCTTTTCCTGCTCCTCGGATTTTTCTCACCTTGTTATGCTCCTCGGATTTTTCACACCTTTTCATGTAGTTCATATTTGTCAAACCTTCTCACGCTCTTCGTATTTTTGACACCCTTTCATGCTCCTCGTATTTTTCACCCCTTTTCATGAATCTTGTATTTTTCGCACCTTTTCCTGCTCTTCGTATTTTTGACACCTTTTCATCCTCCTCATATTTTTCACACCTTTTCATGCTCCTCGTACTTTTCACACCTTTTCATGCTCTTCGATTTTTTACACATTTTCATGCTCCTCGTATTTTTAAGACCTTTATCTGCTCCTCCTATTTTTCAGACCTTTTCACTCTCCTCGTATTTTTCACACCTTGTCAATCTCCTCGTATTTTTCATACCTTGTCATGCTCCTCATATTTTTCAGTCCTTTTCATGCTCCTCGGATTTTTCACACCTTTTCATGCTCCTCATATTTTTCACACCTTTTCCTGCTCCTCGTAATTTTCACACGTTTTCCTACTCTTCGAATTTTTGCTCCTTTTCATGCTCCTCGTATTTTTCACACCATGTCATGCTCATCGTATTTTTCAACCCTTTTCCTTCTACTCGTATTTTTCACATCTATTTCTGCTCTTCGAGTTTTTCACACCTTGTCATGCTCCTCATATCTTTCACACCTTTTCATGCTCCTCGTATTTTTGACACCTTTTCATGCTCTTCATATTTTTCACACCTTTTCATGCTCCTCGTATTTTTCACACCTTTTCCTGCTCTTCGAGGTTTTCACACCTTGTCATGCTCTTCGTATCTTTCACACCTTTTCATGCTCCTCGTATTTTTCACACCTTTTCATGCTCTTCCTATTTTTCACACCTTTTCAAACTCCTCGTATTTTTCACACCTTTTCATGCTCTTCATATTTTTCACACCTTTCATGCTCCTCGTATTTTTCACACCTTTTCCTGTTCTTTTTTATTTTTCACACCTTTTCATGATCCTCGTATTTTTCACACCATTTCATGATGTTCATATTTTTCACACCATTTCCTGCTCTTTGAATTTTTCACACCTTTTCCTGCTCCTCGAATTTTTCACACCTTTTCCTGCTCCTCATATTTTTCACACCTTTTCATGCTCTTCATATTTTTCACACCTTTTCATGCTCCTCGTATTTTTCACACCTTTTCAAGCTCCTCGTATTTTTCACACCTTTTCATGCTCCTCGTATTTTTCACACCTTTTCATGCTCCTCGTATTTTTCATACCTCGTCACGCTCCTTGTATTTTTCACACCTTTTCATGCTCCTTGTATTTTTCACACCTTTTCCTGCTCTTCAAGTTTTTCATACCTTGTCATGCTCCTCGTATCTTTCACATGTTTACATGCTCCTCCTATTTTTGACACCTTTTCATGCTCTTCCTATTTTTCACACCTTTTCATCCTCCTCGTATTTTTCACAACTTTTCATGCTCCTCGTATTTTTCACAACTTTTCTTGCTCTTCGAATTTTTCACACCTTGTCATGCTCTACGAATATTTCACACCTTTTCCAGCTCTTCGAATTTTTCACACCTTTTCATGCTCCTCGTATTTTTCACACCATTTCATGTTCCTCGAATTTTTCACACCTTTTCATGCTCCTCGCATTTTTCACACCTTTTCATGCTCCTCACATTTTTCACACCTTTTCATGCTCTCGTATTTTTCAGACATTTTAATGCTCCTCGTACTTTTCACACCTTTTCATGTTCCTAGTATTTTTCACACCTTTTCATGCTCCTGGTATTTTTCACAATTTTTCATGCTCTTTGAATTTTTCATACCTTTTCATGCTCTTCATATTCCTCAGACCTTTTCATGCTCTTGATATTTTTCACACCTTTTCATGCCCTTCGTGTTTTTCATATCTTTCATGCTCTTGATATTTTTCACACCTTTTCATGCTCTTCATATTTTTCATACTTTTTCATGCTCTTGATATTTTTCACACCATTGCATGCCCTTCGTGTTTTTCACACATTTCATGCTCTTCATATTTTTTACACCTTTTCATGCTCCTCATATTTTTCACACCTTTTCATGCTCTTCATATTTTTCAGACCTTTTCATGCTCCTTGTATATTTCACACCTTTTCATGCTCCTCGTATTTTTCAGAGCTTTTCTTGCTCCTCGTAGTCTTCAGACCATTAAATGCTCCTCTTAATTTTCAGATCTTTTCATGCTCCTCATTTTTTCACAACATTTCATGCTCCTCTTATTTTTCACACATTTTCATGCTCCTCGTATTTTACACACCTTTTCATGCTCCCGGTATATTTCACACCTTTTCATGCTCCTCGTATTTTTAAGACGTTTTCATACTCCTAATAATTTTCACACCTTTTCATGGTCTTCATATTTTTCACACCCTTTCATGCTCCTCATATTTTTCCTACAGATTCATGCTCCTCGTATGTTACACACCTTTTCATGCTCCCAGTATATTTCACACCTTTTCATTCTCCTCATATTTTTGACACCTGTTCATGCTCTACATATTTTTCAGACCTTTTCATGCGCCTCATATTCTTAAGACGTTTTCATGCTCCTCGTATTTTTCAGACCTTTTCATGCTCCTCGTACTTTTCACACTTTTTCATGCTATTCATATTTTTCACACCTTTTCATGCTCCTCGTATTTTTCACAATTATTCATGCTCCTCGTATTTTTCAGACCTTTTCATGATCCTCGTATTTTTGAGAGTTTTTCATGCTCTTCATATTTTTCACACCATTTCATGCTCCGCATATTTTTCATACAGATTCATGCTCCTCATGTTTTTCACACCTTTACATGCTTCTCATATTTTTGACACCTTTTCATACTCTTCATATTTTTCAGACCTTTTCATGCTCCTTGTATTTTTCAGACATTTTCATGCTCTTCATATTTTTCACACCGTTTCATGCTCCTCATATTTTTTAGACAGTTTCATGCTCCTCGTATTTTTCAGACCTTTTCATGATCCTCGTATTTTTGAGACCTTTTCATGCTCCTCGTATTTTTGAGACTTTTTCATGCTCTTCATATTTTTCACACCGTTTCATGCTCCTCATATTTTTCATACTGTTTCATACTCCTCATATTTTCACACCTTTATATGCTCCTCATATTTTTCTGAACTTTTCATGCTCTTCCTGTTTTTCACACCTTTTCTTGCTCTTCATATTTTCCACACATTTTCATGCTCTGCATATTTTTCATACCTTTTCATGCTCTTCATTTTTTTCACACCATTTAATGCTCCTCATATTTTTGACCGCCTTTCATGCACCTCATATATTTCAGACCGTTTCATGCTCTTCATATTTTTCAGACCATTTCATGCTTTTCATATTTTTCACAACTTTTCATGTTCCTCATATTTTTCATACAGATTCATGCTCCTCTTATTTTTCACACCTTTTCCTGCTACTCATATTTTGACACCTTTTCATGCTCTTCATATTTTTGACACCTTTTCAGCTCCTCGTATTTTTCACACCTTTTCATGCTCTTCATATTTTTCACACCGTTTCATCCTCCTCTACTTTTTCATTCAGTTTCATGCTCCTCATATTTTTCACACCTTTACATGCTTCTCATATTTTCGATAGCTTTTAATGCTCTTCATATTTTGACACCTTTTCATGCTCCCCATATTTTTGACACTTTTTCATGCTCTACATATTTTTCAGACCTTTTCATGCTCGTCGTATTTTTCAGACGTCTTCAGGTTCCTCGTATTTTTCAGAACTTTTCATGCTCCTCGTATTTTTCACAACGTTACATGCTCTTCGTATTTGTCACACATTTTCACGCTCTTCGTATTTTTCACACCTTTTCATGCTCTTCGTGTTTTTCACACCTTTTCAGGCTCTTCGTATTTTTCACACCTTTTCATGCTCTTCATATTTTTGGCACGTTTTCATGCTTTTCATATTTTTCAGACCTTTTCATGCTCTTGATATTTTTCACAGCTTTCCATGCTCTTCGTGTTGTTCACTCCATTTCATGATCTCGTGTTTTTCAAAATGTTTCATGCTCCTCATATTTTTCACACCTTTTGATGCTCTTCATATTTTTCACACCGTTTCATCCTCCTCTAATTTTTCATAGAGTTTCATGCTCCTCATATTTTTCACACCTTTACATGCTTCTCATATTTTCGACACCTTTTAATGCTCCTCATATTTTTGACACCTTAACATGCTCTTCATATTTTTCAGACCTTTTCATGCTTTTGATAATTTTCACACCTTTTCCTGCTCTTCGTATTTTTCACACTTTTTCATGCTCCTTATATTTTTCAGACCTTTTCATGCTCCTCGAATATTTCACACCTTTTCATGCTCCTCGTATTTTTCAGACCTTTAAATGCTCCTCTTAATTTTCAGATCTTTTCATGCTCGTTATTTTTTCACACCATTTCATGGTCCTCGTATTTTTCACACCATTTCATGCTCCTCATATTTTTCATACCCTTTCATGCTCTTCATTTTTTTCACACATTTTCATGCTCCTCGTATATTTCACACCTTTTCATGCTCCTCGTATTTTTCACAACATTACATGCTCTTCATATTTTTCAGACCTTTTCATGATCCTCATATTTTTCATACAGATTCATGCTCCTCATTTGTTTCACACCTTTACATGCTCCTCATATTTTTGACACATTTTCATGCTCTTCATGTTTTTCACACCTTTTCATGCTCCACATATTTTTGACACCTTTTCATGCTCTTCATATTTTTCACACCTTTTGATGCTCTTCATACTTTTGACAGCTTTTCATGCTCTTCTTATTTTTCAGACCTTTTCATGCTCCTCGTATTTTTCACAATTTTTCATGCTCTTTGTGTTTTTCACACCTTTTCAGGCTCTTCGTATTTTTCACACCTTTTCATGATCTTCGTATTTTTCACACCTTTTCATGCTCTTCTTATTTTTCAGACCTTTTCATGTTCTTGATATTTGTCTCAGCTTTTCAGGCTCTTCGTTTAATTCACACCGTTTCATGCTCCTCATATTTTTGGCAGCTTTTCATGCTCCTCATATTTTTCAGACCGTTTCATGCTCCTCATATATTTGAGACCGTTTCATGCTCCTGATATTTTTCACACCTTTTCATGCTCATCATATTTTTCAGACCTTTTCATGCTCCTCGTATATTTCAGACCTTTTCATGCTCCTCGTATTTTTCGGACCTTTTCATGCTCCTTGTATTTTTTCAGACCTCTTCATGCTCGTCGTATGTTTCACACCTTTTCATGCTCCTCGTATTTTTCAGACCTTTTCATGCTCCTCATATTTTTCACAACTTTTCAGGCTCCTCATATTTTTCTCACTGTTTCCTGCTCCTCATATTTTTGACAGTTTTTCATGCTCCTCATATTTTTCAGACCGTTTCATGCTCCTCATATTTTTCAGACCGTTTCATGCTCCTCATATTTTTCACACCTTTTCATGCTGTTTGTATTTTTCACACCGTTTCATGCTCCTCATATTTTTCATACTGATTCATGCTCCTGTTATTTTTCACACCTTTACATTCTATTCATATTTTTGACCCCTTTTCATGCTCTTCATATTTTTGACACCTTTTCAAGCTCCTCATATTTGTGACACCTTTCCGTGCCCTTCATATTTTTCAGACCTTTTCATGCTCCTCGTATTTTTAAGACCATTTCTTGCACCTCGTATTTTTCAGACCTTTTCATGCTCCTTGTATTTTTCAGACCTCTTCATGCTCGTCGTATGTTTCACACCTTTTCATGCTCCTCGTATTTTTCAGACCTTTTCATGCTCCTCGTATTTTTCAGACCTTTTCATGCTCCTCCTATTTTTCAGACCTTTCCATGCTCCTCGTATATTTCAGACCTTTTCATGCTCCTCCTATTTTTCAGACCTTTCCATGCTCCTCGTATTTTTCAGACCTTTTCATGCTCCTCCTATTTTGCAGGCCTTTTCATGCTCCTTCTATTTTTCAGAGCTTTTCATGCTTCTCCTATATTTGAGACCTTTTCATGCTCCTCCTATTTTGCAGGCCTTTTCATGCTCCTCGTATTTTTCAGAGCTTTTCATGCTTCTCCTATATTTGAGACCTTTTCATGCTCCTTCTATTTTTCAGACATTTTCAAGCTCCTCCTACTTTTCAGGCCTTTTCATGCTCCTCCTGTTTTTCAGGCCTTTTCATGCTCCTCATATTTTTCACACCTTCTCATGCTCCTCATATTTTTCACACCTTTTCATGCTCTTCATATTTTTCATACCGTTTCATGCTCCTCATATTTTTCATACAGTTTCATGCTCCTCATATTTTTCACACCTTTACATGCTCCTCATATTTTTGAGACCTTTATGCTCTTAATATTTTTGACACCTTTTGATGCTCCTCATATTTTTGACACCTTTTCATGTTCTTCTTATTTTTCAGACCTTTTCATGCTTCTCATATTTTTAAGACCATTTCATGCTCCTCGTATTTTTCAGACCTTTTCATGCTCCTTGTATTTTTTCAGACCTCTTCATGCTCGTCGTATGTTTCACACCTTTTCATGCTCCTCGTATTTTTCAGACCTTTTCATGCTCCTCGTATTTTTCACAACTTTTCAGGCTCCTCATATTTTTCTCACTGTTTCCTGCTCCTCATATTTTTGACAGTTTTTCATGCTCCTCATATTTTTCAGACCGTTTCATGCTCCTCATATTTTTCAGACCGTTTCATGCTCCTCATATTTTTCACACCTTTTCATGCTGTTTGTATTTTTCACACCGTTTCATGCTCCTCATATTTTTCATACTGATTCATGCTCCTGTTATTTTTCACACCTTTACATTCTATTCATATTTTTGACCCCTTTTCATGCTCTTCATATTTTTGACACCTTTTCAAGCTCCTCATACTTGTTATACCTTTCCGTGCCCTTCATATTTTTCAGACCTTTTCATGCTCCTCGTAGTTCAGACCTATTCATGCTCCTCGTATTTTTCAGAGTTTTCATGCTCCTCGAATTTTTCACAATTTTTCATGCTCTTCGTATTTGTCACACCTTTTCAAGCTCTTCGTTTTTTTCACACCTTTTGATGCTCTTCTGGTTTTTCACACCTTATCAGGCTCTTCATATTTTTCACACCATTTCACGCCCTTCGTACTGTTCACACCTTTTCATGCTCTTCATATTTTTCAGACCTTTCATGCTCTTGATATTTTTCTCAGCTTCTCCTGCTCTTCTTGTTTCTCACAGCGTTTCATGCTCTCGTATTTTTCAAAACTTCTCATGCTCCTCATATTTTTCACACCTTTTCATGCTCTTCATATTTTTCACACCGTTTCATGCTCCTCGTATTTTTCATACAGTTTCATGCTCCTCATATTTTTCACACCTTTACATGCTCCTCGTATTTTTGAGACCTTTTCATGTCAATATTTTTGACACCTTTTGATGCTCCTCATATTTTTGACACCTTTTCATGCTCTTCATATTTTTCAGAACTTTTCATGCTCCTCGTATTTTTAAGACCATTTCATGCTCCTCGTATTTTTCAGACCTTTTCATGCTCATCTTATTTTTCACACCTTTGCATTCTATTCATATTTTTGACCCCTTTTCATGCTCTTCATATTTTTGACACCTTTTCAAGCTACTTATATTTTTGACACCTTTTCATGCTCCTCCTATTTTTCAGACCTTTTCATGTTTCTCGTATTTTTCACACTTTTTCATGCTCCTCGTATATTTCACACCTTTTCATGCTCCTCGTATTTTTCACAACTTTTCATGCTCTTCATATTTTTCACAACTTTTTGTGCTCCTCCTAATTTTCACACCTTTTCATGCTCCTCCTATTTATCAGATGTTTCCATGCTCCTCGTATTTTTCAGACCTTTTCATGCTCCTCCTATTTTTCAGACCTTTTCATGCTCCTCGAATTTTTCAGACATTTTCATGCTCCTACTGTTTTTCAGACCGTTTCATGCTCCTCATATATTTGAGACAGTTTCATGATCCTCATATTTTTCACACGTTTTAATGCTCCTCATATTTTTCACACCTTTTCATGCTCTTCATATTTTTCAGACCTTTTCATGCTCCTTGTATTTTTCAGACCTTTTCATGCTCCTCGTATTTTTTAGACCTTTTCATGCTCCTCCTATTTTTCAGAGCTTTCCATGCTCCTCGTATTTTTCAGACCTTTTCATGCTCCTCGTATTTTTTAGACCTTTTCATGCTCCTCCTATTTTTCAGAGCTTTCCATGCTCCTCGTATTTTTCAGACCATTTCATGCTCCTCATATATTTGAGACCGTTTCATGCTCTTCATATTTTTCACACCTTTTAATGCTCCTCATATTTTTCACACCTTTTCATGCTCTTCATATTTTTCACACCTTTACATGCTCCTCGTATTTTTCAGAACTTTTCATGCTCCTCGTATGTTTGAAACCTTTTCATGCTTTTCATATTTTTCACACCTTTTCATGCTCATCATATTTTTCACACCTTTACATGCCCTTGTATTTTTCACACCTTTTGTTGCTCCTCATGTATTTCACACCTTTTCATGCTCTTCATATTTTTCAGACCTTTTCATGCTCCTAGTATATTTCAGACCTTTTCATGCTCCTCGTATTTTTCAGACCTTTCCATGCTCCTCGTATTTTTCAGACCTTTTCATGCTCCTCCTATTTTTCAGACCTTTCCATGCCCCTCGTATTTTTCAGACCTTTTCATGCTACTCCTATTTTGCAGGCCTTTTCATGCTCCTCGTATTTTTCAGAGCTTTTCATGCTTCTCCTATTTTTCAGACCTTTTCATGCTCCTCCTAATTTTCAGACATTTTCAAGCTCCTCCTACTTTTCAGGCCTTTTCATGCTCCTCCTGTTTTTCAGGCCTTTTCATGCTCCTCGTATTTTTCACACCTTCTCATGCTCCTCATATTTTTCAGACCTTTTAATGCTATCGTATTTTTCAGACCTTTTCATGCTCCTCGTATATTTTAGACCATTTCATACTCCTTGTATTTTTCAGACCTTTTCATGCTCCTCGTATTTTTCAGACATTTGCATACTCCTCATATTTATCACACCTTTCTTGCTCTTCATATTTTTCACACAATTTCATGCTCCGCATATTTTTCATACAGATTCATGCTCTTCATCTTTTTCCCACCTTTACATGCTTCTCATATTTTTGACACCTTTTCATACTCTTCATATTTTTCAGACCTTTTCATGCTCCTCGTATTTTTGAGAACTTTTCATGCTCCTTGTAGTTTTCAGACCTTTTCATGCCCCTCGTATTTTTCAGAGTTTTCATGCTACTCGTATTTTTCACAATTTTTCATGCTCTTCGTTTTTGTCACACCTTTTCAAGCTCTTCGTTTTTTTCACACCTTTTAATGTTCTTCTGGTTTTTCACACCTTTTCATGCTCTTCGTATTTTTCACACCTTTTCATGCCCTTCGTATTGTTCACACCTTTTCATGCTCTTCATATTTTTCAGACTTTTCATGCTCTTGATATTTTTCTCAGCTTTTCATGCTCTTCTTGTTTCTCACAGCGTTTCATGCTCTCGTATTTTTCACAACTTTTCATGCTCCTCATATTTTTCACACCTTTTCATGCTCTTCATATTTTTCACACCGTTTCATGCTCCTCATATTTTTCAGACATTTTCATGCTCCTCCTGTTTTTCAGGCCTTTTCATGCTCCTCGTATTTTTCACACCTTTTCATGCTCCTTGTATTTTTCACACGTTTTCATGCTCTTCATATTTTTCAGAACTTTTCTGCTCTTTGTGTTTTCCACACCTTTTCATGCTCTGCATATATTTCATACCTTTTCATGCTCTTCATTTTTTTCACACCATTTAATGCTCCTCATATTTTTGACAGCTTTTCTTGCTCCTCATATATTTCAGACCGTTTCATGCTCCTCATATTTTTCAGACCATTTCATGCTTTTCATATTTTTCACACCATTTCATGTTCCTCATATTTTTCATGCAGATTCATGCTTCTCTTATTTTTCATACCTTTACATGCTATTCATATTTCGACACCTTTTCATGCTCTTCATATTTTTGACACCTTTTCATGCTCCGCATAATTTTCATACAGTTTCATGCTCCTCGTATTTTTCAGACCTTTTCATGCTCCTCGTATTTTTCAGACCTTTGCATACTCCTCATATTTTTCACACCTTTTCATGCTCTTCATATTTTTCACACTGTTTCATGCTTCTCTTATTTTTCACACCTTTACATGCTATTCATATTTCAACACCTTTTCATGCTCTTAATATTTTTGACACCTTTTGATGCTCCTCATATTTTTGACTCCTTTTCATGCTCTTCATATTTTTCAGACCTTTTCATGCTCCTCGTATTTTTAAGACATTTTCATGCTCCTCGTATTTTTCAGACCTTTTCATGCTCCTTGTATTTTTCAGACCTCTTCATGCTCGTCGTATGTTTCACACCTTTTCATGCTCCTCGTATTTTTCAGACCTTTTCATGCTCCTCCTATTTTTCATACTTTTCAGGCTCTTCATATTTTTCTCACTGTTTTATGCTCCTCATATTTTTGACAGTTTTTCATGCTCCTCCTATTTTTCAGACCTTTTCATGCCTCTCGTATTTTTCAGAGCTTTTCATGCTCCTCTTATTTTGCAGGCCTTTTCATGCTCCTCATATTTTTCAGACCTTTTCAAGCTCCTCTTATTTTTCAGACATTTTCATGCTCCTCCTGTATTTCAGGCCTTTTCATGCTCCTCGTATTTTTCATACCTTCTCATGCTCCTCATATGTTTCACACCTTTTCATGCTCTTCATATTTTTCAGACCTTTTGATGCTCCTCATATTTTTCAGATCATTTCATGCTTCTCATATTTTTCACACCGTTTCATGCTCCTCATATTTTTCGTACAGTTTCATGCTCCTCGTATTTTTCAGACCTTTTACTGCTACTCATATTTTGACACCTTTTCATGCTCTTCATATTTTTGACACCTTTTCATGCTCCTCTTATTTTTCAGACCATTTCATACTCCTTGTATTTTTCAGACCTTTTCATGCTCCTCGTATTTTTCAGACATTTGCATACTCCTCATATTTATCACACCTTTTCTTGCTCTTCATATTTTTCACACCATTTCATGCTCCGCATATTTTTCATACAGAATCATGCTCCTCATATTTCTCACACCTTTACATGCTTCTCATATTTTTGACACTTTTTCATACTCTTCATATTTTTCAGACCTTTTCATGCTCCTTGTATTTTTCAGACATTTTCATGCTCTTCATATTTTTCACACCGTTTCATACTCCTCATATTTTTCATACAGTTTCATGCTCTTCATATTTTCACACCTTTTGATGCTCCTCATATTTTTCACACCTTTTCATGATCTTCTTATTTTTCAAACCTTTTCATGCTCTTGATATTTTTCTCAGGTTTTCATGCTCTTCGTATTTTTCACAGTGTTTCACGCTCCTCATATTTTTGGCAGCTTTTCATGCTCCTCATATTTTTCAGATCGTTTCATGCTCCTCATATTTTTGAGACCGTTTCATGCTCCTCATATTTTTCACACCTTTTAATGCTCCTCATATTTTTCACACCTTTCCATGCTGCTCTTATTTTTCACACCTTTTCATGCTCTTCATTTTTTCACACCATTTAATGCTCCTCATATTTTTGACAGCTTTTCATAATCTTCATATTTTTCAGACCTTTTCATGCTACTTGTATTTTTCAGACATTTTCATGCTCTTCATATTTTTCACACCGTTTCATGCTCCTCATAATTTTCATACAGTTTCATGCTTCTCGTATTTTTCAGACCTTTTCATGCTCCTCGTATTTTTGAGATCTTTTCATGCTTCTCATATTTTTGAGACCTATTCCTGACCCTCGTTTTTTTCAGACCTTTTCATGCTCCTCGTACTTTTCAGACATTTTCATGCTCCTCGTATTTTTGAGAACTTTTCATGCTCCTCGTATATTTGAGAATTTCTCATGCTCTTCATATTTTTCACAGCGTTTCATGCTCTTCATATTTTTCAGACCATTTCATGCTTTTCATATTTTTCACACCGTTTCATGTTCCTCATATTTTTCACACTTTTTAATGCTCCTCATATTTTTCACACGTTTGCATGCTCTTCATATTTTTCAGATCGTTTCATGCTCCTCATATTTTGGAGACTGTTTCATGCTCCTCATATTTTTGACACCTTTTCATGCTCCTCATATTTTTGTGACCTTTTCATGCTCCTCGTATATTTCAGACATTTTCATGCTCTTCATATCTTTCACACCGTTTCATGCTCCTCATATTTTTCATACAGTTTCATGCTCCTCGAATTTTTCAAAGCTTTTCATGCTCGTCCTATTTTGCAGGCCTTTTCATGCTCCTCCTATTTTTCAGACCTTTTCATGCTCCTCGTATTTTTCACACCTTTTCATGCTCCTCGTATTTTTCACACCTTTTCATGCTCTTCATATTTTTCAGAACTTTTCATGCTCTTTGTGTTTTCCACACCTTTTCATGCTCTGCATATTTTTCATACCTTTTCATGCTCTTCATTTTTTTCACACCACTTAATGCTCCTCATTTTTTTGACAGCTTTTCATGCACCTCATATATTTCAGACCGTTTCATGCTCCTCATATTTTTCAGACCATTTCATGCTTTTCATATTTTTCACACCATTTCATGTTCCTCATATTTTTCATACAGATTCATGCTTCTCTTATTTTTCACACCTTTACATGCTACTCATATTTTGACACCTTTTCATGCTCTTCATATTTATGACACCTTTTCATGCTCCTCGTATTTTTCAGACCTTCTCATGCTCCTCATATTTTTCAGATCTTTTAATGCTCTCATATTTTTCAGACCTTTTCATGCTCTTCGTATTTTTTAGGCCATTTCATACTCCTTGTATTTTTCAAACCTTTTCATAATCCTCGTATTTTTCAGACCTTTGCATACTCCTCATATTTTTCACACCTTTTCATGCTCTTCATATTTTTCATGCCTTTACATGCTCCTCATATTTTTCACACCTTTACATGCTCCTCATATTTTTGAGACCTTTTCGTGCTCTTAATATTTTTGACACCTTTTGATGCTCCTCATATTTTTGACTCCTTTTCATGCTCTTCATATTTTTCACACCTTTTCAGGCTCTTCATATTTTTCTCACTGTTTCATGCTCCTCATATTTTTGACAGTTTTTCATGCTCCTCATATTTTTCAGACCGTTTCATGCTCCTCATATTTTTCACACCGTTTCATGCTCCTCATATTTTTCATACTGATTCATGCTCCTCTTATTTTTCACACCTTTACATGCTACTCATATTTGAGACCTTTTCATGCTCTTCATATTTTTGACACCTTTTCATGGTCCTCGTTTTTTTGACACCTTTTCATGCTCTTCCTATTTTTCAGACCTTTTCATGCTCCTCGTATATTTGAGACCTTTTCATACTCCTCGTATTTTTCAGACATTTTCATGCTCCTCGTATTTTTCAGACCTTTTCTTGCTCCTCGTATTTTTCAGAACTTTTCATGCTCCTCGTATTTTTCACAACTTTTCATGCTCTTCATTTTTTTCACACCTTTCAATGCTCCTCATATTTTGAAAGCTTTTCATTCTCCTCATATATTTCAGACCATTTCATGCTCCTCATATTTTTCAGAACTTTTCTTGCTCTTCATATTTTTCACACCATTTCATGCTCCGCATATTTTTCATACAGATTCATGCTCCTCTTATTTTTCACAACTTATATGCTACTCATATTTTGACACCTTTTCATGCTCTTCATATTTTTGACACCTTTTCATGCTCCTCGTATTTTTCAGACCTTCTCATGCTCCTCGTATTTCTTAGACCATTTCATACTCCTTGTATTTTTCAGACCTTTGCATACTCCTCATATTTTTCGCCCCTTTTCTTGCTTTTCATATTTTTCACACCATTTCATACTCCGCATATTTTTCATACAGTTTCATGCTCCTCATATTTTTCACACCTCTACATGCTTCTCATATTTTTGACACCTTTTCATACTCTTCATATTTTTCAGACCTTTTCATGCTCCTCGTATTTTTCAAACCTTTTTATGCTCCTCATATTTTTGAGATCTTTTCATGCTCATCGAATTTTTCAGAACTTTTCATGCTCCTCGTATTTTTCAGAGCTTTTCATGCTCCTCGTATTTTTCACAATTTTTCATGCTCTTCGTATTTGTCACACCTTTTCAAGCTCTTCGTTTTTTTCATACCTTTTGATGCTCATCTGGTTTTTCACACCTTTTCATGCTCTTCTTATTTTTCACATTTTTTCATCCTCTTCATATTTTTCACAACATTTCATGCTCCTCTTATTTTTCACAACTTTTCATGCTCCTCGTATTTTTCACAATTTTTCATGCTCTTCATACTTTTCACACTTTTTTAAGCTCTTCGTTTTTTTCATACCTTTTGATGCTCATCTGGTTTTTCACACCTTTTCATGTTCTTCATATTTTTCAGACTTTTTCACGCTCTTCACATTCCTCACACCTTTTCATGCCCTTCGTGTTTTTCACATATTTCATGCTCTTGATATTTTTCACACCTTTTCATGCTCTTCATATTTTTCAGACTTTTTCATGCTCTTGATATTTTTCACACCATTGCATGCCCTTCGTGTTTTTCACACATTTCATGCTCTTCATATTTTTTTACATCTTTCATGCACTTGATATTTTTCACACCTTTTCATGCTCTTCATATTTTTTATACAAATTCATGCTCCTCTTATTTTTCAACCTTTACATGCTACTCATATTTTTGACACCTTTTCATGCTCTTCATATTTTTGACACGTTTTCATGCTCACCATATTTTTGACACTTTTTCATGCTCTACATATATTTCACACCTTTTCATGCTCCTCATATTTTTCAGAGCTCTTCATGCTCCTCCTATTTTTCAGACCTTTAAATGCTCCTCTTAATTTTGAGATCTTTTCATGCTCCTCATTTTTTCACAACATTTCAAGCTCCTCGTATTTTTCACAGAGTTTCATGCTCCTCATATTTTTCATACCCTTTCATGCTCTTCATATTTTTCACACATTTTCATGCTCCTCGTATTTTACACACCTTTTCATGCTCCTCGTATATTTCACAGCTTTTCATGCTCCTCGTATTTTTAAGAGGTTTTCATACTCCTCATAATTTTCACACCTTTTCATGCTCTTCATATTTTTCAGACCTTTTCATGCTTTTTATATTTTTCACAGCTTTTCATGCTCTTCATGTTTTTCACACCTTTTCATGCTCCTAGTATTTTTCACACCTTTTCATGCTCCACATATTTTTCAGACCTTTTCATGCTCTTCGCATTTTTAAGACGTTTTCATACTCCTCATAATTTTCACTCCTTTTCATGCTCTTCATATTTTTCACACTGTTTCACGCTCGTCATATTTTTCATACAGATTCATGCTCCTCATATTTTTCACACCTTTAGATGCTCCTCATATTTTTGACACCTTTTCATGCTCTTCATATTTTTTACACCTTTTCATGCTCCTCATATTTTTCACACCTTTTCAAGCTCTTCATATTTTTCACACCGTTTCATGCTCCTCATATTTTTTATACAAATTCATGCTCCTCTTATTTTTCAAACTTTACATGCTACTCATATTTTTGACACGTTTTCATGCTCTACATATTTTTCAGAGCTTCTCATGCTCGTCGTATTTTTCAGACATCTTCATGCTCCTCGTATTTTTCAGACCTCTTCATGCTCCTCGTATTTTCACATCTTTACATGCTCTTCGTGTTTTTCACACCTTTTCAGGCTCGTCGTATTTTTCACAGCTTTTCATGCTCTTCATATTTTTGACACTTTTTCATGGTTTTCATAATTTTCAGACCTTTTCATGCTCTTGATATTTTTCACAGCTTTCCATGCTCTTTGTGTTTTCACTCCATTTCATGATCTCGTGTTTTTCAGAGTGTTTCATACTCCTCATATTTTTCACACCTTTTCATGCTCTTCATATTTTTCACACCATTTCATCCTCCTCTCATTTTTCATACAGTTACATGCTCCTCATATTTTTCACACCTTTTCATGCTTCTCATATTTTCGACAGCTTTTAATGCTCCTCATATTTTTGACACCTTATCATGCTTTTCATATATTTCAGACCTTTTCTTGCTCTTGATATTTTTCACAACTTTACATGCTCTTCGTATTTGTCACACCTTTTCAAGATCTTCGTATTTTTCACATCTTTTCATGCTCTTCATATTTTTGAGACGGTTTCATGCTCTTCATATTTTACACACCTTTTCATTCTCCTCATATTTTTGACATCTTTTCATGCTCCACATATTTTTCAGACCTTTTCATGCTCCTCGCATTTTTAAGATGTTTTAACACTCCTCATAATTTTCACTCCTTTTCATGCTCTTCATATTTTTCACACCGTTTCACGCTTCTCATATTTTTCATACAGATTCATGCTCCTCATATTTTTCACACCTTTACATGCTCCTCATATTTTTGAGACCTTTATGCTCTTAATATTTTTGACACCTTTTGATGCTCCTCATATTTTTGACACCTTTTCATGCTCTTCATATTTTTCACACCGTTTCATGCTCCTCATATTTTTTTATACAAATTCATGCTCCTCTTATTTTTCAGCCTTTACATGCTACTCATATTTTTGACACCTTTTCATGCTCTTCGTATTTTTGACACCTTTTCATGCTCCTCATATTTTTGACACTTTTTCTTGCTCTACATATTTTTCAGACCTTTTCATGCTCGTTGTATTTTTCAGACGTCTTCGTGCTCCTCGTATTTTTCAGACCTTTTCATGCTCCTCTTATTTTTCACAACTTTTCATGCTCCTCGTATTTTTCACAATTTTTCATGCTCTTCATACTTTTCACACTTTTTTAAGCTCTTCGTTTTTTTCATACCTTTTGATGCTCATCTGGTTTTTCACACCTTTTCATGTTCTTCATATTTTTCAGACTTTTTCACGCTCTTCACATTCCTCACACCTTTTCATGCCCTTCGTGTTTTTCACATATTTCATGCTCTTGATATTTTTCACACCTTTTCATGCTCTTCATATTTTTCAGACTTTTTCATGCTCTTGATATTTTTCACACCATTGCATGCCCTTCGTGTTTTTCACACATTTCATGCTCTTCATATTTTTTTACATCTTTCATGCACTTGATATTTTTCACACCTTTTCATGCTCTTCATATTTTTTATACAAATTCATGCTCCTCTTATTTTTCAACCTTTACATGCTACTCATATTTTTGACACCTTTTCATGCTCTTCATATTTTTGACACGTTTTCATGCTCACCATATTTTTGACACTTTTTCATGCTCTACATATATTTCACACCTTTTCATGCTCCTCATATTTTTCAGAGCTCTTCATGCTCCTCCTATTTTTCAGACCTTTAAATGCTCCTCTTAATTTTGAGATCTTTTCATGCTCCTCATTTTTTCACAACATTTCAAGCTCCTCGTATTTTTCACAGAGTTTCATGCTCCTCATATTTTTCATACCCTTTCATGCTCTTCATATTTTTCACACATTTTCATGCTCCTCGTATTTTACACACCTTTTCATGCTCCTCGTATATTTCACAGCTTTTCATGCTCCTCGTATTTTTAAGAGGTTTTCATACTCCTCATAATTTTCACACCTTTTCATGCTCTTCATATTTTTCAGACCTTTTCATGCTTTTTATATTTTTCACAGCTTTTCATGCTCTTCATGTTTTTCACACCTTTTCATGCTCCTAGTATTTTTCACACCTTTTCATGCTCCACATATTTTTCAGACCTTTTCATGCTCTTCGCATTTTTAAGACGTTTTCATACTCCTCATAATTTTCACTCCTTTTCATGCTCTTCATATTTTTCACACTGTTTCACGCTCGTCATATTTTTCATACAGATTCATGCTCCTCATATTTTTCACACCTTTAGATGCTCCTCATATTTTTGACACCTTTTCATGCTCTTCATATTTTTTACACCTTTTCATGCTCCTCATATTTTTCACACCTTTTCAAGCTCTTCATATTTTTCACACCGTTTCATGCTCCTCATATTTTTTATACAAATTCATGCTCCTCTTATTTTTCAAACTTTACATGCTACTCATATTTTTGACACGTTTTCATGCTCTACATATTTTTCAGAGCTTCTCATGCTCGTCGTATTTTTCAGACATCTTCATGCTCCTCGTATTTTTCAGACCTCTTCATGCTCCTCGTATTTTCACATCTTTACATGCTCTTCGTGTTTTTCACACCTTTTCAGGCTCGTCGTATTTTTCACAGCTTTTCATGCTCTTCATATTTTTGACACTTTTTCATGGTTTTCATAATTTTCAGACCTTTTCATGCTCTTGATATTTTTCACAGCTTTCCATGCTCTTTGTGTTTTCACTCCATTTCATGATCTCGTGTTTTTCAGAGTGTTTCATACTCCTCATATTTTTCACACCTTTTCATGCTCTTCATATTTTTCACACCATTTCATCCTCCTCTCATTTTTCATACAGTTACATGCTCCTCATATTTTTCACACCTTTACATGCTTCTCATATTTTCGACAGCTTTTAATGCTCCTCATATTTTTGACACCTTATCATGCTTTTCATATATTTCAGACCTTTTCTTGCTCTTGATATTTTTCACAACTTTACATGCTCTTCGTATTTGTCACACCTTTTCAAGATCTTCGTATTTTTCACATCTTTTCATGCTCTTCATATTTTTGAGACGGTTTCATGCTCTTCATATTTTACACACCTTTTCATTCTCCTCATATTTTTGACATCTTTTCATGCTCCACATATTTTTCAGACCTTTTCATGCTCCTCGCATTTTTAAGATGTTTTAACACTCCTCATAATTTTCACTCCTTTTCATGCTCTTCATATTTTTCACACCGTTTCACGCTTCTCATATTTTTCATACAGATTCATGCTCCTCATATTTTTCACACCTTTACATGCTCCTCATATTTTTGAGACCTTTATGCTCTTAATATTTTTGACACCTTTTGATGCTCCTCATATTTTTGACACCTTTTCAAGCTCTTCATATTTTTCACACCGTTTCATGCTCCTCATATTTTTTTATACAAATTCATGCTCCTCTTATTTTTCAGCCTTTACATGCTACTCATATTTTTGACACCTTTTCATGCTCTTCGTATTTTTGACACCTTTTCATGCTCCTCATATTTTTGACACTTTTTCTTGCTCTACATATTTTTCAGACCTTTTCATGCTCGTTGTATTTTTCAGACGTCTTCGTGCTCCTCGTATTTTTCAGACCTTTTCATGCTCCTCTTATTTTTCACAACTTTTCATGCTCCTCGTATTTTTCACAATTTTTCATGCTCTTCATACTTTTCACACTTTTTTAAGCTCTTCGTTTTTTTCATACCTTTTGATGCTCATCTGGTTTTTCACACCTTTTCATGTTCTTCATATTTTTCAGACTTTTTCACGCTCTTCACATTCCTCACACCTTTTCATGCCCTTCGTGTTTTTCACATATTTCATGCTCTTGATATTTTTCACACCTTTTCATGCTCTTCATATTTTTCAGACTTTTTCATGCTCTTGATATTTTTCACACCATTGCATGCCCTTCGTGTTTTTCACACATTTCATGCTCTTCATATTTTTTTACATCTTTCATGCACTTGATATTTTTCACACCTTTTCATGCTCTTCATATTTTTTATACAAATTCATGCTCCTCTTATTTTTCAACCTTTACATGCTACTCATATTTTTGACACCTTTTCATGCTCTTCATATTTTTGACACGTTTTCATGCTCACCATATTTTTGACACTTTTTCATGCTCTACATATATTTCACACCTTTTCATGCTCCTCATATTTTTCAGAGCTCTTCATGCTCCTCCTATTTTTCAGACCTTTAAATGCTCCTCTTAATTTTGAGATCTTTTCATGCTCCTCATTTTTTCACAACATTTCAAGCTCCTCGTATTTTTCACAGAGTTTCATGCTCCTCATATTTTTCATACCCTTTCATGCTCTTCATATTTTTCACACATTTTCATGCTCCTCGTATTTTACACACCTTTTCATGCTCCTCGTATATTTCACAGCTTTTCATGCTCCTCGTATTTTTAAGAGGTTTTCATACTCCTCATAATTTTCACACCTTTTCATGCTCTTCATATTTTTCAGACCTTTTCATGCTTTTTATATTTTTCACAGCTTTTCATGCTCTTCATGTTTTTCACACCTTTTCATGCTCCTAGTATTTTTCACACCTTTTCATGCTCCACATATTTTTCAGACCTTTTCATGCTCTTCGCATTTTTAAGACGTTTTCATACTCCTCATAATTTTCACTCCTTTTCATGCTCTTCATATTTTTCACACTGTTTCACGCTCGTCATATTTTTCATACAGATTCATGCTCCTCATATTTTTCACACCTTTAGATGCTCCTCATATTTTTGACACCTTTTCATGCTCTTCATATTTTTTACACCTTTTCATGCTCCTCATATTTTTCACACCTTTTCAAGCTCTTCATATTTTTCACACCGTTTCATGCTCCTCATATTTTTTATACAAATTCATGCTCCTCTTATTTTTCAAACTTTACATGCTACTCATATTTTTGACACGTTTTCATGCTCTACATATTTTTCAGAGCTTCTCATGCTCGTCGTATTTTTCAGACATCTTCATGCTCCTCGTATTTTTCAGACCTCTTCATGCTCCTCGTATTTTCACATCTTTACATGCTCTTCGTGTTTTTCACACCTTTTCAGGCTCGTCGTATTTTTCACAGCTTTTCATGCTCTTCATATTTTTGACACTTTTTCATGGTTTTCATAATTTTCAGACCTTTTCATGCTCTTGATATTTTTCACAGCTTTCCATGCTCTTTGTGTTTTCACTCCATTTCATGATCTCGTGTTTTTCAGAGTGTTTCATACTCCTCATATTTTTCACACCTTTTCATGCTCTTCATATTTTTCACACCATTTCATCCTCCTCTCATTTTTCATACAGTTACATGCTCCTCATATTTTTCACACCTTTACATGCTTCTCATATTTTCGACAGCTTTTAATGCTCCTCATATTTTTGACACCTTATCATGCTTTTCATATATTTCAGACCTTTTCTTGCTCTTGATATTTTTCACAACTTTACATGCTCTTCGTATTTGTCACACCTTTTCAAGATCTTCGTATTTTTCACATCTTTTCATGCTCTTCATATTTTTGAGACGGTTTCATGCTCTTCATATTTTACACACCTTTTCATTCTCCTCATATTTTTGACATCTTTTCATGCTCCACATATTTTTCAGACCTTTTCATGCTCCTCGCATTTTTAAGATGTTTTAACACTCCTCATAATTTTCACTCCTTTTCATGCTCTTCATATTTTTCACACCGTTTCACGCTTCTCATATTTTTCATACAGATTCATGCTCCTCATATTTTTCACACCTTTACATGCTCCTCATATTTTTGAGACCTTTATGCTCTTAATATTTTTGACACCTTTTGATGCTCCTCATATTTTTGACACCTTTTCAAGCTCTTCATATTTTTCACACCGTTTCATGCTCCTCATATTTTTTTATACAAATTCATGCTCCTCTTATTTTTCAGCCTTTACATGCTACTCATATTTTTGACACCTTTTCATGCTCTTCATATTTTTGACACCTTTTCATGCTCCTCATATTTTTCACACTTTTTCTTGCTCTACATATTTTTCAGACCTTTTCATGCTCGTTGTATTTTTCAGACGTCTTCGTGCTCCTCGTATTTTTCAGACCTTTTCATGCTCCTCGTATTTTTCACAAGTTTACATGCTCTTCGTATTTGTCACACCTTTTCAAGCTCTTCGTATTTTTCACACCTTTTCATGCTCTTCGTGTTTTTCACACCTTTTCAGGCTCGTCGTATTTTTCAAACCTTTTCATGCTCTTCATATTTTTGACACCTTATCATGCTTTTCATATTTTTCAGACCTTTTCTTGCTCTTGATATTTTTCACAGCTTTCCATGCTCTTCGTGTTGTTCACTCCATTTCATGATCTCGTGTTTTTCAGAGTGTTTCATGCTCCTCGTATTTTTCACACCTCTTCATGCTCCTCATATTTTTCACTCCGTTTCATGTTCCTTGTATTTTTCACACCTTTTCATGCTCTCCATATTTTTCACACTTTTTCAGGCTCTTCATATTTTTCAGACGTTTTCTAGCTCGTCATGTTTTTCAGACACTTTCATGCTCCTCGTATTTCTCAGACCTTTTCATGCTCTTCATATTTTTCAGACCTTTTCATGCTCCTTGTATTTTTCACACCTTTTCATGCTCCTCCGATTTTCACACCTTTTCATGCTCTTCATATTTTTCAGACCTTTTCATGCTCTTCATATTTTTCAGACCTTTTCATGCTCTTCGTATTCTTCACACCTTTTCATGCTCCTCGTATTTTTCACACCTTTTCATTCTCCTCATATTTCTCAGATCATTTCATGCTCCTCGTAATTCTCAGACCTTTTCTAGCTCCTCATATTTTTCAGGCCTTTTCATGCTCCTCATATTTCTCAGACCTTTTCATGCTCCTCGTATTTTTCACACCTTTTCATTCTCCTCGTATTTCTCAGATCATTTCATGCTCCTCGTAATTCTCAGACCTTTTCTAGCTCCTCATATTTTTCAGGCCTTTTCATGCTCCTCATATTTCTCAGACCTTTTCATGCTCCTCGTATTTTTCACACCTTTTCATTCTCCTTGTATTTCTCAGATCATTTCATGCTCCTCGTAATTCTCAGACCTTTTCTAGCTCCTCATATTTTTCAGGCCTTTTCATGCTCCTCATATTTCTCAGACCTTTTCATGCTCCTCACATTTTTCACTCCTTTTCATGCTCCCGTATTTTTCACACTTTTTCGTTGTCCCCATATATTTCAGACCATTTCGTGCTCTTCATATTTTTCACACCTTTTCAGGCCCTTCATGTTTTTCAGACCTTTTCATGCTCCTCATATATTTCAGACCATTTCATGCTCCTTGTATTTTTTCACACCTTTCCATGCTCCTCGTATTTTTCACACCTTTTCATGCTCCTTGTATTTTTCAGACCTTTTTATGCTCCTCCAGTTTCTCAGACCTTTTCATGCTCCTCACATTTTTCACTCCTTTTCATGCTCCCGTATTTTTCAAACTTTTTCGTTGTCGTCATATATTTCAGACCTTTTCGTGCTCTTCATATTTTTCACACCTTTTCAGGCCCTTCATGTTTTTCAGACCTTTTCATGCTCCTCATATACTTCAGACCATTTCATGCTCCTCGTATTTTTCACACCTTTTCATTTTCCTCGGATTTTTCACACCTTTTCATGCTCTTCATATTTTTCACACCTTTTCAGGCTCTTAATATTTTTCAGAACTTTTCTAGCTTCTCATATTTTTCAGACCTTTTCATGCTCTTCGTATTTTTCAGACCTTTTCATGCTTCTCGTGTTTTTTATACCTTTTCATGCACCGTGTATTTTTCAAACCATTTCATTCTCCTCGTATTTGTCAGACATTTTCATTCTCCTCGTATTTCTCCGACCTTTTCATACTCCTCGTATTTTTCAGACCTTTACATGCTCCTCGTGTTTTTCAGATCTTTTCTTCCTCTTCATATTTTTCAGACCTTTTCATGCTCTTCGTATTTTTCACACCTTTTCATGCTCCTCGTATTTTTCACACCTTTTCATGCTTCTTGTGTTGTTCACACCTTTTCATGCTCCGCGTATTTTCCACAATTTTCCGTGCTCCTCCTATTTTCCACACGTTTTCGGGCTCTTCGTATTTTTCACACCTTTTCCTGATCCATGTATTTTTCACACCTTTTCGTGGTCCTCATATATTTCAGACCTTTTCATGCTCTGCATATATTTCATACCTTTTCATGCTCTTCATTTTTTTCACACCATTTAATGCTCCTCATATTTTTGACAGCTTTTCTTGCTCCTCATATATTTCAGACCGTTTCATGCTCCTCATATTTTTCAGACCATTTCATGCTTTTCATATTTTTCACACCATTTCATGTTCCTCATATTTTTCATGCAGATTCATGCTTCTCTTATTTTTCATACCTTTACATGCTATTCATATTTCGACACCTTTTCATGCTCTTCATATTTTTGACACCTTTTCATGCTCCGCATAATTTTCATACAGTTTCATGCTCCTCGTATTTTTCAGACCTTTTCATGCTCCTCGTATTTTTCAGACCTTTGCATACTCCTCATATTTTTCACACCTTTTCATGCTCTTCATATTTTTCACACTGTTTCATGCTTCTCTTATTTTTCACACCTTTACATGCTATTCATATTTCAACACCTTTTCATGCTCTTAATATTTTTGACACCTTTTGATGCTCCTCATATTTTTGACTCCTTTTCATGCTCTTCATATTTTTCAGACCTTTTCATGCTCCTCGTATTTTTAAGACATTTTCATGCTCCTCGTATTTTTCAGACCTTTTCATGCTCCTTGTATTTTTCAGACCTCTTCATGCTCGTCGTATGTTTCACACCTTTTCATGCTCCTCGTATTTTTCAGACCTTTTCATGCTCCTCCTATTTTTCATACTTTTCAGGCTCTTCATATTTTTCTCACTGTTTTATGCTCCTCATATTTTTGACAGTTTTTCATGCTCCTCCTATTTTTCAGACCTTTTCATGCCTCTCGTATTTTTCAGAGCTTTTCATGCTCCTCTTATTTTGCAGGCCTTTTCATGCTCCTCATATTTTTCAGACCTTTTCAAGCTCCTCTTATTTTTCAGACATTTTCATGCTCCTCCTGTATTTCAGGCCTTTTCATGCTCCTCGTATTTTTCATACCTTCTCATGCTCCTCATATGTTTCACACCTTTTCATGCTCTTCATATTTTTCAGACCTTTTGATGCTCCTCATATTTTTCAGATCATTTCATGCTTCTCATATTTTTCACACCGTTTCATGCTCCTCATATTTTTCGTACAGTTTCATGCTCCTCGTATTTTTCAGACCTTTTACTGCTACTCATATTTTGACACCTTTTCATGCTCTTCATATTTTTGACACCTTTTCATGCTCCTCTTATTTTTCAGACCATTTCATACTCCTTGTATTTTTCAGACCTTTTCATGCTCCTCGTATTTTTCAGACATTTGCATACTCCTCATATTTATCACACCTTTTCTTGCTCTTCATATTTTTCACACCATTTCATGCTCCGCATATTTTTCATACAGAATCATGCTCCTCATATTTCTCACACCTTTACATGCTTCTCATATTTTTGACACTTTTTCATACTCTTCATATTTTTCAGACCTTTTCATGCTCCTTGTATTTTTCAGACATTTTCATGCTCTTCATATTTTTCACACCGTTTCATACTCCTCATATTTTTCATACAGTTTCATGCTCTTCATATTTTCACACCTTTTGATGCTCCTCATATTTTTCACACCTTTTCATGATCTTCTTATTTTTCAAACCTTTTCATGCTCTTGATATTTTTCTCAGGTTTTCATGCTCTTCGTATTTTTCACAGTGTTTCACGCTCCTCATATTTTTGGCAGCTTTTCATGCTCCTCATATTTTTCAGATCGTTTCATGCTCCTCATATTTTTGAGACCGTTTCATGCTCCTCATATTTTTCACACCTTTTAATGCTCCTCATATTTTTCACACCTTTCCATGCTGCTCTTATTTTTCACACCTTTTCATGCTCTTCATTTTTTCACACCATTTAATGCTCCTCATATTTTTGACAGCTTTTCATAATCTTCATATTTTTCAGACCTTTTCATGCTACTTGTATTTTTCAGACATTTTCATGCTCTTCATATTTTTCACACCGTTTCATGCTCCTCATAATTTTCATACAGTTTCATGCTTCTCGTATTTTTCAGACCTTTTCATGCTCCTCGTATTTTTGAGATCTTTTCATGCTTCTCATATTTTTGAGACCTATTCCTGACCCTCGTTTTTTTCAGACCTTTTCATGCTCCTCGTACTTTTCAGACATTTTCATGCTCCTCGTATTTTTGAGAACTTTTCGTGCTCCTCGTATATTTGAGAATTTCTCATGCTCTTCATATTTTTCACAGCGTTTCATGCTCTTCATATTTTTCAGACCATTTCATGCTTTTCATATTTTTCACACCGTTTCATGTTCCTCATATTTTTCACACTTTTTAATGCTCCTCATATTTTTCACACGTTTGCATGCTCTTCATATTTTTCAGATCGTTTCATGCTCCTCATATTTTGGAGACTGTTTCATGCTCCTCATATTTTTGACACCTTTTCATGCTCCTCATATTTTTGTGACCTTTTCATGCTCCTCGTATATTTCAGACATTTTCATGCTCTTCATACCTTTCACACCGTTTCATGCTCCTCATATTTTTCATACAGTTTCATGCTCCTCGAATTTTTCAAAGCTTTTCATGCTCGTCCTATTTTGCAGGCCTTTTCATGCTCCTCCTATTTTTCAGACCTTTTCATGCTCCTCGTATTTTTCACACCTTTTCATGCTCCTCGTATTTTTCACACCTTTTCATGCTCTTCATATTTTTCAGAACTTTTCATGCTCTTTGTGTTTTCCACACCTTTTCATGCTCTGCATATTTTTCATACCTTTTCATGCTCTTCATTTTTTTCACACCACTTAATGCTCCTCATTTTTTTGACAGCTTTTCATGCACCTCATATATTTCAGACCGTTTCATGCTCCTCATATTTTTCAGACCATTTCATGCTTTTCATATTTTTCACACCATTTCATGTTCCTCATATTTTTCATACTGATTCATGCTCCTCTTATTTTTCACACCTTTACATGCTACTCATATTTGAGACCTTTTCATGCTCTTCATATTTTTGACACCTTTTCATGGTCCTCGTTTTTTTGACACCTTTTCATGCTCTTCCTATTTTTCAGACCTTTTCATGCTCCTCGTATATTTGAGACCTTTTCATACTCCTCGTATTTTTCAGACATTTTCATGCTCCTCGTATTTTTCAGACCTTTTCTTGCTCCTCGTATTTTTCAGAACTTTTCATGCTCCTCGTATTTTTCACAACTTTTCATGCTCTTCATTTTTTTCACACCTTTCAATGCTCCTCATATTTTGAAAGCTTTTCATTCTCCTCATATATTTCAGACCATTTCATGCTCCTCATATTTTTCAGAACTTTTCTTGCTCTTCATATTTTTCACACCATTTCATGCTCCGCATATTTTTCATACAGATTCATGCTCCTCTTATTTTTCACAACTTATATGCTACTCATATTTTGACACCTTTTCATGCTCTTCATATTTTTGACACCTTTTCATGCTCCTCGTATTTTTCAGACCTTCTCATGCTCCTCGTATTTCTTAGACCATTTCATACTCCTTGTATTTTTCAGACCTTTGCATACTCCTCATATTTTTCGCCCCTTTTCTTGCTTTTCATATTTTTCACACCATTTCATACTCCGCATATTTTTCATACAGTTTCATGCTCCTCATATTTTTCACACCTCTACATGCTTCTCATATTTTTGACACCTTTTCATACTCTTCATATTTTTCAGACCTTTTCATGCTCCTCGTATTTTTCAAACCTTTTTATGCTCCTCATATTTTTGAGATCTTTTCATGCTCATCGAATTTTTCAGAACTTTTCATGCTCCTCGTATTTTTCAGAGCTTTTCATGCTCCTCGTATTTTTCACAATTTTTCATGCTCTTCGTATTTGTCACACCTTTTCAAGCTCTTCGTTTTTTTCATACCTTTTGATGCTCATCTGGTTTTTCACACCTTTTCATGCTCTTCTTATTTTTCACATTTTTTCATCCTCTTCATATTTTTCACAACATTTCATGCTCCTCTTATTTTTCACAACTTTTCATGCTCCTCGTATTTTTCACAATTTTTCATGCTCTTCATACTTTTCACACTTTTTTAAGCTCTTCGTTTTTTTCATACCTTTTGATGCTCATCTGGTTTTTCACACCTTTTCATGTTCTTCATATTTTTCAGACTTTTTCACGCTCTTCACATTCCTCACACCTTTTCATGCCCTTCGTGTTTTTCACATATTTCATGCTCTTGATATTTTTCACACCTTTTCATGCTCTTCATATTTTTCAGACTTTTTCATGCTCTTGATATTTTTCACACCATTGCATGCCCTTCGTGTTTTTCACACATTTCATGCTCTTCATATTTTTTTACATCTTTCATGCACTTGATATTTTTCACACCTTTTCATGCTCTTCATATTTTTTATACAAATTCATGCTCCTCTTATTTTTCAACCTTTACATGCTACTCATATTTTTGACACCTTTTCATGCTCTTCATATTTTTGACACGTTTTCATGCTCACCATATTTTTGACACTTTTTCATGCTCTACATATATTTCACACCTTTTCATGCTCCTCATATTTTTCAGAGCTCTTCATGCTCCTCCTATTTTTCAGACCTTTAAATGCTCCTCTTAATTTTGAGATCTTTTCATGCTCCTCATTTTTTCACAACATTTCAAGCTCCTCGTATTTTTCACAGAGTTTCATGCTCCTCATATTTTTCATACCCTTTCATGCTCTTCATATTTTTCACACATTTTCATGCTCCTCGTATTTTACACACCTTTTCATGCTCCTCGTATATTTCACAGCTTTTCATGCTCCTCGTATTTTTAAGAGGTTTTCATACTCCTCATAATTTTCACACCTTTTCATGCTCTTCATATTTTTCAGACCTTTTCATGCTTTTTATATTTTTCACAGCTTTTCATGCTCTTCATGTTTTTCACACCTTTTCATGCTCCTAGTATTTTTCACACCTTTTCATGCTCCACATATTTTTCAGACCTTTTCATGCTCTTCGCATTTTTAAGACGTTTTCATACTCCTCATAATTTTCACTCCTTTTCATGCTCTTCATATTTTTCACACTGTTTCACGCTCGTCATATTTTTCATACAGATTCATGCTCCTCATATTTTTCACACCTTTAGATGCTCCTCATATTTTTGACACCTTTTCATGCTCTTCATATTTTTTACACCTTTTCATGCTCCTCATATTTTTCACACCTTTTCAAGCTCTTCATATTTTTCACACCGTTTCATGCTCCTCATATTTTTTATACAAATTCATGCTCCTCTTATTTTTCAAACTTTACATGCTACTCATATTTTTGACACGTTTTCATGCTCTACATATTTTTCAGAGCTTCTCATGCTCGTCGTATTTTTCAGACATCTTCATGCTCCTCGTATTTTTCAGACCTCTTCATGCTCCTCGTATTTTCACATCTTTACATGCTCTTCGTGTTTTTCACACCTTTTCAGGCTCGTCGTATTTTTCACAGCTTTTCATGCTCTTCATATTTTTGACACTTTTTCATGGTTTTCATAATTTTCAGACCTTTTCATGCTCTTGATATTTTTCACAGCTTTCCATGCTCTTTGTGTTTTCACTCCATTTCATGATCTCGTGTTTTTCAGAGTGTTTCATACTCCTCATATTTTTCACACCTTTTCATGCTCTTCATATTTTTCACACCATTTCATCCTCCTCTCATTTTTCATACAGTTACATGCTCCTCATATTTTTCACACCTTTACATGCTTCTCATATTTTCGACAGCTTTTAATGCTCCTCATATTTTTGACACCTTATCATGCTTTTCATATATTTCAGACCTTTTCTTGCTCTTGATATTTTTCACAACTTTACATGCTCTTCGTATTTGTCACACCTTTTCAAGATCTTCGTATTTTTCACATCTTTTCATGCTCTTCATATTTTTGAGACGGTTTCATGCTCTTCATATTTTACACACCTTTTCATTCTCCTCATATTTTTGACATCTTTTCATGCTCCACATATTTTTCAGACCTTTTCATGCTCCTCGCATTTTTAAGATGTTTTAACACTCCTCATAATTTTCACTCCTTTTCATGCTCTTCATATTTTTCACACCGTTTCACGCTTCTCATATTTTTCATACAGATTCATGCTCCTCATATTTTTCACACCTTTACATGCTCCTCATATTTTTGAGACCTTTATGCTCTTAATATTTTTGACACCTTTTGATGCTCCTCATATTTTTGACACCTTTTCATGCTCTTCATATTTTTCACACCGTTTCATGCTCCTCATATTTTTTTATACAAATTCATGCTCCTCTTATTTTTCAGCCTTTACATGCTACTCATATTTTTGACACCTTTTCATGCTCTTCGTATTTTTGACACCTTTTCATGCTCCTCATATTTTTGACACTTTTTCTTGCTCTACATATTTTTCAGACCTTTTCATGCTCGTTGTATTTTTCAGACGTCTTCGTGCTCCTCGTATTTTTCAGACCTTTTCATGCTCCTCTTATTTTTCACAACTTTTCATGCTCCTCGTATTTTTCACAATTTTTCATGCTCTTCATACTTTTCACACTTTTTTAAGCTCTTCGTTTTTTTCATACCTTTTGATGCTCATCTGGTTTTTCACACCTTTTCATGTTCTTCATATTTTTCAGACTTTTTCACGCTCTTCACATTCCTCACACCTTTTCATGCCCTTCGTGTTTTTCACATATTTCATGCTCTTGATATTTTTCACACCTTTTCATGCTCTTCATATTTTTCAGACTTTTTCATGCTCTTGATATTTTTCACACCATTGCATGCCCTTCGTGTTTTTCACACATTTCATGCTCTTCATATTTTTTTACATCTTTCATGCACTTGATATTTTTCACACCTTTTCATGCTCTTCATATTTTTTATACAAATTCATGCTCCTCTTATTTTTCAACCTTTACATGCTACTCATATTTTTGACACCTTTTCATGCTCTTCATATTTTTGACACGTTTTCATGCTCACCATATTTTTGACACTTTTTCATGCTCTACATATATTTCACACCTTTTCATGCTCCTCATATTTTTCAGAGCTCTTCATGCTCCTCCTATTTTTCAGACCTTTAAATGCTCCTCTTAATTTTGAGATCTTTTCATGCTCCTCATTTTTTCACAACATTTCAAGCTCCTCGTATTTTTCACAGAGTTTCATGCTCCTCATATTTTTCATACCCTTTCATGCTCTTCATATTTTTCACACATTTTCATGCTCCTCGTATTTTACACACCTTTTCATGCTCCTCGTATATTTCACAGCTTTTCATGCTCCTCGTATTTTTAAGAGGTTTTCATACTCCTCATAATTTTCACACCTTTTCATGCTCTTCATATTTTTCAGACCTTTTCATGCTTTTTATATTTTTCACAGCTTTTCATGCTCTTCATGTTTTTCACACCTTTTCATGCTCCTAGTATTTTTCACACCTTTTCATGCTCCACATATTTTTCAGACCTTTTCATGCTCTTCGCATTTTTAAGACGTTTTCATACTCCTCATAATTTTCACTCCTTTTCATGCTCTTCATATTTTTCACACTGTTTCACGCTCGTCATATTTTTCATACAGATTCATGCTCCTCATATTTTTCACACCTTTAGATGCTCCTCATATTTTTGACACCTTTTCATGCTCTTCATATTTTTTACACCTTTTCATGCTCCTCATATTTTTCACACCTTTTCAAGCTCTTCATATTTTTCACACCGTTTCATGCTCCTCATATTTTTTATACAAATTCATGCTCCTCTTATTTTTCAAACTTTACATGCTACTCATATTTTTGACACGTTTTCATGCTCTACATATTTTTCAGAGCTTCTCATGCTCGTCGTATTTTTCAGACATCTTCATGCTCCTCGTATTTTTCAGACCTCTTCATGCTCCTCGTATTTTCACATCTTTACATGCTCTTCGTGTTTTTCACACCTTTTCAGGCTCGTCGTATTTTTCACAGCTTTTCATGCTCTTCATATTTTTGACACTTTTTCATGGTTTTCATAATTTTCAGACCTTTTCATGCTCTTGATATTTTTCACAGCTTTCCATGCTCTTTGTGTTTTCACTCCATTTCATGATCTCGTGTTTTTCAGAGTGTTTCATACTCCTCATATTTTTCACACCTTTTCATGCTCTTCATATTTTTCACACCATTTCATCCTCCTCTCATTTTTCATACAGTTACATGCTCCTCATATTTTTCACACCTTTACATGCTTCTCATATTTTCGACAGCTTTTAATGCTCCTCATATTTTTGACACCTTATCATGCTTTTCATATATTTCAGACCTTTTCTTGCTCTTGATATTTTTCACAACTTTACATGCTCTTCGTATTTGTCACACCTTTTCAAGATCTTCGTATTTTTCACATCTTTTCATGCTCTTCATATTTTTGAGACGGTTTCATGCTCTTCATATTTTACACACCTTTTCATTCTCCTCATATTTTTGACATCTTTTCATGCTCCACATATTTTTCAGACCTTTTCATGCTCCTCGCATTTTTAAGATGTTTTAACACTCCTCATAATTTTCACTCCTTTTCATGCTCTTCATATTTTTCACACCGTTTCACGCTTCTCATATTTTTCATACAGATTCATGCTCCTCATATTTTTCACACCTTTACATGCTCCTCATATTTTTGAGACCTTTATGCTCTTAATATTTTTGACACCTTTTGATGCTCCTCATATTTTTGACACCTTTTCATGCTCCTCGTATTTTTCACACCGTTTCATGCTCCTCATATTTTTTTATACAAATTCATGCTCCTCTTATTTTTCAGCCTTTACATGCTACTCATATTTTTGACACCTTTTCATGCTCTTCGTATTTTTGACACCTTTTCATGCTCCTCATATTTTTGACACTTTTTCTTGCTCTACATATTTTTCAGACCTTTTCATGCTCGTTGTATTTTTCAGACGTCTTCGTGCTCCTCGTATTTTTCAGACCTTTTCATGCTCCTCTTATTTTTCACAACTTTTCATGCTCCTCGTATTTTTCACAATTTTTCATGCTCTTCATACTTTTCACACTTTTTTAAGCTCTTCGTTTTTTTCATACCTTTTGATGCTCATCTGGTTTTTCACACCTTTTCATGTTCTTCATATTTTTCAGACTTTTTCACGCTCTTCACATTCCTCACACCTTTTCATGCCCTTCGTGTTTTTCACATATTTCATGCTCTTGATATTTTTCACACCTTTTCATGCTCTTCATATTTTTCAGACTTTTTCATGCTCTTGATATTTTTCACACCATTGCATGCCCTTCGTGTTTTTCACACATTTCATGCTCTTCATATTTTTTTACATCTTTCATGCACTTGATATTTTTCACACCTTTTCATGCTCTTCATATTTTTTATACAAATTCATGCTCCTCTTATTTTTCAACCTTTACATGCTACTCATATTTTTGACACCTTTTCATGCTCTTCATATTTTTGACACGTTTTCATGCTCACCATATTTTTGACACTTTTTCATGCTCTACATATATTTCACACCTTTTCATGCTCCTCATATTTTTCAGAGCTCTTCATGCTCCTCCTATTTTTCAGACCTTTAAATGCTCCTCTTAATTTTGAGATCTTTTCATGCTCCTCATTTTTTCACAACATTTCAAGCTCCTCGTATTTTTCACAGAGTTTCATGCTCCTCATATTTTTCATACCCTTTCATGCTCTTCATATTTTTCACACATTTTCATGCTCCTCGTATTTTACACACCTTTTCATGCTCCTCGTATATTTCACAGCTTTTCATGCTCCTCGTATTTTTAAGAGGTTTTCATACTCCTCATAATTTTCACACCTTTTCATGCTCTTCATATTTTTCAGACCTTTTCATGCTTTTTATATTTTTCACAGCTTTTCATGCTCTTCATGTTTTTCACACCTTTTCATGCTCCTAGTATTTTTCACACCTTTTCATGCTCCACATATTTTTCAGACCTTTTCATGCTCTTCGCATTTTTAAGACGTTTTCATACTCCTCATAATTTTCACTCCTTTTCATGCTCTTCATATTTTTCACACTGTTTCACGCTCGTCATATTTTTCATACAGATTCATGCTCCTCATATTTTTCACACCTTTAGATGCTCCTCATATTTTTGACACCTTTTCATGCTCTTCATATTTTTTACACCTTTTCATGCTCCTCATATTTTTCACACCTTTTCAAGCTCTTCATATTTTTCACACCGTTTCATGCTCCTCATATTTTTTATACAAATTCATGCTCCTCTTATTTTTCAAACTTTACATGCTACTCATATTTTTGACACGTTTTCATGCTCTACATATTTTTCAGAGCTTCTCATGCTCGTCGTATTTTTCAGACATCTTCATGCTCCTCGTATTTTTCAGACCTCTTCATGCTCCTCGTATTTTCACATCTTTACATGCTCTTCGTGTTTTTCACACCTTTTCAGGCTCGTCGTATTTTTCACAGCTTTTCATGCTCTTCATATTTTTGACACTTTTTCATGGTTTTCATAATTTTCAGACCTTTTCATGCTCTTGATATTTTTCACAGCTTTCCATGCTCTTTGTGTTTTCACTCCATTTCATGATCTCGTGTTTTTCAGAGTGTTTCATACTCCTCATATTTTTCACACCTTTTCATGCTCTTCATATTTTTCACACCATTTCATCCTCCTCTCATTTTTCATACAGTTACATGCTCCTCATATTTTTCACACCTTTACATGCTTCTCATATTTTCGACAGCTTTTAATGCTCCTCATATTTTTGACACCTTATCATGCTTTTCATATATTTCAGACCTTTTCTTGCTCTTGATATTTTTCACAACTTTACATGCTCTTCGTATTTGTCACACCTTTTCAAGATCTTCGTATTTTTCACATCTTTTCATGCTCTTCATATTTTTGAGACGGTTTCATGCTCTTCATATTTTACACACCTTTTCATTCTCCTCATATTTTTGACATCTTTTCATGCTCCACATATTTTTCAGACCTTTTCATGCTCCTCGCATTTTTAAGATGTTTTAACACTCCTCATAATTTTCACTCCTTTTCATGCTCTTCATATTTTTCACACCGTTTCACGCTTCTCATATTTTTCATACAGATTCATGCTCCTCATATTTTTCACACCTTTACATGCTCCTCATATTTTTGAGACCTTTATGCTCTTAATATTTTTGACACCTTTTGATGCTCCTCATATTTTTGACACCTTTTCAAGCTCTTCATATTTTTCACACCGTTTCATGCTCCTCATATTTTTTTATACAAATTCATGCTCCTCTTATTTTTCAGCCTTTACATGCTACTCATATTTTTGACACCTTTTCATGCTCTTCATATTTTTGACACCTTTTCATGCTCCTCATATTTTTGACACTTTTTCTTGCTCTACATATTTTTCAGACCTTTTCATGCTCGTTGTATTTTTCAGACGTCTTCGTGCTCCTCGTATTTTTCAGACCTTTTCATGCTCCTCGTATTTTTCACAAGTTTACCTGCTCTTCGTATTTGTCACACCTTTTCAAGCTCTTCGTATTTTTCACACCTTTTCATGCTCTTCGTGTTTTTCACACCTTTTCAGGCTCGTCGTATTTTTCAAACCTTTTCATGCTCTTCATATTTTTGACACCTTATCATGCTTTTCATATTTTTCAGACCTTTTCTTGCTCTTGATATTTTTCACAGCTTTCCATGCTCTTCGTGTTGTTCACTCCATTTCATGATCTCGTGTTTTTCAGAGTGTTTCATGCTCCTCGTATTTTTCACACCTCTTCATGCTCCTCATATTTTTCACTCCGTTTCATGTTCCTTGTATTTTTCACACCTTTTCATGCTCTCCATATTTTTCACACTTTTTCAGGCTCTTCATATTTTTCAGACGTTTTCTAGCTCGTCATGTTTTTCAGACACTTTCATGCTCCTCGTATTTCTCAGACCTTTTCATGCTCTTCATATTTTTCAGACCTTTTCATGCTCCTTGTATTTTTCACACCTTTTCATGCTCCTCCGATTTTCACACCTTTTCATGCTCTTCATATTTTTCAGACCTTTTCATGCTCTTCATATTTTTCAGACCTTTTCATGCTCTTCGTATTCTTCACACCTTTTCATGCTCCTCGTATTTTTCACACCTTTTCATTCTCCTCATATTTCTCAGATCATTTCATGCTCCTCGTAATTCTCAGACCTTTTCTAGCTCCTCATATTTTTCAGGCCTTTTCATGCTCCTCATATTTCTCAGACCTTTTCATGCTCCTCGTATTTTTCACACCTTTTCATTCTCCTCGTATTTCTCAGATCATTTCATGCTCCTCGTAATTCTCAGACCTTTTCTAGCTCCTCATATTTTTCAGGCCTTTTCATGCTCCTCATATTTCTCAGACCTTTTCATGCTCCTCGTATTTTTCACACCTTTTCATTCTCCTTGTATTTCTCAGATCATTTCATGCTCCTCGTAATTCTCAGACCTTTTCTAGCTCCTCATATTTTTCAGGCCTTTTCATGCTCCTCATATTTCTCAGACCTTTTCATGCTCCTCACATTTTTCACTCCTTTTCATGCTCCCGTATTTTTCACACTTTTTCGTTGTCCCCATATATTTCAGACCATTTCGTGCTCTTCATATTTTTCACACCTTTTCAGGCCCTTCATGTTTTTCAGACCTTTTCATGCTCCTCATATATTTCAGACCATTTCATGCTCCTTGTATTTTTTCACACCTTTCCATGCTCCTCGTATTTTTCACACCTTTTCATGCTCCTTGTATTTTTCAGACCTTTTTATGCTCCTCCAGTTTCTCAGACCTTTTCATGCTCCTCACATTTTTCACTCCTTTTCATGCTCCCGTATTTTTCAAACTTTTTCGTTGTCGTCATATATTTCAGACCTTTTCGTGCTCTTCATATTTTTCACACCTTTTCAGGCCCTTCATGTTTTTCAGACCTTTTCATGCTCCTCATATACTTCAGACCATTTCATGCTCCTCGTATTTTTCACACCTTTTCATTTTCCTCGGATTTTTCACACCTTTTCATGCTCTTCATATTTTTCACACCTTTTCAGGCTCTTAATATTTTTCAGAACTTTTCTAGCTTCTCATATTTTTCAGACCTTTTCATGCTCTTCGTATTTTTCAGACCTTTTCATGCTTCTCGTGTTTTTTATACCTTTTCATGCACCGCGTATTTTTCAAACCATTTCATTCTCCTCGTATTTGTCAGACATTTTCATTCTCCTCGTATTTCTCCGACCTTTTCATACTCCTCGTATTTTTCAGACCTTTACATGCTCCTCGTGTTTTTCAGATCTTTTCTTCCTCTTCATATTTTTCAGACCTTTTCATGCTCTTCGTATTTTTCACACCTTTTCATGCTCCTCGTATTTTTCACACCTTTTCATGCTTCTTGTGTTGTTCACACCTTTTCATGCTCCGCGTATTTTCCACAATTTTCCGTGCTCCTCCTATTTTCCACACGTTTTCGGGCTCTTCGTATTTTTCACACCTTTTCCTGATCCATGTATTTTTCACACCTTTTCGTGGTCCTCATATATTTCAGACCTTTTCATGCTCTGCATATATTTCATACCTTTTCATGCTCTTCATTTTTTTCACACCATTTAATGCTCCTCATATTTTTGACAGCTTTTCTTGCTCCTCATATATTTCAGACCGTTTCATGCTCCTCATATTTTTCAGACCATTTCATGCTTTTCATATTTTTCACACCATTTCATGTTCCTCATATTTTTCATGCAGATTCATGCTTCTCTTATTTTTCATACCTTTACATGCTATTCATATTTCGACACCTTTTCATGCTCTTCATATTTTTGACACCTTTTCATGCTCCGCATAATTTTCATACAGTTTCATGCTCCTCGTATTTTTCAGACCTTTTCATGCTCCTCGTATTTTTCAGACCTTTGCATACTCCTCATATTTTTCACACCTTTTCATGCTCTTCATATTTTTCACACTGTTTCATGCTTCTCTTATTTTTCACACCTTTACATGCTATTCATATTTCAACACCTTTTCATGCTCTTAATATTTTTGACACCTTTTGATGCTCCTCATATTTTTGACTCCTTTTCATGCTCTTCATATTTTTCAGACCTTTTCATGCTCCTCGTATTTTTAAGACATTTTCATGCTCCTCGTATTTTTCAGACCTTTTCATGCTCCTTGTATTTTTCAGACCTCTTCATGCTCGTCGTATGTTTCACACCTTTTCATGCTCCTCGTATTTTTCAGACCTTTTCATGCTCCTCCTATTTTTCATACTTTTCAGGCTCTTCATATTTTTCTCACTGTTTTATGCTCCTCATATTTTTGACAGTTTTTCATGCTCCTCCTATTTTTCAGACCTTTTCATGCCTCTCGTATTTTTCAGAGCTTTTCATGCTCCTCTTATTTTGCAGGCCTTTTCATGCTCCTCATATTTTTCAGACCTTTTCAAGCTCCTCTTATTTTTCAGACATTTTCATGCTCCTCCTGTATTTCAGGCCTTTTCATGCTCCTCGTATTTTTCATACCTTCTCATGCTCCTCATATGTTTCACACCTTTTCATGCTCTTCATATTTTTCAGACCTTTTGATGCTCCTCATATTTTTCAGATCATTTCATGCTTCTCATATTTTTCACACCGTTTCTTGCTCCTCATATTTTTCGTACAGTTTCATGCTCCTCGTATTTTTCAGACCTTTTACTGCTACTCATATTTTGACACCTTTTCATGCTCTTCATATTTTTGACACCTTTTCATGCTCCTCTTATTTTTCAGACCATTTCATACTCCTTGTATTTTTCAGACCTTTTCATGCTCCTCGTATTTTTCAGACATTTGCATACTCCTCATATTTATCACACCTTTTCTTGCTCTTCATATTTTTCACACCATTTCATGCTCCGCATATTTTTCATACAGAATCATGCTCCTCATATTTCTCACACCTTTACATGCTTCTCATATTTTTGACACTTTTTCATACTCTTCATATTTTGCAGACCTTTTCATGCTCCTTGTATTTTTCAGACATTTTCATGCTCTTCATATTTTTCACACCGTTTCATACTCCTCATATTTTTCATACAGTTTCATGCTCTTCATATTTTCACACCTTTTGATGCTCCTCATATTTTTCACACCTTTTCATGATCTTCTTATTTTTCAAACCTTTTCATGCTCTTGATATTTTTCTCAGGTTTTCATGCTCTTCGTATTTTTCACAGTGTTTCACGCTCCTCATATTTTTGGCAGCTTTTCATGCTCCTCATATTTTTCAGATCGTTTCATGCTCCTCATATTTTTGAGACCGTTTCATGCTCCTCATATTTTTCACACCTTTTAATGCTCCTCATATTTTTCACACCTTTCCATGCTGCTCTTATTTTTCACACCTTTTCATGCTCTTCATTTTTTCACACCATTTAATGCTCCTCATATTTTTGACAGCTTTTCATAATCTTCATATTTTTCAGACCTTTTCATGCTACTTGTATTTTTCAGACATTTTCATGCTCTTCATATTTTTCACACCGTTTCATGCTCCTCATAATTTTCATACAGTTTCATGCTTCTCGTATTTTTCAGACCTTTTCATGCTCCTCGTATTTTTGAGATCTTTTCATGCTTCTCATATTTTTGAGACCTATTCCTGACCCTCGTTTTTTTCAGACCTTTTCATGCTCCTCGTACTTTTCAGACATTTTCATGCTCCTCGTATTTTTGAGAACTTTTCATGCTCCTCGTATATTTGAGAATTTCTCATGCTCTTCATATTTTTCACAGCGTTTCATGCTCTTCATATTTTTCAGACCATTTCATGCTTTTCATATTTTTCACACCGTTTCATGTTCCTCATATTTTTCACACTTTTTAATGCTCCTCATATTTTTCACACGTTTGCATGCTCTTCATATTTTTCAGATCGTTTCATGCTCCTCATATTTTGGAGACTGTTTCATGCTCCTCATATTTTTGACACCTTTTCATGCTCCTCATATTTTTGTGACCTTTTCATGCTCCTCGTATATTTCAGACATTTTCATGCTCTTCATACCTTTCACACCGTTTCATGCTCCTCATATTTTTCATACAGTTTCATGCTCCTCGAATTTTTCAAAGCTTTTCATGCTCGTCCTATTTTGCAGGCCTTTTCATGCTCCTCCTATTTTTCAGACCTTTTCATGCTCCTCGTATTTTTCACACCTTTTCATGCTCCTCGTATTTTTCACACCTTTTCATGCTCTTCATATTTTTCAGAACTTTTCATGCTCTTTGTGTTTTCCACACCTTTTCATGCTCTGCATATTTTTCATACCTTTTCATGCTCTTCATTTTTTTCACACCACTTAATGCTCCTCATTTTTTTGACAGCTTTTCATGCACCTCATATATTTCAGACCGTTTCATGCTCCTCATATTTTTCAGACCATTTCATGCTTTTCATATTTTTCACACCATTTCATGTTCCTCATATTTTTCATACAGATTCATGCTTCTCTTATTTTTCACACCTTTACATGCTACTCATATTTTGACACCTTTTCATGCTCTTCATATTTATGACACCTTTTCATGCTCCTCGTATTTTTCAGACCTTCTCATGCTCCTCATATTTTTCAGATCTTTTAATGCTCTCATATTTTTCAGACCTTTTCATGCTCTTCGTATTTTTTAGGCCATTTCATACTCCTTGTATTTTTCAAACCTTTTCATAATCCTCGTATTTTTCAGACCTTTGCATACTCCTCATATTTTTCACACCTTTTCATGCTCTTCATATTTTTCATGCCTTTACATGCTCCTCATATTTTTCACACCTTTACATGCTCCTCATATTTTTGAGACCTTTTCGTGCTCTTAATATTTTTGACACCTTTTGATGCTCCTCATATTTTTGACTCCTTTTCATGCTCTTCATATTTTTCACACCTTTTCAGGCTCTTCATATTTTTCTCACTGTTTCATGCTCCTCATATTTTTGACAGTTTTTCATGCTCCTCATATTTTTCAGACCATTTCATGCTTTTCATATTTTTCACAACTTTTCATGTTCCTCATATTTTTCATACAGATTCATGCTCCTCTTATTTTTCACACCTTTTCCTGCTACTCATATTTTGACACCTTTTCATGCTCTTCATATTTTTGACACCTTTTCAGCTCCTCGTATTTTTCACACCTTTTCATGCTCTTCATATTTTTCACACCGTTTCATCCTCCTCTACTTTTTCATTCAGTTTCATGCTCCTCATATTTTTCACACCTTTACATGCTTCTCATATTTTCGACAGCTTTTAATGCTCTTCATATTTTGACACCTTTTCATGCTCCCCATATTTTTGACACTTTTTCATGCTCTACATATTTTTCAGACCTTTTCATGCTCGTCGTATTTTTCAGACGTCTTCAGGTTCCTCGTATTTTTCAGAACTTTTCATGCTCCTCGTATTTTTCACAACGTTACATGCTCTTCGTATTTGTCACACATTTTCATGCTCTTCGTATTTTTCACACCTTTTCATGCTCTTCGTGTTTTTCACACCTTTTCAGGCTCTTCGTATTTTTCACACCTTTTCATGCTCTTCATATTTTTGGCACGTTTTCATGCTTTTCATATTTTTCAGACCTTTTCATGCTCTTGATATTTTTCACAGCTTTCCATGCTCTTCGTGTTGTTCACTCCATTTCATGATCTCGTGTTTTTCAAAATGTTTCATGCTCCTCATATTTTTCACACCTTTTGATGCTCTTCATATTTTTCACACCGTTTCATCCTCCTCTAATTTTTCATAGAGTTTCATGCTCCTCATATTTTTCACACCTTTACATGCTTCTCATATTTTCGACACCTTTTAATGCTCCTCATATTTTTGACACCTTAACATGCTCTTCATATTTTTCAGACCTTTTCATGCTTTTGATAATTTTCACACCTTTTCCTGCTCTTCGTATTTTTCACACTTTTTCATGCTCCTTATATTTTTCAGACCTTTTCATGCTCCTCGAATATTTCACACCTTTTCATGCTCCTCGTATTTTTCAGACCTTTAAATGCTCCTCTTAATTTTCAGATCTTTTCATGCTCGTTATTTTTTCACACCATTTCATGGTCCTCGTATTTTTCACACCATTTCATGCTCCTCATATTTTTCATACCCTTTCATGCTCTTCATTTTTTTCACACATTTTCATGCTCCTCGTATATTTCACACCTTTTCATGCTCCTCGTATTTTTCACAACATTACATGCTCTTCATATTTTTCAGACCTTTTCATGATCCTCATATTTTTCATACAGATTCATGCTCCTCATTTGTTTCACACCTTTACATGCTCCTCATATTTTTGACACATTTTCATGCTCTTCATGTATTTCACACCTTTTCATGCTCCACATATTTTTGACACCTTTTCATGCTCTTCATATTTTTCACACCTTTTGATGCTCCTCATACTTTTGACAGCTTTTCATGCTCTTCTTATTTTTCAGACCTTTTCATGCTCCTCGTATTTTTCACAATTTTTCATGCTCTTTGTGTTTTTCACACCTTTTCAGGCTCTTCGTATTTTTCACACCTTTTCATGATCTTCGTATTTTTCACACCTTTTCATGCTCTTCTTATTTTTCAGACCTTTTCATGTTCTTGATATTTGTCTCAGCTTTTCAGGCTCTTCGTTTATTTCACACCGTTTCATGCTCCTCATATTTTTGGCAGCTTTTCATGCTCCTCATATTTTTCAGACCGTTTCATGCTCCTCATATATTTGAGACCGTTTCATGCTCCTGATATTTTTCACACCTTTTCATGCTCATCATATTTTTCAGACCTTTTCATGCTCCTCGTATATTTCAGACCTTTTCATGCTCCTCGTATTTTTCAGACCTTTTCATGCTCCTTGTATTTTTTCAGACCTCTTCATGCTCGTCGTATGTTTCACACCTTTTCATGCTCCTCGTATTTTTCAGACCTTTTCATGCTCCTCATATTTTTCACAACTTTTCAGGCTCCTCATATTTTTCTCACTGTTTCCTGCTCCTCATATTTTTGACAGTTTTTCATGCTCCTCATATTTTTCAGACCGTTTCATGCTCCTCATATTTTTCAGACCGTTTCATGCTCCTCATATTTTTCACACCTTTTCATGCTGTTTGTATTTTTCACACCGTTTCATGCTCCTCATATTTTTCATACTGATTCATGCTCCTGTTATTTTTCACACCTTTACATTCTATTCATATTTTTGACCCCTTTTCATGCTCTTCATATTTTTGACACCTTTTCAAGCTCCTCATATTTGTGACACCTTTCCGTGCCCTTCATATTTTTCAGACCTTTTCATGCTCCTCGTATTTTTAAGACCATTTCTTGCACCTCGTATTTTTCAGACCTTTTCATGCTCCTTGTATTTTTCAGACCTCTTCATGCTCGTCGTATGTTTCACACCTTTTCATGCTCCTCGTATTTTTCAGACCTTTTCATGCTCCTCGTATTTTTCAGACCTTTTCATGCTCCTCCTATTTTTCAGACCTTTCCATGCTCCTCGTATATTTCAGACCTTTTCATGCTCCTCCTATTTTTCAGACCTTTCCATGCTCCTCGTATTTTTCAGACCTTTTCATGCTCCTCCTATTTTGCAGGCCTTTTCATGCTCCTTCTATTTTTCAGAGCTTTTCATGCTTCTCCTATATTTGAGACCTTTTCATGCTCCTCCTATTTTGCAGGCCTTTTCATGCTCCTCGTATTTTTCAGAGCTTTTCATGCTTCTCCTATATTTGAGACCTTTTCATGCTCCTTCTATTTTTCAGACATTTTCAAGCTCCTCCTACTTTTCAGGCCTTTTCATGCTCCTCCTGTTTTTCAGGCCTTTTCATGCTCCTCATATTTTTCACACCTTCTCATGCTCCTCATATTTTTCACACCTTTTCATGCTCTTCATATTTTTCATACCGTTTCATGCTCCTCATATTTTTCATACAGTTTCATGCTCCTCATATTTTTCACACCTTTACATGCTCCTCATATTTTTGAGACCTTTATGCTCTTAATATTTTTGACACCTTTTGATGCTCCTCATATTTTTGACACCTTTTCATGTTCTTCTTATTTTTCAGACCTTTTCATGCTTCTCATATTTTTAAGACCATTTCATGCTCCTCGTATTTTTCAGACCTTTTCATGCTCCTTGTATTTTTCAGACCTCTTCATGCTCGTCGTATGTTTCACACCTTTTCATGCTCCTCGTATTTTTCAGACCTTTTCATGCTCCTCGTATTTTTCACAACTTTTCAGGCTCCTCATATTTTTCTCACTGTTTCCTGCTCCTCATATTTTTGACAGTTTTTCATGCTCCTCATATTTTTCAGACCGTTTCATGCTCCTCATATTTTTCAGACCGTTTCATGCTCCTCATATTTTTCACACCTTTTCATGCTGTTTGTATTTTTCACACCGTTTCATGCTCCTCATATTTTTCATACTGATTCATGCTCCTGTTATTTTTCACACCTTTACATTCTATTCATATTTTTGACCCCTTTTCATGCTCTTCATATTTTTGACACCTTTTCAAGCTCCTCATACTTGTTATACCTTTCCGTGCCCTTCATATTTTTCAGACCTTTTCATGCTCCTCGTAGTTCAGACCTATTCATGCTCCTCGTATTTTTCAGAGTTTTCATGCTCCTCGAATTTTTCACAATTTTTCATGCTCTTCGTATTTGTCACACCTTTTCAAGCTCTTCGTTTTTTTCACACCTTTTGATGCTCTTCTGGTTTTTCACACCTTATCAGGCTCTTCATATTTTTCACACCATTTCACGCCCTTCGTACTGTTCACACCTTTTCATGCTCTTCATATTTTTCAGACCTTTCATGCTCTTGATATTTTTCTCAGCTTCTCCTGCTCTTCTTGTTTCTCACAGCGTTTCATGCTCTCGTATTTTTCAAAACTTTTCATGCTCCTCATATTTTTCACACCTTTTCATGCTCTTCATATTTTTCACACCGTTTCATGCTCCTCATATTTTTCATACAGTTTCATGCTCCTCATATTTTTCACACCTTTACATGCTCCTCGTATTTTTGAGACCTTTTCATGTCAATATTTTTGACACCTTTTGATGCTCCTCATATTTTTGACACCTTTTCATGCTCTTCATATTTTTCAGAACTTTTCATGCTCCTCGTATTTTTAAGACCATTTCATGCTCCTCGTATTTTTCAGACCTTTTCATGCTCATCTTATTTTTCACACCTTTGCATTCTATTCATATTTTTGACCCCTTTTCATGCTCTTCATATTTTTGACACCTTTTCAAGCTACTTATATTTTTGACACCTTTTCATGCTCCTCCTATTTTTCAGACCTTTTCATGTTTCTCGTATTTTTCACACTTTTTCATGCTCCTCGTATATTTCACACCTTTTCATGCTCCTCGTATTTTTCACAACTTTTCATGCTCTTCATATTTTTCACAACTTTTTGTGCTCCTCCTAATTTTCACACCTTTTCATGCTCCTCCTATTTATCAGATGTTTCCATGCTCCTCGTATTTTTCAGACCTTTTCATGCTCCTCCTATTTTTCAGACCTTTTCATGCTCCTCGAATTTTTCAGACATTTTCATGCTCCTACTGTTTTTCAGACCGTTTCATGCTCCTCATATATTTGAGACAGTTTCATGCTCCTCATATTTTTCACACGTTTTAATGCTCCTCATATTTTTCACACCTTTTCATGCTCTTCATATTTTTCAGACCTTTTCATGCTCCTTGTATTTTTCAGACCTTTTCATGCTCCTCGTATTTTTTAGACCTTTTCATGCTCCTCCTATTTTTCAGAGCTTTCCATGCTCCTCGTATTTTTCAGACCTTTTCATGCTCCTCCTATTTTGCAGGCCTTTTCATGCTCCTCGTAATTTTCAGAGCTTTTCATGTTCCTCCTATTTTGCAGGCCGTTTCATGCTCCTCCTATTTTTCAGACATTTTCATGCTCCTCGTATTTTTCAGACCATTTCATGCTCCTCATATATTTGAGACCGTTTCATGCTCTTCATATTTTTCACACCTTTTAATGCTCCTCATATTTTTCACACCTTTTCATGCTCTTCATATTTTTCACACCTTTACATGCTCCTCGTATTTTTCAGAACTTTTCATGCTCCTCGTATGTTTGAAACCTTTTCATGCTCTTCATATTTTTCACACCTTTTCATGCTCATCATATTTTTCAAACCTTTACATGCCCTTGTATTTTTCACACCTTTTGTTGCTCCTCATGTATTTCACACCTTTTCATGCTCTTCATATTTTTCAGACCTTTTCATGCTCCTAGTATATTTCAGACCTTTTCATGCTCCTCGTATTTTTCAGACCTTTCCATGCTCCTCGTATTTTTCAGACCTTTTCATGCTCCTCCTATTTTTCAGACCTTTCCATGCCCCTCGTATTTTTCAGACCTTTTCATGCTACTCCTATTTTGCAGGCCTTTTCATGCTCCTCGTATTTTTCAGAGCTTTTCATGCTTCTCCTATTTTTCAGACCTTTTCATGCTCCTCCTAATTTTCAGACATTTTCAAGCTCCTCCTACTTTTCAGGCCTTTTCATGCTCCTCCTGTTTTTCAGGCCTTTTCATGCTCCTCGTATTTTTCACACCTTCTCATGCTCCTCATATTTTTCAGACCTTTTAATGCTATCGTATTTTTCAGACCTTTTCATGCTCCTCGTATATTTTAGACCATTTCATACTCCTTGTATTTTTCAGACCTTTTCATGCTCCTCGTATTTTTCAGACATTTGCATACTCCTCATATTTATCACACCTTTCTTGCTCTTCATATTTTTCACACAATTTCATGCTCCGCATATTTTTCATACAGATTCATGCTCTTCATCTTTTTCCCATCTTTACATGCTTCTCATATTTTTGACACCTTTTCATACTCTTCATATTTTTCAGACCTTTTCATGCTCCTCGTATTTTTGAGAACTTTTCATGCTCCTTGTAGTTTTCAGACCTTTTCATGCCCCTCGTATTTTTCAGAGTTTTCATGCTACTCGTATTTTTCACAATTTTTCATGCTCTTCGTTTTTGTCACACCTTTTCAAGCTCTTCGTTTTTTTCACACCTTTTAATGTTCTTCTGGTTTTTCACACCTTTTCATGCTCTTCGTATTTTTCACACCTTTTCATGCCCTTCGTATTGTTCACACCTTTTCATGCTCTTCATATTTTTCAGACTTTTCATGCTCTTGATATTTTTCTCAGCTTTTCATGCTCTTCTTGTTTCTCACAGCGTTTCATGCTCTCGTATTTTTCACAACTTTTCATGCTCCTCATATTTTTCACACCTTTTCATGCTCTTCATATTTTTCACACCGTTTCATGCTCCTCATATTTTTCAGACATTTTCATGCTCCTCCTGTTTTTCAGGCCTTTTCATGCTCCTCGTATTTTTCACACCTTTTCATGCTCCTTGTATTTTTCACACGTTTTCATGCTCTTCATATTTTTCAGAACTTTTCTGCTCTTTGTGTTTTCCACACCTTTTCATGCTCTGCATATATTTCATACCTTTTCATGCTCTTCATTTTTTTCACACCATTTAATGCTCCTCATATTTTTGACAGCTTTTCTTGCTCCTCATATATTTCAGACCGTTTCATGCTCCTCATATTTTTCAGACCATTTCATGCTTTTCATATTTTTCACACCATTTCATGTTCCTCATATTTTTCATGCAGATTCATGCTTCTCTTATTTTTCATACCTTTACATGCTATTCATATTTCGACACCTTTTCATGCTCTTCATATTTTTGACACCTTTTCATGCTCCGCATAATTTTCATACAGTTTCATGCTCCTCGTATTTTTCAGACCTTTTCATGCTCCTCGTATTTTTCAGACCTTTGCATACTCCTCATATTTTTCACACCTTTTCATGCTCTTCATATTTTTCACACTGTTTCATGCTTCTCTTATTTTTCACACCTTTACATGCTATTCATATTTCAACACCTTTTCATGCTCTTAATATTTTTGACACCTTTTGATGCTCCTCATATTTTTGACTCCTTTTCATGCTCTTCATATTTTTCAGACCTTTTCATGCTCCTCGTATTTTTAAGACATTTTCATGCTCCTCGTATTTTTCAGACCTTTTCATGCTCCTTGTATTTTTCAGACCTCTTCATGCTCGTCGTATGTTTCACACCTTTTCATGCTCCTCGTATTTTTCAGACCTTTTCATGCTCCTCCTATTTTTCATACTTTTCAGGCTCTTCATATTTTTCTCACTGTTTTATGCTCCTCATATTTTTGACAGTTTTTCATGCTCCTCCTATTTTTCAGACCTTTTCATGCCTCTCGTATTTTTCAGAGCTTTTCATGCTCCTCCTATTTTGCAGGCCTTTTCATGCTCCTCATATTTTTCAGACCTTTTCAAGCTCCTCTTATTTTTCAGACATTTTCATGCTCCTCCTGTATTTCAGGCCTTTTCATGCTCCTCGTATTTTTCATACCTTCTCATGCTCCTCATATGTTTCACACCTTTTCATGCTCTTCATATTTTTCAGACCTTTTGATGCTCCTCATATTTTTCAGATCATTTCATGCTTCTCATATTTTTCACACCGTTTCATGCTCCTCATATTTTTCGTACAGTTTCATGCTCCTCGTATTTTTCAGACCTTTTACTGCTACTCATATTTTGACACCTTTTCATGCTCTTCATATTTTTGACACCTTTTCATGCTCCTCTTATTTTTCAGACCATTTCATACTCCTTGTATTTTTCAGACCTTTTCATGCTCCTCGTATTTTTCAGACATTTGCATACTCCTCATATTTATCACACCTTTTCTTGCTCTTCATATTTTTCACACCATTTCATGCTCCGCATATTTTTCATACAGAATCATGCTCCTCATATTTCTCACACCTTTACATGCTTCTCATATTTTTGACACTTTTTCATACTCTTCATATTTTGCAGACCTTTTCATGCTCCTTGTATTTTTCAGACATTTTCATGCTCTTCATATTTTTCACACCGTTTCATACTCCTCATATTTTTCATACAGTTTCATGCTCTTCATATTTTCACACCTTTTGATGCTCCTCATATTTTTCACACCTTTTCATGATCTTCTTATTTTTCAAACCTTTTCATGCTCTTGATATTTTTCTCAGGTTTTCATGCTCTTCGTATTTTTCACAGTGTTTCACGCTCCTCATATTTTTGGCAGCTTTTCATGCTCCTCATATTTTTCAGATCGTTTCATGCTCCTCATATTTTTGAGACCGTTTCATGCTCCTCATATTTTTCACACCTTTTAATGCTCCTCATATTTTTCACACCTTTCCATGCTGCTCTTATTTTTCACACCTTTTCATGCTCTTCATTTTTTCACACCATTTAATGCTCCTCATATTTTTGACAGCTTTTCATAATCTTCATATTTTTCAGACCTTTTCATGCTACTTGTATTTTTCAGACATTTTCATGCTCTTCATATTTTTCACACCGTTTCATGCTCCTCATAATTTTCATACAGTTTCATGCTTCTCGTATTTTTCAGACCTTTTCATGCTCCTCGTATTTTTGAGATCTTTTCATGCTTCTCATATTTTTGAGACCTATTCCTGACCCTCGTTTTTTTCAGACCTTTTCATGCTCCTCGTACTTTTCAGACATTTTCATGCTCCTCGTATTTTTGAGAACTTTTCATGCTCCTCGTATATTTGAGAATTTCTCATGCTCTTCATATTTTTCACAGCGTTTCATGCTCTTCATATTTTTCAGACCATTTCATGCTTTTCATATTTTTCACACCGTTTCATGTTCCTCATATTTTTCACACTTTTTAATGCTCCTCATATTTTTCACACGTTTGCATGCTCTTCATATTTTTCAGATCGTTTCATGCTCCTCATATTTTGGAGACTGTTTCATGCTCCTCATATTTTTGACACCTTTTCATGCTCCTCATATTTTTGTGACCTTTTCATGCTCCTCGTATATTTCAGACATTTTCATGCTCTTCATACCTTTCACACCGTTTCATGCTCCTCATATTTTTCATACAGTTTCATGCTCCTCGAATTTTTCAAAGCTTTTCATGCTCGTCCTATTTTGCAGGCCTTTTCATGCTCCTCCTATTTTTCAGACCTTTTCATGCTCCTCGTATTTTTCACACCTTTTCATGCTCCTCGTATTTTTCACACCTTTTCATGCTCTTCATATTTTTCAGAACTTTTCATGCTCTTTGTGTTTTCCACACCTTTTCATGCTCTGCATATTTTTCATACCTTTTCATGCTCTTCATTTTTTTCACACCACTTAATGCTCCTCATTTTTTTGACAGCTTTTCATGCACCTCATATATTTCAGACCGTTTCATGCTCCTCATATTTTTCAGACCATTTCATGCTTTTCATATTTTTCACACCATTTCATGTTCCTCATATTTTTCATACAGATTCATGCTTCTCTTATTTTTCACACCTTTACATGCTACTCATATTTTGACACCTTTTCATGCTCTTCATATTTATGACACCTTTTCATGCTCCTCGTATTTTTCAGACCTTCTCATGCTCCTCATATTTTTCAGATCTTTTAATGCTCTCATATTTTTCAGACCTTTTCATGCTCTTCGTATTTTTTAGGCCATTTCATACTCCTTGTATTTTTCAAACCTTTTCATAATCCTCGTATTTTTCAGACCTTTGCATACTCCTCATATTTTTCACACCTTTTCATGCTCTTCATATTTTTCATGCCTTTACATGCTCCTCATATTTTTCACACCTTTACATGCTCCTCATATTTTTGAGACCTTTTCGTGCTCTTAATATTTTTGACACCTTTTGATGCTCCTCATATTTTTGACTCCTTTTCATGCTCTTCATATTTTTCACACCTTTTCAGGCTCTTCATATTTTTCTCACTGTTTCATGCTCCTCATATTTTTGACAGTTTTTCATGCTCCTCATATTTTTCAGACCGTTTCATGCTCCTCATATTTTTCACACCGTTTCATGCTCCTCATATTTTTCATACTGATTCATGCTCCTCTTATTTTTCACACCTTTACATGCTACTCATATTTGAGACCTTTTCATGCTCTTCATATTTTTGACACCTTTTCATGGTCCTCGTTTTTTTGACACCTTTTCATGCTCTTCCTATTTTTCAGACCTTTTCATGCTCCTCGTATATTTGAGACCTTTTCATACTCCTCGTATTTTTCAGACATTTTCATGCTCCTCGTATTTTTCAGACCTTTTCTTGCTCCTCGTATTTTTCAGAACTTTTCATGCTCCTCGTATTTTTCACACCTTTTCATGCTCTTCATTTTTTTCACACCTTTCAATGCTCCTCATATTTTGAAAGCTTTTCATTCTCCTCATATATTTCAGACCATTTCATGCTCCTCATATTTTTCAGAACTTTTCTTGCTCTTCATATTTTTCACACCATTTCATGCTCCGCATATTTTTCATACAGATTCATGCTCCTCTTATTTTTCACAACTTATATGCTACTCATATTTTGACACCTTTTCATGCTCTTCATATTTTTGACACCTTTTCATGCTCCTCGTATTTTTCAGACCTTCTCATGCTCCTCGTATTTCTTAGACCATTTCATACTCCTTGTATTTTTCAGACCTTTGCATACTCCTCATATTTTTCGCCCCTTTTCTTGCTTTTCATATTTTTCACACCATTTCATACTCCGCATATTTTTCATACAGTTTCATGCTCCTCATATTTTTCACACCTCTACATGCTTCTCATATTTTTGACACCTTTTCATACTCTTCATATTTTTCAGACCTTTTCATGCTCCTCGTATTTTTCAAACCTTTTTATGCTCCTCATATTTTTGAGATCTTTTCATGCTCATCGAATTTTTCAGAACTTTTCATGCTCCTCGTATTTTTCAGAGCTTTTCATGCTCCTCGTATTTTTCACAATTTTTCATGCTCTTCGTATTTGTCACACCTTTTCAAGCTCTTCGTTTTTTTCATACCTTTTGATGCTCATCTGGTTTTTCACACCTTTTCATGCTCTTCTTATTTTTCACATTTTTTCATCCTCTTCATATTTTTCACAACATTTCATGCTCCTCTTATTTTTCACAACTTTTCATGCTCCTCGTATTTTTCACAATTTTTCATGCTCTTCATACTTTTCACACTTTTTTAAGCTCTTCGTTTTTTTCATACCTTTTGATGCTCATCTGGTTTTTCACACCTTTTCATGTTCTTCATATTTTTCAGACTTTTTCACGCTCTTCACATTCCTCACACCTTTTCATGCCCTTCGTGTTTTTCACATATTTCATGCTCTTGATATTTTTCACACCTTTTCATGCTCTTCATATTTTTCAGACTTTTTCATGCTCTTGATATTTTTCACACCATTGCATGCCCTTCGTGTTTTTCACACATTTCATGCTCTTCATATTTTTTTACATCTTTCATGCACTTGATATTTTTCACACCTTTTCATGCTCTTCATATTTTTTATACAAATTCATGCTCCTCTTATTTTTCAACCTTTACATGCTACTCATATTTTTGACACCTTTTCATGCTCTTCATATTTTTGACACGTTTTCATGCTCACCATATTTTTGACACTTTTTCATGCTCTACATATATTTCACACCTTTTCATGCTCCTCATATTTTTCAGAGCTCTTCATGCTCCTCCTATTTTTCAGACCTTTAAATGCTCCTCTTAATTTTGAGATCTTTTCATGCTCCTCATTTTTTCACAACATTTCAAGCTCCTCGTATTTTTCACAGAGTTTCATGCTCCTCATATTTTTCATACCCTTTCATGCTCTTCATATTTTTCACACATTTTCATGCTCCTCGTATTTTACACACCTTTTCATGCTCCTCGTATATTTCACAGCTTTTCATGCTCCTCGTATTTTTAAGAGGTTTTCATACTCCTCATAATTTTCACACCTTTTCATGCTCTTCATATTTTTCACACCTTTCCATGCTGCTCTTATTTTTCACACCTTTTCATGCTCTTCATTTTTTCACACCATTTAATGCTCCTCATATTTTTGACAGCTTTTCATAATCTTCATATTTTTCAGACCTTTTCATGCTACTTGTATTTTTCAGACATTTTCATGCTCTTCATATTTTTCACACCGTTTCATGCTCCTCATAATTTTCATACAGTTTCATGCTTCTCGTATTTTTCAGACCTTTTCATGCTCCTCGTATTTTTGAGATCTTTTCATGCTTCTCATATTTTTGAGACCTATTCCTGACCCTCGTTTTTTTCAGACCTTTTCATGCTCCTCGTACTTTTCAGACATTTTCATGCTCCTCGTATTTTTGAGAACTTTTCATGCTCCTCGTATATTTGAGAATTTCTCATGCTCTTCATATTTTTCACAGCGTTTCATGCTCTTCATATTTTTCAGACCATTTCATGCTTTTCATATTTTTCACACCGTTTCATGTTCCTCATATTTTTCACACTTTTTAATGCTCCTCATATTTTTCACACGTTTGCATGCTCTTCATATTTTTCAGATCGTTTCATGCTCCTCATATTTTGGAGACTGTTTCATGCTCCTCATATTTTTGACACCTTTTCATGCTCCTCATATTTTTGTGACCTTTTCATGCTCCTCGTATATTTCAGACATTTTCATGCTCTTCATACCTTTCACACCGTTTCATGCTCCTCATATTTTTCATACAGTTTCATGCTCCTCGAATTTTTCAAAGCTTTTCATGCTCGTCCTATTTTGCAGGCCTTTTCATGCTCCTCCTATTTTTCAGACCTTTTCATGCTCCTCGTATTTTTCACACCTTTTCATGCTCCTCGTATTTTTCACACCTTTTCATGCTCTTCATATTTTTCAGAACTTTTCATGCTCTTTGTGTTTTCCACACCTTTTCATGCTCTGCATATTTTTCATACCTTTTCATGCTCTTCATTTTTTTCACACCACTTAATGCTCCTCATTTTTTTGACAGCTTTTCATGCACCTCATATATTTCAGACCGTTTCATGCTCCTCATATTTTTCAGACCATTTCATGCTTTTCATATTTTTCACACCATTTCATGTTCCTCATATTTTTCATACAGATTCATGCTTCTCTTATTTTTCACACCTTTACATGCTACTCATATTTTGACACCTTTTCATGCTCTTCATATTTATGACACCTTTTCATGCTCCTCGTATTTTTCAGACCTTCTCATGCTCCTCATATTTTTCAGATCTTTTAATGCTCTCATATTTTTCAGACCTTTTCATGCTCTTCGTATTTTTTAGGCCATTTCATACTCCTTGTATTTTTCAAACCTTTTCATAATCCTCGTATTTTTCAGACCTTTGCATACTCCTCATATTTTTCACACCTTTTCATGCTCTTCATATTTTTCATGCCTTTACATGCTCCTCATATTTTTCACACCTTTACATGCTCCTCATATTTTTGAGACCTTTTCGTGCTCTTAATATTTTTGACACCTTTTGATGCTCCTCATATTTTTGACTCCTTTTCATGCTCTTCATATTTTTCACACCTTTTCAGGCTCTTCATATTTTTCTCACTGTTTCATGCTCCTCATATTTTTGACAGTTTTTCATGCTCCTCATATTTTTCAGACCGTTTCATGCTCCTCATATTTTTCACACCGTTTCATGCTCCTCATATTTTTCATACTGATTCATGCTCCTCTTATTTTTCACACCTTTACATGCTACTCATATTTGAGACCTTTTCATGCTCTTCATATTTTTGACACCTTTTCATGGTCCTCGTTTTTTTGACACCTTTTCATGCTCTTCCTATTTTTCAGACCTTTTCATGCTCCTCGTATATTTGAGACCTTTTCATACTCCTCGTATTTTTCAGACATTTTCATGCTCCTCGTATTTTTCAGACCTTTTCTTGCTCCTCGTATTTTTCAGAACTTTTCATGCTCCTCGTATTTTTCACAACTTTTCATGCTCTTCATTTTTTTCACACCTTTCAATGCTCCTCATATTTTGAAAGCTTTTCATTCTCCTCATATATTTCAGACCATTTCATGCTCCTCATATTTTTCAGAACTTTTCTTGCTCTTCATATTTTTCACACCATTTCATGCTCCGCATATTTTTCATACAGATTCATGCTCCTCTTATTTTTCACAACTTATATGCTACTCATATTTTGACACCTTTTCATGCTCTTCATATTTTTGACACCTTTTCATGCTCCTCGTATTTTTCAGACCTTCTCATGCTCCTCGTATTTCTTAGACCATTTCATACTCCTTGTATTTTTCAGACCTTTGCATACTCCTCATATTTTTCGCCCCTTTTCTTGCTTTTCATATTTTTCACACCATTTCATACTCCGCATATTTTTCATACAGTTTCATGCTCCTCATATTTTTCACACCTCTACATGCTTCTCATATTTTTGACACCTTTTCATACTCTTCATATTTTTCAGACCTTTTCATGCTCCTCGTATTTTTCAAACCTTTTTATGCTCCTCATATTTTTGAGATCTTTTCATGCTCATCGAATTTTTCAGAACTTTTCATGCTCCTCGTATTTTTCAGAGCTTTTCATGCTCCTCGTATTTTTCACAATTTTTCATGCTCTTCGTATTTGTCACACCTTTTCAAGCTCTTCGTTTTTTTCATACCTTTTGATGCTCATCTGGTTTTTCACACCTTTTCATGCTCTTCTTATTTTTCACATTTTTTCATCCTCTTCATATTTTTCACAACATTTCATGCTCCTCTTATTTTTCACAACTTTTCATGCTCCTCGTATTTTTCACAATTTTTCATGCTCTTCATACTTTTCACACTTTTTTAAGCTCTTCGTTTTTTTCATACCTTTTGATGCTCATCTGGTTTTTCACACCTTTTCATGTTCTTCATATTTTTCAGACTTTTTCACGCTCTTCACATTCCTCACACCTTTTCATGCCCTTCGTGTTTTTCACATATTTCATGCTCTTGATATTTTTCACACCTTTTCATGCTCTTCATATTTTTCAGACTTTTTCATGCTCTTGATATTTTTCACACCATTGCATGCCCTTCGTGTTTTTCACACATTTCATGCTCTTCATATTTTTTTACATCTTTCATGCACTTGATATTTTTCACACCTTTTCATGCTCTTCATATTTTTTATACAAATTCATGCTCCTCTTATTTTTCAACCTTTACATGCTACTCATATTTTTGACACCTTTTCATGCTCTTCATATTTTTGACACGTTTTCATGCTCACCATATTTTTGACACTTTTTCATGCTCTACATATATTTCACACCTTTTCATGCTCCTCATATTTTTCAGAGCTCTTCATGCTCCTCCTATTTTTCAGACCTTTAAATGCTCCTCTTAATTTTGAGATCTTTTCATGCTCCTCATTTTTTCACAACATTTCAAGCTCCTCGTATTTTTCACAGAGTTTCATGCTCCTCATATTTTTCATACCCTTTCATGCTCTTCATATTTTTCACACATTTTCATGCTCCTCGTATTTTACACACCTTTTCATGCTCCTCGTATATTTCACAGCTTTTCATGCTCCTCGTATTTTTAAGAGGTTTTCATACTCCTCATAATTTTCACACCTTTTCATGCTCTTCATATTTTTCAGACCTTTTCATGCTTTTTATATTTTTCACAGCTTTTCATGCTCTTCATGTTTTTCACACCTTTTCATGCTCCTAGTATTTTTCACACCTTTTCATGCTCCACATATTTTTCAGACCTTTTCATGCTCTTCGCATTTTTAAGACGTTTTCATACTCCTCATAATTTTCACTCCTTTTCATGCTCTTCATATTTTTCACACTGTTTCACGCTCGTCATATTTTTCATACAGATTCATGCTCCTCATATTTTTCACACCTTTAGATGCTCCTCATATTTTTGACACCTTTTCATGCTCTTCATATTTTTTACACCTTTTCATGCTCCTCATATTTTTCACACCTTTTCAAGCTCTTCATATTTTTCACACCGTTTCATGCTCCTCATATTTTTTATACAAATTCATGCTCCTCTTATTTTTCAAACTTTACATGCTACTCATATTTTTGACACGTTTTCATGCTCTACATATTTTTCAGAGCTTCTCATGCTCGTCGTATTTTTCAGACATCTTCATGCTCCTCGTATTTTTCAGACCTCTTCATGCTCCTCGTATTTTCACATCTTTACATGCTCTTCGTGTTTTTCACACCTTTTCAGGCTCGTCGTATTTTTCACAGCTTTTCATGCTCTTCATATTTTTGACACTTTTTCATGGTTTTCATAATTTTCAGACCTTTTCATGCTCTTGATATTTTTCACAGCTTTCCATGCTCTTTGTGTTTTCACTCCATTTCATGATCTCGTGTTTTTCAGAGTGTTTCATACTCCTCATATTTTTCACACCTTTTCATGCTCTTCATATTTTTCACACCATTTCATCCTCCTCTCATTTTTCATACAGTTACATGCTCCTCATATTTTTCACACCTTTACATGCTTCTCATATTTTCGACAGCTTTTAATGCTCCTCATATTTTTGACACCTTATCATGCTTTTCATATATTTCAGACCTTTTCTTGCTCTTGATATTTTTCACAACTTTACATGCTCTTCGTATTTGTCACACCTTTTCAAGATCTTCGTATTTTTCACATCTTTTCATGCTCTTCATATTTTTGAGACGGTTTCATGCTCTTCATATTTTACACACCTTTTCATTCTCCTCATATTTTTGACATCTTTTCATGCTCCACATATTTTTCAGACCTTTTCATGCTCCTCGCATTTTTAAGATGTTTTAACACTCCTCATAATTTTCACTCCTTTTCATGCTCTTCATATTTTTCACACCGTTTCACGCTTCTCATATTTTTCATACAGATTCATGCTCCTCATATTTTTCACACCTTTACATGCTCCTCATATTTTTGACACCTTTTCAAGCTCTTCATATTTTTCACACCGTTTCATGCTCCTCATATTTTTTTATACAAATTCATGCTCCTCTTATTTTTCAGCCTTTACATGCTACTCATATTTTTGACACCTTTTCATGCTCTTCGTATTTTTGACACCTTTTCATGCTCCTCATATTTTTGACACTTTTTCTTGCTCTACATATTTTTCAGACCTTTTCATGCTCGTCGTATTTTTCAGACGTCTTCGTGCTCCTCGTATTTTTCAGACCTTTTCATGCTCCTCGTATTTTTCACAAGTTTACCTGCTCTTCGTATTTGTCACACCTTTTCAAGCTCTTCGTATTTTTCACACCTTTTCATGCTCTTCGTGTTTTTCACACCTTTTCAGGCTCGTCGTATTTTTCAAACCTTTTCATGCTCTTCATATTTTTGACACCTTATCATGCTTTTCATATTTTTCAGACCTTTTCTTGCTCTTGATATTTTTCACAGCTTTCCATGCTCTTCGTGTTGTTCACTCCATTTCATGATCTCGTGTTTTTCAGAGTGTTTCATGCTCCTCGTATTTTTCACACCTCTTCATGCTCCTCATATTTTTCACTCCGTTTCATGTTCCTTGTATTTTTCACACCTTTTCATGCTCTTCATATTTTTCACACTTTTTCAGGCTCTTCATATTTTTCAGACGTTTTCTAGCTCGTCATGTTTTTCAGACACTTTCATGCTCCTCGTATTTCTCAGACCTTTTCATGCTCTTCATATTTTTCAGACCTTTTCATGCTCCTTGTATTTTTCACACCTTTTCATGCTCCTCCGATTTTCACACCTTTTCATGCTCTTCATATTTTTCAGACCTTTTCATGCTCTTCATATTTTTCAGACCTTTTCATGCTCTTCGTATTCTTCACACCTTTTCATGCTCCTCGTATTTTTCACACCTTTTCATTCTCCTCATATTTCTCAGATCATTTCATGCTCCTCGTAATTCTCAGACCTTTTCTAGCTCCTCATATTTTTCAGGCCTTTTCATGCTCCTCATATTTCTCAGACCTTTTCATGCTCCTCGTATTTTTCACACCTTTTCATTCTCCTCGTATTTCTCAGATCATTTCATGCTCCTCGTAATTCTCAGACCTTTTCTAGCTCCTCATATTTTTCAGGCCTTTTCATGCTCCTCATATTTCTCAGACCTTTTCATGCTCCTCATATATTTCAGACCATTTCATGCTCCTTGTATTTTTTCACACCTTTCCATGCTCCTCGTATTTTTCACACCTTTTCATGCTCCTTGTATTTTTCAGACCTTTTTATGCTCCTCCAGTTTCTCAGACCTTTTCATGCTCCTCACATTTTTCACTCCTTTTCATGCTCCCGTATTTTTCAAACTTTTTCGTTGTCGTCATATATTTCAGACCTTTTCGTGCTCTTCATATTTTTCACACCTTTTCAGGCCCTTCATGTTTTTCAGACCTTTTCATGCTCCTCATATACTTCAGACCATTTCATGCTCCTCGTATTTTTCACACCTTTTCATTTTCCTCGGATTTTTCACACCTTTTCATGCTCTTCATATTTTTCACACCTTTTCAGGCTCTTAATATTTTTCAGAACTTTTCTAGCTTCTCATATTTTTCAGACCTTTTCATGCTCTTCGTATTTTTCAGACCTTTTCATGCTTCTCGTGTTTTTTATACCTTTTCATGCACCGCGTATTTTTCAAACCATTTCATGCTCCTCGTATTTGTCAGACATTTTCATTCTCCTCGTATTTCTCCGACCTTTTCATACTCCTCGTATTTTTCAGACCTTTACATGCTCCTCGTGTTTTTCAGATCTTTTCTTCCTCTTCATATTTTTCAGACCTTTTCATGCTCTTCGTATTTTTCACAACTTTTCATGCTCCTCGTATTTTTCACACCTTTTCATGCTTCTTGTGTTGTTCACACCTTTTCATGCTCCGCGTATTTTCCACAATTTTCCGTGCTCCTCCTATTTTCCACACGTTTTCGGGCTCTTCGTATTTTTCACACCTTTTCCTGATCCATGTATTTTTCACACCTTTTCGTGGTCCTCATATATTTCAGACCTTTTCATGTTCTTCATATATTTCAGACCTTTTCATGCTCTTCATATTTTTCACACCTTTTCAGGCCCTTCATGTTTTTCAGAATTTTCATTCTCCTCATATTTATCAGACCATTTCATGCTCCTCGTATTGTTCACACCTTTTCATGCACCTCGTATTTTTCACACCTCTTCCTGCTCCTAGTATTTTTCACACCTTTTCATGCTCCTCGTATTTTTCACACCTTTTCATGCTCCTCGTATTTTTCACACCATTTCAGGCTCTTCATATTTATCAGACTTGTTCATGCTCCTCATATTTTTCAGACCTTATCATGCTCCTCATATTTTTCACACCTTTTCATGCTCCTCGTATTTTTCACGCCTTTACATGCTCCTCAGTTTTTGATGCCTTTTCATGCTCCTAGTATTTTTCACACCTTTTCATGTCCCTCATATTTTTCATACCTTTTCATGCTGCTTGTATTTTTCAGACCTTTTCATGCTCCTCGTATTTTTGAGACCTTTTCCTGCCCCTCGTTTTTTTCAGACCTTTTCATGCTCTTCATATTTTTTACACCTTTTCATGCTCTTCATATTTTTCACACCTTTTCAAGCTCTTCATATTTTTCACACCGTTTCATGCTCCTCATATTTTTTTATACAAATTCATGCTCCTCTTATTTTTCAACCTTTGCATGCTACTCATATTTTTGACACCTTTTCAGGCTCTTCGTATTTTTGACACCTTTTCATGCTCCTCATATTTTTGACACTTTTTCTTGCTCTACATATTTTTCAGACCTTTTCATGCTCGTCGTATTTTTCAGACGTCTTTGTGCTCCTCGTATTTTTCAGACCTTTTCATGCTCCTCGTATTTTTCACAACTTTACATGCTCTTCGTATTTGTCACATCTTTTCAAGCTCTTCGTATTTTTCACACCTTTTCATGCTCTTCGTGTTTTTCACACCTTTTCAGGCTCGTCATATTTTTCACACCTTTTTATGCTCTTCATATTTTTGACACCTTATCATGCTTTTCATATTTTTCAGACCTTTTCTTGCCCTTGATATTTTTCACACCTTTTCATGCTCCTTATATTTTTCACACCTTTTCCTGCCCTTCGTATTTTTCACACCTTTTCCTCTTCCTCGTATTTTTCACACCTTTTCATGCTTCTCATATTTTTCACACCTTTTCCTGCTCCTCGTATTTTTCACACCTTTTCCTGCTCCTCGAACTTCTTAGACATTTTCCTGCTTTTCGAATTTTTCACACCTTTTCACACGCTTCATATTTTTGACACCTCTTCATGCTCCTCGTGCATTTCAAACCTTTTCATGCTCCTCATATTTTTCACACCTTTTCATGCTCCTAGTATTTTTCATACCTTTTCATGCTCTTCATATTTTTCACACCTTTTCATGCAGTTCATATTTTCCCACCTTTTGCTGCTCTTCGAATTTTTCACACCTTTTCATGCTCCTCGTATTTTTCAGACCTTTTCTTGCTCCACGTATATTTCACACCTTTTCACACCCTTCATATTTTTCACACTTTTTCATGCAGTTCATATTTTTCACACCTTTTCCTGCTCTTCCATTTTTTCACACCTTTTCATGCTACTCGTATTTTTCGCACCTTTTCCTGCTCTTCGTATTTTTCACACCTTTTCATGATCCTCGTATTATTCAGTCCTATTTATGTTCCTCGTATTTTTCCGACCTTTTCAAGCTCCTCGTATTTTTCAGACCTTTTCACACTCTTCATATTTTTCACACCTTTTCACGCTCTTCGTATTTTTGACACCTTTTCATGCTCCTGATACTTTCCACACCTTTTCCTGCTCTTCGAATTTTTCACATCTTTTTATGTTCCTCGTATTTTTCACACTTTTTCCTGCTCCTCGTATTTTTCAGACCTTTTCATGCTCTTTGAATTTTTCACACCTTTTCCTGCTCTTCATATTTTTCACACCATTTCACGCTCTTCGTATTTTTGACATCTTTTCACACTCCTCATATTTTTCACACTTTTTCTGCTCCTTGTATTTTTTACACCATTTCCTGCTCCAAATATTTCTGACACCTTTTCATCCTCCTCGTATACTTGACACCTTTTCATGCTCCTCGTATTTTTCACACCTTTTCCGGCTCCACGTATTTTCACATCTTTTCATGCTCCTCGTATGTTTCACACCTTTTCATGCTCCTCGTATTTTTCAGACCTTTTCATGCTCCTCGTATTTTTCACACCTTTTCATGATGTTCATTTTTTTCACAACTTTTCCTGATCTTTGAATTTTTTACACCGTTTTGTGCTCCTCATATTTTCCATAACTTTTCCTGCTCTTCGAATTTTTCACACCTTCTCATGCTCCTCGAGTTTTTCACACCTTTTCATGCTCCTCGTATTTTTCACACCTTTTCATGCTGCTCATATTTTTCACACCTTTTCATGCTCCTCGTATTTTTCACACCTTGTCATGCTCTTCGAATATTTCACACCTTGTCATGCTCTTCGAATATTTCACACCTTTTCATGCTCCTGTATTTTTCTCACCTATTCATGCTCTTCGTATTTTTCACACTTTTCTTGGTCTTCGAATTCTTCACACCTTTTCATTCTCCCCGTATTTTTCAGACCTTTTCTCGCTCCTCGTATTTTTCAGACCTCTTCACGCTCTTCATATTTTTCACACCTTTTCACGCTCTTCATATTTTTGACACCTTTTCACGCTTCTCTTATTTTTCACACATTTCTCTGCTCCGAACATTTTTCACACCTTTTCCTGCTCTTCGATTTTTTCACACTTTTTCATGCTCCTCGTATTTTTCACACCTTTTCATGCTTCTCATATTTTTCACACCTTTTCCTGCTCCTCGTATTTTTCACACCTTTTCCTGCTCTTCGAACTTCTTAGACATTTTCCTGCTTTTCGAATTTTTCACACCTTTTCACACGCTTCATATTTTTGACACCTCTTCATGCTCCTCGTGCATTTCAAACCTTTTCATGCTCCTCATATTTTTCACACCTTTTCATGCTCCTAGTATTTTTCATACCTTTTCATGCTCTTCATATTTTTCACACCTTTTCATGCAGTTCATATTTTCCCACCTTTTGCTGCTCTTCGAATTTTTCACACCTTTTCATGCTCCTCGTATTTTTCAGACCTTTTCTTGCTCCACGTATATTTCACACCTTTTCACGCCCTTCATATTTTTCACACTTTTTCATGCAGTTCATATTTTTCACACCTTTTCCTGCTCTTCCATTTTTTCACACCTTTTCATGCTACTCGTATTTTTCGCACCTTTTCCTGCTCTTCGTATTTTTCACACCTTTTCATGATCCTCGTATTATTCAGACCTTTTTATGTTCCTCGTATTTTTCCGACCTTTTCAAGCTCCTCGTATTTTTCAGACCTTTTCACACTCTTCATATTTTTCACACCTTTTCACGCTCTTCGTATTTTTGACACCTTTTCATGCTCCTGATACTTTCCACACCTTTTCCTGCTCTTCGAATTTTTCACATCTTTTTATGTTCCTCGTATTTTTCACACTTTTTCCTGCTCCTCGTATTTTTCAGACCTTTTCATGCTCTTTGAATTTTTCACACCTTTTCCTGCTCTTCATATTTTTCACACCATTTCACGCTCTTTGTATTTTTGAGATCTTTTCACACTCCTCATATTTTTCACACTTTTTCTGCTCCTTGTATTTTTACACCATTTCCTGCTCCAAATATTTCTGACACCTTTTCATCCTCCTCGTATACTTGACACCTTTTCATGCTCCTCGTATTTTTCACACCTTGTCATGCTCCTCGTATTTTTGATGCCTTTTCCTTCTCCTCGTAATTTTCACACCTTTTTCTGCTCTTCGATTTCTTCACACCTTTTCATGCGCCTCGTTTTTTTTACAACTTTTCCTCATCTTCAATTTTTTCACATCTTTTCCTGCTCCTCGTATTTTTCACACCTTTTCCTGCTCTTCATATTTTTCACACCTTTTCCTGCTCTTGGGATTTTTCATAACTTTTTATGCTCCTCGTATTTTTCACACCTTTTCATGCTCCTCATATTTTTCACACCTTGTCATGCTCCTCGTATTTTTCACTCCTTTTCATGCTCCTCGTATTTTTCACACCTTTTCATGCTCCTCGTATTTTTCACACCTTTTCTGCTCCTTGTATTTTTTACACCATTTCCTGCTCCTCATATTTTTGACACCTTTTCATCCTCCTCGTATACTTGACACCTTTTCATGCTCTTCGTATTTTTCACACCTTTTCCGGCTCCACGTATTTTCACATCTTTTCATGCTCCTCGTATGTTTCACAACTTTTCATGCTCCTCGTATTTTTCAGACCTTTTCATGCTCCTCGTATTTTTCACACCTTTTCATGATGTTCATTTTTTTCACAACTTTTCCTGATCTTTGAATTTTTTACACCGTTTTGTGCTCCTCGTATTTTCCATAACTTTTCCTGCTCTTCGAATTTTTCACACCTTCTCATGCTCCTCGAGTTTTTCACACCTTTTCATGCTCCTCGTATTTTTCACACCTTTTCATGCTGTTCATAGTTTTCAAACCTTTTCATGCTCCTCGGATTTTTCACACCTTGTCATGCTCTTCGAATATTTCACACCTTTTCATGCTCCTGTATTTTTCTCACCTATTCGTGCTCTTCGTATTTTTCACACTTTTCTTGTTCTTCGAATTCTTCACACCTTTTCATTCTCCCCGTATTTTTCAGACCTTTTCTCGCTCCTCGTATTTTTCAGACCTCTTCACGCTCTTCATATTTTTCACACCTTTTCACGCTCTTCATATTTTTGACACCTTTTCACGCTTCTCTTATTTTTCACACATTTCTCTGCTCTGAACATTTTTCACACCTTTTCCTGCCCTTCGTATTTTTCACACCTTTTCCTCTTCCTCGTATTTTTCACACCTTTTCCTGCTCTTCGTATTTTTCACACCTTTTCATGCTTCTCATATTTTTCACACCTTTTCCTGCTCCTCGTATTTTTCACACCTTTTCCTGCTCCTCGAAATTCTTAGACATTTTCCTGCTTTTCGAATTTTTCACACCTTTTCACACGCTTCATATTTTTGACACCTCTTCATGCTCCTCGTGCATTTCAAACCTTTTCATGCTCCTCATATTTTTCACACCTTTTCATGCTCCTAGTATTTTTCATACCTTTTCATGCTCTTCATATTTTTCACACCTTTTCATGCAGTTCATATTTTCCCACCTTTTGCTGCTCTTCGAATTTTTCACACCTTTTCATGCTCCTCGTATTTTTCAGACCTTTTCTTGCTCCACGTATATTTCACACCTTTTCACACCCTTCATATTTTTCACACTTTTTCATGCAGTTCATATTTTTCACACCTTTTCCTGCTCTTCCATTTTTTCACACCTTTTCATGCTACTCGTATTTTTCGCACCTTTTCCTGCTCTTCGTATTTTTCACACCTTTTCATGATCCTCGTATTATTCAGTCCTATTTATGTTCCTCGTATTTTTCCGACCTTTTCAAGCTCCTCGTATTTTTCAGACCTTTTCACACTCTTCATATTTTTCACACCTTTTCACGCTCTTCGTATTTTTGACACCTTTTCATGCTCCTGATACTTTCCACACCTTTTCCTGCTCTTTGAATTTTTCACATCTTTTTATGTTCCTCGTATTTTTCACACTTTTTCCTGCTCCTCGTATTTTTCAGACCTTTTCATGCTCTTTGAATTTTTCACACCTTTTCCTGCTCTTCATATTTTTCACACCATTTCACGCTCTTTGTATTTTTGAGATCTTTTCACACTCCTCATATTTTTCACACTTTTTCTGCTCCTTGTATTTTTTACACCATTTCCTGCTCCAAATATTTCTGACACCTTTTCATCCTCCTCGTATGCTTGACACCTTTTCATGCTCCTCGTATTTTTCACACCTTTTCCGGCTCCACGTATTTTCACATCTTTTCATGCTCCTCGTATGTTTCACAACTTTTCATGCTCCTCGTATTTTTCAGACCTTTTCATGCTCCTCGTATTTTTCACACCTTTTCATGATGTTCATTTTTTTCACAACTTTTCCTGATCTTTGAATTTTTTACACCGTTTTGTGCTCCTCATATTTTCCATAACTTTTCCTGCTCTTCGAATTTTTCACACCTTCTCATGCTCCTCGAGTTTTTCACACCTTTTCATGCTCCTCGTATTTTTCACACCTTTTCATGCTGTTCATAGTTTTCAAACCTTTTCATGCTCCTCGGATTTTTCACACCTTGTCATGCTCTTCGAATATTTCACACCTTTTCATGCTCCTGTATTTTTCTCACCTATTCATGCTCTTCGTATTTTTCACACTTTTCTTGGTCTTCGAATTCTTCACACCTTTTCATTCTCCCCGTATTTTTCAGACCTTTTCTCGCTCCTCGTATTTTTCAGACCTCTTCACGATCTTCATATTTTTCACACCTTTTCAAGCTCTTCATATTTTTGACACCTTTTCACGCTTCTCTTATTTTTCACACATTTCTCTGCTCCGAACATTTTTCACACCTTTTCCTGCTCTTCGATTTTTTCACACTTTTTCATGCTCCTCGTATTTTTCACACCTTTTCATGCTTCTCATATTTTTCACACCTTTTCCTGCTCCTCGTATTTTTCACACCTTTTCCTGCTCTTCGAACTTCTTAGACATTTTCCTGCTTTTCGAATTTTTCACACCTTTTCACACGCTTCATATTTTTGACACCTCTTCATGCTCCTCGTGCATTTCAAACCTTTTCATGCTCCTCATATTTTTCACACCTTTTCATGCTCCTAGTATTTTTCATACCTTTTCATGCTCTTCATATTTTTCACACCTTTTCATGCAGTTCATATTTTCCCACCTTTTGCTGCTCTTCGAATTTTTCACACCTTTTCATGCTCCTCGTATTTTTCAGACCTTTTCTTGCTCCACGTATATTTCACACCTTTTCACGCCCTTCATATTTTTCACACTTTTTCATGCAGTTCATATTTTTCACACCTTTTCCTGCTCTTCCATTTTTTCACACCTTTTCATGCTACTCGTATTTTTCGCACCTTTTCCTGCTCTTCGTATTTTTCACACCTTTTCATGATCCTCGTATTATTCAGACCTTTTTATGTTCCTCGTATTTTTCCGACCTTTTCAAGCTCCTCGTATTTTTCAGACCTTTTCACACTCTTCATATTTTTCACACCTTTTCACGATCTTCGTATTTTTGACACCTTTTCATGCTCCTGATACTTTCCACACCTTTTCCTGCTCTTCGAATTTTTCACATCTTTTTATGTTCCTCGTATTTTTCACACTTTTTCCTGCTCCTCGTATTTTTCAGACCTTTTCATGCTCTTTGAATTTTTCACACCTTTTCCTGCTCTTCATATTTTTCACACCATTTCACGCTCTTTGTATTTTTGAGATCTTTTCACACTCCTCATATTTTTCACACTTTTTCTGCTCCTTGTATTTTTTACACCATTTCCTGCTCCAAATATTTCTGACACCTTTTCATCCTCCTCGTATACTTGACACCTTTTCATGCTCCTCGTATTTTTCACACCTTGTCATGCTCCTCGTATTTTTCATGCCTTTTCCTTCTCCTCGTAATTTTCACACCTTTTTCTGCTCTTCGATTTCTTCACACCTTTTCATGCGCCTCGTTTTTTTTACAACTTTTCCTCATCTTCAATTTTTTCACATCTTTTCCTGCTCCTCGTATTTTTCACACCTTTTCCTGCTCTTCATATTTTTCACACCTTTTCCTGCTCTTGGGATTTTTCATAACTTTTTATGCTCCTCGTATTTTTCACACCTTTTCATGCTCCTCATATTTTTCACACCTTGTCATGCTCCTCGTATTTTTCACTCCTTTTCATGCTCCTCGTATTTTTCACACCTTTTCATGCTCCTCGTATTTTTCACACCTTTTCTGCTCCTTGTATTTTTTACACCATTTCCTGCTCCTCATATTTTTGACACCTTTTCATCCTCCTCGTATACTTGACACCTTTTCATGCTCCTCGTATTTTTCACACCTTTTCCGGCTCCACGTATTTTCACATCTTTTCATGCTCCTCGTATGTTTCACAACTTTTCATGCTCCTCGTATTTTTCAGACCTTTTCATGCTCCTCGTATTTTTCACACCTTTTCATGATGTTCATTTTTTTCACAACTTTTCCTGATCTTTGAATTTTTTACACCGTTTTGTGCTCCTCGTATTTTCCATAACTTTTCCTGCTCTTCGAATTTTTCACACCTTCTCATGCTCCTCGAGTTTTTCACACCTTTTCATGCTCCTCGTATTTTTCACACCTTTTCATGCTGTTCATAGTTTTCAAACCTTTTCATGCTCCTCGGATTTTTCACACCTTGTCATGCTCTTCGAATATTTCACACCTTTTCATGCTCCTGTATTTTTCTCACCTATTCGTGCTCTTCGTATTTTTCACACTTTTCTTGTTCTTCGAATTCTTCACACCTTTTCATTCTCCCCGTATTTTTCAGACCTTTTCTTGCTCCTCGTATTTTTCAGACCTCTTCACGCTCTTCATATTTTTCACACCTTTTCACGCTCTTCATATTTTTGACACCTTTTCACGCTTCTCTTATTTTTCACACATTTCTCTGCTCCGAACATTTTTCACACCTTTTCCTGCTCTTCGATTTTTTCACACTTTTTCATGCTCCTCGTATTTTTCACACCTTTTCCTGCTCTTTGTATTTTTCACACCTTTTCATGCTCCTTATATTTTTCACACCTTTTCCTGCCCTTCGTATTTTTCACACCTTTTCCTCTTCCTCGTATTTTTCACACCTTTTCATGCTTCTCATATTTTTCACACCTTTTCCTGCTCCTCGTATTTTTCACACCTTTTCCTGCTCCTCGAACTTCTTAGACATTTTCCTGCTTTTCGAATTTTTCACACCTTTTCACACGCTTCATATTTTTGACACCTCTTCATGCTCCTCGTGCATTTCAAACCTTTTCATGCTCCTCATATTTTTCACACCTTTTCATGCTCCTAGTATTTTTCATACCTTTTCATGCTCTTCATATTTTTCACACCTTTTCATGCAGTTCATATTTTCCCACCTTTTGCTGCTCTTCGAATTTTTCACACCTTTTCATGCTCCTCGTATTTTTCAGACCTTTTCTTGCTCCACGTATATTTCACACCTTTTCACACCCTTCATATTTTTCACACTTTTTCATGCAGTTCATATTTTTCACACCTTTTCCTGCTCTTCCATTTTTTCACACCTTTTCATGCTACTCGTATTTTTCGCACCTTTTCCTGCTCTTCGTATTTTTCACACCTTTTCATGATCCTCGTATTATTCAGTCCTATTTATGTTCCTCGTATTTTTCCGACCTTTTCAAGCTCCTCGTATTTTTCAGACCTTTTCACACTCTTCATATTTTTCACACCTTTTCACGCTCTTCGTATTTTTGACACCTTTTCATGCTCCTGATACTTTCCACACCTTTTCCTGCTCTTCGAATTTTTCACATCTTTTTATGTTCCTCGTATTTTTCACACTTTTTCCTGCTCCTCGTATTTTTCAGACCTTTTCATGCTCTTTGAATTTTTCACACCTTTTCCTGCTCTTCATATTTTTCACACCATTTCACGCTCTTCGTATTTTTGACATCTTTTCACACTCCTCATATTTTTCACACTTTTTCTGCTCCTTGTATTTTTTACACCATTTCCTGCTCCAAATATTTCTGACACCTTTTCATCCTCCTCGTATACTTGACACCTTTTCATGCTCCTCGTATTTTTCACACCTTTTCCGGCTCCACGTATTTTCACATCTTTTCATGCTCCTCGTATGTTTCACAACTTTTCATGCTCCTCGTATTTTTCAGACCTTTTCATGCTCCTCGTATTTTTCACACCTTTTCATGATGTTCATTTTTTTCACAACTTTTCCTGATCTTTGAATTTTTTACACCGTTTTGTGCTCCTCATATTTTCCATAACTTTTCCTGCTCTTCGAATTTTTCACACCTTCTCATGCTCCTCGAGTTTTTCACACCTTTTCATGCTCCTCGTATTTTTCACACCTTTTCATGCTGTTCATAGTTTTCAAACCTTTTCATGCTCCTCGGATTTTTCACACCTTGTCATGCTCTTCGAATATTTCACACCTTGTCATGCTCTTCGAATATTTCACACCTTTTCATGCTCCTGTATTTTTCTCCCCTATTCATGCTCTTCGTATTTTTCACACTTTTCTTGGTCTTCGAATTCTTCACACCTTTTCATTCTCCCCGTATTTTTCAGACCTTTTCTCGCTCCTCGTATTTTTCAGACCTCTTCACGATCTTCATATTTTTCACACCTTTTCAAGCTCTTCATATTTTTGACACCTTTTCACGCTTCTCTTATTTTTCACACATTTCTCTGCTCCGAACATTTTTCACACCTTTTCCTGCTCTTCGATTTTTTCACACTTTTTCATGCTCCTCGTATTTTTCACACCTTTTCATGCTTCTCATATTTTTCACACCTTTTCCTGCTCCTCGTATTTTTCACACCTTTTCCTGCTCTTCGAACTTCTTAGACATTTTCCTGCTTTTCGAATTTTTCACACCTTTTCACACGCTTCATATTTTTGACACCTCTTCATGCTCCTCGTGCATTTCAAACCTTTTCATGCTCCTCATATTTTTCACACCTTTTCATGCTCCTAGTATTTTTCATACCTTTTCATGCTCTTCATATTTTTCACACCTTTTCATGCAGTTCATATTTTCCCACCTTTTGCTGCTCTTCGAATTTTTCACACCTTTTCATGCTCCTCGTATTTTTCAGACCTTTTCTTGCTCCACGTATATTTCACACCTTTTCACGCCCTTCATATTTTTCACACTTTTTCATGCAGTTCATATTTTTCACACCTTTTCCTGCTCTTCCATTTTTTCACACCTTTTCATGCTACTCGTATTTTTCGCACCTTTTCCTGCTCTTCGTATTTTTCACACCTTTTCATGATCCTCGTATTATTCAGACCTTTTTATGTTCCTCGTATTTTTCCGACCTTTTCAAGCTCCTCGTATTTTTCAGACCTTTTCACACTCTTCATATTTTTCACACCTTTTCACGATCTTCGTATTTTTGACACCTTTTCATGCTCCTGATACTTTCCACACCTTTTCCTGCTCTTCGAATTTTTCACATCTTTTTATGTTCCTCGTATTTTTCACACTTTTTCCTGCTCCTCGTATTTTTCAGACCTTTTCATGCTCTTTGAATTTTTCACACCTTTTCCTGCTCTTCATATTTTTCACACCATTTCACGCTCTTTGTATTTTTGAGATCTTTTCACACTCCTCATATTTTTCACACTTTTTCTGCTCCTTGTATTTTTTACACCATTTCCTGCTCCAAATATTTCTGACACCTTTTCATCCTCCTCGTATACTTGACACCTTTTCATGCTCCTCGTATTTTTCACACCTTGTCATGCTCCTCGTATTTTTGATGCCTTTTCCTTCTCCTCGTAATTTTCACACCTTTTTCTGCTCTTCGATTTCTTCACACCTTTTCATGCGCCTCGTTTTTTTTACAACTTTTCCTCATCTTCAATTTTTTCACATCTTTTCCTGCTCCTCGTATTTTTCACACCTTTTCCTGCTCTTCATATTTTTCACACCTTTTCCTGCTCTTGGGATTTTTCATAACTTTTTATGCTCCTCGTATTTTTCACACCTTTTCATGCTCCTCATATTTTTCACACCTTGTCATGCTCCTCGTATTTTTCACTCCTTTTCATGCTCCTCGTATTTTTCACACCTTTTCATGCTCCTCGTATTTTTCACACCTTTTCTGCTCCTTGTATTTTTTACACCATTTCCTGCTCCTCATATTTTTGACACCTTTTCATCCTCCTCGTATACTTGACACCTTTTCATGCTCCTCGTATTTTTCACACCTTTTCCGGCTCCACGTATTTTCACATCTTTTCATGCTCCTCGTATGTTTCACAACTTTTCATGCTCCTCGTATTTTTCAGACCTTTTCATGCTCCTCGTATTTTTCACACCTTTTCATGATGTTCATTTTTTTCACAACTTTTCCTGATCTTTGAATTTTTTACACCGTTTTGTGCTCCTCGTATTTTCCATAACTTTTCCTGCTCTTCGAATTTTTCACACCTTCTCATGCTCCTCGAGTTTTTCACACCTTTTCATGCTCCTCGTATTTTTCACACCTTTTCATGCTGTTCATAGTTTTCAAACCTTTTCATGCTCCTCGGATTTTTCACACCTTGTCATGCTCTTCGAATATTTCACACCTTTTCATGCTCCTGTATTTTTCTCACCTATTCGTGCTCTTCGTATTTTTCACACTTTTCTTGTTCTTCGAATTCTTCACACCTTTTCATTCTCCCCGTATTTTTCAGACCTTTTCTTGCTCCTCGTATTTTTCAGACCTCTTCACGCTCTTCATATTTTTCACACCTTTTCACGCTCTTCATATTTTTGACACCTTTTCACGCTTCTCTTATTTTTCACACATTTCTCTGCTCCGAACATTTTTCACACCTTTTCCTGCTCTTCGATTTTTTCACACTTTTTCATGCTCCTCGTATTTTTCACACCTTTTCCTGCTCTTTGTATTTTTCACACCTTTTCATGCTCCTTATATTTTTCACACCTTTTCCTGCCCTTCGTATTTTTCACACCTTTTCCTCTTCCTCGTATTTTTCACACCTTTTCATGCTTCTCATATTTTTCACACCTTTTCCTGCTCCTCGTATTTTTCACACCTTTTCCTGCTCCTCGAACTTCTTAGACATTTTCCTGCTTTTCGAATTTTTCACACCTTTTCACACGCTTCATATTTTTGACACCTCTTCATGCTCCTCGTGCATTTCAAACCTTTTCATGCTCCTCATATTTTTCACACCTTTTCATGCTCCTAGTATTTTTCATACCTTTTCATGCTCTTCATATTTTTCACACCTTTTCATGCAGTTCATATTTTCCCACCTTTTGCTGCTCTTCGAATTTTTCACACCTTTTCATGCTCCTCGTATTTTTCAGACCTTTTCTTGCTCCACGTATATTTCACACCTTTTCACACCCTTCATATTTTTCACACTTTTTCATGCAGTTCATATTTTTCACACCTTTTCCTGCTCTTCCATTTTTTCACACCTTTTCATGCTACTCGTATTTTTCGCACCTTTTCCTGCTCTTCGTATTTTTCACACCTTTTCATGATCCTCGTATTATTCAGTCCTATTTATGTTCCTCGTATTTTTCCGACCTTTTCAAGCTCCTCGTATTTTTCAGACCTTTTCACACTCTTCATATTTTTCACACCTTTTCACGCTCTTCGTATTTTTGACACCTTTTCATGCTCCTGATACTTTCCACACCTTTTCCTGCTCTTCGAATTTTTCACATCTTTTTATGTTCCTCGTATTTTTCACACTTTTTCCTGCTCCTCGTATTTTTCAGACCTTTTCATGCTCTTTGAATTTTTCACACCTTTTCCTGCTCTTCATATTTTTCACACCATTTCACGCTCTTCGTATTTTTGACATCTTTTCACACTCCTCATATTTTTCACACTTTTTCTGCTCCTTGTATTTTTTACACCATTTCCTGCTCCAAATATTTCTGACACCTTTTCATCCTCCTCGTATACTTGACACCTTTTCATGCTCCTCGTATTTTTCACACCTTTTCCGGCTCCACGTATTTTCACATCTTTTCATGCTCCTCGTATGTTTCACAACTTTTCATGCTCCTCGTATTTTTCAGACCTTTTCATGCTCCTCGTATTTTTCACACCTTTTCATGATGTTCATTTTTTTCACAACTTTTCCTGATCTTTGAATTTTTTACACCGTTTTGTGCTCCTCATATTTTCCATAACTTTTCCTGCTCTTCGAATTTTTCACACCTTCTCATGCTCCTCGAGTTTTTCACACCTTTTCATGCTCCTCGTATTTTTCACACCTTTTCATGCTGTTCATAGTTTTCAAACCTTTTCATGCTCCTCGGATTTTTCACACCTTGTCATGCTCTTCGAATATTTCACACCTTGTCATGCTCTTCGAATATTTCACACCTTTTCATGCTCCTGTATTTTTCTCACCTATTCATGCTCTTCGTATTTTTCACACTTTTCTTGGTCTTCGAATTCTTCACACCTTTTCATTCTCCCCGTATTTTTCAGACCTTTTCTCGCTCCTCGTATTTTTCAGACCTCTTCACGATCTTCATATTTTTCACACCTTTTCAAGCTCTTCATATTTTTGACACCTTTTCACGCTTCTCTTATTTTTCACACATTTCTCTGCTCCGAACATTTTTCACACCTTTTCCTGCTCTTCGATTTTTTCACACTTTTTCATGCTCCTCGTATTTTTCACACCTTTTCATGCTTCTCATATTTTTCACACCTTTTCCTGCTCCTCGTATTTTTCACACCTTTTCCTGCTCTTCGAACTTCTTAGACATTTTCCTGCTTTTCGAATTTTTCACACCTTTTCACACGCTTCATATTTTTGACACCTCTTCATGCTCCTCGTGCATTTCAAACCTTTTCATGCTCCTCATATTTTTCACACCTTTTCATGCTCCTAGTATTTTTCATACCTTTTCATGCTCTTCATATTTTTCACACCTTTTCATGCAGTTCATATTTTCCCACCTTTTGCTGCTCTTCGAATTTTTCACACCTTTTCATGCTCCTCGTATTTTTCAGACCTTTTCTTGCTCCACGTATATTTCACACCTTTTCACGCCCTTCATATTTTTCACACTTTTTCATGCAGTTCATATTTTTCACACCTTTTCCTGCTCTTCCATTTTTTCACACCTTTTCATGCTACTCGTATTTTTCGCACCTTTTCCTGCTCTTCGTATTTTTCACACCTTTTCATGATCCTCGTATTATTCAGACCTTTTTATGTTCCTCGTATTTTTCCGACCTTTTCAAGCTCCTCGTATTTTTCAGACCTTTTCACACTCTTCATATTTTTCACACCTTTTCATGCTGTTCATAGTTTTCAAACCTTTTCATGCTCCTCGGATTTTTCACACCTTGTCATGCTCTTCGAATATTTCACACCTTTTCATGCTCCTGTATTTTTCTCACCTATTCGTGCTCTTCGTATTTTTCACACTTTTCTTGTTCTTCGAATTCTTCACACCTTTTCATTCTCCCCGTATTTTTCAGACCTTTTCTTGCTCCTCGTATTTTTCAGACCTCTTCACGCTCTTCATATTTTTCACACCTTTTCACGCTCTTCATATTTTTGACACCTTTTCACGCTTCTCTTATTTTTCACACATTTCTCTGCTCCGAACATTTTTCACACCTTTTCCTGCTCTTCGATTTTTTCACACTTTTTCATGCTCCTCGTATTTTTCACACCTTTTCCTGCTCTTTGTATTTTTCACACCTTTTCATGCTCCTTATATTTTTCACACCTTTTCCTGCCCTTCGTATTTTTCACACCTTTTCCTCTTCCTCGTATTTTTCACACCTTTTCCTGCTCTTCGTATTTTTCACACCTTTTCATGCTTCTCATATTTTTCACACCTTTTCCTGCTCCTCGTATTTTTCACACCTTTTCCTGCTCCTCGAACTTCTTAGACATTTTCCTGCTTTTCGAATTTTTCACACCTTTTCACACGCTTCATATTTTTGACACCTCTTCATGCTCCTCGTGCATTTCAAACCTTTTCATGCTCCTCATATTTTTCACACCTTTTCATGCTCCTAGTATTTTTCACACCTTTTCATGCTCTTCATATTTTTCACACCTTTTCATGCAGTTCATATTTTCCCACCTTTTGCTGCTCTTCGAATTTTTCACACCTTTTCATGCTCCTCGTATTTTTCAGACCTTTTCTTGCTCCACGTATATTTCACACCTTTTCACACCCTTCATATTTTTCACACTTTTTCATGCAGTTCATATTTTTCACACCTTTTCCTGCTCTTCCATTTTTTCACACCTTTTCATGCTACTCGTATTTTTCGCACCTTTTCCTGCTCTTCGTATTTTTCACACCTTTTCATGATCCTCGTATTATTCAGTCCTATTTATGTTCCTCGTATTTTTCCGACCTTTTCAAGCTCCTCGTATTTTTCAGACCTTTTCACACTCTTCATATTTTTCACACCTTTTCACGCTCTTCGTATTTTTGACACCTTTTCATGCTCCTGATACTTTCCACACCTTTTCCTGCTCTTCGAATTTTTCACATCTTTTTATGTTCCTCGTATTTTTCACACTTTTTCCTGCTCCTCGTATTTTTCAGACCTTTTCATGCTCTTTGAATTTTTCACACCTTTTCCTGCTCTTCATATTTTTCACACCATTTCACGCTCTTCGTATTTTTGACATCTTTTCACACTCCTCATATTTTTCACACTTTTTCTGCTCCTTGTATTTTTTACACCATTTCCTGCTCCAAATATTTCTGACACCTTTTCATCCTCCTCGTATACTTGACACCTTTTCATGCTCCTCGTATTTTTCACACCTTTTCCGGCTCCACGTATTTTCACATCTTTTCATGCTCCTCGTATGTTTCACAACTTTTCATGCTCCTCGTATTTTTCAGACCTTTTCATGCTCCTCGTATTTTTCACACCTTTTCATGATGTTCATTTTTTTCACAACTTTTCCTGATCTTTGAATTTTTTACACCGTTTTGTGCTCCTCATATTTTCCATAACTTTTCCTGCTCTTCGAATTTTTCACACCTTCTCATGCTCCTCGAGTTTTTCACACCTTTTCATGCTCCTCGTATTTTTCACACCTTTTCATGCTGTTCATAGTTTTCAAACCTTTTCATGCTCCTCGGATTTTTCACACCTTGTCATGCTCTTCGAATATTTCACACCTTGTCATGCTCTTCGAATATTTCACACCTTTTCATGCTCCTGTATTTTTCTCACCTATTCATGCTCTTCGTATTTTTCACACTTTTCTTGGTCTTCGAATTCTTCACACCTTTTCATTCTCCCCGTATTTTTCAGACCTTTTCTCGCTCCTCGTATTTTTCAGACCTCTTCACGATCTTCATATTTTTCACACCTTTTCAAGCTCTTCATATTTTTGACACCTTTTCACGCTTCTCTTATTTTTCACACATTTCTCTGCTCCGAACATTTTTCACACCTTTTCCTGCTCTTCGATTTTTTCACACTTTTTCATGCTCCTCGTATTTTTCACACCTTTTCATGCTTCTCATATTTTTCACACCTTTTCCTGCTCCTCGTATTTTTCACACCTTTTCCTGCTCTTCGAACTTCTTAGACATTTTCCTGCTTTTCGAATTTTTCACACCTTTTCACACGCTTCATATTTTTGACACCTCTTCATGCTCCTCGTGCATTTCAAACCTTTTCATGCTCCTCATATTTTTCACACCTTTTCATGCTCCTAGTATTTTTCATACCTTTTCATGCTCTTCATATTTTTCACACCTTTTCATGCAGTTCATATTTTCCCACCTTTTGCTGCTCTTCGAATTTTTCACACCTTTTCATGCTCCTCGTATTTTTCAGACCTTTTCTTGCTCCACGTATATTTCACACCTTTTCACGCCCTTCATATTTTTCACACTTTTTCATGCAGTTCATATTTTTCACACCTTTTCCTGCTCTTCCATTTTTTCACACCTTTTCATGCTACTCGTATTTTTCGCACCTTTTCCTGCTCTTCGTATTTTTCACACCTTTTCATGATCCTCGTATTATTCAGACCTTTTTATGTTCCTCGTATTTTTCCGACCTTTTCAAGCTCCTCGTATTTTTCAGACCTTTTCACACTCTTCATATTTTTCACACCTTTTCACGATCTTCGTATTTTTGACACCTTTTCATGCTCCTGATACTTTCCACACCTTTTCCTGCTCTTCGAATTTTTCACATCTTTTTATGTTCCTCGTATTTTTCACACTTTTTCCTGCTCCTCGTATTTTTCAGACCTTTTCATGCTCTTTGAATTTTTCACACCTTTTCCTGCTCTTCATATTTTTCACACCATTTCACGCTCTTTGTATTTTTGAGATCTTTTCACACTCCTCATATTTTTCACACTTTTTCTGCTCCTTGTATTTTTTACACCATTTCCTGCTCCAAATATTTCTGACACCTTTTCATCCTCCTCGTATACTTGACACCTTTTCATGCTCCTCGTATTTTTCACACCTTGTCATGCTCCTCGTATTTTTGATGCCTTTTCCTTCTCCTCGTAATTTTCACACCTTTTTCTGCTCTTCGATTTCTTCACACCTTTTCATGCGCCTCGTTTTTTTTACAACTTTTCCTCATCTTCAATTTTTTCACATCTTTTCCTGCGCCTCGTATTTTTCACACCTTTTCCTGCTCTTCATATTTTTCACACCTTTTCCTGCTCTTGGGATTTTTCATAACTTTTTATGCTCCTCGTATTTTTCACACCTTTTCATGCTCCTCATATTTTTCACACCTTGTCATGCTCCTCGTATTTTTCACTCCTTTTCATGCTCCTCGTATTTTTCACACCTTTTCATGCTCCTCGTATTTTTCACACCTTTTCTGCTCCTTGTATTTTTTACACCATTTCCTGCTCCTCGTATTTTTGACACCTTTTCATCCTCCTCGTATACTTGACACCTTTTCATGCTCCTCGTATTTTTCACACCTTTTCCGGCTCCACGTATTTTCACATCTTTTCATGCTCCTCGTATGTTTCACAACTTTTCATGCTCCTCGTATTTTTCAGACCTTTTCATGCTCCTCGTATTTTTCACACCTTTTCATGATGTTCATTTTTTTCACAACTTTTCCTGATCTTTGAATTTTTTACACCGTTTTGTGCTCCTCGTATTTTCCATAACTTTTCCTGCTCTTCGAATTTTTCACACCTTCTCATGCTCCTCGAGTTTTTCACACCTTTTCATGCTCCTCGTATTTTTCACACCTTTTCATGCTGTTCATAGTTTTCAAACCTTTTCATGCTCCTCGGATTTTTCACACCTTGTCATGCTCTTCGAATATTTCACACCTTTTCATGCTCCTGTATTTTTCTCACCTATTCGTGCTCTTCGTATTTTTCACACTTTTCTTGTTCTTCGAATTCTTCACACCTTTTCATTCTCCCCGTATTTTTCAGACCTTTTCTTGCTCCTCGTATTTTTCAGACCTCTTCACGCTCTTCATATTTTTCACACCTTTTCACGCTCTTCATATTTTTGACACCTTTTCACGCTTCTCTTATTTTTCACACATTTCTCTGCTCCGAACATTTTTCACACCTTTTCCTGCTCTTCGATTTTTTCACACTTTTTCATGCTCCTCGTATTTTTCACACCTTTTCCTGCTCTTTGTATTTTTCACACCTTTTCATGCTCCTTATATTTTTCACACCTTTTCCTGCCCTTCGTATTTTTCACACCTTTTCCTCTTCCTCGTATTTTTCACACCTTTTCATGCTTCTCATATTTTTCACACCTTTTCCTGCTCCTCGTATTTTTCACACCTTTTCCTGCTCCTCGAACTTCTTAGACATTTTCCTGCTTTTCGAATTTTTCACACCTTTTCACACGCTTCATATTTTTGACACCTCTTCATGCTCCTCGTGCATTTCAAACCTTTTCATGCTCCTCATATTTTTCACACCTTTTCATGCTCCTAGTATTTTTCATACCTTTTCATGCTCTTCATATTTTTCACACCTTTTCATGCAGTTCATATTTTCCCACCTTTTGCTGCTCTTCGAATTTTTCACACCTTTTCATGCTCCTCGTATTTTTCAGACCTTTTCTTGCTCCACGTATATTTCACACCTTTTCACACCCTTCATATTTTTCACACTTTTTCATGCAGTTCATATTTTTCACACCTTTTCCTGCTCTTCCATTTTTTCACACCTTTTCATGCTACTCGTATTTTTCGCACCTTTTCCTGCTCTTCGTATTTTTCACACCTTTTCATGATCCTCGTATTATTCAGTCCTATTTATGTTCCTCGTATTTTTCCGACCTTTTCAAGCTCCTCGTATTTTTCAGACCTTTTCACACTCTTCATATTTTTCACACCTTTTCACGCTCTTCGTATTTTTGACACCTTTTCATGCTCCTGATACTTTCCACACCTTTTCCTGCTCTTCGAATTTTTCACATCTTTTTATGTTCCTCGTATTTTTCACACTTTTTCCTGCTCCTCGTATTTTTCAGACCTTTTCATGCTCTTTGAATTTTTCACACCTTTTCCTGCTCTTCATATTTTTCACACCATTTCACGCTCTTCGTATTTTTGACATCTTTTCACACTCCTCATATTTTTCACACTTTTTCTGCTCCTTGTATTTTTTACACCATTTCCTGCTCCAAATATTTCTGACACCTTTTCATCCTCCTCGTATACTTGACACCTTTTCATGCTCCTCGTATTTTTCACACCTTTTCCGGCTCCACGTATTTTCACATCTTTTCATGCTCCTCGTATGTTTCACAACTTTTCATGCTCCTCGTATTTTTCAGACCTTTTCATGCTCCTCGTATTTTTCACACCTTTTCATGATGTTCATTTTTTTCACAACTTTTCCTGATCTTTGAATTTTTTACACCGTTTTGTGCTCCTCATATTTTCCATAACTTTTCCTGCTCTTCGAATTTTTCACACCTTCTCATGCTCCTCGAGTTTTTCACACCTTTTCATGCTCCTCGTATTTTTCACACCTTTTCATGCTGTTCATAGTTTTCAAACCTTTTCATGCTCCTCGGATTTTTCACACCTTGTCATGCTCTTCGAATATTTCACACCTTGTCATGCTCTTCGAATATTTCACACCTTTTCATGCTCCTGTATTTTTCTCACCTATTCATGCTCTTCGTATTTTTCACACTTTTCTTGGTCTTCGAATTCTTCACACCTTTTCATTCTCCCCGTATTTTTCAGACCTTTTCTCGCTCCTCGTATTTTTCAGACCTCTTCACGATCTTCATATTTTTCACACCTTTTCAAGCTCTTCATATTTTTGACACCTTTTCACGCTTCTCTTATTTTTCACACATTTCTCTGCTCCGAACATTTTTCACACCTTTTCCTGCTCTTCGATTTTTTCACACTTTTTCATGCTCCTCGTATTTTTCACACCTTTTCATGCTTCTCATATTTTTCACACCTTTTCCTGCTCCTCGTATTTTTCACACCTTTTCCTGCTCTTCGAACTTCTTAGACATTTTCCTGCTTTTCGAATTTTTCACACCTTTTCACACGCTTCATATTTTTGACACCTCTTCATGCTCCTCGTGCATTTCAAACCTTTTCATGCTCCTCATATTTTTCACACCTTTTCATGCTCCTAGTATTTTTCATACCTTTTCATGCTCTTCATATTTTTCACACCTTTTCATGCAGTTCATATTTTCCCACCTTTTGCTGCTCTTCGAATTTTTCACACCTTTTCATGCTCCTCGTATTTTTCAGACCTTTTCTTGCTCCACGTATATTTCACACCTTTTCACGCCCTTCATATTTTTCACACTTTTTCATGCAGTTCATATTTTTCACACCTTTTCCTGCTCTTCCATTTTTTCACACCTTTTCATGCTACTCGTATTTTTCGCACCTTTTCCTGCTCTTCGTATTTTTCACACCTTTTCATGATCCTCGTATTATTCAGACCTTTTTATGTTCCTCGTATTTTTCCGACATTTTCAAGCTCCTCGTATTTTTCAGACCTTTTCACACTCTTCATATTTTTCACACCTTTTCACGATCTTCGTATTTTTGACACCTTTTCATGCTCCTGATACTTTCCACACCTTTTCCTGCTCTTCGAATTTTTCACATCTTTTTATGTTCCTCGTATTTTTCACACTTTTTCCTGCTCCTCGTATTTTTCAGACCTTTTCATGCTCTTTGAATTTTTCACACCTTTTCCTGCTCTTCATATTTTTCACACCATTTCACGCTCTTTGTATTTTTGAGATCTTTTCACACTCCTCATATTTTTCACACTTTTTCTGCTCCTTGTATTTTTTACACCATTTCCTGCTCCAAATATTTCTGACACCTTTTCATCCTCCTCGTATACTTGACACCTTTTCATGCTCCTCGTATTTTTCACACCTTGTCATGCTCCTCGTATTTTTGATGCCTTTTCCTTCTCCTCGTAATTTTCACACCTTTTTCTGCTCTTCGATTTCTTCACACCTTTTCATGCGCCTCGTTTTTTTTACAACTTTTCCTCATCTTCAATTTTTTCACATCTTTTCCTGCTCCTCGTATTTTTCACACCTTTTCCTGCTCTTCATATTTTTCACACCTTTTCCTGCTCTTGGGATTTTTCATAACTTTTTATGCTCCTCGTATTTTTCACACCTTTTCATGCTCCTCATATTTTTCACACCTTGTCATGCTCCTCGTATTTTTCACTCCTTTTCATGCTCCTCGTATTTTTCACACCTTTTCATGCTCCTCGTATTTTTCACACCTTTTCTGCTCCTTGTATTTTTTACACCATTTCCTGCTCCAAATATTTCTGACACCTTTTCATCCTCCTCGTATACTTGACACCTTTTCATGCTCCTCGTATTTTTCACACCTTTTCCGGCTCCACGTATTTTCACATCTTTTCATGCTCCTCGTATGTTTCACAACTTTTCATGCTCCTCGTATTTTTCAGACCTTTTCATGCTCCTCGTATTTTTCACACCTTTTCATGATGTTCATTTTTTTCACAACTTTTCCTGATCTTTGAATTTTTTACACCGTTTTGTGCTCCTCGTATTTTCCATAACTTTTCCTGCTCTTCGAATTTTTCACACCTTCTCATGCTCCTCGAGTTTTTCACACCTTTTCATGCTCCTCGTATTTTTCACACCTTTTCATGCTGTTCATAGTTTTCAAACCTTTTCATGCTCCTCGGATTTTTCACACCTTGTCATGCTCTTCGAATATTTCACACCTTTTCATGCTCCTGTATTTTTCTCACCTATTCGTGCTCTTCGTATTTTTCACACTTTTCTTGTTCTTCGAATTCTTCACACCTTTTCATTCTCCCCGTATTTTTCAGACCTTTTCTTGCTCCTCGTATTTTTCAGACCTCTTCACGCTCTTCATATTTTTCACACCTTTTCACGCTCTTCATATTTTTGACACCTTTTCACGCTTCTCTTATTTTTCACACATTTCTCTGCTCCGAACATTTTTCACACCTTTTCCTGCTCTTCGATTTTTTCACACTTTTTCATGCTCCTCGTATTTTTCACACCTTTTCCTGCTCTTTGTATTTTTCACACCTTTTCATGCTCCTTATATTTTTCACACCTTTTCCTGCCCTTCGTATTTTTCACACCTTTTCCTCTTCCTCGTATTTTTCACACCTTTTCCTGCTCTTCGTATTTTTCACACCTTTTCATGCTTCTCATATTTTTCACACCTTTTCCTGCTCCTCGTATTTTTCACACCTTTTCCTGCTCCTCGAACTTCTTAGACATTTTCCTGCTTTTCGAATTTTTCACACCTTTTCACACGCTTCATATTTTTGACACCTCTTCATGCTCCTCGTGCATTTCAAACCTTTTCATGCTCCTCATATTTTTCACACCTTTTCATGCTCCTAGTATTTTTCATACCTTTTCATGCTCTTCATATTTTTCACACCTTTTCATGCAGTTCATATTTTCCCACCTTTTGCTGCTCTTCGAATTTTTCACACCTTTTCATGCTCCTCGTATTTTTCAGACCTTTTCTTGCTCCACGTATATTTCACACCTTTTCACACCCTTCATATTTTTCACACTTTTTCATGCAGTTCATATTTTTCACACCTTTTCCTGCTCTTCCATTTTTTCACACCTTTTCATGCTACTCGTATTTTTCGCACCTTTTCCTGCTCTTCGTATTTTTCACACCTTTTCATGATCCTCGTATTATTCAGTCCTATTTATGTTCCTCGTATTTTTCCGACCTTTTCAAGCTCCTCGTATTTTTCAGACCTTTTCACACTCTTCATATTTTTCACACCTTTTCACGCTCTTCGTATTTTTGACACCTTTTCATGCTCCTGATACTTTCCACACCTTTTCCTGCTCTTCGAATTTTTCACATCTTTTTATGTTCCTCGTATTTTTCACACTTTTTCCTGCTCCTCGTATTTTTCAGACCTTTTCATGCTCTTTGAATTTTTCACACCTTTTCCTGCTCTTCATATTTTTCACACCATTTCACGCTCTTCGTATTTTTGACATCTTTTCACACTCCTCATATTTTTCACACTTTTTCTGCTCCTTGTATTTTTTACACCATTTCCTGCTCCAAATATTTCTGACACCTTTTCATCCTCCTCGTATGCTTGACACCTTTTCATGCTCCTCGTATTTTTCACACCTTTTCCGGCTCCACGTATTTTCACATCTTTTCATGCTCCTCGTATGTTTCACAACTTTTCATGCTCCTCGTATTTTTCAGACCTTTTCATGCTCCTCGTATTTTTCACACCTTTTCATGATGTTCATTTTTTTCACAACTTTTCCTGTTCTTTGAATTTTTTACACCGTTTTGTGCTCCTCATATTTTCCATAACTTTTCCTGCTCTTCGAATTTTTCACACCTTCTCATGCTCCTCGAGTTTTTCACACCTTTTCATGCTCCTCGTATTTTTCACACCTTTTCATGCTGTTCATAGTTTTCAAACCTTTTCATGCTCCTCGGATTTTTCACACCTTGTCATGCTCTTCGAATATTTCACACCTTGTCATGCTCTTCGAATATTTCACACCTTTTCATGCTCTTGTATTTTTCTCACCTATTCATGCTCTTCGTATTTTTCACACTTTTCTTGGTCTTCGAATTCTTCACACCTTTTCATTCTCCCCGTATTTTTCAGACCTTTTCTCGCTCCTCGTATTTTTCAGACCTCTTCACGATCTTCATATTTTTCACACCTTTTCAAGCTCTTCATATTTTTGACACCTTTTCACGCTTCTCTTATTTTTCACACATTTCTCTGCTCCAAACATTTTTCACACCTTTTCCTGCTCTTCGATTTTTTCACACTTTTTCATGCTCCTCGTATTTTTCACACCTTTTCATGCTTCTCATATTTTTCACACCTTTTCCTGCTCCTCGTATTTTTCACACCTTTTCCTGCTCTTCGAACTTCTTAGACATTTTCCTGCTTTTCGAATTTTTCACACCTTTTCACACGCTTCATATTTTTGACACCTCTTCATGCTCCTCGTGCATTTCAAACCTTTTCATGCTCCTCATATTTTTCACACCTTTTCATGCTCCTAGTATTTTTCATACCTTTTCATGCTCTTCATATTTTTCACACCTTTTCATGCAGTTCATATTTTCCCACCTTTTGCTGCTCTTCGAATTTTTCACACCTTTTCATGCTCCTCGTATTTTTCAGACCTTTTCTTGCTCCACGTATATTTCACACCTTTTCACGCCCTTCATATTTTTCACACTTTTTCATGCAGTTCATATTTTTCACACCTTTTCCTGCTCTTCCATTTTTTCACACCTTTTCATGCTACTCGTATTTTTCGCACCTTTTCCTGCTCTTCGTATTTTTCACACCTTTTCATGATCCTCGTATTATTCAGACCTTTTTATGTTCCTCGTATTTTTCCGACCTTTTCAAGCTCCTCGTATTTTTCAGACCTTTTCACACTCTTCATATTTTTCACACCTTTTCACGATCTTCGTATTTTTGACACCTTTTCATGCTCCTGATACTTTCCACACCTTTTCCTGCTCTTCGAATTTTTCACATCTTTTTATGTTCCTCGTATTTTTCACACTTTTTCCTGCTCCTCGTATTTTTCAGACCTTTTCATGCTCTTTGAATTTTTCACACCTTTTCCTGCTCTTCATATTTTTCACACCATTTCATGCTCTTTGTATTTTTGAGATCTTTTCACACTCCTCATATTTTTCACACTTTTTCTGCTCCTTGTATTTTTACACCATTTCCTGCTCCAAATATTTCTGACACCTTTTCATCCTCCTCGTATACTTGACACCTTTTCATGCTCCTCGTATTTTTCACACCTTGTCATGCTCCTCGTATTTTTGATGCCTTTTCCTTCTCCTCGTAATTTTCACACCTTTTTCTGCTCTTCGATTTCTTCACACCTTTTCATGCGCCTCGTTTTTTTTACAACTTTTCCTCATCTTCAATTTTTTCACATCTTTTCCTGCTCCTCGTATTTTTCACACCTTTTCCTGCTCTTCATATTTTTCACACCTTTTCCTGCTCTTGGGATTTTTCATAACTTTTTATGCTCCTCGTATTTTTCACACCTTTTCATGCTCCTCATATTTTTCACACCTTGTCATGCTCCTCGTATTTTTCACTCCTTTTCATGCTCCTCGTATTTTTCACACCTTTTCATGCTCCTCGTATTTTTCACACCTTTTCTGCTCCTTGTATTTTTTACACCATTTCCTGCTCCTCATATTTTTGACACCTTTTCATCCTCCTCGTATACTTGACACCTTTTCATGCTCCTCGTATTTTTCACACCTTTTCCGGCTCCACGTATTTTCACATCTTTTCATGCTCCTCGTATGTTTCACAACTTTTCATGCTCCTCGTATTTTTCAGACCTTTTCATGCTCCTCGTATTTTTCACACCTTTTCATGATGTTCATTTTTTTCACAACTTTTCCTGATCTTTGAATTTTTTACACCGTTTTGTGCTCCTCGTATTTTCCATAACTTTTCCTGCTCTTCGAATTTTTCACACCTTCTCATGCTCCTCGAGTTTTTCACACCTTTTCATGCTCCTCGTATATTTCACACCTTTTCATGCTGTTCATAGTTTTCAAACCTTTTCATGCTCCTCGGATTTTTCACACCTTGTCATGCTCTTCGAATATTTCACACCTTTTCATGCTCCTGTATTTTTCTCACCTATTCGTGCTCTTCGTATTTTTCACACTTTTCTTGTTCTTCGAATTCTTCACACCTTTTCATTCTCCCCGTATTTTTCAGACCTTTTCTTGCTCCTCGTATTTTTCAGACCTCTTCACGCTCTTCATATTTTTCACACCTTTTCAAGCTCTTCATATTTTTGACACCTTTTCACGCTTCTCTTATTTTTCACACATTTCTCTGCTCCGAACATTTTTCACACCTTTTCCTGCTCTTCGATTTTTTCACACTTTTTCATGCTCCTCGTATTTTTCACACCTTTTCCTGCTCTTTGTATTTTTCACACCTTTTCATGCTCCTTATATTTTTCACACCTTTTCCTGCCCTTCGTATTTTTCACACCTTTTCCTCTTCCTCGTATTTTTCACACCTTTTCCTGCTCTTCGTATTTTTCACACCTTTTCATGCTTCTCATATTTTTCACACCTTTTCCTACTCCTCGTATTTTTCACACCTTTTCCTGCTCCTCGAACTTCTTAGACATTTTCCTGCTTTTCGAATTTTTCACACCTTTTCACACGCTTCATATTTTTGACACCTCTTCATGCTCCTCGTGCATTTCAAACCTTTTCATGCTCCTCATATTTTTCACACCTTTTCATGCTCCTAGTATTTTTCATACCTTTTCATGCTCTTCATATTTTTCACACCTTTTCATGCAGTTCATATTTTCCCACCTTTTGCTGCTCTTCGAATTTTTCACACCTTTTCATGCTCCTCGTATTTTTCAGACCTTTTCTTGCTCCACGTATATTTCACACCTTTTCACACCCTTCATATTTTTCACACTTTTTCATGCAGTTCATATTTTTCACACCTTTTCCTGCTCTTCCATTTTTTCACACCTTTTCATGCTACTCGTATTTTTCGCACCTTTTCCTGCTCTTCGTATTTTTCACACCTTTTCATGATCCTCGTATTATTCAGTCCTATTTATGTTCCTCGTATTTTTCCGACCTTTTCAAGCTCCTCGTATTTTTCAGACCTTTTCACACTCTTCATATTTTTCACACCTTTTCACGCTCTTCGTATTTTTGACACCTTTTCATGCTCCTGATACTTTCCACACCTTTTCCTGCTCTTTGAATTTTTCACATCTTTTTATGTTCCTCGTTTTTTTCACACTTTTTCCTGCTCCTCGTATTTTTCAGACCTTTTCATGCTCTTTGAATTTTTCACACCTTTTCCTGCTCTTCATATTTTTCACACCATTTCACGCTCTTCGTATTTTTGACATCTTTTCACACTCCTCATATTTTTCACACTTTTTCTGCTCCTTGTATTTTTTACACCATTTCCTGCTCCAAATATTTCTGACACCTTTTCATCCTCCTCGTATGCTTGACACCTTTTCATGCTCCTCGTATTTTTCACACCTTTTCCGGCTCCACGTATTTTCACATCTTTTCATGCTCCTTGTATGTTTCACAACTTTTCATGCTCCTCGTATTTTTCAGACCTTTTCATGCTCCTCGTATTTTTCACACCTTTTCATGATGTTCATTTTTTTCACAACTTTTCCTGATCTTTGAATTTTTTACACCGTTTTGTGCTCCTCATATTTTCCATAACTTTTCCTGCTCTTCGAATTTTTCACACCTTCTCATGCTCCTCGAGTTTTTCACACCTTTTCATGCTCCTCGTATTTTTCACACCTTTTCATGCTGTTCATAGTTTTCAAACCTTTTCATGCTCCTCGGATTTTTCACACCTTGTCATGCTCTTCGAATATTTCACACCTTGTCATGCTCTTCGAATATTTCACACCTTTTCATGCTCTTGTATTTTTCTCACCTATTCATGCTCTTCGTATTTTTCACACTTTTCTTGGTCTTCGAATTCTTCACACCTTTTCATTCTCCCCGTATTTTTCAGACCTTTTCTCGCTCCTCGTATTTTTCAGACCTCTTCACGATCTTCATATTTTTCACACCTTTTCAAGCTCTTCATATTTTTGACACCTTTTCACGCTTCTCTTATTTTTCACACATTTCTCTGCTCCAAACATTTTTCACACCTTTTCCTGCTCTTCGATTTTTTCACACTTTTTCATGCTCCTCGTATTTTTCACACCTTTTCATGCTTCTCATATTTTTCACACCTTTTCCTGCTCCTCGTATTTTTCACACCTTTTCCTGCTCTTCGAACTTCTTAGACATTTTCCTGCTTTTCGAATTTTTCACACCTTTTCACACGCTTCATATTTTTGACACCTCTTCATGCTCCTCGTGCATTTCAAACCTTTTCATGCTCCTCATATTTTTCACACCTTTTCATGCTCCTAGTATTTTTCATACCTTTTCATGCTCTTCATATTTTTCACACCTTTTCATGCAGTTCATATTTTCCCACCTTTTGCTGCTCTTCGAATTTTTCACACCTTTTCATGCTCCTCGTATTTTTCAGACCTTTTCTTGCTCCACGTATATTTCACACCTTTTCACGCCCTTCATATTTTTCACACTTTTTCATGCAGTTCATATTTTTCACACCTTTTCCTGCTCTTCCATTTTTTCACACCTTTTCATGCTACTCGTATTTTTCGCACCTTTTCCTGCTCTTCGTATTTTTCACACCTTTTCATGATCCTCGTATTATTCAGACCTTTTTATGTTCCTCGTATTTTTCCGACCTTTTCAAGCTCCTCGTATTTTTCAGACCTTTTCACACTCTTCATATTTTTCACACCTTTTCACGCTCTTCGTATTTTTGACACCTTTTCATGCTCCTGATACTTTCCACACCTTTTCCTGCTCTTCGAATTTTTCACATCTTTTTATGTTCCTCGTATTTTTCACACTTTTTCCTGCTCCTCGTATTTTTCAGACCTTTTCATGCTCTTTGAATTTTTCACACCTTTTCCTGCTCTTCATATTTTTCACACCATTTCACGCTCTTCGTATTTTTGACATCTTTTCACACTCCTCATATTTTTCACACTTTTTCTGCTCCTTGTATTTTTACACCATTTCCTGCTCCAAATATTTCTGACACCTTTTCATCCTCCTCGTATACTTGACACCTTTTCATGCTCCTCGTATTTTTCACACCTTGTCATGCTCCTCGTATTTTTGATGCCTTTTCCTTCTCCTCGTAATTTTCACACCTTTTTCTGCTCTTCGATTTCTTCACACCTTTTCATGCGCCTCGTTTTTTTTACAACTTTTCCTCATCTTCAATTTTTTCACATCTTTTCCTGCTCCTCGTATTTTTCACACCTTTTCCTGCTCTTCATATTTTTCACACCTTTTCCTGCTCTTGGGATTTTTCATAACTTTTTATGCTCCTCGTATTTTTCACACCTTTTCATGCTCCTCATATTTTTCACACCTTGTCATGCTCCTCGTATTTTTCACTCCTTTTCATGCTCCTCGTATTTTTCACACCTTTTCATGCTCCTCGTATTTTTCACACCTTTTCTGCTCCTTGTATTTTTTACACCATTTCCTGCTCCTCATATTTTTGACACCTTTTCATCCTCCTCGTATACTTGACACCTTTTCATGCTCCTCGTATTTTTCACACCTTTTCCGGCTCCACGTATTTTCACATCTTTTCATGCTCCTCGTATGTTTCACAACTTTTCATGCTCCTCGTATTTTTCAGACCTTTTCATGCTCCTCGTATTTTTCACACCTTTTCATGATGTTCATTTTTTTCACAACTTTTCCTGATCTTTGAATTTTTTACACCGTTTTGTGCTCCTCGTATTTTCCATAACTTTTCCTGCTCTTCGAATTTTTCACACCTTCTCATGCTCCTCGAGTTTTTCACACCTTTTCATGCTCCTCGTATTTTTCACACCTTTTCATGCTGTTCATAGTTTTCAAACCTTTTCATGCTCCTCGGATTTTTCACACCTTGTCATGCTCTTCGAATATTTCACACCTTTTCATGCTCCTGTATTTTTCTCACCTATTCGTGCTCTTCGTATTTTTCACACTTTTCTTGTTCTTCGAATTCTTCACACCTTTTCATTCTCCCCGTATTTTTCAGACCTTTTCTTGCTCCTCGTATTTTTCAGACCTCTTCACGCTCTTCATATTTTTCACACCTTTTCACGCTCTTCATATTTTTGACACCTTTTCACGCTTCTCTTATTTTTCACACATTTCTCTGCTCCGAACATTTTTCACACCTTTTCCTGCTCTTCGATTTTTTCACACTTTTTCATGCTCCTCGTATTTTTCACACCTTTTCCTGCTCTTTGTATTTTTCACACCTTTTCATGCTCCTTATATTTTTCACACCTTTTCCTGCCCTTCGTATTTTTCACACCTTTTCCTCTTCCTCGTATTTTTCACACCTTTTCATGCTTCTCATATTTTTCACACCTTTTCCTGCTCCTCGTATTTTTCACACCTTTTCCTGCTCCTCGAACTTCTTAGACATTTTCCTGCTTTTCGAATTTTTCACACCTTTTCACACGCTTCATATTTTTGACACCTCTTCATGCTCCTCGTGCATTTCAAACCTTTTCATGCTCCTCATATTTTTCACACCTTTTCATGCTCCTAGTATTTTTCATACCTTTTCATGCTCTTCATATTTTTCACACCTTTTCATGCAGTTCATATTTTCCCACCTTTTGCTGCTCTTCGAATTTTTCACACCTTTTCATGCTCCTCGTATTTTTCAGACCTTTTCTTGCTCCACGTATATTTCACACCTTTTCACACCCTTCATATTTTTCACACTTTTTCATGCAGTTCATATTTTTCACACCTTTTCCTGCTCTTCCATTTTTTCACACCTTTTCATGCTACTCGTATTTTTCGCACCTTTTCCTGCTCTTCGTATTTTTCACACCTTTTCATGATCCTCGTATTATTCAGTCCTATTTATGTTCCTCGTATTTTTCCGACCTTTTCAAGCTCCTCGTATTTTTCAGACCTTTTCACACTCTTCATATTTTTCACACCTTTTCACGCTCTTCGTATTTTTGACACCTTTTCATGCTCCTGATACTTTCCACACCTTTTCCTGCTCTTCGAATTTTTCACATCTTTTTATGTTCCTCGTATTTTTCACACTTTTTCCTGCTCCTCGTATTTTTCAGACCTTTTCATGCTCTTTGAATTTTTCACACCTTTTCCTGCTCTTCATATTTTTCACACCATTTCACGCTCTTCGTATTTTTGACATCTTTTCACACTCCTCATATTTTTCACACTTTTTCTGCTCCTTGTATTTTTTACACCATTTCCTGCTCCAAATATTTCTGACACCTTTTCATCCTCCTCGTATACTTGACACCTTTTCATGCTCCTCGTATTTTTCACACCTTTTCCGGCTCCACGTATTTTCACATCTTTTCATGCTCCTCGTATGTTTCACAACTTTTCATGCTCCTCGTATTTTTCAGACCTTTTCATGCTCCTCGTATTTTTCACACCTTTTCATGATGTTCATTTTTTTCACAACTTTTCCTGATCTTTGAATTTTTTACACCGTTTTGTGCTCCTCATATTTTCCATAACTTTTCCTGCTCTTCGAATTTTTCACACCTTCTCATGCTCCTCGAGTTTTTCACACCTTTTCATGCTCCTCGTATTTTTCACACCTTTTCATGCTGTTCATAGTTTTCAAACCTTTTCATGCTCCTCGGATTTTTCACACCTTGTCATGCTCTTCGAATATTTCACACCTTGTCATGCTCTTCGAATATTTCACACCTTTTCATGCTCCTGTATTTTTCTCACCTATTCATGCTCTTCGTATTTTTCACACTTTTCTTGGTCTTCGAATTCTTCACACCTTTTCATTCTCCCCGTATTTTTCAGACCTTTTCTCGCTCCTCGTATTTTTCAGACCTCTTCACGATCTTCATATTTTTCACACCTTTTCAAGCTCTTCATATTTTTGACACCTTTTCACGCTTCTCTTATTTTTCACACATTTCTCTGCTCCGAACATTTTTCACACCTTTTCCTGCTCTTCGATTTTTTCACACTTTTTCATGCTCCTCGTATTTTTCACACCTTTTCATGCTTCTCATATTTTTCACACCTTTTCCTGCTCCTCGTATTTTTCACACCTTTTCCTGCTCTTCGAACTTCTTAGACATTTTCCTGCTTTTCGAATTTTTCACACCTTTTCACACGCTTCATATTTTTGACACCTCTTCATGCTCCTCGTGCATTTCAAACCTTTTCATGCTCCTCATATTTTTCACACCTTTTCATGCTCCTAGTATTTTTCATACCTTTTCATGCTCTTCATATTTTTCACACCTTTTCATGCAGTTCATATTTTCCCACCTTTTGCTGCTCTTCGAATTTTTCACACCTTTTCATGCTCCTCGTATTTTTCAGACCTTTTCTTGCTCCACGTATATTTCACACCTTTTCACGCCCTTCATATTTTTCACACTTTTTCATGCAGTTCATATTTTTCACACCTTTTCCTGCTCTTCCATTTTTTCACACCTTTTCATGCTACTCGTATTTTTCGCACCTTTTCCTGCTCTTCGTATTTTTCACACCTTTTCATGATCCTCGTATTATTCAGACCTTTTTATGTTCCTCGTATTTTTCCGACCTTTTCAAGCTCCTCGTATTTTTCAGACCTTTTCACACTCTTCATATTTTTCACACCTTTTCACGATCTTCGTATTTTTGACACCTTTTCATGCTCCTGATACTTTCCACACCTTTTCCTGCTCTTCGAATTTTTCACATCTTTTTATGTTCCTCGTATTTTTCACACTTTTTCCTGCTCCTCGTATTTTTCAGACCTTTTCATGCTCTTTGAATTTTTCACACCTTTTCCTGCTCTTCATATTTTTCACACCATTTCACGCTCTTTGTATTTTTGAGATCTTTTCACACTCCTCATATTTTTCACACTTTTTCTGCTCCTTGTATTTTTTACACCATTTCCTGCTCCAAATATTTCTGACACCTTTTCATCCTCCTCGTATACTTGACACCTTTTCATGCTCCTCGTATTTTTCACACCTTTTCATGCTGTTCATAGTTTTCAAACCTTTTCATGCTCCTCGGATTTTTCACACCTTGTCATGCTCTTCGAATATTTCACACCTTTTCATGCTCCTGTATTTTTCTCACCTATTCGTGCTCTTCGTATTTTTCACACTTTTCTTGTTCTTCGAATTCTTCACACCTTTTCATTCTCCCCGTGTTTTTCAGACCTTTTCTTGCTCCTCGTATTTTTCAGACCTCTTCACGCTCTTCATATTTTTCACACCTTTTCACGCTCTTCATATTTTTGACACCTTTTCACGCTTCTCTTATTTTTCACACATTTCTCTGCTCCGAACATTTTTCACACCTTTTCCTGCTCTTCGATTTTTTCACACTTTTTCATGCTCCTCGTATTTTTCACACCTTTTCCTGCTCTTTGTATTTTTCACACCTTTTCATGCTCCTTATATTTTTCACACCTTTTCCTGCCCTTCGTATTTTTCACACCTTTTCCTCTTCCTCGTATTTTTCACACCTTTTCATGCTTCTCATATTTTTCACACCTTTTCCTGCTCCTCGTATTTTTCACACCTTTTCCTGCTCCTCGAACTTCTTAGACATTTTCCTGCTTTTCGAATTTTTCACACCTTTTCACACGCTTCATATTTTTGACACCTCTTCATGCTCCTCGTGCATTTCAAACCTTTTCATGCTCCTCATATTTTTCACACCTTTTCATGCTCCTAGTATTTTTCATACCTTTTCATGCTCTTCATATTTTTCACACCTTTTCATGCAGTTCATATTTTCCCACCTTTTGCTGCTCTTCGAATTTTTCACACCTTTTCATGCTCCTCGTATTTTTCAGACCTTTTCTTGCTCCACGTATATTTCACACCTTTTCACACCCTTCATATTTTTCACACTTTTTCATGCAGTTCATATTTTTCACACCTTTTCCTGCTCTTCCATTTTTTCACACCTTTTCATGCTACTCGTATTTTTCGCACCTTTTCCTGCTCTTCGTATTTTTCACACCTTTTCATGATCCTCGTATTATTCAGTCCTATTTATGTTCCTCGTATTTTTCCGACCTTTTCAAGCTCCTCGTATTTTTCAGACCTTTTCACACTCTTCATATTTTTCACACCTTTTCACGCTCTTCGTATTTTTGACACCTTTTCATGCTCCTGATACTTTCCACACCTTTTCCTGCTCTTCGAATTTTTCACATCTTTTTATGTTCCTCGTATTTTTCACACTTTTTCCTGCTCCTCGTATTTTTCAGACCTTTTCATGCTCTTTGAATTTTTCACACCTTTTCCTGCTCTTCATATTTTTCACACCATTTCACGCTCTTCGTATTTTTGACATCTTTTCACACTCCTCATATTTTTCACACTTTTTCTGCTCCTTGTATTTTTTACACCATTTCCTGCTCCAAATATTTCTGACACCTTTTCATCCTCCTCGTATACTTGACACCTTTTCATGCTCCTCGTATTTTTCACACCTTTTCCGGCTCCACGTATTTTCACATCTTTTCATGCTCCTCGTATGTTTCACAACTTTTCATGCTCCTCGTATTTTTCAGACCTTTTCATGCTCCTCGTATTTTTCACACCTTTTCATGATGTTCATTTTTTTCACAACTTTTCCTGATCTTTGAATTTTTTACACCGTTTTGTGCTCCTCATATTTTCCATAACTTTTCCTGCTCTTCGAATTTTTCACACCTTCTCATGCTCCTCGAGTTTTTCACACCTTTTCATGCTCCTCGTATTTTTCACACCTTTTCATGCTGTTCATAGTTTTCAAACCTTTTCATGCTCCTCGGATTTTTCACACCTTGTCATGCTCTTCGAATATTTCACACCTTGTCATGCTCTTCGAATATTTCACACCTTTTCATGCTCCTGTATTTTTCTCACCTATTCATGCTCTTCGTATTTTTCACACTTTTCTTGGTCTTCGAATTCTTCACACCTTTTCATTCTCCCCGTATTTTTCAGACCTTTTCTCGCTCCTCGTATTTTTCAGACCTCTTCACGATCTTCATATTTTTCACACCTTTTCAAGCTCTTCATATTTTTGACACCTTTTCACGCTTCTCTTATTTTTCACACATTTCTCTGCTCCGAACATTTTTCACACCTTTTCCTGCTCTTCGATTTTTTCACACTTTTTCATGCTCCTCGTATTTTTCACACCTTTTCATGCTTCTCATATTTTTCACACCTTTTCCTGCTCCTCGTATTTTTCACACCTTTTCCTGCTCTTCGAACTTCTTAGACATTTTCCTGCTTTTCGAATTTTTCACACCTTTTCACACGCTTCATATTTTTGACACCTCTTCATGCTCCTCGTGCATTTCAAACCTTTTCATGCTCCTCATATTTTTCACACCTTTTCATGCTCCTAGTATTTTTCATACCTTTTCATGCTCTTCATATTTTTCACACCTTTTCATGCAGTTCATATTTTCCCACCTTTTGCTGCTCTTCGAATTTTTCACACCTTTTCATGCTCCTCGTATTTTTCAGACCTTTTCTTGCTCCACGTATATTTCACACCTTTTCACGCCCTTCATATTTTTCACACTTTTTCATGCAGTTCATATTTTTCACACCTTTTCCTGCTCTTCCATTTTTTCACACCTTTTCATGCTACTCGTATTTTTCGCACCTTTTCCTGCTCTTCGTATTTTTCACACCTTTTCATGATCCTCGTATTATTCAGACCTTTTTATGTTCCTCGTATTTTTCCGACCTTTTCAAGCTCCTCGTATTTTTCAGACCTTTTCACACTCTTCATATTTTTCACACCTTTTCACGATCTTCGTATTTTTGACACCTTTTCATGCTCCTGATACTTTCCACACCTTTTCCTGCTCTTTGAATTTTTCACATCTTTTTATGTTCCTCGTATTTTTCACACTTTTTCCTGCTCCTCGTATTTTTCAGACCTTTTCATGCTCTTTGAATTTTTCACACCTTTTCCTGCTCTTCATATTTTTCACACCATTTCACGCTCTTTGTATTTTTGAGATCTTTTCACACTCCTCATATTTTTCACACTTTTTCTGCTCCTTGTATTTTTTACACCATTTCCTGCTCCAAATATTTCTGACACCTTTTCATCCTCCTCGTATACTTGACACCTTTTCATGCTCCTCGTATTTTTCACACCTTTTCATGCTGTTCATAGTTTTCAAACCTTTTCATGCTCCTCGGATTTTTCACACCTTGTCATGCTCTTCGAATATTTCACACCTTTTCATGCTCCTGTATTTTTCTCACCTATTCGTGCTCTTCGTATTTTTCACACTTTTCTTGTTCTTCGAATTCTTCACACCTTTTCATTCTCCCCGTATTTTTCAGACCTTTTCTTGCTCCTCGTATTTTTCAGACCTCTTCACGCTCTTCATATTTTTCACACCTTTTCACGCTCTTCATATTTTTGACACCTTTTCACGCTTCTCTTATTTTTCACACATTTCTCTGCTCCGAACATTTTTCACACCTTTTCCTGCTCTTCGATTTTTTCACACTTTTTCATGCTCCTCGTATTTTTCACACCTTTTCCTGCTCTTTGTATTTTTCACACCTTTTCATGCTCCTTATATTTTTCACACCTTTTCCTGCCCTTCGTATTTTTCACACCTTTTCCTCTTCCTCGTATTTTTCACACCTTTTCATGCTTCTCATATTTTTCACACCTTTTCCTGCTCCTCGTATTTTTCACACCTTTTCCTGCTCCTCGAACTTCTTAGACATTTTCCTGCTTTTCGAATTTTTCACACCTTTTCACACGCTTCATATTTTTGACACCTCTTCATGCTCCTCGTGCATTTCAAACCTTTTCATGCTCCTCATATTTTTCACACCTTTTCATGCTCCTAGTATTTTTCATACCTTTTCATGCTCTTCATATTTTTCACACCTTTTCATGCAGTTCATATTTTCCCACCTTTTGCTGCTCTTCGAATTTTTCACACCTTTTCATGCTCCTCGTATTTTTCAGACCTTTTCTTGCTCCACGTATATTTCACACCTTTTCACACCCTTCATATTTTTCACACTTTTTCATGCAGTTCATATTTTTCACACCTTTTCCTGCTCTTCCATTTTTTCACACCTTTTCATGCTACTCGTATTTTTCGCACCTTTTCCTGCTCTTCGTATTTTTCACACCTTTTCATGATCCTCGTATTATTCAGTCCTATTTATGTTCCTCGTATTTTTCCGACCTTTTCAAGCTCCTCGTATTTTTCAGACCTTTTCACACTCTTCATATTTTTCACACCTTTTCACGCTCTTCGTATTTTTGACACCTTTTCATGCTCCTGATACTTTCCACACCTTTTCCTGCTCTTCGAATTTTTCACATCTTTTTATGTTCCTCGTATTTTTCACACTTTTTCCTGCTCCTCGTATTTTTCAGACCTTTTCATGCTCTTTGAATTTTTCACACCTTTTCCTGCTCTTCATATTTTTCACACCATTTCACGCTCTTCGTATTTTTGACATCTTTTCACACTCCTCATATTTTTCACACTTTTTCTGCTCCTTGTATTTTTTACACCATTTCCTGCTCCAAATATTTCTGACACCTTTTCATCCTCCTCGTATACTTGACACCTTTTCATGCTCCTCGTATTTTTCACACCTTTTCCGGCTCCACGTATTTTCACATCTTTTCATGCTCCTCGTATGTTTCACAACTTTTCATGCTCCTCGTATTTTTCAGACCTTTTCATGCTCCTCGTATTTTTCACACCTTTTCATGATGTTCATTTTTTTCACAACTTTTCCTGATCTTTGAATTTTTTACACCGTTTTGTGCTCCTCATATTTTCCATAACTTTTCCTGCTCTTCGAATTTTTCACACCTTCTCATGCTCCTCGAGTTTTTCACACCTTTTCATGCTCCTCGTATTTTTCACACCTTTTCATGCTGTTCATAGTTTTCAAACCTTTTCATGCTCCTCGGATTTTTCACACCTTGTCATGCTCTTCGAATATTTCACACCTTGTCATGCTCTTCGAATATTTCACACCTTTTCATGCTCCTGTATTTTTCTCACCTATTCATGCTCTTCGTATTTTTCACACTTTTCTTGGTCTTCGAATTCTTCACACCTTTTCATTCTCCCCGTATTTTTCAGACCTTTTCTCGCTCCTCGTATTTTTCAGACCTCTTCACGATCTTCATATTTTTCACACCTTTTCAAGCTCTTCATATTTTTGACACCTTTTCACGCTTCTCTTATTTTTCACACATTTCTCTGCTCCGAACATTTTTCACACCTTTTCCTGCTCTTCGATTTTTTCACACTTTTTCATGCTCCTCGTATTTTTCACACCTTTTCATGCTTCTCATATTTTTCACACCTTTTCCTGCTCCTCGTATTTTTCACACCTTTTCCTGCTCTTCGAACTTCTTAGACATTTTCCTGCTTTTCGAATTTTTCACACCTTTTCACACGCTTCATATTTTTGACACCTCTTCATGCTCCTCGTGCATTTCAAACCTTTTCATGCTCCTCATATTTTTCACACCTTTTCATGCTCCTAGTATTTTTCATACCTTTTCATGCTCTTCATATTTTTCACACCTTTTCATGCAGTTCATATTTTCCCACCTTTTGCTGCTCTTCGAATTTTTCACACCTTTTCATGCTCCTCGTATTTTTCAGACCTTTTCTTGCTCCACGTATATTTCACACCTTTTCACGCCCTTCATATTTTTCACACTTTTTCATGCAGTTCATATTTTTCACACCTTTTCCTGCTCTTCCATTTTTTCACACCTTTTCATGCTACTCGTATTTTTCGCACCTTTTCCTGCTCTTCGTATTTTTCACACCTTTTCATGATCCTCGTATTATTCAGACCTTTTTATGTTCCTCGTATTTTTCCGACCTTTTCAAGCTCCTCGTATTTTTCAGACCTTTTCACACTCTTCATATTTTTCACACCTTTTCACGCTCTTCGTATTTTTGACACCTTTTCATGCTCCTGATACTTTCCACACCTTTTCCTGCTCTTCGAATTTTTCACATCTTTTTATGTTCCTCGTATTTTTCACACTTTTTCCTGCTCCTCGTATTTTTCAGACCTTTTCATGCTCTTTGAATTTTTCACACCTTTTCCTGCTCTTCATATTTTTCACACCATTTCACGCTCTTTGTATTTTTGAGATCTTTTCACACTCCTCATATTTTTCACACTTTTTCTGCTCCTTGTATTTTTTACACCATTTCCTGCTCCAAATATTTCTGACACCTTTTCATCCTCCTCGTATACTTGACACCTTTTCATGCTCCTCGTATTTTTCACACCTTGTCATGCTCCTCGTATTTTTGATGCCTTTTCCTTCTCCTCGTAATTTTCACACCTTTTTCTGCTCTTCGATTTCTTCACACCTTTTCATGCGCCTCGTTTTTTTTACAACTTTTCCTCATCTTCAATTTTTTCACACCTTTTCCTGCTCTTCATATTTTTCACACCTTTTCCTGCTCTTGGGATTTTTCATAACTTTTTATGCTCCTCGTATTTTTCACATCTTTTCATGCTCCTCATATTTTTCACACCTTGTCATACTCCTCGTATTTTTCACTCCTTTTCATGCTCCTCGTATTTTTCACACCTTTTCATGCTCCTCGTATTTTTCACACCTTTTCATGCTGCTCGTCTTTTGATTTTTTTTTTTTGCTCTTCACATTTATCATACCTTTTCATGCTCCTCGCATTTTTCACACCTTTTCATGCTGCTCGTCTTTTGATTTTTTTTTCTCCTCGCATTTTTCACACCTTTTCAGGCTCCTCGCATTTTTCACACCTGTTCATGCTGCTAGATTTTGTTTTGTTTTTTTTTTTGCTCCTCGCATTTTTCACAGCTTTTCATGCTCCTCGCATTTTTCACCCCTTTTCATGTTCCTCGTATTTTTCACACCTTTTCATGTTCCTCGAATTTTTCACACCTTTTCATGCTCCTCGCTTTTTTCACAACATTTTATGCTCCTGGTTTTTTTTTTTTGCTCCTCCCAATTTTCACAGCTTTTCATGCTCATCGTAATTTTCGCACCTTTTCATGCTCCTCGCATTTTTCACACCTTTTCATGCTCCTCGAATTTTGACACCTTTTCATGCTTCTCGAAATTTTCACACCTTTTCATGCTCCTCGTATTTTTCACACCTTTTCATGTTCCTCAAATTTTTCACACCTATTCATGCTCCTCTCATTTTTCACACCTTTTCATGGTCCTCACCTTTTTCACATCTATTCATGCTCCTCGCATTTTTGACACCTTTTCATGGTCCTCACCTTTTTCACACCTTTTCATGCTTCTCGCAATTTTCACACCTTTTCATGCTCCTCGCATTTTTCACAACTTTTCATGCTTCTCGCAATTTTCACACCTTTTCATGCTCCTCGCATTTTTCACACCTTTTCATGGTCCTCACCTTTTTCACACCTTTTCATGCTTCTCGAATTTTTTACACCTTTCATGCTCCTCGAAATTTTTACACATTTTTATGCTCCTCATATTTTTCACACCTTTTCATGCTCCTCGCATTTTTGACACCTTTTCATGCTCCTCGAAATTTTCACCGTTTCATGCTCCTCATATTTTTCTCCTTTTCATGTTCCTCCCATTTTTCACACCTTTTTATGCTCCCCAGATTTTTCACACCTTTTCATGCTCTCGTGATTTTCACACCTTTTCTTGTTCCTCTCATTTTTCATACCTTTTCATGCTCCTCGTATTTTTCACAGCTTCTCATCCTCCTCTTCATTTTTTTTTGCTCCTCGCATTTTGCACAGCTTTTCATGCTCCTCGCATTTTTCACACCTTTTCATGCTCTTCGAATTTTTGAAAACTTTACATGCTCCTTGAAATTTTCAAACCTTTTCATGCCCCTCGTATTTTTCACACCTTTCCAGGCTCCTCGTCTTTTTTTTTTTTTTTGCTCCTCGCATTTTTCACAGCTTTTCATGCTCCTCGTATTTTTCACACCTTTCCATGCTCTTCTCATTTTTCATACCTTTCCGTGCTCCTCGAATTTTTCACTCCTTTCCATGCTCCTCGCACTTTTCACACCTTTTCATACTCCTTGCATTTTTCACACGTTTTCAAGCTCTTCGCATTTTTCACACCTTTTCAGACTCCTCGCAATTTTCACACCTTTTCTTGCTCCTCGCATTTTTCACACCTTTCCATGCTCCTCGCATTTTTCACACCTTTTCATGCTCCTCAAAATTTTCACGCCAGGAGCATGAAAAGTTGTGAAAAATGCGAGGAGCATGAAAAGGTGTGAAAAATGAGAAAAGCAAAAAAAATAGATGAGCATGAAAAGGTGTGAAAAATGTGAGGAGCATGAAAAGGTGTGAAAAAGGCGAGGAGCATGAAAAGGTGTGAAAATTTCGAGGAGCATGAAAGGGTGTCAAAAATTCTAGGAGCATGAAATGTTGCTAAAAATACGAGGAACATGAATAGCTTTGAAAATTCGAGGAGCAAGAAAAAAAACAGAAAAATACGAGGAGCAAAAAAAAATAAAAAAACAGAAAAATACAAGGAGCAGAACAGTCGGGAAACTAAGAGGAGCATCAAAAGTGTGATAATTGGAGGAGCAAGAAAAGTGTGAAAAATACCAGGAGCCGGAAATGGGGAGAAAAATACGAGGAGCAAAAAAAAAAAAAAAAAACAGAAAAATACGAGGAGCAGAAAGTGAGGAAAATAAGAGAAGCATCAAAAGTGTCAAAATACGAGGAGCAAAAAAGTGTGATAAACACGAGGAGGAGAAAAAAGGGAGAAAAAAAAGCAAAAAAAAAAAAAAGACGAGGAAACTGAAAAGGTGTGAAAAATGCGAGGAGCAGGAAAAGGTGTGAAAAATTCGAGGAACATGAAAAGGTGTGAAAAATGCGAAGAGCAAAAAAAAAAAAGACGACGAGCATGAAAAGGTGTGAAAAATGCAACGAGCATGAAAAGGTGTGAAAAATGTAAGGAGCATGAAAAGGTGTGAAAAATGCGAGGAACAGCAAAAGGTGTGAAAAATATGAGGAGCATGAAAAGGTGTGAAAATTTCGTGGAGCATGAAAGGGTGTCAAAAATTCTAGGAGCATGAAATGTTGTGAAAAATATGAGGAACATGAATAGCTTTGAAAAATGCAAGGAGCAAAATAAAAAAAAAAGACGAGGAGCATGAAAATTGTGAAAATTTCGAGGAGCATGAAAAGGTGTGAAAATTGCGAGGAGCATAAAAAGATGTGAAAAATGCGAGGAGCATGAAAAGGTGTGAAAAATTCGAGGAAAATGAAAAGTTGTGAAAAATACGAGGAGCATGAAAAGGTGTGAAAATTTCAAGAAGCATGAAAAGGTGTCAAATATTGGAAGAGCATGAAATGGTGTGAAAAATGCGAGGAGCATGAAAAGGTGTGAAAAATTCGAGGAGCATGAAAAGGTGTGAAAAATATGAGGGGCATGAAAAGGTGTGAAAATTTCGAGGAGCATGAAAAGGTGTCAAAAATTCGAGGAGCAGGAAAAGGTGAGAAAAATGCGAGGAGCATGAAAAGGTGTGAAAAATGCGAGGAGCAAGAAAAAAAAATCCGAGGAGCATGAAAAGATGTGAAAAATGCGAGAAACATGAAAAGGTGTGAAAAATGCGAGGAGCATGAAATGGTGTGAAAAATACGAGGAGCATGAAAAGGTGTGAAAAATGCGAGGAGCATGAAAAGGTGTGAAAAATGCGAGGAGCAAAAAAAAAAAAAAAACGAGGAGCATGAAATGTTGTGAATAATGCGAGGAGCATGAAAAGGTGTGAAAAATGCGAGGAGCAAGAAAAAAAAATACGAGGAGCATGAAAAGGTGTGAAAAATGCGAGGAGTGTGAAATGGTGTGAAAAATGCGAGGAGCATGAAAAGGTGTGAAAAATGCAAGGAGCATGAAAAGGAGTGAAAAATGCGAGGAGCAAAAAGAAAAAAAACACGAGGACCATGAAAAGGTGTAAAAAATTCGAGGAGCATGAAAAGGTGTGAAAAATGCGAGGAGCAAAAAAAAAAAAAAAACGAGGAGCATGAAATGTTGTGAATAATGCGAGGAGCATGAAAAGGTGTGAAAAATGCGAGGAGCAAGAAAAAAAAATACGAGGAGCATGAAAAGGTGTGAAAAATGCGAGGAGCGTGAAATGGTGTGAAAAATGCGAGGAGCATGAAAAGGTGTGAAAAATGCAAGGAGCATGAAAAGGAGTGAAAAATGCGAGGAGCAAAAAAAAAAAAAACACGAGGACCATGAAAAGGTGTAAAAAATTCGAGGAGCATGAAAAGGTGTGAAAAATGCGAGGAGCAAAAAAAAAAAGACGGGGAGCATGAAAAGTTGTGTAAAATGCGAGGAGCATGAAAAGGTGTGAATAATGCGAGGAGCATGAAAAGGTGTGAAAAATGCGAGGAATAGAAAAGGTGTGAAAAATGCGAGGAACATGAAAAGGTGTGAAAAATGCGAGGAACATGAAAAGGTGTGAAAAATGTGAAGAGCAAAAAAAAAAACAAAAAAGACAAGGAGCATGAAATGGTGTGAAAAATGCGAGGAGCAAGAAAAAATATACAAGGAGCAAGAAAAGGTGAGAAAAATGTGAGGAACAAAAAAAGGTGTGAAAAATGCGAGGAACTTGAAAAGGTGTGAAAAATACGAGGAGCATGAAAACGTGTGAAAATTTCGAGGAGCATGAAAAGCTGTCAAAAATTCTGGGAGCATGAAATGGTGTGAAAAATACGTGGAACATGAATAGCTGTGAAAAATGCGAGCAGCAAAATAAAAAAAAAAAAAGACGAGGAGCATGAAAATTTTGAAAATTTCGAGGAGCATGAAAAGGTGTGAAAATTGCGAGGAGCATGAAAAGATGTGAAAATGCGACGAGCATGAAAAGGTGTGAAAAATTCGAGGAACATGAAAAGGTGTGAAAAATACGAGGAGCATGAAAAGGTGTGAAAATGTCAAGGAGCATGAAAAGGTGTCAAATATTGGAAGAGCATGAAAAGGTTTGAAAAATGAGAGAAGCACGAAAAGGTGTGAAAAATGCGAGAAGCATGAAAACGTGTGAAAAATGCGAGGAGCAAAAAAAAAATACGAGGAGCATGAAAAGGGGTGAAAATGCGAGGAATAGAAAAGGTGTGAAAAATGCGAAGAACATGAAAAGGTGTGAAAAATGCGAGGAGCATGAAAAGGTGTGAAAAATGCGAAGAGCAAAAAAAAAAAAAAAAAAAGACAAGGAGCATGAAATGGTGTGAAAAATGCGAGGAGCAAGAAAAAAAATACAACGAGCAAGAAAAGGTGAGAAAAATGCGAGGAAAATAAAAAGGTGTGAAAAATGCAAGGAGCATGAAAACGTGTGAAAATTTCGAGGAGCATGAAAAGCTGTCAAAAATTCTGGGAGCATGAAATGGTGTGAAAAATACGTGGAACATGAATAGCTCTGAAAAATGCGAGCAGCAAAATAAAAAAAAAAAAGACGAGGAGCATGAAAATTTTGAAAATTTCGAGGAGCATGAAAAGGTGTGAAAATTGCGAGGAGCATGAAAAGATGTGAAAATGCGAGGAGCATGAAAAGCTGTGAAAAATTCGAGGAACATGAAAAGGTGTGAAAAATACGGGGAGCATGAATGGGTGTGAAAATTCAAGGAGCATGAAAAGGTGTCAAATATTGGAAGAGCATGAAAAGGTTTGAAAAATGAGAGAAGCATGAAAAGCTGTGAAAAATGCGAGGAGCATGAAAAGGTGTGAAAAATGCGAGGAGCAAGAAAAAAAAATCCGAGGAGCATGAAAAGGTGTGAAAAATGCGAGAAACATGAAAAGGTGTGAAAAATGCGAGGAGCATGAAAAGCTGTGAAAAATACGAGGAGCATGAAAAAGTGTGAAAAATGCGAGGAGCATGAAAAGGTGTGAAAAATGCGAGGAGCAAAAAAAAAAAAAACGAGGAGCATGAAATGTTGTGAATAATGCGAGGAGCATGAAAAGGTGTGAAAAATGCGAGGAGCAAGAAAAAAAAAATACGAGGAGCATGAAAATGTGTGAAAAATTCGAGGAGCGTGAAATGGTGTGAAAAATGCGAGGAGCATGAAAAGGTGTGAAAAATGCAAGGAGCATGAAAAGAAGTGAAAAATGCGAGGAGCAAAAAAGAAAAAACACGAGGACCATGAAAAGGTGTAAAAAATTCGAGGAGCATGAAAAGGTGTGAAAAATGCGAGGAGCAAAAAAAAAAAAAAGACAGGGAGCATGAAAAGTTGTGTAAAATGCAAGGAGCATGAAAAGGTGTGAATAATGCGAGGAGCATGAAAAGGTGTGAAAAATTCGAGGAACATGAAAAGGTGTGAAAAATACGAGGAGCATGAAAAGGTGTGAAAATTTCAAGAAGCATGAAAAGGTGTCAAATATTGGAAGAGCATGAAATGGTGTGAAAAATGCGAGGAGCATGAAAAGGTGTGAAAAATTCGAGGAGCATGAAAAGGTGTGAAAAATGCGAGGAGCATAAAAAGTGTGAAAAATACGAGGAGCAAAAAAAAAAAGACGAGGAGCATGAAAATGTGTGAAAAATGTGAGGAGCATGAAAAGGTGTGAAAAATGCGAGGAGCATGAAAAGGTGTGAAAAATGGGAGGAGCATGAAAAGGTGTGAAAAATGCGAAGAGCAAAAAAAAAACAAAAAAGACAAGGAGCATGAAATGGTGTGAAAAATGCGAGGAGCAAGAAAAAATATACAAGGAGCAAGAAAAGATGAGAAAAATGCGAGGAACATAAAAAGGTGTGAAAAATGCGAGGAACTTGAAAAGGTGTGAAAAATACGAGGAGCATGAAAACGTGTGAAAATTTCGAGGAGCATGAAAAGCTGTCAAAAATTCTGGGAGCATGAAATGGTGTGAAAAATACGTGGAACATGAATAGCTGTGAAAAATGCGAGCAGCAAAATAAAAAAAAAAAAGACGAGGAGCATGAAAATTTTGAAAATTTCGAGGAGCATGAAAAGGTGTGAAAATTGCGAGGAGCATGAAAAGATGTGAAAATGCGACGAGCATGAAAAGGTGTGAAAAATTCGAGGAACATGAAAAGGTGTGAAAAATACGAGGAGCATGAATAGGTGTGAAAATGTCAAGGAGCATGAAAGGTGTCAAATATTGGAAGAGCATGAAAAGGTTTGAAAAATGAGAGACGCATGAAAAGGTGTGAAAAATGCGAGGAGCATGAAAAGGTGTGAAAAATGCGAGGAGCAAGAAAAAAAAATCCGAGGAGCATGAAAAGGTGTGAAAAATGCGAGAAACATGAAAAGGAGTGAAAAATGTGAGGAGCATGAAAAGGTGTGAAAAATACGAGGAGCATGAAAAGGTGTGAAAAATGCGAGGAGCATGAAAAGGTGTGAAAAATGCGAAGAGCAAAAAAAAAAAACAAAAAAGGCAAGGAGCATGAAATGGTGTGAAAAATGCGAGGAGCAAGAAAAGAAAATACAAGGAGCAAGAAAAGGTGAGAAAAATGCGAGGAACATAAAAAAGTGTGAAAAATGCGAGGAACTTGAAAAGGTGTGAAAAATACGAGGAGCATGAAAACGTGTGAAAATTTCCAGGAGCATGAAAAGCTGTCAAAAATTCTGGGAGCATGAAATTGTGTGATAAATACGTGGAACATGAATAGCTGTGAAAAATGAAAGCAGCAAAATAAAAAAAAAAAAGACGAGAAGCATGAAAATTTTGAAAATTTCGAGGAGCATGAAAAGGTGTGAAAATTTCGAGGAGCATGAAAAGGTGTCAAAAATTCGAGGAGCAGGAAAAGGTGAGAAAAATGCGAGGAGCAAAAAAAAAAAAAAACGAGGAGCATGAAATGGTGTGAATAATGCGAGGAGCGTGAAATGGTGTGAAAAATGCGAGGAGCATGAAAAGGTGTGAAAAATGCGAGGAGCAAAAAAAAAAATACGAGGAGCATGAAAAGGTGTGAAAAATGCGAGGAGCGTGAAATGGTGTGAAAAATGCGAGGAGCATGAAAAGGTGTGAAAAATTCGAGGAAAATGAAAAGGTGTGAAAAATGCGAAGAGCAAACAAAAAATAAAAAAAGACGAGGACCATGAAAAGGTGTGAAAAATGCAACGAGCATGAAAAGTGTGAAAAACGCAAGGAGCATGAAAAGGTGTGAAAAATGCAAGGAACAGGAAAAGGTGTGAAAAATATGAGGAGCATGAAAAGGTGTGAAAATTTCGCGGAGCATGAAAAGGTGTCAAAAATTCTAGGAGCATGAAATGGTGTGAAAAATACGAGGAACATGAATAGCTGTGAAAAATGCGAGGAGCAAAAGAAAAAAAAAGGCGAGGAGCATGAAAATTGTGAAAAATTCGAGGAGCATGAAAAGGTGTGAAAATTGCGAGGAGCATGAAAAGATGTGAAAAATGCGAGGAGCATGAAAAGGTGTGAAAAATTCGAGGAACATGAAAAGGTGTGGAAAAATACCAGGATAATGAAAAGGTGTGAAAAATGCAAGGAGCAAAAAAAAAAAAAAAAAAAGGCGAGGAGCATGAAAAGGTGTGAAAAATGCGAGCAGCATGAAAAGCTGTGAAAAGTACGAAGAGCATGAAAAGCTGTGAAAAATGCGAGGAGCAAAAAAAAAATGACGAGGAGCATGAAAAGGTGTGAAAAAGGCAAGCAGCAAGAAAAGTTGTGAAAAATTCGAGAAACATGAAAAGGTATGAAAATTCGAGGAGCATGAAAAGGTGTGAAAATTGCAAGGAGCATGAAAAGGTGTGAAAAATGCAAGGAGCAAAAAAAAAATGACGAGGAGCATGAAAATGTATGAAAAATTCGTGAGCATGAAAAGGAGTGAAAAATGCGAGGAGCATGAAAAGGTGTGAAAGATGCGAGGAGCATGAAAAGGTGTGAAAAATGCAAGGAGCATGAAAAGGTGTGAAAAACGCGAGGAGCATGAAAAGGTGTGAAAAATGCGAGGAGCAAAAAAAAAGACGAGGAGCATGAAAAGTTGTGAAAAATACGAGGAGCATGAAAAGGTGTGAAACTGCGAGGAGCATGAAAAGGTGTGAAAAATTCGAGGAACATGAAAAGGTGTGAAACATTCGAGGAGCATGAAAATGTGTGAAAATTGCAAGTAGCATGAAAAGGTGTGAAAAATGCAAGGAGCATGAAAAGGAGTGAAAAATGCGAGGGGCAAAAAAAAATCACGAGGAGCATGAAAATGTGTGAAACATTCATGAGCATGAAAATGTTTGAAAAATACGAGGAGCATGAAGAGGTGTGAAAAATGAAAGGACCATGAAAAGGAGTGAAAAATGCGAGGAGCAAAAAAAAAAAAAGACGAGGACATTGAAAAGGTGTGAAAAATTCGAGGAGCATGAAAAGGGTGAAAAATGCGAGGAGCATGAAAAGGTGTGAAAAATTCGAGGAACATGAAAAGGTGTGAAAATTCGAGAAGCATGAAAATGTGTGAAAATTGCAAGCAGCATGAAAAGGTGTGAAAAATGCAAGGAGCATGAAAAGGAGTGAAAAATGCGAGGAGCAAAAAAAAAATGACGAGGAGCATGAAAATGTGTGAAAAATTCATGAGCATGAAAATGTTTGAAAAATATGAGGAGCATGAAGAGGTGTGAAAAATGCAAGGAGCATGAAAAGGAGTGAAAAATGCGAGGAGCAAAAAAAAAAAAAGACGAAGAGCAAGAAAAGTTGTGAAAAACGCGAGGAGCATGACAAGGTGTGAAAAATGCGAGGAGCATGAAAAGGTGTGAAAAATTCGAGGAACATGAAAAGGTGTGGAAAAATACCAGGATAATGAAAAGGTGTGAAAAATGCAAGGAGCAAAAAAAAAAAAAAAGCGAGGAGCATGAAAAGGTGTGAAAAATGCGAGCAGCATGAAAAGCTGTGAAAAGTACGAAGAGCATGAAAAGCTGTGAAAAATGCGAGGAGCAAAAAAAAAATGACGAGGAGCATGAAAAGGTGTGAAAAAGGTGAGCAGCATGAAAAGGTGTGAAAAATGCGAAGAGCAAAAAAAAAAAGACGAGGAGCATGAAAAGGTGTGAGAAATGCGAGGAGCATGAAAAGTTGTGAAAAATTCGAGAAACATGAAAAGGTATGAAAATTCGAGGAGCATGAAAAGGTGTGAAAATTGCAAGGAGCATGAAAAGGTGTGAAAAATGCAAGGAGCAAAAAAAAAGATGACGAGGAGCATGAAAATGTATGAAAAATTCGTGAGCATGAAAAGGAGTGAAAAATGCGAGGAGCATGAAAAGGTGTGAAAGATGCGAGGAGCATGAAAAGGTGTGAAAAATGCAACGAGCATGAAAAGGTGTGAAAAATGCGAGGAGCATGAAAAGGTGTGAAAAATGCGAGGAGCATGAAAAGGTGTGAAAAATGCAAGGAGCATGAAAAAGTGTGAAAAATGCGAGAAGCATGAAAAGGTGTGAAAAATGCAAGGAGCAGGAAAAGGTGTGAAAAATGTGAGGAGCAAAAAAAAAAAAACGAGGAGCATGAAAAGTGTGAAAAACACGAGGAGCAGGAAAAGGGGAGAAAAATACAAGGAGCAAAAAAAAACAAAACAGAAATATACGAGGAGCAGGAAAGTGGGGAAAATAAGAGGAGCATCAAAAGTGTGAAAATACGAGGAGCAGGAAAAGTGTGAAAAACAGGAGGAGCAGTAAAAGGGGAGAAAAATACGAGGAGTAAAAAAAAAAAAAAAAAAAAAACAGAGAAATACGTGGAGCAGAAAAGTGGGGAAAATAAGAGAAGCATCAAAAGTGTGAAAATGAGAGGAGCAAGAAAAGTGTGAAAAACAGGAGGAGGAGAAAAAACGGGGAAAAATACGAGGAGCAAAAAAAAAAAAAAAAAACAGAAAAATACCAGGAGCAGAGAAGTAGGGAAAATAAGAGAAGCATCAAAAGTGTGAAAATGCAAGGAGCAAGAAAAGTGTGAAAAATCCCAGGAGCAGGAAAATGGGAGAAAAATAAACGGAGCAAAAAAAAAAAAAGACGAGGAACATGAAAAGGTTTGAAAAATGCGAGGAGCATGAAAAGGTGTGAAAAATTCGAGGAAAATGAAAAGGTGTGAAAAATGCGAAGAGCAAACAAAAAATAAAAAAAGACGAGGAACATGAAAAGGTGTGAAAAATGCAACGAGCATTAAAAGTGTGAAAAATGCAAGGAGCATGAAAAGGTGTGAAAAATGCAAGGAACAGGAAAAGGTGTGAAAAATATGAGGAGCATGAAAAGGTGTGAAAAATTCGCGGAGCATGAAAAGGTGTCAAAAATTCTAGGAGCATGAAATGGTGTGAAAAATACGAGGAACATGAATAGCTGTGAAAAATGCGAGGAGCAAAAGAAAAAAAAAGGCGAGGAGCATGAAAATTGTGAAAAATTCGAGGAGCATGAAAAGGTGTGAAAATTGCGAGGAGCATGAAAAGATGTGAAAAATGCGAGGAGCATGAAAAGGTGTGAAAAATTCGAGGAACATGAAAAGGTGTGGAAAAATACCAGGATAATGAAAAGGTGTGAAAAATGCAAGGAGCAAAAAAAAAAAAAAAGGCGAGGAGCATGAAAAGGTGTGAAAAATGCGAGCAGCATGAAAAGCTGTGAAAAGTACGAAGAGCATGAAAAGCTGTGAAAAATGCGAGGAGCAAAAAAAAAATGACGAGGAGCATGAAAAGGTGTGAAAAAGGCGAGCAGCATGAAAAGGTGTGAAAAATGCGAAGAGCAAAAAAAAAAAGACGAGGAGCATGAAAAGGTGTGAAAAATGCGAGGAGCATGAAAAGTTGTGAAAAATTCGAGAAACATGAAAAGGTATGAAAATTCGAGGAGCATGAAAAGGTGTGAAAATTGCAAGGAGCATGAAAAGTTGTGAAAAATGCAAGGAGCAAAAAAAAAATGACGAGGAGCATGAAAATGTATGAAAAATTCGTGAGCATGAAAAGGAGTGAAAAATGCGAGGAGCATGAAAAGGTGTGAAAGATGCGAGGAGCATGAAAAGGTGTGAAAAATGCAACGAGCATGAAAAGGTGTGAAAAATGCGAGGAGCATGAAAAGGTGTGAAAAATGCAAGGAGCAAAAAAGAAAAAGCTGAGGAGCATGAAAAGTTGTGAAAAATGCGAGGAGCATGAAAAACTGTGAAAAAAACGAGGAGCATGAAAAGCTGTGAAAAATGCGAGGAGCAAAAAAAAAAAATGACGAGGAGCATGAAAAGATGTGAAAAAGGCGAGAGGCATGAAAAGGTGTGAAAAAAACCAGGATCTTAAAGGTGGGAAAAATGCAAGGAGAAAAAAAAAAAAAAAAAAGACGAGGAGCATGAAAAGGTGTGAAAAATGCGAGAGCATGAAAAGGTGTGAAAAAGGCGAGGAGCATGAAAAGGTGTGAAAAATGCGAAGAGCAAAAAAAAAAAAAAAAGACGAGGAGCATGAAAAGGTGTCAAAAATGCGAGGAGCATGAAAAGGTGTGAAAATGCGAGGAGCATGAAAAGGTGTGGAAAAGGCGAGGAGAATGAAAAAGTGTGAAAATTGCAAGGAGCATGAAAAGGTGTGAAAATTGCGAGGAGCATGAAAAGGTGTGAAAAATTCGAGGAAAATGAAAAGGTGTGAAAAATGCGAAGAGCAAACAAAAAATAAAAAAAAGACAAGGAGCATGAAAACGTGTGAAAAATGCAACGAGCATGAAAAGTGTGAAAAATGCAAGGAGCATGAAAAGGTGTGAAAAATGAAAGGAACAGGAAAAGGTGTGAAAAATGCGAGGAGCATGAAAAGGTGTGAAAAATGCGAGGAGCATGAAAAGGTGTGAAATATGCGAGGAGTAAAAACAAAAAAGATGAGGAGCATGAAAAGGTGTGAAAAAGGAGAGGAGCATGAAAAGTTGTGAAAAATACGAGGAGCATGAAAAGGTGTCAAAATTTCTAGGAGCATGAAAATGTATGAAAAATGCAAGGAGCATGAGAAGGTGTGAAATATGCGAGGAGAAAAAAAAAAAAAAAAGATGAGGAGCATGAAAAGGTGTGAAAAAGGCGAGGAGCATGAAGAGGTGTGAAAAATGCGAGGAGGATGAAAAGGTGTGAAAAATGCGTGGAGCAAAAAAAAAAAAAAAAGAAAGAAAGAAAGACCACAAGCATGAAAAGGTGTGAAAAATGCGAGGAGCAAAAAAAAAAAAAAAAGACCAGGAACATGAAAAGGTGTGAAAAATGCGAGGAGCAAAAAAAAAAAAAAAAAGAAACAAAGAAAGACCACAAGCATGAAAAGGTGTGAAAAATTCGAGGAGCAAAAAAAAAAAAAAAAAAAGACCAGGAGCATGAAAAGGTGTGAAAAATGCGAGGAGGAAAAAAAAAAAAAAAAAAAAAAAACAGAAAAATACGAGGAGCAAAAAAAAATAAAAAACAGAAAAATACAAGGAGCAAAAAAGTGGGGAAAATAAGAGGAGCATCAAAAGTGTGAAAATACGAGGAGCAAGAAAAGTGTGAAAAATACCAGGAGCCGGAAAAGGGGAGAAAAATACGAGAAGCAAAAAAAAAAAAAAAAAATTACAGAAAAATACGAGGAACAGAAAAGTGGGGAAAATAAGAGGAGCATCAAAAGTGTGAAAATACGAGCAGCAAGAAGAGTGTGAAAAACAGGAGGAGGAGAAAAAACGGGGAAAAATACGAGGAGCAAAAAAAAAAAAAAAAAAAAAAACAGAAAAATACCAGGAGCAGAGAAGTAGGGAAAATAAGAGAAGCATCAAAAGTGTGAAAATGCAAGGAGCAAGAAAAGTGTGAAAAATCCCAGGAGCAGGAAAATGGGAGAAAAATAAACGGAGCAAAAAAAAAAAAAGACGAGGAACATGAAAAGGTTTGAAAAATGCGAGGAGCATGAAAAGGTGTGAAAAATTCGAGGAAAATGAAAAGGTGTGAAAAATGCGAAGAGCAAACAAAAAATAAAAAAAGACGAGGACCATGAAAAGGTGTGAAAAATGCAACGAGCATTAAAAGTGTGAAAAATGCAAGGAGCATGAAAAGGTGTGAAAAATGCAAGGAACAGGAAAAGGTGTGAAAAATATGAGGAGCATGAAAAGGTGTGAAAATTTCGCGGAGCTTGAAAAGGTGTCAAAAATTCTAGGAGCATGAAATGGTGTGAAAAATACGAGGAACATGAATAGCTGTGAAAAATGCGAGGAGCAAAAGAAAAAAAAAGGCGAGGAGCATGAAAATTGTGAAAAATTCGAGGAGCATGAAAAGGTGTGAAAATTGCGAGGAGCATGAAAAGATGTGAAAAATGCGAGGAGCATGAAAAGGTGTGAAAAATTCGAGGAACATGAAAAGGTGTGGAAAACTACCAGGATAATGAAAAGGTGTGAAAAATGCAAGGAGCAAAAAAAAAAAAAAAAAAAGGCGAGGAGCATGAAAAGGTGTGAAAAATGCGAGCAGCATGAAAAGCTGTGAAAAGTACGAAGAGCATGAAAAGCTGTGAAAAATGCGAGGAGCAAAAAAAAAATGACGAGGAGCATGAAAAGGTGTGAAAAAGGCGAGCAGCATGAAAAGTTGTGAAAAATTCGAGAAACATGAAAAGGTATGAAAATTCGAGGAGCATGAAAAGGTGTGAAAATTGCAAGGAGCATGAAAAGGTGTGAAAAATGCAAGGAGCAAAAAAAAAAATGACGAGGAGCATGAAAATGTATGAAAAATTCGTGAGCATGAAAAGGAGTGAAAAATGCGAGGAGCATGAAAAGGTGTGAAAGATGCGAGGAGCATGAAAAGGTGTGAAAAATGCAAGGAGCATGAAAAGGTGTGAAAAACGCGAGGAGCATGAAAAGGTGTGAAAAATGCGAGGAGCAAAAAAAAAAAAGACGAGGAGCATGAAAAGTTGTGAAAAATACGAGGAGCATGAAAAGGTGTGAAACTGCGAGGAGCATGAAAAGGTGTGAAAAATTCGAGGAACATGAAAAGGTGTGAAACATTCGAGGAGCATGAAAATGTGTGAAAATTGCAAGTAGCATGAAAAGGTGTGAAAAATGCAAGGAGCATGAAAAGGAGTGAAAAATGCGAGGGGCAAAAAAAAATCACGAGGAGCATGAAAATGTGTGAAACATTCATGAGCATGAAAATGTTTGAAAAATACGAGGAGCATGAAGAGGTGTGAAAAATGAAAGGACCATGAAAAGGAGTGAAAAATGCGAGGAGCAAAAAAAAAAAAGACGAGGACATTGAAAAGGTGTGAAAAATTCGAGGAGCATGAAAAGGGTGAAAAATGCGAGGAGCATGAAAAGGTGTGAAAAATTCGAGGAACATGAAAAGGTGTGAAAATTCGAGAAGCATGAAAATGTGTGAAAATTGCAAGCAGCATGAAAAGGTGTGAAAAATGCAAGGAGCATGAAAAGGAGTGAAAAATGCAAGGAGAAAAAAAAAATGACGAGGAGCATGAAAATGTGTGAAAAATTCATGAGCATGAAAATGTTTGAAAAATATGAGGAGCATGAAGAGGTGTGAAAAATGCAAGGAGCATGAAAAGGAGTGAAAAATGCGAGGAGCAAAAAAAAAAAAAGACGAAGAGCAAGAAAAGTTGTGAAAAACGCGAGGAGCATGACAAGGTGTGAAAAATGCGAGGAGCATGAAAAGGTGTGAAAATTCGAGGAACATGAAAAGGTGTGGAAAAATACCAGGATAATGAAAAGGTGTGAAAAATGCAAGGAGCAAAAAAAAAAAAAAAAGGCGAGGAGCATGAAAAGGTGTGAAAAATGCGAGCAGCATGAAAAGCTGTGAAAAGTACGAAGAGCATGAAAAGCTGTGAAAAATGCGAGGAGCAAAAAAAAAATGACGAGGAGCATGAAAAGGTGTGAAAAAGGTGAGCAGCATGAAAAGGTGTGAAAAATGCGAAGAGCAAAAAAAAAAAGACGAGGAGCATGAAAAGGTGTGAGAAATGCGAGGAGCATGAAAAGTTGTGAAAAATTCGAGAAACATGAAAAGGTATGAAAATTCGAGGAGCATGAAAAGGTGTGAAAATTGCAAGGAGCATGAAAAGGTGTGAAAAATGCAAGGAGCAAAAAAAAAAATGACGAGGAGCATGAAAATGTATGAAAAATTCGTGAGCATGAAAAGGAGTGAAAAATGTGAGGAGCATGAAAAGGTGTGAAAGATGCGAGGAGCATGAAAAGGTGTGAAAAATGCAACGAGCATGAAAAGGTGTGAAAAATGCGAGGAGCATGAAAAGGTGTGAAAAATGCGAGGAGCATGAAAAGGTGTGAAAAATGCAAGGAGCATGAAAAAGTGTGAAAAATGCGAGAAGCATGAAAAGGTGTGAAAAATGCAAGGAGCAGGAAAAGGTGTGAAAAATGTGAGGAGCAAAAAAAAAAAACGAGGAGCATGAAAAGTGTGAAAAACACGAGGAGCAGGAAAAGGGGAGAAAAATACAAGGAGCAAAAAAAAACAAAACAGAAATATACGAGGAGCAGGAAAGTGGGGAAAATAAGAGGAGCATCAAAAGTGTGAAAATACGAGGAGCAGGAAAAGTGTGAAAAACACGAGGAGCAGTAAAAGGGGAGAAAAATACGAGGAGCAAAAAAAAAAAAAAAACAGAGAAATACGTGGAGCAGAAAAGTGGGGAAAATAAGAGAAGCATCAAAAGTGTGAAAATGAGAGGAGCAAGAAAAGTGTGAAAAACAGGAGGAGGAGAAAAAACGGGGAAAAATACGAGGAGCAAAAAAGAAAAAAAACCAGAAAAATACCAGGAGCAGAGAAGTAGGGAAAATAAGAGAAGCATCAAAAGTGTGAAAATGCAAGGAGCAAGAAAAGTGTGAAAAATCCCAGGAGCAGGAAAATGGGAGAAAAATAAACGGAGCAAAAAAAAAAAAAGACGAGGAACATGAAAAGGTTTGAAAAATGCGAGGAGCATGAAAAGGTGTGAAAAATTCGAGGAAAATGAAAAGGTGTGAAAAATGCGAAGAGCAAACAAAAAATAAAAAAAGACGAGGACCATGAAAAGGTGTGAAAAATGCAACGAGCATTAAAAGTGTGAAAAATGCAAGGAGCATGAAAAGGTGTGAAAAATGCAAGGAACAGGAAAAGGTGTGAAAAATATGAGGAGCATGAAAAGGTGTGAAAATTTCGCGGAGCATGAAAAGGTGTCAAAAATTCTAGGAGCATGAAATGGTGTGAAAAATACGAGGAACATGAATAGCTGTGAAAAATGCGAGGAGCAAAAGAAAAAAAAAGGCGAGGAGCATGAAAATTGTGAAAAATTCGAGGAGCATGAAAAGGTGTGAAAATTGCGAGGAGCATGAAAAGATGTGAAAAATGCAAGGAGCATGAAAAGGTGTGAAAAATTCGAGGAACATGAAAAGGTGTGGAAAAATACCAGGATAATGAAAAGGTGTGAAAAATGCAAGGAGCAAAAAAAAAAAAAAAAAAAGGCGAGGAGCATGAAAAGGTGTGAAAAATGCGAGCAGCATGAAAAGCTGTGAAAAGTACGAAGAGCATGAAAAGCTGTGAAAAATGCGAGGAGCAAAAAAAAAATGACGAGGAGCATGAAAAGGTGTGAAAAAGGCGAGCAGCATGAAAAGGTGTGAAAAATGCGAAGAGCAAAAAAAAAAAGACGAGGAGCATGAAAAGGTGTGAAAAATGCGAGGAGCATGAAAAGTTGTGAAAAATTCGAGAAACATGAAAAGGTATGAAAATTCGAGGAGCATGAAAAGGTGTGAAAATTGCAAGGAGCATGAAAAGGTGTGAAAAATGCAAGTAGCAAAAAAAAAATGACGAGGAGCATGAAAATGTATGAAAAATTCGTGAGCATGAAAAGGAGTGAAAAATGCGAGGAGCATGAAAAGGTGTGAAAGATGCGAGGAGCATGAAAAGGTGTGAAAAATGCAACGAGCATGAAAAGGTGTGAAAAATGCGAGGAGCATGAAAAGGTGTGAAAAATGCAAGGAGCAAAAAAGAAAAAGCTGAGGAGCATGAAAAGTTGTGAAAAATGCGAGGAGCATGAAAAACTGTGAAAAAAACGAGGAGCATGAAAAGCTGTGAAAAATGCGAGGAGCAAAAAAAAAAAATGACGAGGAGCATGAAAAGATGTGAAAAAGGCGAGAGGCATGAAAAGGTGTGAAAAATACCAGGATCATGAAGGTGTGAAAAATGCAAGGAGCAAAAAAAAAAAAAAAAAGACGAGGAGCATGAAAAGGTGTGAAAAATGCGAGAGCATGAAAAGGTGTGAAAAAGGCGAGGAGCATGAAAAGGTGTGAAAAATGCGAAGAGCAAAAAAAAAAAAAAGACGAGGAGCATGAAAAGGTGTCAAAAATGCGAGGAGCATGAAAAGGTGTGAAAATGCGAGGAGCAGGAAAAGGTGTGGAAAAGGCGAGGAGAATGAAAAAGTGTGAAAATTGCAAGGAGCATGAAAAGGTGTGAAAATTGCGAGGAGCATGAAAAGGTGTGAAAAATTCGAGGAAAATGAAAAGGTGTGAAAAATGCGAAGAGCAAACAAAAAATAAAAAAAAGACAAGGAGCATGAAAACGTGTGAAAAATGCAACGAGCATGAAAAGTGTGAAAAATGCAAGGAGCATGAAAAGGTGTGAAAAATGAAAGGAACAGGAAAAGGTGTGAAAAATCCGAGGAGCATGAAAAGGTGTGAAAAATGCGAGGAGCATGAAAAGGTGTGAAATATGCGAGGAGTAAAAACAAAAAAGATGAGGAGCATGAAAAGGTGTGAAAAAGGCGAGGAGCATGAAAAGTTGTGAAAAATACGAGGAGCATGAAAAGGTGTCAAAATTTCTAGGAGCATGAAAAGGTATGAAAAATGCAAGGAGCATGAGAAGGTGTGAAATATGCGAGGAGAAAAAAAAAAAAAGATGAGGAGCATGAAAAGGTGTGAAAAAGGCGAGGAGCATGAAAAGTTGTGAAAAATACGAGGAGCATGAAAAGGTGTCAAAATTTCTAGGAGCATGAAAAGGTGTGAAAAATGCAAGGAGCAGGAAGGTGTGAAAAATGCGAGGAGCATGAAAAGGTGTGAAAATTGCGAGGAACATGAAAAGGTGTGAAAAATACGAGGGTTATGAAAAGGTGTGAAAATTTCAAGGAGCATGAAAAGGTGTCAGAAATTCTAGGAGCATAAAAAGGTGTGAAAAATGCGAGGAGCATGAAGGTGTGAAAAATGCGAGGAGCGTGAAAATGTGTGAAAAATGCGAGGAGCATGAAAAGGTGTTAAAAATGCGAGGAGCATGAAAAGGTGTGAAAAATGCGAGGAGCACGAAAAGGTGTGAAAAATGCGAGGAACATGAAAAGATGTGAAAAATGCGAGCAACATGAAAAGGTGTGAAAATTACGAGGAGCATGAAAAGGTGTGAAAAATGCGAGGAGCATGAAAAAGAGTGAAAATTGTGAGGAGCATGAAATGGCGTGAAAAATGCGAGGAGCATGAAAAATTGTGAAAATTGCGAGGAGCATGAAATGGTGTGAAAAATGCGAGGAGCATGAAAAGGTGTGAAAATGCGAGGGGAATGAAAAGGTGTGAAAAATTCGAGGAACATGAAAAGGTGTGAAACATTCGAGGAGCATGAAAATGTGTGAAAATTGCAAGTAGCATGAAAAGGTGTGAAAAATGCAAGGAGCATGAAAAGGAGTGAAAAATGCGAGGAGCAAAAAAAAAATCACGAGGAGCATGAAAATGTGTGAAAAATTCATGAGCATGAAAATGTCTGAAAAATACGAGGAGCATGAAGAGGTGTGAAAAATGAAAGGAGCATGAGAAGGAGTGAAAAATGCGAGGAGCAAAAAAAAAAAAAAGACGAGGACCATGAAAAGGTGTGAAAAATTCGAGGAGCATGAAAAGGGTGAAAAATGCGAGGAGCATGAAAAGGTGTGAAAAATTCGAGGAACATGAAAAGGTGTGAAAATTCGAGGAGCATGAAAATGTGTAAAAATTGCAAGCAGCATGAAAAGGTGTGAAAAATGCGAAGAGCAAAAAAAAAAAGAAGAGGAGCATGAAAAGGTGTGAAAAATGCAAGGAGCATGAAAAGGTGTAAAAAATGCGAGGAGCATGAAAAGGTGTGAAAAATGCGAGGAGCATGAAAAGGTGTGAAAAATGCGAGGAGCATGAAAAGGTGTGAAAAAAGCGAGGAGAAAAAAAAAGACGAGGAGCATAAAAAGTGTGAAAAATTCGTGAGCATGAAAAGGTGTGAAAAATACGAGGAGCATGAAAAGCTGTGAAAAATGCAAGGAGCATGAAAACGTGTGAAAAACGCGAGGAGCATGAAAAGGTGTGAAAAATGCGAGGAGCAAAAAAAAAAAAAGACGAGGAGCATGAAAAGTTGTGAAAAATACGAGGAGCATGAAAAGGTGTGAAACTGCGAGGAGCATGAAAAGGTGTGAAAAATTCGAGGAACATGAAAAGGTGTGAAACATTCGAGGAGCATGAAAATGTGTGAAAATTGCAAGTAGCATGAAAAGGTGTGAAAAATGCAAGGAGCATGAAAGGGAGTGAAAAATGCGAGGGGCAAAAAAAAATCACGAGGAGCATGAAAATGTGTGAAAAATTCATGAGCATGAAAATGTTTGAAAAATACGAGGAGCATGAAGAGGTGTGAAAAATGAAAGGACCATGAAAAGGAGTGAAAAATGCGAGGAGCCAAAAAAAAAAAGACGAGGACATTGAAAAGGTGTGAAAAATTCGAGGAGCATGAAAAGGGTGAAAAATGCGAGGAGCATGAAAAGGTGTGAAAAATTCGAGGAACATGAAAAGGTGTGAAAATTCGAGGAGCATGAAAATGTGTGAAAATTGCAAGCAGCATGAAAAGGTGTGAAAAATGCAAGGAGCATGAAAAGTAGTGAAAAATGCGAGGAGCAAAAAAAAAAATGACGAGGAGCATGAAAATGTGTGAAAAATTCATGAGCATGAAAATGTTTGAAAAATATGAGGAGCATGAAGAGGTGTGAAAAATGCAAGGAGCATGAAAAGGAGTGAAAAATGCGAGGAGCAAAAAAAAAAAAAGACGAAGAGCAAGAAAAGTTGTGAAAAACGCGAGGAGCATGACAAGGTGTGAAAAATGCGAGGAGCATGAAAAGGTGTGAAAAATGTGAAGAGCAAAAAAAAAAAAAAGACGAGGAGCATGAAAAGGTCTGAAAAATGCAAGGAGCAAGAAAAGGTGTAAAAATTGTGAGGAGCAAAAAAAAAAAATACGAGGAGCATGAAAAGTGTGAAAAACACGAGGAGCACAAAAAGGGGAGAAAATACGAGGAGCAAAAAAAAAACAGGGAAATACAAGGAGCAGAAAAGTGGGGAAAATAAGAGGAGCATCAAAAGTGTGAAAATACGAGGAGCAAGAAAAGTGTGAAAAATACCAGGAGGCGGAAAAGGGGAGAAAAATACGAGAAGCAAAAAAAAAAACAGAAAAATACGAGGAGCAGAAAAGTCGGGAAAATAAGAGGAGCATCAAAAGTGTGAAAATACGAGGAGCAAGAAAAGTGTGAATAATACCAGGAGCAGTAAAAGGGGAGAAAAATACGAGGAGCAAAAAAAAAAAAAAAAACAGAGAAATACGTGGAGCAGAAAAGTGGGGGAAAATAAGAGAAGCATCAAAAGTGTGAAAATGAGAGGAGCAAGAAAAGTGTGAAAAACAGGAGGAGGAGAAAAAACGGGGAAAAATACGAGGAGCAAAAAAAAAAAAAAAACCAGAAAAATACCAGGAGCAGAGAAGTAGGGAAAATAAGAGAAGCATCAAAAGTGTGAAAATGCAAGGAGCAAGAAAAGTGTGAAAAATCCCAGGAGCAGGAAAATGGGAGAAAAATAAACGGAGCAAAAAAAAAAAAAAGACGAGGAACATGAAAAGGTTTGAAAAATGCGAGGAGCATGAAAAGGTGTGAAAAATTCGAGGAAAATGAAAAGGTGTGAAAAATGCGAAGAGCAAACAAAAAATAAAAAAAGACGAGGACCATGAAAAGGTGTGAAAAATGCAACGAGCATTAAAAGTGTGAAAAATGCAAGGAGCATGAAAAGGTGTGAAAAATGCAAGGAACAGGAAAAGGTGTGAAAAATATGAGGAGCATGAAAAGGTGTGAAAATTTCGCGGAGCATGAAAAGGTGTCAAAAATTCTAGGAGCATGAAATGGTGTGAAAAATACGAGGAACATGAATAGCTGTGAAAAATGCGAGGAGCAAAAGAAAAAAAAAGGCGAGGAGCATGAAAATTGTGAAAAATTCGAGGAGCATGAAAAGGTGTGAAAATTGCGAGGAGCATGAAAAGATGTGAAAAATGCAAGGAGCATGAAAAGGTGTGAAAAATTCGAGGAACATGAAAAGGTGTGGAAAAATACCAGGATAATGAAAAGGTGTGAAAAATGCAAGGAGCAAAAAAAAAAAAAAAAAAGGCGAGGAGCATGAAAAGGTGTGAAAAATGCGAGCAGCATGAAAAGCTGTGAAAAGTACGAAGAGCATGAAAAGCTGTGAAAAATGCGAGGAGCAAAAAAAAAATGACGAGGAGCATGAAAAGGTGTGAAAAAGGCGAGCAGCATGAAAAGGTGTGAAAAATGCGAAGAGCAAAAAAAAAAAGACGAGGAGCATGAAAAGGTGTGAAAAATGCGAGGAGCATGAAAAGTTGTGAAAAATTCGAGAAACATGAAAAGGTATGAAAATTCGAGGAGCATGAAAAGGTGTGAAAATTGCAAGGAGCATGAAAAGGTGTGAAAAATGCAAGGAGCAAAAAAAAAATGACGAGGAGCATGAAAATGTATGAAAAATTCGTGAGCATGAAAAGGAGTGAAAAATGCGAGGAGCATGAAAAGGTGTGAAAGATGCGAGGAGCATGAAAAGGTGTGAAAAATGCAACGAGCATGAAAAGGTGTGAAAAATGCGAGGAGCATGAAAAGGTGTGAAAAATGCAAGGAGCAAAAAAGAAAAAGCTGAGGAGCATGAAAAGTTGTGAAAAATGCGAGGAGCATGAAAAACTGTGAAAAAAACGAGGAGCATGAAAAGCTGTGAAAAATGCGAGGAGCAAAAAAAAAAAATGACGAGGAGCATGAAAAGATGTGAAAAAGGCGAGAGGCATGAAAAGGTGTGAAAAATACCAGGATCATGAAGGTGTGAAAAATGCAAGGAGCAAAAAAAAAAAAAAAAAGACGAGGAGCATGAAAAGGTGTGAAAAATGCGAGAGCATGAAAAGGTGTGAAAAAGGCGAGGAGCATGAAAAGGTGTGAAAAATGCGAAGAGCAAAAAAAAAAAAAAAGACGAGGAGCATGAAAAGGTGTGAAAAATGCGAGGAGCATGAAAAGGTGTGAAAAATGCGAGGAGCATGAAAAGGTGTGAAAAATGCGAGGAGCATGAAAAGGTGTGAAAAAAGCGAGGAGAAAAAAAAAGACGAGGAGCATAAAAAGTGTGAAAAATTCGTGAGCATGAAAAGGTGTGAAAAATACGAGGAGCATGAAAAGCTGTGAAAAATGCAAGGAGCATGAAAACGTGTGAAAAACGCGAGGAGCATGAAAAGGTGTGAAAAATGCGAGGAGCAAAAAAAAAAAAAGACGAGGAGCATGAAAAGTTGTGAAAAATACGAGGAGCATGAAAAGGTGTGAAACTGCGAGGAGCATGAAAAGGTGTGAAAAATTCGAGGAACATGAAAAGGTGTGAAACATTCGAGGAGCATGAAAATGTGTGAAAATTGCAAGTAGCATGAAAAGGTGTGAAAAATGCAAGGAGCATGAAAGGGAGTGAAAAATGCGAGGGGCAAAAAAAAATCACGAGGAGCATGAAAATGTGTGAAAAATTCATGAGCATGAAAATGTTTGAAAAATACGAGGAGCATGAAGAGGTGTGAAAAATGAAAGGACCATGAAAAGGAGTGAAAAATGCGAGGAGCCAAAAAAAAAAAGACGAGGACATTGAAAAGGTGTGAAAAATTCGAGGAGCATGAAAAGGGTGAAAAATGCGAGGAGCATGAAAAGGTGTGAAAAATTCGAGGAACATGAAAAGGTGTGAAAATTCGAGGAGCATGAAAATGTGTGAAAATTGCAAGCAGCATGAAAAGGTGTGAAAAATGCAAGGAGCATGAAAAGTAGTGAAAAATGCGAGGAGCAAAAAAAAAATGACGAGGAGCATGAAAATGTGTGAAAAATTCATGAGCATGAAAATGTTTGAAAAATATGAGGAGCATGAAGAGGTGTGAAAAATGCAAGGAGCATGAAAAGGAGTGAAAAATGCGAGGAGCAAAAAAAAAAAAAGACGAAGAGCAAGAAAAGTTGTGAAAAACGCGAGGAGCATGACAAGGTGTGAAAAATGCGAGGAGCATGAAAAGGTGTGAAAAATGTGAAGAGCAAAAAAAAAAAAAGACGAGGAGCATGAAAAGGTCTGAAAAATGCAAGGAGCAAGAAAAGGTGTAAAAATTGTGAGGAGCAAAAAAAAAAAATACGAGGAGCATGAAAAGTGTGAAAAACACGAGGAGCACAAAAAGGGGAGAAAATACGAGGAGCAAAAAAAAAACAGGGAAATACAAGGAGCAGAAAAGTGGGGAAAATAAGAGGAGCATCAAAAGTGTGAAAATACGAGGAGCAAGAAAAGTGTGAAAAATACCAGGAGGCGGAAAAGGGGAGAAAAATACGAGAAGCAAAAAAAAAAACAGAAAAATACGAGGAGCAGAAAAGTCGGGAAAATAAGAGGAGCATCAAAAGTGTGAAAATACGAGGAGCAAGAAAAGTGTGAATAATACCAGGAGCAGTAAAAGGGGAGAAAAATACGAGGAGCAAAAAAAAAAAAAAAACAGAGAAATACGTGGAGCAGAAAAGTGGGGAAAATAAGAGAAGCATCAAAAGTGTGAAAATGAGAGGAGCAAGAAAAGTGTGAAAAACAGGAGGAGGAGAAAAAACGGGGAAAAATACGAGGAGCAAAAAAAAAAAAAAAACCAGAAAAATACCAGGAGCAGAGAAGTAGGGAAAATAAGAGAAGCATCAAAAGTGTGAAAATGCAAGGAGCAAGAAAAGTGTGAAAAATCCCAGGAGCAGGAAAATGGGAGAAAAATAAACGGAGCAAAAAAAAAAAAAGACGAGGAACATGAAAAGGTTTGAAAAATGCGAGGAGCATGAAAAGGTGTGAAAAATTCGAGGAAAATGAAAAGGTGTGAAAAATGCGAAGAGCAAACAAAAAATAAAAAAAGACGAGGACCATGAAAAGGTGTGAAAAATGCAACGAGCATTAAAAGTGTGAAAAATGCAAGGAGCATGAAAAGGTGTGAAAAATGCAAGGAACAGGAAAAGGTGTGAAAAATATGAGGAGCATGAAAAGGTGTGAAAATTTCGCGGAGCATGAAAAGGTGTCAAAAATTCTAGGAGCATGAAATGGTGTGAAAAATACGAGGAACATGAATAGCTGTGAAAAATGCGAGGAGCAAAAGAAAAAAAAAGGCGAGGAGCATGAAAATTGTGAAAAATTCGAGGAGCATGAAAAGGTGTGAAAATTGCGAGGAGCATGAAAAGATGTGAAAAATGCAAGGAGCATGAAAAGGTGTGAAAAATTCGAGGAACATGAAAAGGTGTGGAAAAATACCAGGATAATGAAAAGGTGTGAAAAATGCAAGGAGCAAAAAAAAAAAAAAAAAAGGCGAGGAGCATGAAAAGGTGTGAAAAATGCGAGCAGCATGAAAAGCTGTGAAAAGTACGAAGAGCATGAAAAGCTGTGAAAAATGCGAGGAGCAAAAAAAAAATGACGAGGAGCATGAAAAGGTGTGAAAAAGGCGAGCAGCATGAAAAGGTGTGAAAAATGCGAAGAGCAAAAAAAAAAAGACGAGGAGCATGAAAAGGTGTGAAAAATGCGAGGAGCATGAAAAGTTGTGAAAAATTCGAGAAACATGAAAAGGTATGAAAATTCGAGGAGCATGAAAAGGTGTGAAAATTGCAAGGAGCATGAAAAGGTGTGAAAAATGCAAGGAGCAAAAAAAAAATGACGAGGAGCATGAAAATGTATGAAAAATTCGTGAGCATGAAAAGGAGTGAAAAATGCGAGGAGCATGAAAAGGTGTGAAAGATGCGAGGAGCATGAAAAGGTGTGAAAAATGCAACGAGCATGAAAAGGTGTGAAAAATGCGAGGAGCATGAAAAGGTGTGAAAAATGCAAGGAGCAAAAAAGAAAAAGCTGAGGAGCATGAAAAGTTGTGAAAAATGCGAGGAGCATGAAAAACTGTGAAAAAAACGAGGAGCATGAAAAGCTGTGAAAAATGCGAGGAGCAAAAAAAAAAAATGACGAGGAGCATGAAAAGATGTGAAAAAGGCGAGAGGCATGAAAAGGTGTGAAAAATACCAGGATCATGAAGGTGTGAAAAATGCAAGGAGCAAAAAAAAAAAAAAAAAGACGAGGAGCATGAAAAGGTGTGAAAAATGCGAGAGCATGAAAAGGTGTGAAAAAGGCGAGGAGCATGAAAAGGTGTGAAAAATGCGAAGAGCAAAAAAAAAAAAAAAGACGAGGAGCATGAAAAGGTGTCAAAAATGCGAGGAGCATGAAAAGGTGTGAAAATGCGAGGAGCATGAAAAGGTGTGGAAAAGGCGAGGAGAATGAAAAAGTGTGAAAATTGCAAGGAGCATGAAAAGGTGTGAAAATTGCGAGGAGCATGAAAAGGTGTGAAAAATTCGAGGAAAATGAAAAGGTGTGAAAAATGCGAAGAGCAAACAAAAAATAAAAAAAAGACAAGGAGCATGAAAACGTGTGAAAAATGCAACGAGCATGAAAAGTGTGAAAAATGCAAGGAGCATGAAAAGGTGTGAAAAATGAAAGGAACAGGAAAAGGTGTGAAAAATCCGAGGAGCATGAAAAGGTGTGAAAAATGCGAGGAGCATGAAAAGGTGTGAAATATGCGAGGAGTAAAAACAAAAAAGATGAGGAGCATGAAAAGGTGTGAAAAAGGCGAGGAGCATGAAAAGTTGTGAAAAATACGAGGAGCATGAAAAGGTGTCAAAATTTCTAGGAGCATGAAAAGGTATGAAAAATGCAAGGAGCATGAGAAGGTGTGAAATATGCGAGGAGAAAAAAAAAAAAAGATGAGGAGCATGAAAAGGTGTGAATAAGGCGAGGAGCATGAAAAGTTGTGAAAAATACGAGGAGCATGAAAAGGTGTCAAAATTTCTAGGAGCATGAAAAGGTGTGAAAAATGCAAGGAGCAGGAAGGTGTGAAAAATGCGAGGAGCATGAAAAGGTGTGAAAATTGCGAGGAACATGAAAAGGTGTGAAAAATACGAGAGTTATGAAAAGGTGTGAAAATTTCAAGGAGCATGAAAAGGTGTCAGAAATTCTAGGAGCATAAAAAGGTGTGAAAAATGCGAGGAGCATGAAGGTGTGAAAAATGCGAGGAGCGTGAAAATGTGTGAAAAATGCGAGGAGCATGAAAAGGTGTTAAAAATGCGAGGAGCATGAAAAGGTGTGAAAAATGCGAGGAGCACGAAAAGGTGTGAAAAATGCGAGGAACATGAAAAGATGTGAAAAATGCGAGCAACATGAAAAGGTGTGAAAATTACGAGGAGCATGAAAAGTTGTGAAAAATGCGAGGAGCATGAAAAAGAGTGAAAATTGTGAGGAGCATGAAATGGCGTGAAAAATGCGAGGAGCATGAAAAATTGTGAAAATTGCGAGGAGCATGAAATGGTGTGAAAAATGCGAGGAGCATGAAAAGGTGTGAAAATGCGAGGGGAATGAAAAGGTGTGAAAAATTCGAGGAACATGAAAAGGTGTGAAACATTCGAGGAGCATGAAAATGTGTGAAAATTGCAAGTAGCATGAAAAGGTGTGAAAAATGCAAGGAGCATGAAAAGGAGTGAAAAATGCGAGGAGCAAAAAAAAAATCACGAGGAGCATGAAAATGTGTGAAAAATTCATGAGCATGAAAATGTCTGAAAAATACGAGGAGCATGAAGAGGTGTGAAAAATGAAAGGAGCATGAGAAGGAGTGAAAAATGCGAGGAGCAAAAAAAAAAAAAAGACGAGGACCATGAAAAGGTGTGAAAAATTCGAGGAGCATGAAAAGGGTGAAAAATGCGAGGAGCATGAAAAGGTGTCAAAAATTCGAGGAACATGAAAAGGTGTGAAAATTCGAGGAGCATGAAAATGTGTAAAAATTGCAAGCAGCATGAAAAGGTGTGAAAAATGCGAAGAGCAAAAAAAAAAAGAAGAGGAGCATGAAAAGGTGTGAAAAATGCAAGGAGCATGAAAAGGTGTAAAAAATGCGAGGAGCATGAAAAGGTGTGAAAAATGCGAGGAGCATGAAAAGGTGTGAAAAATGCGAGGAGCATGAAAAGGTGTGAAAAAAGCGAGGAGAAAAAAAAAGACGAGGAGCATAAAAAGTGTGAAAAATTCGTGAGCATGAAAAGGTGTGAAAAATACGAGGAGCATGAAAAGCTGTGAAAAATGCAAGGAGCATGAAAACGTGTGAAAAACGCGAGGAGCATGAAAAGGTGTGAAAAATGCGAGGAGCAAAAAAAAAAAAAGACGAGGAGCATGAAAAGTTGTGAAAAATACGAGGAGCATGAAAAGGTGTGAAACTGCGAGGAGCATGAAAAGGTGTGAAAAATTCGAGGAACATGAAAAGGTGTGAAACATTCGAGGAGCATGAAAATGTGTGAAAATTGCAAGTAGCATGAAAAGGTGTGAAAAATGCAAGGAGCATGAAAGGGAGTGAAAAATGCGAGGGGCAAAAAAAAATCACGAGGAGCATGAAAATGTGTGAAAAATTCATGAGCATGAAAATGTTTGAAAAATACGAGGAGCATGAAGAGGTGTGAAAAATGAAAGGACCATGAAAAGGAGTGAAAAATGCGAGGAGCCAAAAAAAAAAAGACGAGGACATTGAAAAGGTGTGAAAAATTCGAGGAGCATGAAAAGGGTGAAAAATGCGAGGAGCATGAAAAGGTGTGAAAAATTCGAGGAACATGAAAAGGTGTGAAAATTCGAGGAGCATGAAAATGTGTGAAAATTGCAAGCAGCATGAAAAGGTGTGAAAAATGCAAGGAGCATGAAAAGTAGTGAAAAATGCGAGGAGCAAAAAAAAAATGACGAGGAGCATGAAAATGTGTGAAAAATTCATGAGCATGAAAATGTTTGAAAAATATGAGGAGCATGAAGAGGTGTGAAAAATGCAAGGAGCATGAAAAGGAGTGAAAAATGCGAGGAGCAAAAAAAAAAAAAGACGAAGAGCAAGAAAAGTTGTGAAAAACGCGAGGAGCATGACAAGGTGTGAAAAATGCGAGGAGCATGAAAAGGTGTGAAAAATGTGAAGAGCAAAAAAAAAAAAAGACGAGGAGCATGAAAAGGTCTGAAAAATGCAAGGAGCAAGAAAAGGTGTAAAAATTGTGAGGAGCAAAAAAAAAAAATACGAGGAGCATGAAAAGTGTGAAAAACACGAGGAGCACAAAAAGGGGAGAAAATACGAGGAGCAAAAAAAAAACAGGGAAATACAAGGAGCAGAAAAGTGGGGAAAATAAGAGGAGCATCAAAAGTGTGAAAATACGAGGAGCAAGAAAAGTGTGAAAAATACCAGGAGGCGGAAAAGGGGAGAAAAATACGAGAAGCAAAAAAAAAAACAGAAAAATACGAGGAGCAGAAAAGTCGGGAAAATAAGAGGAGCATCAAAAGTGTGAAAATACGAGGAGAAAGAAAAGTGTGAATAATACCAGGAGCAGTAAAAGGGGAGAAAAAAACGAGGAGCAAAAAAAAAAAAAAAACAGAGAAATACGTGGAGCAGAAAAGTGGGGAAAATAAGAGAAGCATCAAAAGTGTGAAAATGAGAGGAGCAAGAAAAGTGTGAAAAACAGGAGGAGGAGAAAAAACGGGGAAAAATACGAGGAGCAAAAAAAAAAAAAAAAACCAGAAAAATACCAGGAGCAGAGAAGTAGGGAAAATAAGAGAAGCATCAAAAGTGTGAAAATGCAAGGAGCAAGAAAAGTGTGAAAAATCCCAGGAGCAGGAAAATGGGAGAAAAATAAACGGAGCAAAAAAAAAAAAAGACGAGGAACATGAAAAGGTTTGAAAAATGCGAGGAGCATGAAAAGGTGTGAAAAATTCGAGGAAAATGAAAAGGTGTGAAAAATGCGAAGAGCAAACAAAAAATAAAAAAAGACGAGGACCATGAAAAGGTGTGAAAAATGCAACGAGCATTAAAAGTGTGAAAAATGCAAGGAGCATGAAAAGGTGTGAAAAATGCAAGGAACAGGAAAAGGTGTGAAAAATATGAGGAGCATGAAAAGGTGTGAAAATTTCGCGGAGCATGAAAAGGTGTCAAAAATTCTAGGAGCATGAAATGGTGTGAAAAATACGAGGAACATGAATAGCTGTGAAAAATGCGAGGAGCAAAAGAAAAAAAAAGGCGAGGAGCATGAAAATTGTGAAAAATTCGAGGAGCATGAAAAGGTGTGAAAATTGCGAGGAGCATGAAAAGATGTGAAAAATGCAAGGAGCATGAAAAGGTATGAAAAACTCGAGGAACATGAAAAGGTGTGGAAAAATACCAGGATAATGAAAAGGTGTGAAAAATGCAAGGAGCAAAAAAAAAAAAAAAAAAGGCGAGGAGCATGAAAAGGTGTGAAAAATGCGAGCAGCATGAAAAGCTGTGAAAAGTACGAAGAGCATGAAAAGCTGTGAAAAATGCGAGGAGCAAAAAAAAAATGACGAGGAGCATGAAAAGGTGTGAAAAAGGCGAGCAGCATGAAAAGGTGTGAAAAATGCGAAGAGCAAAAAAAAAAAGACGAGGAGCATGAAAAGGTGTGAAAAATGCGAGGAGCATGAAAAGTTGTGAAAAATTCGAGAAACATGAAAAGGTATGAAAATTCGAGGAGCATGAAAAGGTGTGAAAATTGCAAGGAGCATGAAAAGGTGTGAAAAATGCAAGGAGCAAAAAAAAAATGACGAGGAGCATGAAAATGTATGAAAAATTCGTGAGCATGAAAAGGAGTGAAAAATGCGAGGAGCATGAAAAGGTGTGAAAGATGCGAGGAGCATGAAAAGGTGTGAAAAATGCAACGAGCATGAAAAGGTGTGAAAAATGCGAGGAGCATGAAAAGGTGTGAAAAATGCAAGGAGCAAAAAAGAAAAAGCTGAGGAGCATGAAAAGTTGTGAAAAATGCGAGGAGCATGAAAAACTGTGAAAAAAACGAGGAGCATGAAAAGCTGTGAAAAATGCGAGGAGCAAAAAAAAAAAATGACGAGGAGCATGAAAAGATGTGAAAAAGGCGAGAGGCATGAAAAGGTGTGAAAAATACCAGGATCATGAAGGTGTGAAAAATGCAAGGAGCAAAAAAAAAAAAAAAAAGACGAGGAGCATGAAAAGGTGTGAAAAATGCGAGAGCATGAAAAGGTGTGAAAAAGGCGAGGAGCATGAAAAGGTGTGAAAAATGCGAAGAGCAAAAAAAAAAAAGAAAGACCAGGAGCATGAAAAGGTGTGAAAAATGCGAGGAGCATGAAAAGGTGTGAAAAATGCGAGGAGCATGAAAAGGTGTGAAAAATGCGAGGAGCATGAAAAGGTGTGAAAAAAGCGAGGAGAAAAAAAAAGACGAGGAGCATAAAAAGTGTGAAAAATTCGTGAGCATGAAAAGGTGTGAAAAATACGAGGAGCATGAAAAGCTGTGAAAAATGCAAGGAGCATGAAAACGTGTGAAAAACGCGAGGAGCATGAAAAGGTGTGAAAAATGCGAGGAGCAAAAAAAAAAAAAGACGAGGAGCATGAAAAGTTGTGAAAAATACGAGGAGCATGAAAAGGTGTGAAACTGCGAGGAGCATGAAAAGGTGTGAAAAATTCGAGGAACATGAAAAGGTGTGAAACATTCGAGGAGCATGAAAATGTGTGAAAATTGCAAGTAGCATGAAAAGGTGTGAAAAATGCAAGGAGCATGAAAGGGAGTGAAAAATGCGAGGGGCAAAAAAAAATCACGAGGAGCATGAAAATGTGTGAAAAATTCATGAGCATGAAAATGTTTGAAAAATACGAGGAGCATGAAGAGGTGTGAAAAATGAAAGGACCATGAAAAGGAGTGAAAAATGCGAGGAGCCAAAAAAAAAAAGACGAGGACATTGAAAAGGTGTGAAAAATTCGAGGAGCATGAAAAGGGTGAAAAATGCGAGGAGCATGAAAAGGTGTGAAAAATTCGAGGAACATGAAAAGGTGTGAAAATTCGAGGAGCATGAAAATGTGTGAAAATTGCAAGCAGCATGAAAAGGTGTGAAAAATGCAAGGAGCATGAAAAGTAGTGAAAAATGCGAGGAGCAAAAAAAAAATGACGAGGAGCATGAAAATGTGTGAAAAATTCATGAGCATGAAAATGTTTGAAAAATATGAGGAGCATGAAGAGGTGTGAAAAATGCAAGGAGCATGAAAAGGAGTGAAAAATGCGAGGAGCAAAAAAAAAAAAAGACGAAGAGCAAGAAAAGTTGTGAAAAACGCGAGGAGCATGACAAGGTGTGAAAAATGCGAGGAGCATGAAAAGGTGTGAAAAATGTGAAGAGCAAAAAAAAAAAAAGACGAGGAGCATGAAAAGGTCTGAAAAATGCAAGGAGCAAGAAAAGGTGTAAAAATTGTGAGGAGCAAAAAAAAAAAATACGAGGAGCATGAAAAGTGTGAAAAACACGAGGAGCACAAAAAGGGGAGAAAATACGAGGAGCAAAAAAAAAACAGGGAAATACAAGGAGCAGAAAAGTGGGGAAAATAAGAGGAGCATCAAAAGTGTGAAAATACGAGGAGCAAGAAAAGTGTGAAAAATACCAGGAGGCGGAAAAGGGGAGAAAAATACGAGAAGCAAAAAAAAAAACAGAAAAATACGAGGAGCAGAAAAGTCGGGAAAATAAGAGGAGCATCAAAAGTGTGAAAATACGAGGAGCAAGAAAAGTGTGAATAATACCAGGAGCAGTAAAAGGGGAGAAAAATACGAGGAGCAAAAAAAAAAAAAAAACAGAGAAATACGTGGAGCAGAAAAGTGGGGAAAATAAGAGAAGCATCAAAAGTGTGAAAATGAGAGGAGCAAGAAAAGTGTGAAAAACAGGAGGAGGAGAAAAAACGGGGAAAAATACGAGGAGCAAAAAAAAAAAAAAAACCAGAAAAATACCAGGAGCAGAGAAGTAGGGAAAATAAGAGAAGCATCAAAAGTGTGAAAATGCAAGGAGCAAGAAAAGTGTGAAAAATCCCAGGAGCAGGAAAATGGGAGAAAAATAAACGGAGCAAAAAAAAAAAAAGACGAGGAACATGAAAAGGTTTGAAAAATGCGAGGAGCATGAAAAGGTGTGAAAAATTCGAGGAAAATGAAAAGGTGTGAAAAATGCGAAGAGCAAACAAAAAATAAAAAAAGACGAGGACCATGAAAAGGTGTGAAAAATGCAACGAGCATTAAAAGTGTGAAAAATGCAAGGAGCATGAAAAGGTGTGAAAAATGCAAGGAACAGGAAAAGGTGTGAAAAATATGAGGAGCATGAAAAGGTGTGAAAATTTCGCGGAGCATGAAAAGGTGTCAAAAATTCTAGGAGCATGAAATGGTGTGAAAAATACGAGGAACATGAATAGCTGTGAAAAATGCGAGGAGCAAAAGAAAAAAAAAGGCGAGGAGCATGAAAATTGTGAAAAATTCGAGGAGCATGAAAAGGTGTGAAAATTGCGAGGAGCATGAAAAGATGTGAAAAATGCAAGGAGCATGAAAAGGTGTGAAAAATTCGAGGAACATGAAAAGGTGTGGAAATATACCAGGATAATGAAAAGGTGTGAAAAATGCAAGGAGCAAAAAAAAAAAAAAAAAAGGCGAGGAGCATGAAAAGGTGTGAAAAATGCGAGCAGCATGAAAAGCTGTGAAAAGTACGAAGAGCATGAAAAGCTGTGAAAAATGCGAGGAGCAAAAAAAAAATGACGAGGAGCATGAAAAGGTGTGAAAAAGGCGAGCAGCATGAAAAGGTGTGAAAAATGCGAAGAGCAAAAAAAAAAAGACGAGGAGCATGAAAAGGTGTGAAAAATGCGAGGAGCATGAAAAGTTGTGAAAAATTCGAGAAACATGAAAAGGTATGAAAATTCGAGGAGCATGAAAAGGTGTGAAAATTGCAAGGAGCATGAAAAGGAGTGAAAAATGCAAGGAGCAAAAAAAAAATGACGAGGAGCATGAAAATGTATGAAAAATTCGTGAGCATGAAAAGGAGTGAAAAATGCGAGGAGCATGAAAAGGTGTGAAAGATGCGAGGAGCATGAAAAGGTGTGAAAAATGCAACGAGCATGAAAAGGTGTGAAAAATGCGAGGAGCATGAAAAGGTGTGAAAAATGCAAGGAGCAAAAAAGAAAAAGCTGAGGAGCATGAAAAGTTGTGAAAAATGCGAGGAGCATGAAAAACTGTGAAAAAAACGAGGAGCATGAAAAGCTGTGAAAAATGCGAGGAGCAAAAAAAAAAAATGACGAGGAGCATGAAAAGATGTGAAAAAGGCGAGAGGCATGAAAAGGTGTGAAAAATACCAGGATCATGAAGGTGTGAAAAATGCAAGGAGCAAAAAAAAAAAAAAAAAGACGAGGAGCATGAAAAGGTGTGAAAAATGCGAGAGCATGAAAAGGTGTGAAAAAGGCGAGGAGCATGAAAAGGTGTGAAAAATGCGAAGAGCAAAAAAAAAAAAAAGACGAGGAGCATGAAAAGGTGTCAAAAATGCGAGGAGCATGAAAAGGTGTGAAAATGCGAGGAGCATGAAAAGGTGTGGAAAAGGCGAGGAGAATGAAAAAGTGTGAAAATTGCAAGGAGCATGAAAAGGTGTGAAAATTGCGAGGAGCATGAAAAGGTGTGAAAAATTCGAGGAAAATGAAAAGGTGTGAAAAATGCGAAGAGCAAACAAAAAATAAAAAAAAGACAAGGAGCATGAAAACGTGTGAAAAATGCAACGAGCATGAAAAGTGTGAAAAATGCAAGGAGCATGAAAAGGTGTGAAAAATGAAAGGAACAGGAAAAGGTGTGAAAAATCCGAGGAGCATGAAAAGGTGTGAAAAATGCGAGGAGCATGAAAAGGTGTGAAATATGCGAGGAGTAAAAACAAAAAAGATGAGGAGCATGAAAAGGTGTGAAAAAGGCGAGGAGCATGAAAAGTTGTGAAAAATACGAGGAGCATGAAAAGGTGTCAAAATTTCTAGGAGCATGAAAAGGTATGAAAAATGCAAGGAGCATGAGAAGGTGTGAAATATGCGAGGAGAAAAAAAAAAAAAGATGAGGAGCATGAAAAGGTGTGAATAAGGCGAGGAGCATGAAAAGTTGTGAAAAATACGAGGAGCATGAAAAGGTGTCAAAATTTCTAGGAGCATGAAAAGGTGTGAAAAATGCAAGGAGCAGGAAGGTGTGAAAAATGCGAGGAGCATGAAAAGGTGTGAAAATTGCGAGGAACATGAAAAGGTGTGAAAAATACGAGAGTTATGAAAAGGTGTGAAAATTTCAAGGAGCATGAAAAGGTGTCAGAAATTCTAGGAGCATAAAAAGGTGTGAAAAATGCGAGGAGCATGAAGGTGTGAAAAATGCGAGGAGCGTGAAAATGTGTGAAAAATGCGAGGAGCATGAAAAGGTGTTAAAAATGCGAGGAGCATGAAAAGGTGTGAAAAATGCGAGGAGCACGAAAAGGTGTGAAAAATGCGAGGAACATGAAAAGATGTGAAAAATGCGAGCAACATGAAAAGGTGTGAAAATTACGAGGAGCATGAAAAGTTGTGAAAAATGCGAGGAGCATGAAAAAGAGTGAAAATTGTGAGGAGCATGAAATGGCGTGAAAAATGCGAGGAGCATGAAAAATTGTGAAAATTGCGAGGAGCATGAAATGGTGTGAAAAATGCGAGGAGCATGAAAAGGTGTGAAAATGCGAGGGGAATGAAAAGGTGTGAAAAATTCGAGGAACATGAAAAGGTGTGAAACATTCGAGGAGCATGAAAATGTGTGAAAATTGCAAGTAGCATGAAAAGGTGTGAAAAATGCAAGGAGCATGAAAAGGAGTGAAAAATGCGAGGAGCAAAAAAAAAATCACGAGGAGCATGAAAATGTGTGAAAAATTCATGAGCATGAAAATGTCTGAAAAATACGAGGAGCATGAAGAGGTGTGAAAAATGAAAGGAGCATGAGAAGGAGTGAAAAATGCGAGGAGCAAAAAAAAAAAAAAGACGAGGACCATGAAAAGGTGTGAAAAATTCGAGGAGCATGAAAAGGGTGAAAAATGCGAGGAGCATGAAAAGGTGTCAAAAATTCGAGGAACATGAAAAGGTGTGAAAATTCGAGGAGCATGAAAATGTGTAAAAATTGCAAGCAGCATGAAAAGGTGTGAAAAATGCGAAGAGCAAAAAAAAAAAGAAGAGGAGCATGAAAAGGTGTGAAAAATGCAAGGAGCATGAAAAGGTGTAAAAAATGCGAGGAGCATGAAAAGGTGTGAAAAATGCGAGGAGCATGAAAAGGTGTGAAAAATGCGAGGAGCATGAAAAGGTGTGAAAAATGCGAGGAGAAAAAAAAAGACGAGGAGCATAAAAAGTGTGAAAAATTCGTGAGCATGAAAAGGTGTGAAAAATACGAGGAGCATGAAAAGCTGTGAAAAATGCAAGGAGCATGAAAACGTGTGAAAAACGCGAGGAGCATGAAAAGGTGTGAAAAATGCGAGGAGCAAAAAAAAAAAAAGACGAGGAGCATGAAAAGTTGTGAAAAATACGAGGAGCATGAAAAGGTGTGAAACTGCGAGGAGCATGAAAAGGTGTGAAAAATTCGAGGAACATGAAAAGGTGTGAAACATTCGAGGAGCATGAAAATGTGTGAAAATTGCAAGTAGCATGAAAAGGTGTGAAAAATGCAAGGAGCATGAAAGGGAGTGAAAAATGCGAGGGGCAAAAAAAAATCACGAGGAGCATGAAAATGTGTGAAAAATTCATGAGCATGAAAATGTTTGAAAAATACGAGGAGCATGAAGAGGTGTGAAAAATGAAAGGACCATGAAAAGGAGTGAAAAATGCGAGGAGCCAAAAAAAAAAAGACGAGGACATTGAAAAGGTGTGAAAAATTCGAGGAGCATGAAAAGGGTGAAAAATGCGAGGAGCATGAAAAGGTGTGAAAAATTCGAGGAACATGAAAAGGTGTGAAAATTCGAGGAGCATGAAAATGTGTGAAAATTGCAAGCAGCATGAAAAGGTGTGAAAAATGCAAGGAGCATGAAAAGTAGTGAAAAATGCGAGGAGCAAAAAAAAAATGACGAGGAGCATGAAAATGTGTGAAAAATTCATGAGCATGAAAATGTTTGAAAAATATGAGGAGCATGAAGAGGTGTGAAAAATGCAAGGAGCATGAAAAGGAGTGAAAAATGCGAGGAGCAAAAAAAAAAAAAGACGAAGAGCAAGAAAAGTTGTGAAAAACGCGAGGAGCATGACAAGGTGTGAAAAATGCGAGGAGCATGAAAAGGTGTGAAAAATGTGAAGAGCAAAAAAAAAAAAAGACGAGGAGCATGAAAAGGTCTGAAAAATGCAAGGAGCAAGAAAAGGTGTAAAAATTGTGAGGAGCAAAAAAAAAAAATACGAGGAGCATGAAAAGTGTGAAAAACACGAGGAGCACAAAAAGGGGAGAAAATACGAGGAGCAAAAAAAAAACAGGGAAATACAAGGAGCAGAAAAGTGGGGAAAATAAGAGGAGCATCAAAAGTGTGAAAATACGAGGAGCAAGAAAAGTGTGAAAAATACCAGGAGGCGGAAAAGGGGAGAAAAATACGAGAAGCAAAAAAAAAAACAGAAAAATACGAGGAGCAGAAAAGTCGGGAAAATAAGAGGAGCATCAAAAGTGTGAAAATACGAGGAGCAAGAAAAGTGTGAATAATACCAGGAGCCGGAAAAGGGGAGAAAAATACGAGAAGCAAAAAAAAAAAAAAAAAAAAAAAAACAGGAAAATACGAGAAGCAGAAAAGTGGGGAAAATAAGAGGAGCATCAAAAGGGTGAAAATACGAGGAGCAAGAAAAGTGTGAAAAATACCAGGAGCCAGAAAAGGGGAGAAAAATACGAGAAGCAAAAAAAAAAAACAGAAAAATACGAGGAGCAGAAAAGTGGGCAAAATAAGAGGAGCATCAAAAGGGTGAAAATACGAGGAGCAAGAAAAGTGTGAAAAACATTAGGAGGAGAAAAAAGGGAGAAAAATACGAGTAGAAAAAAAAAAAAAAACAGAAAAATACGAGGAGCAGAAAAGTGGGGAAAATAAGAGAAGCATCAAAAGTGTGAAAATGCGAGGAGCAAGAAAAGTGTGAAAAATCCCAGGAGCAGGAAAATGGGAGAAAAATAGGAGGAGAAAAAAAAAAAGACGAGGAACATGAAAAAGTGTGAAAAATTCGTGAGCATGAAAAGGTTGAAAAATGCGAGGAGCATGAAAATGTGTGAAAAATGCGAGGAGCATGAAAAGGTGTGAAAAATGCGAGGAGCATGAAAAGGTGTGAAAAATGCAACGAGCATGAAAAAGTGTGAAAAATGCGAGGAGCATGAAAAGGTGTGAAAAATGCAAGGAGCAAAAAAAAAAAAGCTGAGGAGCATGAAAAGTTGTGAAAAATGCGAGGAGCATGAAAAACTGTGAAAAAAACGAGGAGCATGAAAAGCTGTGAAAAATGCGAGGAGCAAAAACAAAATGACGAGGAGCATGAAAAGATGTGAAAAAGGCGAGAGGCATGAAAAGGTGTGAAAAATACCATGATCATGAAGGTGTGAAAAATGCAAGGAGCAAAAAAAAAAAAAAAGACGAGGAGCATGAAAAGGTGTGAAAAATGTGAGCAGCATGAAAAGGTGTGAAAAAGGCGAGGAGCATGAAAAGGTGTGAAAAATGCGAAGAGCAAAAAAAAAAAAAAAAAAGACGAGGAGCATGAAAAGGTGTCAAAAATGCGAGGAGCATGAAAAGGTGTGAAAATGCGAGGAGCATGAAAAGGTGTGGAAAAGGCGAGGAGCATGAAAAAGTGTGAAAATTGCAAGGAGCATGAAAAGGTGTGAAAATTGCGAGGAGCATGAAAAGGTGTGAAAAATTCGAGGAAAATGAAAAGGTGTGAAAAATGCGAAGAGCAAACAAAAAATAAAAAAAAGACAAGGAGCATGAAAACGTGTGAAAAATGCAACGAGCATGAAAAGTGTGAAAAATGCAAGGAGCATGAAAAGGTGTGAAAAATGAAAGGAACAGGAAAAGGTTTGAAAAATGCGAGGAGCATGAAAAGGTGTGAAAAATGCGAAGAGCATGAAAAGGTATGAAAATTGCAAGGCCCATGAAAAGGTGTGAAAAATGCGAAGAGCAAAAAAAAAAAAGACGAGGAGCATGAAAAAGTGTGAAAAATGCGAGGAGCAAAAAAAAAATACGAGGAGCATGAAAAGGTGTGAAAAATGCAAGGAGCAAGAAAAGGTGTGAAAAATGTGAGGAGCAAAAAAAAAAAATACGAGGAGCATGAAAAGTGTGAAAAACACGAGGAGCAGGAAAAGGGGAGAAAAGTACGAGGAGCAAAAAAAAAAAAAAACAGAGAAATACGAGGAGGAGAAAAGTGGGGAAAATAAGAGAAGCATCAAAAGTGTGAAAATGAGATGAGCAAGAAAAGTGTGAAAAATCCCAGGAGCAGGAAAATGGGAGAAAAATAAGAGGAGAAAAAAAAAAAAGACGAGGAACATGAAAAGGTTTGAAAAATGCGAGGAGCATGAAAAGGTGTGAAAAATTCGAGGAATATGAAAAGGTGTGAAAAATGTGAAGAGCAAAAAAAAAAAAAAAAGACTAGGAGCATGAAAAGGTGTGAAAAATGCAACGAGCATGAAAACGTGTGAAAAAGGCAAGGAGCATGAAAAGGTATGAAAATGCGAGGAGGATGAAAAGGTGTCAAAAATTCTAGGAGCATGAAAAGGTGTGAAAATGCGAGGAGCATGAAAAGGTGTCAAAAATTCTAGGAGCATGAAAAGGTGTGAAAAATGCGAAGAGCATTAAGGTGTGAAAAATGCGAGGAGCATGAAAAGGTGTGAAAAATGCGAGGAACATGAAAAGGTGTGAAAAATACGAGGGGCATGAAAAGGTGTGAAAATTTCGAGGGGCCTGAAAAGGTGTCAAAAATGCGAGAAGCATGAAAAGGTGTGAAAAATGCGAGGAGCATGAAAAGGTGTGAAAATTGCGAAGAGCAAAAAAAAAAAGACGAGGAGCATGAAAAGGTGTGAAAAATGCGAGGAGTAAAAAAAAAAAAGATGAGGAGCATGAAAAGGTGTGAAAAAGGCGAGGAGCAAGAAAAGGTGTGAAAAATGCGAGGAGCATGAAAAGGTGTGAAAATTGCAAGGAGCATGAAAAGGTGTGAAAAAAGCGAGGAGAAAAAAAAAGACGAGGAGCATAAAAAGTGTGAAAAATTCGTGAGCATGAAAAGGTGTGAAAAATACGAGGAGCATGAAAAGCAGTGAAAAATGCAAGGAGCATGAAAAGGTGTGAAAAACGCGAGGAGCATGAAAAGGTGTGAAAAATGCGAGGAGCAAAAAAAAAAAAAAGACGAGGAGCATGAAAAGTTGTGAAAAATACGAGGAGCATGAAAAGGTGTGAAACTGCGAGGAGCATGAAAAGGTGTGAAAAATTCGAGGAACATGAAAAGGTGTGAAACATTCGAGGAGCATGAAAATGTGTGAAAATTGCAAGTAGCATGAAAAGGTGTGAAAAATGCAAGGAGCATGAAAAGGAGTGAAAAATGCGAGGGGCAAAAAAAAATCACGAGGAGCATGAAAATGTGTGAAAAATTCATGAGCATGAAAATGTTTGAAAAATACGAGGAGCATGAAGAGGTGTGAAAAATGAAAGGAGCATGAAAAGGAGTGAAAAATGCGAGGAGCAAAAAAAAAAAAGACGAGGACATTGAAAAGGTGTGAAAAATTCGAGGAGCATGAAAAGGGTGAAAAATGCGAGGAGCATGAAAAGGTGTGAAAAATTCGAGGAACATGAAAAGGTGTGAAAATTCGAGGAGCATGAAAATGTGTGAAAATTGCAAGCAGCATGAAAAGGTGTGAAAAATGCAAGGAGCATGAAAAGTAGTGAAAAATGCGAGGAGCAAAAAAAAAATGACGAGGAGCATGAAAATGTGTGAAAAATTCATGAGCATGAAAATGTTTGAAAAATATGAGGAGCATGAAGAGGTGTGAAAAATGCAAGGAGCATGAAAAGGAGTGAAAAATGCGAGGAGCAAAAAAAAAAAAAGACGAAGAGCAAGAAAAGTTGTGAAAAACGCGAGGAGCATGACAAGGTGTGAAAAATGCGAGGAGCATGAAAAGGTGTGAAAAATGTGAAGAGCAAAAAAAAAAAAAGACGAGGAGCATGAAAAGGTCTGAAAAATGCAAGGAGCAAGAAAAGGTGTAAAAATTGTGAGGAGCAAAAAAAAAAAATACGAGGAGCATGAAAAGTGTGAAAAACACGAGGAGCACAAAAAGGGGAGAAAATACGAGGAGCAAAAAAAAAACAGGGAAATACAAGGAGCAGAAAAGTGGGGAAAATAAGAGGAGCATCAAAAGTGTGAAAATGAGATGAGCAAGAAAAGTGTGAAAAATCCCAGGAGCAGGAAAATGGGAGAAAAATAAGAGGAGAAAAAAAAAAAAGACGAGGAACATGAAAAGGTTTGAAAAATGCGAGGAGCATGAAAAGGTGTGAAAAATTCGAGGAATATGAAAAGGTGTGAAAAATGTGAAGAGCAAAAAAAAAAAAAAAAGACTAGGAGCATGAAAAGGTGTGAAAAATGCAACGAGAATGAAAACGTGTGAAAAAGGCAAGGAGCATGAAAAGGTATGAAAATGCGAGGAGGATGAAAAGGTGTCAAAAATTCTAGGAGCATGAAAAGGTGTGAAAATGCGAGGAGCATGAAAAGGTGTCAAAAATTCTAGGAGCATGAAAAGGTGTGAAAAATGCGAAGAGCATTAAGGTGTGAAAAATGCGAGGAGCATGAAAAGGTGTGAAAAATGCGAGGAACATGAAAAGGTGTGAAAAATACGAGGGGCATGAAAAGGTGTGAAAATTTCGAGGGGCCTGAAAAGGTGTCAAAAATGCGAGAAGCATGAAAAGGTGTGAAAAATGCGAGGAGCATGAAAAGGTGTGAAAATTGCGAAGAGAAAAAAAAAAAAGACGAGGAGCATGAAAAGGTGTGAAATAGGCGAGGAGTAAAAAAAAAAAAGATGAGGAGCATGAAAAGGTGTGAAAAAGGCGAGGAGCAAGAAAAGGTGTGAAAAATGCGAGGAGCATGAAAAGGTGTGAAAATTGCAAGGAGCATGAAAAGGTGTGAAAAAAGCGAGGAGAAAAAAAAAGACGAGGAGCATAAAAAGTGTGAAAAATTCGTGAGCATGAAAAGGTGTGAAAAATACGAGGAGCATGAAAAGCAGTGAAAAATGCAAGGAGCATGAAAAGGTGTGAAAAACGCGAGGAGCATGAAAAGGTGTGAAAAATGCGAGGAGCAAAAAAAAAAAAAAGACGAGGAGCATGAAAAGTTGTGAAAAATACGAGGAGCATGAAAAGGTGTGAAACTGCGAGGAGCATGAAAAGGTGTGAAAAATTCGAGGAACATGAAAAGGTGTGAAACATTCGAGGAGCATGAAAATGTGTGAAAATTGCAAGTAGCATGAAAAGGTGTGAAAAATGCAAGGAGCATGAAAAGGAGTGAAAAATGCGAGGGGCAAAAAAAAATCACGAGGAGCATGAAAATGTGTGAAAAATTCATGAGCATGAAAATGTTTGAAAAATACGAGGAGCATGAAGAGGTGTGAAAAATGAAAGGAGCATGAAAAGGAGTGAAAAATGCGAGGAGCAAAAAAAAAAAAGACGAGGACATTGAAAAGGTGTGAAAAATTCGAGGAGCATGAAAAGGGTGAAAAATGCGAGGAGCATGAAAAGGTGTGAAAAATTCGAGGAACATGAAAAGGTGTGAAAATTCGAGGAGCATGAAAATGTGTGAAAATTGCAAGCAGCATGAAAAGGTGTGAAAAATGCAAGGAGCATGAAAAGTAGTGAAAAATGCGAGGAGCAAAAAAAAAATGACGAGGAGCATGAAAATGTGTGAAAAATTCATGAGCATGAAAATGTTTGAAAAATATGAGGAGCATGAAGAGGTGTGAAAAATGCAAGGAGCATGAAAAGGAGTGAAAAATGCGAGGAGCAAAAAAAAAAAAAGACGAAGAGCAAGAAAAGTTGTGAAAAACGCGAGGAGCATGACAAGGTGTGAAAAATGCGAGGAGCATGAAAAGGTGTGAAAAATGTGAAGAGCAAAAAAAAAAAGACGAGGAGCATGAAAAGGTCTGAAAAATGCAAGGAGCAAGAAAAGGTTTAAAAATTGTGAGGAGCAAAAAAAAAAATACGAGGAGCATGAAAAGTGTGAAAAACACGAGGAGCACAAAAAGGGGAGAAAATACGAGGAGCAAAAAAAAAAACAGGGAAATACAAGGAGCAGAAAAGTGGGGAAAATAAGAGGAGCATCAAAAGTGTGAAAATACGAGGAGCAAGAAAAGTGTGAAAAATACCAGGAGCCGGAAAAGGGGAGAAAAATACGAGAAGCAAAAAAAAAAAACAGAAAAATACGAGGAGCAGAAAAGTCGGGAAAATAAGAGGAGCATCAAAAGTGTGAAAATACGAGCAGCAAGAAAAGTGTGGATAATACCAGGAGCCGGAAAAGGGGAGAAAAATACGAGAAGCAAAAAAAAAAAAAAAAAATAGGAAAATACGAGGAGCAGAAAAGTGGGGAAAATAAGAGGAGCATCAAAAGGGTGAAAATACGAGGAGCAAGAAAAGTGTGAAAAATACCAGGAGCCAGAAAAGGGGAGAAAAATACGAGAAGCAAAAAAAAAAACAGAAAAATACGAGGAGCAGAAAAGTGGGCAAAATAAGAGGAGCATCAAAAGGGTGAAAATACGAGGAGCAAGAAAAGTGTGAAAAACATTAGGAGGAGAAAAAAGGGAGAAAAATACGAGTAGAAAAAAAAAAAACAGAAAAATACGAGGAGCAGAAAAGTGGGGAAAATAAGAGAAGCATCAAAAGTGTGAAAATGCGAGGAGCAAGAAAAGTGTGAAAAATCCCAGGAGCAGGAAAATGGGAGAAAAATAGGAGGAGAAAAAAAAAAAGACGAGGAACATGAAAAAGTGTGAAAAATTCGTGAGCATGAAAAGGTTGAAAAATGCGAGGAGCATGAAAATGTGTGAAAAATGCGAGGAGCATGAAAAGGTGTGAAAAATGCGAGGAGCATGAAAAGGTTTGAAAAATGCGAGGAGCATGAAAAGGTGTGAAAAATTCGAGGAAAATGAAAAGGTGTGAAAAATGCGAAGAGCAAACAAAAAATAAAAAAAGACGAGGACCATGAAAAGGTGTGAAAAATGCAACGAGCATTAAAAGTGTGAAAAATGCAAGGAGCATGAAAAGGTGTGAAAAATGCAAGGAACAGGAAAAGGTGTGAAAAATATGAGGAGCATGAAAAGGTGTGAAAATTTCACGGAGCATGAAAAGGTGTCAAAAATTCTAGGAGCATGAAATGGTGTGAAAAATACGAGGAACATGAATAGCTGTGAAAAATGCAAGGAGCAAAAGAAAAAAAAAGGCGAGGAGCATGAAAATTGTGAAAAATTCGAGGAGCATGAAAAGGTGTGAAAATTGCGAGGAGCATGAAAAGATGTGAAAAATGCGAGGAGCATGAAAAGGTGTGAAAAATTCGAGGAACATGAAAAGGTGTGGAAAAATACCAGGATAATGAAAAGGTGTGAAAAATGCAAGGAGCAAAAAAAAAAAAAAAAGGCGAGGAGCATGAAAAGGTGTGAAAAATGCGAGCAGCATGAAAAGCTGTGAAAAGTACGAAGAGCATGAAAAGCTGTGAAAAATTCGAGGAGCAAAAAAAAAATGACGAGGAGCATGAAAAGGTGTGAAAAAGGCGAGCAGCATGAAAAGGTGTGAAAAATGCGAAGAGCAAAAAAAAAAAAGACGAGGAGCATGAAAAGGTGTGAGAAATGCGAGGAGCATGAAAAGTTGTGAAAAATTCGAGAAACATGAAAAGGTATGAAAATTCGAGGAGCATGAAAAGGTGTGAAAATTGCAAGGAGCATGAAAAGGTGTGAAAAATGCAAGGAGCAAAAAAAAAATGACGAGGAGCATGAAAATGTATGAAAAATTCGTGAGCATGAAAAGGAGTGAAAAATGCGAGGAGCATGAAAAGGTGTGAAAGATGCGAGGAGCATGAAAAGGTGTGAAAAATGCAACGAGCATGAAAAGGTGTGAAAAATGCGAGGAGCATGAAAAGGTGTGAAAAATGCGAGGAGCATGAAAAGGTGTGAAAAATGCAACGAGCATGAAAAAGTGTGAAAAATGCGAGGAGCATGAAAAGGTGTGAAAAATGCAAGGAGCAAAAAAAAAAAAAGCTGAGGAGCATGAAAAGTTGTGAAAAATGCGAGGAGCATGAAAAACTGTGAAAAAAACGAGGAGCATGAAAAGCTGTGAAAAATGCGAGGAGCAAAAAAAAAAATGACGAGGAGCATGAAAAGAAGTGAAAAAGGCGAGAGGCATGAAAAGGTGTGAAAAATACCAGGATCATGAAGGTGTGAAAAATGCAAGGAGCAAAAAAAAAAAAAAAAAGACGAGGAGCATGAAAAGGTGTGAAAAATGCGAGCAGCATGAAAAGGTGTGAAAAAGGCGAGGAGCATGAAAAGGTGTGAAAAATGCGAAGAGCAAAAAAAAAAAAAAGACGAGGAGCATGAAAAGGTGTCAAAAATGCGAGGAGCATGAAAAGGTGTGAAAATGCGAGGAGCATGAAAAGGTGTGGAAAAGGCGAGGAGCATGAAAAAGTGTGAAAATTGCAAGGAGCATGAAAAGGTGTGAAAATTGCGAGGAGCATGAAAAGGTCTGAAAAATTCGAGGAAAATGAAAAGGTGTGAAAAATGCGAAGAGCAAACAAAAAATAAAAAAAAGACAAGGAGCATGAAAACGTGTGAAAAATGCAACGAGCATGAAAAGTGTGAAAAATTCGAGGAGCATGAAAAGGGTGAGAAATGCGAGGAGCATGAAAAGGTATCAAAAAATTCGAGGAACATGAAAAGGTATGAAAATTCGAGGAGCATGAAAATGTGTGAAAATTGCAAGCAGCATGAAAAGGTGTGAAAAATGCAAAGAGCAAAAAAAAAAAAGACAAGGAGCATGAAAACTGTCAAAAATGCGAGGAGCATGAAAATGTGTGAAAAATTCGAGGAACATGAAAAGGGTGAAAAATGCGAGGAGCATGAAAAGGTGTGAAAAATTTGAGGAACATGAAAAGGTGTTAAAATTCGAGGAGCATGAAAATGTGTGAAAATTGCAAGCAGCATGAAAAGGTGTGAAAAATGCAAGGAGCATGAAAAGGAGTGAAAAATGTGAGGAGCAAAAAAAAAAAAGACAAGGAGCATGAAAACTGTCAAAAATGCGAGGAGCATGAAAAGGTGTGAAAAATGCGAGGAGCAAGAAAAGGTGTGAAAAATGCGAGGAGCAAAAAAGAAAAAAGCCGAGGAGCATGAAAATGTGTGAAAAATGCCAGGAGGAATAAAAAAAGCTGAGGAGCATGAAAAGGTGTGAAAAATGCGAGGATCATGAAAAGGTGTGAAAAATCCAAGGAGCATGAAAAGGTGTGAAAAATGCGAGAAACAGGAAAAGGTGTGAAAAATACGAGGAGCATGAAAAGGAGTGAAAATTTCGAGGAAAAAAAAAAGGTGTCAAAAATTCTAGAAGCATGAAAAGGTGTGAAAAATGCGAGGAGCATGAAAAGTTGTGAAAAATACGAGGAACATGAAAGCTATGAAAAATGCGAGGAGCAAAAAAAACGAGGAGGAGTATGAAATGGTGTGAAAAATTCGAGGAGCATGAAAAGTTGTGAAAAATGTGAGGAGCATGAAAAGGTGTGTAAAATACGAGGAGCATGAAAACGTGTGAAAATTTCGAAGAAAATGAAAAGCTGTCAAAAATTCTAGAAGCATGAAATGGTGTGAAAAATGCAAGGAGCATGAAAAGCTGTGAAAAATGCGAGGAGCATGAAAAGCTGTGAAAAATGCGAGGAGCATGAAAAGGTGTGAAAATTGCGAGGAGCATGAAAAGTTGTGAAAAGTGCGAAGAGCATGAAAAGGTGTGAAAATTGCAAGGAGCATGAAAATGTGTGAAAAATGCGACGAGCAAAAAAGAAAAAGACAAGGAGCATGAAAAGTGTCAAAAATGCGAGGAGCATGAAAAGGTGTGAAATATGTGAGGAGCATGAAAAGGTGTGAAAATTGCAAGGAGCCTGAAAAAGTGTGAAAAATCGAGGAGCCAAAAAAAAAAATATGAGGAGCATGAAAAGGAGTGAAAAATGCGAGGAATATGAAAAGGTATGAAAAATGCGAGGAACATGAAAAGGTGTGAAAAATGTGAGGAGCATGAAGAGGTGTGAATAATCCCAGGAGCAGAAAAAAAAAGAAAAAAGACGAGGAGCATGAAAAGTTGTAAAAAATTCCAGGAGCATGAAAAGTTGTGAAAAATAACAGGAGGAAAAAAAAAAGGAAGAGGAGCATGAAAAGGTGTGAAAAATTCCAGGAGCATCAAAAGGTGTGAAAAATGCCAGGAGGAAAAAAAATAAAGAAGAGGAGCATGAAAAGTTGTGAAAAATTCCAGGAGCATCAAAAGGTGTGAAAAATGCCAGGAGGAAAAAAAAATAAAGAAGAGGAGCATGAAAAGGTGTGAAAAATGACAGGAGCATGAAAAGGGGTGAAAAAGACGAAGAGCATGAAAATGTGTGAAAATTTCGAGGAAAATGAAAAGCTGTCAAAAATTCTAGGAGCATGAAAAGGTATGAAAAATGCGAGGAGCATGAAAAGGTGTGAAAATGTGAGGAGCATGAAAAGGTGTGAAAATGCGAGGAGCATGAAAACGTGTGAAAATTTTGAGGAAAATAAAAAGCTGTCAAAAATTCTAAGAACATGAAATGGTGTGAAAAATGCGAGGAGGATGAAAAGGTGTGAAAAATGCGAGGAGCATGAAAATGTGTGATAAACGCGAGGAGCATGAAAAGTGGTGAAAAATACGAGGAGCATGAAAACGTGTGAAAATTTTGAGGAAAATAAAAAGCTGTCAAAAATTCTAAGAGCATGAAAAGGTGTGAAAAATGCGAGGAGCATGAAAAGGTGTCAAAAATGCGAGGAGCATGAAAAGATGTGATAATTGTGAGGAGCATGAAAATGTGTGAAAAATGCGAGGAGCATGAAAAGGTGTGAAAAATGCGAGCATGAAAAGGTGTGAAAATTGCAAGGAGCATGAAAAGGTGTGAAAAAAGCGAGGAGAAAAGAAAAAGACGAGGAGCATGAAAAAGTGTGAAAAATTCGTGAGCATGAAAAGGTGTGAAAAATACGAGGAGCATGAAAAGGTGTGAAAAATGCAAGGAGAATGAAAAGGTGTGAAAAACGCGAGGAGCATGAAAGGTGGGAAAAATGCGAAGAGCAAAAAAAAAAAGACAAGGAGCATGAAAAGTGTCAAAAATGCGAGGAGCATGAAATGGTGTGAAAAATAAGAGGAGCATGAAAAGGTGTGAAAAATGCAAGGAGCATGAAAAGGTGTGAAAAATGCGAGGAGCATTAAAAGGTGGGAAAAATGCGAAGAGCAAAAAAAAAAAACACAAGGAGCAAGAAAAGTGTCAAAAATGCGAGGAGCATGAAAATGTGTGAAAAATTCGAGGAGCATGAAAAGGGTGAGAAATGCGAGGAGCATGAAAAGGTATGAAAAATTCGAGGAGCATGAAAAGGTATGAAAATTCGAGGAGCATGAAAATGTGTGAAAATTGCAAGCAGCATGAAAAGGTGTGAAAAATGCAAAGAGCAAAAAAAAAAAGACAAGGAGCATGAAAAGTGTCAAAAATGCGAGGAGCATGAAATGGTGTGAAAAATAAGAGGAGCATGAAAAGGTGTGAAAAATGCAAGGAGCATGAAAAGGTGTGAAAAATGCGAGGAGCATTAAAAGGTGGGAAAAATGCGAAGAGCAAAAAAAAAAAACACAAGGAGCAAGAAAAGTGTCAAAAATGCGAGGAGCATGAAAATGTGTGAAAAATTCGAGGAGCATGAAAAGGGTGAGAAATGCGAGGAGCATGAAAAGGTATGAAAAATTCGAGGAGCATGAAAAGGTATGAAAATTCGAGGAGCATGAAAATGTGTGAAAATTGCAAGCAGCATGAAAAGGTGTGAAAAATGCAAAGAGCAAAAAAAAAAAGACAAGGAGCATGAAAAGTGTCAAAAATGCGAGGAGCATGAAAATGTGTGAAAAATTCGAGGAGTATGAAAAGGGTGAAAAATGCGAGGAGCATGAAAGGGTGTGAAAAATTTGAGGAACATGAAAAGGTGTTAAAATTCGAGGAGCATGAAAATGTGTGAAAATTGCAAGCAGCATGAAAAGGTGTGAAAAATGCAAGGAGCATTAAAAGGTGTGAAAAAAGCGAGGAACAAAAAAAAAAGACGAGGAGCATGAAAAGGTGTGAAAAATGCGAGCAGCATGAAAAGGAGTGAAAAATGCGAGGAGCAAAAAAAAAAAAGACGAGGACTATGAAAAGGTGTGAAAAATTCGAGGAGCATGAAAAGGGTGAAAAATGCGAGGAGCATGAAAAGGTGTGAAAAATGCGAGGAGCAAAAAAAAAAAAAGACGAAGAGCAAGAAAAGTTGTGAAAAACGCGAGGAGCATGAAAAGGTGTGAAAAATGCGAGGAGCATGAAAAGGTGTGAAAAATGCGAGGAGCATGAAAAGATGTGAAAAATGCGAGGAGCAAAAAAAAAAAAAAGACGAAGAGCAATAAAAGTTGTGAAAAACGCGAGGAGCATGAAAAGGTGTGAAAAATTCGAGGCGCATGAAAAGGGTGAAAAATGCGAGGAGCATGAAAAGGTGTGAAAAATGCGAGGAGCAATAGAAAAAAAAGACGAAGAGCAAGAAAAGTTGTGAAAAACGCGAGGAGCATGAAAAGGTGTGAAAAATGCGAGGAGCATGAAAAGGGTGAAAAATGCGAGGAGCATGAAAAGGTGTGAAAAATGCGAGGAGCAAAAAAAAAAAAAAGACGAAGAGCAAGAAAAGTTGTGAAAAACGCGAGGAGCATGAAAAGGTGTGAAAAATGCGAGGAGCATGAAAAGGTGTGAAAAATGCGAGGAGCATGAAAAGATGTGAAAAATGCGAGGAGCAAAAAAAAAAAAAAGACGAAGAGCCATAAAAGTTGTGAAAAACGCGAGGAGAATGAAAAGGTGTGAAAAATTCGAGGAGCATGAAAAGGGTGACAAATGCGAGGAGCATGAAAAGGTGTGAAAAATGCGAGGAGCAAAAGAAAAAAAAGATGAAGAGCAAGAAAAGTTGTGAAAAACGCGAGGAGCATGAAAAGGTGTGAAAATGCGAGGAGCATGAAAAGGTGTGAAAAATGCGAGGAGCATGAAAAGGTGTGAAAATTCGAGGAGCATGAAAAGGTGTGAAAAATGCAAGGAGCATTAAAAGGTTTGAAAAATGGGAGGAACATGAAAAGATGTGACAATTTTGAGGAGCATGAAAATGTGTGAAAAATGTGAGGAGCATGAAAAGGTGTGAAAAATGCGAGCATGAAAATGTGTGAAAATTGCAAGGAGCATGAAAAGGTGTGAAAAAAGCGAGGAGAAAAAAAAAAGACGAGGAGCATGAAAAAGTGTGAAAAATGCAAGGAGAATGAAAAGGTGTGAAAAACGCGAGGAGCATGAAAAGGTGGGAAAAAAGGGAAGAGCAAAAAAAAAAGACAAGAAGCATGAAAAGTGTCAAAAATGCGAGGAGCATGAAAAGGTGTGAAAAATACGAGGAGCATGAAAAGGTGTGAAAAATGCAAGGAGCATGAAAAGGTGTGAAAAATGCGAGGAGCATTAAAAGGTGGGAAAAATGCGAAGAGCAAAAAAAAAAAAGACAAGGAGCATGAAAAGTGTCAAAAATGCGAGGAGCCTGAAAATGTGTGAAAAATTCGAGGAGCATGAAAACGTATGAAAATTCGAGGAGCATGAAAATGTGTGAAAATTGCAAGCAGCATGAAAAGGTGTGAAAAATGCAGAGAGCAAAAAAAAAAAAGACAAGGAGCATGAAAAGTGTCAAAAATGCGAGCAGCATGAAAAGGTGTGAAAATTGCAAGCAGCATGAAAAGGTGTGAAAATTCAAGGAGCATGAAAAGGTGGGAAAAATGCGAGGAGCAAAAAAAAAAAAAAAAAGACCAGGAGCATGAAAAGGTGTGAAAAATGGGAGGAGCATGAAAAGGTGTGAAAAATGCGAGGAGCATGAAAAGGTGTGAAAAATGTGAGGAGCGTGAAAAGGTGTGAAAAACCCAAGAAGCAAAAAAAAAAAAAGACCAGGAGCATGAAAAGTTGTGAAAAATGCGAGGATCATGAAAAGGTGTGAAAAATGCGAGGAGCATGACAAGGTGTGAAAAATGTGGGGAGCATAAAAAGGTGTGAAAAATGCAAGGAACATGAAAAGGTGTGAAAAATGCAAGGAGAAAAAAAAAAAAAAGACGAGGAGCATGAAAAGTTGTGAAAAATGCGAGGATCATGAAAAGGTGTGAAAAATGCGAGGAGCATGACAAGGTGTGAAAAATGTGGGGATGTTAAAAAGGTGTGAAAAATGCAAAGAACATGAAAAGGTGTGAAAAATGCGAGGAGCATGAAAAGGTGTGACATATCCGAGAAACAAAAAAAAAAGAGAAAGACGAGAAGCATGAAAAGGTGTGAAAAATGCGAGGAGCACGAAAAGGTGTAAAAAATGCGAGGAGCATAAAAAGGTGTGAAAAATGCGAAGAGCAAAAAAAATAAAAAAGACAAGGAGGAAGAAAACGTGTGAAAAATGGGAGGAGCATGAAAAGGTGTGAAAAATGCGAGGAGCAAAAAAAAAAAAGACGAGGAGCAAGAAAAGGTGTGAAAAATGCGAGGAGCATGAAAAGGTGTGAAATATCCGAGAAACAAAAAAAAAAGAGAAAGACAAGAAGTATGAAAAGGTGTGCAAAATGCGAGGAGCATGAAAAGGTGTAAAAAATGCGAGGAGCATGACAAGGTGTGAAAAATGCGAAGAGCAAAAAAAAATAAAAAAACAAGGAGCAAGAAAAGATGTGAAAAATGGGAAGAGCATGAAAAGGTGTGAAAAATGCGAGGAGCATGAAAAGGTGTGAAAAATGCGAGGAGCGTGAAAAGGTGTGAAAAATGCGAGGAGCAAGAAAAGGTGTGAAATATCCGAGAAGCAAAAAAAACAAAAAGACTAGGAGCATGAAAAGGTGTGAAAAATGCGAGGGGCATGAAAAGGTGTGAAAAATGTGAGGAGCATGACAAGGTGTGAAAAATGTGGGGAGCATAAAAAGGTGTGAAAAATGCAAGGAACATGAAAAGGTGTGAAAAATGCAAGGAGCAAAAAAAAAAAAAGACGAGGAGCATGAAAAGGTGTGAAAAATCTGAGGAGAATGAAAAGGTGTGAAAAATGCGAGGAGCATGAAAAGGTGTGAAAAATGTGGGGAGCTTAAAAAGGTGTGAAAAATGCAAAGAACGTGAAAAGGTGTGAAAAATACGAGGAGAATGAATAGTTGTGAAAAATTCGAGAAGCATGAAAAAGAGTAAAAAATGCGAGGAGCAAAAAAAAAAAAGCCAATGAGCATGAAAACTTGTGAAAAATGCGAGGAGCATGAAAAGGTGTGAAATATCCGAGAAGCAAAAAAAATGAAATGACCAGGAGCATGAAAAGCTGTGAAAAATGCGAGGAGCATGAAAAGGTGTGAAAAATGCGAGGAGCATGACAAGGTGTGAAAAATGTGTGGAGCATAAAAAGGTGTGAAAAATGCAAGGAACATGAAAGGGTGTGAAAAATGCAAGGAGCAAAAAAAAAAAAAGGACGAGGAGCATGAAAAAGTGTGAAAAATCTGAGGAGCATGAAAAGGTGTGAAAAATGCGAGGAGCATGAAAAGGTGTGAAAAATGCGAGGAGCATGAAAAGGTGTGAAATATCCGAGAAACAAACAAAAAAAAAAAAAGACGAGGAGCCTGAAACGGTGTGCAAAATGCGAAGAAAAAAAAAAAAAGACGAGGAGAATGAAAAGGTGTGAAAAATGAAAGGAGCATGAAAAGGTGTGAAAATTGCGAAGAGCAAAAAAAAAAAAAAGACAAGGAGCATGAAAAAGTGTGAAACATGCGAGAAGCATGAAAAGGTTTGAAAAATGCAAGGAGCATGAAAAGGTGTGAAAAATGCAAGGAGCATGAAAAGGTGTGAAAAATGCGAGGAGCATGAAAAGGTGTGAAATATCCGAGAAGCAAAAAAAAAAAAAAAGACGAGGAGCATGAAACGGTGTGAAAAATGCGAAGAGCAAAAAAAAGAAAAAAAAGGACGAGGAGCATGAAAGGTGTGAAGAATGCAAGGAGCATGAAAAGGTGTGAAAAATGCGAGGAGCAAAAAAAAAAAATAAGACCAGGAGCATGAAAAGGTGTGAAAAATGCGAGGAGCATGAAAAGGTGTGAAAAATGCGAAGAGCATGAAAAGGTGTGAAAAATGCGAGGAGCATGAAAAGGTGTAAAAACTGCGAGGAGCAAGAAAAGGTGTGAAAAATGCACGGAGCATTAAAAGGTGTGAAAAACGCGAGGAAAAAAAAAAAAAAAAAGACCAGGAGCATGAAAATGTGTGAAAAATGCGAGGAGCATGAAAAGTTGTGAAAAACGTGGGGAGCATTAAAAGGTGTGAAAAATGCGAGGAACAAAAAAAAAAGACGAGGAGCATGAAAAGGTGTGAAAAATGCGAGGAGCATGAAAAGGTGTGAAAAATGCGAAGATCAAAAAAAAAAAAAAGGACGAGGAGCATGAAAAGGTGTGAAATTTCCGAGGAGCATGAAAAGGTGTGAAAAATGTGGGGAGTATAAAAAGGTGTGAAAAATGCAAGGAACATGAAAAGGTGTGAAAAATGCAAGGAGCAAAAAAAAAAAGACGAGGAGCATGAAAAGTTGTGAAAATTCTGAGGAGCATGAAAAGGTGTGAAAAATGCGAGGAGCATGAAAAGGTGTGAAAAATGTGGGGAGCATTAAAAGGTGTGAAAAATGCAAAGTACATGAAAAGGTGTGAAAAATGCGAGGAGAATGAATAGTTGTGAAAAATGCGAGAAGCATGAAAAAGAGTGAAAAATGCGAAGAGCAAAAGAAAAAAAAAGACGAGGAGCATGAAAGGTGTGAAAAATGCAAGGAGCATGAAAAGGTGTGAAAAATGCGAGGAAAAAAAAAAAAAAAGACGAGGAGCATGAAAAGGTGTGAAAAATGCGAGTAGCATGAAAAGGTGTGAAAAATGTGAGGAGCAAAAAAAAAAAAAAAAGACGAGGAGCATGAAAAGGTGTGAAAAATGCGAGGATCATGAAAAGGTGTGAAATATCCGAGAAACAAAAAATAAAAGAAAAAGACGAGAAGCATGAAAAGGTGTGAAAAATGCGAGGAGCATGAAAAGGTGTGAAAAATGCGAGGAGCATGAAAAGGTGTGAAAAATGCGAGCATGAAAATGTGTGAAAATTGCAAGGAGCATGAAAAGGTGTGAAAAAAGCGAGGAGAAAAAAAAAAGACGAGGAGCATGAAAAAGTGTGAAAAATGCAAGGAGAATGAAAAGGTGTGAAAAACGCGAGGAGCATGAAAAGGTGGGAAAAATGCGAAGAGCAAAAAAAAAAGACAAGAAGCATGAAAAGTGTCAAAAATGCGAGGAGCATGAAAAGGTGTGAAAAATGCGAGGAGCATGAAAAGGAGTGAAAAATGTGAGGAGCAAAAAAAAAAAAGACAAGGAGCATGAAAACTGTCAAAAATGCGAGGAGCATGAAAAGGTGTGAAAAATGCGAGGAGCAAGAAAAGGTGTGAAAAATGCGAGGAGCAAAAAAGAAAAAAGCCGAGGAGCATGAAAATGTGTGAAAAATGCCAGGAGGAATAAAAAAAGCTGAGGAGCATGAAAAGGTGTGAAAAATGCGAGGATCATGAAAAGGTGTGAAAAATCCAAGGAGCATGAAAAGGTGTGAAAAATGCGAGAAACAGGAAAAGGTGTGAAAAATACGAGGAGCATGAAAAGGAGTGAAAATTTCGAGGAAAAAAAAAAGGTGTCAAAAATTCTAGAAGCATGAAAAGGTGTGAAAAATGCGAGGAGCATGAAAAGTTGTGAAAAATACGAGGAACATGAAAGCTATGAAAAATGCGAGGAGCAAAAAAAACGAGGAGGAGTATGAAATGGTGTGAAAAATTCGAGGAGCATGAAAAGTTGTGAAAAATGTGAGGAGCATGAAAAGGTGTGTAAAATACGAGGAGCATGAAAACGTGTGAAAATTTCGAAGAAAATGAAAAGCTGTCAAAAATTCTAGAAGCATGAAATGGTGTGAAAAATGCAAGGAGCATGAAAAGCTGTGAAAAATGCGAGGAGCATGAAAAGCTGTGAAAAATGCGAGGAGCATGAAAAGGTGTGAAAATTGCGAGGAGCATGAAAAGTTGTGAAAAGTGCGAAGAGCATGAAAAGGTGTGAAAATTGCAAGGAGCATGAAAATGTGTGAAAAATGCGACGAGCAAAAAAGAAAAAGACAAGGAGCATGAAAAGTGTCAAAAATGCGAGGAGCATGAAAAGGTGTGAAATATGTGAGGAGCATGAAAAGGTGTGAAAATTGCAAGGAGCCTGAAAAAGTGTGAAAAATCGAGGAGCCAAAAAAAAAAATATGAGGAGCATGAAAAGGAGTGAAAAATGCGAGGAATATGAAAAGGTATGAAAAATGCGAGGAACATGAAAAGGTGTGAAAAATGTGAGGAGCATGAAAAGGTGTGAATATTCCCAGGAGCAGAAAAAAAAAGAAAAAAGACGAGGAGCATGAAAAGTTGTAAAAAATTCCAGGAGCATGAAAAGTTGTGAAAAATAACAGGAGGAAAAAAAAAAGGAAGAGGAGCATGAAAAGGTGTGAAAAATTCCAGGAGCATCAAAAGGTGTGAAAAATGCCAGGAGGAAAAAAAATAAAGAAGAGGAGCATGAAAAGTTGTGAAAAATTCCAGGAGCATCAAAAGGTGTGAAAAATGCCAGGAGGAAAAAAAAATAAAGAAGAGGAGCATGAAAAGGTGTGAAAAATGACAGGAGCATGAAAAGGGGTGAAAAAGACGAAGAGCATGAAAATGTGTGAAAATTTCGAGGAAAATGAAAAGCTGTCAAAAATTCTAGGAGCATGAAAAGGTATGAAAAATGCGAGGAGTATGAAAAGGTGTGAAAATGTGAGGAGCATGAAAAGGTGTGAAAATGCGAGGAGCATGAAAACGTGTGAAAATTTTGAGGAAAATAAAAAGCTGTCAAAAATTCTAAGAACATGAAATGGTGTGAAAAATGCGAGGAGGATGAAAAGGTGTGAAAAATGCGAGGAGCATGAAAATGTGTGATAAACGCGAGGAGCATGAAAAGTGGTGAAAAATACGAGGAGCATGAAAACGTGTGAAAATTTTGAGGAAAATAAAAAGCTGTCAAAAATTCTAAGAGCATGAAAAGGTGTGAAAAATGCGAGGAGCATGAAAAGGTGTCAAAAATCGAGGAGCATGAAAAGGTGTGAAAAATGGGAGGAGCATGAAAAGGTGTGAAAAATGCGAGGAGCATGAAAAGATGTGATAATTGTGAGGAGCATGAAAATGTGTGAAAAATGCGAGGAGCATGAAAAGGTGTGAAAAATGCGAGCATGAAAAGGTGTGAAAATTGCAAGGAGCATGAAAAGGTGTGAAAAAAGCGAGGAGAAAAGAAAAAGACGAGGAGCATGAAAAAGTGTGAAAAATTCGTGAGCATGAAAAGGTGTGAAAAATACGAGGAGCATGAAAAGGTGTGAAAAATGCAAGGAGAATGAAAAGGTGTGAAAAACGCGAGGAGCATGAAAGGTGGGAAAAATGCGAAGAGCAAAAAAAAAAAAGACAAGGAGCAAGAAAAGTGTCAAAAATGCGAGGAGCATGAAATGGTGTGAAAAATAAGAGGAGCATGAAAAGGTGTGAAAAATGCAAGGAGCATGAAAAGGTGTGAAAAATGCGAGGAGCATTAAAAGGTGGGAAAAATGCGAAGAGCAAAAAAAAAAAACACAAGGAGCAAGAAAAGTGTCAAAAATGCGAGGAGCATGAAAATGTGTGAAAAATTCGAGGAGCATGAAAAGGGTGAGAAATGCGAGGAGCATGAAAAGGTATGAAAAATTCGAGGAGCATGAAAAGGTATGAAAATTCGAGGAGCATGAAAATGTGTGAAAATTGCAAGCAGCATGAAAAGGTGTGAAAAATGCAAAGAGCAAAAAAAAAAAGACAAGGAGCATGAAAAGTGTCAAAAATGCGAGGAGCATGAAAATGTGTGAAAAATTCGAGGAGTATGAAAAGGGTGAAAAATGCGAGGAGCATGAAAGGGTGTGAAAAATTTGAGGAACATGAAAAGGTGTTAAAATTCGAGGAGCATGAAAATGTGTGAAAATTGCAAGCAGCATGAAAAGGTGTGAAAAATGCAAGGAGCATTAAAAGGTGTGAAAAAAGCGAGGAACAAAAAAAAAAGACGAGGAGCATGAAAAGGTGTGAAAAATGCGAGCAGCATGAAAAGGAGTGAAAAATGCGAGGAGCAAAAAAAAAAAAGACGAGGACTATGAAAAGGTGTGAAAAATTCGAGGAGCATGAAAAGGGTGAAAAATGCGAGGAGCATGAAAAGGTGTGAAAAATGCGAGGAGCAAAAAAAAAAAAAGACGAAGAGCAAGAAAAGTTGTGAAAAACGCGAGGAGCATGAAAAGGTGTGAAAAATGCGAGGAGCATGAAAAGGTGTGAAAAATGCGAGGAGCATGAAAAGATGTGAAAAATGCGAGGAGCAAAAAAAAAAAAAAGACGAAGAGCCATAAAAGTTGTGAAAAACGCGAGGAGCATGAAAAGGTGTGAAAAATTCGAGGCGCATGAAAAGGGTGAAAAATGCGAGGAGCATGAAAAGGTGTGAAAAATGCGAGGAGCAATAGAAAAAAAAGACGAAGAGCAAGAAAAGTTGTGAAAAACGCGAGGAGCATGAAAAGGTGTGAAAAATGCGAGGAGCATGAAAAGGGTGAAAAATGCGAGGAGCATGAAAAGGGTGAAAAATGCGAGGAGCATGAAAAGGTGTGAAAAATGCGAGGAGCAAAAAAAAAAAAAAGACGAAGAGCAAGAAAAGTTGTGAAAAACGCGAGGAGCATGAAAAGGTGTGAAAAATGCGAGGAGCATGAAAAGGTGTGAAAAATGCAAGGAGAATGAAAAGGTGTGAAAAACGCGAGGAGCATGAAAAGGTGGGAAAAAAGGGAAGAGCAAAAAAAAAAGACAAGAAGCATGAAAAGTGTCAAAAATGCGAGGAGCATGAAAAGGTGTGAAAAATACGAGGAGCATGAAAAGGTGTGAAAAATGCAAGGAGCATGAAAAGGTGTGAAAAATGCGAGGAGCATTAAAAGGTGGGAAAAATGCGAAGAGCAAAAAAAAAAAAGACAAGGAGCATGAAAAGTGTCAAAAATGCGAGGAGCCTGAAAATGTGTGAAAAATTCGAGGAGCATGAAAACGTATGAAAATTCGAGGAGCATGAAAATGTGTGAAAATTGCAAGCAGCATGAAAAGGTGTGAAAAATGCAGAGAGCAAAAAAAAAAAAGACAAGGAGCATGAAAAGTGTCAAAAATGCGAGCAGCATGAAAAGGTGTGAAAATTGCAAGCAGCATGAAAAGGTGTGAAAATTCAAGGAGCATGAAAAGGTGGGAAAAATGCGAGGAGCAAAAAAAAAAAAAAAAAAAGACCAGGAGCATGAAAAGGTGTGAAAAATGGGAGGAGCATGAAAAGGTGTTAAAAATGCGAGGAGCATGAAAAGGTGTGAAAAATGTGAGGAGCGTGAAAAGGTGTGAAAAACCCAAGAAGCAAAAAAAGAAAAAGACCAGGAGCATGAAAAGTTGTGAAAAATGCGAGAATCATGAAAAGGTGTGAAAAATGCGAGGAGCATGACAAGGTGTGAAAAATGTGGGGAGCATAAAAAGGTGTGAAAAATGCAAGGAACATGAAAAGGTGTGAAAAATGCAAGGAGCAAAAAAAAAAAAAGACGAGGAGCATGAAAAGTTGTGAAAAATGCGAGGATCATGAAAAGGTGTGAAAAATGCGAGGAGCATGACAAGGTGTGAAAAATGTGGGGATGTTAAAAAGGTGTGAAAAATGCAAAGAACATGAAAAGGTGTGAAAAATGCGAGGAGCATGAAAAGGTGTGACATATCCGAGAAACAAAAAAAAAAGAGAAAGACGAGAAGCATGAAAAGGTTTGAAAAATGCGAGGAGCACGAAAAGGTGTAAAAAATGCGAGGAGCATAAAAAGGTGTGAAAAATGCGAAGAGCAAAAAAAATAAAAAAGACAAGGAGGAAGAAAACGTGTGAAAAATGGGAGGAGCATGAAAAGGTGTGAAAAATGCGAGGAGCAAAAAAAAAAAAGACGAGGAGCAAGAAAAGGTGTGAAAAATGCGAGGAGCATGAAAAGGTGTGAAATATCCGAGAAACAAAAAAAAAAGAGAAAGACAAGAAGTATGAAAAGGTGTGCAAAATGCGAGGAGCATGAAAAGGTGTAAAAAATGCGAGGAGCATGACAAGGTGTGAAAAATGCGAAGAGCAAAAAAAAATAAAAAAACAAGGAGCAAGAAAAGATGTGAAAAATGGGAAGAGCATGAAAAGGTGTGAAAAATGCGAGGAGCATGAAAAGGTGTGAAAAATGCGAGGAGCGTGAAAAGGTGTGAAAAATGCGAGGAGCAAGAAAAGGTGTGAAATATCCGAGAAGCAAAAAAAAACAAAAAGACTAGGAGCATGAAAAGGTGTGAAAAATGCGAGGGGCATGAAAAGGTGTGAAAAATGTGAGGAGCATGACAAGGTGTGAAAAATGTGGGGAGCATAAAAAGGTGTGAAAAATGCAAGGAACATGAAAAGGTGTGAAAAATGCAAGGAGCAAAAAAAAAAAAAGACGAGGAGCATGAAAAGGTGTGAAAAATCTGAGGAGAATGAAAAGGTGTGAAAAATGCGAGGAGCATGAAAAGGTGTGAAAAATGTGGGGAGCTTAAAAAGGTGTGAAAAATGCAAAGAACGTGAAAAGGTGTGAAATTACGAGGAGAATGAATAGTTGTGAAAAATTCGAGAAGCATGAAAAAGAGTGAAAAATGCGAGGAGCAAAAAAAAAAAAGCCAATGAGCATGAAAACTTGTGAAAAATGCGAGGAGCATGAAAAGGTGTGAAATATCCGAGAAGCAAAAAAAATGAAATGACCAGGAGCATGAAAAGCTGTGAAAAATGCGAGGAGCATGAAAAGGTGTGAAAAATGCGAGGAGCATGACAAGGTGAGAAAAATGTGTGGAGCATAAAAAGGTGTGAAAAATGCAAGGAACATGAAAGGGTGTGAAAAATGCAAGGAGCAAAAAAAAAAAAGGACGAGGAGCATGAAAAAGTGTGAAAAATCTGAGGAGCATGAAAAGGTGTGAAAAATGCGAGGAGCATGAAAAGGTGTGAAAAATGCGAGGAGCATGAAAAGGTGTGAAATATCCGAGAAACAAACAAAAAAAAAAAAGACGAGGAGCCTGAAACGGTGTGCAAAATGCGAAGAAAAAAAAAAAAAGACGAGGAGAATGAAAAGGTGTGAAAAATGAAAGGAGCATGAAAAGGTGTGAAAATTGCGAAGAGCAAAAAAAAAAAAAAGACAAGGAGCATGAAAAAGTGTGAAACATGCGAGAAGCATGAAAAGGTTTGAAAAATGCAAGGAGCATGAAAAGGTGTGAAAAATGCAAGGAGCATGAAAAGGTGTGAAAAATGCGAGGAGCATGAAAAGGTGTGAAATATCCGAGAAGCAAAAAAAAAAAAAAAAGACGAGGAGCATGAAACGGTGTGAAAAATGCGAAGAGCAAAAAAAAGAAAAAAAAGGACGAGGAGCATGAAAGGTGTGAAGAATGCAAGGAGCATGAAAAGGTGTGAAAAATGCGAGGAGCAAAAAAAAAAATAAGACCAGGAGCATGAAAAGGTGTGAAAAATGCGAGGAGCATGAAAAGGTGTGAAAAATGCGAAGAGCATGAAAAGGTGTGAAAAATGCGAGGAGCATGAAAAGGTGTAAAAACTGCGAGGAGCAAGAAAAGGTGTGAAAAATGCACGGAGCATTAAAAGGTGTGAAAAACGCGAGGAGCAAAAAAAAAAAAAAAGACCAGGAGCATGAAAATGTGTGAAAAATGCGAGGAGCATGAAAAGTTGTGAAAAACGTGGGGAGCATTAAAAGGTGTGAAAAATGCGAGGAACAAAAAAAAAAGACGAGGAGCATGAAAAGGTGTGAAAAATGCGAGGAGCATGAAAAGGTGTGAAAAATGCGAAGATCAAAAAAAAAAAAAAGGACGAGGAGCATGAAAAGGTGTGAAATTTCCGAGGAGCATGAAAAGGTGTGAAAAATGTGGGGAGTATAAAAAGGTGTGAAAAATGCAAGGAACATGAAAAGGTGAGAAAAATGCAAGGAGAAAAAAAAAAAAGACGAGGAGCATGAAAAGTTGTGAAAATTCTGAGGAGCATGAAAAGGTGTGAAAAATGCGAGGAGCATGAAAAGGTGTGAAAAATGTGGGGAGCTTTAAAAGGTGTGAAAAATGCAAAGTACATGAAAAGGTGTGAAAAATGCGAGGAGAATGAATAGTTGTGAAAAATGCGAGAAGCATGAAAAAGAGTGAAAAATGCGAAGAGCAAAAGAAAAAAAAAGACGAGGAGCATGAAAGGTGTGAAAAATGCAAGGAGCATGAAAAGGTGTGAAAAATGCGAGGAGCAAAAAAAAAAAAGACGAGGAGCATGAAAAGGTGTGAAAAATGCGAGTAGCATGAAAAGGTGTGAAAAATGTGAGGAGCAAAAAAAAAAAAAAAGACGAGGAGCATGAAAAGGTGTGAAAAATGCGAGGATCATGAAAAGGTGTGAAATATCCGAGAAACAAAAAATAAAAGAAAAAGACGAGAAGCATGAAAAGGTGTGAAAAATGCGAGGAGCATGAAAAGGTGTGAAAAATGCGAGGAGCATGAAAAGGTGTGAAAAATGCGAGCATGAAAATGTGTGAAAATTGCAAGGAGCATGAAAAGGTGTGAAAAAAGCGAGGAGAAAAAAAAAAGACGAGGAGCATGAAAAAGTGTGAAAAATGCAAGGAGAATGAAAAGGTGTGAAAAACGCGAGGAGCATGAAAAGGTGGGAAAAATGCGAAGAGCAAAAAAAAAAGACAAGAAGCATGAAAAGTGTCAAAAATGCGAGGAGCATGAAAAGGTGTGAAAAATACGAGGAGCATGAAAAGGTGTGAAAAATGCAAGGAGCATGAAAAGGTGTGAAAAATGCGAGGAGCTTTAAAAGGTGGGAAAAATGCGAAGAGCAAAAAAAAAAAAGACAAGGAGCATGAAAAGTGTCAAAAATGCGAGGAGCCTGAAAATGTGTGAAAAATTCGAGGAGCATGAAAACGTATGAAAATTCGAGGAGCATGAAAATGTGTGAAAATTGCAAGCAGCATGAAAAGGTGTGAAAAATGCAGAGAGCAAAAAAAAAAAAGACAAGGAGCATGAAAAGTGTCAAAAATGCGAGCAGCATGAAAAGGTGTGAAAATTGCAAGCAGCATGAAAAGGTGTGAAAATGCAAGGAGCATGAAAAGGTGGGAAAAATGCGAGGAGCAAAAAAAAAAAAAAAAGACCAGGAGCATGAAAAGGTGTGAAAAATGGGAGGAGCATGAAAAGGTGTGAAAAATGCGAGGAGCATGAAAAGGTGTGAAAAATGCGAGGAGCATGACAAGGTGTGAAAAATGTGGGGAGCATAAAAAGGTGTGAAAAATGCAAGGAACATGAAAAGGTGTAAAAAATGCAAGGAGCAAAAAAAAAAAAGACGAGGAGCATGAAAAGTTGTGAAAAATGCGAGGATCATGAAAAGGTGTGAAAAATGCGAGGAGCATGACAAGGTGTGAAAAATGTGGGGAGCATAAAAAGGTGTGAAAAATGCAAGGAACATGAAAAGGTGTGAAAAATGCAAGGAGCAAAAAAAAAAAAAGACGAGGAGCATGAAAAGTTGTGAAAAATGCGAGGATCATGAAAAGGTGTGAAAAATGCGAGGAGCATGACAAGGTGTGAAAAATGTGGGGATGTTAAAAAGGTGTGAAAAATGCAAAGAACATGAAAAGGTGTGAAAAATGCGAGGAGAATGAAAAGGTGTGAAAAATGAGAGGAGAAAAAAAAAAGACGAGGAGCATGAAAAGGTGTGAAAAATGCGAGGAGCATGAAAAGGTGTGACATATCCGAGAAACAAAAAAAAAAGGGAAAGACGAGAAGCATGAAAAGGTGTGAAAAATGCGAGGAGCACGAAAAGGTGTAAAAAATGCGAGGAGCATAAAAAGGTGTGAAAAATGCGAAGAGCAAAAAAAAATAAAAAAGACAAGGAGGAAGAAAACGTGTGAAAAATGGGAGGAGCATGAAAAGGTGTGAAAAATGCGAGGAGCAAAAAAAAAAAAAGACGAGGAGCAAGAAAAGGTGTGAAAAATGCGAGGAGCATGAAAAGGTGTGAAATATCCGAGAAACAAAAAAAAAGAGAAAGACAAGAAGTATGAAAAGGTGTGCAAAATGCGAGGAGCATGAAAAGGTGTAAAAAATGCGAGGAGCATGACAAGGTGTGAAAAATGCGAAGAGCAAAAAAAAATAAAAAAACAAAGAGCAAGAAAAGATGTGAAAAATGGGAAGAGCATGAAAAGGTGTGAAAAATGCGAGGAGCATGAAAAGGTGTGAAAAATGCGAGGAGCGTGAAAAGGTGTGAAAAATGCGAGGAGCAAGAAAAGGTGTGAAATATCCGAGAAGCAAAAAAAACAAAAAGACTAGGAGCATGAAAAGGTGTGAAAAATGCGAGGGGCATGAAAAGGTGTGAAAAATGCGAGGAGCATGACAAGGTGTGAAAAATGTGGGGAGCATAAAAAGGTGTGAAAAATGCAAGGAACATGAAAAGGTGTGAAAAATGCAAGGAGCAAAAAAAAAAAAAAAGACGAGGAGCATGAAAAGGTGTGAAAAATCTGAGGAGAATGAAAAGGTGTGAAAAATGCGAGGAGCATGAAAAGGTGTGAAAAATGTGGGGAGCTTAAAAAGGTGTGAAAAATGCAAAGAACGTGAAAAGGTGTGAAAAATACGAGGAGAATGAATAGTTGTGAAAAATTCGAGAAGCATGAAAAAGAGTAAAAAATGCGAGGAGCAAAAAAAAAAAAGCCAATGAGCATGAAAACTTGTGAAAAATGCGAGGAGCATGAAAAGGTGTGAAATATCCGAGAAGCAAAAAAAATGAAATGACCAGGAGCATGAAAAGCTGTGAAAAATGCGAGGAGCATGAAAAGGTGTGAAAAATGCGAGGAGCATGACAAGGTGTGAAAAATGTGTGGAGCATAAAAAGGTGTGAAAAATGCAAGGAACATGAAAGGGTGTGAAAAATGCAAGGAGCAAAAAAAAAAAAAGGACGAGGAGCATGAAAAGGTGTGAAAAATGCGAGGAGCATGAAAAGGTGTGAAATATCCGAGAAACAAACAAAAAAAAAAAAGACGAGGAGCCTGAAACGGTGTGCAAAATGCGAAGAGAAAAAAAAAAAGACGAGGAGAATGAAAAGGTGTGAAAAATGAAAGGAGCATGAAAAGGTGTGAAAATTGCGAAGAGCAAAAAAAAAAAAAAAAGACAAGGAGCATGAAAAAGTGTGAAACATGCGAGAAGCATGAAAAGGTTTGAAAAATGCAAGGAGCATGAAAAGGTGTGAAAAATGCAAGGAGCATGAAAAGGTGTGAAAAATGCGAGGAGCATGAAAAGGTGTGAAATATCCGAGAAGCAAAAAAAAAAAAAAAAGACGAGGAGCATGAAACGGTGTGAAAAATGCGAAGAGCAAAAAAAAGAAAAAAAAGGACGAGGAGCATGAAAGGTGTGAAGAATGCAAGGAGCATGAAAAGGTGTGAAAAATGCGAGGGGCAAAAAAAAAAATAAGACCAGGAGCATGAAAAGGTGTGAAAAATGCGAGGAGCATGAAAAGGTGTGAAAAATGCGAAGAGCATGAAAAGGTGTGAAAAATGCGAGGAGCATGAAAAGGTGTGAAAACTGCGAGGAGCAAGAAAAGGTGTGAAAAATGCACGGAGCATTAAAAGGTGTGAAAAACGCGAGGAGCAAAAAAAAAAAAAAAGACCAGGAGCATGAAAATGTGTGAAAAATGCGAGGAGCATGAAAAGTTGTGAAAAACGTGGGGAGCATTAAAAGGTGTGAAAAATGCGAGGAACAAAAAAAAAAGACGAGGAGCATGAAAAGGTGTGAAAAATGCGAGGAGCATGAAAAGGTGTGAAAAATGCGAAGATCAAAAAAAAAAAAAGGACGAGGAGCATGAAAAGGTGTGAAATTTCCGAGGAGCATGAAAAGGTGTGAAAAATGTGGGGAGTATAAAAAGGTGTGAAAAATGCAAGGAACATGAAAAGGTGTGAAAAATGCAAGGAGCAAAAAAAAAAAGACGAGGAGCATGAAAAGTTGTGAAAATTCTGAGGAGCATGAAAAGGTGTGAAAAATGCGAGGAGCATGAAAAGGTGTGAAAAATGTGGGGAGCTTTAAAAGGTGTGAAAAATGCAAAGTACATGAAAAGGTGTGAAAAATGCGAGGAGAATGAATAGTTGTGAAAAATGCGAGAAGCATGAAAAAGAGTGAAAAATGCGAAGAGCAAAAGAAAAAAAAAGACGAGGAGCATGAAAGGTGTGAAAAATGCAAGGAGCATGAAAAGGTGTGAAAAATGCGAGGAGCAAAAAAAAAAAAGACGAGGAGCATGAAAAGGTGTGAAAAATGCGAGGAGCATGAAAAGGTGTGAAAAATGTGAGGAGCAAAAAAAAAAAAAAAAAGACGAGGAGCATGAAAAGGTGTGAAAAATGCGAGGATCATGAAAAGGTGTGAAATATCCGAGAAACAAAAAATAAAAGAAAAAGACGAGAAGCATGAAAAGGTGTGAAAAATGCGAGGAGCAAAAAAAAAAAAAAAGACGAGGAGCATGAAAAGGTGTGAAAAATGCGAGGAGCATGAAAAGGTGTGAAAAATGCGAAGAGCAAAAAAAAAATTAAAAAGACAAGAAGCAAGAAAAGGTGTGAAAAATGGGAGGAGCATGAAAAGGTGTGAAAAATGCGAGGAGCATGAAAAGGTGTGAAAAATGCGAGGAGCATGAAAAGGTGTGAAAAATGCGAGGAGCATGAAAAGGTGTGAAAAATGCGAGGAGCAAGAAAAGCTGTGAAAAATGCATGGAGCATTAAACGGTGTGAAAATTGCGAGGAGAAAAAAAAAAAAAAAAAAGACCAGGAGCATGAAAATGTGTGAGAAATGCGAGGAGCATGAAAAGGTGTGAAAAATGCAAGGAGCATTAAAAGTTGTGAAAAATGCAAGGAGCAAAATAAAAGACGAGGAGTTTGAAAAGGTGTGAAAAAGGCGAGGAGAATGAAAAGGTGTGAAAAATGCGAGGAGCAAAAAAAAAAAAGACGAGGAGCCTGAAAAGGTGTGCAAAATGCGAAGAGAAAAAAAAAAAAAGACGAGGAGCATGAAAAGGTGTGAAAAATGAAAGGAGCATGAAAAGGTGTGAAAATTGGGAAGAGCAAAAAAAAAAAAAAAAGACAAGGAGCATGAAAAAGTGTGAAAAATGCGAGGAGCATGAAAAGGTTTGAAAAATGCGAGGAGCATGAAAAGGTGTGAAAAATGCGAGGAGCAAAAGAAAAAAAAGACGAAGAGCAAGAAAAGTTGTGAAAAACGCGAGGAGCATGAAAAGGTGTGAAAAATGCGAGGAGCATGAAAAGGGTGAAAAATGCGAGGAGCATGAAAAGGTGTGAAAAATGCGAGGAGCAAAAAAAAAAAAAGACGAAGAGCAAGAAAAGTTGTGAAAAACGCGAGGAGCATGAAAAGGTGTGAAAAATGCGAGGAGCATGAAAAGATGTGAAAAATGCGAGGAGCAAAAAAAAAAAAAAAAAGACCATAAAAGTTGTGAAAAACGCGAGGAGAATGAAAAGGTGTGAAAAATTCGAGGAGCATGAAAAGGGTGAAAAATGCGAGGAGCATGAAAAGGTGTGAAAAATGCGAGGAGCAAAAGAAAAAAAAGATGAAGAGCAAGAAAAGTTGTGAAAAACGAGAGGAGCATGAAAAGGTGTGAAAATGTGAGGAGCATGAAAAGGTGTGAAAAATGCGAGGAGCATGAAAAGGTGTGAAAATGCGAGGAGCATGAAAAGGTGTGAAAAATGCAAGGAGCATTAAAAGGTTTGAAAAATGGGAGGAACATGAAAAGATGTGACAATTTTGAGGAGCATGAAAATGTGTGAAAAATGTGAGGAGCATGAAAAGGTGTGAAAAATGCGAGCATGAAAATGTGTGAAAACTGCAAGGAGCATGAAAAGGTGTGAAAAAAGCGAGGAGAAAAAAAAAAAGACGAGGAGCATGAAAAAGTGTGAAAAATGCAAGGAGAATGAAAAGGTGTGAAAAACGCGAGGAGCATGAAAAGGTGGGAAAAATGCGAAGAGCAAAAAAAAAAGACAAGAAGCATGAAAAGTGTCAAAAATGCGAGGAGCATGAAAAGGTGTGAAAAATACGAGAAGCATGAAAAGGTGTGAAAAATGCAAGGAGCATGAAAAGGTGTGAAAAATGCGAGGAGCATTAAAAGGTGGGAAAAATGCGAAGAGCAAAAAAAAAAAAGACAAGGAGCATGAAAAGTGTCAAAAATGCGAGGAGCCTGAAAAGGTGTGAAAAATTCGAGGAGCATGAAAACGTATGAAAATTCGAGGAGCATGAAAATGTGTGAAAATTGCAAGCAGCATGAAAAGGTGTGAAAAATGCAGAGAGCAAAAAAAAAAAGACAAGGAGCATGAAAAGTGTCAAAAATGCGAGCAGCATGAAAAGGTGTGAAAATTGCAAGCAGCATGAAAAGGTGTGAAAATGCAAGGAGCATGAAAAGGAGTGAAAAATGCGAGGAGCAAAAAAAAAATGACGAGGAGCATGAAAATGTGTGAAAAATTCATGAGCATGAAAATGTTTGAAAAATACGAGTTGCATGAAGAGGTGTGAAATATGCAAGGAGCATGAAAGGAAGTGAAAAATGCGAGGAGTAAAAAAAAAAAAAGACGAGGACCATGAAAAGGTGTGAAAAATTCGAAGAGCATGAAAAGTGTGAAAAATGCGAGGAGCATGAAAATGTGTGAAAAATGCGAGGAGCAAAAAAAAAAAAAGACGAGGACCATGAAAAGGTGTGAAAAATTCGAAGAGCATGAAAAGGGTGAAAAATGCGAGGAGCTTGAAAATGTGTGAAAAATGCGAGGAGCATGAAAAGGTGTGAAAAATGCGAGGAGCATGAAAAGGTGTGAAAAATGCGAGGAGCGTGAAAAGGTGTGAAAATTGCAAGGAGCATGAAAAGGTGTGAAAAAAGCGAGAAGAAAAAAAAAAAGACGAGGAGCATAAAAAAGTGTGAAAAATTCGTGAGCATGAAAAGGTGTGAAAATGCGAGGAGCATGAAAAGGTGTGAAAAATGCGAAGAGCTAAACTAAAAAGACAAGGAGCATGAAAATTGTCAAAAATGCGAGGAGCATGAAAAGGTGTGAAAAATACGAGGAGCATGAAAAGTTGTGAAAAAAGAAAGGAGCATGAAAATGTGTGAAAATTGCAAGCAGCATAAAAAGGTGTGAAAAATGCAAGGAGTATGAAAAGGAGTGAAAAAGGCGAGGAGCAAAAAAAAAAAAGACGAGGACCATGAAAAGGTGTGAAAAATTCGAGGAGCAAAAAAAAAAAAAAAAAAAAGACCAGGAGCATGAAAAGGTGTGAAAAATGCGAGGAGAAAAAAAAAAAAAAGAAAGACCAGGAGCATGAAAAGGTGTGAAAAATGCGACGAGTATGAAAAGTTGTGAAAAATGCGAGGAGCATGAAGAGGTGTGAAAAATGCGAGGAGGATGAAAAGGTGTGAAAAATTTGAGGAGCAAAAAAAAAAAAAAAAAGAAAGACCAGGAGCATGAAAAGGTGTGAAAAATGCGAGGAGCAAAAAAAAAAAAAAAGACCAGGAACATGAAAAGGTGTGAAAAATGCGAGGAGCAAAAAAAAAAAAAGAAAGACCAGGAGCATGAAAAGGTGTGAAAAATGCGAGGAGCAAAAAAAAAAAAAGAAAGACCAGGAGCATGAAAAGGTGTGAAAAATGCGAGGAGCAAAAAAAAAAAAAAGAAAGACCAGGAGCATGAAAAGGTGTGAAAAATGCGAGGAGCAAAAAAAAAAAAAAAAAGACCAGGAGCATGAAAAGGTGTGAAAAATGCGAGGAGCAAAAAAAAAAAAGACCAGGAGCATGAAAAGGTGTGAAAAATGCGAGGAGCAAAAAAAAAAAAAAAAGACCAGGAGCATGAAAAGGTGTGAAAAAAGCGAGGAGCAAAAAAAAAAAAAAAAAAAAGAAAGACCAGGAGCATGAAAAGGTGTGAAAAATGCTAGGAGCAAAAAAAAAAAAAAGAAGGACCAGGAGCATGAAAAGGTGTGAAAAATGCGAGGAGCAAAAAAAAAAAAAAAAAAAAAAGAAAGACCAGGAGCATGAAAAGGTGTGAAAAATGCGAGGAGCAAAAAAAAAAAAAAGACCAGGAACATGAAAAGGTGTGAAAAATGCGAGGAGCAAAAAAAAAAAAAAAGACAGACCAGGAGCATGAAAAGGTGTGAAAAATGAGAGGAGCAAAAAAAAAAAAGACCAGGAGCATGAAAAGGTGTGAAAAATGCGAGGAGCAAAAAAAAAAAAAAAAGACCAGGAGCATGAAAAGGTGTGAAAAATGCGAGGAGCAAAAAAAAAAAAAAAAAAAGAAAGACCAGGAGCATGAAAAGGTGTGAAAAATGCGAGGAGCAAAAAAAAAAAAAAAAAAAAGAAAGACCAGGAGCATGAAAAGGTGTGAAAAATGCGAGGAGCAAAAAAAAAAAAATGAAAGACCAGGAGCATGAAAAGGTGTGAAAAATGCGAGGAGCAAAAAAAAAAAAAAAAAAAAAAGAGACCAGGAGCAAGAAAAGGTGTGAAAAATGCGAGGAGCAAAAAAAAAAAAAAAAGACCAGGAGCATGAAAAGGTGTGAAAAATGTGAGGAGTAAAAAAAAAAAAAAAAGACCAGGAGCATGAAAAGGTGTGAAAAATGCGAGGAGCAAAAAAAAAAAAAAAAGAAAGAAAGAAAGACCAGGAGCATGAAAAGGTGTGAAAAATGCGAGGAGCAAAAAAAAAAAAAAAAAAAAAAAAGAGACCAGGAACATGAAAAGGTGTGAAAAATGCGAGGAGCAAAAGAAAAAAAAAAAAAAGAGACCAGGAGCATGAAAAGGTGTGAAAAATGCGAGGAGCAAAAAAAAAAAAAAAAAAAGAAAAACCAGGAGCATGAAAAGGTGTGAAAAATGCGAGGAGCAAAAAAAAAAAAAAAAAAAAGAAAGACCAGGAGCATGAAAAGGTGTGAAAAATGCGAGGAGCAAAAAAAAAAAAATGAAAGACCAGGAGCATGAAAAGGTGTGAAAAATGCGAGGAGCAAAAAAAAAAAAAAAAAAAAAAGAGACCAGGAGCATGAAAAGGTGTGAAAAATGCGAGGAGCAAAAAAAAAAAAAAAAAGACCAGGAGCATGAAAAGGTGTGAAAAATGTGAGGAGTAAAAAAAAAAAAAATAGACCAGGAGCATGAAAAGGTGTGAAAAATGCGAGGAGCAAAAAAAAAAAAAAAAGAAAGAAAGAAAGACCAGGAGCATGAAAAGGTGTGAAAAATGCGAGGAGCAAAAAAAAAAAAAAAAAAAAAAAGAGACCAGGAACATGAAAAGGTGTGAAAAATGCGAGGAGCAAAAGAAAAAAAAAAAAAAGAGACCAGGAGCATGAAAAGGTGTGAAAAATGCGAGGAGCAAAAAAAAAAAAAAAAAAAGAAAGACCAGGAGCATGAAAAGGTGTGAAAAATGCGAGGAGCAAAAAAAAAAAAAAAAAAAAGAAAGACCAGGAGCATGAAAAGGTGTGAAAAATGCGAGGAGTAAAAAAAAAAAAGAAAGACCAGGAGCATGAAAAGGTGTGAAAAATGCGAGGAGCAAAAAAAAAAAAAAAAAAGGAAAGACCAGGAGCATGAAAAGGTGTGAAAAATTCTAGGAGCAAAAAAAAAAAAAGAAAGACCAGGAGCATGAAAAGGTGTGAAAAAGGCGAGGACCAAAAAAAAAAAAGAAAGACCAGGAGCATGAAAAGGTGTGAAAAATGCGAGGAGAAAAAAAAAAAAAAAAAAAAAGAAAGAAAGACCAGGAGCATGAAAAGGTGTGAAAAATGCGAGGAGCAAAAAAAAAAAAAAAAAAGAAAGACCAGGAGCATGAAAAGGTGTGAAAAATGCGAGGAGCATGAAAAGGTGTGAAAAATGCGAGGAGCGTGAAAAGGTGTGAAAATTGCAAGGAGCATGAAAAGGTGTGAAAAAAGCGAGAAGAAAAAAAAAAAGACGAGGAGCATAAAAAAGTGTGAAAAATTCGTGAGCATGAAAAGGTGTGAAAATGCGAGGAGCATGAAAAGGTGTGAAAAATGCGAAGAGCTAAACTAAAAAGACAAGGAGCATGAAAATTGTCAAAAATGCGAGGAGCATGAAAAGGTGTGAAAAATACGAGGAGCATGAAAAGTTGTGAAAAAAGAAAGGAGCATGAAAATGTGTGAAAATTGCAAGCAGCATAAAAAGGTGTGAAAAATGCAAGGAGTATGAAAAGGAGTGAAAAATGCGAGGAGCAAAAAAAAAAAAGACGAGGACCATGAAAAGGTGTGAAAAATTCGAGGAGCAAAAAAAAAAAAAAAAAAAAAGACCAGGAGCATGAAAAGGTGTGAAAAATGCGAGGAGAAAAAAAAAAAAAAGAAAGACCAGGAGCATGAAAAGGTGTGAAAAATGCGACGAGTATGAAAAGTTGTGAAAAATGCGAGGAGCATGAAGAGGTGTGAAAAATGCGAGGAGGATGAAAAGGTGTGAAAAATTTGAGGAGCAAAAAAAAAAAAAAAAGAAAGACCAGGAGCATGAAAAGGTGTGAAAAATGCGAGGAGCAAAAAAAAAAAAAAAGACCAGGAACATGAAAAGGTGTGAAAAATGCGAGGAGCAAAAAAAAAAAAAGAAAGACCAGGAGCATGAAAAGGTGTGAAAAATGCGAGGAGCAAAAAAAAAAAAAGAAAGACCAGGAGCATGAAAAGGTGTGAAAAATGCGAGGAGCAAAAAAAAAAAAAAAGAGACCAGGAGCATGAAAAGGTGTGAAAAATGCGAGGAGCAAAAAAAAAAAAGACCAGGAGCATGAAAAGGTGTGAAAAATGCGAGGAGCAAAAAAAAAAAAAAAAGACCAGGAGCATGAAAAGGTGTGAAAAATGCGAGGAGCAAAAAAAAAAAAAAAAAAAAAGAAAGACCAGGAGCATGAAAAGGTGTGAAAAATGCGAGGAGCAAAAAAAAAAAAAAAAAAAAAGAAAGACCAGGAGCATGAAAAGGTGTGAAAAATGCGAGGAGCAAAAAAAAAAAAAAGACCAGGAACATGAAAAGGTGTGAAAAATGCGAGGAGCAAAAAAAAAAAAAAAGACAGACCAGGAGCATGAAAAGGTGTGAAAAATGAGAGGAGCAAAAAAAAAAAAGACCAGGAGCATGAAAAGGTGTGAAAAATGCGAGGAGCAAAAAAAAAAAAAAAAGACCAGGAGCATGAAAAGGTGTGAAAAATGCGAGTAGCAAAAAAAAAAAAAAAAAAAAGAAAGACCAGGAGCATGAAAAGGTGTGAAAAATGCGAGGAGCAAAAAAAAAAAAAAAAAAAAGAAAGACCAGGAGCATGAAAAGGTGTGAAAAATGCGAGGAGCAAAAAAAAAAAAATGAAAGACCAGGAGCATGAAAAGGTGTGAAAAATGCGAGGAGCAAAAAAAAAAAAAAAAAAAAAAGAGACCAGGAGCATGAAAAGGTGTGAAAAATGCGAGGAGCAAAAAAAAAAAAAAAGACCAGGAGCATGAAAAGGTGTGAAAAATGTGAGGAGTAAAAAAAAAAAAAAAAGACCAGGAGCATGAAAAGGTGTGAAAAATGCGAGGAGCAAAAAAAAAAAAAAAAGACCAGGAGCATGAAAAGGTGTGAAAAATGTGAGGAGCAAAAAAAAAAAAAAAAGAAAGAAAGAAAGACCAGGAGCATGAAAAGGTGTGAAAAATGCGAGGAGCAAAAAAAAAAAAAAAAGAAAGAAAGAAAGACCAGGAGCATGAAAAGGTGTGAAAAATGCGAGGAGCAAAAGAAAAAAAAAAAAAAGAGACCAGGAGCATGAAAAGGTGTGAAAAATGCGAGGAGCAAAAAAAAAAAAAAAAAAAGAAAGACCAGGAGCATGAAAAGGTGTGAAAAATGCGAGGAGCAAAAAAAAAAAAAAAAGAAAGACCAGGAGCATGAAAAGGTGTGAAAAATGCGAGGACCAAAAAAAAAAAAGAAAGACCAGGAGCATGAAAAGGTGTGAAAAATGCGAGGAGAAAAAAAAAAAAAAAAGAAAGAAAGAAAGACCAGGAGCATGAAAAGGTGTGAAAAATGCGAGGAGCAAAAAAAAAAAAAAAAAAGAAAGACCAGGAGCATGAAAAGGTGTGAAAAATGCGAGGAGCAAAAAAAAAAAAAAAAAAAGAAAGACCAGGAGCATGAAAAGGTGTGAAAAATGCGAGGAGCAAAAAAAAAAAAGAAAGACCAGGAGCATGAAAAGGTGTGAAAAATGCGAGGAGCAAAAAAAAAAAAAAAAAAAAAGAAAGACCAGGAGCATGAAAAGGTGTGAAAAATGCTAGGAGCAAAAAAAAAAAAAGAAGGACCAGGAGCATGAAAAGGTGTGAAAAATGCGAGAAGCAAAAAAAAAAAAAAAGAAAGACCAGGAGCATGAAAAGGTGTGAAAAATGCGAGGAGCAAAAAAAAAAAAAAAAAAAAAAGAAAGACCAGGAGCATGAAAAGGTGTGAAAAAAGCGAGGAGCAAAAAAAAAAAAAAAAAAAAAAAGAAAGACCAGGAGCATGAAAAGGTGTGAAAAAAGCGAGGAGCAAAAAAAAAAAAAAAAAAAGAAAGACCAGGAGCATGAAAAGGTGTGAAAAATTCTAGGAGCAAAAAAAAAAAAAGAAAGACCAGGAGCATGAAAAGGTGTGAAAAAGGCGAGGAGCAAAAAAAAAAAAGAAAGACCAGGAGCAGGAAAAGGTGTGAAAAAAGCGAGGAGAAAAAAAAAAAAAAAAGAAAGAAAGAAAGACCAGGAGCATGAAAAGGTGTGAAAAATGCGAGGAGCAAAAAAAAAAAAAAAAAAGAAAGACCAGGAGCATGAAAAGGTGTGAAAAATGCGAGGAGCAAAAAAAAAAAAAAAAAAAGAAAGACCAGGAGCATGAAAAGGTGTGAAAAATGCGAGGAGCAAAAAAAAAAAAGAAAGACCAGGAGCATGAAAAGGTGTGAAAAATGCGAGGAGCAAAAAAAAAAAAAAAAAAAAAGAAAGACCAGGAGCATGAAAAGGTGTGAAAAATGCTAGGAGCAAAAAAAAAAAAAGAAGGACCAGGAGCATGAAAAGGTGTGAAAAATGCGAGAAGCAAAAAAAAAAAAAAAGAAAGACCAGGAGCATGAAAAGGTGTGAAAAATGCGAGGAGCAAAAAAAAAAAAAAAAAAAAAGAAAGACCAGGAGCATGAAAAGGTGTGAAAAATGCTAGGAGCAAAAAAAAAAAAAGAAGGACCAGGAGCATGAAAAGGTGTGAAAAAGGCGAGAAGAAAAAAAAAAAAAAAGAAAGACCAGGAGCATGAAAAGGTGTGAAAAATGCGAGGAGCAAAAAAAAAAAAAAAAAAAGAAAGACCAGGAGCATGAAAAGGGGTGAAAAATGCGAGGAGCAAAAAAAAAAAAGAAAGACCAGGAGCATGAAAAGGTGTGAAAAATGCGAGGAGCAAAAAAAAAAAAAAAAAAAAAGAAAGACCAGGAGCATGAAAAGGTGTGAAAAATGCTAGGAGCAAAAAAAAAAAAAGAAAGACCAGGAGCATGAAAAGGTGTGAAAAATGCGAGAAGCAAAAAAAAAAAAAAAAAAGAAAGACCAGGAGCATGAAAAGGTGTGAAAAATGCGAGGAGCAAAAAAAAAAAAAAAAAAAAAAGAAAGACCAGGAGCATGAAAAGGTGTGAAAAATGCTAGGAGCAAAAAAAAAAAAAGAAGGACCAGGAGCATGAAAAGGTGTGAAAAATGCGAGGAGCAAAAAAAAAAAAAAAGAAAGACCAGGAGCATGAAAAGGTGTGAAAAAGGCGAGGAGAAAAAAAAAAAAAAAAGAAAGAAAGAAAGACCAGGAGAATGAAAAGGTGTGAAAAAGGCGAGGACCAAAAAAAAAAAAAAAGAAAGACCAGGAGCATGAAAAGGTGTGAAAAATGCGAGGAGAAAAAAAAAAAAAAAAAAAAGAAAGAAAGACCAGGAGCATGAAAAGGTGTGAAAAATGCGAGGAGCAAAAAAAAAAAAAAAAAAAGAAAGACCAGGAGCATGAAAAGGTGTGAAAAATGCGAGGAGCAAAAAAAAAAAAAAAAAAAGAAAGACCAGGAGCATGAAAAGGTGTGAAAAATGCGAGGAGCAAAAAAAAAAAGAAAGACCAGGAGCATGAAAAGGTGTGAAAAATTCTAGGAGCAAAAAAAAAAAAAAAAAAAAAAAAAAAACCAGGAGCATGAAAAGGGGAGAAAAAGGGAAGGAGCAAAAAAAAAAAAAAAAAAGGAAAGACCAGGAGCATGAAAAGGTGTGAAAAATTCTAGGAGCAAAAAAAAAAAAAGAAAGACCAGGAGCATGAAAAGGTGTGAAAAAGGCGAGGAGCAAAAAAAAAAAAGAAAGACCAGGAGCATGAAAAGGTGTGAAAAATGCGAGGAGAAAAAAAAAAAAAAAAGAAAGAAAGAAAGACCAGGAGCATGAAAAGGTGTGAAAAATGCGAGGAGCAAAAAAAAAAAAAAAAAAGAAAGACCAGGAGCATGAAAAGGTGTGAAAAATGCGAGGAGCAAAAAAAAAAAAAAAAAAAGAAAGACCAGGAGCATGAAAAGGTGTGAAAAATGCGAGGAGCAAAAAAAAAAAAGAAAGACCAGGAGCATGAAAAGGTGTGAAAAATGCGAGGAGCAAAAAAAAAAAAAAAAAAAAAAGAAAGACCAGGAGCATGAAAAGGTGTGAAAAATGCTAGGAGCAAAAAAAAAAAAAGAAGGACCAGGAGCATGAAAAGGTGTGAAAAATGCGAGAAGCAAAAAAAAAAAAAAAGAAAGACCAGGAGCATGAAAAGGTGTGAAAAATGCGAGGAGCAAAAAAAAAAAAAAAAAAAAAGAAAGACCAGGAGCATGAAAAGGTGTGAAAAATGCTAGGAGCAAAAAAAAAAAAAGAAGGACCAGGAGCATGAAAAGGTGTGAAAAAAGAGAGAAGAAAAAAAAAAAAAAAGAAAGACCAGGAGCATGAAAAGGTGTGAAAAATGCGAGGAGCAAAAAAAAAAAAAAAGAAAGAAAGACCAGGAGCATGAAAAGGTGTGAAAAATGCGAGGAGCAAAAAAAAAAAAGAAAGACCAGGAGCATGAAAAGGTGTGAAAAATGCGAGGAGCAAAAAAAAAAAAAAAAAAAAAGAAAGACCAGGAGCATGAAAAGGTGTGAAAAATGCTAGGAGCAAAAAAAAAAAAAGAAAGACCAGGAGCATGAAAAGGTGTGAAAAATGCGAGGAGCAAAAAAAAAAAAAAAAAAGAAAGACCAGGAGCATGAAAAGGTGTGAAAAATGCGAGGAGCAAAAAAAAAAAAAAAAAAAAAAAGAAAGACCAGGAGAAAGAAAAGGTGTGAAAAATGCTAGGAGCAAAAAAAAAAAAAGAAGGACCAGGAGCATGAAAAGGTGTGAAAAATGCGAGGAGCAAAAAAAAAAAAAAAGAAAGACCAGGAGCATGAAAAGGTGTGAAAAAGGCGAGGAGAAAAAAAAAAAAAAAAGAAAGAAAGAAAGACCAGGAGCATGAAAAGGTGTGAAAAAGGCGAGGACCAAAAAAAAAAAAAGAAAGACCAGGAGCATGAAAAGGTGTGAAAAATGCGAGGAGAAAAAAAAAAAAAAAAAAAAGAAAGAAAGACCAGGAGCATGAAAAGGTGTGAAAAATGCGAGGAGAAAAAAAAAAAAAAAAAAAAAAAAGAAAGACCAGGAGCATGAAAAGGTGTGAAAAATGCGAGGAGCAAAAAAAAAAAAGAAAGACCAGGAGCATGAAAAGGTGTGAAAAATGCGAGGAGCAAAAAAAAAAAAGAAAGACCAGGAGCATGAAAAGGTGTGAAAAATGCGAGGAGCAAAAAAAAAAAAAAAAAAAAAGAAAGACCAGGAGCATGAAAAGGTGTGAAAAATGCTAGGAGCAAAAAAAAAAAAAGAAGGACCAGGAGCATGAAAAGGTGTGAAAAATGCGAGAAGAAAAAAAAAAAAAAAAGAAAGACCAGGAGCATGAAAAGGTGTGAAAAATGCGAGGAGCAAAAAAAAAAAAAAAAAAAAAAAGAAAGACCAGGAGCATGAAAAGGTGTGAAAAATGCGAGGAGCAAAAAAAAAAAAAAAAAAAAAAAGAAAGACCAGGAGCATGAAAAGGTGTGAAAAATGCGAGGAGAAAAAAAAAAAAAAAAGAAAGAAAGAAAGACCAGGAGCATGAAAAGGTGTGAAAAATGCGAGGAGCAAAAAAAAAAAAAAAAAAGAAAGACCAGGAGCATGAAAAGGTGTGAAAAATGCGAGGAGCAAAAAAAAAAAAAAAAAAAGAAAGACCAGGAGCATGAAAAGGTGTGAAAAATGCGAGGAGCAAAAAAAAAAAAGAAAGACCAGGAGCATGAAAAGGTGTGAAAAATGCGAGGAGCAAAAAAAAAAAAAAAAAAAAAGAAAGACCAGGAGCATGAAAAGGTGTGAAAAATGCTAGGAGCAAAAAAAAAAAAAGAAGGACCAGGAGCATGAAAAGGTGTGAAAAATGCGAGAAGCAAAAAAAAAAAAAAAGAAAGACCAGGAGCATGAAAAGGTGTGAAAAATGCGAGGAGCAAAAAAAAAAAAAAAAAAAAAAGAAAGACCAGGAGCATGAAAAGGGGTGAAAAATGCTAGGAGCAAAAAAAAAAAAAGAAAGACCAGGAGCATGAAAAGGTGTGAAAAATGCGAGAAGAAAAAAAAAAAAAAAGAAAGACCAGGAGCATGAAAAGGTGTGAAAAATGCGAGGAGCAAAAAAAAAAAAAAAAAAAGAAAGACCAGGAGCATGAAAAGGTGTGAAAAATGCGAGGAGCAAAAAAAAAAAAGAAAGACCAGGAGCATGAAAAGGTGTGAAAAATGCGAGGAGCAAAAAAAAAAAAAAAAAAAAAGAAAGACCAGGAGCATGAAAAGGTGTGAAAAATGCTAGGAGCAAAAAAAAAAAAAGAAAGACCAGGAGCATGAAAAGGTGTGAAAAATGCGAGAAGCAAAAAAAAAAAAAAAAAAGAAAGACCAGGAGCATGAAAAGGTGTGAAAAATGCGAGGAGCAAAAAAAAAAAAAAAAAAAAAAGAAAGACCAGGAGCATGAAAAGGTGTGAAAAATGCTAGGAGCAAAAAAAAAAAAAAAAAAAAAAAGAAAGACCAGGAGCATGAAAAGGTGTGAAAAATGCGAGGAGCAAAAAAAAAAAAAAAAAAAAAAAGAAAGACCAGGAGCATGAAAAGGTGTGAAAAATGCTAGGAGCAAAAAAAAAAAAAGAAGGACCAGGAGCATGAAAAGGTGTGAAAAATGCGAGGAGCAAAAAAAAAAAAAAAGAAAGACCAGGAGCATGAAAAGGTGTGAAAAATGCGAGGAGCAAAAAAAAAAAAAAAAAAAAAAAGAAAGACCAGGAGCATGAAAAGGTGTGAAAAATGCGAGGAGCAAAAGAAAAAAAAGACGAAGAGCAAGAAAAGTTGTGAAAAACGCGAGGAGCATGAAAAGGTGTGAAAAATGCGAGGAGCATGAAAAGGGTGAAAAATGCGAGGAGCATGAAAAGGTGTGAAAAAAGCGAGGAGCAAAAAAAAAAAAAGACGAAGAGCAAGAAAAGTTGTGAAAAACGCGAGGAGCATGAAAAGGTGTGAAAAATGCGAGGAGCATGAAAAGGTGTGAAAAATGCGAGGAGCATGAAAAGATGTGAAAAATGCGAGGAGAAAAAAAAAAAAAAAGACGAAGAACCATAAAAGTTGTGAAAAACGCGAGGAGAATGAAAAGGTGTGAAAAATTCGAGGAGCATGAAAAGGGTGAAAAATGCGAGGAGCATGAAAAGGTGTGAAAAATGCGAGGAGCAAAAGAAAAAAAAGATGAAGAGCAAGAAAAGTTGTGAAAAACGCGAGGAGCATGAAAAGGTGTGAAAATGTGAGGAGCATGAAAAGGTGTGAAAAATGCGAGGAGCATGAAAAGGTGTGAAAAATGCGAGGAGCATGAAAAGGTGTGAAAAATGCAAGGAGCATTAAAAGGTTTGAAAAATGGGAGGAACATGAAAAGATGTGACAATTTTGAGGAGCATGAAAAGGTGTGAAAAAAGCGAGGAGAAAAAAAAAAAGACGAGGAGCATGAAAAAGTGAGAAAAATGCAAGGAGAACGAAAAGGTGTGAAAAACGCGAGGAGCATGAAAAGGTGGGAAAAATGCGAAGAGCAAAAAAAAAAGACAAGAAGCATGAAAAGTGTCAAAAATGCGAGGAGCATGAAAAGGTGTGAAAAATACGAGGAGCATGAAAAGGTGTGAAAAATGCAAGGAGCATGAAAAGGTGTGAAAAATGCGAGGAGCATTAAAAGGTGGGAAAAATGCGAAGAGCAAAAAAAAAAAAGACAAGGAGCATGAAAAGTGTCAAAAATGCGAGGAGCCTGAAAATGTGTGAAAAATTCGAGGAGCATGAAAACGTATGAAAATTCGAGGAGCATGAAAATGTGTGAAAATTGCAAGCAGCATGAAAAGGTGTGAAAAATGCAGAGAGCAAAAAAAAAAAAGACAAGGAGCATGAAAAGTGTCAAAAATGCGAGCAGCATGAAAAGGTGTGAAAATTGCAAGCAGCATGAAAAGGTGTGAAAATGCAAGGAGCATGAAAAGGAGTGAAAAATGCGAGGAGCAAAAAAAAAATGACGAGGAGCATGAAAATGTGTGAAAAATTCATGAGCATGAAAATGTTTGAAAAATACGAGTTGCATGAAGAGGTGTGAAATATGCAAGGAGCATGAAAGGAAGTGAAAAATGCGAGGAGTAAAAAAAAAAAAAGACGAGGACCATGAAAAGGTGTGAAAAATTCGAAGAGCATGAAAAGTGTGAAAAATGCGAGGAGCATGAAAATGTGTGAAAAATGCGAGGAGCAAAAAAAAAAAAAGACGAGGACCATGAAAAGGTGTGAAAAATTCGAAGAGCATGAAAAGGGTGAAAAATGCGAGGAGCTTGAAAATGTGTGAAAAATGCGAGGAGCATGAAAAGGTGTGAAAAATGCGAGGAGCATGAAAAGGTGTGAAAAATGCGAGGAGCGTGAAAAGGTGTGAAAATTGCAAGGAGCATGAAAAGGTGTGAAAAAAGCGAGAAAAAAAAAAAAAAGACGAGGAGCATAAAAAAGTGTGAAAAATTCGTGAGCATGAAAAGGTGTGAAAATGCGAGGAGCATGAAAAGGTGTGAAAAATGCGAAGAGCTAAACTAAAAAGACAAGGAGCATGAAAATTGTCAAAAATGCGAGGAGCATGAAAAGGTGTGAAAAATACGAGGAGCATGAAAAGTTGTGAAAAAAGAAAGGAGCATGAAAATGTGTGAAAATTGCAAGCAGCATAAAAAGGTGTGAAAAATGCAAGGAGTATGAAAAGGAGTGAAAAATGCGAGGAGCAAAAAAAAAAAAGACGAGGACCATGAAAAGGTGTGAAAAATTCGAGGAGCAAAAAAAAAAAAAAAAAAAGACCAGGAGCAAGAAAAGGTGTGAAAAATGCGAGGAGAAAAAAAAAAAAAAGAAAGACCAGGAGCATGAAAAGGTGTGAAAAATGCGACGAGTATGAAAAGTTGTGAAAAATGCGAGGAGCATGAAGAGGTGTGAAAAATGCGAGGAGGATGAAAAGGTGTGAAAAATTTGAGGAGCAAAAAAAAAAAAAAAAGAAAGACCAGGAGCATGAAAAGGTGTGAAAAATGCGAGGAGCAAAAAAAAAAAAAAAGACCAGGAACATGAAAAGGTGTGAAAAATGCGAGGAGCAAAAAAAAAAAAAGAAAGACCAGGAGCATGAAAAGGTGTGAAAAATGCGAGGAGCAAAAAAAAAAAAGACCAGGAGCATGAAAAGGTGTGAAAAATGCGAGGAGCAAAAAAAAAAAAAAAAAGACCAGGAGCATGAAAAGGTGTGAAAAATGCGAGGAGCAAAAAAAAAAAAAAAAAAAAGAAAGACCAGGAGCATGAAAAGGTGTGAAAAATGCTAGGAGCAAAAAAAAAAAAAAAAAGGACCAGGAGCATGAAAAGGTGTGAAAAATGCGAGGAGCAAAAAAAAAAAAAAAAAAAAAAGAAAGACCAGGAGCATGAAAAGGTGTGAAAAATGCGAGGAGCATTAAAAGGTGGGAAAAATGCGAAGAGCAAAAAAAAAAAAGACAAGGAGCATGAAAAGTGTCAAAAATGCGAGGAGCCTGAAAATGTGTGAAAAATTCGAGGAGCATGAAAACGTATGAAAATTCGAGGAGCATGAAAATGTGTGAAAATTGCAAGCAGCATGAAAAGGTGTGAAAAATGCAGAGAGCAAAAAAAAAAAAGACAAGGAGCATGAAAAGTGTCAAAAATGCGAGCAGCATGAAACGGTGTGAAAATTGCAAGCAGCATGAAAAGGTGTGAAAATGCAAGGAGCATGAAAAGGAGTGAAAAATGCGAGGAGCAAAAAAAAAATGACGAGGAGCATGAAAATGTGTGAAAAATTCATGAGCATGAAAATGTTTCAAAAATACGAGTTGCATGAAGAGGTGTGAAATATGCAAGGAGCATGAAAGGAAGTGAAAAATGCGAGGAGTAAAAAAAAAAAAAGACGAGGACCATGAAAAGGTGTGAAAAATTCGAAGAGCATGAAAAGTGTGAAAAATGCGAGGAGCATGAAAATGTGTGAAAAATGCGAGGAGCAAAAAAAAAAAAAGACGAGGACCATGAAAAGGTGTGAAAAATTCGAAGAGCATGAAAAGGGTGAAAAATGCGAGGAGCTTGAAAATGTGTGAAAAATGCGAGGAGCATGAAAAGGTGTGAAAAATGCGAGGAGCATGAAAAGGTGTGAAAAATGCGAGGAGCGTGAAAAGGTGTGAAAATTGCAAGGAGCATGAAAAGGTGTGAAAAAAGCGAGAAGAAAAAAAAAAAGACGAGGAGCATAAAAAAGTGTGAAAAATTCGTGAGCATGAAAAGGTGTGAAAATGCGAGGAGCATGAAAAGGTGTGAAAAATGCGAAGAGCTAAACTAAAAAGACAAGGAGCATGAAAATTGTCAAAAATGCGAGGAGCATGAAAAGGTGTGAAAAATACGAGGAGCATGAAAAGTTGTGAAAAAAGAAAGGAGCATGAAAATGTGTGAAAATTGCAAGCAGCATAAAAAGGTGTGAAAAATGCAAGGAGTATGAAAAGGAGTGAAAAATGCGAGGAGCAAAAAAAAAAAAGACGAGGACCATGAAAAGGTGTGAAAAATTCGAGGAGCAAAAAAAAAAAAAAAAAAAAGACCAGGAGCATGAAAAGGTGTGAAAAATGCGAGGAGAAAAAAAAAAAAAAGAAAGACCAGGAGCATGAAAAGGTGTGAAAAATGCGACGAGTATGAAAAGTTGTGAAAAATGCGAGGAGCATGAAGAGGTGTGAAAAATGCGAGGAGGATGAAAAGGTGTGAAAAATTTGAGGAGCAAAAAAAAAAAAAAAAGAAAGACCAGGAGCATGAAAAGGTGTGAAAAATGCGAGGAGCAAAAAAAAAAAAAAAGACCAGGAACATGAAAAGGTGTGAAAAATGCGAGGAGCAAAAAAAAAAAAAGAAAGACCAGGAGCATGAAAAGGTGTGAAAAATGCGAGGAGCAAAAAAAAAAAAGACCAGGAGCATGAAAAGGTGTGAAAAATGCGAGGAGCAAAAAAAAAAAAAAAAAGACCAGGAGCATGAAAAGGTGTGAAAAATGCGAGGAGCAAAAAAAAAAAAAAAAAAAAGAAAGACCAGGAGCATGAAAAGGTGTGAAAAATGCTAGGAGCAAAAAAAAAAAAAAGAAGGACCAGGAGCATGAAAAGGTGTGAAAAATGCGAGGAGCAAAAAAAAAAAAAAGACCAGGAACATGAAAAGGTGTGAAAAATGCGAGGAGCAAAAAAAAAAAAAAAGACAGACCAGGAGCATGAAAAGGTGTGAAAAATGAGAGGAGCAAAAAAAAAAAAGACCAGGAGCATGAAAAGGTGTGAAAAATGCGAGGAGCAAAAAAAAAAAAAAAAGACCAGGAGCATGAAAAGGTGTGAAAAATGCGAGGAGCAAAAAAAAAAAAAAAAAAAAAAGAAAGACCAGGAGCATGAAAAGGTGTGAAAAATGCGAGGAGCAAAAAAAAAAAAAAGACCAGGAACATGAAAAGGTGTGAAAAATGCGAGGAGCAAAAAAAAAAAAAAAGACAGACCAGGAGCATGAAAAGGTGTGAAAAATGAGAGGAGCAAAAAAAAAAAAGACCAGGAGCATGAAAAGGTGTGAAAAATGCGAGGAGCAAAAAAAAAAAAAAAAAGACCAGGAGCATGAAAAGGTGTGAAAAATGCGAGTAGCAAAAAAAAAAAAAAAAAAAAGAAAGACCAGGAGCATGAAAAGGTGTGAAAAATGCGAGGAGCAAAAAAAAAAAAAAAAAAAAAGAAAGACCAGGAGCATGAAAAGGTGTGAAAAATGCGAGGAGCAAAAAAAAAAAAATGAAAGACCAGGAGCATGAAAAGGTGTGAAAAATGCGAGGAGCAAAAAAAAAAAAAAAAAAAAAAAGAGACCAGGAGCATGAAAAGGTGTGAAAAATGCGAGGAGCAAAAAAAAAAAAAAAGACCAGGAGCATGAAAAGGTGTGAAAAATGTGAGGAGTAAAAAAAAAAAAAAAAGACCAGGAGCATGAAAAGGTGTGAAAAATGCGAGGAGCAAAAAAAAAAAAAAAAGACCAGGAGCATGAAAAGGTGTGAAAAATGCGAGGAGCAAAAAAAAAAAAAAAAAAAAAAGAAAGACCAGGAGCATGAAAAGGTGTGAAAAATGCGAGGAGCAAAAAAAAAAAAAAGACCAGGAACATGAAAAGGTGTGAAAAATGCGAGGAGCAAAAAAAAAAAAAAAGACAGACCAGGAGCATGAAAAGGTGTGAAAAATGAGAGGAGCAAAAAAAAAAAAGACCAGGAGCATGAAAAGGTGTGAAAAATGCGAGGAGCAAAAAAAAAAAAAAAAGACCAGGAGCATGAAAAGGTGTGAAAAATGCGAGTAGCAAAAAAAAAAAAAAAAAAAGAAAGACCAGGAGCATGAAAAGGTGTGAAAAATGCGAGGAGCAAAAAAAAAAAAAAAAAAAAGAAAGACCAGGAGCATGAAAAGGTGTGAAAAATGCGAGGAGCAAAAAAAAAAAAATGAAAGACCAGGAGCATGAAAAGGTGTGAAAAATGCGAGGAGCAAAAAAAAAAAAAAAAAAAAAAAGAGACCAGGAGCATGAAAAGGTGTGAAAAATGCGAGGAGCAAAAAAAAAAAAAAAGACCAGGAGCATGAAAAGGTGTGAAAAATGTGAGGAGTAAAAAAAAAAAAAAAGACCAGGAGCATGAAAAGGTGTGAAAAATGCGAGGAGCAAAAAAAAAAAAAAAAAAAAAGAAAGACCAGGAGCATGAAAAGGTGTGAAAAATGCGAGGAGCAAAAAAAAAAAAGAAAGACCAGGAGCATGAAAAGGTGTGAAAAATGCGAGGAGCAAAAAAAAAAAAAAAAAAGGAAAGACCAGGAGCATGAAAAGGTGTGAAAAATTCTAGGAGCAAAAAAAAAAAAAGAAAGACCAGGAGCATGAAAAGGTGTGAAAAAGGCGAGGACCAAAAAAAAAAAAGAAAGACCAGGAGCATGAAAAGGTGTGAAAAATGCGAGGAGAAAAAAAAAAAAAAAAAGAAAAAAAGAAAGACCAGGAGCATGAAAAGGTGTGAAAAATGCGAGGAGCAAAAAAAAAAAAAAAAAAGAAAGACCAGGAGCATGAAAAGGTGTGAAAAATGCGAGGAGCAAAAAAAAAAAAAAAAAAAGAAAGACCAGGAGCATGAAAAGGTGTGAAAAATGCGAGGAGCAAAAAAAAAAAAGAAAGACCAGGAGCATGAAAAGGTGTGAAAAATGCGAGGAGCAAAAAAAAAAAAAAAGAAAGAAAGAAAGACCAGGAGCATGAAAAGGTGTGAAAAATGCGAGGAGCAAAAAAAAAAAAAGAAGGACCAGGAGCATGAAAAGGTGTGAAAAATGCGAGAAGCAAAAAAAAAAAAAAGAAAGACCAGGAGCATGAAAAGGTGTGAAAAATGCGAGGAGCAAAAAAAAAAAAAAAAAAAAAAGAAAGACCAGGAGCATGAAAAGGTGTGAAAAAAGCGAGGAGCAAAAAAAAAAAAAAAAAAAAAAAAGAAAGACCAGGAGCATGAAAAGGTGTGAAAAATGCGAGGAGCAAAAAAAAAAAAAAAAAAGGAAAGACCAGGAGCATGAAAAGGTGTGAAAAATTCTAGGAGCAAAAAAAAAAAAAGAAAGACCAGGAGCATGAAAAGGTGTGAAAAAGGCGAGGACCAAAAAAAAAAAAGAAAGACCAGGAGCATGAAAAGGTGTGAAAAATGCGAGGAGAAAAAAAAAAAAAAAAAGAAAGAAAGAAAGACCAGGAGCATGAAAAGGTGTGAAAAATGCGAGGAGCAAAAAAAAAAAAAAAAAAGAAAGACCAGGAGCATGAAAAGGTGTGAAAAATGCGAGGAGCAAAAAAAAAAAAAAAAAAAGAAAGACCAGGAGCATGAAAAGGTGTGAAAAATGCGAGGAGCAAAAAAAAAAAAGAAAGACCAGGAGCATGAAAAGGTGTGAAAAATGCGAGGAGCAAAAAAAAAAAAAAAAAAAAAAGAAAGACCAGGAGCATGAAAAGGTGTGAAAAATGCTAGGAGCAAAAAAAAAAAAAGAAGGACCAGGAGCATGAAAAGGTGTGAAAAATGCGAGAAGCAAAAAAAAAAAAAAAGAAAGACCAGGAGCATGAAAAGGTGTGAAAAATGCGAGGAGCAAAAAAAAAAAAAAAAAAAAAAGAAAGACCAGGAGCATGAAAAGGTGTGAAAAATGCTAGGAGCAAAAAAAAAAAAAGAAGGACCAGGAGCATGAAAAGGTGTGAAAAATGCGAGAAGCAAAAAAAAAAAAAAAGAAAGACCAGGAGCATGAAAAGGTGTGAAAAATGCGAGGAGCAAAAAAAAAAAAAAAAAAGAAAGACCAGGAGCATGAAAAGGTGTGAAAAATGCGAGGAGCAAAAAAAAAAAAGAAAGACCAGGAGCATGAAAAGGTGTGAAAAATGCGAGGAGCAAAAAAAAAAAAAAAAAAAAAAGAAAGACCAGGAGCATGAAAAGGTGTGAAAAATGCGAGGAGCAAAAAAAAAAAAAGAAAGACCAGGAGCATGAAAAGGTGTGAAAAATGCGAGAAGCAAAAAAAAAAAAAAAGAAAGACCAGGAGCATGAAAAGGTGTGAAAAATGCGAGGAGCAAAAAAAAAAAAAAAAAAAAAAAGAAAGACCAGGAGCATGAAAAGGTGTGAAAAATGCGAGGAGCAAAAAAAAAAAAAAAAAAAAAAAAAAGACCAGGAGCATGAAAAGGTGTGAAAAATGCGAGGAGCAAAAAAAAAAAAAAAAAAAAAAGAAAGACCAGGAGCATGAAAAGGTGTGAAAAAGGCGAGGAGAAAAAAAAAAAAAAAAAGAAAGAAAGAAAGACCAGGAGCATGAAAAGGTGTGAAAAAGGCGAGGACCAAAAAAAAAAAAAAAGAAAGACCAGGAGCATGAAAAGGTGTGAAAAATGCGAGGAGAAAAAAAAAAAAAAACAAAAGAAAGAAAGACCAGGAGCATGAAAAGGTGTGAAAAATGCGAGGAGCAAAAAAAAAAAAAAAAAAGAAAGACCAGGAGCATGAAAAGGTGTGAAAAATGCGAGGAGCAAAAAAAAAAAAAAAAAAAGAAAGACCAGGAGCATGAAAAGGTGTGAAAAATGCGAGGAGCAAAAAAAAAAAAGAAAGACCAGGAGCATGAAAAGGTGTGAAAAATTCTAGGAGCAAAAAAAAAAAAAAAAAAAAAAAGAAAGACCAGGAGCATGAAAAGGTGTGAAAAATGCTAGGAGCAAAAAAAAAAAAAGAAGGACCAGGAGCATGAAAAGGTGTGAAAAATGCGAGGAGCAAAAAAAAAAAAAAAGAAAGACCAGGAGCATGAAAAGGTGTGAAAAATGCGAGGAGCAAAAAAAAAAAAAAAAAGAAAGACCAGGAGCATGAAAAGGTGTGAAAAATGCTAGGAGCAAAAAAAAAAAAAGAAGGACCAGGAGCATGAAAAGGTGTGAAAAATGCGAGGAGCAAAAAAAAAAAAAAAGAAAGACCAGGAGCATGAAAAGGTGTGAAAAATGCGAGGAGCAAAAAAAAAAAAAAAAAAAAAAGAAAGACCAGGAGCATGAAAAGGTGTGAAAAATGCGACGAGCATGAAAAGGTGTGAAAAATGCGAGGAGCATGAAGAGGTGTGAAAAATGCGAGGAGGATGAAAAGGTGTGAAAAATTTGAGGAGCAAAAAAAAAAAAAAAAAGAAAGACCAGGAGCATGAAAAGGTGTGAAAAATGCGAGGAGCAAAAAAAAAAAAAAAGACCAGGAGCATGAAAAGGTGTGAAAAATGCGAGGAGCAAAAAAAAAAAAAAAGAGACCAGGAGCATGAAAAGGTGTGAAAAATGCGAGGAGCAAAAAAAAAAAAAAGACCAGGAGCATGAAAAGGTGTGAAAAATGCGAGGAGCAAAAAAAAAAAAAAGACCAGGAGCATGAAAAGGTGTGAAAAATGCGAGGAGTAAAAAAAAAAAAAAAAGACCAGGAGCATGAAAAGGTGTGAAAAATGCGAGGAGCATGAAAAGGTGTGAAAAATGGGAGGAGCATGAAAAGGTGTGAAAAATGCGAGGAGCATGAAAAGGTGTGAAAAATGCGAGGAGCATGAAAAGGTGTGAAAAATGCGAGGAGCAAGAAAAGCTGTGAAAAATGCATGGAGCATTAAACGGTGTGAAAATTGCGAGGAGCAAAAAAAAAAAAAAAAAAGACCAGGAGCATGAAAAGGTGTGAAAAATGCGAGGAGCAAAAAAAAAAAAGAAAGACCAGGAGAATGAAAAGGTGTGAAAAATGCGAGGAGAAAAAAAAAAAAAAACAAAAGAAAGAAAGACCAGGAGCATGAAAAGGTGTGAAAAATGCGAGGAGCAAAAAAAAAAAAAAAAAAGAAAGACCAGGAGCATGAAAAGGTGTGAAAAATGCGAGGAGAAAAAAAAAAAAAAAAAAAAAGAAAGACCAGGAGCATGAAAAGGTGTGAAAAATGCGAGGAGCAAAAAAAAAAAAGAAAGACCAGGAGCAAGAAAAGGTGTGAAAAATTCTAGGAGCAAAAAAAAAAAAAAAAAAAAAAGAAAGACCAGGAGCATGAAAAGGTGTGAAAAATGCGAGAAGCAAAAAAAAAAAAAAAGAAAGACCAGGAGCATGAAAAGGTGTGAAAAATGCGAGGAGCAAAAAAAAAAAAAAAAGACCAGGAGCATGAAAAGGTGTGAAAAATGCGAGGAGCAAAAAAAAAAAAGAAAGACCAGGAGCATGAAAAGGTGTGAAAAATGCGAGGAGCAAAAAAAAAAAAAAAAAAAAAGAAAGACCAGGAGCATGAAAAGGTGTGAAAAATGCTAGGAGCAAAAAAAAAAAAAGAAAGACCAGGAGCATGAAAAGGTGTGAAAAATGCGAGGAGCAAAAAAAAAAAAAAAGAAAGACCAGGAGCATGAAAAGGTGTGAAAAATGCGAGGAGCAAAAAAAAAAAAAAAAAAAAAAAGAAAGACCAGGAGCATGAAAAGGTGAGAAAAAAGCGAGGAGCAAAAAAAAAAAAAAAAAAAAAAAAAAGACCAGGAGCATGAAAAGGTGTGAAAAATGCGAGGAGCAAAAAAAAAAAAAAAAAAAAAAGAAAGACCAGGAGCATGAAAAGGTGTGAAAAAAGCGAGGAGAAAAAAAAAAAAAAAAAGAAAGAAAGAAAGACCAGGAGCATGAAAAGGTGTGAAAAAGGCGAGGACCAAAAAAAAAAAAAAAGAAAGACCAGGAGCATGAAAAGGTGTGAAAAATGCGAGGAGAAAAAAAAAAAAAAAAAAAAGAAAGAAAGACCAGGAGCATGAAAAGGTGTGAAAAATGCGAGGAGCAAAAAAAAAAAAAAAAAAGAAAGACCAGGAGCATGAAAAGGTGTGAAAAATGCGAGGAGCAAAAAAAAAAAAAAAAAAAAGAAAGACCAGGAGCATGAAAAGGTGTGAAAAATGCGAGGAGCAAAAAAAAAAAAGAAAGACCAGGAGCATGAAAAGGTGTGAAAAATTCTAGGAGCAAAAAAAAAAAAAAAAAAAAAAGAAAGACCAGGAGCATGAAAAGGTGTGAAAAATGCTAGGAGCAAAAAAAAAAAAAGAAGGACCAGGAGCATGAAAAGGTGTGAAAAATGCGAGGAGCAAAAAAAAAAAAAAAGAAAGACCAGGAGCATGAAAAGGTGTGAAAAATGCGAGGAGCAAAAAAAAAAAAAAAAAGAAAGACCAGGAGCATGAAAAGGTGTGAAAAATGCTAGGAGCAAAAAAAAAAAAAGAAGGACCAGGAGCATGAAAAGGTGTGAAAAATGCGAGGAGCAAAAAAAAAAAAAAAGAAAGACCAGGAGCATGAAAAGGTGTGAAAAATGCGAGGAGCAAAAAAAAAAAAAAAAAAAAAAAGAAAGACCAGGAGCATGAAAAGGTGTGAAAAATGCGACGAGCATGAAAAGTTGTGAAAAATGCGAGGAGCATGAAGAGGTGTGAAAAATGCGAGGAGGATGAAAAGGTGTGAAAAATTTGAGGAGCAAAAAAAAAAAAAAAAAGAAAGACCAGGAGCATGAAAAGGTGTGAAAAATGCGAGGAGCAAAAAAAAAAAAAAGACCAGGAGCATGAAAAGGTGTGAAAAATGCGAGGAGCAAAAAAAAAAAAAAAAAAAAAAGAAAGACCAGGAGCATGAAAAGGTGTGAAAAATGCGAGGAGCAAAAAAAAAAAAAGAAAGACCAGGAGCAAGAAAAGGTGTGAAAAAGGCGAGGAGCAAAAAAAAAAAAAAAAGAAAGAAAAAAAGACCAGGAGCATGAAAAGGTGTGAAAAATGCGAGGAGCAAAAAAAAAAAAAAAAAAAAAAAGAAAGACCAGGAGCATGAAAAGGTGTGAAAAATGCGAGGAGCAAAAAAAAAAAAAAAAAAAAAAGAAAGACCAGGAGCATGAAAAGGTGTGAAAAATGCGAGGAGCAAAAAAAAAAAAAAAGACAGACCAGGAGCATGAAAAGGTGTGAAAAATGAGAGGAGCAAAAAAAAAAAAGACCAGGAGCATGAAAAGGTGTGAAAAATGCGAGGAGCAAAAAAAAAAAAAAAAGACCAGGAGCAAGAAAAGGAGTGAAAAATGCGAGGAGCAAAAAAAAAAAAAAAAAAAAAAGAAAGACCAGGAGCATGAAAAGGTGTGAAAAATGCGAGGAGCAAAAAAAAAAAAAAGACCAGGAACATGAAAAGGTGTGAAAAATGCGAGGAGCAAAAAAAAAAAAAAAGACAGACCAGGAGCATGAAAAGGTGTGAAAAATGAGAGGAGCAAAAAAAAAAAAGACCAGGAGCATGAAAAGGTGTGAAAAATGCGAGGAGCAAAAAAAAAAAAAAAAAGACCAGGAGCATGAAAAGGTGTGAAAAATGCGAGTAGCAAAAAAAAAAAAAAAAAAAAAAAAGACCAGGAGCAAAAAAAGGTGTGAAAAAAGCGAGGAGCAAAAAAAAAAAAAAAAAAAAAGAAAGACCAGGAGCATGAAAAGGTGTGAAAAATGCGAGGAGCAAAAAAAAAAAAATGAAAGACCAGGAGCATGAAAAGGTGTGAAAAATGCGAGGAGCAAAAAAAAAAAAAAAAAAAAAAAAGAGACCAGGAGCATGAAAAGGTGTGAAAAATGCGAGGAGCAAAAAAAAAAAAAAAGACCAGGAGCATGAAAAGGTGTGAAAAATGTGAGGAGTAAAAAAAAAAAAAAAAGACCAGGAGCATGAAAAGGTGTGAAAAATGCGAGGAGCAAAAAAAAAAAAAAAAGACCAGGAGCATGAAAAGGTGTGAAAAATGCGAGGAGCAAAAAAAAAAAAAAAAAAAAAAGAAAGACCAGGAGCATGAAAAGGTGTGAAAAATGCGAGGAGCAAAAAAAAAAAAAAGACCAGGAACATGAAAAGGTGTGAAAAATGCGAGGAGCAAAAAAAAAAAAAAAGACAGACCAGGAGCATGAAAAGGTGTGAAAAATGAGAGGAGCAAAAAAAAAAAAGACCAGGAGCATGAAAAGGTGTGAAAAATGCGAGGAGCAAAAAAAAAAAAAAAAGACCAGGAGCATGAAAAGGTGTGAAAAATGCGAGTAGCAAAAAAAAAAAAAAAAAAAGAAAGACCAGGAGCATGAAAAGGTGTGAAAAATGCGAGGAGCAAAAAAAAAAAAAAAAAAAAAGAAAGACCAGGAGCATGAAAAGGTGTGAAAAATGCGAGGAGCAAAAAAAAAAAAATGAAAGACCAGGAGCATGAAAAGGTGTGAAAAATGCGAGGAGCAAAAAAAAAAAAAAAAAAAAAAAGAGACCAGGAGCATGAAAAGGTGTGAAAAATGCGAGGAGCAAAAAAAAAAAAAAAGACCAGGAGCATGAAAAGGTGTGAAAAATGTGAGGAGTAAAAAAAAAAAAAAAGACCAGGAGCATGAAAAGGTGTGAAAAATGCGAGGAGCAAAAAAAAAAAAAAAAAAAAAGAAAGACCAGGAGCATGAAAAGGTGTGAAAAATGCGAGGAGCAAAAAAAAAAAAGAAAGACCAGGAGCATGAAAAGGTGTGAAAAATGCGAGGAGCAAAAAAAAAAAAAAAAAAAGGAAAGACCAGGAGCATGAAAAGGTGTGAAAAATTCTAGGAGCAAAAAAAAAAAAAGAAAGACCAGGAGCATGAAAAGGTGTGAAAAAGGCGAGGACCAAAAAAAAAAAAGAAAGACCAGGAGCATGAAAAGGTGTGAAAAATGCGAGGAGAAAAAAAAAAAAAAAAAAAAAAAAAAAAAACCAGGAGCATGAAAAGGTGTGAAAAATGCGAGGAGCAAAAAAAAAAAAAAAAAAGAAAGACCAGGAGCATGAAAAGGTGTGAAAAATGCGAGGAGCAAAAAAAAAAAAAAAAAAAGAAAGACCAGGAGCATGAAAAGGTGTGAAAAATGCGAGGAGCAAAAAAAAAAAAGAAAGACCAGGAGCATGAAAAGGTGTGAAAAATGCGAGGAGCAAAAAAAAAAAAAAAGAAAGAAAGAAAGACCAGGAGCATGAAAAGGTGTGAAAAATGCGAGGAGCAAAAAAAAAAAAAGAAGGACCAGGAGCATGAAAAGGTGTGAAAAATGCGAGAAGCAAAAAAAAAAAAAAGAAAGACCAGGAGCATGAAAAGGTGTGAAAAATGCGAGGAGCAAAAAAAAAAAAAAAAAAAAAAAGAAAGACCAGGAGCATGAAAAGGTGTGAAAAAAGAGAGGAGCAAAAAAAAAAAAAAAAAAAAAAAAGAAAGACCAGGAGCATGAAAAGGTGTGAAAAATGCGAGGAGCAAAAAAAAAAAAAAAAAAGGAAAGACCAGGAGCATGAAAAGGTGTGAAAAATTCTAGGAGCAAAAAAAAAAAAAGAAAGACCAGGAGCATGAAAAGGTGTGAAAAAGGCGAGGACCAAAAAAAAAAAAGAAAGACCAGGAGCATGAAAAGGTGTGAAAAATGCGAGGAGAAAAAAAAAAAAAAAAAGAAAGAAAGAAAGACCAGGAGCATGAAAAGGTGTGAAAAATGCGAGGAGCAAAAAAAAAAAAAAAAAAGAAAGACCAGGAGCATGAAAAGGTGTGAAAAATGCGAGGAGCAAAAAAAAAAAAAAAAAAAAGAAAGACCAGGAGCATGAAAAGGTGTGAAAAATGCGAGGAGCAAAAAAAAAAAAGAAAGACCAGGAGCATGAAAAGGTGTGAAAAATGCGAGGAGCAAAAAAAAAAAAAAAAAAAAAAAGAAAGACCAGGAGCATGAAAAGGTGTGAAAAATGCTAGGAGCAAAAAAAAAAAAAGAAGGACCAGGAGCATGAAAAGGTGTGAAAAATGCGAGAAGCAAAAAAAAAAAAAAAGAAAGACCAGGAGCATGAAAAGGTGTGAAAAATGCGAGGAGCAAAAAAAAAAAAAAAAAAAAAGAAAGACCAGGAGCATGAAAAGGTGTGAAAAATGCTAGGAGCAAAAAAAAAAAAAGAAGGACCAGGAGCATGAAAAGGTGTGAAAAATGCGAGAAGCAAAAAAAAAAAAAAAGAAAGACCAGGAGCATGAAAAGGTGTGAAAAATGCGAGGAGCAAAAAAAAAAAAAAAAAAGAAAGACCAGGAGCATGAAAAGGTGTGAAAAATGCGAGGAGCAAAAAAAAAAAAGAAAGACCAGGAGCATGAAAAGGTGTGAAAAATGCGAGGAGCAAAAAAAAAAAAAAAAAAAAAGAAAGACCAGGAGCATGAAAAGGTGTGAAAAATGCTAGGAGCAAAAAAAAAAAAAGAAAGACCAGGAGCATGAAAAGGTGTGAAAAATGCGAGAAGCAAAAAAAAAAAAAAAGAAAGACCAGGAGCATGAAAAGGTGTGAAAAATGCGAGGAGCAAAAAAAAAAAAAAAAAAAAAAAGAAAGACCAGGAGCAGGAAAAGGTGTGAAAAAAGCGAGGAGCAAAAAAAAAAAAAAAAAAAAAAAAAAGACCAGGAGAAAGAAAAGGTGTGAAAAATGGGGGGAGCAAAAAAAAAAAAAAAAAAAAAAGAAAGACCAGGAGCATGAAAAGGTGTGAAAAAGGCGAGGAGAAAAAAAAAAAAAAAAAGAAAGAAAGAAAGACCAGGAGCATGAAAAGGTGTGAAAAAGGCGAGGACCAAAAAAAAAAAAAAAGAAAGACCAGGAGCATGAAAAGGTGTGAAAAATGCGAGGAGAAAAAAAAAAAAAAACAAAAGAAAGAAAGACCAGGAGCATGAAAAGGTGTGAAAAATGCGAGGAGCAAAAAAAAAAAAAAAAAAGAAAGACCAGGAGCATGAAAAGGTGTGAAAAATGCGAGGAGCAAAAAAAAAAAAAAAAAAAGAAAGACCAGGAGCATGAAAAGGTGTGAAAAATGCGAGGAGCAAAAAAAAAAAAGAAAGACCAGGAGCATGAAAAGGTGTGAAAAATTCTAGGAGCAAAAAAAAAAAAAAAAAAAAAAGAAAGACCAGGAGCATGAAAAGGTGTGAAAAATGCTAGGAGCAAAAAAAAAAAAAGAAGGACCAGGAGCATGAAAAGGTGTGAAAAATGCGAGGAGCAAAAAAAAAAAAAAAAAAAGACCAGGAGCATGAAAAGGTGTGAAAAATGCGAGGAGCAAAAAAAAAAAAAAAAAAGAAAGACCAGGAGCATGAAAAGGTGTGAAAAATGCTAGGAGCAAAAAAAAAAAAAGAAGGACCAGGAGCATGAAAAGGTGTGAAAAATGCGAGGAGCAAAAAAAAAAAAAAAGAAAGACCAGGAGCATGAAAAGGTGTGAAAAATGCGAGGAGCAAAAAAAAAAAAAAAAAAAAAAGAAAGACCAGGAGCATGAAAAGGTGTGAAAAATGCGACGAGCATGAAAAGTTGTGAAAAATGCGAGGAGCATGAAGAGGTGTGAAAAATGCGAGGAGGATGAAAAGGTGTGAAAAATTTGAGGAGCAAAAAAAAAAAAAAAAAGAAAGACCAGGAGCATGAAAAGGTGTGAAAAATGCGAGGAGCAAAAAAAAAAAAAAGACCAGGAGCATGAAAAGGTGTGAAAAATGCGAGGAGCAAAAAAAAAAAAAAAGAGACCAGGAGCATGAAAAGGTGTGAAAAATGCGAGGAGCAAAAAAAAAAAAAAGACCAGGAGCATGAAAAGGTGTGAAAAATGCGAGGAGCAAAAAAAAAAAAAAGACCAGGAGCATGAAAAGGTGTGAAAAATGCGAGGAGTAAAAAAAAAAAAAAAAGACCAGGAGCATGAAAAGGTGTGAAAAATGGGAGGAGCATGAAAAGGTGTGAAAAATGGGAGGAGCATGAAAAGGTGTGAAAAATGCGAGGAGCATGAAAAGGTGTGAAAAATGCGAGGAGCATGAAAAGGTGTGAAAAATGCGAGGAGCAAGAAAAGCTGTGAAAAATGCATGGAGCATTAAACGGTGTGAAAATTGCGAGGAGCAAAAAAAAAAAAAAAAAGACCAGGAGCATGAAAAGGTGTGAAAAATGCGAGGAGCAAAAAAAAAAAAGAAAGACCAGGAGCATGAAAAGGTGTGAAAAATGCGAGGAGCAAAAAAAAAAAAAAAAAAAAAAGAAAGACCAGGAGCATGAAAAGGTGTGAAAAATGCTAGGAGCAAAAAAAAAAAAAGAAGGACCAGGAGCATGAAAAGGTGTGAAAAATGCGAGAAGCAAAAAAAAAAAAAAAGAAAGACCAGGAGCATGAAAAGGTGTGAAAAATGCGAGGAGCAAAAAAAAAAAAAAAAAAAAAGAAAGACCAGGAGCATGAAAAGGTGTGAAAAATGCTAGGAGCAAAAAAAAAAAAAGAAGGACCAGGAGCATGAAAAGGTGTGAAAAATGCGAGAAGCAAAAAAAAAAAAAAAGAAAGACCAGGAGCATGAAAAGGTGTGAAAAATGCGAGGAGCAAAAAAAAAAAAAAAAAAGAAAGACCAGGAGCATGAAAAGGTGTGAAAAATGCGAGGAGCAAAAAAAAAAAAGAAAGACCAGGAGCATGAAAAGGTGTGAAAAATGCGAGGAGCAAAAAAAAAAAAAAAAAAAAAAGAAAGACCAGGAGCATGAAAAGGTGTGAAAAATGCTAGGAGCAAAAAAAAAAAAAGAAAGACCAGGAGCATGAAAAGGTGTGAAAAATGCGAGAAGCAAAAAAAAAAAAAAAAGAAAGACCAGGAGCATGAAAAGGTGTGAAAAATGCGAGGAGCAAAAAAAAAAAAAAAAAAAAAAAGAAAGACCAGGAGCAAGAAAAGGTGTGAAAAATGCGAGGAGCAAAAAAAAAAAAAAAAAAAAAAAAAAGACCAGGAGCATGAAAAGGTGTGAAAAATGCGAGGAGAAAAAAAAAAAAAAAAAAAAAAAAAAAAACCAGGAGAAAAAAAAGGTGTGAAAAAGGCGAGGAGAAAAAAAAAAAAAAAAAGAAAGAAAGAAAGACCAGGAGCATGAAAAGGTGTGAAAAAGGCGAGGACCAAAAAAAAAAAAAAAGAAAGACCAGGAGCATGAAAAGGTGTGAAAAATGCGAGGAGAAAAAAAAAAAAAAAAAAAAGAAAGAAAGACCAGGAGCATGAAAAGGTGTGAAAAATGCGAGGAGCAAAAAAAAAAAAAAAAAAGAAAGACCAGGAGCATGAAAAGGTGTGAAAAATGCGAGGAGCAAAAAAAAAAAAAAAAAAAGAAAGACCAGGAGCATGAAAAGGTGTGAAAAATGCGAGGAGCAAAAAAAAAAAAAGAAAGACCAGGAGCATGAAAAGGTGTGAAAAATTCTAGGAGCAAAAAAAAAAAAAAAAAAAAAAGAAAGACCAGGAGCATGAAAAGGTGTGAAAAATGCTAGGAGCAAAAAAAAAAAAAGAAGGACCAGGAGCATGAAAAGGTGTGAAAAATGCGAGGAGCAAAAAAAAAAAAAAAGAAAGACCAGGAGCATGAAAAGGTGTGAAAAATGCGAGGAGCAAAAAAAAAAAAAAAAAGAAAGACCAGGAGCATGAAAAGGTGTGAAAAATGCTAGGAGCAAAAAAAAAAAAAGAAGGACCAGGAGCATGAAAAGGTGTGAAAAATGCGAGGAGCAAAAAAAAAAAAAAAGAAAGACCAGGAGCATGAAAAGGTGTGAAAAATGCGAGGAGCAAAAAAAAAAAAAAAAAAAAAAGAAAGACCAGGAGCATGAAAAGGTGTGAAAAATGCGACGAGCATGAAAAGTTGTGAAAAATGCGAGGAGCATGAAGAGGTGTGAAAAATGCGAGGAGGATGAAAAGGTGTGAAAAATTTGAGGAGCAAAAAAAAAAAAAAAAAGAAAGACCAGGAGCATGAAAAGGTGTGAAAAATGCGAGGAGCAAAAAAAAAAAAAAGACCAGGAGCATGAAAAGGTGTGAAAAATGCGAGGAGCAAAAAAAAAAAAAAAGAGACCAGGAGCATGAAAAGGTGTGAAAAATGCGAGGAGCAAAAAAAAAAAAAAGACCAGGAGCATGAAAAGGTGTGAAAAATGCGAGGAGCAAAAAAAAAAAAAAGACCAGGAGCATGAAAAGGTGTGAAAAATGCGAGGAGTAAAAAAAAAAAAAAAAGACCAGGAGCATGAAAAGGTGTGAAAAATGGCAGGAGCATGAAAAGGTGTGAAAAATGGGAGGAGCATGAAAAGGTGTGAAAAATGCGAGGAGCATGAAAAGGTGTGAAAAATGCGAGGAGCATGAAAAGGTGTGAAAAATGCGAGGAGCAAGAAAAGCTGTGAAAAATGCATGGAGCATTAAACGGTGTGAAAATTGCGAGGAGCAAAAAAAAAAAAAAAAAGACCAGGAGCATGAAAATGTGTGAGAAATGCGAGGAGCATGAAAAGGTGTGAAAAATGCAAGGAGCATTAAAAGTTGTGAAAAATGCAAGGAGCAAAATAAAAGACGAGGAGTTTGAAAAGGTGTGAAAAAGGCGAGGAGAATGAAAAGGTGTGAAAAATGCGAGGAGCAAAAAAAAAAAAGACGAGGAGCCTGAAAAGGTGTGCAAAATGCGAAGAGAAAAAAAAAAAAAGACGAGGAGAATGAAAAGGTGTGAAAAATGAAAGGAGCATGAAAAGGTGTGAAAATTGGGAAGAGCAAAAAAAAAAAAAAAGACAAGGAGCATGAAAAAGTGTGAAAAATGCGAGGAGCATGAAAAGGTTTGAAAAATGCGAGGAGCATGAAAAGGTGTGAAAAATGCGAGGAGCAAAAGAAAAAAAAGACGAAGAGCAAGAAAAGTTGTGAAAAACGCAAGGAGCATGAAAAGGTGTGAAAAATGCGAGGAGCATGAAAAGGGTGAAAAATGCGAGGAGCATGAAAAGGTGTGAAAAATGCGAGGAGCAAAAAAAAAAAAAGACGAAGAGCAAGAAAAGTTGTGAAAAACGCGAGGAGCATGAAAAGGTGTGAAAAATGCGAGGAGCATGAAAAGGTGTGAAAAATGCGAGGAGCATGAAAAGATGTGAAAAATGCGAGGAGCAAAAAAAAAAAAAAGACGAAGAACCATAAAAGTTGTGAAAAACGCGAGGAGAATGAAAAGGTGTGAAAAATTCGAGGAGCATGAAAAGGGTGAAAAATGCGAGGAGCATGAAAAGGTGTGAAAAATGCGAGGAGCAAAAGAAAAAAAAGATGAAGAGCAAGAAAAGTTGTGAAAAACGCGAGGAGCATGAAAAGGTGTGAAAATGTGAGGAGCATGAAAAGGTGTGAAAAATGCGAGGAGCATGAAAAGGTGTGAAAATGCGAGGAGCATGAAAAGGTGTGAAAAATGCAAGGAGCATTAAAAGGTTTGAAAAATGGGAGGAACATGAAAAGATGTGACAATTTTGAGGAGCATGAAAATGTGTGAAAAATGTGAGGAGCATGAAAAGGTGTGAAAAATGCGAGCATGAAAATGTGTGAAAATTGCAAGGAGCATGAAAAGGTGTGAAAAAAGCGAGGAGAAAAAAAAAAAGACGAGGAGCATGAAAAAGTGTGAAAAATGCAAGGAGAATGAAAAGGTGTGAAAAACGCGAGGAGCATGAAAAGGTGGGAAAAATGCGAAGAGCAAAAAAAAAAGACAAGAAGCATGAAAAGTGTCAAAAATGCGAGGAGCATGAAAAGGTGTGAAAAATACGAGGAGCATGAAAAGGTGTGAAAAATGCAAGGAGCATGAAAAGGTGTGAAAAATGCGAGGAGCTTTAAAAGGTGGGAAAAATGCGAAGAGCAAAAAAAAAAAAGACAAGGAGCATGAAAAGTGTCAAAAATGCGAGGAGCCTGAAAATGTGTGAAAAATTCGAGGAGCATGAAAACGTATGAAAATTCGAGGAGCATGAAAATGTGTGAAAATTGCAAGCAGCATGAAAAGGTGTGAAAAATGCAGAGAGCAAAAAAAAAAAGACAAGGAGCATGAAAAGTGTCAAAAATGCGAGCAGCATGAAAAGGTGTGAAAATTGCAAGCAGCATGAAAAGGTGTGAAAATGCAAGGAGCATGAAAAGGAGTGAAAAATGCGAGGAGCAAAAAAAAAATGACGAGGAGCATGAAAATGTGTGAAAAATTCATGAGCATGAAAATGTTTGAAAAATACGAGTTGCATGAAGAGGTGTGAAATATGCAAGGAGCATGAAAGGAAGTGAAAAATGCGAGGAGTAAAAAAAAAAAAGACGAGGACCATGAAAAGGTGTGAAAAATTCGAAGAGCATGAAAAGTGTGAAAAATGCGAGGAGCATGAAAATGTGTGAAAAATGCGAGGAGCAAAAAAAAAAAAAGACGAGGACCATGAAAAGGTGTGAAAAATTCGAAGAGCATGAAAAGGGTGAAAAATGCGAGGAGCTTGAAAATGTGTGAAAAATGCGAGGAGCATGAAAAGGTGTGAAAAATGCGAGGAGCATGAAAAGGTGTGAAAAATGCGAGGAGCGTGAAAAGGTGTGAAAATTGCAAGGAGCATGAAAAGGTGTGAAAAAAGCGAGAAGAAAAAAAAAAAGACGAGGAGCATAAAAAAGTGTGAAAAATTCGTGAGCATGAAAAGGTGTGAAAATGCGAGGAGCATGAAAAGGTGTGAAAAATGCGAAGAGCTAAACTAAAAAGACAAGGAGCATGAAAATTGTCAAAAATGCGAGGAGCATGAAAAGGTGTGAAAAATACGAGGAGCATGAAAAGTTGTGAAAAAAGAAAGGAGCATGAAAATGTGTGAAAATTGCAAGCAGCATAAAAAGGTGTGAAAAATGCAAGGAGTATGAAAAGGAGTGAAAAATGCGAGGAGCAAAAAAAAAAAAGACGAGGACCATGAAAAGGTGTGAAAAATTCGAGGAGCAAAAAAAAAAAAAAAAAAAAAGACCAGGAACATGAAAAGGTGTGAAAAATGCGAGGAGAAAAAAAAAAAAAAGAAAGACCAGGAGCATGAAAAGGTGTGAAAAATGCGACGAGTATGAAAAGTTGTGAAAAATGCGAGGAGCATGAAGAGGTGTGAAAAATGCGAGGAGGATGAAAAGGTGTGAAAAATTTGAGGAGCAAAAAAAAAAAAAAAAGAAAGACCAGGAGCATGAAAAGGTGTGAAAAATGCGAGGAGCAAAAAAAAAAAAAAAGACCAGGAACATGAAAAGGTGTGAAAAATGCGAGGAGCAAAAAAAAAAAAAGAAAGACCAGGAGCATGAAAAGGTGTGAAAAATGCGAGGAGCAAAAAAAAAAAAGACCAGGAGCATGAAAAGGTGTGAAAAATGCGAGGAGCAAAAAAAAAAAAAAAAGACCAGGAGCATGAAAAGGTGTGAAAAATGCGAGGAGCAAAAAAAAAAAAAAAAAAAAAGAAAGACCAGGAGCATGAAAAGGTGTGAAAAATGCTAGGAGCAAAAAAAAAAAAAAGAAGGACCAGGAGCATGAAAAGGTGTGAAAAATGCGAGGAGCAAAAAAAAAAAAAAAAAAAAAAGAAAGACCAGGAGCATGAAAAGGTGTGAAAAATGCGAGGAGCAAAAAAAAAAAAAAGACCAGGAACATGAAAAGGTGTGAAAAATGCGAGGAGCAAAAAAAAAAAAAAAGACAGACCAGGAGCATGAAAAGGTGTGAAAAATGAGAGGAGCAAAAAAAAAAAAGACCAGGAGCATGAAAAGGTGTGAAAAATGCGAGGAGCAAAAAAAAAAAAAAAAGACCAGGAGCATGAAAAGGTGTGAAAAATGCGATTAGCAAAAAAAAAAAAAAAAAAGAAAGACCAGGAGCATGAAAAGGTGTGAAAAATGCGAGGAGCAAAAAAAAAAAAAAAAAAGAAAGACCAGGAGCATGAAAAGGTGTGAAAAATGCGAGGAGCAAAAAAAAAAAAAAAAAAAGAAAGACCAGGAGCATGAAAAGGTGTGAAAAATGCGAGGAGAAAAAAAAAAAAAAAAAAAAGAAAGAAAGACCAGGAGCATGAAAAGGTGTGAAAAATGCGAGGAGCAAAAAAAAAAAAAAAAAAGAAAGACCAGGAGCATGAAAAGGTGTGAAAAATGCGAGGAGCAAAAAAAAAAAAAAAAAAAGAAAGACCAGGAGCATGAAAAGGTGTGAAAAATGCGAGGAGCAAAAAAAAAAAAGAAAGACCAGGAGCATGAAAAGGTGTGAAAAATTCTAGGAGCAAAAAAAAAAAAAAAAAAAAAAAGAAAGACCAGGAGCATGAAAAGGGGTGAAAAATGCTAGGAGCAAAAAAAAAAAAAGAAGGACCAGGAGCATGAAAAGGTGTGAAAAATGCGAGGAGCAAAAAAAAAAAAAAAGAAAGACCAGGAGCATGAAAAGGTGTGAAAAATGCGAGGAGCAAAAAAAAAAAAAAAAAGAAAGACCAGGAGCATGAAAAGGTGTGAAAAATGCTAGGAGCAAAAAAAAAAAAAGAAGGACCAGGAGCATGAAAAGGTGTGAAAAATGCGAGGAGCAAAAAAAAAAAAAAAGAAAGACCAGGAGCATGAAAAGGTGTGAAAAATGCGAGGAGCAAAAAAAAAAAAAAAAAAAAAAAGAAAGACCAGGAGCATGAAAAGGTGTGAAAAATGCGACGAGCATGAAAAGTTGTGAAAAATGCGAGGAGCATGAAGAGGTGTGAAAAATGCGAGGAGGATGAAAAGGTGTGAAAAATTTGAGGAGCAAAAAAAAAAAAAAAAAGAAAGACCAGGAGCATGAAAAGGTGTGAAAAATGCGAGGAGCAAAAAAAAAAAAAAGACCAGGAGCATGAAAAGGTGTGAAAAATGCGAGGAGCAAAAAAAAAAAAAAAGAGACCAGGAGCATGAAAAGGTGTGAAAAATGCGAGGAGCAAAAAAAAAAAAAAGACCAGGAGCATGAAAAGGTGTGAAAAATGCGAGGAGCAAAAAAAAAAAAAAGACCAGGAGCATGAAAAGGTGTGAAAAATGCGAGGAGTAAAAAAAAAAAAAAAAGACCAGGAGCATGAAAAGGTGTGAAAAAGGGGAGGAGCATGAAAAGGTGTGAAAAATGGGAGGAGCATGAAAAGGTGTGAAAAATGCGAGGAGCATGAAAAGGTGTGAAAAATGCGAGGAGCATGAAAAGGTGTGAAAAATGCGAGGAGCAAGAAAAGCTGTGAAAAATGCATGGAGCATTAAACGGTGTGAAAATTGCGAGGAGCAAAAAAAAAAAAAAAAAAGACCAGGAGCATGAAAATGTGTGAGAAATGCGAGGAGCATGAAAAGGTGTGAAAAATGCAAGGAGCATTAAAAGTTGTGAAAAATGCAAGGAGCAAAATAAAAGACGAGGAGTTTGAAAAGGTGTGAAAAAGGCGAGGAGAATGAAAAGGTGTGAAAAATGCGAGGAGCAAAAAAAAAAAAGACGAGGAGCCTGAAAAGGTGTGCAAAATGCGAAGAGAAAAAAAAAAAAAGACGAGGAGCATGAAAAGGTGTGAAAAATGAAAGGAGCATGAAAAGGTGTGAAAATTGGGAAGAGCAAAAAAAAAAAAAAAGACAAGGAGCATGAAAAAGTGTGAAAAATGCGAGGAGCATGAAAAGGTTTGAAAAATGCGAGGAGCATGAAAAGGTGTGAAAAATGCGAGGAGCAAAAGAAAAAAAAGACGAAGAGCAAGAAAAGTTGTGAAAAACGCGAGGAGCATGAAAAGGTGTGAAAAATGCGAGGAGCATGAAAAGGGTGAAAAATGCGAGGAGCATGAAAAGGTGTGAAAAATGCGAGGAGCAAAAAAAAAAAAAGACGAAGAGCAAGAAAAGTTGTGAAAAACGCGAGGAGCATGAAAAGGTGTGAAAAATGCGAGGAGCATGAAAAGGTGTGAAAAATGCGAGGAGCATGAAAAGATGTGAAAAATGCGAGGAGCAAAAAAAAAAAAAAGACGAAGAACCATAAAAGTTGTGAAAAACGCGAGGAGAATGAAAAGGTGTGAAAAATTCGAGGAGCATGAAAAGGGTGAAAAATGCGAGGAGCATGAAAAGGTGTGAAAAATGCGAGGAGCAAAAGAAAAAAAAGATGAAGAGCAAGAAAAGTTGTGAAAAACGCGAGGAGCATGAAAAGGTGTGAAAATGTGAGGAGCATGAAAAGGTGTGAAAAATGCGAGGAGCATGAAAAGGTGTGAAAATGCGAGGAGCATGAAAAGGTGTGAAAAATGCAAGGAGCATTAAAAGGTTTGAAAAATGGGAGGAACATGAAAAGATGTGACAATTTTGAGGAGCATGAAAATGTGTGAAAAATGTGAGGAGCATGAAAAGGTGTGAAAAATGCGAGCATGAAAATGTGTGAAAAATGCAAGGAGCATGAAAAGGTGTGAAAAAAGCGAGGAGAAAAAAAAAAAGACGAGGAGCATGAAAAAGTGTGAAAAATGCAAGGAGAATGAAAAGGTGTGAAAAACGCGAGGAGCATGAAAAGGTGGGAAAAATGCGAAGAGCAAAAAAAAAAGACAAGAAGCATGAAAAGTGTCAAAAATGCGAGGAGCATGAAAAGGTGTGAAAAATACGAGGAGCATGAAAAGGTGTGAAAAATGCAAGGAGCATGAAAAGGTGTGAAAAATGCGAGGAGCATTAAAAGGTGGGAAAAATGCGAAGAGCAAAAAAAAAAAAGACAAGGAGCATGAAAAGTGTCAAAAATGCGAGGAGCCTGAAAATGTGTGAAAAATTCGAGGAGCATGAAAACGTATGAAAATTCGAGGAGCATGAAAATGTGTGAAAATTGCAAGCAGCATGAAAAGGTGTGAAAAATGCAGAGAGCAAAAAAAAAAAGACAAGGAGCATGAAAAGTGTCAAAAATGCGAGCAGCATGAAAAGGTGTGAAAATTGCAAGCAGCATGAAAAGGTGTGAAAATGCAAGGAGCATGAAAAGGAGTGAAAAATGCGAGGAGCAAAAAAAAAATGACGAGGAGCATGAAAATGTGTGAAAAATTCATGAGCATGAAAATGTTTGAAAAATACGAGTTGCATGAAGAGGTGTGAAATATGCAAGGAGCATGAAAGGAAGTGAAAAATGCGAGGAGTAAAAAAAAAAAAGACGAGGACCATGAAAAGGTGTGAAAAATTCGAAGAGCATGAAAAGTGTGAAAAATGCGAGGAGCATGAAAATGTGTGAAAAATGCGAGGAGCAAAAAAAAAAAAAGACGAGGACCATGAAAAGGTGTGAAAAATTCGAAGAGCATGAAAAGGGTGAAAAATGCGAGGAGCTTGAAAATGTGTGAAAAATGCGAGGAGCATGAAAAGGTGTGAAAAATGCGAGGAGCATGAAAAGGTGTGAAAAATGCGAGGAGCGTGAAAAGGTGTGAAAATTGCAAGGAGCATGAAAAGGTGTGAAAAAAGCGAGAAGAAAAAAAAAAAGACGAGGAGCATAAAAAAGTGTGAAAAATTCGTGAGCATGAAAAGGTGTGAAAATGCGAGGAGCATGAAAAGGTGTGAAAAATGCGAAGAGCTAAACTAAAAAGACAAGGAGCATGAAAATTGTCAAAAATGCGAGGAGCATGAAAAGGTGTGAAAAATACGAGGAGCATGAAAAGTTGTGAAAAAAGAAAGGAGCATGAAAATGTGTGAAAATTGCAAGCAGCATAAAAAGGTGTGAAAAATGCAAGGAGTATGAAAAGGAGTGAAAAATGCGAGGAGCAAAAAAAAAAAAGACGAGGACCATGAAAAGGTGTGAAAAATTCGAGGAGCAAAAAAAAAAAAAAAAAAAAGACCAGGAGCATGAAAAGGTGTGAAAAATGCGAGGAGAAAAAAAAAAAAAAGAAAGACCAGGAGCATGAAAAGGTGTGAAAAATGCGACGAGTATGAAAAGTTGTGAAAAATGCGAGGAGCATGAAGAGGTGTGAAAAATGCGAGGAGGATGAAAAGGTGTGAAAAATTTGAGGAGCAAAAAAAAAAAAAAAAGAAAGACCAGGAGCATGAAAAGGTGTGAAAAATGCGAGGAGCAAAAAAAAAAAAAAAGACCAGGAACATGAAAAGGTGTGAAAAATGCGAGGAGCAAAAAAAAAAAAAGAAAGACCAGGAGCATGAAAAGGTGTGAAAAATGCGAGGAGCAAAAAAAAAAAAGACCAGGAGCATGAAAAGGTGTGAAAAATGCGAGGAGCAAAAAAAAAAAAAAAAGACCAGGAGCATGAAAAGGTGTGAAAAATGCGAGGAGCAAAAAAAAAAAAAAAAAAAAAGAAAGACCAGGAGCATGAAAAGGTGTGAAAAATGCTAGGAGCAAAAAAAAAAAAAAGAAGGACCAGGAGCATGAAAAGGTGTGAAAAATGCGAGGAGCAAAAAAAAAAAAAAAAAAAAAGAAAGACCAGGAGCATGAAAAGGTGTGAAAAATGCGAGGAGCAAAAAAAAAAAAAAGACCAGGAACATGAAAAGGTGTGAAAAATGCGAGGAGCAAAAAAAAAAAAAAAGACAGACCAGGAGCATGAAAAGGTGTGAAAAATGAGAGGAGCAAAAAAAAAAAAGACCAGGAGCATGAAAAGGTGTGAAAAATGCGAGGAGCAAAAAAAAAAAAAAAAGACCAGGAGCATGAAAAGGTGTGAAAAATGCGAGTAGCAAAAAAAAAAAAAAAAAAGAAAGACCAGGAGCATGAAAAGGTGTGAAAAATGCGAGGAGCAAAAAAAAAAAAAAAAAAAAAAGAGACCAGGGGCATGAAAAGGTGTGAAAAATGCGAGGAGCAAAAAAAAAAAAAAAGACCAGGAGCATGAAAAGGTGTGAAAAATGTGAGGAGTAAAAAAAAAAAAAAAAGACCAGGAGCATGAAAAGGTGTGAAAAATGCGAGGGGCAAAAAAAAAAAAAAAAAGACCAGGAGCATGAAAAGGTGTGAAAAATGTGAGGAGCAAAAAAAAAAAAAAAAGAAAGAAAGAAAGACCAGGAGCATGAAAAGGTGTGAAAAATGCGAGGAGCAAAAAAAAAAAAAAAAGAAAGAAAGAAAGACCAGGAGCATGAAAAGGTGTGAAAAATGCGAGGAGCAAAAAAAAAAAAAAAAAAAAAAAAGAGACCAGGAACATGAAAAGGTGTGAAAAATGCGAGGAGCAAAAGAAAAAAAAAAAAAAGAGACCAGGAGCATGAAAAGGTGTGAAAAATGCGAGGAGCAAAAAAAAAAAAAAAAAAGAAAGACCAGGAGCATGAAAAGGTGTGAAAAATGCGAGGAGCAAAAAAAAAAAAAAAAAAAAGAAAGACCAGGAGCATGAAAAGGTGTGAAAAATGCGAGGAGCAAAAAAAAAAAAGAAAGACCAGGAGCATGAAAAGGTGTGAAAAATGCGAGGAGCAAAAAAAAAAAAAAAAAAGGAAAGACCAGGAGCATGAAAAGGTGTGAAAAATTCTAGGAGCAAAAAAAAAAAAAGAAAGACCAGTAGCATGAAAAGGTGTGAAAAAGGCGAGGACCAAAAAAAAAAAAGAAAGACCAGGAGCATGAAAAGGTGTGAAAAATGCGAGGAGAAAAAAAAAAAAAAAAAAGAAAGAAAGAAAGACCAGGAGCAAGAAAAGGAGTGAAAAATGCGAGGAGCAAAAAAAAAAAAAAAAAAGAAAGACCAGGAGCATGAAAAGGTGTGAAAAATGCGAGGAGCAAAAAAAAAAAAAAAAAAAGAAATACCAGGAGCATGAAAAGGTGTGAAAAATTCTAGGAGCAAAAAAAAAAAAAAAAAAAAAAGAAAGACCAGGAGCATGAAAAGGTGTGAAAAATGCGAGGAGCAAAAAAAAAAAAAAAAAAAAATAAAGACCAGGAGCATGAAAAGGTGTGAAAAATGCGACGAGCATGAAAAGATGTGAAAAATGCGAGGAGCATGAAGAGGTGTGAAAAATGCGAGGAGGATGAAAAGGTGTGAAAAATTTGAGGAGCAAAAAAAAAAAAAAAAAAGAAAGACCAGGAGCATGAAAAGGTGTGAAAAATGCGAGGAGCAAAAAAAAAAAAAAGACCAGGAACATGAAAAGGTGTGAAAAATGCGAGGAGCAAAAAAAAAAAAAAGAAAGACCAGGAGCATGAAAAGGTGTGAAAAATGCGAGGAGCAAAAAAAAAAAAAGAAAGACCAGGAGCATGAAAAGGTGTGAAAAATTCTAGGAGCAAAAAAAAAAAAAAAAAAAAAGAAAGACCAGGAGCATGAAAAGGTGTGAAAAATGCTAGGAGCAAAAAAAAAAAAAAAAGGACCAGGAGCATGAAAAGGTGTGAAAAATGCGAGGAGCAAAAAAAAAAAAAAAGAAAGACCAGGAGCATGAAAAGGTGTGAAAAATGCGACGAGCATGAAAAGTTGTGAAAAATGCGAGGAGCATGAAGAGGTGTGAAAAATGCGAGGAGGATGAAAAGGTGTGAAAAATTTGAGGAGCAAAAAAAAAAAAAAAAAGAAAGACCAGGAGCATGAAAAGGTGTGAAAAATGCGAGGAGCAAAAAAAAAAAAAAGACCAGGAGCATGAAAAGGTGTGAAAAATGCGAGGAGCAAAAAAAAAAAAAAAGAGACCAGGAGCATGAAAAGGTGTGAAAAATGCGAGGAGCAAAAAAAAAAAAAAGACCAGGAGCATGAAAAGGTGTGAAAAATGCGAGGAGTAAAAAAAAAAAAAAAAGACCAGGAGCATGAAAAGGTGTGAAAAATGCGGGGAGAAAAAAAAAAAAAAGACCAGGAGCATGAAAAGGTGTGAAAAATGCGAGGAGCAAAAAAAAAAAAAAAAGAAAGAAAGAAAGACCAGGAGCATGAAAAGGTGTGAAAAATGCGAGGAGCAAAAAAAAAAAAAAAAAAAAAAAGAAAGACCAGGAGCATGAAAAGGTGTGAAAAATGCGAGGAGCAAAAAAAAAAAAAAAAAAAAAAAGAAAGACCAGGAGCATGAAAAGGTGTGAAAAATGCTAGGAGCAAAAAAAAAAAAAGAAGGACCAGGAGCATGAAAAGGTGTGAAAAATGCGAGGAGCAAAAAAAAAAAAAAAAGAAAGACCAGGAGCATGAAAAGGTGTGAAAAATGCGAGGAGCAAAAAAAAAAAAAAAAAAAAAAAAAAGACCAGGAGCATGAAAAGGTGTGAAAAATGCGACGAGCATGAAAAGTTGTGAAAAATGCGAGGAGCATGAAGAGGTGTGAAAAATGCGAGGAGGATGAAAAGGTGTGAAAAATTTGAGGAGCAAAAAAAAAAAAAAAAAAGAAAGACCAGGAGCATGAAAAGGTGTGAAAAATGCGAGGAGCAAAAAAAAAAAAAAGACCAGGAACATGAAAAGGTGTGAAAAATGCGAGGAGCAAAAAAAAAAAAAAGAAAGACCAGGAGCATGAAAAGGTGTGAAAAATGCGAGGAGCAAAAAAAAAAAAAGAAAGACCAGGAGCATGAAAAGGTGTGAAAAATTCTAGGAGCAAAAAAAAAAAAAAAAAAAAAAGAAAGACCAGGAGCATGAAAAGGTGTGAAAAATGCTAGGAGCAAAAAAAAAAAAAGAAGGACCAGGAGCATGAAAAGGTGTGAAAAATGCGAGGAGCAAAAAAAAAAAAAAAGAAAGACCAGGAGCATGAAAAGGTGTGAAAAATGCGAGGAGCAAAAAAAAAAAAAAAAAAAAAAGAAAGACCAGGAGCATGAAAAGGTGTGAAAAATGCTAGGAGCAAAAAAAAAAAAAAGAAGGACCAGGAGCATGAAAAGGTGTGAAAAATGCGAGGAGCAAAAAAAAAAAAAAAAAAAGACCAGGAGCAAGAAAAGGTGTGAAAAATGCGAGGAGCAAAAAAAAAAAAAAAGAAAGACCAGGAGCATGAAAAGGTGTGAAAAATGCGACGAGCATGAAAAGTTTTGAAAAATGCGAGGAGCATGAAGAGGTGTGAAAAATGCGAGGAGGATGAAAAGGTGTGAAAAATTTGAGGAGCAAAAAAAAAAAAAAAAAGAAAGACCAGGAGCATGAAAAGGTGTGAAAAATGCGAGGAGCAAAAAAAAAAAAAAGACCAGGAACATGAAAAGGTGTGAAAAATGCGAGAAGCAAAAAAAAAAAAAAGAAAGACCAGGAGCATGAAAAGGTGTGAAAAATGCGAGGAGCAAAAAAAAAAAAGAAAGACCAGGAGCATGAAAAGGTGTGAAAAATGCGAGGAGCAAAAAAAAAAAAAAAGAGACCAGGAGCATGAAAAGGTGTGAAAAATGCGAGGAGCAAAAAAAAAAAAAAGACCAGGAGCATGAAAAGGTGTGAAAAATGCGAGGAGTAAAAAAAAAAAAAAAAGACAAGGAGCATGAAAAGGTGTGAAAAATGCGGGGGGAAAAAAAAAAAAAAGACCAGGAGCATGAAAAGGTGTGAAAAATGTGAGGAGCAAAAAAAAAAAAAAAAGAAAGAAAGAAAGACCAGGAGCATGAAAAGGTGTGAAAAATGCGAGGAGCAAAAAAAAAAAAAAAAAAGAAAGACCAGGAGCATGAAAAGGTGTGAAAAATGCGAGGAGCAAAAAAAAAAAAAAAAAAAGAAAGACCAGGAGCATGAAAAGGTGTGAAAAATGCGAGGAGCAAAAAAAAAAAAAGAAAGACCAGGAGCATGAAAAGGTGTGGAGAATGCGAGGAGCAAAAAAAAAAAAAAAGAGACCAGGAACATGAAAAGGTGTGAAAAATGCGAGGAGCAAAAAAAAAAAAAAGACCAGGAGCATGAAAAGGTGTGAAAAATGTGAGGAGTAAAAAAAAAAAAAAAGACCATGAGCATGAAAAGGTGTGAAAAATGCGGGGAGAAAAAAAAAAAAAAGACCAGGAGCATGAAAAGGTGTGAAAAATGCGAGGAGCAAAAAAAAAAAAAGAAAGACCAGGAGCATGAAAAGATGTGAAAAATGCGACGAGCAAGAAAAGTTGTGAAAAATGCGAGGAGCATGAAGAGGTGTGAAAAATGCGAGGAGGATGAAAAGGTGTGAAAAATTTGAGAAGCAAAAAAAAAAAAAAAAAAGAAAGACCAGGAGCATGAAAAGGTGTGAAAAATGCGAGGAGCAAAAAAAAAAAAAAGACCAGGAACATGAAAAGGTGTGAAAAATGCGAGGAGCAAGAAAAAAAAAAGAAAGACCAGGAGCATGAAAAGGTGTGAAAAATGAGAGGACCAAAAAAAAAAAAGACCAGGAGCATGAAAAGGTGTGAAAAATGCGAGGAGCAAAAAAAAAAAAAAAAGACCAGGAGCATGAAAAGATGTGAAAAATGCGAGGAGCAAAAAAAAAAAAAAAAAAAAGAAAAACCAGGAGCATGAAAAGGGGGGAAAAAGGCGAGGAGCAAAAAAAAAAAAAAAAAAAATGAAAGACCAGGAGCATGAAAAGGTGTGAAAAATGCGAGGAGCAAAAAAAAAAAAAGAAAGACCAGGAGCATGAAAAGGTGTGAAAAATGCGAGGAGCAAAAAAAAAAAAAGAAAAACCAGGAGAAAGAAAAGGAGTGAAAAAAGCGAGGAGCAAAAAAAAAAAAAAAAAGACCAGGAGCATGAAAAGGTGTGAAAAAGGCGAGGAGCAAAAAAAAAAAAAAAAGAAAGAAAGAAAGACCAGGAGCATGAAAAGGTGTGAAAAATGCGAGGAGCAAAAAAAAAAAAAGAAAGACCAGGAGCATGAAAAGGTGTGAAAAAGGCGAGGAGCAAAAAAAAAAAAAAAAGAAAGAAAGAAAGACCAGGAGCATGAAAAGGTGTGAAAAATGCGAGGAGCAAAAAAAAAAAAAAAGAGACCAGGAGCATGAAAAGGTGTGAAAAATGCGAGGAGCAAAAAAAAAAAAAAGACCAGGAGCATGAAAAGGTGTGAAAAATGCGAGGAGTAAAAAAAAAAAAAAAGACCAGGAGCATGAAAAGGTGTGAAAAATGCGGGGAGAAAAAAAAAAAAAAGACCAGGAGCATGAAAAGGTGTGAAAAATGTGAGGAGCAAAAAAAAAAAAAAAAGAAAGAAAGAAAGACCAGGAGCATGAAAAGGTGTGAAAAATGCGAGGAGCAAAAAAAAAAAAAAAAAAAAAGAAAGACCAGGAGCATGAAAAGGTGTGAAAAATGCGAGGAGCAAAAGAAAAAAAAAAAAAGAGACCAGGAGCATGAAAAGGTGTGAAAAATGCGAGGAGCAAAAAAAAAAAAAAAAAAAAGAAAGACCAGGAGCATGAAAAGGTGTGAAAAATGCGAGGAGCAAAAAAAAAAAAAAAAAAAGAAAGACCAGGAGCATGAAAAGGTGTGAAAAATGCGAGGAGCAAAAAAAAAAAAAAAAAAAAGAAAGACCAGGAGCATGAAAAGGTGTGAAAAATGCGAGGAGCAAAAAGAAAAAAAAAAAAAGAGACCAGGAGCATGAAAAGGAGAGAAAAATGCGAGGAGCAAAAAAAAAAAAAAAAAAAAGAAAGACCAGGAGCAGGAAAAGGTGTGAAAAATGCGAGGAGCAAAAAAAAAAAAAGACCAGGAGCATGAAAAGGTGTGAAAAATGCGAGGAGCAAAAAAAAAAAAAGAAAGACCAGGAGCATGAAAAGATGTGAAAAATGCGACGAGCATGAAAAGTTGTGAAAAATGCGAGGAGCATGAAGAGGTGTGAAAAATGCGAGGAGGATGAAAAGGTGTGAAAAATTTGAGAAGCAAAAAAAAAAAAAAAAAGAAAGACCAGGAGCATGAAAAGGTGTGAAAAATGCGAGGAGCAAAAAAAAAAAAAAGACCAGGAACATGAAAAGGTGTGAAAAATGCGAGGAGCAAGAAAAAAAAAAGAAAGACCAGGAGCATGAAAAGGTGTGAAAAATGAGAGGAGCAAAAAAAAAAAAAAAAGAAAGAAAGAAAGACCAGGAGCATGAAAAGGTGTGAAAAATGCGAGAAGCAAAAAAAAAAAAAAAAAGAAAGACCAGGAGGAAGAAAAAGTGTGAAAAATGGAAGGAGCAAAAAAAAAAAAAAAAAAAGAAAGACCAGGAGCATGAAAAGGTGTGAAAAATGCGAGGAGCAAAAAAAAAAAAAGAAAGACCAGGAGCATGAAAAGGTGTGGAGAATGCGAGGAGCAAAAAAAAAAAAAAAGAGACCAGGAACATGAAAAGGTGTGAAAAATGCGAGGAGCAAAAAAAAAAAAAAGACCAGGAGCATGAAAAGGTGTGAAAAATGTGAGGAGTAAAAAAAAAAAAAAAGACCATGAGCATGAAAAGGTGTGAAAAATGCGGGGAGAAAAAAAAAAAAAAGACCAGGAGCATGAAAAGGTGTGAAAAATGCGAGGAGCAAAAAAAAAAAAAGAAAGACCAGGAGCATGAAAAGATGTGAAAAATGCGACGAGCATGAAAAGTTGTGAAAAATGCGAGGAGCATGAAGAGGTGTGAAAAATGCGAGGAGGATGAAAAGGTGTGAAAAATTTGAGAAGCAAAAAAAAAAAAAAAAAGAAAGACCAGGAGCATGAAAAGGTGTGAAAAATGCGAGGAGCAAAAAAAAAAAAAAAACCAGGAACATGAAAAGGTGAGAAAAATGCGAGGAGCAAGAAAAAAAAAAGAAAGACCAGGAGCATGAAAAGGTGTGAAAAATGAGAGGACCAAAAAAAAAAAAGACCAGGAGCATGAAAAGGTGTGAAAAATGCGAGGAGCAAAAAAAAAAAAAAAAGACCAGGAGCATGAAAAGATGTGAAAAATGCGAGGAGCAAAAAAAAAAAAAAAAAAAAGAAAGACCAGGAGCATGAAAAGGTGTGAAAAATGCGAGGAGCAAAAAAAAAAAAAAAAAAAAGAAAGACCAGGAGCATGAAAAGGTGGGAAAAAGGCGAGGAGCAAAAAAAAAAAAAAAAAAAATGAAAGACCAGGAGCATGAAAAGGTGTGAAAAATGCGAGGAGCAAAAAAAAAAAAAGAAAGACCAGGAGCATGAAAAGGTGTGAAAAATGCGAGGAGCAAAAAAAAAAAAAGAAAAACCAGGAGCATGAAAAGGTGTGAAAAATGCGAGGAGCAAAAAAAAAAAAAGAAAGACCAGGAGCATGAAAAGGTGTGAAAAAGGCGAGGAGCAAAAAAAAAAAAAAAAGAAAGAAAGAAAGACCAGGAGCATGAAAAGGTGTGAAAAATGCGAGGAGCAAAAAAAAAAAAAGAAAGACCAGGAGCATGAAAAGGTGTGAAAAAGGCGAGGAGCAAAAAAAAAAAAAAAAGAAAGAAAGAAAGACCAGGAGCATGAAAAGGTGTGAAAAATGCGAGGAGCAAAAAAAAAAAAAAAGAGACCAGGAGCATGAAAAGGTGTGAAAAATGCGAGGAGCAAAAAAAAAAAAAAGACCAGGAGCATGAAAAGGTGTGAAAAATGCGAGGAGTAAAAAAAAAAAAAAAGACCAGGAGCATGAAAAGGTGTGAAAAATGCGGGGAGAAAAAAAAAAAAAAGACCAGGAGCATGAAAAGGTGTGAAAAATGTGAGGAGCAAAAAAAAAAAAAAAAGAAAGAAAGAAAGACCAGGAGCATGAAAAGGTGTGAAAAATGCGAGGAGCAAAAAAAAAAAAAAAAAAAAAGAAAGACCAGGAGCATGAAAAGGTGTGAAAAATGCGAGGAGCAAAAGAAAAAAAAAAAAGAGACCAGGAGCATGAAAAGGTGTGAAAAATGCGAGGAGCAAAAAAAAAAAAAAAAAAAAAAAAGACCAGGAGCATGAAAAGGTGTGAAAAATGAGAGGAGCAAAAAAAAAAAAAAAAAAAGAAAGACCAGGAGCATGAAAAGGTGTGAAAAATGCGAGGAGCAAAAAAAAAAAAAAAAAAAAAGAAAGACCAGGAGCATGAAAAGGTGTGAAAAATGCGAGGAGCAAAAAGAAAAAAAAAAAAAGAGACCAGGAGCATGAAAAGGTGTGAAAAATGCGAGGAGCAAAAAAAAAAAAAAAAAAAAGAAAGACCAGGAGCATGAAAAGGTGTGAAAAATGCGAGGAGCAAAAAAAAAAAAAGAAAGACCAGGAGCATGAAAAGGTGTGAAAAATGCGAGGAGCAAAAAAAAAAAAGACCAGGAGCATGAAAAGGTGTGAAAAATGCGAGGAGCAAAAAAAAAAAAAAAAGACCAGGAGCATGAAAAGGTGTGAAAAATGCGAGGAGCAAAAAAAAAAAAAAAAAAAAGAAAGACCAGGAGCATGAAAAGGTGTGAAAAATGCTAGGAGCAAAAAAAAAAAAAAGAAGGACCAGGAGCATGAAAAGGTGTGAAAAATGCGAGGAGCAAAAAAAAAAAAAAAAAAAAAAGAAAGACCAGGAGCATGAAAAGGTGTGAAAAATGCGAGGAGCAAAAAAAAAAAAAAGACCAGGAACATGAAAAGGTGTGAAAAATGCGAGGAGCAAAAAAAAAAAAAAAGACAGACCAGGAGCATGAAAAGGTGTGAAAAATGAGAGGAGCAAAAAAAAAAAAGACCAGGAGCATGAAAAGGTGTGAAAAATGCGAGGAGCAAAAAAAAAAAAAAAAGACCAGGAGCATGAAAAGGTGTGAAAAATGCGAGTAGCAAAAAAAAAAAAAAAAAAGAAAGACCAGGAGCATGAAAAGGTGTGAAAAATGCGAGGAGCAAAAAAAAAAAAAAAAAAAAAAAAGACCAGGAGCATGAAAAGGTGTGAAAAATGCGAGGAGCAAAAAAAAAAAAAATGAAAGACCAGGAGCATGAAAAGGTGTGAAAAATGCGAGGAGCAAAAAAAAAAAAAAAAAAAAAAGAGACCAGGAGCATGAAAAGGTGTGAAAAATGCGAGGAGCAAAAAAAAAAAAAAAGACCAGGAGCATGAAAAGGTGTGAAAAATGTGAGGAGTAAAAAAAAAAAAAAAAGACCAGGAGCATGAAAAGGTGTGAAAAATGCGAGGAGCAAAAAAAAAAAAAAAAAGACCAGGAGCATGAAAAGGTGTGAAAAATGTGAGGAGCAAAAAAAAAAAAAAAAGAAAGAAAGAAAGACCAGGAGCATGAAAAGGTGTGAAAAATGCGAGGAGCAAAAAAAAAAAAAAAAGAAAGAAAGAAAGACCAGGAGCATGAAAAGGTGTGAAAAATGCGAGGAGCAAAAAAAAAAAAAAAAAAAAAAAAAGAGACCAGGAACATGAAAAGGTGTGAAAAATGCGAGGAGCAAAAGAAAAAAAAAAAAAAGAGACCAGGAGCATGAAAAGGTGTGAAAAATGCGAGGAGCAAAAAAAAAAAAAAAAAAAGAAAGACCAGGAGCATGAAAAGGTGTGAAAAATGCGAGGAGCAAAAAAAAAAAAAAAAAAAAGAAAGACCAGGAGCATGAAAAGGTGTGAAAAATGCGAGGAGCAAAAAAAAAAAAGAAAGACCAGGAGCATGAAAAGGTGTGAAAAATGCGAGGAGCAAAAAAAAAAAAAAAAAAAGGAAAGACCAGGAGCATGAAAAGGTGTGAAAAATTCTAGGAGCAAAAAAAAAAAAAGAAAGACCAGTAGCATGAAAAGGTGTGAAAAAGGCGAGGACCAAAAAAAAAAAAAAGAAAGACCAGGAGCATGAAAAGGTGTGAAAAATGCGAGGAGAAAAAAAAAAAAAAAAAAGAAAGAAAGAAAGACCAGGAGCATGAAAAGGAGTGAAAAATGCGAGGAGCAAAAAAAAAAAAAAAAAAGAAAGACCAGGAGCATGAAAAGGTGTGAAAAATGCGAGGAGCAAAAAAAAAAAAAAAAAAAGAAAGACCAGGAGCATGAAAAGGTGTGAAAAATTCTAGGAGCAAAAAAAAAAAAAAAAAAAAAAGAAAGACCAGGAGCATGAAAAGGTGTGCAAAATGCTAGGAGCAAAAAAAAAAAAAGAAGGACCAGGAGCATGAAAAGGTGTGAAAAATGCGAGGAGCAAAAAAAAAAAAAAAGAAAGACCAGGAGCATGAAAAGGTGTGAAAAATGCGAGGAGCAAAAAAAAAAAAAAAAAAAAAGAAAGACCAGGAGCATGAAAAGGTGTGAAAAATGCGAGGAGCAAAAGAAAAAAAAAAAAAAGAGACCAGGAGCATGAAAAGGTGTGAAAAATGCGAGGAGCAAAAAAAAAAAAAAAAAAAAGAAAGACCAGGAGCATGAAAAGGTGTGAAAAATGCGAGGAGCAAAAAAAAAAAAAAAAAAAGAAAGACCAGGAGCATGAAAAGGTGTGAAAAATGCGAGGAGCAAAAAAAAAAAAGAATGACCAGGAGCATGAAAAGGTGTGAAAAATGCGAGGAGCAAAAAAAAAAAAAAAAAAGGAAAGACCAGGAGCATGAAAAGGTGTGAAAAATTCTAGGAGCAAAAAAAAAAAAAAGAAAGACCAGGAGCATGAAAAGGTGTGAAAAATGCGAGGAGCAAAAAAAAAAAAAAAAAAAAAAGAAAGACCAGGAGCAAGAAAAGGTGTGAAAAAAGCCAGGAGCAAAAAAAAAAAAAAGAAGGACCAGGAGCATGAAAAGGTGTGAAAAATGCGAGGAGCAAAAAAAAAAAAAAAGAAAGACCAGGAGCATGAAAAGGTGTGAAAAATGCGAGGAGCAAAAAAAAAAAAAAAAAAAAAAATAAAGACCAGGAGCATGAAAAGGTGTGAAAAATGCGACGAGCATGAAAAGTTGTGAAAAATGCGAGGAGCATGAAGAGGTGTGAAAAATGCGAGGAGGATGAAAAGGTGTGAAAAATTTGAGGAGCAAAAAAAAAAAAAAAAAGAAAGACCAGGAGCATGAAAAGGTGTGAAAAATGCGAGGAGCAAAAAAAAAAAAAAGACCAGGAGCATGAAAAGGTGTGAAAAATGCGAGGAGCAAAAAAAAAAAAAAGAGACCAGGAGCATGAAAAGGTGTGAAAAATGCGAGGAGCAAAAAAAAAAAAAAGACCAGGAGCATGAAAAGGTGTGAAAAATGCGAGGAGTAAAAAAAAAAAAAAAAGACCAGGAGCATGAAAAGGTGTGAAAAATGCGGGGAGAAAAAAAAAAAAAAGACCAGGAGCATGAAAAGGTGTGAAAAATGCGAGGAGCAAAAAAAAAAAAAAAAGAAAGAAAGAAAGACCAGGAGCATGAAAAGGTGTGAAAAATGCGAGGAGCAAAAAAAAAAAAAAAAAAAAAGAAAAACCAGGAGCAAGAAAAGGGGGGAAAAAAGCGAGGAGAAAAAAAAAAAAAAAAAAAAAAAAGAAAGACCAGGAGCATGAAAAGGTGTGAAAAATGCTAGGAGCAAAAAAAAAAAAAGAAGGACCAGGAGCATGAAAAGGTGTGAAAAATGCGAGGAGCAAAAAAAAAAAAATAGAAAGACCAGGAGCATGAAAAGTTGTGAAAAATGCGAGGAGCAAAAAAAAAAAAAAAAAAAAATAAAGACCAGGAGCATGAAAAGGTGTGAAAAATGCGACGAGCATGAAAAGTTGTGAAAAATGCGAGGAGCATGAAGAGGTGTGAAAAATGCGAGGAGGATGAAAAGGTGTGAAAAATTTGAGGAGCAAAAAAAAAAAAAAAAAAGAAAGACCAGGAGCATGAAAAGGTGTGAAAAATGCGAGGAGCAAAAAAAAAAAAAAGACCAGGAACATGAAAAGGTGTGAAAAATGCGAGGAGCAAAAAAAAAAAAAAGAAAGACCAGGAGCATGAAAAGGTGTGAAAAATGCGAGGAGCAAAAAAAAAAAAAGAAAGACCAGGAGCATGAAAAGGTGTGAAAAATTCTAGGAGCAAAAAAAAAAAAAAAAAAAAAGAAAGACCAGGAGCATGAAAAGGTGTGAAAAATGCTAGGAGCAAAAAAAAAAAAAGAAGGACCAGGAGCATGAAAAGGTGTGAAAAATGCGAGGAGCAAAAAAAAAAAAAAAGAAAGACCAGGAGCATGAAAAGGTGTGAAAAATGCGAGGAGCAAAAAAAAAAAAAAAAAAAAAAGAAAGACCAGGAGCATGAAAAGGTGTGAAAAATGCTAGGAGCAAAAAAAAAAAAAAGAAGGACCAGGAGCATGAAAAGGTGTGAAAAATGCGAGGAGCAAAAAAAAAAAAAAAGAAAGACCAGGAGCATGAAAAGGTGTGAAAAATGCGAGGAGCAAAAAAAAAAAAAAAAAAAAATAAAGACCAGGAGCATGAAAAGGTGTGAAAAATGCGACGAGCATGAAAAGTTTTGAAAAATGCGAGGAGCATGAAGAGGTGTGAAAAATGCGAGGAGGATGAAAAGGTGTGAAAAATTTGAGGAGCAAAAAAAAAAAAAAAAAGAAAGACCAGGAGCATGAAAAGGTGTGAAAAATGCGAGGAGCAAAAAAAAAAAAAAGACCAGGAACATGAAAAGGTGTGAAAAATGCGAGAAGCAAAAAAAAAAAAAAGAAAGACCAGGAGCATGAAAAGGTGTGAAAAATGCGAGGAGCAAAAAAAAAAAAGAAAGACCAGGAGCATGAAAAGGTGTGAAAAATGCGAGGAGCAAAAAAAAAAAAAAAGAGACCAGGAGCATGAAAAGGTGTGAAAAATGCGAGGAGCAAAAAAAAAAAAAAGACCAGGAGCATGAAAAGGTGTGAAAAATGCGAGGAGTAAAAAAAAAAAAAAAAGACCAGGAGCATGAAAAGGTGTGAAAAATGCGGGGGGAAAAAAAAAAAAAAGACCAGGAGCATGAAAAGGTGTGAAAAATGTGAGGAGCAAAAAAAAAAAAAAAAGTAAGAAAGAAAGACCAGGAGCATGAAAAGGTGTGAAAAATGCGAGGAGCAAAAAAAAAAAAAAAAAGAAAGACCAGGAGCATGAAAAGGTGTGAAAAAAGCGAGGAGCAAAAAAAAAAAAAAAAAAAGAAAGACCAGGAGCATGAAAAGGTGTGAAAAATGCGAGGAGCAAAAAAAAAAAAAGAAAGACCAGGAGCATGAAAAGGTGTGGAGAATGCGAGGAGCAAAAAAAAAAAAAAAGAGACCAGGAACATGAAAAGGTGTGAAAAATGCGAGGAGCAAAAAAAAAAAAAAGACCAGGAGCATGAAAAGGTGTGAAAAATGTGAGGAGTAAAAAAAAAAAAAAAGACCATGAGCATGAAAAGGTGTGAAAAATGCGGGGAGAAAAAAAAAAAAAAGACCAGGAGCATGAAAAGGTGTGAAAAATGCGAGGAGCAAAAAAAAAAAAAGAAAGACCAGGAGCATGAAAAGATGTGAAAAATGCGACGAGCATGAAAAGTTGTGAAAAATGCGAGGAGCATGAAGAGGTGTGAAAAATGCGAGGAGGATGAAAAGGTGTGAAAAATTTGAGAAGCAAAAAAAAAAAAAAAAAGAAAGACCAGGAGCATGAAAAGGTGTGAAAAATGCGAGGAGCAAAAAAAAAAAAAAGACCAGGAACATGAAAAGGTGTGAAAAATGCGAGGAGCAAGAAAAAAAAAAGAAAGACCAGGAGCATGAAAAGGTGTGAAAAATGAGAGGACCAAAAAAAAAAAAGACCAGGAGCATGAAAAGGTGTGAAAAATGCGAGGAGCAAAAAAAAAAAAAAAAGACCAGGAGCATGAAAAGATGTGAAAAATGCGAGGAGCAAAAAAAAAAAAAAAAAAAAAGAAAGACCAGGAGCATGAAAAGGTGTGAAAAATGCGAGGAGCAAAAAAAAAAAAAAAAAAAAGAAAGACCAGGAGCATGAAAAGGTGGGAAAAAGGCGAGGAGCAAAAAAAAAAAAAAAAAAATGAAAGACCAGGAGCATGAAAAGGTGTGAAAAATGCGAGGAGCAAAAAAAAAAAAAGAAAGACCAGGAGCATGAAAAGGTGTGAAAAATGCGAGGAGCAAAAAAAAAAAAAAGAAAAACCAGGAGCATGAAAAGGTGTGAAAAATGCGAGGAGCAAAAAAAAAAAAAGAAAGACCAGGAGCATGAAAAGGTGTGAAAAAGGCGAGGAGCAAAAAAAAAAAAAAAAGAAAGAAAGAAAGACCAGGAGCATGAAAAGGTGTGAAAAATGCGAGGAGCAAAAAAAAAAAAAGAAAGACCAGGAGCATGAAAAGGTGTGAAAAAGGCGAGGAGCAAAAAAAAAAAAAAAAGAAAGAAAGAAAGACCAGGAGCATGAAAAGGTGTGAAAAATGCGAGGAGCAAAAAAAAAAAAAAAGAGACCAGGAGCATGAAAAGGTGTGAAAAATGCGAGGAGCAAAAAAAAAAAAAAGACCAGGAGCATGAAAAGGTGTGAAAAATGCGAGGAGTAAAAAAAAAAAAAAAGACCAGGAGCATGAAAAGGTGTGAAAAATGCGGGGAGAAAAAAAAAAAAAAGACCAGGAGCATGAAAAGGTGTGAAAAATGTGAGGAGCAAAAAAAAAAAAAAAAGAAAGAAAGAAAGACCAGGAGCATGAAAAGGTGTGAAAAATGCGAGGAGCAAAAAAAAAAAAAAAAAAAAAGAAAGACCAGGAGCATGAAAAGGTGTGAAAAATGCGAGGAGCAAAAGAAAAAAAAAAAAAGAGACCAGGAGCATGAAAAGGTGTGAAAAATGCGAGGAGCAAAAAAAAAAAAAAAAAAAAGAAAGACCAGGAGCAAGAAAAGGTGTGAAAAATGGGAGGAGAAAAAAAAAAAAAAAAAAAAAGAAAGACCAGGAGCATGAAAAGGTGTGAAAAATGCGAGGAGCAAAAAAAAAAAAGAATGACCAGGAGCATGAAAAGGTGTGAAAAATGCGAGGAGCAAAAAAAAAAAAAAAAAAAGGAAAGACCAGGAGCATGAAAAGGTGTGAAAAATTCTAGGAGCAAAAAAAAAAAAAGAAAGACCAGGAGCATGAAAAGGTGTGAAAAAGGCGAGGACCAAAAAAAAAAAAGAAAGACCAGGAGCAAGAAAAGGGGTGAAAAAAGCGAGGAGAAAAAAAAAAAAAAAGAAAGAAAGAAAGACCAGGAGCATGAAAAGGTGTGAAAAATGCGAGGAGCAAAAAAAAAAAAAAAAAAAGAAAGACCAGGAGCATGAAAAGGTGTGAAAAATGCGAGGAGCAAAAAAAAAAAAAAAAAAGAAAGACCAGGAGCATGAAAAGGTGTGAAAAATGCGAGGAGCAAAAAAAAAAAAAAAAGACCAGGAGCATGAAAAGATGTGAAAAATGCGAGGAGCAAAAAAAAAAAAAAAAAAAAGAAAGACCAGGAGCATGAAAAGGTGTGAAAAATTTGAGGAGCAAAAAAAAAAAAAAAAAAAAAGAAAGACCAGGAGCATGAAAAGGGGGGAAAAATGCGAGGAGCAAAAAAAAAAAAAAAAAAAAGAAAGACCAGGAGAATGAAAAGGTGTGAAAAAAGCGAGGAGCAAAAAAAAAAAAAAAAAAAAATGAAAGACCAGGAGCATGAAAAGGTGTGAAAAATGCGAGGAGCAAAAAAAAAAAAAGAAAGACCAGGAGCATGAAAAGGTGTGAAAAATGCGAGGAGCAAAAAAAAGAAAAGAAAAACCAGGAGCATGAAAAGGTGTGAAAAATGCGAGGAGCAAAAAAAAAAAAAGAAAGACCAGGAGCATGAAAAGGTGTGAAAAAGGCGAGGAGCAAAAAAAAAAAAAAAAGAAAGAAAGAAAGACCAGGAGCATGAAAAGGTGTGAAAAATGCGAGGAGCAAAAAAAAAAAAAGAAAGACCAGGAGCATGAAAAGGTGTGAAAAAGGCGAGGAGCAAAAAAAAAAAAAAAAGAAAGAAAGAAAGACCAGGAGCATGAAAAGGTGTGAAAAATGCGAGGAGCAAAAAAAAAAAAAAAGAGACCAGGAGCATGAAAAGGTGTGAAAAATGCGAGGAGCAAAAAAAAAAAAAAGACCAGGAGCATGAAAAGGTGTGAAAAATGCGAGGAGTAAAAAAAAAAAAAAAAGACCAGGAGCATGAAAAGGTGTGAAAAATGCGGGGAGAAAAAAAAAAAAAAGACCAGGAGCATGAAAAGGTGTGAAAAATGTGAGGAGCAAAAAAAAAAAAAAAAGAAAGAAAGAAAGACCAGGAGCATGAAAAGGTGTGAAAAATGCGAGGAGCAAAAAAAAAAAAAAAAAAAAAGAAAGACCAGGAGCATGAAAAGGTGTGAAAAATGCGAGGAGCAAAAGAAAAAAAAAAAAAAGAGACCAGGAGCATGAAAAGGTGTGAAAAATGCGAGGAGCAAAAAAAAAAAAAAAAAAAGAAAGACCAGGAGCATGAAAAGGTGTGAAAAATGCGAGGAGCAAAAAAAAAAAAAAAAAAAGAAAGACCAGGAGCATGAAAAGGTGTGAAAAATGCGAGGAGCAAAAAAAAAAAAGAATGACCAGGAGCATGAAAAGGTGTGAAAAATGCGAGGAGCAAAAAAAAAAAAAAAAAAGGAAAGACCAGGAGCATGAAAAGGTGTGAAAAATTCTAGGAGCAAAAAAAAAAAAAAGAAAGACCAGGAGCATGAAAAGGTGTGAAAAAGGCGAGGACCAAAAAAAAAAAAGAAAGACCAGGAGCATGAAAAGGTGTGAAAAATGCGAGGAGAAAAAAAAAAAAAAAAGAAAGAAAGAAAGACCAGGAGCATGAAAAGGTGTGAAAAATGCGAGGAGCAAAAAAAAAAAAAAAAAAGAAAGACCAGGAGCATGAAAAGGTGTGAAAAATGCGAGGAGCAAAAAAAAAAAAAAAAAAAAAAAGACCAGGAGCATGAAAAGGTGTGAAAAATGCGAGGAGCAAAAAAAAAAAGAAAGACCAGGAGCATGAAAAGGTGTGAAAAATGCGAGGAGCAAAAAAAAAAAAAAAAAAAAGAAAGACCAGGAGCATGAAAAGGTGTGAAAAATGCGAGGAGCAAAAAAAAAAAAAAAAAGACCAGGAGCATGAAAAGGTGTGAAAAAGGCGAGGAGCAAAAAAAAAAAAAGAAAGACCAGGAGCATGAAAAGGTGTGAAAAATGCGAGGAGCAAAAAAAAAAAAAAAAAAAAAAGAAAGACCAGGAGCATGAAAAGGTGTGAAAAATGCGAGGAGCAAAAAAAAAAAAAAAAAAAAAAAGAAAGAAAAGGAGCAAGAAAAGGTGGGAAAAATGCGAGGAGGAAAAAAAAAAAAAAAAAAAAAAGAAAGACCAGGAGCATGAAAAGGTGTGAAAAAGGCGAGGAGCAAAAAAAAAAAAAAAAGAAAGAAAGAAAGACCAGGAGCATGAAAAGGTGTGAAAAATGCGAGGAGCAAAAAAAAAAAAAGAAAGACCAGGAGCATGAAAAGGTGTGAAAAAGGCGAGGAGCAAAAAAAAAAAAAAAAGAAAGAAAGAAAGACCAGGAGCATGAAAAGGTGTGAAAAATGCGAGGAGCAAAAAAAAAAAAAAAGAGACCAGGAGCATGAAAAGGTGTGAAAAATGCGAGGAGCAAAAAAAAAAAAAAAGACCAGGAGCAAGAAAAGGTGTGAAAAAGGCGAGGAGCAAAAAAAAAAAAAAAGAAAGACCAGGAGCATGAAAAGGTGTGAAAAATGCGAGGAGCAAAAAAAAAAAAAAAAAAAAAAGAAAGACCAGGAGAATGAAAAGGTGTGAAAAATGCGAGGAGCAAAAAAAAAAAAAAAAAAAAAAAAAAAAACCAGGAGAAAAAAAAGGTGTGAAAAATGCGAGGAGAAAAAAAAAAAAAAAAAGAAAGAAAGAAAGACCAGGAGCATGAAAAGGTGTGAAAAATGCGAGGACCAAAAAAAAAAAAAAAAGACCAGGAGCATGAAAAGGTGTGAAAAATGCGAGGAGCAAAAAAAAAAAAGAATGACCAGGAGCATGAAAAGGTGTGAAAAATGCGAGGAGCAAAAAAAAAAAAAAAAAAGGAAAGACCAGGAGCATGAAAAGGTGTGAAAAATTCTAGGAGCAAAAAAAAAAAAAGAAAGACCAGGAGCATGAAAAGGTGTGAAAAAGGCGAGGACCAAAAAAAAAAAAGAAAGACCAGGAGCATGAAAAGGTGTGAAAAATGCGAGGAGAAAAAAAAAAAAAAAGAAAGAAAGAAAGACCAGGAGCATGAAAAGGTGTGAAAAATGCGAGGAGCAAAAAAAAAAAAAAAAAAGAAAGACCAGGAGCATGAAAAGGTGTGAAAAATGAGAGGAGCAAAAAAAAAAAAAAAAAAGAAAGACCAGGAGCAAGAAAAGGTGTGAAAAATGCGAGGAGCAAAAAAAAAAAAAAAAGACCAGGAGCATGAAAAGATGTGAAAAATGCGAGGAGCAAAAAAAAAAAAAAAAAAAAGAAAGACCAGGAGCATGAAAAGGTGTGAAAAATGCGAGGAGCAAAAAAAAAAAAAAAAAAAGAAAGACCAGGAGCATGAAAAGGTGTGAAAAATGCGAGGAGCAAAAAAAAAAAAAAAAAAAATGAAAGACCAGGAGCATGAAAAGGTGTGAAAAATGCGAGGAGCAAAAAAAAAAAAAGAAAGACCAGGAGCATGAAAAGGTGTGAAAAATGCGAGGAGCAAAAAAAAGAAAAGAAAAACCAGGAGCATGAAAAGGTGTGAAAAATTTGAGGAGCAAAAAAAAAAAAAGAAAGACCAGGAGCATGAAAAGGTGTGAAAAAGGCGAGGAGCAAAAAAAAAAAAAAAAGAAAGAAAGAAAGACCAGGAGCATGAAAAGGTGTGAAAAATGCGAGGAGCAAAAAAAAAAAAAGAAAGACCAGGAGCATGAAAAGGTGTGAAAAAGGCGAGGAGCAAAAAAAAAAAAAAAAGAAAGAAAGAAAGACCAGGAGCATGAAAAGGTGTGAAAAATGCGAGGAGCAAAAAAAAAAAAAAAGAGACCAGGAGCATGAAAAGGTGTGAAAAATGCGAGGAGCAAAAAAAAAAAAAAGACCAGGAGCATGAAAAGGTGTGAAAAATGCGAGGAGTAAAAAAAAAAAAAAAAGACCAGGAGCATGAAAAGGTGTGAAAAATGCGAGGAGTAAAAAAAAAAAAAAAAGACCAGGAGCATGAAAAGGTGTGAAAAATGCGGGGAGAAAAAAAAAAAAAAGACCAGGAGCATGAAAAGGTGTGAAAAATGTGAGGAGCAAAAAAAAAAAAAAAGAAAGAAAGAAAGACCAGGAGCATGAAAAGGTGTGAAAAATGCGAGGAGCAAAAAAAAAAAAAAAAAAAAAGAAAGACCAGGAGCATGAAAAGGTGTGAAAAATGCGAGGAGCAAAAGAAAAAAAAAAAAAAGAGACCAGGAGCATGAAAAGGTGTGAAAAATGCGAGGAGCAAAAAAAAAAAAAAAAAAAAGAAAGACCAGGAGCATGAAAAGGTGTGAAAAATGCGAGGAGCAAAAAAAAAAAAAAAAAAGAAAGACCAGGAGCATGAAAAGGTGTGAAAAATGCGAGGAGCAAAAAAAAAAAAGAATGACCAGGAGCATGAAAAGGTGTGAAAAATGCGAGGAGCAAAAAAAAAAAAAAAAAAGGAAAGACCAGGAGCATGAAAAGGTGTGAAAAATTCTAGGAGCAAAAAAAAAAAAAAGAAAGACCAGGAGCATGAAAAGGTGTGAAAAAGGCGAGGACCAAAAAAAAAAAAGAAAGACCAGGAGCATGAAAAGGTGTGAAAAATGCGAGGAGAAAAAAAAAAAAAAAAGAAAGAAAGAAAGACCAGGAGCATGAAAAGGTGTGAAAAATGCGAGGAGCAAAAAAAAAAAAAAAAAAGAAAGACCAGGAGCATGAAAAGGTGTGAAAAATGCGAGGAGCAAAAAAAAAAAGAAAGACCAGGAGCATGAAAAGGTGTGAAAAATGCGAGGAGCAAAAAAAAAAAAAAAAAAAAGAAAGACCAGGAGCATGAAAAGGTGTGAAAAATGCGAGGAGCAAAAAAAAAAAAAAAAAAACCAGGAGCATGAAAAGGGGTGAAAAAGGCGAGGAGCAAAAAAAAAAAAAGAAAGACCAGGAGCATGAAAAGGTGTGAAAAATGCGAGGAGCAAAAAAAAAAAAAAAAAAAAAAGAAAGACCAGGAGCATGAAAAGGTGTGAAAAATGCGAGGAGCAAAAAAAAAAAAAGAAAGACCAGGAGCATGAAAAGGTGTGAAAAAGGCGAGGAGCAAAAAAAAAAAAAAAAGAAAGAAAGAAAGACCAGGAGCATGAAAAGGTGTGAAAAATGCGAGGAGCAAAAAAAAAAAAAAAGAGACCAGGAGCATGAAAAGGTGTGAAAAATGCGAGGAGCAAAAAAAAAAAAAAGACCAGGAGCATGAAAAGGTGTGAAAAATGCGAGGAGTAAAAAAAAAAAAAAAAGACCAGGAGCATGAAAAGGTGTGAAAAATGCGGGGAGAAAAAAAAAAAAAAGACCAGGAGCATGAAAAGGTGTGAAAAATGTGAGGAGCAAAAAAAAAAAAAAAAGAAAGAAAGAAAGACCAGGAGCATGAAAAGGTGTGAAAAATGCGAGGAGCAAAAAAAAAAAAAAAAAAAAAGAAAGACCAGGAGCATGAAAAGGTGTGAAAAATGCGAGGAGCAAAAGAAAAAAAAAAAAAAGAGACCAGGAGCATGAAAAGGTGTGAAAAATGCGAGGAGCAAAAAAAAAAAAAAAAAAAGAAAGACCAGGAGCATGAAAAGGTGTGAAAAATGCGAGGAGCAAAAAAAAAAAAAAAAAAAGAAAGACCAGGAGCATGAAAAGGTGTGAAAAATGCGAGGAGCAAAAAAAAAAAAGAATGACCAGGAGCATGAAAAGGTGTGAAAAATGCGAGGAGCAAAAAAAAAAAAAAAAAAGGAAAGACCAGGAGCATGAAAAGGTGTGAAAAATTCTAGGAGCAAAAAAAAAAAAAAGAAAGACCAGGAGCATGAAAAGGTGTGAAAAAGGCGAGGACCAAAAAAAAAAAAGAAAGACCAGGAGCATGAAAAGGTGTGAAAAATGCGAGGAGAAAAAAAAAAAAAAAAGAAAGAAAGAAAGACCAGGAGCATGAAAAGGTGTGAAAAATGCGAGGAGCAAAAAAAAAAAAAAAATAGAAAGACCAGGAGCATGAAAAGGTGTGAAAAATGCGAGGAGCAAAAAAAAAAAAAAAAAAAGAAAGACCAGGAGCATGAAAAGGTGTGAAAAATGCGAGGAGCAAAAAAAAAAAGAAAGACCAGGAGCATGAAAAGGTGTGAAAAATGCGAGGAGCAAAAAAAAAAAAAAAAAAAAGAAAGACCAGGAGCATGAAAAGGTGTGAAAAATGCGAGGAGCAAAAAAAAAAAAAAAAAGACCAGGAGCATGAAAAGGTGTGAAAAAGGCGAGGAGCAAAAAAAAAAAAAGAAAGACCAGGAGCATGAAAAGGTGTGAAAAAAGCGAGGAGCAAAAAAAAAAAAAAAAAAAAAAAGAAAGACCAGGAGCAAGAAAAGGTGTGAAAAATGCGAGGAGCAAAAAAAAAAAAAAAAAAAAAAGAAAGACCAGGAGCATGAAAAGGTGTGAAAAATGCGAGGAGCAAAAAAAAAAAAAAAAAAAAAAAGAAAGACCAGGAGCATGAAAAGGTGTGAAAAAGGCGAGGAGCAAAAAAAAAAAAAAAAGAAAGAAAGAAAGACCAGGAGCATGAAAAGGTGTGAAAAATGCGAGGAGCAAAAAAAAAAAAAGAAAGACCAGGAGCATGAAAAGGTGTGAAAAAGGCGAGGAGCAAAAAAAAAAAAAAAAGAAAGAAAGAAAGACCAGGAGCATGAAAAGGTGTGAAAAATGCGAGGAGCAAAAAAAAAAAAAAAGAGACCAGGAGCATGAAAAGGTGTGAAAAATGCGAGGAGCAAAAAAAAAAAAAAGACCAGGAGCATGAAAAGGTGTGAAAAAGGCGAGGAGCAAAAAAAAAAAAAAAGAAAGACCAGGAGCATGAAAAGGTGTGAAAAATGCGAGGAGCAAAAAAAAAAAAAAAAAAAAAAGAAAGACCAGGAGCATGAAAAGGTGTGAAAAATGCGAGGAGCAAAAAAAAAAAAAAAAAAAAAAGAAAGACCAGGAGCATGAAAAGGTGTGAAAAATGCGAGGAGAAAAAAAAAAAAAAAAAGAAAGAAAGAAAGACCAGGAGCATGAAAAGGTGTGAAAAAGGCGAGGACCAAAAAAAAAAAAAAAAGACCAGGAGCATGAAAAGGTGTGAAAAATGCGAGGAGCAAAAAAAAAAAAGAATGACCAGGAGCATGAAAAGGTGTGAAAAATGCGAGGAGCAAAAAAAAAAAAAAAAAAAGGAAAGACCAGGAGCATGAAAAGGTGTGAAAAATTCTAGGAGCAAAAAAAAAAAAAGAAAGACCAGGAGCATGAAAAGGTGTGAAAAAGGCGAGGACCAAAAAAAAAAAAGAAAGACCAGGAGCATGAAAAGGTGTGAAAAATGCGAGGAGAAAAAAAAAAAAAAAGAAAGAAAGAAAGACCAGGAGCATGAAAAGGTGTGAAAAATGCGAGGAGCAAAAAAAAAAAAAAAAAAGAAAGACCAGGAGCATGAAAAGGGGGGAAAAATGAGAGGAGCAAAAAAAAAAAAAAAAAAAGAAAGACCAGGAGCATGAAAAGGTGTGAAAAATGCGAGGAGCAAAAAAAAAAAAAAAAGACCAGGAGCATGAAAAGATGTGAAAAATGCGAGGAGCAAAAAAAAAAAAAAAAAAAAGAAAGACCAGGAGCATGAAAAGGTGTGAAAAATGCGAGGAGCAAAAAAAAAAAAAAAAAAAGAAAGACCAGGAGCATGAAAAGGTGTGAAAAATGCGAGGAGCAAAAAAAAAAAAAAAAAAAAATGAAAGACCAGGAGCATGAAAAGGTGTGAAAAATGCGAGGAGCAAAAAAAAAAAAAGAAAGACCAGGAGCATGAAAAGGTGTGAAAAATGCGAGGAGCAAAAAAAAGAAAAGAAAAACCAGGAGCATGAAAAGGTGTGAAAAATTTGAGGAGCAAAAAAAAAAAAAGAAAGACCAGGAGCATGAAAAGGTGTGAAAAAGGCGAGGAGCAAAAAAAAAAAAAAAAGAAAGAAAGAAAGACCAGGAGCATGAAAAGGTGTGAAAAATGCGAGGAGCAAAAAAAAAAAAAGAAAGACCAGGAGCATGAAAAGGTGTGAAAAAGGCGAGGAGCAAAAAAAAAAAAAAAAGAAAGAAAGAAAGACCAGGAGCATGAAAAGGTGTGAAAAATGCGAGGAGCAAAAAAAAAAAAAAAGAGACCAGGAGCATGAAAAGGTGTGAAAAATGCGAGGAGCAAAAAAAAAAAAAAGACCAGGAGCATGAAAAGGTGTGAAAAATGCGAGGAGTAAAAAAAAAAAAAAAAGACCAGGAGCATGAAAAGGTGTGAAAAATGCGAGGAGTAAAAAAAAAAAAAAAAGACCAGGAGCATGAAAAGGTGTGAAAAATGCGGGGAGAAAAAAAAAAAAAAGACCAGGAGCATGAAAAGGTGTGAAAAATGTGAGGAGCAAAAAAAAAAAAAAAGAAAGAAAGAAAGACCAGGAGCATGAAAAGGTGTGAAAAATGCGAGGAGCAAAAAAAAAAAAAAAAAAAAAGAAAGACCAGGAGCATGAAAAGGTGTGAAAAATGCGAGGAGCAAAAGAAAAAAAAAAAAAAGAGACCAGGAGCATGAAAAGGTGTGAAAAATGCGAGGAGCAAAAAAAAAAAAAAAAAAAAGAAAGACCAGGAGCATGAAAAGGTGTGAAAAATGCGAGGAGCAAAAAAAAAAAAAAAAAAGAAAGACCAGGAGCATGAAAAGGTGTGAAAAATGCGAGGAGCAAAAAAAAAAAAGAATGACCAGGAGCATGAAAAGGTGTGAAAAATGCGAGGAGCAAAAAAAAAAAAAAAAAAGGAAAGACCAGGAGCATGAAAAGGTGTGAAAAATTCTAGGAGCAAAAAAAAAAAAAAGAAAGACCAGGAGCATGAAAAGGTGTGAAAAAGGCGAGGACCAAAAAAAAAAAAGAAAGACCAGGAGCATGAAAAGGTGTGAAAAATGCGAGGAGAAAAAAAAAAAAAAAAGAAAGAAAGAAAGACCAGGAGCATGAAAAGGTGTGAAAAATGCGAGGAGCAAAAAAAAAAAAAAAAAAGAAAGACCAGGAGCATGAAAAGGTGTGAAAAATGCGAGGAGCAAAAAAAAAAAGAAAAACCAGGAGCATGAAAAGGTGTGAAAAATGCGAGGAGCAAAAAAAAAAAAAAAAAAAAGAAAGACCAGGAGCATGAAAAGGTGTGAAAAATGCGAGGAGCAAAAAAAAAAAAAAAAAGACCAGGAGCATGAAAAGGTGTGAAAAAGGCGAGGAGCAAAAAAAAAAAAAGAAAGACCAGGAGCATGAAAAGGTGTGAAAAATGCGAGGAGCAAAAAAAAAAAAAAAAAAAAAAGAAAGACCAGGAGCATGAAAAGGTGTGAAAAATGCGAGGAGAAAAAAAAAAAAAAAAAAAAAAGAAAGACCAGGAGCATGAAAAGGTGTGAAAAATGCGAGGAGCAAAAAAAAAAAAAAAAAAAAAAGAAAGACCAGGAGCATGAAAAGGTGTGAAAAATGCGAGGAGCAAAAAAAAAAAAAGAAAGACCAGGAGCATGAAAAGGTGTGAAAAAGGCGAGGAGCAAAAAAAAAAAAAAAAGAAAGAAAGAAAGACCAGGAGCATGAAAAGGTGTGAAAAATGCGAGGAGCAAAAAAAAAAAAAAAGAGACCAGGAGCATGAAAAGGTGTGAAAAATGCGAGGAGCAAAAAAAAAAAAAAGACCAGGAGCATGAAAAGGTGTGAAAAATGCGAGGAGTAAAAAAAAAAAAAAAAGACCAGGAGCATGAAAAGGTGTGAAAAATGCGGGGAGAAAAAAAAAAAAAAGACCAGGAGCATGAAAAGGTGTGAAAAATGTGAGGAGCAAAAAAAAAAAAAAAAGAAAGAAAGAAAGACCAGGAGCATGAAAAGGTGTGAAAAATGCGAGGAGCAAAAAAAAAAAAAAAAAAAAAGAAAGACCAGGAGCATGAAAAGGTGTGAAAAATGCGAGGAGCAAAAGAAAAAAAAAAAAAAGAGACCAGGAGCATGAAAAGGTGTGAAAAATGCGAGGAGCAAAAAAAAAAAAAAAAAAAGAAAGACCAGGAGCATGAAAAGGTGTGAAAAATGCGAGGAGCAAAAAAAAAAAAAAAAAAAGAAAGACCAGGAGCATGAAAAGGTGTGAAAAATGCGAGGAGCAAAAAAAAAAAAGAATGACCAGGAGCATGAAAAGGTGTGAAAAATGCGAGGAGCAAAAAAAAAAAAAAAAAAGGAAAGACCAGGAGCATGAAAAGGTGTGAAAAATTCTAGGAGCAAAAAAAAAAAAAAGAAAGACCAGGAGCATGAAAAGGTGTGAAAAAGGCGAGGACCAAAAAAAAAAAAGAAAGACCAGGAGCATGAAAAGGTGTGAAAAATGCGAGGAGAAAAAAAAAAAAAAAAGAAAGAAAGAAAGACCAGGAGCATGAAAAGGTGTGAAAAATGCGAGGAGCAAAAAAAAAAAAAAAATAGAAAGACCAGGAGCATGAAAAGGTGTGAAAAATGCGAGGAGCAAAAAAAAAAAAAAAAAAAAGAAAGACCAGGAGCATGAAAAGGTGTGAAAAATGCGAGGAGCAAAAAAAAAAAGAAAGACCAGGAGCATGAAAAGGTGTGAAAAATGCGAGGAGCAAAAAAAAAAAAAAAAAAAAGAAAGACCAGGAGCATGAAAAGGTGTGAAAAATGCGAGGAGCAAAAAAAAAAAAAAAAAGACCAGGAGCATGAAAAGGTGTGAAAAAGGCGAGGAGCAAAAAAAAAAAAAGAAAGACCAGGAGCATGAAAAGGTGTGAAAAATGCGAGGAGCAAAAAAAAAAAAAAAAAAAAAAGAAAGACCAGGAGCATGAAAAGGTGTGAAAAATGCGAGGAGCAAAAAAAAAAAAAAAAAAAAAAGAAAGACCAGGAGCATGAAAAGGTGTGAAAAATGCGAGGAGCAAAAAAAAAAAAAAAAAAAAAAGAAAGACCAGGAGCATGAAAAGGTGTGAAAAAGGCGAGGAGCAAAAAAAAAAAAAAAAGAAAGAAAGAAAGACCAGGAGCATGAAAAGGTGTGAAAAATGCGAGGAGCAAAAAAAAAAAAAGAAAGACCAGGAGCATGAAAAGGTGTGAAAAAGGCGAGGAGCAAAAAAAAAAAAAAAAGAAAGAAAGAAAGACCAGGAGCATGAAAAGGTGTGAAAAATGCGAGGAGCAAAAAAAAAAAAAAAGAGACCAGGAGCATGAAAAGGTGTGAAAAATGCGAGGAGCAAAAAAAAAAAAAAGACCAGGAGCATGAAAAGGTGTGAAAAAGGCGAGGAGCAAAAAAAAAAAAAAAGAAAGACCAGGAGCATGAAAAGGTGTGAAAAATGCGAGGAGCAAAAAAAAAAAAAAAAAAAAAAGAAAGACCAGGAGCATGAAAAGGTGTGAAAAATGCGAGGAGCAAAAAAAAAAAAAAAAAAAAAAAAAAAGACCAGGAGCATGAAAAGGTGTGAAAAATGCGAGGAGAAAAAAAAAAAAAAAAAGAAAGAAAGAAAGACCAGGAGCATGAAAAGGTGTGAAAAAGGCGAGGACCAAAAAAAAAAAAAAAAGACCAGGAGCATGAAAAGGTGTGAAAAATGCGAGGAGCAAAAAAAAAAAAGAATGACCAGGAGCATGAAAAGGTGTGAAAAATGCGAGGAGCAAAAAAAAAAAAAAAAAAAGGAAAGACCAGGAGCATGAAAAGGTGTGAAAAATTCTAGGAGCAAAAAAAAAAAAAGAAAGACCAGGAGCATGAAAAGGTGTGAAAAAGGCGAGGACCAAAAAAAAAAAAGAAAGACCAGGAGCATGAAAAGGTGTGAAAAATGCGAGGAGAAAAAAAAAAAAAAAGAAAGAAAGAAAGACCAGGAGCATGAAAAGGTGTGAAAAATGCGAGGAGAAAAAAAAAAAAAAAAAAAAAAAGACCAGGAGCAAGAAAAGGTGTGAAAAAAGAGAGGAGCAAAAAAAAAAAAAAAAAAGAAAGACCAGGAGCATGAAAAGGTGTGAAAAATGCGAGGAGCAAAAAAAAAAAAAAAAGACCAGGAGCATGAAAAGATGTGAAAAATGCGAGGAGCAAAAAAAAAAAAAAAAAAAAGAAAGACCAGGAGCATGAAAAGGTGTGAAAAAATGCGAGGAGCAAAAAAAAAAAAAAAAAAAGAAAGACCAGGAGCATGAAAAGGTGTGAAAAAAGGGAGGAGCAAAAAAAAAAAAAAAAAAAATGAAAGACCAGGAGCATGAAAAGGTGTGAAAAATGCGAGGAGCAAAAAAAAAAAAAGAAAGACCAGGAGCATGAAAAGGTGTGAAAAATGCGAGGAGCAAAAAAAAGAAAAGAAAAACCAGGAGCATGAAAAGGTGTGAAAAATGCGAGGAGCAAAAAAAAAAAAAGAAAGACCAGGAGCATGAAAAGGTGTGAAAAAGGCGAGGAGCAAAAAAAAAAAAAAAAGAAAGAAAGAAAGACCAGGAGCATGAAAAGGTGTGAAAAATGCGAGGAGCAAAAAAAAAAAAAGAAAGACCAGGAGCATGAAAAGGTGTGAAAAAGGCGAGGAGCAAAAAAAAAAAAAAAAGAAAGAAAGAAAGACCAGGAGCATGAAAAGGTGTGAAAAATGCGAGGAGCAAAAAAAAAAAAAAAGAGACCAGGAGCATGAAAAGGTGTGAAAAATGCGAGGAGCAAAAAAAAAAAAAAGACCAGGAGCATGAAAAGGTGTGAAAAATGCGAGGAGTAAAAAAAAAAAAAAAAGACCAGGAGCATGAAAAGGTGTGAAAAATGCGGGGAGAAAAAAAAAAAAAAGACCAGGAGCATGAAAAGGTGTGAAAAATGTGAGGAGCAAAAAAAAAAAAAAAGAAAGAAAGAAAGACCAGGAGCATGAAAAGGTGTGAAAAATGCGAGGAGCAAAAAAAAAAAAAAAAAAAAGAAAGACCAGGAGCATGAAAAGGTGTGAAAAATGCGAGGAGCAAAAGAAAAAAAAAAAAAAGAGACCAGGAGCATGAAAAGGTGTGAAAAATGCGAGGAGCAAAAAAAAAAAAAAAAAAAAAGAAAGACCAGGAGCATGAAAAGGTGTGAAAAATGCGAGGAGCAAAAAAAAAAAAAAAAAAGAAAGACCAGGAGCATGAAAAGGTGTGAAAAATGCGAGGAGCAAAAAAAAAAAAGAATGACCAGGAGCATGAAAAGGTGTGAAAAATGCGAGGAGCAAAAAAAAAAAAAAAAAAAGGAAAGACCAGGAGCATGAAAAGGTGTGAAAAATTCTAGGAGCAAAAAAAAAAAAAAGAAAGACCAGGAGCATGAAAAGGTGTGAAAAAGGCGAGGACCAAAAAAAAAAAAGAAAGACCAGGAGCATGAAAAGGTGTGAAAAATGCGAGGAGAAAAAAAAAAAAAAAAAAAAGAAAGAAAGACCAGGAGCATGAAAAGGTGTGAAAAATGCGAGGAGCAAAAAAAAAAAAAAAAAAGAAAGACCAGGAGCATGAAAAGGTGTGAAAAATGCGAGGAGCAAAAAAAAAAAGAAAGACCAGGAGCATGAAAAGGTGTGAAAAATGCGAGGAGCAAAAAAAAAAAAAAAAAAAAAGAAAGACCAGGAGCATGAAAAGTGTGAAAAATGCGAGGAGCAAAAAAAAAAAAAAAAAGACCAGGAGCATGAAAAGGTGTGAAAAAGGCGAGGAGCAAAAAAAAAAAAAGAAAGACCAGGAGCATGAAAAGGTGTGAAAAATGCGAGGAGCAAAAAAAAAAAAAAAAAAGAAAGACCAGGAGCATGAAAAGGTGTGAAAAATGGGAGGAGCAAAAAAAAAAAAAAAAAAGAAAGACCAGGAGCATGAAAAGGTGTGAAAAATGCGAGGAGCAAAAAAAAAAAAAAAAAAAGAAAGACCAGGAGCATGAAAAGGTGTGAAAAATGCGAGGAGCAAAAAAAAAAAAAAAAAAAATGAAAGACCAGGAGCATGAAAAGGTGTGAAAAATGCGAGGAGCAAAAAAAAAAAAAGAAAGACCAGGAGCATGAAAAGGTGTGAAAAATGCGAGGAGCAAAAAAAAGAAAAGAAAAACCAGGAGCATGAAAAGGTGTGAAAAATGCGAGGAGCAAAAAAAAAAAAAGAAAGACCAGGAGCATGAAAAGGTGTGAAAAAGGCGAGGAGCAAAAAAAAAAAAAAAGAAAGAAAGAAAGACCAGGAGCATGAAAAGGTGTGAAAAATGCGAGGAGCAAAAAAAAAAAAAGAAAGACCAGGAGCATGAAAAGGTGTGAAAAAGGCGAGGAGCAAAAAAAAAAAAAAAAGAAAGAAAGAAAGACCAGGAGCATGAAAAGGTGTGAAAAATGCGAGGAGCAAAAAAAAAAAAAAAGAGACCAGGAGCATGAAAAGGTGTGAAAAATGCGAGGAGCAAAAAAAAAAAAAAGACCAGGAGCATGAAAAGGTGTGAAAAATGCGAGGAGTAAAAAAAAAAAAAAAAGACCAGGAGCATGAAAAGGTGTGAAAAATGCGGGGAGAAAAAAAAAAAAAAGACCAGGAGCATGAAAAGGTGTGAAAAATGTGAGGAGCAAAAAAAAAAAAAAAGAAAGAAAGAAAGACCAGGAGCATGAAAAGGTGTGAAAAATTCTAGGAGCAAAAAAAAAAAAAAGAAAGACCAGGAGCATGAAAAGGGGTGAAAAAGGCGAGGACCAAAAAAAAAAAAGAAAGACCAGGAGCATGAAAAGGTGTGAAAAATGCGAGGAGAAAAAAAAAAAAAAAAGAAAGAAAGAAAGACCAGGAGCATGAAAAGGTGTGAAAAATGCGAGGAGCAAAAAAAAAAAAAAAAAAGAAAGACCAGGAGCATGAAAAGGTGTGAAAAATGCGAGGAGCAAAAAAAAAAAAAAAAAAAAGAAAGACCAAGAGCATGAAAAGGTGTGAAAAATGCGAGGAGCAAAAAAAAAAAGAAAGACCAGGAGCATGAAAAGGTGTGAAAAATGCGAGGAGCAAAAAAAAAAAAAAAAAAAAGAAAGACCAGGAGCATGAAAAGGTGTGAAAAATGCGAGGAGCAAAAAAAAAAAAAAAAAGACCAGGAGCATGAAAAGGTGTGAAAAAGGCGAGGAGCAAAAAAAAAAAAAGAAAGACCAGGAGCATGAAAAGGTGTGAAAAATGCGAGGAGCAAAAAAAAAAAAAAAAAAAAAAGAAAGACCAGGAGCATGAAAAGGTGTGAAAAATGCGAGGAGCAAAAAAAAAAAAAAAAAAAAAAGAAAGACCAGGAGCATGAAAAGGTGTGAAAAAGGCGAGGAGCAAAAAAAAAAAAAAAAAAAAAAAGAAAGACCAGGAGCATGAAAAGGTGTGAAAAAGGCGAGGAGCAAAAAAAAAAAAAAAAGAAAGAAAGAAAGACCAGGAGCATGAAAAGGTGTGAAAAATGCGAGGAGCAAAAAAAAAAAAAGAAAGACCAGGAGCATGAAAAGGTGTGAAAAAGGCGAGGAGCAAAAAAAAAAAAAAAAAGAAAGAAAGAAAGACCAGGAGCAAGAAAAGGTGTGAAAAATGCGAGGAGCAAAAAAAAAAAAAAAAGAGACCAGGAGCATGAAAAGGTGTGAAAAATGCGAGGAGCAAAAAAAAAAAAAAGACCAGGAGCATGAAAAGGTGTGAAAAAGGCGAGGAGCAAAAAAAAAAAAAAAGAAAGACCAGGAGCATGAAAAGGTGTGAAAAATGCGAGGAGCAAAAAAAAAAAAAAAAAAAAAAGAAAGACCAGGAGCATGAAAAGGTGTGAAAAATGCGAGGAGCAAAAAAAAAAAAAAAAAAAAAAGAAAGACCAGGAGCATGAAAAGGTGTGAAAAATGCGAGGAGAAAAAAAAAAAAAAAAAGAAAGAAAGAAAGACCAGGAGCATGAAAAGGTGTGAAAAAGGCGAGGACCAAAAAAAAAAAAAAAAGACCAGGAGCATGAAAAGGTGTGAAAAATGCGAGGAGCAAAAAAAAAAAAGAATGACCAGGAGCATGAAAAGGTGTGAAAAATGCGAGGAGCAAAAAAAAAAAAAAAAAAAGGAAAGACCAGGAGCATGAAAAGGTGTGAAAAATTCTAGGAGCAAAAAAAAAAAAAGAAAGACCAGGAGCATGAAAAGGTGTGAAAAAGGCGAGGACCAAAAAAAAAAAAGAAAGACCAGGAGCATGAAAAGGTGTGAAAAATGCGAGGAGAAAAAAAAAAAAAAAGAAAGAAAGAAAGACCAGGAGCATGAAAAGGTGTGAAAAATGCGAGGAGCAAAAAAAAAAAAAAAAAAGAAAGACCAGGAGCATGAAAAGGTGTGAAAAATGAGAGGAGCAAAAAAAAAAAAAAAAAAGAAAGACCAGGAGCATGAAAAGGTGTGAAAAATGCGAGGAGCAAAAAAAAAAAAAAAAGACCAGGAGCATGAAAAGATGTGAAAAATGCGAGGAGCAAAAAAAAAAAAAAAAAAAAGAAAGACCAGGAGCATGAAAAGGTGTGAAAAATGCGAGGAGCAAAAAAAAAAAAAAAAAAAAGAAAGACCAGGAGCATGAAAAGGTGTGAAAAATGCGAGGAGCAAAAAAAAAAAAAAAAAAAATGAAAGACCAGGAGCATGAAAAGGTGTGAAAAATGCGAGGAGCAAAAAAAAAAAAAGAAAGACCAGGAGCATGAAAAGGTGTGAAAAATGCGAGGAGCAAAAAAAAGAAAAGAAAAACCAGGAGCATGAAAAGGTGTGAAAAATGCGAGGAGCAAAAAAAAAAAAAGAAAGACCAGGAGCATGAAAAGGTGTGAAAAAGGCGAGGAGCAAAAAAAAAAAAAAAAGAAAGAAAGAAAGACCAGGAGCATGAAAAGGTGTGAAAAATGCGAGGAGCAAAAAAAAAAAAAGAAAGACCAGGAGCATGAAAAGGTGTGAAAAAGGCGAGGAGCAAAAAAAAAAAAAAAAGAAAGAAAGAAAGACCAGGAGCATGAAAAGGTGTGAAAAATGCGAGGAGCAAAAAAAAAAAAAAAGAGACCAGGAGCATGAAAAGGTGTGAAAAATGCGAGGAGCAAAAAAAAAAAAAAGACCAGGAGCATGAAAAGGTGTGAAAAATGCGAGGAGTAAAAAAAAAAAAAAAAGACCAGGAGCATGAAAAGGTGTGAAAAATGCGGGGAGAAAAAAAAAAAAAAGACCAGGAGCATGAAAAGGTGTGAAAAAAGTGAGGAGCAAAAAAAAGAAAAAAGAAAGAAAGAAAGACCAGGAGCATGAAAAGGTGTGAAAAATGCGAGGAGCAAAAAAAAAAAAAAAAAAAAAAGAAAGACCAGGAGCATGAAAAGGTGTGAAAAATGCGAGGAGCAAAAGAAAAAAAAAAAAAAGAGACCAGGAGCATGAAAAGGTGTGAAAAATGCGAGGAGCAAAAAAAAAAAAAAAAAAAAAGAAAGACCAGGAGCATGAAAAGGTGTGAAAAATGCGAGGAGCAAAAAAAAAAAAAAAAAAGAAAGACCAGGAGCATGAAAAGGTGTGAAAAATGCGAGGAGCAAAAAAAAAAAAAAAAAAGAAAGACCAGGAGCATGAAAAGGTGTGAAAAATGAGAGGAGCAAAAAAAAAAAAAAAAAGAAAGACCAGGAGCATGAAAAGGTGTGAAAAATGCGAGGAGCAAAAAAAAAAAAAAAAGACCAGGAGCATGAAAAGATGTGAAAAATGCGAGGAGCAAAAAAAAAAAAAAAAAAAAGAAAGACCAGGAGCATGAAAAGGTGTGAAAAATGCGAGGAGCAAAAAAAAAAAAAAAAAAAGAAAGACCAGGAGCATGAAAAGGTGTGAAAAATGCGAGGAGCAAAAAAAAAAAAAAAAAAAAATGAAAGACCAGGAGCATGAAAAGGTGTGAAAAATGCGAGGAGCAAAAAAAAAAAAAGAAAGACCAGGAGCATGAAAAGGTGTGAAAAATGCGAGGAGCAAAAAAAAGAAAAGAAAAACCAGGAGCATGAAAAGGTGTGAAAAATGCGAGGAGCAAAAAAAAAAAAAGAAAGACCAGGAGCATGAAAAGGTGTGAAAAAGGCGAGGAGCAAAAAAAAAAAAAAAAGAAAGAAAGAAAGACCAGGAGCATGAAAAGGTGTGAAAAATGCGAGGAGCAAAAAAAAAAAAAGAAAGACCAGGAGCATGAAAAGGTGTGAAAAAGGCGAGGAGCAAAAAAAAAAAAAAAAGAAAGAAAGAAAGACCAGGAGCATGAAAAGGTGTGAAAAATGCGAGGAGCAAAAAAAAAAAAAAAGAGACCAGGAGCATGAAAAGGTGTGAAAAATGCGAGGAGCAAAAAAAAAAAAAAGACCAGGAGCATGAAAAGGTGTGAAAAATGCGAGGAGTAAAAAAAAAAAAAAAAGACCAGGAGCATGAAAAGGTGTGAAAAATGCGGGGAGAAAAAAAGAAAAAAGACCAGGAGCATGAAAAGGTGTGAAAAATGTGAGGAGCAAAAAAAAAAAAAAAGAAAGAAAGAAAGACCAGGAGCATGAAAAGGTGTGAAAAATGCGAGGAGCAAAAAAAAAAAAAAAAAAAAAAGAAAGACCAGGAGCATGAAAAGGTGTGAAAAATGCGAGGAGCAAAAGAAAAAAAAAAAAAAGAGACCAGGAGCATGAAAAGGTGTGAAAAATGCGAGGAGCAAAAAAAAAAAAAAAAAAAAGAAAGACCAGGAGCATGAAAAGGTGTGAAAAATGCGAGGAGCAAAAAAAAAAAAAAAAAAGAAAGACCAGGAGCATGAAAAGGTGTGAAAAATGCGAGGAGCAAAAAAAAAAAAGAATGACCAGGAGCATGAAAAGGTGTGAAAAATGCGAGGAGCAAAAAAAAAAAAAAAAAAGGAAAGACCAGGAGCATGAAAAGGTGTGAAAAATTCTAGGAGCAAAAAAAAAAAAAAGAAAGACCAGGAGCATGAAAAGGTGTGAAAAAGGCGAGGACCAAAAAAAAAAAAGAAAGACCAGGAGCATGAAAAGGTGTGAAAAATGCGAGGAGAAAAAAAAAAAAAAAAGAAAGAAAGAAAGACCAGGAGCATGAAAAGGTGTGAAAAATGCGAGGAGCAAAAAAAAAAAAAAAAAAGAAAGACCAGGAGCATGAAAAGGTGTGAAAAATGCGAGGAGCAAAAAAAAAAAGAAAGACCAGGAGCATGAAAAGGTGTGAAAAATGCGAGGAGCAAAAAAAAAAAAAAAAAAAAGAAAGACCAGGAGCATGAAAAGGTGTGAAAAATGCGAGGAGCAAAAAAAAAAAAAAAAAGACCAGGAGCATGAAAAGGTGTGAAAAAGGCGAGGAGCAAAAAAAAAAAAAGAAAGACCAGGAGCATGAAAAGGTGTGAAAAATGCGAGGAGCAAAAAAAAAAAAAAAAAAAAAGAAAGACCAGGAGCATGAAAAGGTGTGAAAAATGCGAGGAGCAAAAAAAAAAAAAAAAAAAAAGAAAGACCAGGAGCATGAAAAGGGGGGAAAAAAGCGAGGAGCAAAAAAAAAAAAAAAAAGACCAGGAGCAAGAAAAGGTGTGAAAAAGGCGAGGAGCAAAAAAAAAAAAAGAAAGACCAGGAGCATGAAAAGGTGTGAAAAATGCGAGGAGCAAAAAAAAAAAAAAAAAAAAAAGAAAGACCAGGAGCATGAAAAGGTGTGAAAAATGCGAGGAGCAAAAAAAAAAAAAGAAAGACCAGGAGCATGAAAAGGTGTGAAAAAGGCGAGGAGCAAAAAAAAAAAAAAAAGAAAGAAAGAAAGACCAGGAGCATGAAAAGGTGTGAAAAATGCGAGGAGCAAAAAAAAAAAAAAAAAAAAAAGAAAGACCAGGAGCATGAAAAGGTGTGAAAAATGCGAGGAGCAAAAAAAAAAAAAAAAAAAAAAGAAAGACCAGGAGCATGAAAAGGTGTGAAAAATGCGAGGAGCAAAAAAAAAAAAAAAAAAAAAAGAAAGACCAGGAGCATGAAAAGGTGTGAAAAATGCGAGGAGCAAAAAAAAAAAAAAAAAAAAAAAAAAAACCAGGAGCATAAAAAGGTGTGAAAAAGGCGAGGAGCAAAAAAAAAAAAAAAAGAAAGAAAGAAAGACCAGGAGCATGAAAAGGTGTGAAAAATGCGAGGAGCAAAAAAAAAAAAAGAAAGACCAGGAGCATGAAAAGGTGTGAAAAAGGCGAGGAGCAAAAAAAAAAAAAGAAAGACCAGGAGCATGAAAAGGTGTGAAAAAGGCGAGGAGCAAAAAAAAAAAAAAAAGAAAGAAAGAAAGACCAGGAGCATGAAAAGGTGTGAAAAATGCGAGGAGCAAAAAAAAAAAAAGAAAGACCAGGAGCATGAAAAGGTGTGAAAAAGGCGAGGAGCAAAAAAAAAAAAAAAAGAAAGAAAGAAAGACCAGGAGCATGAAAAGGTGTGAAAAATGCGAGGAGCAAAAAAAAAAAAAAAGAGACCAGGAGCATGAAAAGGTGTGAAAAATGCGAGGAGCAAAAAAAAAAAAAAGACCAGGAGCATGAAAAGGTGTGAAAAAGGCGAGGAGCAAAAAAAAAAAAAAAGAAAGACCAGGAGCATGAAAAGGTGTGAAAAATGCGAGGAGCAAAAAAAAAAAAAAAAAAAAAAGAAAGACCAGGAGCATGAAAAGGTGTGAAAAATGCGAGGAGCAAAAAAAAAAAAAAAAAAAAAAGAAAGACCAGGAGCATGAAAAGGTGTGAAAAATGCGAGGAGAAAAAAAAAAAAAAAAAGAAAGAAAGAAAGACCAGGAGCATGAAAAGGTGTGAAAAAGGCGAGGACCAAAAAAAAAAAAGAAAGACCAGGAGCATGAAAAGGTGTGAAAAATGTGAGGAGTAAAAAAAAAAAAAAAAGACCAGGAGCATGAAAAGGTGTGAAAAATGCGAGGAGCAAAAAAAAAAAAGAATGACCAGGAGCATGAAAAGGTGTGAAAAATGCGAGGAGCAAAAAAAAAAAAAAAAAAGGAAAGACCAGGAGCATGAAAAGGTGTGAAAAATTCTAGGAGCAAAAAAAAAAAAAGAAAGACCAGGAGCATGAAAAGGTGTGAAAAAGGCGAGGACCAAAAAAAAAAAAGAAAGACCAGGAGCATGAAAAGGTGTGAAAAATGCGAGGAGAAAAAAAAAAAAAAAGAAAGAAAGAAAGACCAGGAGCATGAAAAGGTGTGAAAAATGCGAGGAGCAAAAAAAAAAAAAAAAAAGAAAGACCAGGAGCATGAAAAGGTGTGAAAAATGCGAGGAGCAAAAAAAAAAAAAAAAAAAGAAAGACCAGGAGCATGAAAAGGTGTGAAAAATGCGAGGAGCAAAAAAAAAAAAAAAAGACCAGGAGCATGAAAAGATGTGAAAAATGCGAGGAGCAAAAAAAAAAAAAAAAAAAAGAAAGACCAGGAGCATGAAAAGGTGTGAAAAATGCGAGGAGCAAAAAAAAAAAAAAAAAAAAAGAAAGACCAGGAGCATGAAAAGGTGTGAAAAATGCGAGGAGCAAAAAAAAAAAAAGAAAGACCAGGAGCATGAAAAGGTGTGAAAAATGCGAGGAGCAAAAAAAAGAAAAGAAAAACCAGGAGCATGAAAAGGTGTGAAAAATGCGAGGAGCAAAAAAAAAAAAAGAAAGACCAGGAGCATGAAAAGGTGTGAAAAAGGCGAGGAGCAAAAAAAAAAAAAAAAGAAAGAAAGAAAGACCAGGAGCATGAAAAGGTGTGAAAAATGCGAGGAGCAAAAAAAAAAAAAGAAAGACCAGGAGCATGAAAAGGTGTGAAAAAGGCGAGGAGCAAAAAAAAAAAAAAAAGAAAGAAAGAAAGACCAGGAGCATGAAAAGGTGTGAAAAATGCGAGGAGCAAAAAAAAAAAAAAAGAGACCAGGAGCATGAAAAGGTGTGAAAAATGCGAGGAGCAAAAAAAAAAAAAAGACCAGGAGCATGAAAAGGTGTGAAAAATGCGAGGAGTAAAAAAAAAAAAAAAAGACCAGGAGCATGAAAAGGTGTGAAAAATGCGGGGAGAAAAAAAAAAAAAAGACCAGGAGCATGAAAAGGTGTGAAAAATGTGAGGAGCAAAAAAAAAAAAAAAGAAAGAAAGAAAGACCAGGAGCATGAAAAGGTGTGAAAAATGCGAGGAGCAAAAAAAAAAAAAAAAAAAAAAAAAGACCAGGAGCATGAAAAGGTGTGAAAAATGCGAGGAGCAAAAGAAAAAAAAAAAAAAGAGACCAGGAGCATGAAAAGGTGTGAAAAATGCGAGGAGCAAAAAAAAAAAAAAAAAAAAAGAAAGACCAGGAGCATGAAAAGGTGTGAAAAATGCGAGGAGCAAAAAAAAAAAAAAAAAAGAAAGACCAGGAGCATGAAAAGGTGTGAAAAATGCGAGGAGCAAAAAAAAAAAAAAATGACCAGGAGCATGAAAAGGTGTGAAAAATGCGAGGAGCAAAAAAAAAAAAAAAAAGGAAAGACCAGGAGCATGAAAAGGTGTGAAAAATTCTAGGAGCAAAAAAAAAAAAAAGAAAGACCAGGAGCATGAAAAGGTGTGAAAAAGGCGAGGACCAAAAAAAAAAAAGAAAGACCAGGAGCATGAAAAGGTGTGAAAAATGCGAGGAGAAAAAAAAAAAAAAAAGAAAGAAAGAAAGACCAGGAGCATGAAAAGGTGTGAAAAATGCGAGGAGCAAAAAAAAAAAAAAAAAAGAAAGACCAGGAGCATGAAAAGGTGTGAAAAATGCGAGGAGCAAAAAAAAAAAAAAAAAAAGAAAGACCAGGAGCATGAAAAGGTGTGAAAAATGCGAGGAGCAAAAAAAAAAAAAAAAAAAGAAAGACCAGGAGCATGAAAAGGTGTGAAAAATGCGAGGAGCAAAAAAAAAAAAGAATGACCAGGAGCAAGAAAAGGTGTGAAAAATGGGAGGAGCAAAAAAAAAAAAAAAAAAAGGAAAGACCAGGAGCATGAAAAGGTGTGAAAAATTCTAGGAGCAAAAAAAAAAAAAGAAAGACCAGGAGCATGAAAAGGTGTGAAAAAGGCGAGGACCAAAAAAAAAAAAGAAAGACCAGGAGCATGAAAAGGTGTGAAAAATGCGAGGAGAAAAAAAAAAAAAAAGAAAGAAAGAAAGACCAGGAGCATGAAAAGGTGTGAAAAATGCGAGGAGCAAAAAAAAAAAAAAAAAAGAAAGACCAGGAGCATGAAAAGGTGTGAAAAATGCGAGGAGCAAAAAAAAAAAAAAAAAAAGAAAGACCAGGAGCAAGAAAAGGGGTGAAAAAAGCGAGGAGCAAAAAAAAAAAAAAAAAAAAAAGAAAGACCAGGAGCATGAAAAGGTGTGTAAAATTCTAGGAGCAAAAAAAAAAAAAAAAAGACCAGGAGCATGAAAAGGTGTGAAAAATGTGGGGAGCAAAAAAAAAAAAAAAGAAAGACCAGGAGCAAGAAAAGGGGGGAAAAAAGCGAGGAGCAAAAAAAAAAAAAAAAAAAAAAAGAAAGACCAGGAGCATGAAAAGGTGTGAAAAATGCGAGGAGCAAAAAAAAAAAAAAAAAAAAAAGAAAGACCAGGAGCATGAAAAGGTGTGAAAAATGCGAGGAGCAAAAAAAAAAAAAAAAAAAAAAGAAAGACCAGGAGCATGAAAAGGTGTGAAAAATGCGAGGAGAAAAAAAAAAAAAAAAAGAAAGAAAGAAAGACCAGGAGCATGAAAAGGTGTGAAAAAGGCGAGGACCAAAAAAAAAAAAGAAAGACCAGGAGCATGAAAAGGTGTGAAAAATGTGAGGAGTAAAAAAAAAAAAAAAAGACCAGGAGCATGAAAAGGTGTGAAAAATGCGAGGAGCAAAAAAAAAAAAGAATGACCAGGAGCATGAAAAGGTGTGAAAAATGCGAGGAGCAAAAAAAAAAAAAAAAAAAGGAAAGACCAGGAGCATGAAAAGGTGTGAAAAATTCTAGGAGCAAAAAAAAAAAAAGAAAGACCAGGAGCATGAAAAGGTGTGAAAAAGGCGAGGACCAAAAAAAAAAAAGAAAGACCAGGAGCATGAAAAGGTGTGAAAAATGCGAGGAGAAAAAAAAAAAAAAAGAAAGAAAGAAAGACCAGGAGCATGAAAAGGTGTGAAAAATGCGAGGAGCAAAAAAAAAAAAAAAAAAGAAAGACCAGGAGCATGAAAAGGTGTGAAAAATGCGAGGAGCAAAAAAACAAAAAAAAAAGAAAGACCAGGAGCATGAAAAGGTGTGAAAAATGCGAGGAGCAAAAAAAAAAAAAAAAGACCAGGAGCATGAAAAGATGTGAAAAATGCGAGGAGCAAAAAAAAAAAAAAAAAAAAGAAAGACCAGGAGCATGAAAAGGTGTGAAAAATGCGAGGAGCAAAAAAAAAAAAAAAAAAAAGAAAGACCAGGAGCATGAAAAGGTGTGAAAAATGCGAGGAGCAAAAAAAAAAAAAAAAAAAATGAAAGACCAGGAGCATGAAAAGGTGTGAAAAATGCGAGGAGCAAAAAAAAAAAAAGAAAGACCAGGAGCATGAAAAGGTGTGAAAAATGCGAGGAGCAAAAAAAAGAAAAGAAAAACCAGGAGCATGAAAAGGTGTGAAAAATGCGAGGAGCAAAAAAAAAAAAAAAAAGACCAGGAGCATGAAAAGGTGTGAAAAAGGCGAGGAGCAAAAAAAAAAAAAAAGAAAGAAAGAAAGACCAGGAGCATGAAAAGGTGTGAAAAATGCGAGGAGCAAAAAAAAAAAAAGAAAGACCAGGAGCATGAAAAGGTGTGAAAAAGGCGAGGAGCAAAAAAAAAAAAAAAAGAAAGAAAGAAAGACCAGGAGCATGAAAAGGTGTGAAAAATGCGAGGAGCAAAAAAAAAAAAAAAGAGACCAGGAGCATGAAAAGGTGTGAAAAATGCGAGGAGCAAAAAAAAAAAAAAGACCAGGAGCATGAAAAGGTGTGAAAAATGCGAGGAGTAAAAAAAAAAAAAAAAGACCAGGAGCATGAAAAGGTGTGAAAAATGCGGGGAGAAAAAAAAAAAAAAGACCAGGAGCATGAAAAGGTGTGAAAAATGTGAGGAGCAAAAAAAAAAAAAAAAGAAAGAAAGAAAGACCAGGAGCATGAAAAGGTGTGAAAAATGCGAGGAGCAAAAAAAAAAAAAAAAAAAAAGAAAGACCAGGAGCATGAAAAGGTGTGAAAAATGCGAGGAGCAAAAGAAAAAAAAAAAAAAAAGACCAGGAGCATGAAAAGGTGTGAAAAATCGAGGAGCAAAAAAAAAAAAAAAAAAAAAAAAGACCAGGAGCATGAAAAGGTGTGAAAAAATGCGAGGAGCAAAAAAAAAAAAAAAAAAAGAAAGACCAGGAGCATGAAAAGGTGTGAAAAATGCGAGGAGCAAAAAAAAAAAAGAATGACCAGGAGCATGAAAAGGTGTGAAAAATGCGAGGAGCAAAAAAAAAAAAAAAAAAGGAAAGACCAGGAGCATGAAAAGGTGTGAAAAATTCTAGGAGCAAAAAAAAAAAAAAGAAAGACCAGGAGCATGAAAAGGTGTGAAAAAGGCGAGGACCAAAAAAAAAAAAGAAAGACCAGGAGCATGAAAAGGTGTGAAAAATGCGAGGAGAAAAAAAAAAAAAAAAGAAAGAAAGAAAGACCAGGAGCATGAAAAGGTGTGAAAAATGCGAGGAGCAAAAAAAAAAAAAAAAAAGAAAGACCAGGAGCATGAAAAGGTGTGAAAAATGCGAGGAGCAAAAAAAAAAAAAAAAAAAGAAAGACCAGGAGCATGAAAAGGTGTGAAAAATGCGAGGAGCAAAAAAAAAAAGAAAGACCAGGAGCATGAAAAGGTGTGAAAAATGCGAGGAGCAAAAAAAAAAAAAAAAAAAAGAAAGACCAGGAGCATGAAAAGGTGTGAAAAATGCGAGGAGCAAAAAAAAAAAAAAAAAGACCAGGAGCATGAAAAGGTGTGAAAAAGGCGAGGAGCAAAAAAAAAAAAAGAAAGACCAGGAGCATGAAAAGGTGTGAAAAATGCGAGGAGCAAAAAAAAAAAAAAAAAAAAAAGAAAGACCAGGAGCATGAAAAGGTGTGAAAAATGCGAGGAGCAAAAAAAAAAAAAAAAAAAAAAGAAAGACCAGGAGCATGAAAAGGTGTGAAAAATGCGAGGAGCAAAAAAAAAAAAAAAAAAAAAAGAAAGACCAGGAGCATGAAAAGGTGTGAAAAATGCGAGGAGCAAAAAAAAAAAAAGAAAGACCAGGAGCATGAAAAGGTGTGAAAAAGGCGAGGAGCAAAAAAAAAAAAAAAAGAAAGAAAGAAAGACCAGGAGCATGAAAAGGTGTGAAAAATGCGAGGAGCAAAAAAAAAAAAAGAAAGACCAGGAGCATGAAAAGGTGTGAAAAAGGCGAGGAGCAAAAAAAAAAAAAAAAGAAAGAAAGAAAGACCAGGAGCATGAAAAGGTGTGAAAAATGCGAGGAGCAAAAAAAAAAAAAAAAGAGACCAGGAGCATGAAAAGGTGTGAAAAATGCGAGGAGCAAAAAAAAAAAAAAAAAAAAAAGAAAGACCAGGAGCATGAAAAGGGGTGAAAAAAGCGAGGAGAAAAAAAAAAAAAAAAAGAAAGAAAGAAAGACCAGGAGCATGAAAAGGTGTGAAAAAGGCGAGGACCAAAAAAAAAAAAGAAAGACCAGGAGCATGAAAAGGTGTGAAAAATGTGAGGAGTAAAAAAAAAAAAAAAAGACCAGGAGCATGAAAAGGTGTGAAAAATGCGAGGAGCAAAAAAAAAAAAGAATGACCAGGAGCATGAAAAGGTGTGAAAAATGCGAGGAGCAAAAAAAAAAAAAGGAAAGACCAGGAGCATGAAAAGGTGTGAAAAATTCTAGGAGCAAAAAAAAAAAAAGAAAGACCAGGAGCATGAAAAGGTGTGAAAAAGGCGAGGACCAAAAAAAAAAAAGAAAGACCAGGAGCATGAAAAGGTGTGAAAAATGCGAGGAGAAAAAAAAAAAAAAAGAAAGAAAGAAAGACCAGGAGCATGAAAAGGTGTGAAAAATGCGAGGAGCAAAAAAAAAAAAAAAAAAGAAAGACCAGGAGCATGAAAAGGTGTGAAAAATGCGAGGAGCAAAAAAAAAAAAAAAAAGAAAGACCAGGAGCATGAAAAGGTGTGAAAAATGCGAGGAGCAAAAAAAAAAAAAAAAGACCAGGAGCAAGAAAAGATGTGAAAAATGCGAGGAGCAAAAAAAAAAAAAAAAAAAAGAAAGACCAGGAGCATGAAAAGGTGTGAAAAATGCGAGGAGCAAAAAAAAAAAAAAAAAAAAGAAAGACCAGGAGCATGAAAAGGTGTGAAAAATGCGAGGAGCAAAAAAAAAAAAAAAAAAAATGAAAGACCAGGAGCATGAAAAGGTGTGAAAAATGCGAGGAGCAAAAAAAAAAAAAAGAAAGACCAGGAGCATGAAAAGGTGTGAAAAATGCGAGGAGCAAAAAAAAGAAAAGAAAAACCAGGAGCATGAAAAGGTGTGAAAAATGCGAGGAGCAAAAAAAAAAAAAGAAAGACCAGGAGCATGAAAAGGTGTGAAAAAGGCGAGGAGCAAAAAAAAAAAAAAAAGAAAGAAAGAAAGACCAGGAGCATGAAAAGGTGTGAAAAATGCGAGGAGCAAAAGAAAAAAAAAAAAAAGAGACCAGGAGCATGAAAAGGTGTGAAAAATGCGAGGAGCAAAAAAAAAAAAAAAAAAAAGAAAGACCAGGAGCATGAAAAGGTGTGAAAAATGCGAGGAGCAAAAAAAAAAAAAAAAAAAAGAAAGACCAGGAGCATGAAAAGGTGTGAAAAATGCGAGGAGCAAAAAAAAAAAAGAATGACCAGGAGCATGAAAAGGTGTGAAAAATGCGAGGAGCAAAAAAAAAAAAAAAAAAGGAAAGACCAGGAGCATGAAAAGGTGTGAAAAATTCTAGGAGCAAAAAAAAAAAAAAGAAAGACCAGGAGCATGAAAAGGTGTGAAAAAGGCGAGGACCAAAAAAAAAAAAGAAAGACCAGGAGCATGAAAAGGTGTGAAAAATGCGAGGAGAAAAAAAAAAAAAAAAGAAAGAAAGAAAGACCAGGAGCATGAAAAGGTGTGAAAAATGCGAGGAGCAAAAAAAAAAAAAAAAAAGAAAGACCAGGAGCATGAAAAGGTGTGAAAAATGCGAGGAGCAAAAAAAAAAAAAAAAAAAGAAAGACCAGGAGCATGAAAAGGTGTGAAAAATGCGAGGAGCAAAAAAAAAAAGAAAGACCAGGAGCATGAAAAGGTGTGAAAAATGCGAGGAGCAAAAAAAAAAAAAAAAAAAAGAAAGACCAGGAGCATGAAAAGGTGTGAAAAATGCGAGGAGCAAAAAAAAAAAAAAAAAAAAAAGAAAGACCAGGAGCATGAAAAGGTGTGAAAAATGCGAGGAGCAAAAAAAAAAAAAAAAAAAAAAGAAAGACCAGGAGCATGAAAAGGTGTGAAAAATGCGAGGAGCAAAAAAAAAAAAAAAAAAAAAAAGAAAGACCAGGAGCATGAAAAGGTGTGAAAAAGGCGAGGAGCAAAAAAAAAAAAAAAAGAAAGAAAGAAAGAACAGGAGCAAGAAAAGGTGTGAAAAATGCGAGGAGAAAAAAAAAAAAAAAAAAAAAAAGAAAGACCAGGAGCATGAAAAGGTGTGAAAAATGCGAGGAGCAAAAAAAAAAAAAAAAAAAAAAAGAAAGACCAGGAGCATGAAAAGGTGTGAAAAATGCGAGGAGCAAAAAAAAAAAAAAAAAAAAAAGAAAGACCAGGAGCATGAAAAGGTGTGAAAAATGCGAGGAGCAAAAAAAAAAAAAGAAAGACCAGGAGCATGAAAAGGTGTGAAAAAGGCGAGGAGCAAAAAAAAAAAAAAAAGAAAGAAAGAAAGACCAGGAGCATGAAAAGGTGTGAAAAATGCGAGGAGCAAAAAAAAAAAAAGAAAGACCAGGAGCATGAAAAGGTGTGAAAAAGGCGAGGAGCAAAAAAAAAAAAAAAAGAAAGAAAGAAAGACCAGGAGCATGAAAAGGTGTGAAAAATGCGAGGAGCAAAAAAAAAAAAAAAGAGACCAGGAGCATGAAAAGGTGTGAAAAATGCGAGGAGCAAAAAAAAAAAAAAGACCAGGAGCATGAAAAGGTGTGAAAAAGGCGAGGAGCAAAAAAAAAAAAAAAGAAAGACCAGGAGCATGAAAAGGTGTGAAAAATGCGAGGAGCAAAAAAAAAAAAAAAAAAAAAAAGAAAGACCAGGAGCATGAAAAGGTGTGAAAAATGCGAGGAGCAAAAAAAAAAAAAAAAAAAAAAGAAAGACCAGGAGCATGAAAAGGTGTGAAAAATGCGAGGAGAAAAAAAAAAAAAAAAAGAAAGAAAGAAAGACCAGGAGCATGAAAAGGTGTGAAAAAGGCGAGGACCAAAAAAAAAAAAGAAAGACCAGGAGCATGAAAAGGTGTGAAAAATGTGAGGAGTAAAAAAAAAAAAAAGAAAGAAAGAAAGACCAGGAGCATGAAAAGGTGTGAAAAATGCGAGGAGCAAAAAAAAAAAAGAATGACCAGGAGCATGAAAAGGTGTGAAAAATGCGAGGAGCAAAAAAAAAAAAAAAAAAGGAAAGACCAGGAGCATGAAAAGGTGTGAAAAATTCTAGGAGCAAAAAAAAAAAAAGAAAGACCAGGAGCATGAAAAGGTGTGAAAAAGGCGAGGACCAAAAAAAAAAAAGAAAGACCAGGAGCATGAAAAGGTGTGAAAAATGCGAGGAGAAAAAAAAAAAAAAAGAAAGAAAGAAAGACCAGGAGCATGAAAAGGTGTGAAAAATGCGAGGAGCAAAAAAAAAAAAAAAAAAGAAAGACCAGGAGCATGAAAAGGTGTGAAAAATGCGAGGAGCAAAAAAAAAAAAAAAAGACCAGGAGCATGAAAAGATGTGAAAAATGCGAGGAGCAAAAAAAAAAAAAAAAAAAAGAAAGACCAGGAGCATGAAAAGGTGTGAAAAATGCGAGGAGCAAAAAAAAAAAAAAGACCAGGAGCATGAAAAGGTGTGAAAAAGGCGAGGAGCAAAAAAAAAAAAAAAGAAAGACCAGGAGCATGAAAAGGTGTGAAAAATGCGAGGAGCAAAAAAAAAAAAAAAAAAAAAAGAAAGACCAGGAGCATGAAAAGGTGTGAAAAATGCGAGGAGAAAAAAAAAAAAAAAAAGAAAGAAAGAAAGACCAGGAGCATGAAAAGGTGTGAAAAAGGCGAGGACCAAAAAAAAAAAAGAAAGACCAGGAGCATGAAAAGGTGTGAAAAATGTGAGGAGTAAAAAAAAAAAAAAAAGACCAGGAGCATGAAAAGGTGTGAAAAATGCGAGGAGCAAAAAAAAAAAAAGGAAAGACCAGGAGCATGAAAAGGTGTGAAAAATTCTAGGAGCAAAAAAAAAAAAAGAAAGACCAGGAGCATGAAAAGGTGTGAAAAAGGCGAGGACCAAAAAAAAAAAAGAAAGACCAGGAGCATGAAAAGGTGTGAAAAATGCGAGGAGAAAAAAAAAAAAAAAGAAAGAAAGAAAGACCAGGAGCATGAAAAGGTGTGAAAAATGCGAGGAGCAAAAAAAAAAAAAAAAAAGAAAGACCAGGAGCATGAAAAGGTGTGAAAAATGCGAGGAGCAAAAAAAAAAAAAAAAAAGAAAGACCAGGAGCATGAAAAGGTGTGAAAAATGCGAGGAGCAAAAAAAAAAAAAAAAGACCAGGAGCATGAAAAGATGTGAAAAATGCGAGGAGCAAAAAAAAAAAAAAAAAAAAGAAAGACCAGGAGCATGAAAAGGTGTGAAAAATGCGAGGAGCAAAAAAAAAAAAAAAAAAAGAAAGACCAGGAGCATGAAAAGGTGTGAAAAATGCGAGGAGCAAAAAAAAAAAAAAAAAAAAATGAAAGACCAGGAGCATGAAAAGGTGTGAAAAATGCGAGGAGCAAAAAAAAAAAAAGAAAGACCAGGAGCATGAAAAGGTGTGAAAAATGCGAGGAGCAAAAAAAAGAAAAGAAAAACCAGGAGCATGAAAAGGTGTGAAAAATGCGAGGAGCAAAAAAAAAAAAAGAAAGACCAGGAGCATGAAAAGGTGTGAAAAAGGCGAGGAGCAAAAAAAAAAAAAAAAGAAAGAAAGAAAGACCAGGAGCATGAAAAGGTGTGAAAAATGCGAGGAGCAAAAGAAAAAAAAAAAAAAGAGACCAGGAGCATGAAAAGGTGTGAAAAATGCGAGGAGCAAAAAAAAAAAAAAAAAAAAGAAAGACCAGGAGCATGAAAAGGTGTGAAAAATGCGAGGAGCAAAAAAAAAAAAAAAAAAAGAAAGACCAGGAGCATGAAAAGGTGTGAAAAATGCGAGGAGCAAAAAAAAAAAAAAAAAAAATGAAAGACCAGGAGCATGAAAAGGTGTGAAAAATGCGAGGAGCAAAAAAAAAAAAAGAAAGACCAGGAGCATGAAAAGGTGTGAAAAATGCGAGGAGCAAAAAAAAGAAAAGAAAAACCAGGAGCATGAAAAGGTGTGAAAAATGCGAGGAGCAAAAAAAAAAAAAGAAAGACCAGGAGCATGAAAAGGTGTGAAAAAGGCGAGGAGCAAAAAAAAAAAAAAAAGAAAGAAAGAAAGACCAGGAGCATGAAAAGGTGTGAAAAATGCGAGGAGCAAAAGAAAAAAAAAAAAAAGAGACCAGGAGCATGAAAAGGTGTGAAAAATGCGAGGAGCAAAAAAAAAAAAAAAAAAAAGAAAGACCAGGAGCATGAAAAGGTGTGAAAAATGCGAGGAGCAAAAAAAAAAAAAAAAAAAGAAAGACCAGGAGCATGAAAAGGTGTGAAAAATGCGAGGAGCAAAAAAAAAAAAGAATGACCAGGAGCATGAAAAGGTGTGAAAAATGCGAGGAGCAAAAAAAAAAAAAAAAAAGGAAAGACCAGGAGCATGAAAAGGTGTGAAAAATTCTAGGAGCAAAAAAAAAAAAAAGAAAGACCAGGAGCATGAAAAGGTGTGAAAAAGGCGAGGACCAAAAAAAAAAAAGAAAGACCAGGAGCATGAAAAGGTGTGAAAAATGCGAGGAGAAAAAAAAAAAAAAAAGAAAGAAAGAAAGACCAGGAGCATGAAAAGGTGTGAAAAATGCGAGGAGCAAAAAAAAAAAAAAAAAAAATGAAAGACCAGGAGCATGAAAAGGTGTGAAAAATGCGAGGAGCAAAAAAAAAAAAAGAAAGACCAGGAGCATGAAAAGGTGTGAAAAATGCGAGGAGCAAAAAAAAGAAAAGAAAAACCAGGAGCATGAAAAGGTGTGAAAAATGCGAGGAGCAAAAAAAAAAAAAGAAAGACCAGGAGCATGAAAAGGTGTGAAAAAGGCGAGGAGCAAAAAAAAAAAAAAAAGAAAGAAAGAAAGACCAGGAGCATGAAAAGGTGTGAAAAATGCGAGGAGCAAAAGAAAAAAAAAAAAAAGAGACCAGGAGCATGAAAAGGTGTGAAAAATGCGAGGAGCAAAAAAAAAAAAAAAAAAAAAGAAAGACCAGGAGCATGAAAAGGTGTGAAAAATGCGAGGAGCAAAAAAAAAAAAAAAAAAAAGAAAGACCAGGAGCATGAAAAGGTGTGAAAAATGCGAGGAGCAAAAAAAAAAAAGAATGACCAGGAGCATGAAAAGGTGTGAAAAATGCGAGGAGCAAAAAAAAAAAAAAAAAAGGAAAGACCAGGAGCATGAAAAGGTGTGAAAAATTCTAGGAGCAAAAAAAAAAAAAAGAAAGACCAGGAGCATGAAAAGGTGTGAAAAAGGCGAGGAGCAAAAAAAAAAAAGAAAGACCAGGAGCAGGAAAAGGGGTGAAAAATGCGAGGAGAAAAAAAAAAAAAAAAGAAAGAAAGAAAGACCAGGAGCATGAAAAGGTGTGAAAAATGCGAGGAGCAAAAAAAAAAAAAAAAAAGAAAGACCAGGAGCATGAAAAGGTGTGAAAAATGCGAGGAGCAAAAAAAAAAAAAAAAAAAGAAAGACCAGGAGCATGAAAAGGTGTGAAAAATGCGAGGAGCAAAAAAAAAAAGAAAGACCAGGAGCATGAAAAGGTGTGAAAAATGCGAGGAGCAAAAAAAAAAAAAAAAAAAAGAAAGACCAGGAGCAAGAAAAGGTGAGAAAAATGCGAGGAGCAAAAAAAAAAAAAAAAAAAAAAAGAAAGACCAGGAGCATGAAAAGGTGTGAAAAATGCGAGGAGCAAAAAAAAAAAAAAAAAAAAAAGAAAGACCAGGAGCATGAAAAGGTGTGAAAAATGCGAGGAGCAAAAAAAAAAAAAAAAAAAAAAAAAAAGACCAGGAGCAAGAAAAGGTGTGAAAAATGCGAGGAGCAAAAAAAAAAAAAGAAAGACCAGGAGCATGAAAAGGTGTGAAAAAGGCGAGGAGCAAAAAAAAAAAAAAAAAGAAAGAAAGAAAGACCAGGAGCATGAAAAGGTGTGAAAAATGCGAGGAGCAAAAAAAAAAAAAAAAAAAAAAGAAAGACCAGGAGCATGAAAAGGTGAGAAAAAGGCGAGGAGCAAAAAAAAAAAAAAAAAAAAAAGAAAGACCAGGAGCATGAAAAGGTGTGAAAAATGCGAGGAGCAAAAAAAAAAAAAAAAAAAAAAAGAAAGACCAGGAGCATGAAAAGGTGTGAAAAATGAGAGGAGCAAAAAAAAAAAAAGAAAGACCAGGAGCATGAAAAGGTGTGAAAAAGGCGAGGAGCAAAAAAAAAAAAAAAAGAAAGAAAGAAAGACCAGGAGCATGAAAAGGTGTGAAAAATGCGAGGAGCAAAAAAAAAAAAAGAAAGACCAGGAGCATGAAAAGGTGTGAAAAAGGCGAGGAGCAAAAAAAAAAAAAAAAGAAAGAAAGAAAGACCAGGAGCATGAAAAGGTGTGAAAAATGCGAGGAGCAAAAAAAAAAAAAAAGAGACCAGGAGCATGAAAAGGTGTGAAAAATGCGAGGAGCAAAAAAAAAAAAAAAAAAAAGAAAGACCAGGAGCATGAAAAGGTGTGAAAAATGCGAGGAGCAAAAAAAAAAAAAAAAAAAGAAAGACCAGGAGCATGAAAAGGTGTGAAAAATGCGAGGAGCAAAAAAAAAAAAGAATGACCAGGAGCATGAAAAGGTGTGAAAAATGCGAGGAGCAAAAAAAAAAAAAAAAAAGGAAAGACCAGGAGCATGAAAAGGTGTGAAAAATTCTAGGAGCAAAAAAAAAAAAAAGAAAGACCAGGAGCATGAAAAGGTGTGAAAAAGGCGAGGACCAAAAAAAAAAAAGAAAGACCAGGAGCATGAAAAGGTGTGAAAAATGCGAGGAGAAAAAAAAAAAAAAAAGAAAGAAAGAAAGACCAGGAGCATGAAAAGGTGTGAAAAATGCGAGGAGCAAAAAAAAAAAAAAAAAAAATGAAAGACCAGGAGCATGAAAAGGTGTGAAAAATGCGAGGAGCAAAAAAAAAAAAAGAAAGACCAGGAGCATGAAAAGGTGTGAAAAATGCGAGGAGCAAAAAAAAGAAAAGAAAAACCAGGAGCATGAAAAGGTGTGAAAAATGCGAGGAGCAAAAAAAAAAAAAGAAAGACCAGGAGCATGAAAAGGTGTGAAAAAGGCGAGGAGCAAAAAAAAAAAAAAAAGAAAGAAAGAAAGACCAGGAGCATGAAAAGGTGTGAAAAATGCGAGGAGCAAAAGAAAAAAAAAAAAAAGAGACCAGGAGCATGAAAAGGTGTGAAAAATGCGAGGAGCAAAAAAAAAAAAAAAAAAAAGAAAGACCAGGAGCATGAAAAGGTGTGAAAAATGCGAGGAGCAAAAAAAAAAAAAAAAAAAAGAAAGACCAGGAGCATGAAAAGGTGTGAAAAATGCGAGGAGCAAAAAAAAAAAAAGAAAGACCAGGAGCATGAAAAGGTGTGAAAAATGCGAGGAGCAAAAAAAAGAAAAGAAAAACCAGGAGCATGAAAAGGTGTGAAAAATGCGAGGAGCAAAAAAAAAAAAAGAAAGACCAGGAGCATGAAAAGGTGTGAAAAAGGCGAGGAGCAAAAAAAAAAAAAAAAGAAAGAAAGAAAGACCAGGAGCATGAAAAGGTGTGAAAAATGCGAGGAGCAAAAGAAAAAAAAAAAAAAAGAGACCAGGAGCATGAAAAGGTGTGAAAAATGCGAGGAGCAAAAAAAAAAAAAAAAAAAAGAAAGACCAGGAGCATGAAAAGGTGTGAAAAATGCGAGGAGCAAAAAAAAAAAAAAAAAAAGAAAGACCAGGAGCATGAAAAGGTGTGAAAAATGCGAGGAGCAAAAAAAAAAAAGAATGACCAGGAGCATGAAAAGGTGTGAAAAATGCGAGGAGCAAAAAAAAAAAAAAAAAAGGAAAGACCAGGAGCATGAAAAGGTGTGAAAAATTCTAGGAGCAAAAAAAAAAAAAAGAAAGACCAGGAGCATGAAAAGGTGTGAAAAAGGCGAGGACCAAAAAAAAAAAAGAAAGACCAGGAGCATGAAAAGGTGTGAAAAATGCGAGGAGAAAAAAAAAAAAAAAAGAAAGAAAGAAAGACCAGGAGCATGAAAAGGTGTGAAAAATGCGAGGAGCAAAAAAAAAAAAAAAAAAAATGAAAGACCAGGAGCATGAAAAGGTGTGAAAAATGCGAGGAGCAAAAAAAAAAAAAGAAAGACCAGGAGCATGAAAAGGTGTGAAAAATGCGAGGAGCAAAAAAAAGAAAAGAAAAACCAGGAGCATGAAAAGGTGTGAAAAATGCGAGGAGCAAAAAAAAAAAAAGAAAGACCAGGAGCATGAAAAGGTGTGAAAAAGGCGAGGAGCAAAAAAAAAAAAAAAAGAAAGAAAGAAAGACCAGGAGCATGAAAAGGTGTGAAAAATGCGAGGAGCAAAAGAAAAAAAAAAAAAAGAGACCAGGAGCATGAAAAGGTGTGAAAAATGCGAGGAGCAAAAAAAAAAAAAAAAAAAAGAAAGACCAGGAGCATGAAAAGGTGTGAAAAATGCGAGGAGCAAAAAAAAAAAAAAAAAAAAGAAAGACCAGGAGCATGAAAAGGTGTGAAAAATGCGAGGAGCAAAAAAAAAAAAGAATGACCAGGAGCATGAAAAGGTGTGAAAAATGCGAGGAGCAAAAAAAAAAAAAAAAAAAGGAAAGACCAGGAGCATGAAAAGGTGTGAAAAATTCTAGGAGCAAAAAAAAAAAAAAGAAAGACCAGGAGCATGAAAAGGTGTGAAAAAGGCGAGGAGCAAAAAAAAAAAAAAAAAAGAAAGACCAGGAGCAAGAAAAGGTGTGAAAAATGCGAGGAGCAAAAAAAAAAAAAAAAAAGAAAGACCAGGAGCATGAAAAGGTGTGAAAAATGCGAGGAGCAAAAAAAAAAAAAAAAAGAAAGACCAGGAGCATGAAAAGGTGTGAAAAATGCGAGGAGCAAAAAAAAAAAAAAAAGACCAGGAGCATGAAAAGATGTGAAAAATGCGAGGAGCAAAAAAAAAAAAAAAAAAAAAGAAAGACCAGGAGCATGAAAAGGTGTGAAAAATGCGAGGAGCAAAAAAAAAAAAAAAAAAAGAAAGACCAGGAGCATGAAAAGGTGTGAAAAATGCGAGGAGCAAAAAAAAAAAAAAAAAAAAATGAAAGACCAGGAGCATGAAAAGGTGTGAAAAATGCGAGGAGCAAAAAAAAAAAAAGAAAGACCAGGAGCATGAAAAGGTGTGAAAAATGCGAGGAGCAAAAAAAAGAAAAGAAAAACCAGGAGCATGAAAAGGTGTGAAAAATGCGAGGAGCAAAAAAAAAAAAAGAAAGACCAGGAGCATGAAAAGGTGTGAAAAAGGCGAGGAGCAAAAAAAAAAAAAAAAGAAAGAAAGAAAGACCAGGAGCATGAAAAGGTGTGAAAAATGCGAGGAGCAAAAGAAAAAAAAAAAAAAGAGACCAGGAGCATGAAAAGGTGTGAAAAATGCGAGGAGCAAAAAAAAAAAAAAAAAAAAGAAAGACCAGGAGCATGAAAAGGTGTGAAAAATGCGAGGAGCAAAAAAAAAAAAAAAAAAAAGAAAGACCAGGAGCATGAAAAGGTGTGAAAAATGCGAGGAGCAAAAAAAAAAAAGAATGACCAGGAGCATGAAAAGGTGTGAAAAATGCGAGGAGCAAAAAAAAAAAAAAAAAAAGGAAAGACCAGGAGCATGAAAAGGTGTGAAAAATTCTAGGAGCAAAAAAAAAAAAAAGAAAGACCAGGAGCATGAAAAGGTGTGAAAAAGGCGAGGACCAAAAAAAAAAAAGAAAGACCAGGAGCATGAAAAGGTGTGAAAAATGCGAGGAGAAAAAAAAAAAAAAAAGAAAGAAAGAAAGACCAGGAGCATGAAAAGGTGTGAAAAATGCGAGGAGCAAAAAAAAAAAAAAAAAAAATGAAAGACCAGGAGCATGAAAAGGTGTGAAAAATGCGAGGAGCAAAAAAAAAAAAAGAAAGACCAGGAGCATGAAAAGGTGTGAAAAATGCGAGGAGCAAAAAAAAGAAAAGAAAAACCAGGAGCATGAAAAGGTGTGAAAAATGCGAGGAGCAAAAAAAAAAAAAGAAAGACCAGGAGCATGAAAAGGTGTGAAAAAGGCGAGGAGCAAAAAAAAAAAAAAAAGAAAGAAAGAAAGACCAGGAGCATGAAAAGGTGTGAAAAATGCGAGGAGCAAAAGAAAAAAAAAAAAAAGAGACCAGGAGCATGAAAAGGTGTGAAAAATGCGAGGAGCAAAAAAAAAAAAAAAAAAAAGAAAGACCAGGAGCATGAAAAGGTGTGAAAAATGCGAGGAGCAAAAAAAAAAAAAAAAAAAAGAAAGACCAGGAGCATGAAAAGGTGTGAAAAATGCGAGGAGCAAAAAAAAAAAAGAATGACCAGGAGCATGAAAAGGTGTGAAAAATGCGAGGAGCAAAAAAAAAAAAAAAAAAGGAAAGACCAGGAGCATGAAAAGGTGTGAAAAATTCTAGGAGCAAAAAAAAAAAAAAGAAAGACCAGGAGCATGAAAAGGTGTGAAAAAGGCGAGGAGCAAAAAAAAAAAAGAAAGACCAGGAGCATGAAAAGGTGTGAAAAATGCGAGGAGAAAAAAAAAAAAAAAAGAAAGAAAGAAAGACCAGGAGCATGAAAAGGTGTGAAAAATGCGAGGAGCAAAAAAAAAAAAAAAAAAGAAAGACCAGGAGCATGAAAAGGTGTGAAAAATGCGAGGAGCAAAAAAAAAAAAAAAAAAAGAAAGACCAGGAGCATGAAAAGGTGTGAAAAATGCGAGGAGCAAAAAAAAAAAGAAAGACCAGGAGCATGAAAAGGTGTGAAAAATGCGAGGAGCAAAAAAAAAAAAAAAAAAAAGAAAGACCAGGAGCATGAAAAGGTGTGAAAAATGCGAGGAGCAAAAAAAAAAAAAAAAAAAAAAGAAAGACCAGGAGCATGAAAAGGTGTGAAAAATGCGAGGAGCAAAAAAAAAAAAAAAAAAAAAAGAAAGACCAGGAGCATGAAAAGGTGTGAAAAATGCGAGGAGCAAAAAAAAAAAAAAAAAAAAAAGAAAGACCAGGAGCATGAAAAGGTGTGAAAAATGCGAGGAGCAAAAAAAAAAAAAGAAAGACCAGGAGCATGAAAAGGTGTGAAAAAGGCGAGGAGCAAAAAAAAAAAAAAAAGAAAGAAAGAAAGACCAGGAGCAAGAAAAGGTGTGAAAAATGCGAGGAGCAAAAAAAAAAAAAAAAAAAAAAGAAAGACCAGGAGCATGAAAAGGAGTGAAAAATGCGAGGAGCAAAAAAAAAAAAAAAAAAAAAAGAAAGACCAGGAGCATGAAAAGGTGTGAAAAATGCGAGGAGCAAAAAAAAAAAAAAAAAAAAAAAGAAAGACCAGGAGCATGAAAAGGTGTGAAAAATGCGAGGAGCAAAAAAAAAAAAAGAAAGACCAGGAGCATGAAAAGGTGTGAAAAAGGCGAGGAGCAAAAAAAAAAAAAAAAGAAAGAAAGAAAGACCAGGAGCATGAAAAGGTGTGAAAAATGCGAGGAGCAAAAAAAAAAAAAGAAAGACCAGGAGCATGAAAAGGTGTGAAAAAGGCGAGGAGCAAAAAAAAAAAAAAAAGAAAGAAAGAAAGACCAGGAGCATGAAAAGGTGTGAAAAATGCGAGGAGCAAAAAAAAAAAAAAAGAGACCAGGAGCATGAAAAGGTGTGAAAAATGCGAGGAGCAAAAAAAAAAAAAAGACCAGGAGCATGAAAAGGTGTGAAAAAGGCGAGGAGCAAAAAAAAAAAAAAAGAAAGACCAGGAGCATGAAAAGGTGTGAAAAATGCGAGGAGTAAAAAAAAAAAAAAAGACCAGGAGCATGAAAAGGTGTGAAAAAGGCGAGGAGCAAAAAAAAAAAAAAAGAAAGACCAGGAGCATGAAAAGGTGTGAAAAATGCGAGGAGCAAAAAAAAAAAAAAAAAAAAAAAAGAAAGACCAGGAGCATGAAAAGGTGTGAAAAAAACGAGGAGCAAAAAAAAAAAAAAAAAAAAAAGAAAGACCAGGAGCATGAAAAGGTGTGAAAAATGCGAGGAGAAAAAAAAAAAAAAAAAGAAAGAAAGAAAGACCAGGAGCATGAAAAGGTGTGAAAAAGGCGAGGACCAAAAAAAAAAAAGAAAGACCAGGAGCATGAAAAGGTGTGAAAAATGTGAGGAGTAAAAAAAAAAAAAAAAGACCAGGAGCATGAAAAGGTGTGAAAAATGCGAGGAGCAAAAAAAAAAAAGAATGACCAGGAGCATGAAAAGGTGTGAAAAATGCGAGGAGCAAAAAAAAAAAAAAAAAAGGAAAGACCAGGAGCATGAAAAGGTGTGAAAAATTCTAGGAGCAAAAAAAAAAAAAGAAAGACCAGGAGCATGAAAAGGTGTGAAAAAGGCGAGGACCAAAAAAAAAAAAGAAAGACCAGGAGCATGAAAAGGTGTGAAAAATGCGAGGAGAAAAAAAAAAAAAAAGAAAGAAAGAAAGACCAGGAGCATGAAAAGGTGTGAAAAATGCGAGGAGCAAAAAAAAAAAAAAAAAAGAAAGACCAGGAGCATGAAAAGGTGTGAAAAATGCGAGGAGCAAAAAAAAAAAAAAAAAAGAAAGACCAGGAGCATGAAAAGGTGTGAAAAATGCGAGGAGCAAAAAAAAAAAAAAAAGACCAGGAGCATGAAAAGATGTGAAAAATGCGAGGAGCAAAAAAAAAAAAAAAAAAAAAGAAAGACCAGGAGCATGAAAAGGTGTGAAAAATGCGAGGAGCAAAAAAAAAAAAAAGACCAGGAGCATGAAAAGGTGTGAAAAAGGCGAGGAGCAAAAAAAAAAAAAAAGAAAGACCAGGAGCATGAAAAGGTGTGAAAAATGCGAGGAGCAAAAAAAAAAAAAAAAAAAAAAAAAAGACCAGGAGCATGAAAAGGTGTGAAAAATGCGAGGAGAAAAAAAAAAAAAAAAAGAAAGAAAGAAAGACCAGGAGCATGAAAAGGTGTGAAAAAGGCGAGGACCAAAAAAAAAAAAGAAAGACCAGGAGCATGAAAAGGTGTGAAAAATGTGAGGAGTAAAAAAAAAAAAAAAAGACCAGGAGCATGAAAAGGTGTGAAAAATGCGAGGAGCAAAAAAAAAAAAGAATGACCAGGAGCATGAAAAGGTGTGAAAAATGCGAGGAGCAAAAAAAAAAAAAAAAAAGGAAAGACCAGGAGCATGAAAAGGTGTGAAAAATTCTAGGAGCAAAAAAAAAAAAAGAAAGACCAGGAGCATGAAAAGGTGTGAAAAAGGCGAGGACCAAAAAAAAAAAAGAAAGACCAGGAGCATGAAAAGGTGTGAAAAATGCGAGGAGAAAAAAAAAAAAAAAGAAAGAAAGAAAGACCAGGAGCATGAAAAGGTGTGAAAAATGCGAGGAGCAAAAAAAAAAAAAAAAAAGAAAGACCAGGAGCATGAAAAGGTGTGAAAAATGCGAGGAGCAAAAAAAAAAAAAAAAAAGAAAGACCAGGAGCATGAAAAGGTGTGAAAAATGCGAGGAGCAAAAAAAAAAAAAAAAGACCAGGAGCATGAAAAGATGTGAAAAATGCGAGGAGCAAAAAAAAAAAAAAAAAAAAGAAAGACCAGGAGCATGAAAAGGTGTGAAAAATGCGAGGAGCAAAAAAAAAAAAAAAAAAAAGAAAGACCAGGAGAAAGAAAAGGTGTGAAAAATGCGAGGAGAAAAAAAAAAAAAAAAAAAATGAAAGACCAGGAGCATGAAAAGGTGTGAAAAATGCGAGGAGCAAAAAAAAAAAAAGAAAGACCAGGAGCATGAAAAGGTGTGAAAAATGCGAGGAGCAAAAAAAAGAAAAGAAAAACCAGGAGCATGAAAAGGTGTGAAAAATGCGAGGAGCAAAAAAAAAAAAAGAAAGACCAGGAGCATGAAAAGGTGTGAAAAAGGCGAGGAGCAAAAAAAAAAAAAAAAGAAAGAAAGAAAGACCAGGAGCATGAAAAGGTGTGAAAAATGCGAGGAGCAAAAAAAAAAAAAGAAAGACCAGGAGCATGAAAAGGTGTGAAAAAGGCGAGGAGCAAAAAAAAAAAAAAAAGAAAGAAAGAAAGACCAGGAGCATGAAAAGGTGTGAAAAATGCGAGGAGCAAAAAAAAAAAAAAAGAGACCAGGAGCATGAAAAGGTGTGAAAAATGCGAGGAGCAAAAAAAAAAAAAAGACCAGGAGCATGAAAAGGTGTGAAAAATGCGAGGAGTAAAAAAAAAAAAAAAAGACCAGGAGCATGAAAAGGTGTGAAAAATGCGGGGAGAAAAAAAAAAAAAAGACCAGGAGCATGAAAAGGTGTGAAAAATGTGAGGAGCAAAAAAAAAAAAAAAGAAAGAAAGAAAGACCAGGAGCATGAAAAGGTGTGAAAAATGCGAGGAGCAAAAAAAAAAAAAAAAAAAAAGAAAGACCAGGAGCATGAAAAGGTGTGAAAAATGCGAGGAGCAAAAGAAAAAAAAAAAAAAGAGACCAGGAGCATGAAAAGGTGTGAAAAATGCGAGGAGCAAAAAAAAAAAAAAAAAAAAAGAAAGACCAGGAGCATGAAAAGGTGTGAAAAATGCGAGGAGCAAAAAAAAAAAAAAAAAAAGAAAGACCAGGAGCATGAAAAGGTGTGAAAAATGCGAGGAGCAAAAAAAAAAAAGAATGACCAGGAGCATGAAAAGGTGTGAAAAATGCGAGGAGCAAAAAAAAAAAAAAAAAAAGGAAAGACCAGGAGCATGAAAAGGTGTGAAAAATTCTAGGAGCAAAAAAAAAAAAAAGAAAGACCAGGAGCATGAAAAGGTGTGAAAAAGGCGAGGACCAAAAAAAAAAAAGAAAGACCAGGAGCATGAAAAGGTGTGAAAAATGCGAGGAGAAAAAAAAAAAAAAAAGAAAGAAAGAAAGACCAGGAGCATGAAAAGGTGTGAAAAATGCGAGGAGCAAAAAAAAAAAAAAAAAAGAAAGACCAGGAGCATGAAAAGGTGTGAAAAATGCGAGGAGCAAAAAAAAAAAAAAAAAAAGAAAGACCAGGAGCATGAAAAGGTGTGAAAAATGCGAGGAGCAAAAAAAAAAAGAAAGACCAGGAGCATGAAAAGGTGTGAAAAATGCGAGGAGCAAAAAAAAAAAAAAAAAAAAGAAAGACCAGGAGCATGAAAAGGTGTGAAAAATGCGAGGAGCAAAAAAAAAAAAAAAAAGACCAGGAGCATGAAAAGGTGTGAAAAAGGCGAGGAGCAAAAAAAAAAAAAGAAAGACCAGGAGCATGAAAAGGTGTGAAAAATGCGAGGAGCAAAAAAAAAAAAAAAAAAAAAAGAAAGACCAGGAGCATGAAAAGGTGTGAAAAATGCGAGGAGCAAAAAAAAAAAAAAAAAAAAAAGAAAGACCAGGAGCATGAAAAGGTGTGAAAAATGCGAGGAGCAAAAAAAAAAAAAAAAAAAAAAAGAAAGACCAGGAGCATGAAAAGGTGTGAAAAATGCGAGGAGCAAAAAAAAAAAAAGAAAGACCAGGAGCATGAAAAGGTGTGAAAAAGGCGAGGAGCAAAAAAAAAAAAAAAAGAAAGAAAGAAAGACCAGGAGCATGAAAAGGTGTGAAAAATGCGAGGAGCAAAAAAAAAAAAAGAAAGACCAGGAGCATGAAAAGGTGTGAAAAAGGCGAGGAGCAAAAAAAAAAAAAAAAGAAAGAAAGAAAGACCAGGAGCATGAAAAGGTGTGAAAAATGCGAGGAGCAAAAAAAAAAAAAAAGAGACCAGGAGCATGAAAAGGTGTGAAAAATGCGAGGAGCAAAAAAAAAAAAAAGACCAGGAGCATGAAAAGGTGTGAAAAATGCGAGGAGTAAAAAAAAAAAAAAAGACCAGGAGCATGAAAAGGTGTGAAAAATGCGGGGAGAAAAAAAAAAAAAAGACCAGGAGCATGAAAAGGTGTGAAAAATGTGAGGAGCAAAAAAAAAAAAAAAAGAAAGAAAGAAAGACCAGGAGCATGAAAAGGTGTGAAAAATGCGAGGAGCAAAAAAAAAAAAAAAAAAAAAGAAAGACCAGGAGCATGAAAAGGTGTGAAAAATGCGAGGAGCAAAAGAAAAAAAAAAAAAGAGACCAGGAGCATGAAAAGGTGTGAAAAATGCGAGGAGCAAAAAAAAAAAAAAAAAAAAGAAAGACCAGGAGCATGAAAAGGTGTGAAAAATGCGAGGAGCAAAAAAAAAAAAAAAAAAAGAAAGACCAGGAGCATGAAAAGGTGTGAAAAATGCGAGGAGCAAAAAAAAAAAAGAATGACCAGGAGCATGAAAAGGTGTGAAAAATGCGAGGAGCAAAAAAAAAAAAAAAAAAGGAAAGACCAGGAGCATGAAAAGGTGTGAAAAATTCTAGGAGTAAAAAAAAAAAAAGAAAGACCAGGAGCATGAAAAGGTGTGAAAAAGGCGAGGACCAAAAAAAAAAAAGAAAGACCAGGAGCATGAAAAGGTGTGAAAAATGCGAGGAGAAAAAAAAAAAAAAAGAAAGAAAGGTAGACCAGGAGCATGAAAAGGTGTGAAAAATGCGAGGAGCAAAAAAAAAAAAAAAAAAGAAAAACCAGGAGCAGAAAAAGGTGTGAAAAATGCGAGGAGCAAAAAAAAAAAAAAAAAAAGAAAGACCAGGAGCATGAAAAGGTGTGAAAAATGCGAGGAGCAAAAAAAAAAAAGAAAGACCAGGAGCATGAAAAGGTGTGAAAAATGCGAGGAGCAAAAAAAAAAAAAAAAAAAAGAAAGACCAGGAGCATGAAAAGGTGTGTAAAATTCTAGGAGCAAAAAAAAAAAAAAAAAAGACCAGGAGCATGAAAAGGTGTGAAAAAGGCGAGGAGCAAAAAAAAAAAAAAAGAAAGACCAGGAGCATGAAAAGGTGTGAAAAATGCGAGGAGCAAAAAAAAAAAAAAAAAAAAAAAGAAAGACCAGGAGCATGAAAAGGTGTGAAAAATGCGAGGAGCAAAAAAAAAAAAGAAAGACCAGGAGCATGAAAAGGTGTGAAAAATGCGAGGAGCAAAAAAAAAAAAAAAAAAAAAGAAGAACAGGAGCATGAAAAGGTGTGTAAAATTCTAGGAGCAAAAAAAAAAAAAAAAAAGACCAGGAGCATGAAAAGGTGTGAAAAAGGCGAGGAGCAAAAAAAAAAAAAAAGAAAGACCAGGAGCATGAAAAGGTGTGAAAAATGCGAGGAGCAAAAAAAAAAAAAAAAAAAAAAGAAAGACCAGGAGCATGAAAAGGTGTGAAAAATGCGAGGAGCAAAAAAAAAAAAAAAAAAAAAAGAAAGACCAGGAGCATGAAAAGGTGTGAAAAATGCGAGGAGCAAAAAAAAAAAAAAAAAAAAAAGAAAGACCAGGAGCATGAAAAGGTGTGAAAAATGCGAGGAGCAAAAAAAAAAAAAAAAAAAAAAGAAAGACCAGGAGCATGAAAAGGTGTGAAAAATGCGAGGAGCAAAAAAAAAAAAAAAAAAAAAAGAAAGACCAGGAGCATGAAAAGGTGTGAAAAATGCGAGGAGAAAAAAAAAAAAAAAAAAAAAAAAAAAACCAGGAGCATGAAAAGGTGTGAAAAATGCGAGGAGAAAAAAAAAAAAAAAAAAGAAAGAAAGAAAGACCAGGAGCATGAAAAGGTGTGAAAAAGGCGAGGAGCAAAAAAAAAAAAGAAAGACCAGGAGCATGAAAAGGTGTGAAAAATGTGAGGAGTAAAAAAAAAAAAAAAAGACCAGGAGCATGAAAAGGTGTGAAAAAAGCGAGGAGAAAAAAAAAAAAAAAAAGACCAGGAGCATGAAAAGGTGTGAAAAAGGCGAGGAGCAAAAAAAAAAAAAGAAAGACCAGGAGCATGAAAAGGTGTGAAAAATGCGAGGAGCAAAAAAAAAAAAAAAAAAAAAAGAAAGACCAGGAGCATGAAAAGGTGTGAAAAATGCGAGGAGCAAAAAAAAAAAAAGAAAGACCAGGAGCATGAAAAGGTGTGAAAAAGGCGAGGAGCAAAAAAAAAAAAAAAAGAAAGAAAGAAAGACCAGGAGCATGAAAAGGTGTGAAAAATGCGAGGAGCAAAAAAAAAAAAAGAAAGACCAGGAGCATGAAAAGGTGTGAAAAATGCGAGGAGCAAAAAAAAAAAAAAAAAAAAAAGAAAGACCAGGAGCATGAAAAGGTGTGAAAAATGCGAGGAGAAAAAAAAAAAAAAAAAGAAAGAAAGAAAGACCAGGAGCATGAAAAGGTGTGAAAAAGGCGAGGACCAAAAAAAAAAAAAAAAAAGGAAAGACCAGGAGCATGAAAAGGTGTGAAAAATTCTAGGAGCAAAAAAAAAAAAAGAAAGACCAGGAGCATGAAAAGGTGTGAAAAAGGCGAGGACCAAAAAAAAAAAAGAAAGACCAGGAGCATGAAAAGGTGTGAAAAATGCGAGGAGAAAAAAAAAAAAAAAGAAAGAAAGAAAGACCAGGAGCATGAAAAGGTGTGAAAAATGCGAGGAGCAAAAAAAAAAAAAAAAAAGGAAAGACCAGGAGCATGAAAAGGTGTGAAAAATTCTAGGAGCAAAAAAAAAAAAAAGAAAGACCAGAAGCATGAAAAGGTGTGAAAAAGGCGAGGACCAAAAAAAAAAAAGAAAGACCAGGAGCATGAAAAGGTGTGAAAAATGCGAGGAGAAAAAAAAAAAAAAAAGAAAGAAAGAAAGACCAGGAGCATGAAAAGGTGTGAAAAATGCGAGGAGCAAAAAAAAAAAAAAAAAAGAAAGACCAGGAGCATGAAAAGGTGTGAAAAATGCGAGGAGCAAAAAAAAAAAAAAAAAAAAGAAAGACCAGGAGCATGAAAAGGTGTGAAAAATGCGAGGAGCAAAAAAAAAAAGAAAGACCAGGAGCATGAAAAGGTGTGAAAAATGCGAGGAGCAAAAAAAAAAAAAAAAAAAAGAAAAACCAGGAGCATGAAAAGGTGTGAAAAATGCGAGGAGCAAAAAAAAAAAAAAAAAGACCAGGAGCATGAAAAGGTGTGAAAAAGGCGAGGAGCAAAAAAAAAAAAAGAAAGACCAGGAGCATGAAAAGGTGTGAAAAATGCGAGGAGCAAAAAAAAAAAAAAAAAAAAAAGAAAGACCAGGAGCATGAAAAGGTGTGAAAAATGCGAGGAGCAAAAAAAAAAAAAAAAAAAAAAGAAAGACCAGGAGCATGAAAAGGTGTGAAAAATGCGAGGAGCAAAAAAAAAAAAAAAAAGACCAGGAGCATGAAAAGGTGTGAAAAAGGCGAGGAGCAAAAAAAAAAAAAGAAAGACCAGGAGCATGAAAAGGTGTGAAAAATGCGAGGAGCAAAAAAAAAAAAAAAAAAAAAAAGAAAGACCAGGAGCATGAAAAGGTGTGAAAAATGCGAGGAGCAAAAAAAAAAAAAAAAAAAAAAGAAAGACCAGGAGCAAGAAAAGGTGTGAAAAATGCGAGGAGCAAAAAAAAAAAAAAAAAAAAAAAGAAAGACCAGGAGCATGAAAAGGTGTGAAAAATGCGAGGAGCAAAAAAAAAAAAAGAAAGACCAGGAGCATGAAAAGGTGTGAAAAAGGCGAGGAGCAAAAAAAAAAAAAAAAGAAAAAAAGAAAGACCAGGAGCAAGAAAAGGTGTGAAAAATGCGAGGAGCAAAAAAAAAAAAAGAAAGACCAGGAGCATGAAAAGGTGTGAAAAAGGCGAGGAGCAAAAAAAAAAAAAAAAGACCAGGAGCATGAAAAGGTGTGAAAAATGCGAGGAGCAAAAAAAAAAAAAAAAGACCAGGAGCATGAAAAGGTGTGAAAAATGCGAGGAGAAAAAAAAAAAAAAAAAAAAAAAGAAAGACCAGGAGCATGAAAAGGTGTGAAAAATGCGAGGAGCAAAAAAAAAAAAGAAAGACCAGGAGCATGAAAAGGTGTGAAAAATGCGAGGAGCAAAAAAAAAAAAAAAAAAAAAAGAAGACCAGGAGCATGAAAAGGTGTGTAAAATTCTAGGAGCAAAAAAAAAAAAAAAAAAGACCAGGAGCATGAAAAGGTGTGAAAAAGGGGAGGAGCAAAAAAAAAAAAAAAGAAAGACCAGGAGCATGAAAAGGTGTGAAAAATGCGAGGAGCAAAAAAAAAAAAAAAAAAAAAAAGAAAGACCAGGAGCATGAAAAGGTGTGAAAAATGCGAGGAGCAAAAAAAAAAAAAAAAAAAAAAAGAAAGACCAGGAGCATGAAAAAGTGGGAAAAAAGGGAAGAGCAAAAAAAAAAAAAAAAAAAAAAAAAAAAACCAGGAGCATGAAAAGGTGTGAAAAATGCGAGGAGCAAAAAAAAAAAAAAAAAAAAAAGAAAGACCAGGAGCATGAAAAGGTGTGAAAAATGCGAGGAGCAAAAAAAAAAAAAAAAAAAAAAGAAAGACCAGGAGCATGAAAAGGTGTGAAAAATGCGAGGAGAAAAAAAAAAAAAAAAAAAAAAAGAAAGACCAGGAGAATGAAAAGGTGTGAAAAATGCGAGGAGAAAAAAAAAAAAAAAAAGAAAGAAAGAAAGACCAGGAGCATGAAAAGGTGTGAAAAAGGCGAGGACCAAAAAAAAAAAAGAAAGACCAGGAGCATGAAAAGGTGTGAAAAATGTGAGGAGTAAAAAAAAAAAAAAAAAGACCAGGAGCATGAAAAGGTGTGAAAAATGCGAGGAGCAAAAAAAAAAAAAAAAAGACCAGGAGCATGAAAAGGTGTGAAAAAGGCGAGGAGCAAAAAAAAAAAAAGAAAGACCAGGAGCATGAAAAGGTGTGAAAAAAGCGAGGAGCAAAAAAAAAAAAAAAAAAAAAAAGAAAGACCAGGAGCATGAAAAGGTGTGAAAAATGCGAGGAGCAAAAAAAAAAAAAGAAAGACCAGGAGCATGAAAAGGTGTGAAAAAGGCGAGGAGCAAAAAAAAAAAAAAAAGAAAGAAAGAAAGACCAGGAGCATGAAAAGGTGTGAAAAATGCGAGGAGCAAAAAAAAAAAAAGAAAGACCAGGAGCATGAAAAGGTGTGAAAAATGCGAGGAGCAAAAAAAAAAAAAAAAAAAAAAGAAAGACCAGGAGCATGAAAAGGTGTGAAAAATGCGAGGAGAAAAAAAAAAAAAAAAAGAAAGAAAGAAAGACCAGGAGCATGAAAAGGTGTGAAAAAGGCGAGGACCAAAAAAAAAAAAAAAAAAAGGAAAGACCAGGAGCATGAAAAGGTGTGAAAAATTCTAGGAGCAAAAAAAAAAAAAGAAAGACCAGGAGCATGAAAAGGTGTGAAAAAGGCGAGGACCAAAAAAAAAAAAGAAAGACCAGGAGCATGAAAAGGTGTGAAAAATGCGAGGAGAAAAAAAAAAAAAAAAAAAAAAAGAAAGACCAGGAGCATGAAAAGGTGTGAAAAATGCGAGGAGCAAAAAAAAAAAAAAAAAAAGGAAAGACCAGGAGCATGAAAAGGTGTGAAAAATTCTAGGAGCAAAAAAAAAAAAAAGAAAGACCAGGAGCATGAAAAGGTGTGAAAAAGGCGAGGACCAAAAAAAAAAAAGAAAGACCAGGAGCATGAAAAGGTGTGAAAAATGCGAGGAGAAAAAAAAAAAAAAAAGAAAGAAAGAAAGACCAGGAGCATGAAAAGGTGTGAAAAATGCGAGGAGCAAAAAAAAAAAAAAAAAAGAAAGACCAGGAGCAAGAAAAGGTGTGAAAAAAGCGAGGAGCAAAAAAAAAAAAAAAAAAAAAGAAAGACCAGGAGCATGAAAAGGTGTGAAAAATGCGAGGAGCAAAAAAAAAAAGAAAGACCAGGAGCATGAAAAGGTGTGAAAAATGCGAGGAGCAAAAAAAAAAAAAAAAAAGACCAGGAGCATGAAAAGGTGTGAAAAAGGCGAGGAGCAAAAAAAAAAAAAGAAAGACCAGGAGCATGAAAAGGTGTGAAAAATGCGAGGAGCAAAAAAAAAAAAAAAAAAAAAAGAAAGACCAGGAGCATGAAAAGGTGTGAAAAATGCGAGGAGCAAAAAAAAAAAAAAAAAAAAAAAGAAAAACCAGGAGAAAGAAAAGGAGAGAAAAAAGCGAGGAGCAAAAAAAAAAAAAAAAAAAAAAAGAAAGACCAGGAGCATGAAAAGGTGTGAAAAATGCGAGGAGCAAAAAAAAAAAAAGAAAGACCAGGAGCATGAAAAGGTGTGAAAAAGGCGAGGAGCAAAAAAAAAAAAAAAAGAAAGAAAGAAAGACCAGGAGCATGAAAAGGTGTGAAAAATGCGAGGAGCAAAAAAAAAAAAAGAAAGACCAGGAGCATGAAAAGGTGTGAAAAAGGCGAGGAGCAAAAAAAAAAAAAAAAGACCAGGAGCATGAAAAGGTGTGAAAAATGCGAGGAGCAAAAAAAAAAAAGAAAGACCAGGAGCATGAAAAGGTGTGAAAAATGCGAGGAGAAAAAAAAAAAAAAAAAAAAAAAGAAAGACCAGGAGCATGAAAAGGTGTGAAAAATGCGAGGAGCAAAAAAAAAAAAGAAAGACCAGGAGCATGAAAAGGTGTGAAAAATGCGAGGAGCAAAAAAAAAAAAAAAAAAAAAGAAGACCAGGAGCATGAAAAGGTGTGTAAAATTCTAGGAGCAAAAAAAAAAAAAAAAAAGACCAGGAGCATGAAAAGGTGTGAAAAAGGCGAGGAGCAAAAAAAAAAAAAAAAGAAAGACCAGGAGCATGAAAAGGTGTGAAAAATGCGAGGAGCAAAAAAAAAAAAAAAAAAAAAAGAAAGACCAGGAGAAAGAAAAGGGGTGAAAAATGAGAGGAGCAAAAAAAAAAAAAAAAAAAAAAGAAAGACCAGGAGCATGAAAAGGTGTGAAAAATGCGAGGAGCAAAAAAAAAAAAAAAAAAAAAAGAAAGACCAGGAGCATGAAAAGGTGTGAAAAATGCGAGGAGCAAAAAAAAAAAAAAAAAAAAAAGAAAGACCAGGAGCATGAAAAGGTGTGAAAAATGCGAGGAGCAAAAAAAAAAAAAAAAAAAAAAAGAAAGACCAGGAGCATGAAAAGGTGTGAAAAATGCGAGGAGCAAAAAAAAAAAAAAAAAAAAAAGAAAGACCAGGAGCATGAAAAGGTGTGAAAAATGCGAGGAGAAAAAAAAAAAAAAAAAGAAAGAAAGAAAGACCAGGAGCATGAAAAGGTGTGAAAAAGGCGAGGACCAAAAAAAAAAAAGAAAGACCAGGAGCATGAAAAGGTGTGAAAAATGTGAGGAGTAAAAAAAAAAAAAAAAGACCAGGAGCATGAAAAGGTGTGAAAAATGCGAGGAGCAAAAAAAAAAAAAAAAAGACCAGGAGCATGAAAAGGTGTGAAAAAGGCGAGGAGCAAAAAAAAAAAAAGAAAGACCAGGAGCATGAAAAGGTGTGAAAAATGCGAGGAGCAAAAAAAAAAAAAAAAAAAAAAGAAAGACCAGGAGCATGAAAAGGTGTGAAAAATGCGAGGAGCAAAAAAAAAAAAAGAAAGACCAGGAGCATGAAAAGGTGTGAAAAAGGCGAGGAGCAAAAAAAAAAAAAAAAGAAAGAAAGAAAGACCAGGAGCATGAAAAGGTGTGAAAAATGCGAGGAGCAAAAAAAAAAAAAGAAAGACCAGGAGCATGAAAAGGTGTGAAAAATGCGAGGAGCAAAAAAAAAAAAAAAAAAAAAAAGAAAAACCAGGAGCAAGAAAAGGTGTGAAAAATGCGAGGAGAAAAAAAAAAAAAAAAAGAAAGAAAGAAAGACCAGGAGCATGAAAAGGTGTGAAAAAGGCGAGGACCAAAAAAAAAAAAAAAAAAGGAAAGACCAGGAGCATGAAAAGGTGTGAAAAATTCTAGGAGCAAAAAAAAAAAAAGAAAGACCAGGAGCATGAAAAGGTGTGAAAAAGGCGAGGACCAAAAAAAAAAAAGAAAGACCAGGAGCATGAAAAGGTGTGAAAAATGCGAGGAGAAAAAAAAAAAAAAAGAAAGAAAGAAAGACCAGGAGCATGAAAAGGTGTGAAAAATGCGAGGAGCAAAAAAAAAAAAAAAAAAGGAAAGACCAGGAGCATGAAAAGGTGTGAAAAATTCTAGGAGCAAAAAAAAAAAAAAGAAAGACCAGGAGCATGAAAAGGTGTGAAAAAGGCGAGGACCAAAAAAAAAAAAGAAAGACCAGGAGCATGAAAAGGTGTGAAAAATGCGAGGAGAAAAAAAAAAAAAAAAGAAAGAAAGAAAGACCAGGAGCATGAAAAGGTGTGAAAAATGCGAGGAGCAAAAAAAAAAAAAAAAAAGAAAGACCAGGAGCATGAAAAGGTGTGAAAAATGCGAGGAGCAAAAAAAAAAAAAAAAAAAAAAAAGACCAGGAGCATGAAAAGGTGTGAAAAATGCGAGGAGCAAAAAAAAAAAAGAAAGACCAGGAGCATGAAAAGGTGTGAAAAATGCGAGGAGCAAAAAAAAAAAAAAAAAAAAAGAAAGACCAGGAGCATGAAAAGGTGTGAAAAATGCGAGGAGCAAAAAAAAAAAAAAAAAGACCAGGAGCATGAAAAGGTGTGAAAAAGGCGAGGAGCAAAAAAAAAAAAAAGAAAGACCAGGAGCATGAAAAGGTGTGAAAAATGCGAGGAGCAAAAAAAAAAAAAAAAACCAGGAACAAGAAAAGGGGGGAAAAAAGCGAGGAGCAAAAAAAAAAAAAAAAAAAAAAAGAAAGACCAGGAGCATGAAAAGGTGTGAAAAATGCGAGGAGCAAAAAAAAAAAAAGAAAGACCAGGAGCATGAAAAGGTGTGAAAAAGGCGAGGAGCAAAAAAAAAAAAAAAAAGAAAGAAAGAAAGACCAGGAGCATGAAAAGGTGTGAAAAATGCGAGGAGCAAAAAAAAAAAAAGAAAGACCAGGAGCATGAAAAGGTGTGAAAAAGGCGAGGAGCAAAAAAAAAAAAAAAAGAAAGAAAGAAAGACCAGGAGCATGAAAAGGTGTGAAAAATGCGAGGAGCAAAAAAAAAAAAAAAGAGACCAGGAGCATGAAAAGGTGTGAAAAATGCGAGGAGCAAAAAAAAAAAAAAGACCAGGAGCATGAAAAGGTGTGAAAAAGGCGAGGAGCAAAAAAAAAAAAAAAGAAAGACCAGGAGCATGAAAAGGTGTGAAAAATGCGAGGAGCAAAAAAAAAAAAAAAAAAAAAAAGAAAGACCAGGAGCATGAAAAGGTGTGAAAAATGCGAGGAGCAAAAAAAAAAAAAAAAAAAAAAGAAAGACCAGGAGCATGAAAAGGTGTGAAAAATGCGAGGAGAAAAAAAAAAAAAAAAAGAAAGAAAGAAAGACCAGGAGCATGAAAAGGTGTGAAAAAGGCGAGGACCAAAAAAAAAAAAGAAAGACCAGGAGCATGAAAAGGTGTGAAAAATGTGAGGAGTAAAAAAAAAAAAAAAAGACCAGGAGCATGAAAAGGTGTGAAAAATGCGAGGAGCAAAAAAAAAAAAGAATGACCAGGAGCATGAAAAGGTGTGAAAAATGCGAGGAGCAAAAAAAAAAAAAAAAAAAGGAAAGACCAGGAGCATGAAAAGGTGTGAAAAATTCTAGGAGCAAAAAAAAAAAAAGAAAGACCAGGAGCATGAAAAGGTGTGAAAAAGGCGAGGACCAAAAAAAAAAAAGAAAGACCAGGAGCATGAAAAGGTGTGAAAAATGCGAGGAGAAAAAAAAAAAAAAAGAAAGAAAGAAAGACCAGGAGCATGAAAAGGTGTGAAAAATGCGAGGAGCAAAAAAAAAAAAAAAAAAAGAAAGACCAGGAGCATGAAAAGGTGTGAAAAATGCGAGGAGCAAAAAAAAAAAAAAAAAAAGAAAGACCAGGAGCATGAAAAGGTGTGAAAAATGCGAGGAGCAAAAAAAAAAAAAAAAGACCAGGAGCATGAAAAGATGTGAAAAATGCGAGGAGCAAAAAAAAAAAAAAAAAAAAGAAAGACCAGGAGCATGAAAAGGTGTGAAAAATGCGAGGAGCAAAAAAAAAAAAAAAGACCAGGAGCATGAAAAGGTGTGAAAAAGGCGAGGAGCAAAAAAAAAAAAAAAGAAAGACCAGGAGCATGAAAAGGTGTGAAAAATGCGAGGAGCAAAAAAAAAAAAAAAAAAAAAAGAAAGACCAGGAGCATGAAAAGGTGTGAAAAATGCGAGGAGAAAAAAAAAAAAAAAAAGAAAGAAAGAAAGACCAGGAGCATGAAAAGGTGTGAAAAAGGCGAGGACCAAAAAAAAAAAAGAAAGACCAGGAGCATGAAAAGGTGTGAAAAATGTGAGGAGTAAAAAAAAAAAAAAAAGACCAGGAGCATGAAAAGGTGTGAAAAATGCGAGGAGCAAAAAAAAAAAAGAATGACCAGGAGCATGAAAAGGTGTGAAAAATGCGAGGAGCAAAAAAAAAAAAAAAAAAGGAAAGACCAGGAGCATGAAAAGGTGTGAAAAATTCTAGGAGCAAAAAAAAAAAAAGAAAGACCAGGAGCATGAAAAGGTGTGAAAAAGGCGAGGACCAAAAAAAAAAAAGAAAGACCAGGAGCATGAAAAGGTGTGAAAAATGCGAGGAGAAAAAAAAAAAAAAAGAAAGAAAGAAAGACCAGGAGCATGAAAAGGTGTGAAAAATGCGAGGAGCAAAAAAAAAAAAAAAAAAGAAAGACCAGGAGCATGAAAAGGTGTGAAAAATGCGAGGAGCAAAAAAAAAAAAGAAAGACCAGGAGCATGAAAAGGTGTGAAAAATGCGAGGAGCAAAAAAAAAAAAAAAAGACCAGGAGCATGAAAAGATGTGAAAAATGCGAGGAGCAAAAAAAAAAAAAAAAAAAAAGAAAGACCAGGAGCATGAAAAGGTGTGAAAAATGCGAGGAGCAAAAAAAAAAAAAAAAAAAAGAAAGACCAGGAGCATGAAAAGGTGTGAAAAATGCGAGGAGCAAAAAAAAAAAAAAAAAAAAATGAAAGACCAGGAGCATGAAAAGGTGTGAAAAATGCGAGGAGCAAAAAAAAAAAAAGAAAGACCAGGAGCATGAAAAGGTGTGAAAAAGGCGAGGAGCAAAAAAAAAAAAAAAAGAAAGAAAGAAAGACCAGGAGCATGAAAAGGTGTGAAAAATGCGAGGAGCAAAAAAAAAAAAAGAAAGACCAGGAGCATGAAAAGGTGTGAAAAAGGCGAGGAGCAAAAAAAAAAAAAAAAGAAAGAAAGAAAGACCAGGAGCATGAAAAGGTGTGAAAAATGCGAGGAGCAAAAAAAAAAAAAAAGAGACCAGGAGCATGAAAAGGTGTGAAAAATGCGAGGAGCAAAAAAAAAAAAAAGACCAGGAGCATGAAAAGGTGTGAAAAATGCGAGGAGTAAAAAAAAAAAAAAAAGACCAGGAGCATGAAAAGGTGTGAAAAATGCGGGGAGAAAAAAAAAAAAAAGACCAGGAGCATGAAAAGGTGTGAAAAATGTGAGGAGCAAAAAAAAAAAAAAAGAAAGAAAGAAAGACCAGGAGCATGAAAAGGTGTGAAAAATGCGAGGAGCAAAAAAAAAAAAAAAAAAAAAGAAAGACCAGGAGCATGAAAAGGTGTGAAAAATGCGAGGAGCAAAAGAAAAAAAAAAAAAAGAGACCAGGAGCATGAAAAGGTGTGAAAAATGCGAGGAGCAAAAAAAAAAAAAAAAAAAGAAAGACCAGGAGCATGAAAAGGTGTGAAAAATGCGAGGAGCAAAAAAAAAAAAAAAAAAAGAAAGACCAGGAGCATGAAAAGGTGTGAAAAATGCGAGGAGCAAAAAAAAAAAAGAATGACCAGGAGCATGAAAAGGTGTGAAAAATGCGAGGAGCAAAAAAAAAAAAAAAAAGGAAAGACCAGGAGCATGAAAAGGTGTGAAAAATTCTAGGAGCAAAAAAAAAAAAAAAGAAAGACCAGGAGCATGAAAAGGTGTGAAAAAGGCGAGGACCAAAAAAAAAAAAGAAAGACCAGGAGCATGAAAAGGTGTGAAAAATGCGAGGAGAAAAAAAAAAAAAAAAGAAAGAAAGAAAGACCAGGAGCATGAAAAGGTGTGAAAAATGCGAGGAGCAAAAAAAAAAAAAAAAAAGAAAGACCAGGAGCATGAAAAGGTGTGAAAAATGCGAGGAGCAAAAAAAAAAAAAAAAAAAAGAAAGACCAGGAGCATGAAAAGGTGTGAAAAATGCGAGGAGCAAAAAAAAAAAAAAAAAAAGAAAGACCAGGAGCATGAAAAGGTGTGAAAAATGCGAGGAGCAAAAAAAAAAAAGAAAGACCAGGAGCATGAAAAGGTGTGAAAAAAGCGAGGAGCAAAAAAAAAAAAAAAAAAAAGGAAAGACCAGGAGCATGAAAAGGTGTGAAAAATTCTAGGAGCAAAAAAAAAAAAAAGAAAGACCAGGAGCATGAAAAGGTGTGAAAAAGGCGAGGACCAAAAAAAAAAAAGAAAGACCAGGAGCATGAAAAGGTGTGAAAAATGCGAGGAGAAAAAAAAAAAAAAAGAAAGAAAGAAAGACCAGGAGCATGAAAAGGTGTGAAAAATGCGAGGAGCAAAAAAAAAAAAAAAAAAGAAAGACCAGGAGCATGAAAAGGTGTGAAAAATGCGAGGAGCAAAAAAAAAAAAAAAAAAAAGAAAGACCAGGAGCATGAAAAGGTGTGAAAAATGCGAGGAGCAAAAAAAAAAAAAAAAAAAAAGAAAGACCAGGAGCATGAAAAGGTGTGTAAAATTCTAGGAGCAAAAAAAAAAAAAAAAAGACCAGGAGCATGAAAAGGTGTGAAAAAGGCGAGGAGCAAAAAAAAAAAAAAAGAAAGACCAGGAGCATGAAAAGGTGTGAAAAATGCGAGGAGCAAAAAAAAAAAAAAAAAAAAAAGAAAGACCAGGAGCATGAAAAGGTGTGAAAAATGCGAGGAGCAAAAAAAAAAAAAAAAAAAAAAGAAAGACCAGGAGCATGAAAAGGTGTGAAAAATGCGAGGAGCAAAAAAAAAAAAAAAAAAAAAAAAAAAGACCAGGAGCATGAAAAGGTGTGAAAAATGCGAGGAGAAAAAAAAAAAAAAAAAGAAAGAAAGAAAGACCAGGAGCATGAAAAGGTGTGAAAAAGGCGAGGACCAAAAAAAAAAAAGAAAGACCAGGAGCATGAAAAGGTGTGAAAAATGTGAGGAGTAAAAAAAAAAAAAAAAGACCAGGAGCATGAAAAGGTGTGAAAAATGCGAGGAGCAAAAAAAAAAAAAGAATGACCAGGAGCATGAAAAGGTGTGAAAAATGCGAGGAGCAAAAAAAAAAAAAAAAAAGGAAAGACCAGGAGCATGAAAAGGTGTGAAAAATTCTAGGAGCAAAAAAAAAAAAGAAAGACCAGGAGCATGAAAAGGGGTGAAAAAGGCGAGGACCAAAAAAAAAAAAGAAAGACCAGGAGCATGAAAAGGTGTGAAAAAGGCGAGGAGCAAAAAAAAAAAAAAGAAAGAAAGAAAGACCAGGAGCATGAAAAGGTGTGAAAAATGCGAGGAGCAAAAAAAAAAAAAAAAAAGAAAGACCAGGAGCATGAAAAGGTGTGAAAAATGCGAGGAGCAAAAAAAAAAAAAAAAAAAAGAAAGACCAGGAGCATGAAAAGGTGTGAAAAATGCGAGGAGCAAAAAAAAAAAAAAAAAAAAGAAAGACCAGGAGCATGAAAAGGTGTGAAAAATGCGAGGAGCAAAAAAAAAAAAAAAAAAAATGAAAGACCAGGAGCATGAAAAGGTGTGAAAAATGCGAGGAGCAAAAAAAAAAAAAGAAAGACCAGGAGCATGAAAAGGTGTGAAAAATGCGAGGAGCAAAAAAAAGAAAAGAAAAACCAGGAGCATGAAAAGGTGTGAAAAATGCGAGGAGCAAAAAAAAAAAAAGAAAGACCAGGAGCATGAAAAGGTGTGAAAAAGGCGAGGAGCAAAAAAAAAAAAAAAAAGAAAGAAAGAAAGACCAGGAGCATGAAAAGGTGTGAAAAATGCGAGGAGCAAAAAAAAAAAAAGAAAGACCAGGAGCATGAAAAGGTGTGAAAAAGGCGAGGAGCAAAAAAAAAAAAAAAAGAAAGAAAGAAAGACCAGGAGCATGAAAAGGTGTGAAAAATGCGAGGAGCAAAAAAAAAAAAAAAGAGACCAGGAGCATGAAAAGGTGTGAAAAATGCGAGGAGCAAAAAAAAAAAAAAGACCAGGAGCATGAAAAGGTGTGAAAAATGCGAGGAGCAAAAAAAAAAAAAAAAAAAAAGAAAGACCAGGAGCATGAAAAGGTGTGAAAAATGCGAGGAGCAAAAGAAAAAAAAAAAAAAGAGACCAGGAGCATGAAAAGGTGTGAAAAATGCGAGGAGCAAAAAAAAAAAAAAAAAAAAGAAAGACCAGGAGCATGAAAAGGTGTGAAAAATGCGAGGAGCAAAAAAAAAAAAAAAAAAAGAAAGACCAGGAGCATGAAAAGGTGTGAAAAATGCGAGGAGCAAAAAAAAAAAAAAAGAGACCAGGAGCATGAAAAGGTGTGAAAAATGCGAGGAGCAAAAAAAAAAAAAAAAAAAAAGAAAGACCAGGAGCATGAAAAGGTGTGAAAAATGCGAGGAGCAAAAGAAAAAAAAAAAAAAGAGACCAGGAGCATGAAAAGGTGTGAAAAATGCGAGGAGCAAAAAAAAAAAAAAAAAAAAGAAAGACCAGGAGCATGAAAAGGTGTGAAAAATGCGAGGAGCAAAAAAAAAAAAAAAAAAAAAAGAAAGACCAGGAGCATGAAAAGGTGTGAAAAATGCGAGGAGAAAAAAAAAAAAAAAAAGAAAGAAAGAAAGACCAGGAGCATGAAAAGGTGTGAAAAAGGCGAGGACCAAAAAAAAAAAAGAAAGACCAGGAGCATGAAAAGGTGTGAAAAATGCGAGGAGCAAAAAAAAAAAAAAAAAAAAATGAAAGACCAGGAGCATGAAAAGGTGTGAAAAATGCGAGGAGCAAAAAAAAAAAAAGAAAGACCAGGAGCATGAAAAGGTGTGAAAAAGGCGAGGAGCAAAAAAAAAAAAAAAAGAAAGAAAGAAAGACCAGGAGCATGAAAAGGTGTGAAAAATGCGAGGAGCAAAAAAAAAAAAAGAAAGACCAGGAGCATGAAAAGGTGTGAAAAAGGCGAGGAGCAAAAAAAAAAAAAAAAGAAAGAAAGAAAGACCAGGAGCATGAAAAGGTGTGAAAAATGCGAGGAGCAAAAAAAAAAAAAAAGAGACCAGGAGCATGAAAAGGTGTGAAAAATGCGAGGAGCAAAAAAAAAAAAAAGACCAGGAGCATGAAAAGGTGTGAAAAATGCGAGGAGTAAAAAAAAAAAAAAAAGACCAGGAGCATGAAAAGGTGTGAAAAATGCGGGGAGAAAAAAAAAAAAAAGACCAGGAGCATGAAAAGGTGTGAAAAATGTGAGGAGCAAAAAAAAAAAAAAAGAAAGAAAGAAAGACCAGGAGCATGAAAAGGTGTGAAAAAAGCGAGGAGCAAAAAAAAAAAAAAAAAAAAAAGAAAGACCAGGAGCATGAAAAGGTGTGAAAAATGCGAGGAGCAAAAGAAAAAAAAAAAAAAGAGACCAGGAGCATGAAAAGGTGTGAAAAATGCGAGGAGCAAAAAAAAAAAAAAAAAAAGAAAGACCAGGAGCATGAAAAGGTGTGAAAAATGCGAGGAGCAAAAAAAAAAAAAAAAAAAGAAAGACCAGGAGCATGAAAAGGTGTGAAAAATGCGAGGAGCAAAAAAAAAAAAGAATGACCAGGAGCATGAAAAGGTGTGAAAAATGCGAGGAGCAAAAAAAAAAAAAAAAAAGGAAAGACCAGGAGCATGAAAAGGTGTGAAAAATTCTAGGAGCAAAAAAAAAAAAAAGAAAGACCAGGAGCATGAAAAGGTGTGAAAAAGGCGAGGACCAAAAAAAAAAAAGAAAGACCAGGAGCATGAAAAGGTGTGAAAAATGCGAGGAGAAAAAAAAAAAAAAAAGAAAGAAAGAAAGACCAGGAGCATGAAAAGGTGTGAAAAATGCGAGGAGCAAAAAAAAAAAAAAAAAAGAAAGACCAGGAGCATGAAAAGGTGTGAAAAATGCGAGGAGCAAAAAAAAAAAAAAAAAAAAAGAAAGACCAGGAGCATGAAAAGGTGTGAAAAATGCGAGGAGCAAAAAAAAAAAAAAAAAAAGAAAGACCAGGAGCATGAAAAGGTGTGAAAAATGCGAGGAGCAAAAAAAAAAAAGAATGACCAGGAGCATGAAAAGGTGTGAAAAATGCGAGGAGCAAAAAAAAAAAAAAAAAAAAGGAAAGACCAGGAGCATGAAAAGGTGTGAAAAATTCTAGGAGCAAAAAAAAAAAAAGAAAGACCAGGAGCATGAAAAGGTGTGAAAAAGGCGAGGACCAAAAAAAAAAAAGAAAGACCAGGAGCATGAAAAGGTGTGAAAAATGCGAGGAGAAAAAAAAAAAAAAAGAAAGAAAGAAAGACCAGGAGCATGAAAAGGTGTGAAAAATGCGAGGAGCAAAAAAAAAAAAAAAAAAGAAAGACCAGGAGCATGAAAAGGTGTGAAAAATGCGAGGAGCAAAAAAAAAAAAAAAAAAGAAAGACCAGGAGCATGAAAAGGTGTGAAAAATGCGAGGAGCAAAAAAAAAAAAAAAAAAAAAGAAAGACCAGGAGCATGAAAAGGTGTGTAAAATTCTAGGAGCAAAAAAAAAAAAAAAAAGACCAGGAGCATGAAAAGGTGTGAAAAAGGCGAGGAGCAAAAAAAAAAAAAAAGAAAGACCAGGAGCATGAAAAGGTGTGAAAAATGCGAGGAGCAAAAAAAAAAAAAAAAAAAAAAGAAAGACCAGGAGCATGAAAAGGTGTGAAAAATGCGAGGAGCAAAAAAAAAAAAAAAAAAAAAAGAAAGACCAGGAGCATGAAAAGGTGTGAAAAATGCGAGGAGCAAAAAAAAAAAAAAAAAAAAAAAAAAAAACCAGGAACAAGAAAAGGTGTGAAAAATGCGAGGAGAAAAAAAAAAAAAAAAAGAAAGAAAGAAAGACCAGGAGCATGAAAAGGTGTGAAAAAGGCGAGGACCAAAAAAAAAAAAGAAAGACCAGGAGCATGAAAAGGTGTGAAAAATGTGAGGAGTAAAAAAAAAAAAAAAAGACCAGGAGCATGAAAAGGTGTGAAAAATGCGAGGAGCAAAAAAAAAAAAGAATGACCAGGAGCATGAAAAGGTGTGAAAAATGCGAGGAGCAAAAAAAAAAAAAAAAAAGGAAAGACCAGGAGCATGAAAAGGTGTGAAAAATTCTAGGAGCAAAAAAAAAAAAAGAAAGACCAGGAGCATGAAAAGGGGTGAAAAAGGCGAGGACCAAAAAAAAAAAAGAAAGACCAGGAGCATGAAAAGGTGTGAAAAATGCGAGGAGAAAAAAAAAAAAAAAGAAAGAAAGAAAGACCAGGAGCATGAAAAGGTGTGAAAAATGCGAGGAGCAAAAAAAAAAAAAAAAAAGAAAGACCAGGAGCATGAAAAGGTGTGAAAAATGCGAGGAGCAAAAAAAAAAAAAAAAAAGAAAGACCAGGAGCATGAAAAGGTGTGAAAAATGCGAGGAGCAAAAAAAAAAAAAAAAGACCAGGAGCATGAAAAGATGTGAAAAATGCGAGGAGCAAAAAAAAAAAAAGAAAGACCAGGAGCATGAAAAGGTGTGAAAAATGCGAGGAGCAAAAAAAAAAAAAAAAAAAAGAAAGACCAGGAGCATGAAAAGGAGGGAAAAAAGCGAGGAGCAAAAAAAAAAAAAAAAAAATGAAAGACCAGGAGCATGAAAAGGTGTGAAAAATGCGAGGAGCAAAAAAAAAAAAAAGAAAGACCAGGAGCATGAAAAGGTGTGAAAAATGCGAGGAGCAAAAAAAAGAAAAGAAAAACCAGGAGCATGAAAAGGTGTGAAAAATGCGAGGAGCAAAAAAAAAAAAAGAAAGACCAGGAGCATGAAAAGGTGTGAAAAAGGCGAGGAGCAAAAAAAAAAAAAAAAAGAAAGAAAGAAAGACCAGGAGCATGAAAAGGTGTGAAAAATGCGAGGAGCAAAAAAAAAAAAAGAAAGACCAGGAGCATGAAAAGGTGTGAAAAAGGCGAGGAGCAAAAAAAAAAAAAAAAGAAAGAAAGAAAGACCAGGAGCATGAAAAGGTGTGAAAAATGCGAGGAGCAAAAAAAAAAAAAAAGAGACCAGGAGCATGAAAAGGTGTGAAAAATGCGAGGAGCAAAAAAAAAAAAAAGACCAGGAGCATGAAAAGGTGTGAAAAATGCGAGGAGCAAAAAAAAAAAAAAAAAAAAAGAAAGACCAGGAGCATGAAAAGGTGTGAAAAATGCGAGGAGCAAAAGAAAAAAAAAAAAAAGAGACCAGGAGCATGAAAAGGTGTGAAAAATGCGAGGAGCAAAAAAAAAAAAAAAAAAAAGAAAGACCAGGAGCATGAAAAGGTGTGAAAAATGCGAGGAGCAAAAAAAAAAAAAAAAAAAGAAAGACCAGGAGCATGAAAAGGTGTGAAAAATGCGAGGAGCAAAAAAAAAAAAAAAGAGACCAGGAGCATGAAAAGGTGTGAAAAATGCGAGGAGCAAAAAAAAAAAAAAAAAAAAAGAAAGACCAGGAGCATGAAAAGGTGTGAAAAATGCGAGGAGCAAAAGAAAAAAAAAAAAAAGAGACCAGGAGCATGAAAAGGTGTGAAAAATGCGAGGAGCAAAAAAAAAAAAAAAAAAAAGAAAGACCAGGAGCATGAAAAGGTGTGAAAAATGCGAGGAGCAAAAAAAAAAAAAAAAAAAGAAAGACCAGGAGCATGAAAAGGTGTGAAAAATGCGAGGAGCAAAAAAAAAAAAGAATGACCAGGAGCATGAAAAGGTGTGAAAAATGCGAGGAGCAAAAAAAAAAAAAAAAAAGGAAAGACCAGGAGCATGAAAAGGTGTGAAAAATTCTAGGAGCAAAAAAAAAAAAAAGAAAGACCAGGAGCATGAAAAGGTGTGAAAAAGGCGAGGACCAAAAAAAAAAAAGAAAGACCAGGAGCATGAAAAGGTGTGAAAAATGCGAGGAGAAAAAAAAAAAAAAAAGAAAGAAAGAAAGACCAGGAGCATGAAAAGGTGTGAAAAATGCGAGGAGCAAAAAAAAAAAAAAAAAAGAAAGACCAGGAGCATGAAAAGGTGTGAAAAATGCGAGGAGCAAAAAAAAAAAAAAAAAAAGAAAGACCAGGAGCATGAAAAGGTGTGAAAAATGCGAGGAGCAAAAAAAAAAAGAAAGACCAGGAGCATGAAAAGGTGTGAAAAATGCGAGGAGCAAAAAAAAAAAAAAAAAAAAGAAAGACCAGGAGCATGAAAAGGTGTGAAAAATGCGAGGAGCAAAAAAAAAAAAAAAAGACCAGGAGCATGAAAAGGTGTGAAAAAGGCGAGGAGCAAAAAAAAAAAAAGAAAGACCAGGAGCATGAAAAGGTGTGAAAAATGCGAGGAGCAAAAAAAAAAAAAGAAAGACCAGGAGCATGAAAAGGTGTGAAAAAGGCGAGGAGCAAAAAAAAAAAAAAAAGAAAGAAAGAAAGACCAGGAGCATGAAAAGGTGTGAAAAAGGCGAGGAGAAAAAAAAAAAAAAAGAAATACCAGGAGCATGAAAAGGTGTGAAAAAGGCGAGGAGCAAAAAAAAAAAAAAAAGAAAGAAAGAAAGACCAGGAGCATGAAAAGGTGTGAAAAATGCGAGGAGCAAAAAAAAAAAAAAAGAGACCAGGAGCATGAAAAGGTGTGAAAAATGCGAGGAGCAAAAAAAAAAAAAAGACCAGGAGCATGAAAAGGTGTGAAAAAGGCGAGGAGCAAAAAAAAAAAAAAAGAAAGACCAGGAGCATGAAAAGGTGTGAAAAATGCGAGGAGCAAAAAAAAAAAAAAAAAAAAAAAGAAAGACCAGGAGCATGAAAAGGTGTGAAAAATGCGAGGAGCAAAAAAAAAAAAAAAAAAAAAAGAAAGACCAGGAGCATGAAAAGGTGTGAAAAATGCGAGGAGAAAAAAAAAAAAAAAAAGAAAGAAAGAAAGACCAGGAGCATGAAAAGGTGTGAAAAAGGCGAGGACCAAAAAAAAAAAAGAAAGACCAGGAGCATGAAAAGGTGTGAAAAATGTGAGGAGTAAAAAAAAAAAAAAAAGACCAGGAGCATGAAAAGGTGTGAAAAATGCGAGGAGCAAAAAAAAAAAAGAATGACCAGGAGCATGAAAAGGTGTGAAAAATGCGAGGAGCAAAAAAAAAAAAAAAAAAGGAAAGACCAGGAGCATGAAAAGGTGTGAAAAATTCTAGGAGCAAAAAAAAAAAAAGAAAGACCAGGAGCATGAAAAGGTGTGAAAAAGGCGAGGACCAAAAAAAAAAAAGAAAGACCAGGAGCATGAAAAGGTGTGAAAAATGCGAGGAGAAAAAAAAAAAAAAAGAAAGAAAGAAAGACCAGGAGCATGAAAAGGTGTGAAAAATGCGAGGAGCAAAAAAAAAAAAAAAAAAGAAAGACCAGGAGCATGAAAAGGTGTGAAAAATGCGAGGAGCAAAAAAAAAAAAAAAAAAGAAAGACCAGGAGCATGAAAAGGTGTGAAAAATGCGAGGAGCAAAAAAAAAAAAAAAAGACCAGGAGCATGAAAAGATGTGAAAAATGCGAGGAGCAAAAAAAAAAAAAAAAAAAAGAAAGACCAGGAGCATGAAAAGGTGTGAAAAATGCGAGGAGCAAAAAAAAAAAAAAAAAAAGAAAGACCAGGAGCATGAAAAGGTGTGAAAAATGCGAGGAGCAAAAAAAAAAAAAAAAAAAATGAAAGACCAGGAGCATGAAAAGGTGTGAAAAATGCGAGGAGCAAAAAAAAAAAAAGAAAGACCAGGAGCATGAAAAGGTGTGAAAAATGCGAGGAGCAAAAAAAAGAAAAGAAAAACCAGGAGCATGAAAAGGTGTGAAAAATGCGAGGAGCAAAAAAAAAAAAAGAAAGACCAGGAGCATGAAAAGGTGTGAAAAAGGCGAGGAGCAAAAAAAAAAAAAAAAGAAAGAAAGAAAGACCAGGAGCATGAAAAGGTGTGAAAAATGCGAGGAGCAAAAAAAAAAAAAGAAAGACCAGGAGCATGAAAAGGTGTGAAAAAGGCGAGGAGCAAAAAAAAAAAAAAAAAGAAAGAAAGAAAGACCAGGAGCATGAAAAGGTGTGAAAAATGCGAGGAGCAAAAAAAAAAAAAAAGAGACCAGGAGCATGAAAAGGTGTGAAAAATGCGAGGAGCAAAAAAAAAAAAAAGACCAGGAGCATGAAAAGGTGTGAAAAATGCGAGGAGTAAAAAAAAAAAAAAAAGACCAGGAGCATGAAAAGGTGTGAAAAATGCGGGGAGAAAAAAAAAAAAAAGACCAGGAGCATGAAAAGGAGTGAAAAATGGGAGGAGCAAAAAAAAAAAAAAAAAAAGAAAGAAAGACCAGGAGCATGAAAAGGTGTGAAAAATGCGAGGAGCAAAAAAAAAAAAAAAAAAAAAGAAAGACCAGGAGCATGAAAAGGTGTGAAAAATGCGAGGAGCAAAAGAAAAAAAAAAAAAAGAGACCAGGAGCATGAAAAGGTGTGAAAAATGCGAGGAGCAAAAAAAAAAAAAAAAAAAAGAAAGACCAGGAGCATGAAAAGGTGTGAAAAATGCGAGGAGCAAAAAAAAAAAAAAAAAAAGAAAGACCAGGAGCATGAAAAGGTGTGAAAAATGCGAGGAGCAAAAAAAAAAAAAAAAAAAAAAAGAAAGACCAGGAGAATGAAAAGGTGTGAAAAATGCGAGGAGAAAAAAAAAAAAAAAAAAAAAAAGAAAGACCAGGAGCATGAAAAGGTGTGTAAAATTCTAGGAGCAAAAAAAAAAAAAAAAAGACCAGGAGCATGAAAAGGTGTGAAAAAGGCGAGGAGCAAAAAAAAAAAAAAAGAAAGACCAGGAGCATGAAAAGGTGTGAAAAATGCGAGGAGCAAAAAAAAAAAAAAAAAAAAAAGAAAGACCAGGAGCATGAAAAGGTGTGAAAAATGCGAGGAGCAAAAAAAAAAAAAAAAAAAAAAGAAAGACCAGGAGCATGAAAAGGTGTGAAAAATGCGAGGAGCAAAAAAAAAAAAAAAAAAAAAAAAAAAGACCAGGACCATGAAAAGGTGTGAAAAATGCGAGGAGAAAAAAAAAAAAAAAAAGAAAGAAAGAAAGACCAGGAGCATGAAAAGGTGTGAAAAAGGCGAGGACCAAAAAAAAAAAAGAAAGACCAGGAGCATGAAAAGGTGTGAAAAATGTGAGGAGTAAAAAAAAAAAAAAAAGACCAGGAGCATGAAAAGGTGTGAAAAATGCGAGGAGCAAAAAAAAAAAAGAATGACCAGGAGCATGAAAAGGTGTGAAAAATGCGAGGAGCAAAAAAAAAAAAAAAAAAGGAAAGACCAGGAGCATGAAAAGGTGTGAAAAATTCTAGGAGCAAAAAAAAAAAAAGAAAGACCAGGAGCATGAAAAGGGGTGAAAAAAGCGAGGACCAAAAAAAAAAAAGAAAGACCAGGAGCAAGAAAAGGGGTGAAAAAAGCGAGGAGAAAAAAAAAAAAAAAGAAAGAAAGAAAGACCAGGAGCATGAAAAGGTGTGAAAAATGCGAGGAGCAAAAAAAAAAAAAAAAAAGAAAGACCAGGAGCATGAAAAGGTGTGAAAAATGCGAGGAGCAAAAAAAAAAAAAAAAAAGAAAGACCAGGAGCATGAAAAGGTGTGAAAAATGCGAGGAGCAAAAAAAAAAAAAAAAGACCAGGAGCATGAAAAGATGTGAAAAATGCGAGGAGCAAAAAAAAAAAAAAAAAAAAGAAAGACCAGGAGCATGAAAAGGTGTGAAAAATGCGAGGAGCAAAAAAAAAAAAAAAAAAAAAGAAAGACCAGGAGCATGAAAAGGTGTGAAAAATGCGAGGAGCAAAAAAAAAAAAAAAAAAATGAAAGACCAGGAGCATGAAAAGGTGTGAAAAATGCGAGGAGCAAAAAAAAAAAAAGAAAGACCAGGAGCATGAAAAGGTGTGAAAAATGCGAGGAGCAAAAAAAAGAAAAGAAAAACCAGGAGCATGAAAAGGTGTGAAAAATGCGAGGAGCAAAAAAAAAAAAAGAAAGACCAGGAGCATGAAAAGGTGTGAAAAAGGCGAGGAGCAAAAAAAAAAAAAAAAAGAAAGAAAGAAAGACCAGGAGCATGAAAAGGTGTGAAAAATGCGAGGAGCAAAAAAAAAAAAAGAAAGACCAGGAGCATGAAAAGGTGTGAAAAAGGCGAGGAGCAAAAAAAAAAAAAAAAGAAAGAAAGAAAGACCAGGAGCATGAAAAGGTGTGAAAAATGCGAGGAGCAAAAAAAAAAAAAAAGAGACCAGGAGCATGAAAAGGTGTGAAAAATGCGAGGAGCAAAAAAAAAAAAAGACCAGGAGCATGAAAAGGTGTGAAAAATGCGAGGAGCAAAAAAAAAAAAAAAAAAAAAGAAAGACCAGGAGCATGAAAAGGTGTGAAAAATGCGAGGAGCAAAAGAAAAAAAAAAAAAAGAGACCAGGAGCATGAAAAGGTGTGAAAAATGCGAGGAGCAAAAAAAAAAAAAAAAAAAAGAAAGACCAGGAGCATGAAAAGGTGTGAAAAATGCGAGGAGCAAAAAAAAAAAAAAAAAAAAGAAAGACCAGGAGCATGAAAAGGTGTGAAAAATGCGAGGAGCAAAAAAAAAAAAAAAGAGACCAGGAGCATGAAAAGGTGTGAAAAATGCGAGGAGCAAAAAAAAAAAAAAAAAAAAAGAAAGACCAGGAGCATGAAAAGGTGTGAAAAATGCGAGGAGCAAAAGAAAAAAAAAAAAAAGAGACCAGGAGCATGAAAAGGTGTGAAAAATGCGAGGAGCAAAAAAAAAAAAAAAAAAAAGAAAGACCAGGAGCATGAAAAGGTGTGAAAAATGCGAGGAGCAAAAAAAAAAAAAAAAAAAAAAGAAAGACCAGGAGCATGAAAAGGTGTGAAAAATGCGAGGAGCAAAAGAAAAAAAAAAAAAAGAGACCAGGAGCATGAAAAGGTGTGAAAAATGCGAGGAGCAAAAAAAAAAAAAAAAAAAAGAAAGACCAGGAGCATGAAAAGGTGTGAAAAAAGCGAGGAGCAAAAAAAAAAAAAAAAAAAAAAGAAAGACCAGGAGCATGAAAAGGTGTGAAAAATGCGAGGAGCAAAAAAAAGAAAAGAAAAACCAGGAGCATGAAAAGGTGTGAAAAATGCGAGGAGCAAAAAAAAAAAAAGAAAGACCAGAAGCATGAAAAGGTGTGAAAAAGGCGAGGAGCAAAAAAAAAAAAAAAAAGAAAGAAAGAAAGACCAGGAGCATGAAAAGGTGTGAAAAATGCGAGGAGCAAAAAAAAAAAAAGAAAGACCAGGAGCATGAAAAGGTGTGAAAAAGGCGAGGAGCAAAAAAAAAAAAAAAAGAAAGAAAGAAAGACCAGGAGCATGAAAAGGTGTGAAAAATGCGAGGAGCAAAAAAAAAAAAAAAGAGACCAGGAGCATGAAAAGGTGTGAAAAATGCGAGGAGCAAAAAAAAAAAAAAGACCAGGAGCATGAAAAGGTGTGAAAAATGCGAGGAGCAAAAAAAAAAAAAAAAAAAAAGAAAGACCAGGAGCATGAAAAGGTGTGAAAAATGCGAGGAGCAAAAGAAAAAAAAAAAAAAGAGACCAGGAGCATGAAAAGGTGTGAAAAATGCGAGGAGCAAAAAAAAAAAAAAAAAAAAAGAAAGACCAGGAGCATGAAAAGGTGTGAAAAATGCGAGGAGCAAAAAAAAAAAAAAAAAAAGAAAGACCAGGAGCATGAAAAGGTGTGAAAAATGCGAGGAGCAAAAAAAAAAAAAAAGAGACCAGGAGCATGAAAAGGTGTGAAAAATGCGAGGAGCAAAAAAAAAAAAAAAAAAAAAGAAAGACCAGGAGCATGAAAAGGTGTGAAAAATGCGAGGAGCAAAAGAAAAAAAAAAAAAAGAGACCAGGAGCATGAAAAGGTGTGAAAAATGCGAGGAGCAAAAAAAAAAAAAAAAAAAAGAAAGACCAGGAGCATGAAAAGGTGTGAAAAATGCGAGGAGCAAAAAAAAAAAAAAAAAAAAAAGAAAGACCAGGAGCATGAAAAGGTGTGAAAAATGCGAGGAGAAAAAAAAAAAAAAAAAGAAAGAAAGAAAGACCAGGAGCATGAAAAGGTGTGAAAAAGGCGAGGACCAAAAAAAAAAAAGAAAGACCAGGAGCATGAAAAGGTGTGAAAAATGCGAGGAGCAAAAAAAAAAAAAAAAAAAATGAAAGACCAGGAGCATGAAAAGGTGTGAAAAATGCGAGGAGCAAAAAAAAAAAAAGAAAGACCAGGAGCATGAAAAGGTGTGAAAAAGGCGAGGAGCAAAAAAAAAAAAAAAAGAAAGAAAGAAAGACCAGGAGCATGAAAAGGTGTGAAAAATGCGAGGAGCAAAAAAAAAAAAAGAAAGACCAGGAGCATGAAAAGGTGTGAAAAAGGCGAGGAGCAAAAAAAAAAAAAAAAGAAAGAAAGAAAGACCAGGAGCATGAAAAGGTGTGAAAAATGCGAGGAGCAAAAAAAAAAAAAAAGAGACCAGGAGCATGAAAAGGTGTGAAAAATGCGAGGAGCAAAAAAAAAAAAAAGACCAGGAGCATGAAAAGGTGTGAAAAATGCGAGGAGTAAAAAAAAAAAAAAAAGACCAGGAGCATGAAAAGGTGTGAAAAATGCGGGGAGAAAAAAAAAAAAAAGACCAGGAGCATGAAAAGGTGTGAAAAATGTGAGGAGCAAAAAAAAAAAAAAAGAAAGAAAGAAAGACCAGGAGCATGAAAAGGTGTGAAAAATGCGAGGAGCAAAAAAAAAAAAAAAAAAAAAGAAAGACCAGGAGCATGAAAAGGTGTGAAAAATGCGAGGAGCAAAAGAAAAAAAAAAAAAAGAGACCAGGAGCATGAAAAGGTGTGAAAAATGCGAGGAGCAAAAAAAAAAAAAAAAAAAGAAAGACCAGGAGCATGAAAAGGTGTGAAAAATGCGAGGAGCAAAAAAAAAAAAAAAAAAAAGAAAGACCAGGAGCATGAAAAGGTGTGAAAAATGCGAGGAGCAAAAAAAAAAAAGAATGACCAGGAGCATGAAAAGGTGTGAAAAATGCGAGGAGCAAAAAAAAAAAAAAAAAAAGGAAAGACCAGGAGCATGAAAAGGTGTGAAAAATTCTAGGAGCAAAAAAAAAAAAAAGAAAGACCAGGAGCATGAAAAGGTGTGAAAAAGGCGAGGACCAAAAAAAAAAAAGAAAGACCAGGAGCATGAAAAGGTGTGAAAAATGCGAGGAGAAAAAAAAAAAAAAAAGAAAGAAAGAAAGACCAGGAGCATGAAAAGGTGTGAAAAATGCGAGGAGCAAAAAAAAAAAAAAAAAAAGAAAGACCAGGAGCATGAAAAGGTGTGAAAAATGCGAGGAGCAAAAAAAAAAAAAAAAAAAAGAAAGACCAGGAGCATGAAAAGGTGTGAAAAATGCGAGGAGCAAAAAAAAAAAAAAAAAAAGAAAGACCAGGAGCATGAAAAGGTGTGAAAAATGCGAGGAGCAAAAAAAAAAAAGAATGACCAGGAGCATGAAAAGGTGTGAAAAATGCGAGGAGCAAAAAAAAAAAAAAAAAAAGGAAAGACCAGGAGCATGAAAAGGTGTGAAAAATTCTAGGAGCAAAAAAAAAAAAAGAAAGACCAGGAGCATGAAAAGGTGTGAAAAAGGCGAGGACCAAAAAAAAAAAAGAAAGACCAGGAGCATGAAAAGGTGTGAAAAATGCGAGGAGAAAAAAAAAAAAAAAGAAAGAAAGAAAGACCAGGAGCATGAAAAGGTGTGAAAAATGCGAGGAGCAAAAAAAAAAAAAAAAAAGAAAGACCAGGAGCATGAAAAGGTGTGAAAAATGCGAGGAGCAAAAAAAAAAAAAAAAAAAAAAGAAAGACCAGGAGCATGAAAAGGTGTGAAAAATGCGAGGAGAAAAAAAAAAAAAAAAAGAAAGAAAGAAAGACCAGGAGCATGAAAAGGTGTGAAAAAGGCGAGGACCAAAAAAAAAAAAGAAAGACCAGGAGCATGAAAAGGTGTGAAAAATGTGAGGAGTAAAAAAAAAAAAAAAAGACCAGGAGCATGAAAAGGTGTGAAAAATGCGAGGAGCAAAAAAAAAAAAGAATGACCAGGAGCATGAAAAGGTGTGAAAAATGCGAGGAGCAAAAAAAAAAAAAAAAAAGGAAAGACCAGGAGCATGAAAAGGTGTGAAAAATTCTAGGAGCAAAAAAAAAAAAAGAAAGACCAGGAGCATGAAAAGGGGTGAAAAAGGCGAGGACCAAAAAAAAAAAAGAAAGACCAGGAGCATGAAAAGGTGTGAAAAATGCGAGGAGAAAAAAAAAAAAAAAGAAAGAAAGAAAGACCAGGAGCATGAAAAGGTGTGAAAAATGCGAGGAGCAAAAAAAAAAAAAAAAAAGAAAGACCAGGAGCATGAAAAGGTGTGAAAAATGCGAGGAGCAAAAAAAAAAAAAAAAAAGAAAGACCAGGAGCATGAAAAGGTGTGAAAAATGCGAGGAGCAAAAAAAAAAAAAAAAGACCAGGAGCATGAAAAGATGTGAAAAATGCGAGGAGCAAAAAAAAAAAAAAAAAAAAGAAAGACCAGGAGCATGAAAAGGTGTGAAAAATGCGAGGAGCAAAAAAAAAAAAAAAAAAAAGAAAGACCAGGAGCATGAAAAGGTGTGAAAAATGCGAGGAGCAAAAAAAAAAAAAAAAAAATGAAAGACCAGGAGCATGAAAAGGTGTGAAAAATGCGAGGAGCAAAAAAAAAAAAAGAAAGACCAGGAGCATGAAAAGGTGTGAAAAATGCGAGGAGCAAAAAAAAGAAAAGAAAAACCAGGAGCATGAAAAGGTGTGAAAAATGCGAGGAGCAAAAAAAAAAAAAGAAAGACCAGGAGCATGAAAAGGTGTGAAAAAGGCGAGGAGCAAAAAAAAAAAAAAAAAGAAAGAAAGAAAGACCAGGAGCATGAAAAGGTGTGAAAAATGCGAGGAGCAAAAAAAAAAAAAGAAAGACCAGGAGCATGAAAAGGTGTGAAAAAGGCGAGGAGCAAAAAAAAAAAAAAAAGAAAGAAAGAAAGACCAGGAGCATGAAAAGGTGTGAAAAATGCGAGGAGCAAAAAAAAAAAAAAAGAGACCAGGAGCATGAAAAGGTGTGAAAAATGCGAGGAGCAAAAAAAAAAAAAAGACCAGGAGCATGAAAAGGTGTGAAAAATGCGAGGAGCAAAAAAAAAAAAAAAAAAAAAGAAAGACCAGGAGCATGAAAAGGTGTGAAAAATGCGAGGAGCAAAAGAAAAAAAAAAAAAAGAGACCAGGAGCATGAAAAGGTGTGAAAAATGCGAGGAGCAAAAAAAAAAAAAAAAAAAAGAAAGACCAGGAGCATGAAAAGGTGTGAAAAATGCGAGGAGCAAAAAAAAAAAAAAAAAAAGAAAGACCAGGAGCATGAAAAGGTGTGAAAAATGCGAGGAGCAAAAAAAAAAAAAAAGAGACCAGGAGCATGAAAAGGTGTGAAAAATGCGAGGAGCAAAAAAAAAAAAAAAAAAAAAGAAAGACCAGGAGCATGAAAAGGTGTGAAAAATGCGAGGAGCAAAAGAAAAAAAAAAAAAAGAGACCAGGAGCATGAAAAGGTGTGAAAAATGCGAGGAGCAAAAAAAAAAAAAAAAAAAAGAAAGACCAGGAGCATGAAAAGGTGTGAAAAATGCGAGGAGCAAAAAAAAAAAAAAAAAAAAAAGAAAGACCAGGAGCATGAAAAGGTGTGAAAAATGCGAGGAGAAAAAAAAAAAAAAAAAGAAAGAAAGAAAGACCAGGAGCATGAAAAGGTGTGAAAAAGGCGAGGACCAAAAAAAAAAAAGAAAGACCAGGAGCATGAAAAGGTGTGAAAAATGCGAGGAGCAAAAAAAAAAAAAAAAAAAATGAAAGACCAGGAGCATGAAAAGGTGTGAAAAATGCGAGGAGCAAAAAAAAAAAAAGAAAGACCAGGAGCATGAAAAGGTGTGAAAAAGGCGAGGAGCAAAAAAAAAAAAAAAAGAAAGAAAGAAAGACCAGGAGCATGAAAAGGTGTGAAAAATGCGAGGAGCAAAAAAAAAAAAAGAAAGACCAGGAGCATGAAAAGGTGTGAAAAAGGCGAGGAGCAAAAAAAAAAAAAAAAGAAAGAAAGAAAGACCAGGAGCATGAAAAGGTGTGAAAAATGCGAGGAGCAAAAAAAAAAAAAAAGAGACCAGGAGCATGAAAAGGTGTTAAAAATGCGAGGAGCAAAAAAAAAAAAAAGACCAGGAGCATGAAAAGGTGTGAAAAATGCGAGGAGTAAAAAAAAAAAAAAAAGACCAGGAGCATGAAAAGGTGTGAAAAATGCGGGGAGAAAAAAAAAAAAAAGACCAGGAGCATGAAAAGGTGTGAAAAATGTGAGGAGCAAAAAAAAAAAAAAAGAAAGAAAGAAAGACCAGGAGCATGAAAAGGTGTGAAAAATGCGAGGAGCAAAAAAAAAAAAAAAAAAAAAGAAAGACCAGGAGCATGAAAAGGTGTGAAAAATGCGAGGAGCAAAAGAAAAAAAAAAAAAAGAGACCAGGAGCATGAAAAGGTGTGAAAAATGCGAGGAGCAAAAAAAAAAAAAAAAAAAGAAAGACCAGGAGCATGAAAAGGTGTGAAAAATGCGAGGAGCAAAAAAAAAAAAAAAAAAAAAGAAAGACCAGGAGCATGAAAAGGTGTGAAAAATGCGAGGAGCAAAAGAAAAAAAAAAAAAAGAGACCAGGAGCATGAAAAGGTGTGAAAAATGCGAGGAGCAAAAAAAAAAAAAAAAAAAAGAAAGACCAGGAGCATGAAAAGGTGTGAAAAATGCGAGGAGCAAAAAAAAAAAAAAAAAAAGAAAGACCAGGAGCATGAAAAGGTGTGAAAAATGCGAGGAGCAAAAAAAAAAAAAAAGAGACCAGGAGCATGAAAAGGTGTGAAAAATGCGAGGAGCAAAAAAAAAAAAAAAAAAAAAGAAAGACCAGGAGCATGAAAAGGTGTGAAAAATGCGAGGAGCAAAAGAAAAAAAAAAAAAAGAGACCAGGAGCATGAAAAGGTGTGAAAAATGCGAGGAGCAAAAAAAAAAAAAAAAAAAAGAAAGACCAGGAGCATGAAAAGGTGTGAAAAATGCGAGGAGCAAAAAAAAAAAAAAAAAAAAAAGAAAGACCAGGAGCATGAAAAGGTGTGAAAAATGCGAGGAGAAAAAAAAAAAAAAAAAGAAAGAAAGAAAGACCAGGAGCATGAAAAGGTGTGAAAAAGGCGAGGACCAAAAAAAAAAAAGAAAGACCAGGAGCATGAAAAGGTGTGAAAAATGCGAGGAGCAAAAAAAAAAAAAAAAAAAATGAAAGACCAGGAGCATGAAAAGGTGTGAAAAATGCGAGGAGCAAAAAAAAAAAAAGAAAGACCAGGAGCATGAAAAGGTGTGAAAAAGGCGAGGAGCAAAAAAAAAAAAAAAAGAAAGAAAGAAAGACCAGGAGCATGAAAAGGTGTGAAAAATGCGAGGAGCAAAAAAAAAAAAAGAAAGACCAGGAGCATGAAAAGGTGTGAAAAAGGCGAGGAGCAAAAAAAAAAAAAAAAGAAAGAAAGAAAGACCAGGAGCATGAAAAGGTGTGAAAAATGCGAGGAGCAAAAAAAAAAAAAAAGAGACCAGGAGCATGAAAAGGTGTGAAAAATGCGAGGAGCAAAAAAAAAAAAAAGACCAGGAGCATGAAAAGGTGTGAAAAATGCGAGGAGTAAAAAAAAAAAAAAAAGACCAGGAGCATGAAAAGGTGTGAAAAATGCGGGGAGAAAAAAAAAAAAAAGACCAGGAGCATGAAAAGGTGTGAAAAATGTGAGGAGCAAAAAAAAAAAAAAAGAAAGAAAGAAAGACCAGGAGCATGAAAAGGTGTGAAAAATGCGAGGAGCAAAAAAAAAAAAAAAAAAAAAAAAAGACAAGAAGCATGAAAAGGTGTGAAAAATGCGAGGAGCAAAAGAAAAAAAAAAAAAAAGAGACCAGGAGCATGAAAAGGTGTGAAAAATGCGAGGAGCAAAAAAAAAAAAAAAAAAAGAAAGACCAGGAGCAAGAAAAGGTGGGAAAAATGCGAGGAGCAAAAAAAAAAAAAAAAAAAAGAAAGACCAGGAGCATGAAAAGGTGTGAAAAATGCGAGGAGCAAAAAAAAAAAAGAATGACCAGGAGCATGAAAAGGTGTGAAAAATGCGAGGAGCAAAAAAAAAAAAAAAAAAGGAAAGACCAGGAGCATGAAAAGGTGTGAAAAATTCTAGGAGCAAAAAAAAAAAAAAGAAAGACCAGGAGCATGAAAAGGTGTGAAAAAGGCGAGGACCAAAAAAAAAAAAGAAAGACCAGGAGCATGAAAAGGTGTGAAAAATGCGAGGAGAAAAAAAAAAAAAAAAGAAAGAAAGAAAGACCAGGAGCATGAAAAGGTGTGAAAAATGCGAGGAGCAAAAAAAAAAAAAAAAAAGAAAGACCAGGAGCATGAAAAGGTGTGAAAAATGCGAGGAGCAAAAAAAAAAAAAAAAAAAAGAAAGACCAGGAGCATGAAAAGGTGTGAAAAATGCGAGGAGCAAAAAAAAAAAAAAAAAAAGAAAGACCAGGAGCATGAAAAGGTGTGAAAAATGCGAGGAGCAAAAAAAAAAAAGAATGACCAGGAGCATGAAAAGGTGTGAAAAATGCGAGGAGCAAAAAAAAAAAAAAAAAAAGGAAAGACCAGGAGCATGAAAAGGTGTGAAAAATTCTAGGAGCAAAAAAAAAAAAAGAAAGACCAGGAGCATGAAAAGGTGTGAAAAAGGCGAGGACCAAAAAAAAAAAAGAAAGACCAGGAGCATGAAAAGGTGTGAAAAATGCGAGGAGAAAAAAAAAAAATAAGAAAGAAAGAAAGACCAGGAGCATGAAAAGGTGTGAAAAATGCGAGGAGCAAAAAAAAAAAAAAAAAAGAAAGACCAGGAGCATGAAAAGGGGTGAAAAAAGAGAGGAGAAAAAAAAAAAAAAAAAAAAAAAGAAAGACCAGGAGAAGGAAAAGGTGTGAAAAATGCGAGGAGAAAAAAAAAAAAAAAAAGAAAGAAAGAAAGACCAGGAGCATGAAAAGGTGTGAAAAAGGCGAGGACCAAAAAAAAAAAAGAAAGACCAGGAGCATGAAAAGGTGTGAAAAATGTGAGGAGTAAAAAAAAAAAAAAAAGACCAGGAGCATGAAAAGGTGTGAAAAATGCGAGGAGCAAAAAAAAAAAAGAATGACCAGGAGCATGAAAAGGTGTGAAAAATGCGAGGAGCAAAAAAAAAAAAAAAAAAGGAAAGACCAGGAGCATGAAAAGGTGTGAAAAATTCTAGGAGCAAAAAAAAAAAAAGAAAGACCAGGAGCATGAAAAGGGGTGAAAAAGGCGAGGACCAAAAAAAAAAAAGAAAGACCAGGAGCATGAAAAGGTGTGAAAAATGCGAGGAGAAAAAAAAAAAAAAAGAAAGAAAGAAAGACCAGGAGCATGAAAAGGTGTGAAAAATGCGAGGAGCAAAAAAAAAAAAAAAAAAGAAAGACCAGGAGCATGAAAAGGTGTGAAAAATGCGAGGAGCAAAAAAAAAAAAAAAAAAGAAAGACCAGGAGCATGAAAAGGTGTGAAAAATGCGAGGAGCAAAAAAAAAAAAAAAAGACCAGGAGCATGAAAAGATGTGAAAAATGCGAGGAGCAAAAAAAAAAAAAAAAAAAAAGAAAGACCAGGAGCATGAAAAGGTGTGAAAAATGCGAGGAGCAAAAAAAAAAAAAAAAAAAAGAAAGACCAGGAGCATGAAAAGGTGTGAAAAATGCGAGGAGCAAAAAAAAAAAAAAAAAAATGAAAGACCAGGAGCATGAAAAGGTGTGAAAAATGCGAGGAGCAAAAAAAAAAAAAGAAAGACCAGGAGCATGAAAAGGTGTGAAAAATGCGAGGAGCAAAAAAAAGAAAAGAAAAACCAGGAGCATGAAAAGGTGTGAAAAATGCGAGGAGCAAAAAAAAAAAAAGAAAGACCAGGAGCATGAAAAGGTGTGAAAAAGGCGAGGAGCAAAAAAAAAAAAAAAAAGAAAGAAAGAAAGACCAGGAGCATGAAAAGGTGTGAAAAATGCGAGGAGCAAAAAAAAAAAAAGAAAGACCAGGAGCATGAAAAGGTGTGAAAAAGGCGAGGAGCAAAAAAAAAAAAAAAAGAAAGAAAGAAAGACCAGGAGCATGAAAAGGTGTGAAAAATGCGAGGAGCAAAAAAAAAAAAAAAGAGACCAGGAGCATGAAAAGGTGTGAAAAATGCGAGGAGCAAAAAAAAAAAAAAGACCAGGAGCATGAAAAGGTGTGAAAAATGCGAGGAGCAAAAAAAAAAAAAAAAAAAAAGAAAGACCAGGAGCATGAAAAGGTGTGAAAAATGCGAGGAGCAAAAGAAAAAAAAAAAAAAGAGACCAGGAGCATGAAAAGGTGTGAAAAATGCGAGGAGCAAAAAAAAAAAAAAAAAAAAGAAAGACCAGGAGCATGAAAAGGTGTGAAAAATGCGAGGAGCAAAAAAAAAAAAAAAAAAAGAAAGACCAGGAGCATGAAAAGGTGTGAAAAATGCGAGGAGCAAAAAAAAAAAAAAAGAGACCAGGAGCATGAAAAGGTGTGAAAAATGCGAGGAGCAAAAAAAAAAAAAAAAAAAAAAGAAAGACCAGGAGCATGAAAAGGTGTGAAAAATGCGAGGAGCAAAAGAAAAAAAAAAAAAAGAGACCAGGAGCATGAAAAGGTGTGAAAAATGCGAGGAGCAAAAAAAAAAAAAAAAAAAAAGAAAGACCAGGAGCATGAAAAGGTGTGAAAAATGCGAGGAGCAAAAAAAAAAAAAAAAAAAAAAAAAAGACCAGGAGCATGAAAAGGTGTGAAAAATGCGAGGAGAAAAAAAAAAAAAAAAAGAAAGAAAGAAAGACCAGGAGCATGAAAAGGTGTGAAAAAGGCGAGGACCAAAAAAAAAAAAGAAAGACCAGGAGCATGAAAAGGTGTGAAAAATGCGAGGAGCAAAAAAAAAAAAAAAAAAAAATGAAAGACCAGGAGCATGAAAAGGTGTGAAAAATGCGAGGAGCAAAAAAAAAAAAAGAAAGACCAGGAGCATGAAAAGGTGTGAAAAAGGCGAGGAGCAAAAAAAAAAAAAAAAGAAAGAAAGAAAGACCAGGAGCATGAAAAGGTGTGAAAAATGCGAGGAGCAAAAAAAAAAAAAGAAAGACCAGGAGCATGAAAAGGTGTGAAAAAGGCGAGGAGCAAAAAAAAAAAAAAAAGAAAGAAAGAAAGACCAGGAGCATGAAAAGGTGTGAAAAATGCGAGGAGCAAAAAAAAAAAAAAAGAGACCAGGAGCATGAAAAGGTGTTAAAAATGCGAGGAGCAAAAAAAAAAAAAAGACCAGGAGCATGAAAAGGTGTGAAAAATGCGAGGAGTAAAAAAAAAAAAAAAAGACCAGGAGCATGAAAAGGTGTGAAAAATGCGGGGAGAAAAAAAAAAAAAAGACCAGGAGCATGAAAAGGTGTGAAAAATGTGAGGAGCAAAAAAAAAAAAAAAGAAAGAAAGAAAGACCAGGAGCATGAAAAGGTGTGAAAAATGCGAGGAGCAAAAAAAAAAAAAAAAAAAAAGAAAGACCAGGAGCATGAAAAGGTGTGAAAAATGCGAGGAGCAAAAGAAAAAAAAAAAAAAGAGACCAGGAGCATGAAAAGGTGTGAAAAATGCGAGGAGCAAAAAAAAAAAAAAAAAAAGAAAGACCAGGAGCATGAAAAGGTGTGAAAAATGCGAGGAGCAAAAAAAAAAAAAAAAAAAGAAAGACCAGGAGCATGAAAAGGTGTGAAAAATGCGAGGAGCAAAAAAAAAAAAGAATGACCAGGAGCATGAAAAGGTGTGAAAAATGCGAGGAGCAAAAAAAAAAAAAAAAAAAGGAAAGACCAGGAGCATGAAAAGGTGTGAAAAATTCTAGGAGCAAAAAAAAAAAAAAGAAAGACCAGGAGCATGAAAAGGTGTGAAAAAGGCGAGGACCAAAAAAAAAAAAGAAAGACCAGGAGCATGAAAAGGTGTGAAAAATGCGAGGAGAAAAAAAAAAAAAAAAGAAAGAAAGAAAGACCAGGAGCATGAAAAGGTGTGAAAAATGCGAGGAGCAAAAAAAAAAAAAAAAAAGAAAGACCAGGAGCATGAAAAGGTGTGAAAAATGCGAGGAGCAAAAAAAAAAAAAAAAAAAAGAAAGACCAGGAGCATGAAAAGGTGTGAAAAATGCGAGGAGCAAAAAAAAAAAAAAAAAAAGAAAGACCAGGAGCATGAAAAGGTGTGAAAAATGCGAGGAGCAAAAAAAAAAAAGAATGACCAGGAGCATGAAAAGGTGTGAAAAATGCGAGGAGCAAAAAAAAAAAAAAAAAAAGGAAAGACCAGGAGCATGAAAAGGTGTGAAAAATTCTAGGAGCAAAAAAAAAAAAAGAAAGACCAGGAGCATGAAAAGGTGTGAAAAAGGCGAGGACCAAAAAAAAAAAAGAAAGACCAGGAGCATGAAAAGGTGTGAAAAATGCGAGGAGAAAAAAAAAAAAAAAGAAAGAAAGAAAGACCAGGAGCATGAAAAGGTGTGAAAAATGCGAGGAGCAAAAAAAAAAAAAAAAAAGAAAGACCAGGAGCATGAAAAGGTGTGAAAAATGCGAGGAGCAAAAAAAAAAAAAAAAAAGAAAGACCAGGAGCATGAAAAGGTGTGAAAAATGCGAGGAGCAAAAAAAAAAAAAAAAAAAAAAGAAAGACCAGGAGCATGAAAAGGTGTGAAAAATGCGAGGAGAAAAAAAAAAAAAAAAAGAAAGAAAGAAAGACCAGGAGCATGAAAAGGTGTGAAAAAGGCGAGGACCAAAAAAAAAAAAGAAAGACCAGGAGCATGAAAAGGTGTGAAAAATGTGAGGAGTAAAAAAAAAAAAAAAAGACCAGGAGCATGAAAAGGTGTGAAAAATGCGAGGAGCAAAAAAAAAAAAGAATGACCAGGAGCATGAAAAGGTGTGAAAAATGCGAGGAGCAAAAAAAAAAAAAAAAAAAGGAAAGACCAGGAGCATGAAAAGGTGTGAAAAATTCTAGGAGCAAAAAAAAAAAAAGAAAGACCAGGAGCATGAAAAGGGGTGAAAAAGGCGAGGACCAAAAAAAAAAAAAGAAAGACCAGGAGCATGAAAAGGTGTGAAAAATGCGAGGAGAAAAAAAAAAAAAAAAGAAAGAAAGAAAGACCAGGAGCATGAAAAGGGGTGAAAAATGCGAGGAGCAAAAAAAAAAAAAAAAAAGAAAGACCAGGAGCATGAAAAGGTGTGAAAAATGCGAGGAGCAAAAAAAAAAAAAAAAAAGAAAGACCAGGAGCATGAAAAGGTGTGAAAAATGCGAGGAGCAAAAAAAAAAAAAAAAAGACCAGGAGCATGAAAAGATGTGAAAAATGCGAGGAGCAAAAAAAAAAAAAAAAAAAAAAAAAACCAGGAGCATGAAAAGGTGTGAAAAATGCGAGGAGAAAAAAAAAAAAAAAAAAAAAGAAAGACCAGGAGCATGAAAAGGTGTGAAAAATGCGAGGAGCAAAAAAAAAAAAAAAAAAAATGAAAGACCAGGAGCATGAAAAGGTGTGAAAAATGCGAGGAGCAAAAAAAAAAAAAGAAAGACCAGGAGCATGAAAAGGTGTGAAAAATGCGAGGAGCAAAAAAAAGAAAAGAAAAACCAGGAGCATGAAAAGGTGTGAAAAATGCGAGGAGCAAAAAAAAAAAAAGAAAGACCAGGAGCATGAAAAGGTGTGAAAAAGGCGAGGAGCAAAAAAAAAAAAAAAAAAGAAAGAAAGAAAGACCAGGAGCAAGAAAAGGTGTGAAAAATGCGAGGAGCAAAAAAAAAAAAAAAAAGACCAGGAGCATGAAAAGGGGTGAAAAAGGCGAGGAGCAAAAAAAAAAAAAAAAGAAAGAAAGAAAGACCAGGAGCATGAAAAGGTGTGAAAAATGCGAGGAGCAAAAAAAAAAAAAAAGAGACCAGGAGCATGAAAAGGTGTGAAAAATGCGAGGAGCAAAAAAAAAAAAAAGACAAGGAGCATGAAAAGGAGGGAAAAATGCGAGGAGCAAAAAAAAAAAAAAAAAAAAAGAAAGACCAGGAGCATGAAAAGGTGTGAAAAATGCGAGGAGCAAAAGAAAAAAAAAAAAAAGAGACCAGGAGCATGAAAAGGTGTGAAAAATGCGAGGAGCAAAAAAAAAAAAAAAAAAAAAGAAAAACCAGGAGCATGAAAAGGTGTGAAAAATGCGAGGAGCAAAAAAAAAAAAAAAAAAAGAAAGACCAGGAGCATGAAAAGGTGTGAAAAATGCGAGGAGCAAAAAAAAAAAAAAAGAGACCAGGAGCATGAAAAGGTGTGAAAAATGCGAGGAGCAAAAAAAAAAAAAAAAAAAAAGAAAGACCAGGAGCATGAAAAGGTGTGAAAAATGCGAGGAGCAAAAGAAAAAAAAAAAAAAGAGACCAGGAGCATGAAAAGGTGTGAAAAATGCGAGGAGCAAAAAAAAAAAAAAAAAAAAGAAAGACCAGGAGCATGAAAAGGTGTGAAAAATGCGAGGAGCAAAAAAAAAAAAAAAAAAAAAAGAAAGACCAGGAGCATGAAAAGGTGTGAAAAATGCGAGGAGAAAAAAAAAAAAAAAAAGAAAGAAAGAAAGACCAGGAGCATGAAAAGGTGTGAAAAAGGCGAGGACCAAAAAAAAAAAAGAAAGACCAGGAGCATGAAAAGGTGTGAAAAATGCGAGGAGCAAAAAAAAAAAAAAAAAAAATGAAAGACCAGGAGCATGAAAAGGTGTGAAAAATGCGAGGAGCAAAAAAAAAAAAAGAAAGACCAGGAGCATGAAAAGGTGTGAAAAAGGCGAGGAGCAAAAAAAAAAAAAAAAGAAAGAAAGAAAGACCAGGAGCATGAAAAGGTGTGAAAAATGCGAGGAGCAAAAAAAAAAAAAGAAAGACCAGGAGCATGAAAAGGTGTGAAAAAGGCGAGGAGCAAAAAAAAAAAAAAAAGAAAGAAAGAAAGACCAGGAGCATGAAAAGGTGTGAAAAATGCGAGGAGCAAAAAAAAAAAAAAAGAGACCAGGAGCATGAAAAGGTGTGAAAAATGCGAGGAGCAAAAAAAAAAAAAAGACCAGGAGCATGAAAAGGTGTGAAAAATGCGAGGAGTAAAAAAAAAAAAAAAAGACCAGGAGCATGAAAAGGTGTGAAAAATGCGGGGAGAAAAAAAAAAAAAAGACCAGGAGCATGAAAAGGTGTGAAAAATGTGAGGAGCAAAAAAAAAAAAAAAGAAAGAAAGAAAGACCAGGAGCATGAAAAGGTGTGAAAAATGCGAGGAGCAAAAAAAAAAAAAAAAAAAAAGAAAGACCAGGAGCATGAAAAGGTGTGAAAAATGCGAGGAGCAAAAGAAAAAAAAAAAAAAGAGACCAGGAGCATGAAAAGGTGTGAAAAATGCGAGGAGCAAAAAAAAAAAAAAAAAAAGAAAGACCAGGAGCATGAAAAGGTGTGAAAAATGCGAGGAGCAAAAAAAAAAAAAAAAAAAAGAAAGACCAGGAGCATGAAAAGGTGTGAAAAATGCGAGGAGCAAAAAAAAAAAAGAATGACCAGGAGCATGAAAAGGTGTGAAAAATGCGAGGAGCAAAAAAAAAAAAAAAAAAGGAAAGACCAGGAGCATGAAAAGGTGTGAAAAATTCTAGGAGCAAAAAAAAAAAAAAGAAAGACCAGGAGCATGAAAAGGTGTGAAAAAGGCGAGGACCAAAAAAAAAAAAGAAAGACCAGGAGCATGAAAAGGTGTGAAAAATGCGAGGAGAAAAAAAAAAAAAAAAGAAAGAAAGAAAGACCAGGAGCATGAAAAGGTGTGAAAAATGCGAGGAGCAAAAAAAAAAAAAAAAAAGAAAGACCAGGAGCATGAAAAGGTGTGAAAAATGCGAGGAGCAAAAAAAAAAAAAAAAAAAAGAAAGACCAGGAGCATGAAAAGGTGTGAAAAATGCGAGGAGCAAAAAAAAAAAAAAAAAAAAGAAAGACCAGGAGCATGAAAAGGTGTGAAAAATGCGAGGAGCAAAAAAAAAAAAGAATGACCAGGAGCATGAAAAGGTGTGAAAAATGCGAGGAGCAAAAAAAAAAAAAAAAAAAGGAAAGACCAGGAGCATGAAAAGGTGTGAAAAATTCTAGGAGCAAAAAAAAAAAAAGAAAGACCAGGAGCATGAAAAGGTGTGAAAAAGGCGAGGACCAAAAAAAAAAAAGAAAGACCAGGAGCATGAAAAGGTGTGAAAAATGCGAGGAGAAAAAAAAAAAAAAAGAAAGAAAGAAAGACCAGGAGCATGAAAAGGTGTGAAAAATGCGAGGAGCAAAAAAAAAAAAAAAAAAGGAAAGACCAGGAGCATGAAAAGGTGTGAAAAATGCGAGGAGCAAAAAAAAAAAAAAAAAAGAAAGACCAGGAGCAAGAAAAGGGGTGAAAAAAGCGAGGAGCAAAAAAAAAAAAAAAAAAAAGAAAGACCAGGAGCATGAAAAGGTGTGTAAAATTCTAGGAGCAAAAAAAAAAAAAAAAAGACCAGGAGCATGAAAAGGTGTGAAAAAGGCGAGGAGCAAAAAAAAAAAAAAAGAAAGACCAGGAGCATGAAAAGGTGTGAAAAATGCGAGGAGCAAAAAAAAAAAAAAAAAAAAAAAGAAAGACCAGGAGCATGAAAAGGTGTGAAAAAAGCGAGGAGCAAAAAAAAAAAAAAAAAAAAAAAGAAAGACCAGGAGCAAAAAAAGGTGTGAAAAATGCGAGGAGCAAAAAAAAAAAAAAAAAAAGAAAGACCAGGAGCATGAAAAGGTGTGAAAAATGCGAGGAGCAAAAAAAAAAAAGAATGACCAGGAGCATGAAAAGGTGTGAAAAATGCGAGGAGCAAAAAAAAAAAAAAAAAAAGGAAAGACCAGGAGCATGAAAAGGTGTGAAAAATTCTAGGAGAAAAAAAAAAAAAAAGAAAGACCAGGAGCATGAAAAGGTGTGAAAAATGCGAGGAGCAAAAAAAAAAAAAAAAAAAAAAAGAAAGACCAGGAGCATGAAAAGGTGTGAAAAATGCGAGGAGCAAAAAAAAAAAAAAAAAAAAAAGAAAGACCAGGAGCATGAAAAGGTGTGAAAAATGCGAGGAGAAAAAAAAAAAAAAAAAGAAAGAAAGAAAGACCAGGAGCATGAAAAGGTGTGAAAAAGGCGAGGACCAAAAAAAAAAAAGAAAGACCAGGAGCATGAAAAGGTGTGAAAAATGTGAGGAGTAAAAAAAAAAAAAAAAGACCAGGAGCATGAAAAGGTGTGAAAAATGCGAGGAGCAAAAAAAAAAAAAGAATGACCAGGAGCATGAAAAGGTGTGAAAAATGCGAGGAGCAAAAAAAAAAAAAAAAAAAGGAAAGACCAGGAGCATGAAAAGGTGTAAAAAAATCTAGGAGCAAAAAAAAAAAAAGAAAGACCAGGAGCATGAAAAGGGGTGAAAAAGGCGAGGACCAAAAAAAAAAAAGAAAGACCAGGAGCATGAAAAGGTGTGAAAAATGCGAGGAGAAAAAAAAAAAAAAAGAAAGAAAGAAAGACCAGGAGCATGAAAAGGTGTGAAAAATGCGAGGAGCAAAAAAAAAAAAAAAAAAGAAAGACCAGGAGCATGAAAAGGTGTGAAAAATGCGAGGAGCAAAAAAAAAAAAAAAAAAAGAAAGACCAGGAGCATGAAAAGGTGTGAAAAATGCGAGGAGCAAAAAAAAAAAAAAAAGACCAGGAGCATGAAAAGATGTGAAAAATGCGAGGAGCAAAAAAAAAAAAAAAAAAAAGAAAGACCAGGAGCATGAAAAGGTGTGAAAAATGCGAGGAGCAAAAAAAAAAAAAAAAAAAAAGAAAGACCAGGAGCATGAAAAGGTGTGAAAAATGCGAGGAGCAAAAAAAAAAAAAAAAAAATGAAAGACCAGGAGCATGAAAAGGTGTGAAAAATGCGAGGAGCAAAAAAAAAAAAAGAAAGACCAGGAGCATGAAAAGGTGTGAAAAATGCGAGGAGCAAAAAAAAGAAAAGAAAAACCAGGAGCATGAAAAGGTGTGAAAAATGCGAGGAGCAAAAAAAAAAAAAGAAAGACCAGGAGCATGAAAAGGTGTGAAAAAGGCGAGGAGCAAAAAAAAAAAAAAAAAGAAAGAAAGAAAGACCAGGAGCATGAAAAGGTGTGAAAAATGCGAGGAGCAAAAAAAAAAAAAGAAAGACCAGGAGCATGAAAAGGTGTGAAAAAGGCGAGGAGCAAAAAAAAAAAAAAAAGAAAGAAAGAAAGACCAGGAGCATGAAAAGGTGTGAAAAATGCGAGGAGCAAAAAAAAAAAAAAAGAGACCAGGAGCATGAAAAGGTGTGAAAAATGCGAGGAGCAAAAAAAAAAAAAAGACCAGGAGCATGAAAAGGTGTGAAAAATGCGAGGAGCAAAAAAAAAAAAAAAAAAAAAGAAAGACCAGGAGCATGAAAAGGTGTGAAAAATGCGAGGAGCAAAAGAAAAAAAAAAAAAAGAGACCAGGAGCATGAAAAGGTGTGAAAAATGCGAGGAGCAAAAAAAAAAAAAAAAAAAAGAAAGACCAGGAGCATGAAAAGGTGTGAAAAATGCGAGGAGCAAAAAAAAAAAAAAAAAAAGAAAGACCAGGAGCATGAAAAGGTGTGAAAAATGCGAGGAGCAAAAAAAAAAAAAAAGAGACCAGGAGCATGAAAAGGTGTGAAAAATGCGAGGAGCAAAAAAAAAAAAAAAAAAAAAGAAAGACCAGGAGCATGAAAAGGTGTGAAAAATGCGAGGAGCAAAAGAAAAAAAAAAAAAAGAGACCAGGAGCATGAAAAGGTGTGAAAAATGCGAGGAGCAAAAAAAAAAAAAAAAAAAAAGAAAGACCAGGAGCATGAAAAGGTGTGAAAAATGCGAGGAGCAAAAAAAAAAAAAAAAAAAGAAAGACCAGGAGCATGAAAAGGTGTGAAAAATGCGAGGAGCAAAAAAAAAAAAGAATGACCAGGAGCATGAAAAGGTGTGAAAAATGCGAGGAGCAAAAAAAAAAAAAAAAAAGGAAAGACCAGGAGCATGAAAAGGTGTGAAAAATTCTAGGAGCAAAAAAAAAAAAAAGAAAGACCAGGAGCATGAAAAGGTGTGAAAAAGGCGAGGACCAAAAAAAAAAAAGAAAGACCAGGAGCATGAAAAGGTGTGAAAAATGCGAGGAGAAAAAAAAAAAAAAAAGAAAGAAAGAAAGACCAGGAGCATGAAAAGGTGTGAAAAATGCGAGGAGCAAAAAAAAAAAAAAAAAAGAAAGACCAGGAGCATGAAAAGGTGTGAAAAATGCGAGGAGCAAAAAAAAAAAAAAAAAAAGAAAGACCAGGAGCATGAAAAGGTGTGAAAAATGCGAGGAGCAAAAAAAAAAAGAAAGACCAGGAGCATGAAAAGGTGTGAAAAATGCGAGGAGCAAAAAAAAAAAAAAAAAAAAGAAAGACCAGGAGCATGAAAAGGTGTGAAAAATGCGAGGAGCAAAAAAAAAAAAAAAAAGACCAGGAGCATGAAAAGGGGTGAAAAAGGCGAGGAGCAAAAAAAAAAAAAGAAAGACCAGGAGCATGAAAAGGTGTGAAAAATGCGAGGAGCAAAAAAAAAAAAAAAAAAAAAAGAAAGACCAGGAGCATGAAAAGGTGTGAAAAATGCGAGGAGCAAAAAAAAAAAAAGAAAGACCAGGAGCATGAAAAGGTGTGAAAAAGGCGAGGAGCAAAAAAAAAAAAAAAAAAAAGAAAGAAAGACCAGGAGCATGAAAAGGTGTGAAAAAGGCGAGGAGCAAAAAAAAAAAAAGAAATACCAGGAGCATGAAAAGGTGTGAAAAAGGCGAGGAGCAAAAAAAAAAAAAAAAGAAAGAAAGAAAGACCAGGAGCATGAAAAGGTGTGAAAAATGCGAGGAGCAAAAAAAAAAAAAAAGAGACCAGGAGCATGAAAAGGTGTGAAAAATGCGAGGAGCAAAAAAAAAAAAAAGACCAGGAGCATGAAAAGGTGTGAAAAAGGCGAGGAGCAAAAAAAAAAAAAAAGAAAGACCAGGAGCATGAAAAGGTGTGAAAAATGCGAGGAGCAAAAAAAAAAAAAAAAAAAAAAAGAAAGACCAGGAGCATGAAAAGGTGTGAAAAATGCGAGGAGCAAAAAAAAAAAAAAAAAAAAAAGAAAGACCAGGAGCATGAAAAGGTGTGAAAAATGCGAGGAGAAAAAAAAAAAAAAAAAGAAAGAAAGAAAGACCAGGAGCATGAAAAGGTGTGAAAAAGGCGAGGACCAAAAAAAAAAAAGAAAGACCAGGAGCATGAAAAGGTGTGAAAAATGTGAGGAGTAAAAAAAAAAAAAAAAGACCAGGAGCATGAAAAGGTGTGAAAAATGCGAGGAGCAAAAAAAAAAAAGAATGACCAGGAGCATGAAAAGGTGTGAAAAATGCGAGGAGCAAAAAAAAAAAAAAAAAAGGAAAGACCAGGAGCATGAAAAGGTGTGAAAAATTCTAGGAGCAAAAAAAAAAAAAGAAAGACCAGGAGCATGAAAAGGTGTGAAAAAGGCGAGGACCAAAAAAAAAAAAGAAAGACCAGGAGCATGAAAAGGTGTGAAAAATGCGAGGAGAAAAAAAAAAAAAAAGAAAGAAAGAAAGACCAGGAGCATGAAAAGGTGTGAAAAATGCGAGGAGCAAAAAAAAAAAAAAAAAAGAAAGACCAGGAGCATGAAAAGGTGTGAAAAATGCGAGGAGCAAAAAAAAAAAAAAAAAAGAAAGACCAGGAGCATGAAAAGGTGTGAAAAATGCGAGGAGCAAAAAAAAAAAAAAAAGACCAGGAGCATGAAAAGATGTGAAAAATGCGAGGAGCAAAAAAAAAAAAAAAAAAAAGAAAGACCAGGAGCATGAAAAGGTGTGAAAAATGCGAGGAGCAAAAAAAAAAAAAAAAAAAAGAAAGACCAGGAGCATGAAAAGGTGTGAAAAATGCGAGGAGCAAAAAAAAAAAAAAAAAAAATGAAAGACCAGGAGCATGAAAAGGTGTGAAAAATGCGAGGAGCAAAAAAAAAAAAAGAAAGACCAGGAGCATGAAAAGGTGTGAAAAATGCGAGGAGCAAAAAAAAGAAAAGAAAAACCAGGAGCATGAAAAGGTGTGAAAAATGCGAGGAGCAAAAAAAAAAAAAGAAAGACCAGGAGCATGAAAAGGTGTGAAAAAGGCGAGGAGCAAAAAAAAAAAAAAAAGAAAGAAAGAAAGACCAGGAGCATGAAAAGGTGTGAAAAATGCGAGGAGCAAAAAAAAAAAAAGAAAGACCAGGAGCATGAAAAGGTGTGAAAAAGGCGAGGAGCAAAAAAAAAAAAAAAAGAAAGAAAGAAAGACCAGGAGCATGAAAAGGTGTGAAAAATGCGAGGAGCAAAAAAAAAAAAAAAGAGACCAGGAGCATGAAAAGGTGTGAAAAATGCGAGGAGCAAAAAAAAAAAAAAGACCAGGAGCATGAAAAGGTGTGAAAAATGCGAGGAGTAAAAAAAAAAAAAAAAGACCAGGAGCATGAAAAGGTGTGAAAAATGCGGGGAGAAAAAAAAAAAAAAGACCAGGAGCATGAAAAGGTGTGAAAAATGTGAGGAGCAAAAAAAAAAAAAAAGAAAGAAAGAAAGACCAGGAGCATGAAAAGGTGTGAAAAATGCGAGGAGCAAAAAAAAAAAAAAAAAAAAAGAAAGACCAGGAGCATGAAAAGGTGTGAAAAATGCGAGGAGCAAAAGAAAAAAAAAAAAAAGAGACCAGGAGCATGAAAAGGTGTGAAAAATGCGAGGAGCAAAAAAAAAAAAAAAAAAAGAAAGACCAGGAGCATGAAAAGGTGTGAAAAATGCGAGGAGCAAAAAAAAAAAAAAAAAAAGAAAGACCAGGAGCATGAAAAGGTGTGAAAAATGCGAGGAGCAAAAAAAAAAAAGAATGACCAGGAGCATGAAAAGGTGTGAAAAATGCGAGGAGCAAAAAAAAAAAAAAAAAAAGGAAAGACCAGGAGCATGAAAAGGTGTGAAAAATTCTAGGAGCAAAAAAAAAAAAAAGAAAGACCAGGAGCATGAAAAGGTGTGAAAAAGGCGAGGACCAAAAAAAAAAAAGAAAGACCAGGAGCATGAAAAGGTGTGAAAAATGCGAGGAGAAAAAAAAAAAAAAAAGAAAGAAAGAAAGACCAGGAGCATGAAAAGGTGTGAAAAATGCGAGGAGCAAAAAAAAAAAAAAAAAAGAAAGACCAGGAGCATGAAAAGGTGTGAAAAATGCGAGGAGCAAAAAAAAAAAAAAAAAAAGAAAGACCAGGAGCATGAAAAGGTGTGAAAAATGCGAGGAGCAAAAAAAAAAAGAAAGACCAGGAGCATGAAAAGGTGTGAAAAATGCGAGGAGCAAAAAAAAAAAAAAAAAAAAAGAAAGACCAGGAGCATGAAAAGGTGTGAAAAATGCGAGGAGCAAAAAAAAAAAAAAAAAAAAAAAGAAAGACCAGGAGAAAAAAAAGGGGTGAAAAAAGCGAGGAGCAAAAAAAAAAAAAAAAAAAAAAAGAAAGACCAGGAGCATGAAAAGGTGTGAAAAATGCGAGGAGCAAAAAAAAAAAAAGAAAGACCAGGAGCATGAAAAGGTGTGAAAAAGGCGAGGAGCAAAAAAAAAAAAAAAAGAAAGAAAGAAAGACCAGGAGCATGAAAAGGTGTGAAAAATGCGAGGAGCAAAAAAAAAAAAAAAAAAAAAAGAAAGACCAGGAGCATGAAAAGGTGTGAAAAATGCGAGGAGCAAAAAAAAAAAAAAAAAAAAAAAGAAAGACCAGGAGCATGAAAAGGTGTGAAAAATGCTAGGAGCAAAAAAAAAAAAAGAAGGACCAGGAGCATGAAAAGGTGTGAAAAATGCGAGGAGCAAAAAAAAAAAAAAAGAAAGACCAGGAGCATGAAAAGGTGTGAAAAATGCGAGGAGCAAAAAAAAAAAAAAAAAAAAAAGAAAGACCAGGAGCATGAAAAGGTGTGAAAAATGCGACGAGCATGAAAAGTTGTGAAAAATGCGAGGAGCATGAAGAGGTGTGAAAAATGCGAGGAGGATGAAAAGGTGTGAAAAATTTGAGGAGCAAAAAAAAAAAAAAAAAGAAAGACCAGGAGCATGAAAAGGTGTGAAAAATGCGAGGAGCAAAAAAAAAAAAAAGACCAGGAGCATGAAAAGGTGTGAAAAATGCGAGGAGCAAAAAAAAAAAAAAAAGAGACCAGGAGCATGAAAAGGTGTGAAAAATGCGAGGAGCAAAAAAAAAAAAAAGACCAGGAGCATGAAAAGGTGTGAAAAATGCGAGGAGCAAAAAAAAAAAAAAGACCAGGAGCATGAAAAGGTGTGAAAAATGCGAGGAGTAAAAAAAAAAAAAAAAGACCAGGAGCATGAAAAGGTGTGAAAAATGGGAGGAGCATGAAAAGGTGTGAAAAATGGGAGGAGCATGAAAAGGTGTGAAAAATGCGAGGAGCATGAAAAGGTGTGAAAAATGCGAGGAGCATGAAAAGGTGTGAAAAATGCGAGGAGCAAGAAAAGCTGTGAAAAATGCATGGAGCATTAAACGGTGTGAAAATTGCGAGGAGCAAAAAAAAAAAAAAAAAGACCAGGAGCATGAAAATGTGTGAGAAATGCGAGGAGCATGAAAAGGTGTGAAAAATGCAAGGAGCATTAAAAGTTGTGAAAAATGCAAGGAGCAAAATAAAAGACGAGGAGTTTGAAAAGGTGTGAAAAAGGCGAGGAGAATGAAAAGGTGTGAAAAATGCGAGGAGCAAAAAAAAAAAAGACGAGGAGCCTGAAAAGGTGTGCAAAATGCGAAGAGAAAAAAAAAAAAAGACGAGGAGCATGAAAAGGTGTGAAAAATGAAAGGAGCATGAAAAGGTGTGAAAATTGGGAAGAGCAAAAAAAAAAAAAAAGACAAGGAGCATGAAAAAGTGTGAAAAATGCGAGGAGCATGAAAAGGTTTGAAAAATGCGAGGAGCATGAAAAGGTGTGAAAAATGCGAGGAGCAAAAGAAAAAAAAGACGAAGAGCAAGAAAAGTTGTGAAAAACGCGAGGAGCATGAAAAGGTGTGAAAAATGCGAGGAGCATGAAAAGGGTGAAAAATGCGAGGAGCATGAAAAGGTGTGAAAAATGCGAGGAGCAAAAAAAAAAAAAGACGAAGAGCAAGAAAAGTTGTGAAAAACGCGAGGAGCATGAAAAGGTGTGAAAAATGCGAGGAGCATGAAAAGGTGTGAAAAATGCGAGGAGCATGAAAAGATGTGAAAAATGCGAGGAGCAAAAAAAAAAAAAAAGACGAAGAACCATAAAAGTTGTGAAAAACGCGAGGAGAATGAAAAGGTGTGAAAAATTCGAGGAGCATGAAAAGGGTGAAAAATGCGAGGAGCATGAAAAGGTGTGAAAAATGCGAGGAGCAAAAGAAAAAAAAGATGAAGAACAAGAAAAGTTGTGAAAAACGCGAGGAGCATGAAAAGGTGTGAAAATGTGAGGAGCATGAAAAGGTGTGAAAAATGCGAGGAGCATGAAAAGGTGTGAAAATGCGAGGAGCATGAAAAGGTGTGAAAAATGCAAGGAGCATTAAAAGGTTTGAAAAATGGGAGGAACATGAAAAGATGTGACAATTTTGAGGAGCATGAAAATGTGTGAAAAATGTGAGGAGCATGAAAAGGTGTGAAAAATGCGAGCATGAAAAGGTGTGAAAACTGCAAGGAGCATGAAAAGGTGTGAAAAAAGCGAGGAGAAAAAAAAAAAGACGAGGAGCATGAAAAAGTGTGAAAAATGCAAGGAGAATGAAAAGGTGTGAAAAACGCGAGGAGCATGAAAAGGTGGGAAAAATGCGAAGAGCAAAAAAAAAAGACAAGAAGCATGAAAAGTGTCAAAAATGCGAGGAGCATGAAAAGGTGTGAAAAATACGAGGAGCATGAAAAGGTGTGAAAAATGCAAGGAGCATGAAAAGGTGTGAAAAATGCGAGGAGCATTAAAAGGTGGGAAAAATGCGAAGAGCAAAAAAAAAAAAGACAAGGAGCATGAAAAGTGTCAAAAATGCGAGGAGCCTGAAAATGTGTGAAAAATTCGAGGAGCATGAAAACGTATGAAAATTCGAGGAGCATGAAAATGTGTGAAAATTGCAAGCAGCATGAAAAGGTGTGAAAAATGCAGAGAGCAAAAAAAAAAAGACAAGGAGCATGAAAAGTGTCAAAAATGCGAGCAGCATGAAAAGGTGTGAAAATTGCAAGCAGCATGAAAAGGTGTGAAAATGCAAGGAGCATGAAAAGGAGTGAAAAATGCGAGGAGCAAAAAAAAAATGACGAGGAGCATGAAAATGTGTGAAAAATTCATGAGCATGAAAATGTTTGAAAAAAACGAGTTGCATGAAGAGGTGTGAAATATGCAAGGAGCATGAAAGGAAGTGAAAAATGCGAGGAGTAAAAAAAAAAAAGACGAGGACCATGAAAAGGTGTGAAAAATTCGAAGAGCATGAAAAGTGTGAAAAATGCGAGGAGCATGAAAATGTGTGAAAAATGCGAGGAGCAAAAAAAAAAAAAGACGAGGACCATGAAAAGGTGTGAAAAATTCGAAGAGCATGAAAAGGGTGAAAAATGCGAGGAGCTTGAAAATGTGTGAAAAATGCGAGGAGCATGAAAAGGTGTGAAAAATGCGAGGAGCATGAAAAGGTGTGAAAAATGCGAGGAGCGTGAAAAGGTGTGAAAATTGCAAGGAGCATGAAAAGGTGTGAAAAAAGCGAGAAGAAAAAAAAAAAGACGAGGAGCATAAAAAAGTGTGAAAAATTCGTGAGCATGAAAAGGTGTGAAAATGCGAGGAGCATGAAAAGGTGTGAAAAATGCGAAGAGCTAAACTAAAAAGACAAGGAGCATGAAAATTGTCAAAAATGCGAGGAGCATGAAAAGGTGTGAAAAATACGAGGAGCATGAAAAGTTGTGAAAAAAGAAAGGAGCATGAAAATGTGTGAAAATTGCAAGCAGCATAAAAAGGTGTGAAAAATGCAAGGAGTATGAAAAGGAGTGAAAAATGCGAGGAGCAAAAAAAAAAAAGACGAGGACCATGAAAAGGTGTGAAAAATTCGAGGAGCAAAAAAAAAAAAAAAAAAAAAACAAGGAGCATGAAAAGGTGTGAAAAATGCGAGGAGAAAAAAAAAAAAAAAAAAAAGAAAGACCAGGAGCATGAAAAGGTGTGAAAAATGCGAGGAGCAAAAAAAAAAAAAAAGAGACCAGGAGCATGAAAAGGTGTGAAAAATGCGAGGAGCAAAAAAAAAAAAAAAAAAAAAGAAAGACCAGGAGCATGAAAACGTGTGAAAAATGCGAGGAGCAAAAGAAAAAAAAAAAAAAGAGACCAGGAGCATGAAAAGGTGTGAAAAATGCGAGGAGCAAAAAAAAAAAAAAAAAAACAGGAGCATGAAAAGGTGTGAAAAATGCGAGGAGCAAAAAAAAAAAAAAAAAAAAAAAAAAAACCAGGAGCATGAAAAGGTGTGAAAAATGCGAGGAGAAAAAAAAAAAAAAAAAAGAAAGAAAGAAAGACCAGGAGCATGAAAAGGTGTGAAAAAGGCGAGGACCAAAAAAAAAAAAGAAAGACCAGGAGCATGAAAAGGTGTGAAAAATGCGAGGAGCAAAAAAAAAAAAAAAAAAAAATGAAAGACCAGGAGCATGAAAAGGTGTGAAAAATGCGAGGAGCAAAAAAAAAAAAAGAAAGACCAGGAGCATGAAAAGGTGTGAAAAAGGCGAGGAGCAAAAAAAAAAAAAAAAGAAAGAAAGAAAGACCAGGAGCATGAAAAGGTGTGAAAAATGCGAGGAGCAAAAAAAAAAAAAGAAAGACCAGGAGCATGAAAAGGTGTGAAAAAGGCGAGGAGCAAAAAAAAAAAAAAAAAGAAAGAAAGAAAGACCAGGAGCATGAAAAGGTGTGAAAAATGCGAGGAGCAAAAAAAAAAAAAAAGAGACCAGGAGCATGAAAAGGTGTGAAAAATGCGAGGAGCAAAAAAAAAAAAAAGACCAGGAGCATGAAAAGGTGTGAAAAATGCGAGGAGTAAAAAAAAAAAAAAAAGACCAGGAGCATGAAAAGGTGTGAAAAATGCGGGGAGAAAAAAAAAAAAAAGACCAGGAGCATGAAAAGGTGTGAAAAATGTGAGGAGCAAAAAAAAAAAAAAAGAAAGAAAGAAAGACCAGGAGCATGAAAAGGTGTGAAAAATGCGAGGAGCAAAAAAAAAAAAAAAAAAAAAGAAAGACCAGGAGCATGAAAAGGTGTGAAAAATGCGAGGAGCAAAAGAAAAAAAAAAAAAAGAGACCAGGAGCATGAAAAGGTGTGAAAAATGCGAGGAGCAAAAAAAAAAAAAAAAAAAAGAAAGACCAGGAGCATGAAAAGGTGTGAAAAATGCGAGGAGCAAAAAAAAAAAAAAAAAAAGAAAGACCAGGAGCATGAAAAGGTGTGAAAAATGCGAGGAGCAAAAAAAAAAAAGAATGACCAGGAGCATGAAAAGGTGTGAAAAATGCGAGGAGCAAAAAAAAAAAAAAAAAAGGAAAGACCAGGAGCATGAAAAGGTGTGAAAAATTCTAGGAGCAAAAAAAAAAAAAAGAAAGACCAGGAGCATGAAAAGGTGTGAAAAAGGCGAGGACCAAAAAAAAAAAAGAAAGACCAGGAGCATGAAAAGGTGTGAAAAATGCGAGGAGAAAAAAAAAAAAAAAAGAAAGAAAGAAAGACCAGGAGCATGAAAAGGTGTGAAAAATGCGAGGAGCAAAAAAAAAAAAAAAAAAAGAAAGACCAGGAGCATGAAAAGGTGTGAAAAATGCGAGGAGCAAAAAAAAAAAAAAAAAAAAGAAAGACCAGGAGCATGAAAAGGTGTGAAAAATGCGAGGAGCAAAAAAAAAAAAAAAAAAAGAAAGACCAGGAGCATGAAAAGGTGTGAAAAATGCGAGGAGCAAAAAAAAAAAAGAATGACCAGGAGCATGAAAAGGTGTGAAAAATGCGAGGAGCAAAAAAAAAAAAAAAAAAAGGAAAGACCAGGAGCATGAAAAGGTGTGAAAAATTCTAGGAGCAAAAAAAAAAAAAGAAAGACCAGGAGCATGAAAAGGTGTGAAAAAGGCGAGGACCAAAAAAAAAAAAGAAAGACCAGGAGCATGAAAAGGTGTGAAAAATGCGAGGAGAAAAAAAAAAAAAAAGAAAGAAAGAAAGACCAGGAGCATGAAAAGGTGTGAAAAATGCGAGGAGCAAAAAAAAAAAAAAAAAAAGAAAGACCAGGAGCATGAAAAGGTGTGAAAAATGCGAGGAGCAAAAAAAAAAAAAAAAAAGAAAGACCAGGAGCATGAAAAGGTGTGAAAAATGCGAGGAGCAAAAAAAAAAAAAAAAAAAAGAAAGACCAGGAGCATGAAAAGGTGTGTAAAATTCTAGGAGCAAAAAAAAAAAAAAAAAGACCAGGAGCATGAAAAGGTGTGAAAAAGGCGAGGAGCAAAAAAAAAAAAAAAGAAAGACCAGGAGCATGAAAAGGTGTGAAAAATGCGAGGAGCAAAAAAAAAAAAAAAAAAAAAAAGAAAGACCAGGAGCATGAAAAGGTGTGAAAAATGCGAGGAGCAAAAAAAAAAAAAAAAAAAAAAGAAAGACCAGGAGCATGAAAAGGTGTGAAAAATGCGAGGAGCAAAAAAAAAAAAAAAAAAAAAAGAAAGACCAGGAGCATGAAAAGGTGTGAAAAATGCGAGGAGCAAAAAAAAAAAAAAAAAAAGAAAGACCAGGAGCATGAAAAGGTGTGAAAAATGCGAGGAGCAAAAAAAAAAAAGAATGACCAGGAGCATGAAAAGGTGTGAAAAATGCGAGGAGCAAAAAAAAAAAAAAAAAAGGAAAGACCAGGAGCATGAAAAGGTGTGAAAAATTCTAGGAGCAAAAAAAAAAAAAAGAAAGACCAGGAGCATGAAAAGGTGTGAAAAATGCGAGGAGCAAAAAAAAAAAAAAAAAAAAAAAGAAAGACCAGGAGCATGAAAAGGTGTGAAAAATGCGAGGAGCAAAAAAAAAAAAAAAAAAAAAAGAAAGACCAGGAGCATGAAAAGGTGTGAAAAATGCGAGGAGAAAAAAAAAAAAAAAAAGAAAGAAAGAAAGACCAGGAGCATGAAAAGGTGTGAAAAAGGCGAGGACCAAAAAAAAAAAAGAAAGACCAGGAGCATGAAAAGGTGTGAAAAATGTGAGGAGTAAAAAAAAAAAAAAAAGACCAGGAGCATGAAAAGGTGTGAAAAATGCGAGGAGCAAAAAAAAAAAAGAATGACCAGGAGCATGAAAAGGTGTGAAAAATGCGAGGAGCAAAAAAAAAAAAAAAAAAGGAAAGACCAGGAGCATGAAAAGGTGTGAAAAATTCTAGGAGCAAAAAAAAAAAAAGAAAGACCAGGAGCATGAAAAGGGGTGAAAAAGGCGAGGACCAAAAAAAAAAAGAAAGACAAGGAGCATGAAAAGGTGTGAAAAATGCGAGGAGAAAAAAAAAAAAAAAGAAAGAAAGAAAGACCAGGAGCATGAAAAGGTGTGAAAAATGCGAGGAGCAAAAAAAAAAAAAAAAAAGAAAGACCAGGAGCATGAAAAGGTGTGAAAAATGCGAGGAGCAAAAAAAAAAAAAAAAAAAGAAAGACCAGGAGCATGAAAAGGTGTGAAAAATGCGAGGAGCAAAAAAAAAAAAAAAAGACCAGGAGCATGAAAAGATGTGAAAAATGCGAGGAGCAAAAAAAAAAAAAAAAAAAAGAAAGACCAGGAGCATGAAAAGGTGTGAAAAATGCGAGGAGCAAAAAAAAAAAAAAAAAAAAAGAAAGACCAGGAGCATGAAAAGGTGTGAAAAATGCGAGGAGCAAAAAAAAAAAAAAAAAAATGAAAGACCAGGAGCATGAAAAGGTGTGAAAAATGCGAGGAGCAAAAAAAAAAAAAAGAAAGACCAGGAGCATGAAAAGGTGTGAAAAATGCGAGGAGCAAAAAAAAGAAAAGAAAAACCAGGAGCATGAAAAGGTGTGAAAAATGCGAGGAGCAAAAAAAAAAAAAGAAAGACCAGGAGCATGAAAAGGTGTGAAAAAGGCGAGGAGCAAAAAAAAAAAAAAAAAGAAAGAAAGAAAGACCAGGAGCATGAAAAGGTGTGAAAAATGCGAGGAGCAAAAAAAAAAAAAGAAAGACCAGGAGCATGAAAAGGTGTGAAAAAGGCGAGGAGCAAAAAAAAAAAAAAAAGAAAGAAAGAAAGACCAGGAGCATGAAAAGGGGTGAAAAATGCGAGGACCAAAAAAAAAAAAAAGAGACCAGGAGCATGAAAAGGTGTGAAAAATGCGAGGAGCAAAAAAAAAAAAAAGACCAGGAGCATGAAAAGGTGTGAAAAATGCGAGGAGCAAAAAAAAAAAAAAAAAAAAAGAAAGACCAGGAGCATGAAAAGGTGTGAAAAATGCGAGGAGCAAAAGAAAAAAAAAAAAAAGAGACCAGGAGCATGAAAAGGTGTGAAAAATGCGAGGAGCAAAAAAAAAAAAAAAAAAAAGAAAGACCAGGAGCATGAAAAGGTGTGAAAAATGCGAGGAGCAAAAAAAAAAAAAAAAAAAGAAAGACCAGGAGCATGAAAAGGTGTGAAAAATGCGAGGAGCAAAAAAAAAAAAAAAGAGACCAGGAGCATGAAAAGGTGTGAAAAATGCGAGGAGCAAAAAAAAAAAAAAAAAAAAAAGAAAGACCAGGAGCATGAAAAGGTGTGAAAAATGCGAGGAGCAAAAGAAAAAAAAAAAAAAGAGACCAGGAGCATGAAAAGGTGTGAAAAATGCGAGGAGCAAAAAAAAAAAAAAAAAAAAGAAAGACCAGGAGCATGAAAAGGTGTGAAAAATGCGAGGAGCAAAAAAAAAAAAAAAAAAAGAAAGACCAGGAGCATGAAAAGGTGTGAAAAATGCGAGGAGCAAAAAAAAAAAAGAATGACCAGGAGCATGAAAAGGTGTGAAAAATGCGAGGAGCAAAAAAAAAAAAAAAAAAGGAAAGACCAGGAGCATGAAAAGGTGTGAAAAATTCTAGGAGCAAAAAAAAAAAAAAAAAAAGACCAGGAGCATGAAAAGGTGTGAAAAAGGCGAGGACCAAAAAAAAAAAAGAAAGACCAGGAGCATGAAAAGGTGTGAAAAATGCGAGGAGAAAAAAAAAAAAAAAAGAAAGAAAGAAAGACCAGGAGCATGAAAAGGTGTGAAAAATGCGAGGAGCAAAAAAAAAAAAAAAAAAGAAAGACCAGGAGCATGAAAAGGTGTGAAAAATGCGAGGAGCAAAAAAAAAAAAAAAAAAAGAAAGACCAGGAGCATGAAAAGGTGTGAAAAATGCGAGGAGCAAAAAAAAAAAGAAAGACCAGGAGCATGAAAAGGTGTGAAAAATGCGAGGAGCAAAAAAAAAAAAAAAAAAAAGAAAGACCAGGAGCATGAAAAGGTGTGAAAAATGCGAGGAGCAAAAAAAAAAAAAAAAAGACCAGGAGCATGAAAAGGTGTGAAAAAGGCGAGGAGCAAAAAAAAAAAAAGAAAGACCAGGAGCATGAAAAGGTGTGAAAAATGCGAGGAGCAAAAAAAAAAAAAAAAAAAAAAGAAAGACCAGGAGCATGAAAAGGTGTGAAAAATGCGAGGAGCAAAAAAAAAAAAAGAAAGACCAGGAGCATGAAAAGGTGTGAAAAAGGCGAGGAGCAAAAAAAAAAAAAAAAGAAAGAAAGAAAGACCAGGAGCATGAAAAGGTGTGAAAAAGGCGAGGAGCAAAAAAAAAAAAAGAAATACCAGGAGCATGAAAAGGTGTGAAAAAGGCGAGGAGCAAAAAAAAAAAAAAAAGAAAGAAAGAAAGACCAGGAGCATGAAAAGGTGTGAAAAATGCGAGGAGCAAAAAAAAAAAAAAAGAGACCAGGAGCATGAAAAGGTGTGAAAAATGCGAGGAGCAAAAAAAAAAAAAAGACCAGGAGCATGAAAAGGTGTGAAAAAGGCGAGGAGCAAAAAAAAAAAAAAAAAAAAGAAAGAAAGACCAGGAGCATGAAAAGGGGTGAAAAATGCGAGGAGCAAAAAAAAAAAAAAGAGACCAGGAGCATGAAAAGGTGTGAAAAATGCGAGGAGCAAAAAAAAAAAAAAGACCAGGAGCATGAAAAGGTGTGAAAAATGCGAGGAGCAAAAAAAAAAAAAAAAAAAAAGAAAGACCAGGAGCATGAAAAGGTGTGAAAAATGCGAGGAGCAAAAGAAAAAAAAAAAAAAGAGACCAGGAGCATGAAAAGGTGTGAAAAATGCGAGGAGCAAAAAAAAAAAAAAAAAAAAGAAAGACCAGGAGCATGAAAAGGTGTGAAAAATGCGAGGAGCAAAAAAAAAAAAAAAAAAAGAAAGACCAGGAGCATGAAAAGGTGTGAAAAATGCGAGGAGCAAAAAAAAAAAAAAAGAGACCAGGAGCATGAAAAGGTGTGAAAAATGCGAGGAGCAAAAAAAAAAAAAAAAAAAAAGAAAGACCAGGAGCATGAAAAGGTGTGAAAAATGCGAGGAGCAAAAGAAAAAAAAAAAAAAGAGACCAGGAGCATGAAAAGGTGTGAAAAATGCGAGGAGCAAAAAAAAAAAAAAAAAAAAGAAAGACCAGGAGCATGAAAAGGTGTGAAAAATGCGAGGAGCAAAAAAAAAAAAAAAAAAAGAAAGACCAGGAGCATGAAAAGGTGTGAAAAATGCGAGGAGCAAAAAAAAAAAAGAATGACCAGGAGCATGAAAAGGTGTGAAAAATGCGAGGAGCAAAAAAAAAAAAAAAAAAGGAAAGACCAGGAGCATGAAAAGGTGTGAAAAATTCTAGGAGCAAAAAAAAAAAAAAGAAAGACCAGGAGCATGAAAAGGTGTGAAAAAGGCGAGGACCAAAAAAAAAAAAGAAAGACCAGGAGCATGAAAAGGTGTGAAAAATGCGAGGAGAAAAAAAAAAAAAAAAGAAAGAAAGAAAGACCAGGAGCATGAAAAGGTGTGAAAAATGCGAGGAGCAAAAAAAAAAAAAAAAAAGAAAGACCAGGAGCATGAAAAGGTGTGAAAAATGCGAGGAGCAAAAAAAAAAAAAAAAAAAGAAAGACCAGGAGCATGAAAAGGTGTGAAAAATGCGAGGAGCAAAAAAAAAAAGAAAGACCAGGAGCATGAAAAGGTGTGAAAAATGCGAGGAGCAAAAAAAAAAAAAAAAAATGAAAGACCAGGAGCATGAAAAGGTGTGAAAAATGCGAGGAGCAAAAAAAAAAAAAAAAAGACCAGGAGCATGAAAAGGTGTGAAAAAGGCGAGGAGCAAAAAAAAAAAAAGAAAGACCAGGAGCATGAAAAGGTGTGAAAAATGCGAGGAGCAAAAAAAAAAAAAAAAAAAAAAGAAAGACCAGGAGCATGAAAAGGTGTGAAAAATGCGAGGAGCAAAAAAAAAAAAAGAAAGACCAGGAGCATGAAAAGGTGTGAAAAAGGCGAGGAGCAAAAAAAAAAAAAAAAGAAAGAAAGAAAGACCAGGAGCATGAAAAGGTGTGAAAAAGGCGAGGAGCAAAAAAAAAAAAAGAAATACCAGGAGCATGAAAAGGTGTGAAAAAGGCGAGGAGCAAAAAAAAAAAAAAAAGAAAGAAAGAAAGACCAGGAGCATGAAAAGGTGTGAAAAATGCGAGGAGCAAAAAAAAAAAAAAAGAGACCAGGAGCATGAAAAGGTGTGAAAAATGCGAGGAGCAAAAAAAAAAAAAAGACCAGGAGCATGAAAAGGTGTGAAAAAGGCGAGGAGCAAAAAAAAAAAAAAAGAAAGACCAGGAGCATGAAAAGGTGTGAAAAATGCGAGGAGCAAAAAAAAAAAAAAAAAAAAAAAGAAAGACCAGGAGCATGAAAAGGTGTGAAAAATGCGAGGAGCAAAAAAAAAAAAAAAAAAAAAAGAAAGACCAGGAGCATGAAAAGGTGTGAAAAATGCGAGGAGAAAAAAAAAAAAAAAAAGAAAGAAAGAAAGACCAGGAGCATGAAAAGGTGTGAAAAAGGCGAGGACCAAAAAAAAAAAAGAAAGACCAGGAGCATGAAAAGGTGTGAAAAATGTGAGGAGTAAAAAAAAAAAAAAAAGACCAGGAGCATGAAAAGGTGTGAAAAATGCGAGGAGCAAAAAAAAAAAAGAATGACCAGGAGCATGAAAAGGTGTGAAAAATGCGAGGAGCAAAAAAAAAAAAAAAAAAGGAAAGACCAGGAGCATGAAAAGGTGTGAAAAATTCTAGGAGCAAAAAAAAAAAAAGAAAGACCAGGAGCATGAAAAGGTGTGAAAAAGGCGAGGACCAAAAAAAAAAAAGAAAGACCAGGAGCATGAAAAGGTGTGAAAAATGCGAGGAGAAAAAAAAAAAAAAAGAAAGAAAGAAAGACCAGGAGCATGAAAAGGTGTGAAAAATGCGAGGAGCAAAAAAAAAAAAAAAAAAGAAAGACCAGGAGCATGAAAAGGTGTGAAAAATGCGAGGAGCAAAAAAAAAAAAAAAAAAGAAAGACCAGGAGCATGAAAAGGTGTGAAAAATGCGAGGAGCAAAAAAAAAAAAAAAAGACCAGGAGCATGAAAAGATGTGAAAAATGCGAGGAGCAAAAAAAAAAAAAAAAAAAAGAAAGACCAGGAGCATGAAAAGGTGTGAAAAATGCGAGGAGCAAAAAAAAAAAAAAAAAAAGAAAGACCAGGAGCATGAAAAGGTGTGAAAAATGCGAGGAGCAAAAAAAAAAAAAAAAAAAATGAAAGACCAGGAGCATGAAAAGGTGTGAAAAATGCGAGGAGCAAAAAAAAAAAAAGAAAGACCAGGAGCATGAAAAGGTGTGAAAAATGCGAGGAGCAAAAAAAAGAAAAGAAAAACCAGGAGCATGAAAAGGTGTGAAAAATGCGAGGAGCAAAAAAAAAAAAAGAAAGACCAGGAGCATGAAAAGGTGTGAAAAAGGCGAGGAGCAAAAAAAAAAAAAAAAAGAAAGAAAGAAAGACCAGGAGCATGAAAAGGTGTGAAAAATGCGAGGAGCAAAAAAAAAAAAAGAAAGACCAGGAGCATGAAAAGGTGTGAAAAAGGCGAGGAGCAAAAAAAAAAAAAAAAGAAAGAAAGAAAGACCAGGAGCATGAAAAGGTGTGAAAAATGCGAGGAGCAAAAAAAAAAAAAAAGAGACCAGGAGCATGAAAAGGTGTGAAAAATGCGAGGAGCAAAAAAAAAAAAAAGACCAGGAGCATGAAAAGGTGTGAAAAATGCGAGGAGTAAAAAAAAAAAAAAAAGACCAGGGGCATGAAAAGGTGTGAAAAATGCGGGGAGAAAAAAAAAAAAAAGACCAGGAGCATGAAAAGGTGTGAAAAATGTGAGGAGCAAAAAAAAAAAAAAAGAAAGAAAGAAAGACCAGGAGCATGAAAAGGTGTGAAAAATGCGAGGAGCAAAAAAAAAAAAAAAAAAAAAGAAAGACCAGGAGCATGAAAAGGTGTGAAAAATGCGAGGAGCAAAAGAAAAAAAAAAAAAAGAGACCAGGAGCATGAAAAGGTGTGAAAAATGCGAGGAGCAAAAAAAAAAAAAAAAAAAAGAAAGACCAGGAGCATGAAAAGGTGTGAAAAATGCGAGGAGCAAAAAAAAAAAAAAAAAAAGAAAGACCAGGAGCATGAAAAGGTGTGAAAAATGCGAGGAGCAAAAAAAAAAAAGAATGACCAGGAGCATGAAAAGGTGTGAAAAATGCGAGGAGCAAAAAAAAAAAAAAAAAAGGAAAGACCAGGAGCATGAAAAGGTGTGAAAAATTCTAGGAGCAAAAAAAAAAAAAAGAAAGACCAGGAGCATGAAAAGGTGTGAAAAAGGCGAGGACCAAAAAAAAAAAAGAAAGACCAGGAGCATGAAAAGGTGTGAAAAATGCGAGGAGAAAAAAAAAAAAAAAAGAAAGAAAGAAAGACCAGGAGCATGAAAAGGTGTGAAAAATGCGAGGAGCAAAAAAAAAAAAAAAAAAGAAAGACCAGGAGCATGAAAAGGTGTGAAAAATGCGAGGAGCAAAAAAAAAAAAAAAAAAAGAAAGACCAGGAGCATGAAAAGGTGTGAAAAATGCGAGGAGCAAAAAAAAAAAGAAAGACCAGGAGCATGAAAAGGTGTGAAAAATGCGAGGAGCAAAAAAAAAAAAAAAAAAAAGAAAGACCAGGAGCATGAAAAGGTGTGAAAAATGCGAGGAGCAAAAAAAAAAAAAAAAAAAAAAGAAAGACCAGGAGCATGAAAAGGTGTGAAAAATGCGAGGAGCAAAAAAAAAAAAAAAAAAAAAAGAAAGACCAGGAGCATGAAAAGGTGTGAAAAAGGCGAGGAGCAAAAAAAAAAAAAAAAGAAAGAAAGAAAGACCAGGAGCATGAAAAGGTGTGAAAAATGCGAGGAGCAAAAAAAAAAAAAAAAAAAAAAGAAAGACCAGGAGCATGAAAAGGTGTGAAAAATGCGAGGAGCAAAAAAAAAAAAAAAAAAAAAAGAAAGACCAGGAGCATGAAAAGGTGTGAAAAATGCGAGGAGCAAAAAAAAAAAAAGAAAGACCAGGAGCATGAAAAGGTGTGAAAAAGGCGAGGAGCAAAAAAAAAAAAAAAAGAAAGAAAGAAAGACCAGGAGCATGAAAAGGTGTGAAAAATGCGAGGAGCAAAAAAAAAAAAAGAAAGACCAGGAGCATGAAAAGGTGTGAAAAAGGCGAGGAGCAAAAAAAAAAAAAAAAGAAAGAAAGAAAGACCAGGAGCATGAAAAGGTGTGAAAAATGCGAGGAGCAAAAAAAAAAAAAAAGAGACCAGGAGCATGAAAAGGTGTGAAAAATGCGAGGAGCAAAAAAAAAAAAAAGACCAGGAGCATGAAAAGGTGTGAAAAAGGCGAGGAGCAAAAAAAAAAAAAAAGAAAGACCAGGAGCATGAAAAGGTGTGAAAAATGCGAGGAGCAAAAAAAAAAAAAAAAAAAAAAGAAAGACCAGGAGCATGAAAAGGTGTGAAAAATGCGAGGAGCAAAAAAAAAAAAAAAAAAAAAAGAAAGACCAGGAGCATGAAAAGGTGTGAAAAATGCGAGGAGAAAAAAAAAAAAAAAAAGAAAGAAAGAAAGACCAGGAGCATGAAAAGGTGTGAAAAAGGCGAGGACCAAAAAAAAAAAAGAAAGACCAGGAGCATGAAAAGGTGTGAAAAATGTGAGGAGTAAAAAAAAAAAAAAAAGACCAGGAGCATGAAAAGGTGTGAAAAATGCGAGGAGCAAAAAAAAAAAAGAATGACCAGGAGCATGAAAAGGTGTGAAAAATGCGAGGAGCAAAAAAAAAAAAAAAAAAGGAAAGACCAGGAGCATGAAAAGGTGTGAAAAATTCTAGGAGCAAAAAAAAAAAAAGAAAGACCAGGAGCATGAAAAGGTGTGAAAAAGGCGAGGACCAAAAAAAAAAAAGAAAGACCAGGAGCATGAAAAGGTGTGAAAAATGCGAGGAGAAAAAAAAAAAAAAAGAAAGAAAGAAAGACCAGGAGCATGAAAAGGTGTGAAAAATGCGAGGAGCAAAAAAAAAAAAAAAAAAGAAAGACCAGGAGCATGAAAAGGTGTGAAAAATGCGAGGAGCAAAAAAAAAAAAAAAAAAAGAAAGACCAGGAGCATGAAAAGGTGTGAAAAATGCGAGGAGAAAAAAAAAAAAAAAAGAAAGAAAGAAAGACCAGGAGCATGAAAAGGTGTGAAAAAGGCGAGGACCAAAAAAAAAAAAGAAAGACCAGGAGCATGAAAAGGTGTGAAAAATGTGAGGAGTAAAAAAAAAAAAAAAAGACCAGGAGCATGAAAAGGTGTGAAAAATGCGAGGAGCAAAAAAAAAAAACGAAAGACCAGGAGCATGAAAAGGTGTGAAAAATGCGAGGAGCAAAAGAGAAAAAAAAGACCAGGAGCATGAAAAGGTGTGAAAAATGCGAGGAGCAAAAAAAAAAAAAAAAAAAAAGAAAGACCAGGAGCATGAAAAGGTGTGAAAAATGCGGGGAGCAAAAAAAAAAAAAGAAAGACCAGGAGCATGAAAAGGTGTGAAAAATGCGAGGAGCATGAAAAGTTGTGAAAAATGCGAGAAGCATGAAGATGTGTGAAAAATGCGAGGAGCATGAAAAGGTGTGAAAAATTCGAGGAGCAAAAAAAAAAAAAAAAAAAAGACCAGGAGCATGAAAAGGTGTGAAAAATGCGAGGAGCAAAAGAGAAAAAAAAGACCAGGAGCATGAAAAGGTGTGGAAAATGCGAGGAGCAAAAAAAAAAAAAAAAAAAAAAGAAAGACCATTAGCATGAAAAGGTGTGAAAAATGCGAGGATCAAAAAATAAAAAAGAAAGACCAGGAACATGAAAAGGTGTGAAAAATGCGAGGAGCAAAAAAAAAAAAAAAAAAAGACCAGGAGCATGAAAAGGTGTGAAAAATGCGAGGAGCAAAAAAAAAAAAGAAAAAAAGAAAGACCAGGAGCATGAAAAGGTGTGAAAAATGCAAGGAGCATGAAAAGGTGTGAAAAATGCAAGGAGCATGAAAAGGTGTGAAAAATGCGAGGAGCAAAAAAAAAAAAAAGAAAGACCAGGAACATGAAAAGGTGTGAAAAATGCGAGGAGCAAAAAAAAAAAAAAAAAAAAGACCAGGAGCATGAAAAGGTGTGAAAAATGCGAGGAGCAAAAAAAAAAAAAAAGAAAGACCAGGAACATGAAAAGGTGTGAAAAATGCGAGGAGCAAAAAAAAAAAAAAAAAAAAAAGAAAGACCAGGAGCATGAAAAGGTGTGAAAAATGCGAGGAGCAAAAAAAAAAAAAAAAAAAAGAAAGACCAGGAGCATGAAAAGGTGTGAAAAATGCGAGGAGCAAAAAAAAAAAAGAATGACCAGGAGCATGAAAAGGTGTGAAAAATGCGAGGAGCAAAAAAAAAAAAAAAAAAGGAAAGACCAGGAGCATGAAAAGGTGTGAAAAATTCTAGGAGCAAAAAAAAAAAAAAGAAAGACCAGGAGCATGAAAAGGTGTGAAAAATGCGAGGAGCAAAAAAAAAAAAAAAAAAAAAAAAAAGACCAGGAGCATGAAAAGGTGTGAAAAATGCGAGGAGCAAAAAAAAAAAAAAAAAAAAAAAAAAGACCAGGAGCATGAAAAGGGGTGAAAAAGGGGAGGAGAAAAAAAAAAAAAAAAAGAAAGAAAGAAAGACCAGGAGCATGAAAAGGTGTGAAAAAGGCGAGGACCAAAAAAAAAAAAGAAAGACCAGGAGCATGAAAAGGTGTGAAAAATGTGAGGAGTAAAAAAAAAAAAAAAAGACCAGGAGCATGAAAAGGTGTGAAAAATGCGAGGAGCAAAAAAAAAAAAGAATGACCAGGAGCATGAAAAGGTGTGAAAAATGCGAGGAGCAAAAAAAAAAAAAAAAAAGGAAAGACCAGGAGCATGAAAAGGTGTGAAAAATTCTAGGAGCAAAAAAAAAAAAAGAAAGACCAGGAGCATGAAAAGGGGTGAAAAAGGCGAGGACCAAAAAAAAAAAAGAAAGACCAGGAGCATGAAAAGGTGTGAAAAATGCGAGGAGAAAAAAAAAAAAAAAGAAAGAAAGAAAGACCAGGAGCATGAAAAGGTGTGAAAAATGCGAGGAGCAAAAAAAAAAAAAAAAAAGAAAGACCAGGAGCATGAAAAGGTGTGAAAAATGCGAGGAGCAAAAAAAAAAAAAAAAAAGAAAGACCAGGAGCATGAAAAGGTGTGAAAAATGCGAGGAGCAAAAAAAAAAAAAAAAGACCAGGAGCATGAAAAGATGTGAAAAATGCGAGGAGCAAAAAAAAAAAAAAAAAAAAAGAAAGACCAGGAGCATGAAAAGGTGTGAAAAATGCGAGGAGCAAAAAAAAAAAAAAAAAAAAGAAAGACCAGGAGCATGAAAAGGTGTGAAAAATGCGAGGAGCAAAAAAAAAAAAAAAAAAATGAAAGACCAGGAGCATGAAAAGGTGTGAAAAATGCGAGGAGCAAAAAAAAAAAAAGAAAGACCAGGAGCATGAAAAGGTGTGAAAAATGCGAGGAGCAAAAAAAAGAAAAGAAAAACCAGGAGCATGAAAAGGTGTGAAAAATGCGAGGAGCAAAAAAAAAAAAAGAAAGACCAGGAGCATGAAAAGGTGTGAAAAAGGCGAGGAGCAAAAAAAAAAAAAAAAAGAAAGAAAGAAAGACCAGGAGCATGAAAAGGTGTGAAAAATGCGAGGAGCAAAAAAAAAAAAAGAAAGACCAGGAGCATGAAAAGGTGTGAAAAAGGCGAGGAGCAAAAAAAAAAAAAAAAGAAAGAAAGAAAGACCAGGAGCATGAAAAGGTGTGAAAAATGCGAGGAGCAAAAAAAAAAAAAAGAGACCAGGAGCATGAAAAGGTGTGAAAAATGCGAGGAGCAAAAAAAAAAAAAAGACCAGGAGCATGAAAAGGTGTGAAAAATGCGAGGAGCAAAAAAAAAAAAAAAAAAAAAGAAAGACCAGGAGCATGAAAAGGTGTGAAAAATGCGAGGAGCAAAAGAAAAAAAAAAAAAAAGAGACCAGGAGCATGAAAAGGTGTGAAAAATGCGAGGAGCAAAAAAAAAAAAAAAAAAAAGAAAGACCAGGAGCATGAAAAGGTGTGAAAAATGCGAGGAGCAAAAAAAAAAAAAAAAAAAGAAAGACCAGGAGCATGAAAAGGTGTGAAAAATGCGAGGAGCAAAAAAAAAAAAAAAGAGACCAGGAGCATGAAAAGGTGTGAAAAATGCGAGGAGCAAAAAAAAAAAAAAAAAAAAAGAAAGACCAGGAGCATGAAAAGGTGTGAAAAATGCGAGGAGCAAAAGAAAAAAAAAAAAAAGAGACCAGGAGCATGAAAAGGTGTGAAAAATGCGAGGAGCAAAAAAAAAAAAAAAAAAAAGAAAGACCAGGAGCATGAAAAGGTGTGAAAAATGCGAGGAGCAAAAAAAAAAAAAAAAAAAGAAAGACCAGGAGCATGAAAAGGTGTGAAAAATGCGAGGAGCAAAAAAAAAAAAGAATGACCAGGAGCATGAAAAGGTGTGAAAAATGCGAGGAGCAAAAAAAAAAAAAAAAAAGGAAAGACCAGGAGCATGAAAAGGTGTGAAAAATTCTAGGAGCAAAAAAAAAAAAAAGAAAGACCAGGAGCATGAAAAGGTGTGAAAAAGGCGAGGACCAAAAAAAAAAAAGAAAGACCAGGAGCATGAAAAGGTGTGAAAAATGCGAGGAGAAAAAAAAAAAAAAAAGAAAGAAAGAAAGACCAGGAGCATGAAAAGGTGTGAAAAATGCGAGGAGCAAAAAAAAAAAAAAAAAAGAAAGACCAGGAGCATGAAAAGGTGTGAAAAATGCGAGGAGCAAAAAAAAAAAAAAAAAAAGAAAGACCAGGAGCATGAAAAGGTGTGAAAAATGCGAGGAGCAAAAAAAAAAAGAAAGACCAGGAGCATGAAAAGGTGTGAAAAATGCGAGGAGCAAAAAAAAAAAAAAAAAAAAGAAAGACCAGGAGCATGAAAAGGTGTGAAAAATGCGAGGAGCAAAAAAAAAAAAAAAAAGACCAGGAGCATGAAAAGGTGTGAAAAAGGCGAGGAGCAAAAAAAAAAAAAGAAAGACCAGGAGCATGAAAAGGTGTGAAAAATGCGAGGAGCAAAAAAAAAAAAAAAAAAAAAAGAAAGACCAGGAGCATGAAAAGGTGTGAAAAATGCGAGGAGCAAAAAAAAAAAAAGAAAGACCAGGAGCATGAAAAGGTGTGAAAAAGGCGAGGAGCAAAAAAAAAAAAAAAAGAAAGAAAGAAAGACCAGGAGCATGAAAAGGTGTGAAAAAGGCGAGGAGCAAAAAAAAAAAAAGAAATACCAGGAGCATGAAAAGGTGTGAAAAAGGCGAGGAGCAAAAAAAAAAAAAAAAGAAAGAAAGAAAGACCAGGAGCATGAAAAGGTGTGAAAAATGCGAGGAGCAAAAAAAAAAAAAAAGAGACCAGGAGCATGAAAAGGTGTGAAAAATGCGAGGAGCAAAAAAAAAAAAAAGACCAGGAGCATGAAAAGGTGTGAAAAAGGCGAGGAGCAAAAAAAAAAAAAAAGAAAGACCAGGAGCATGAAAAGGTGTGAAAAATGCGAGGAGCAAAAAAAAAAAAAAAAAAAAAAAGAAAGACCAGGAGCATGAAAAGGTGTGAAAAATGCGAGGAGCAAAAAAAAAAAAAAAAAAAAAAGAAAGACCAGGAGCATGAAAAGGTGTGAAAAATGCGAGGAGAAAAAAAAAAAAAAAAAGAAAGAAAGAAAGACCAGGAGCATGAAAAGGTGTGAAAAAGGCGAGGACCAAAAAAAAAAAAGAAAGACCAGGAGCATGAAAAGGTGTGAAAAATGTGAGGAGTAAAAAAAAAAAAAAAAGACCAGGAGCATGAAAAGGTGTGAAAAATGCGAGGAGCAAAAAAAAAAAAGAATGACCAGGAGCATGAAAAGGTGTGAAAAATGCGAGGAGCAAAAAAAAAAAAAAAAAAGGAAAGACCAGGAGCATGAAAAGGTGTGAAAAATTCTAGGAGCAAAAAAAAAAAAAGAAAGACCAGGAGCATGAAAAGGTGTGAAAAAGGCGAGGACCAAAAAAAAAAAAGAAAGACCAGGAGCATGAAAAGGTGTGAAAAATGCGAGGAGAAAAAAAAAAAAAAAGAAAGAAAGAAAGACCAGGAGCATGAAAAGGTGTGAAAAATGCGAGGAGCAAAAAAAAAAAAAAAAAAGAAAGACCAGGAGCATGAAAAGGTGTGAAAAATGCGAGGAGCAAAAAAAAAAAAAAAAAAGAAAGACCAGGAGCATGAAAAGGTGTGAAAAATGCGAGGAGCAAAAAAAAAAAAAAAAGACCAGGAGCATGAAAAGATGTGAAAAATGCGAGGAGCAAAAAAAAAAAAAAAAAAAAGAAAGACCAGGAGCATGAAAAGGTGTGAAAAATGCGAGGAGCAAAAAAAAAAAAAAAAAAAAGAAAGACCAGGAGCATGAAAAGGTGTGAAAAATGCGAGGAGCAAAAAAAAAAAAAAAAAAAATGAAAGACCAGGAGCATGAAAAGGTGTGAAAAATGCGAGGAGCAAAAAAAAAAAAAGAAAGACCAGGAGCATGAAAAGGTGTGAAAAATGCGAGGAGCAAAAAAAAGAAAAGAAAAACCAGGAGCATGAAAAGGTGTGAAAAATGCGAGGAGCAAAAAAAAAAAAAGAAAGACCAGGAGCATGAAAAGGTGTGAAAAAGGCGAGGAGCAAAAAAAAAAAAAAAAGAAAGAAAGAAAGACCAGGAGCATGAAAAGGTGTGAAAAATGCGAGGAGCAAAAAAAAAAAAAGAAAGACCAGGAGCATGAAAAGGTGTGAAAAAGGCGAGGAGCAAAAAAAAAAAAAAAAAGAAAGAAAGAAAGACCAGGAGCATGAAAAGGTGTGAAAAATGCGAGGAGCAAAAAAAAAAAAAAAGAGACCAGGAGCATGAAAAGGTGTGAAAAATGCGAGGAGCAAAAAAAAAAAAAAGACCAGGAGCATGAAAAGGTGTGAAAAATGCGAGGAGTAAAAAAAAAAAAAAAAGACCAGGAGCATGAAAAGGTGTGAAAAATGCGGGGAGAAAAAAAAAAAAAGACCAGGAGCATGAAAAGGTGTGAAAAATGTGAGGAGCAAAAAAAAAAAAAAAGAAAGAAAGAAAGACCAGGAGCATGAAAAGGTGTGAAAAATGCGAGGAGCAAAAAAAAAAAAAAAAAAAAAGAAAGACCAGGAGCATGAAAAGGTGTGAAAAATGCGAGGAGCAAAAGAAAAAAAAAAAAAAGAGACCAGGAGCATGAAAAGGTGTGAAAAATGCGAGGAGCAAAAAAAAAAAAAAAAAAAAAGAAAGACCAGGAGCATGAAAAGGTGTGAAAAATGCGAGGAGCAAAAAAAAAAAAAAAAAAAGAAAGACCAGGAGCATGAAAAGGTGTGAAAAATGCGAGGAGCAAAAAAAAAAAAGAATGACCAGGAGCATGAAAAGGTGTGAAAAATGCGAGGAGCAAAAAAAAAAAAAAAAAAGGAAAGACCAGGAGCATGAAAAGGTGTGAAAAATTCTAGGAGCAAAAAAAAAAAAAAGAAAGACCAGGAGCATGAAAAGGTGTGAAAAAGGCGAGGACCAAAAAAAAAAAAGAAAGACCAGGAGCATGAAAAGGTGTGAAAAATGCGAGGAGAAAAAAAAAAAAAAAAGAAAGAAAGAAAGACCAGGAGCATGAAAAGGTGTGAAAAATGCGAGGAGCAAAAAAAAAAAAAAAAAAGAAAGACCAGGAGCATGAAAAGGTGTGAAAAATGCGAGGAGCAAAAAAAAAAAAAAAAAAAGAAAGACCAGGAGCATGAAAAGGTGTGAAAAATGCGAGGAGCAAAAAAAAAAAAGAAAGACCAGGAGCATGAAAAGGTGTGAAAAATGCGAGGAGCAAAAAAAAAAAAAAAAAAAGAAAGACCAGGAGCATGAAAAGGTGTGAAAAATGCGAGGAGCAAAAAAAAAAAAAAAAAAAAAAGAAAGACCAGGAGCATGAAAAGGTGTGAAAAATGCGAGGAGCAAAAAAAAAAAAAAAAAAAAAAGAAAGACCAGGAGCATGAAAAGGTGTGAAAAATGCGAGGAGCAAAAAAAAAAAAAGAAAGACCAGGAGCATGAAAAGGTGTGAAAAAGGCGAGGAGCAAAAAAAAAAAAAAAAGAAAGAAAGAAAGACCAGGAGCATGAAAAGGTGTGAAAAATGCGAGGAGCAAAAAAAAAAAAAGAAAGACCAGGAGCATGAAAAGGTGTGAAAAAGGCGAGGAGCAAAAAAAAAAAAAAAAGAAAGAAAGAAAGACCAGGAGCATGAAAAGGTGTGAAAAATGCGAGGAGCAAAAAAAAAAAAAAAGAGACCAGGAGCATGAAAAGGTGTGAAAAATGCGAGGAGCAAAAAAAAAAAAAAGACCAGGAGCATGAAAAGGTGTGAAAAAGGCGAGGAGCAAAAAAAAAAAAAAAGAAAGACCAGGAGCATGAAAAGGTGTGAAAAATGCGAGGAGCAAAAAAAAAAAAAAAAAAAAAAGAAAGACCAGGAGCATGAAAAGGTGTGAAAAATGCGAGGAGCAAAAAAAAAAAAAAAAAAAAAAGAAAGACCAGGAGCATGAAAAGGTGTGAAAAATGCGAGGAGAAAAAAAAAAAAAAAAAGAAAGAAAGAAAGACCAGGAGCATGAAAAGGTGTGAAAAAGGCGAGGACCAAAAAAAAAAAAGAAAGACCAGGAGCATGAAAAGGTGTGAAAAATGTGAGGAGTAAAAAAAAAAAAAAAAGACCAGGAGCATGAAAAGGTGTGAAAAATGCGAGGAGCAAAAAAAAAAAAGAATGACCAGGAGCATGAAAAGGTGTGAAAAATGCGAGGAGCAAAAAAAAAAAAAAAAAAGGAAAGACCAGGAGCATGAAAAGGTGTGAAAAATTCTAGGAGCAAAAAAAAAAAAAGAAAGACCAGGAGCATGAAAAGGTGTGAAAAAGGCGAGGACCAAAAAAAAAAAAGAAAGACCAGGAGCATGAAAAGGTGTGAAAAATGCGAGGAGAAAAAAAAAAAAAAAGAAAGAAAGAAAGACCAGGAGCATGAAAAGGTGTGAAAAATGCGAGGAGCAAAAAAAAAAAAAAAAAAGAAAGACCAGGAGCATGAAAAGGTGTGAAAAATGCGAGGAGCAAAAAAAAAAAAAAAAAAGAAAGACAAGGAGCATGAAAAGGGGTGAAAAATGCGAGGAGAAAAAAAAAAAACGAAAGACCAGGAGCATGAAAAGGTGTGAAAAATGCGAGGAGCAAAAGAGAAAAAAAAGACCAGGAGCATGAAAAGGTGTGAAAAATGCGAGGAGCAAAAAAAAAAAAAAAAAAAAAGAAAGACCAGGAGCATGAAAAGGTGTGAAAAATGCGGGGAGCAAAAAAAAAAAAAGAAAGACCAGGAGCATGAAAAGGTGTGAAAAATGCGACGAGCATGAAAAGTTGTGAAAAATGCGAGAAGCATGAAGATGTGTGAAAAATGCGAGGAGCATGAAAAGGTGTGAAAAATTCGAGGAGCAAAAAAAAAAAAAAAAAAAGACCAGGAGCATGAAAAGGTGTGAAAAATGCGAGGAGCAAAAGAGAAAAAAAAGACCAGGAGCATGAAAAGGTGTGGAAAATGCGAGGAGCAAAAAAAAAAAAAAAAAAAAAGAAAGACCATTAGCATGAAAAGGTGTGAAAAATGCGAGGATCAAAAAATAAAAAAGAAAGACCAGGAGCATGAAAAGGTGTGAAAAATGCGAGGAGCAAAAAAAAAAAAAAAAAAAAAAAGACCAGGAGCATGAAAAGGTGTGAAAAAAGCGAAGAGCAAAAAAAAAAAAAAGAAAGACCAGGAGCATGAAAAGGTGTGAAAAATGCGGGGAGCAAAAAAAAAAAAAAGAAAGACCAGGAGCATGAAAAGGTGTGAAAAATGCGACGAGCATGAAAAGTTGTGAAAAATGCGAGGAGCATGAAGAAGTGTGAAAAATGCGAGGAGCATGAAAAGGTGTGAAAAATTCGAGGAGCGAAAAAAAAAAAAAAGACCAGGAGCATGAAAAGGTGTGAAAAATGCGACGAGCATGAAAAGTTGTGAAAAATGCGAGGAGCATGAAGAGGTATGAAAAATGCGAGGAGCATGAAAAGGTGTGAAAAATTCGAGGAGCAAAAAAAAAAAAAAAAGACCAGGAGCATGAAAAGGTGTGAAAAATGCGAGGGAAAAAAAAAAAAAGACCAGGAGCATGAAAAGGTGTGAAAAATGCAAGTAGCATGAAAAGGTGTGAAAAATGGGAGGAGCATGAAGAGGTGTGAAAAATGCGAGGAGCATGAAAAGGTGTGAAAAATTCGAGGAGCAAAAAAAAAAAAAAAAAAAGACCAGGAGCATGAAAATGTGTGAAAAATGCGAGGAGGAAAAAAAAAAAAAAAAGACCAGGAGCATGAAAAGGTGTGAAAAATGCGAGGAGCAAAAAAAAAAAAAAAGAAAGACCAGGAGCATGAAAAGGTGTGAAAAATGCGGGGAGCAAAAAAAAAAAAAAGAAAGACCAGGAGCATGAAAAGGTGTGAAAAATGCGACGAGCATGAAAAGTTGTGAAAAATGCGAGGAGCATGAAGAAGTGTGATAAATGCCAGGAGCATGAAAAGGTGTGAAAAATGCGACGAGCATGAAAAGTTGTGAAAAATGTGAGGAGCATGAAGAGGTGTGAAAAATGCGAGGAGCATGAAAATGTGTGAAAAATTCGAGGAGCAAAAAAAAAAAAAAAGACCAGGAGCATGAAAAGGTGTGAAAAATGCGAGGGAAAAAAAAAAAAAAAGACCAGGAACATGAAAAGGTGTGAAAAATGCGAGGAGCAAAAAAAAAAAAAAAGAATGAAAGAAAGACCAGGAGCATGAAAAGGTGTGAAAAATGCGAGGGAAAAAAAAAAAAAAAAAAAAAAAAGACCAGGAACATGAAAAGATGTGAAAAATGCGAGGAGCAAAAAAAAAAAAAGAAAGACCAGGAACATGAAAAGGTGTGAAAAATGCGAGGAGCATGAAAAGTTGTGAAAAATGCAAGGAGCATGAAAAGGTGTGAAAAATGTGAGGAGCAAAAAAAAAAAAAAAAAGAAAGAAAGAAAGACCAGGAGCATGAAAAGGTGTGAAAAATGCGAGGAGCAAAAAAAAAAAAAAAAAAAGACGAGGAACATGAAAAGGTGTGAAAAATGCGAGGAGCATGAAAAGTTGTGAAAAATGCGAGGAGCATGAAGAGGTGTGAAAAATGCGAGGAGCATGAAAAGGTGTGAAAAATGCGAGGAGCATGAAAAGTTGTGAAAAATGCGAGGAGCATGAAGAGGTGTGAAAAATGCGAGGAGCATGAAAAGGTGTGAAAAATGCGAGGAGCAAAAAAAAAAAAAAAAAAAAAAAGACCAGGAGCATGAAAAGGTGTGAAAAATGCGAGGAGCAAAAGAGAAAAAAAAGACCAGGAGCATGAAAAGGTGTGAAAAATGCGAGGAGCAAAAAAAAAAAAAGAAAGACCAGGAGCATGAAAAGGTGTGAAAAATGCGAGGAGCAAAAAAAAAAAAAGAAAGACCAGGAGCATGAAAAGGTGTGAAAAATGCGAGGAGCAAAAGAGAAAAAAAAGACCAGGAGCATGAAAAGGTGTGAAAAATGCGAGGAGCAAAAAAAAAAAAAAAAAAAAGAAAGACCAGGAGCATGAAAAGGTGTGAAAAATGCGGGGAGCAAAAAAAAAAAAAGAAAGACCAGGAGCATGAAAAGGTGTGAAAAATGCGACGAGCATGAAAAGTTGTGAAAAATGCGAGAAGCATGAAGATGTGTGAAAAATGCGAGGAGCATGAAAAGGTGTGAAAAATTCGAGGAGCAAAAAAAAAAAAAAAAAAAAAAGACCAGGAGCATGAAAAGGTGTGAAAAATGCGAGGATCAAAAAATAAAAAAGAAAGACCAGGAGCATGAAAAGGTGTGAAAAATGCGAGGAGCAAAAAAAAAAAAAAAAAAAAAAAGACCAGGAGCATGAAAAGGGGTGAAAAATGCGAGGAGCAAAAAAAAAAAGAAGAAAGACCAGGAGCATGAAAAGGTGTGAAAAATGCGACGAGCATGAAAAGTTGTGAAAAATGCGAGGAGCATGAAGAGGTGTGAAAAATGCGAGGAGCATGAAAAGGTGTGAAAAATTCGAGGAGCAAAAAAAAAAAAAAAAAAAAACCAGGAGCATGAAAAGGTGTGAAAAATGCGAGGAGGAAAAAAAAAAAAAAAAGACCAGGAGCATGAAAAGGTGTGAAAAATGCGAGGAGCAAAAAAAAAAAAAAAGAAAGACCAGGAGCATGAAAAGGTGTGAAAAATTCGAGGAGCGAAAAAAAAAAAAAAGACCAGGAGCATGAAAAGGTGTGAAAAATGCGACGAGCATGAAAAGTTGTGAAAAATGCGAGGAGCATGAAGAGGTGTGAAAAATGCGAGGAGCATGAAAAGGTGTGAAAAATTCGAGGAGCAAAAAAAAAAAAAAAAGACCAGGAGCATGAAAAGGTGTGAAAAATGCGAGGGAAAAAAAAAAAAAAAGACCAGGAGCATGAAAAGGTGTGAAAAATGCAAGTAGCATGAAAAGTTGTGAAAAATGCGAGGAGCATGAAGAAGTGTGAAAAATGCGAGGAGCATGAAAAGGTGTGAAAAATTCGAGGAGCGAAAAAAAAAAAAAAGACCAGGAGCATGAAAAGGTGTGAAAAATGCGACGAGCATGAAAAGTTGTGAAAAATGCGAGGAGCATGAAGAGGTGTGAAAAATGCGAGGAGCATGAAAAGGTGTGAAAAATTCGAGGAGCAAAAAAAAAAAAAAAAGACCAGGAGCATGAAAAGGTGTGAAAAATGCGAGGGAAAAAAAAAAAAAGACCAGGAGCATGAAAAGGTGTGAAAAATGCAAGTAGCATGAAAAGGTGTGAAAAATGGGAGGAGCATGAAGAGGTGTGAAAAATGCGAGGAGCATGAAAAGGTGTGAAAAATTCGAGGAGCAAAAAAAAAAAAAAAAAAAGACCAGGAGCATGAAAAGGTGTGAAAAATGCGAGGAGGAAAAAAAAAAAAAAAGACCAGGAGCATGAAAAGGTGTGAAAAATGCGGGGAGCAAAAAAAAAAAAAAGAAAGACCAGGAGCATGAAAAGGTGTGAAAAATGCGACGAGCATGAAAAGTTGTGAAAAATGCGAGGAGCATGAAGAAGTGTGATAAATGCCAGGAGCATGAAAAGGTGTGAAAAATGCGACGAGCATGAAAAGTTGTGAAAAATGCGAGGAGCATGAAGAGGTGTGAAAAATGCGAGGAGCATGAAAAGGTGTGAAAAATTCGAGGAGCAAAAAAAAAAAAAAAGACCAGGAGCATGAAAAGGTGTGAAAAATGCGAGGGAAAAAAAAAAAAAAAAAAAGACCAGGAACATGAAAAGGTGTGAAAAAAGCGAGGAGCAAAAAAAAAAAAAAAAGAATGAAAGAAAGACCAGGAGCATGAAAAGGTGTGAAAAATGCGACGAGCATGAAAAGTTGTGAAAAATGCGAGGAGCATGAAGAGGTGTGAAAAATGCGAGGAGCATGAAAAGGTGTGAAAAATTCGAGGAGCAAAAAAAAAAAAAAAAAAGACCAGGAGCATGAAAAGGTGTGAAAAATGCGAGGAGGAAAAAAAAAAAAAAAAGACCAGGAGCATGAAAAGGTGTGAAAAATGCGAGGAGCAAAAAAAAAAAAAAAGAAAGACCAGGAGCATGAAAAGGTGTGAAAAATTCGAGGAGCGAAAAAAAAAAAAAAGACCAGGAGCATGAAAAGGTGTGAAAAATGCGACGAGCATGAAAAGTTGTGAAAAATGCGAGGAGCATGAAGAGGTGTGAAAAATGCGAGGAGCATGAAAAGGTGTGAAAAATTCGAGGAGCAAAAAAAAAAAAAAAAAGACCAGGAGCATGAAAAGGTGTGAAAAATGCGAGGGAAAAAAAAAAAAAAAGACCAGGAGCATGAAAAGGTGTGAAAAATGCAAGTAGCATGAAAAGGTGTGAAAAATGCGAGGAGCAAAAAAAAAAAAAGAAAGACCAGGATCATGAAAAGATGTGAAAAATTCGAGGAGCAAAAAAAAAAAAAAAAGACCAGGAGCATGAAAAGATGTGAAAAATTCGAGGAGCAAAAAAAAAAAAAAAAAAAAAAGACCAGGAGCATGAAAAGGTGTGAAAAATGCGAGGAGCAAAAAAAAAAAGAAGAAAGACCAGGAGCATGAAAAGGTGTGAAAAATGCGACGAGCATGAAAAGTTGTGAAAAATGCGAGGAGCATGAAGAGGTGTGAAAAATGCGAGGAGCATGAAAAGGTGTGAAAAATTCGAGGAGCAAAAAAAAAAAAAAAAAAAGACCAGGAGCATGAAAAGGTGTGAAAAATGCGAGGAGGAAAAAAAAAAAAAAAAGACCAGGAGCATGAAAAGGTGTGAAAAATGCGAGGAGCAAAAAAAAAAAAAAAGAAAGACCAGGAGCATGAAAAGGTGTGAAAAATTCGAGGAGCGAAAAAAAAAAAAAAGACCAGGAGCATGAAAAGGTGTGAAAAATGCGACGAGCATGAAAAGTTGTGAAAAATGCGAGGAGCATGAAGAGGTGTGAAAAATGCGAGGAGCATGAAAAGGTGTGAAAAATTCGAGGAGCAAAAAAAAAAAAAAAAGACCAGGAGCATGAAAAGGTGTGAAAAATGCGAGGGAAAAAAAAAAAAAAAGACCAGGAGCATGAAAAGGTGTGAAAAATGCAAGTAGCATGAAAAGTTGTGAAAAATGCGAGGAGCATGAAGAAGTGTGAAAAATGCGAGGAGCATGAAAAGGTGTGAAAAATTCGAGGAGCGAAAAAAAAAAAAAAGACCAGGAGCATGAAAAGGTGTGAAAAATGCGACGAGCATGAAAAGTTGTGAAAAATGCGAGGAGCATGAAGAGGTGTGAAAAATGCGAGGAGCATGAAAAGGTGTGAAAAATTCGAGGAGCAAAAAAAAAAAAAAAAGACCAGGAGCATGAAAAGGTGTGAAAAATGCGAGGGAAAAAAAAAAAAAGACCAGGAGCATGAAAAGGTGTGAAAAATGCAAGTAGCATGAAAAGGTGTGAAAAATGGGAGGAGCATGAAGAGGTGTGAAAAATGCGAGGAGCATGAAAAGGTGTGAAAAATTCGAGGAGCAAAAAAAAAAAAAAAAAAAGACCAGGAGCATGAAAAGGTGTGAAAAATGCGAGGAGGAAAAAAAAAAAAAAAGACCAGGAGCATGAAAAGGTGTGAAAAATGCGGGGAGCAAAAAAAAAAAAAAGAAAGACCAGGAGCATGAAAAGGTGTGAAAAATGCGACGAGCATGAAAAGTTGTGAAAAATGCGAGGAGCATGAAGAAGTGTGATAAATGCCAGGAGCATGAAAAGGTGTGAAAAATGCGACGAGCATGAAAAGTTGTGAAAAATGCGAGGAGCATGAAGAGGTGTGAAAAATGCGAGGAGCATGAAAAGGTGTGAAAAATTCGAGGAGCAAAAAAAAAAAAAAAGACCAGGAGCATGAAAAGGTGTGAAAAATGCGAGGGAAAAAAAAAAAAAAAAAAAGACCAGGAACATGAAAAGGTGTGAAAAATGCGAGGAGCAAAAAAAAAAAAAAAAGAATGAAAGAAAGACCAGGAGCATGAAAAGGTGTGAAAAATGCGACGAGCATGAAAAGTTGTGAAAAATGCGAGGAGCATGAAGAGGTGTGAAAAATGCGAGGAGCATGAAAAGGTGTGAAAAATTCGAGGAGCAAAAAAAAAAAAAAAAAAGACCAGGAGCATGAAAAGGTGTGAAAAATGCGAGGAGGAAAAAAAAAAAAAAAAGACCAGGAGCATGAAAAGGTGTGAAAAATGCGAGGAGCAAAAAAAAAAAAAAAGAAAGACCAGGAGCATGAAAAGGTGTGAAAAATTCGAGGAGCGAAAAAAAAAAAAAAGACCAGGAGCATGAAAAGGTGTGAAAAATGCGACGAGCATGAAAAGTTGTGAAAAATGCGAGGAGCATGAAGAGGTGTGAAAAATGCGAGGAGCATGAAAAGGTGTGAAAAATTCGAGGAGCAAAAAAAAAAAAAAAAAGACCAGGAGCATGAAAAGGTGTGAAAAATGCGAGGGAAAAAAAAAAAAAAAGACCAGGAGCATGAAAAGGTGTGAAAAATGCAAGTAGCATGAAAAGGTGTGAAAAATGCGAGGAGCAAAAAAAAAAAAAGAAAGACCAGGATCATGAAAAGATGTGAAAAATTCGAGGAGCAAAAAAAAAAAAAAAAGACCAGGAGCATGAAAAGATGTGAAAAATTCGAGGAGCAAAAAAAAAAAAAAAAAAAAGACCAGGAGCATGAAAAGGTGTGAAAAATGGGAGGAGCAAAAAAAAAAAAGAAAGACCAGGAGCATGAAAAGCTGTGAAAAATGCAAGGAGCATGAAAAGGTGTGAAAAATGCGAGGAGCATGAAAAGTTGTGAAAAATGCAAGGAGCATGAAAAGGTGTGAAAAATGCGAGGAGCAAAAAAAAAAAAAAAAGAAAGAAAGAAAGACCAGGAGCATGAAAAGGTGTGAAAAATGCGACGAGCATGAAAAGTTGTGAAAAATGCGAGGAGCATGAAGAGGTGTGAAAAATGCGAGGAGCATGATAAGGTGTGAAAAATTCGAGGAGCAAAAAAAAAAAAAAAGACCAGGAGCGTGAAAAGGTGTGAAAAATGCGAGGAGCAAAAAAAAAAAAAAAAAAAAAAGACCAGGAGCATGAAAAGCTGTGAAAAATGCGAAGAGCAAAAAAAAAAAAAGAAAGACCAGGAGCATGAAAAGGTGTGAAAAGTGCGACGAGCATGAAAAGTTGTGAAAAATGGGAGGAGCATGAAGAGGTGTGAAAAATGCGAGGAGCATGAAAAGGTGTGAAAAATGCGAGGAGCAAAAAAAAAAAAAAAAAAAGACCAGGAGCATGAAAAGGTGTGAAAAATGCGAGGAGGAAAAAAAAAAAAAAAAGACCAGGAGCATGAAAAGGTGTGAAAAATGCGAGGAGCAAAAAAAAAAAAAAAGAAAGACCAGGAGCATGAAAAGGTGTGAAAAATGCGGGGAGCAAAAAAAAAAAAAAGAAAGACCAGGAGCATGAAAAGGTGTGAAAAATGCGACGAGCATGAAAAGTTGTGAAAAATGCGAGGAGCATGAAGAAGTGTGAAAAATGCGAGGAGCATGAAAAGGTGTGAAAAATTCGAGGAGCGAAAAAAAAAAGAAAGACCAGGAGCATGAAAAGGTGTGAAAAATGCGACGAGCATGAAAAGTTGTGAAAAATGCGAGGAGCATGAAGAGGTGTGAAAAATGCGAGGAGCAAAAAAAAAAAAAGAAAGACCAGGAGCATGAAAAGCTGTGAAAAATGCAAGGAGCATGAAAAGGTGTGAAAAATGCGAGGAGCAAAAAAAAAAAAAAAAAAAAGAGACCAGGAGCATGAAAAGGTGTGAAAAATGCGAGGAGCAAAAGAGAAAAAAAAGACCAGGAGCATGAAAAGGTGTGAAAAATGCGAGGAGCAAAAAAAAAAAAAGAAAGACCAGGAGCATGAAAAGGTGTGAAAAATGCGAGGAGCAAAAAAAAAAAAAAGAAAGACCAGGAGCAAGAAAAGGTGTGAAAAAAGCGAGGAGCAAAAGAGAAAAAAAAGACCAGGAGCATGAAAAGGTGTGAAAAATGCGAGGAGCAAAAAAAAAAAAAAAAAAAAAGAAAGACCAGGAGCATGAAAAGGTGTGAAAAATGCGGGAAGCAAAAAAAAAAAAAGAAAGACCAGGAGCATGAAAAGGTGTGAAAAATGCGACGAGCATGAAAAGTTGTGAAAAATGCGAGAAGCATGAAGATGTGTGAAAAATGCGAGGAGCATGAAAAGGTGTGAAAAATTCGAGGAGCAAAAAAAAAAAAAAAAAAAGACCAGGAGCATGAAAAGGTGTGAAAAATGCGAGGAGCAAAAAAAAAAAAAAAAAAAGAAAGACCATTAGCATGAAAAGGTGTGAAAAATGCGAGGATCAAAAAATAAAAAAGAAAGACCAGGAGCATGAAAAGGTGTGAAAAATGCGAGGATCAAAAAAAAAAAAAAGAAAGGCCAGGAGCATGAAAAGGTGTCAAAAATGCAAGGAGCATGAAAAGGTGTGAAAAATGCGAGGAGCATGAAAAGTTGTGAAAAATGCGAGGAGCATGAAGAGGTGTGAAAAATGCGAGGAGCATGAAAAGGTGTGAAAAATGCGAGGAGCAAAAAAAAAAAAAAAAAAAAGAGACCAGGAGCATGAAAAGGTGTGAAAAATGCGAGGAGCAAAAGAGAAAAAAAAGACCAGGAGCATGAAAAGGTGTGAAAAATGCGAGGAGCAAAAAAAAAAAAAAGAAAGACCAGGAGCATGAAAAGGTGTGAAAAATGCGAGGAGCAAAAAAAAAAAAAGAAAGACCAGGAGCATGAAAAGGTGTGAAAAATGCGAGGAGCAAAAGAGAAAAAAAAGACCAGGAGCATGAAAAGGTGTGAAAAATGCGAGGAGCAAAAAAAAAAAAAAAAAAAAGACAAGGAACATGAAAAGGTGTGAAAAATGCGAGGAGAAAAAAAAAAAAAGAAAGACCAGGAGCATGAAAAGGTGTGAAAAATGCGACGAGCATGAAAAGTTGTGAAAAATGCGAGGAGCATGAAGAGGTGTGAAAAATGCGAGGAGCATGATAAGGTGTGAAAAATTCGAGGAGCAAAAAAAAAAAAAAAGACCAGGAGCGTGAAAAGGTGTGAAAAATTCGAGGAGGAAAAAAAAAAAAAAAAAAAAGACCAGGAGCATGAAAAGGTGTGAAAAATGCGAGGAGCAAAAAAAAAAAAAAAAGAGAAAGAAAGACCAGGAGCATGAAAAGGTGTGAAAAATGCGAGGAGCAAAAAAAAAAAAAAAAAAAGAAAGAACAGGAGCATGAAAAGGTGTGAAAAATGCGAGGAGCAAAAAAAAAAAAAAGACCAGGAGCATGAAAAGGTGTGAAAAATGCGAGGAGCATGAAAAGTTGTGAAAAATGCGAGAAGCATGAAGATGTGTGAAAAATGCGAGGAGCATGAAAAGTTGTGAAAAATGCGAGGAGCATGAAGAGGTGTGAAAAATGCGAGGAGCATGAAAAGGTGTGAAAAATTCGAGGAGCAAAAAAAAAAAAAAAAAAAAAACCAGGAGCATGAAAAGGTGTGAAAAATGCGAGGAGCAAAAAAAAAAAAAGAAAGACCAGGAGCATGAAAAGGTGTGAAAAATGGGAGGAGCAAAAAAAAAAAAAGAAAGACCAGGAGCATGAAAAGCTGTGAAAAATGCAAGGAGCATGAAAAGGTGTGAAAAATGCGAGGAGCATGAAAAGTTGTGAAAAATGCAAGGAGCATGAAAAGGTGTGAAAAATGCGAGGAGCAAAAAAAAAAAAAAAAGAAAGAAAGAAAGACCAGGAGCATGAAAAGGTGTGAAAAAGGCGAGGAGCAAAAAAAAAAAAAGAAAAAAAAGAAAGACCAGGAGCATGAAAAGGTGTGAAAAATGCGAGGAGCAAAAAAAAAAAAAAGACCAGGAGCATGAAAAGGTGTGAAAAATGCGAGGAGCAAAAAAAAAAAAAGAAAGACCAGGAGCATGAAAAGGTGTGAAAAATGCGAGGAGCAAAAGAGAAAAAAAAGACCAGGAGCATGAAAAGGTGTGAAAAATGCGAGGAGCAAAAAAAAAAAAAAAAAAAAAGAAAGACCAGGAGCATGAAAAGGTGTGAAAAATGCGGGGAGCAAAAAAAAAAAAAGAAAGACCAGGAGCATGAAAAGGTGTGAAAAATGCGACGAGCATGAAAAGTTGTGAAAAATGCGAGAAGCATGAAGATGTGTGAAAAATGCGAGGAGCATGAAAAGGTGTGAAAAATGCGAGGAGCAAAAAAAAAAAAAAAAAAGACCAGGAGCATGAAAAGGTGTGAAAAATGCGAAGAGCAAAAAAAAAAAAAAGAAAGACCAGGAGCATGAAAAGGTGTGAAAAATGCGACGAGCATGAAAAGTTGTGAAAAATGCGAGGAGCATGAAGAGGTGTGAAAAATGCGAGGAGCATGAAAAGGTGTGAAAAATTCGAGGAGCAAAGAAAAAAAAAAAAAAAGACCAGGAGCATGAAAAGGTGTGAAAAATGCGAGGAGGAAAAAAAAAAAAAAAAGCCCAGGGGCAAGAAAAGGTGTGAAAAATGCGAGGGAAAAAAAAAAAAAAAGACCAGGAGCATGAAAAGGTGTGAAAAATGCGAGGAGCAAAAAAAAAAAAAGAAAGACCAGGATCATGAAAAGATGTGAAAAATTCGAGGAGCAAAAAAAAAAAAAAAAGACCAGGAGCATGAAAAGATGTGAAAAATTCGAGGAGCAAAAAAAAAAAAAAAAAAAAAGACCAAGAGCATGAAAAGGTGTGAAAAATGGGAGGAGCAAAAAAAAAAAAAAGAAAGACCAGGAGCATGAAAAGCTGTGAAAAATGCAAGGAGCATGAAAAGGTTTGAAAAATGCGAGGAGCATGAAAAGTTGTGAAAAATGCAAGGAGCATGAAAAGGTGTGAAAAATGCGAGGAGCAAAAAAAAAAAAAAAAAAAAGACCAGGAACATGAAAAGGTGTGAAAAATGCGAGGAGCATGAAAAGGTGTGAAAAATTTGAGGAGCAAAAAAAAAAAAAAAGAAAGACCAGGAGCATGAAAAGGTGTGAAAAATGCGAGGAGCAAAAAAAAAAAAAAAGAAAGACCAGGAGCATGAAAAGGTGTGAAAAATGCGAGGAGCAAAAAAAAAAAAAAAGAAAGACCAGGAGCATGAAAAGGTGTGAAAAATGCGAGGAGCAAAAGAGAAAAAAAAGACCAGGAGCATGAAAAGGTGTGAAAAATGCGAGGAGCAAAAAAAAAAAAAAAAAAAGACAAGGAACATGAAAAGGTGTGAAAAATGCGAGGAGCAAAAAAAAAAAAGAAAGACCAGGAGCATGAAAAGGTGTGAAAAATGGGACGAGCATGAAAAGTTGTGAAAAATGCGAGGAGCATGAAGAGGTGTGAAAAATGCGAGGAGCATGATAAGGTGTGAAAAATTCGAGGAGCAAAAAAAAAAAAAAAGACCAGGAGCGTGAAAAGGTGTGAAAAATTCGAGGAGGAAAAAAAAAAAAAAAAAAAGACCAGGAGCATGAAAAGGTGTGAAAAATGCGAGGAGCAAAAAAAAAAAAAAAAAGAAAGAAAGAAAGACCAGGAGCATGAAAAGGTGTGAAAAATGCGAGGAGCAAAAAAAAAAAAAAAAAAAGAAAGACCAGGAGCATGAAAAGGTGTGAAAAATGCGAGGAGCAAAAAAAAAAAAAAGACCAGGAGCATGAAAAGGTGTGAAAAATGCGAGGAGCATGAAAAGTTGTGAAAAATGCGAGAAGCATGAAGATGTGTGAAAAATGCGAGGAGCATGAAAAGTTGTGAAAAATGCGAGGAGCATGAAGAGGTGTGAAAAATGCGAGGAGCATGAAAAGTTGTGAAAAATGCGAGAAGCATGAAGATGTGTGAAAAATGCGAGGAGCATGAAAAGGTGTGAAAAATTCGAGGAGCAAAAAAAAAAAAAAAAAAAGACCAGGAGCATGAAAAGGTGTGAAAAATTCGAGGAGCAAAAAAAAAAAAAAAAGACCAGGAGCATGAAAAGATGTGAAAAATTCGAGGAGCAAAGAAAAAAAAAAAAAAAGACCAGGAGCATGAAAAGGTGTGAAAAATGGGAGGAGCAAAAAAAAAAAAAGAAAGACCAGGAGCAAGAAAAGGTGTGAAAAATGCAAGGAGCATGAAAAGGTGTGAAAAATGCGAGGAGCAAAAAAAAAAAAAAAAGAAAGAAAGAAAGACCAGGAGCATGAAAAGGTGTGAAAAATGCGAGGAGCAAAAAAAAAAAAAGAAAGACCAGGAGCATGAAAAGGTGTGAAAAATGCGAGGAGCAAAAGAGAAAAAAAAGACCAGGAGCAAGAAAAGGTGTGAAAAATGCGAGGAGCAAAAAAAAAAAAAAAGACCAGGAGCATAAAAAGGTGTGAAAAATGCGAGGAGCAAAAAAAAAAAAAGAAAGACCAGGAGCATGAAAAGGTGTGAAAAATGCGACGAGCATGAAAAGTTGTGAAAAATGCAAGGAGCATGAAGAGGTGTGAAAAATGCGAGGAGCAAAAAAAAAAAAAAAAAAAGAAAGACCAGGAGCAAGAAAAGGTGTGAAAAATGCGGGGAGCAAAAAAAAAAAAAGAAAGACCAGGAACATGAAAACGTGTGAAAAATGCGAGGAGCAAAAAAAAAAAAAAAAAAAAAAGACCAGGAGCATGAAAAGGTGTGAAAAATGCGAAGAGCAAAAAAAAAAAAGAAAGACCAGGAGCATGAAAAGGTGTGAAAAATGCGAGGAGGAAAAAAAAAAAAAAAAGACCAGGAGCAAGAAAAGGTGTGAAAAAAGCGAGGAGCAAAAAAAAAAAAAAAGAAAGACCAGGAGCATGAAAAGGTGTGAAAAATGCGGGGAGCAAAAAAAAAAAAAAGAAAGACCAGGAGCATGAAAAGGTGTGAAAAATGCGACGAGCATGAAAAGTTGTGAAAAACGCGAGGAGCATGAAGAAGTGTGAAAAATGCAAGGAGCATGAAAAGGTGTGAAAAATTCGAGGAGCGAAAAAAAAAAAAAAGACCAGGAGCATGAAAAGGTGTGAAAAATGCGACGAGCATGAAAAGTTGTGAAAAATGCGAGGAGCATGAAGAGGTGTGAAAAATGCGAGGAGCATGAAAAGGTGTGAAAAATGCGAGGAGCAAAAAAAAAAAAAAAAGACCAGGAGCATGAAAAGGTGTGAAAAATGCGAGGGAAAAAAAAAAAAAAGACCAGGAGCATGAAAAGTTGTGAAAAATGCAAGTAGCATGAAAAGGTGTGAAAAATGCGAGGAGCAAAAAAAAAAAAAGAAAGACCAGGATCATGAAAAGATGTGAAAAATTCGAGGAGCAAAAAAAAAAAAAAAAAAGACCAGGAGCATGAAAAGATGTGAAAAATGCGAGGAGCAAAAAAAAAAAAAAAAAAAAGACCAGGAGCATGAAACAGTGTGAAAAATGGGAGGAGCAAAAAAAAAAAAAGAAAGACCAGGAGCATGAAAAGCTGTGAAAAATGCAAGGAGCATGAAAAGGTGTGAAAAATGCGAGGAGCATGAAAAGTTGTGAAAAATGCAAGGAGCATGAAAAGGTGTGAAAAATGCGAGGAGCAAAAAAAAAAAAAAAAAGAAAGAAAGAAAGACCAGGAGCATGAAAAGGTGTGAAAAATGCGAGGAGCAAAAAAAAAAAAAAAAAAAAGACGAGGAACATGAAAAGGTGTGAAAAATGCGAGGAGCAAAAAAAAAAAAAAAAAGAAAGAAAGACCAGGAGCATGAAAAGGTGTGAAAAAAGCGAGGAGCAAAAAAAAAAAAAAAAAAAGACAAGGAACATGAAAAGGTGTGAAAAAAGCGAGGAGCAAAAAAAAGAAAGAAAGACCAGGAGCAGGAAAAGGTGTGAAAAATGCGACGAGCATGAAAAGTTGTGAAAAATGCGAGGAGCATGAAGAGGTGTGAAAAATGCGAGGAGCATGATAAGGTGTGAAAAATTCGAGTAGCAAAAAAAAAAAAAAAGACCAGGAGCGTGAAAAGGTGTGAAAAATTCGAGGAGGAAAAAAAAAAAAAAAAAAAGACCAGGAGCATGAAAAGGTGTGAAAAATGCGAGGAGCAAAAAAAAAAAAAAAAAGAAAGACCAGGAGCATGAAAAGGTGTGAAAAATGCGAGGAGCAAAAAAAAAAAAAAAACCAGGAGCATGAAAAGGTGTGAAAAATGCGAGGAGCATGAAAAGGTGTGAAAAATTCGAGGAGCATGAAAAGTTGTGAAAAATGCGAGGAGCATGAAGAGGTGTGAAAAAGGCAAGGAGCATAAAAAGGGGTGAAAAATTCGAGGAGCAAAAAAAAAAAAAAAAGACCAGGAGCATGAAAAGATGTGAAAAATTCGAGGAGCAAAAAAAAAAAAAAAAAAAGACCAGGAGCATGAAAAGGTGTGAAAAATGGGAGGAGCAAAAAAAAAAAAAAGAAAGACCAGGAGCATGAAAAGCTGTGAAAAATGCAAGGAGCATGAAAAGGTGTGAAAAATGCGAGGAGCATGAAAAGTTGTGAAAAATGCAAGGAGCATGAAAAGGTGTGAAAAATGCGAGGAGCAAAAAAAAAAAAAGAAAGACCAGGAGCATGAAAAGGTGTGACAAATGCGAGGAGCAAAAGAGAAAAAAAAGACCAGGAGCATGAAAAGGTGTGAAAAATGCGAGGAGCAAAAAAAAAAAAAAGACCAGGAGCATGAAAAGGGGTGAAAAAAGCGAGGAGCAAAAAAAAAAAAAAAAAAGAAAGACCAGGAGCATGAAAAGGTGTGAAAAATGTGGGGAGCAAAAAAAAAAAAAAGAAAGACCAGGAGCATGAAAAGGTGTGAAAAATGCGACGAGCATGAAAAGTTGTGAAAAAAGCAAGGAGCATGAAGAGGTGTGAAAAATGCGAGGAGCAAAAAAAAAAAAAAAAAAAAAGAAAGACCAGGAGCAAGAAAAGGTGTGAAAAATGCGGGGAGCAAAAAAAAAAAAGAAAGACCAGGAGCATGAAAAGGTGTGAAAAATGCGACGAGCATGAAAAGTTGTGAAAAATGCGAGGAGCATGAAGATGTGTGAAAAATGCGAGGAGCATGAAAAGGTGTGAAAAATTCGAGGAGCAAAAAAAAAAAAAAAAAAAGAAAGACCAGGAGCATGAAAAGGTGTGACAAATGCGAGGAGCAAAAAAAAAAAAAAAAGAAAGAAAGAAAGACCAGGAGCATGAAAAGGTGTGAAAAATGCGAGGAGCAAAAAAAAAAAAGAAAGACCAGGAGCATGAAAAGGTGTGAAAAATGCGAGGAGCAAAAAAAAAAAAAAAAAAAGAAAGAAAGACCAGGAGCATGAAAAGGTGTGAAAAATGCGAGGAGCAAAAAAAAAAAAAAAAAAAAAAGAAAGACCAGGAGCATGAAAAGCTGTGAAAAATGCGAGGAGCATGAAAAGGTGTGAAAAATCCGAGGAGCATGAAAAGGTGTGAAAAATGAGAGGAGCAAAAAAAAAAAAAAAGACGAGGAGCATGAAAAGGTGTGAAAAATGCGAGGAGCAAAAAAAAAAAAAAAGACGAGGAGCATGAAAAGGTGTGAAAAATGCGAGGAGCAAAAAAAAAAAAAGAAAGACCAGGAGCATGAAAAGGTGTGAAAAATGCGAGGAGAAAAAAAAAAAAAGAAAGACCAGGAACATGAAAAGGTGTGAAAAATGCGAGGAGCAAAAAAAAAAAAAAAAAAAGAAAGACCAGGAGCATAAAAAGGTGTGAAAAATGCGAGGAGAAAAAAAAAAAAAAGACGAGGAGCATGAAAAGGTGTGAAAAATGCGAGGAGCAAAAAAAAAAAAAGAAAGACCAGGAGCATGAAAAGGTGTGAAAAATGCGACGAGCATGAAAAGTTGTGAAAAATGCGTGGAGCATGAAGAGGTGTGAAAAATGCGAGGAGCATGAAAATGTGTGAAAAATTCGAGGAGCATGAAGAGGTGTGAAAAATGCGAGGAGCATGAAAAGGTGTGAAAAATTCGAGGAGCAAAAAAAAAAAAAAAAAAGACCAGGAGCATGAAAAGGTGTGAAAAATTCGAGGAGGAAAAAAAAAAAAAAAAAAAGACCAGGAGCATGAAAAGGTGTGAAAAATGCGAGGAGAAAAAAAAAAAAAAAAAGAGAAAGAAAGACCAGGAGCATGAAAAGGTGTGAAAAATGCGAGGAGCAAAAAAAAAAAAGAAAGACCAGGAGCATGAAAAGGTGTGAAAAATGCGACGAGCATGAAAAGTTGTGAAAAATGCGAGGAGCATGAAGAGGTGTGAAAAATGCGAGGAGCATGATAAGGTGTGAAAAATTCGAGGAGCAAAAAAAAAAAAAAAGACCAGGAGCGTGAAAAGGTGTGAAAAATTCGAGGAGAAAAAAAAAAAAAAAAAAAGACCAGGAGCATGAAAAGGTGTGAAAAATGGGAGGAGCAAAAAAAAAAAAAGAAAGACCAGGAGCATGAAAAGGTGTGAAAAATGCAAGGAGCATGAAGAGGTGTGAAAAATGCGAGGAGCAAAAAAAAAAAAAAAAAAAAAGAAAGACCAGGAGCATGAAAAGGTGTGAAAAATGCGGGGAGCAAAAAAAAAAAAAGAAAGACCAGGAGCATGAAAAGGTGTGAAAAATTCGAGGAGCATGAAAAGTTGTGAAAAATGCGAGGAGCATGAAGAGGTGTGAAAAATGCGAGGAGCATGAAAAGGTGTGAAAAAATCGAGGAGCAAAAAAAAAAAAAAAAGACCAGGAGCATGAAAAGATGTGAAAAATTCGAGGAGCAAAAAAAAAAAAAAAAAAAGACCAGGAGCATGAAAAGGTGTGAAAAATGGGAGGAGCAAAAAAAAAAAAAAGAAAGACCAGGAGCATGAAAAGCTGTGAAAAATGCAAGGAGCATGAAAAGGTGTGAAAAATGCGAGGAGCATGAAAAGTTGTGAAAAATGCAAGGAGCATGAAAAGGTGTGAAAAATGCGAGGAGCAAAAAAAAAAAAAAAAGAAAGAAAGAAAGACCAGGAGCATGAAAAGGTGTGAAAAATGCGAGGAGCAAAAAAAAAAAAAGAAAGACCAGGAGCATGAAAAGGTGTGAAAAATGCGAGGAGCAAAAGAGAAAAAAAAGACCAGGAGCATGAAAAGGTGTGAAAAATGCGAGGAGCAAAAAAAAAAAAAAAGACCAGGAGCATGAAAAGGTGTGAAAAATGCGAGGAGCAAAAAAAAAAAAAAAAAAGAAAGACCAGGAGCATGAAAAGGTGTGAAAAATGTGGGGAGCAAAAAAAAAAAATAGAAAGACCAGGAGCATGAAAAGGTGTGAAAAATGCGACGAGCATGAAAAGTTGTGAAAAATGCAAGGAGCATGAAGAGGTGTGAAAAATGCGAGGAGCAAAAAAAAAAAAAAAAAAAAAGAAAGACCAGGAGCATGAAAAGGGGTGAAAAATGCGAGGAGCAAAAAAAAAAAAAGAAAGACCAGGAGCATGAAAAGGTGTGAAAAATGCGACGAGCATGAAAAGTTGTGAAAAATGCGAGGAGCATGAAGATGTGTGAAAAATGCGAGGAGCATGAAAAGGTGTGAAAAAGTCGAGGAGCAAAAAAAAAAAAAAAAAAAGAAAGACCAGGAGCATGAAAAGGTGTGAAAAATTCGAGGAGCAAAAAAAAAAAAAAAAAAAGACCAGGAGCATGAAAAGGTGTGAAAAATGGGAGGAGCAAAAAAAAAAAAAAAAAAGACCAGGAGCATGAAAAGGTGTGAAAAATGGGAGGAGCAAAAAAAAAAAAAAGAAAGACCAGGAGCATGAAAAGCTGTGAAAAATGCAAGGAGCATGAAAAGGTGTGAAAAATGCGAGGAGCATGAAAAGTTGTGAAAAATGCAAGGAGCATGAAAAGGTGTGAAAAATGCGAGGAGCAAAAAAAAAAAAAAAAGAAAGAAAGAAAGACCAGGAGCATGAAAAGGTGTGAAAAATGCGAGGAGCAAAAAAAAAAAAAGAAAGACCAGGAGCATGAAAAGGTGTGAAAAATGCGAGGAGCAAAAGAGAAAAAAAAGACCAGGAGCATGAAAAGGTGTGAAAAATGCGAGGAGCAAAAAAAAAAAAAAAGACCAGGAGCATGAAAAGGTGTGAAAAATGCGAGGAGCAAAAAAAAAAAAAAAAAAGAAAGACCAGGAGCATGAAAAGGTGTGAAAAATGTGGGGAGCAAAAAAAAAAAAAAGAAAGACCAGGAGCATGAAAAGGTGTGAAAAATGCGACGAGCATGAAAAGTTCTGAAAAATGCAAGGAGCATGAAGAGGTGTGAAAAATGCGATGAGCAAAAAAAAAAAAAAAAAAAAAAGAAAGACCAGGAGCATGAAAAGGTGTGAAAAATGCGGGGAGCAAAAAAAAAAAAAGAAAGACCAGGAGCATGAAAAGGTGTGAAAAATGCGACGAGCATGAAAAGTTGTGAAAAATGCGAGGAGCATGAAGATGTGTGAAAAATGCGAGGAGCATGAAAAGGTGTGAAAAATTCGAGGAGCAAAAAAAAAAAAAAAAAAAGAAAGACCAGGAGCATGAAAAGGTGTGACAAATGCGAGGAGCAAAAAAAAAAAAAAAGAAAGAAAGAAAGACCAGGAGCATGAAAAGGTGTGAAAAATGCGAGGAGCAAAAAAAAAAAAGAAAGACCAGGAGCATGAAAAGGTGTGAAAAATGCGAGAAGCAAAAAAAAAAAAAAAAGACCAGGAACATGAAAAGGTGTAAAAAATGCGAGGAGCAAAAAAAAAAAAAAAAAAGAAAGAAAGAAAGACCAGGAGCATGAAAAGGTGTGAAAAATGCGAGGAGCAAAAAAAAAAAAAAAAAAAAAAGAAAGAAAGACCAGGAGCATGAAAAGGTGTGAAAAATGCGAGAAGCAAAAAAAAAAAAAAAAAGACCAGCAACATGAAAAGGTGTAAAAAATGCGAGGAGCATGAAAAGTTGTGAAAAATGCGAGGAGCATGAAGAGGTGTGAAAAATGCGAGGAGCATGAAAAGGTGTGAAAAATTCGAGGAGCAAAAAAAAAAAAAGAAAGACCAGGAGCATGAAAAGGTGTGAAAAATGCGAGGAGCAAAAAAAAAAAAAAAAAAAAGAAAGACCAGGAGCATGAAAAGGTGTGAAAAATGCGACGAGCATGAAAAGTTGTGAAAAATGCGAGGAGCATGAAGAGGTGTGAAATGCGAGGAGCATGAAAAGGTGTGAAAAATTCGAGGAGCAAAAAAAAAAAAAAGAAAAGACCAGGAGCATGAAAAGGTGTGAAAAATGCAAGGAGCATGAAAAGGTGTGAAAAATGTGAGGAGCAAAAAAAAAAATAGAAAGTCCAGGAGCATGAAAAGGTGTGAAAAATGCGAGAAGCAAAAAAAAAAAAAAAAAAAAAGACCAGGAGCATGAAAAGGGGTGAAAAATGCGAGGAGGAAAAAAAAAAAAAAAAAAAGAAAGACCAGGAGCATGAAAAGGTGTGAAAAATGCGAGGAGCAAAAAAAAAAAAAAAAAAAAAGACAAGGAGAATGAAAAGGAGAAAAAAATGGGAGGAGGAAAAAAAAAAAAAAAAAAAGAAAGACCAGGAGCATGAAAAGGTGTGAAAAATGCAAGGAGCATGAAAAGGTGTGAAAAATGTGAGGAGCAAAAAAAAAAATAGAAAGTCCAGGAGCATGAAAAGGTGTGAAAAATGCGAGGAGGAAAAAAAAAAAAAAAAGGAAAGACCAGGAGCAGGAAAAGGTGTGAAAAATGCGACGAGCAAAAAAAAAAAAAAAAAGGAAAGACCAGGAGCAGGAAAAGGTGTGAAAAATGCGACGAGCAAAAAAAAAAAAAAAAAACAAGACCAGGAACATGAAAAGGTGTAAAAATGCGAGGAGCAAAAAAAAAAAAAAAAAAAAAGACCAGGAGCATGAAAAGGTGTGAAAAATGCGAGGAGCAAAAAAAAAAAAAAAAGACCAGGAGCATGAAAATGTGTGAAAAATGCGAGGAGCAAAAAAAAAAAAAAAGAGACCAGGAACATGAAAAGGTGTGAAAAATGCGAGGAGCAAAAAAAAATAAAAAAAAAGAAAGACCAGGAGCATGAAAAGGTGTGAAAAATGCGGGGAGCAAAAAAAAAAAAAAAGAAAGACCAGGAGCATGAAAAGGTGTGAAAAATGCGAAGAGCAAAAAAAAAAAAAAAAAAAGACCAGGAACATGAAAAGGTGTAAAAAATGCGAGGAGCAAAAAAAAAAAAAGAAAGACCAGGAGCATGAAAAGGTGTGAAAAATGCGACGAGCATGAAAAGTTGTGAAAAATGCGAGGAGCATGAAGAGGTGTCAAAAATGCGAGGAGCATGAAAAGGTGTGAAAAATTTGAGGAGCAAAAAAAAAAAAAAACCAGGAGCATGAAAAGGTGTGAAAAATGCGAGGAGCAAAAAAAAAAAAAAAAAGAAAGAAAGAAAGACCAGGAGCATGAAAAGGTGTGAAAAATGCGAGGAGCAAAAAAAAAAAAAGGAAGACCAGGAGCATGAAAAGGTGTGAAAAATGCGAGGAGCAAAAAAAAAAAAAGAAAGACCAGGAGCATGAAAAGGTGTGAAAAATGCGAGAAGCAAAAAAAAAAAAAAAAGACCAGGAACATGAAAAGGTGTAAAAAATGCGAGGAGCAAAAAAAAAAAAAAAAAAGAAAGAAAGAAAGACCAGGAGCATGAAAAGGTGTGAAAAATGCGAGGCGCAAAAAAAAAAAAAAAAAAGAAAGAAAGAAAGACCAGGAGCATGAAAAGGTGTGAAAAATGCGAGAAGCAAAAAAAAAAAAAAAAGACCAGCAACATGAAAAGGTGTAAAAAATGCGAGGAGCATGAAAAGTTGTGAAAAATGCGAGGAGCATGAAGAGGTGTGAAAAATGCGAGGAGCATGAAAAGGTGTGAAAAATTCGAGGAGCAAAAAAAAGAAAGACCAGGAGCATGAAAAGGTGTGAAAAATGCGAGGAGCAAAAAAAAAAAAAAAAAAAAGAAAGACCAGGAGCATGAAAAGGTGTGAAAAATGCGACGAGCATGAAAAGTTGTGAAAAATGCGAGGAGCATGAAGAGGTGTGAAATGCGAGGAGCATGAAAAGGTGTGAAAAATTCGAGGAGCAAAAAAAAAAAAAAGAAAAGACCAGGAGCATGAAAAGGTGTGAAAAATGCAAGGAGCATGAAAAGGTGTGAAAAATGTGAGGAGCAAAAAAAAAAATAGAAAGTCCAGGAGCATGAAAAGGTGTGAAAAATGCGAGAAGCAAAAAAAAAAAAAAAAAAAAAAGACCAGGAACATGAAAAGGTGTGAAAAATGCGAGGAGGAAAAAAAAAAAAAAAAAAAGAAAGACCAGGAGCATGAAAAGGTGTGAAAAATGCGAGGAGCAAAAAAAAAAAAAAAAAAAAAACAAGGAGCAAGAAAAGGTGTGAAAAAAGCGAGGAGGAAAAAAAAAAAAAAAAAAAGACCAGGAGCATGAAAAGGTGTGAAAAATGCGAGGAGCAAAAAAAAAAAAAAAAAAAAAGAAAGACCAGGAGCATGAAAAGTTGTGAAAAATTCGAAGAGCAAAAAAAAAAAAAAAAAAGACCACGAGCATGAAAAGGGGTGAAAAATGCGAGGAGCAAAAAAAAAAAAAAAAAAAAAGAAAGACCAGGAGCATGAAAAGGTGTGAAAAATACGAGGAGCAAAAAAAAAAAAAAGACCAGGAGCATGAAAAGGTGTGAAAAATGCGAGGAGCAAAAAAAAAAAAAAAAACCAGGAGCATGAAAAGGGGTGAAAAAAGCGAGAAGAAAAAAAAAAAAAAAAAAAAAGACCAGGAACATGAAAAGGTGTGAAAAATGCGAGGAGCAAAAAAAAAAAGAAAAAAAGAAAGACCAGGAGCATGAAAAGGTGTGAAAAATGCGGGGAGAAAAAAAAAAAAAAGAAAGACCAGGAGCATGAAAAGGTGTGTAAAATGCGACGAGCATGAAAAGTTGTGAAAAATGCGAGGAGCATGGAGAGGTGTGAAAAATGCGAGGAGCATGAAAAGGTGTGAAAAATTTGAGGAGCAAAAAAAAAAAAAAAGGAAACACCAGGAGCATGAAAAGGTGTGAAAAATGCAAGGAGCATGAAAAGGTGTAAAAATTGCGAGGAGCATGAAAAGGTGTGAAAAATGCGAGGAGCATGAAAAGGTGTGAAAAATGTGGGGAGCATAAAAAGGTTTGAAAAATATGGGGAGCATAAAAAGGTGTGAAAAATGCATGGAGCATGAAAAGGTGTGAAAAATGCGAAGAGCAAAAAAAAATAAAAAGGACAAGAAGCATGAAAAGCTAAGAAAAATGCGAGGAGCATGAAAATGTGTGAAAAATGCAAGGAGCATGAAAAGGTTTGAAAATTGCGAGGAGCATGAAAAGGTGTGAAAAATGCGAGGAGAATGAAAAGGTGTGAAAAATGTGGGGAGCATAAAAAGGTTTGAAAAATATGGGGAGCATAAAAAGGTGTGAAAAATGCAAGGAGCATGAAAAGGTGTGAAAAATGCGAGGAGCAAAAAAAAAAAAAAGAAAGACCAGGAGCATGAAAAGGTGTGAAAAATGCGGGGAGCAAAAAAAAAAAAAAAAAACAGGAAGAAGAAAAGGGGGGAAAAAAGCGAGGAGCAAAAAAAAAAAAAAAAAAAAAAAAGAGACCAGGAACATGAAAAGGTGTGAAAAATGCGAGGAGCAAAAAAAAAAAAAAAAAAAAAAAAGACCAGGAGCATGAAAAGGTGTGAAAAAAGCGGGGAGCAAAAAAAAAAAAAAAAAAACAAGACCAGGAACATGAAAAGGTGTGAAAAATGAGAGGAGCAAAAAAAAAAAAAAAAAAAAAAAGACCAGGAGCATGAAAAGGTGTGAAAAATGCGAGGAGAAAAAAAAAAAAAAAAGACCAGGAGCATGAAAAGGTGTGAAAAATGCGAGGAGCAAAAAAAAAAAAAAAGAGACCAAGAACATGAAAAGGTGTGAAAAATGCGAAGAGCAAAAAAAAAAAAAAAAAAAAGACCAGGAGCATGAAAAGGTGTGAAAAATGCGAGGAGCAAAAAAAAAAAAAAAAAGACCAGGAGCATGAAAAGGTGTGAAAAATGCGAGGAGCAAAAAAAAAAAAAAAAGACCAGGAGCATGAAAAGGTGTGAAAAATGCGAGGAGCAAAAAAAAAAAAAAAGACCAGGAGCATGAAAAGGTGTGAAAAATGCGAGGAGCAAAAAAAAAAAAAAAAAAAAAAAACAAGACCAGGAACAAGAAAGGGTGTGAAAAATGCGGTAGGCAAAAAAAAAAAAAAAAAAAAAGACCAGGAACATGAAAAGGTGTGAAAAATGCGAGGAGAAAAAAAAAAAAAAAAAAAAAAGAAAGACCAGGAGCATGAAAAGGTGTGAAAAATGCGGGGAGCAAAAAAAAAAAAAGAAAGACCAGGAGCATGAAAAGGTGTGAAAAATGCGACGAGCATGAAAAGTTGTGAAAAATGCGAGGAGCATGGAGAGGTGTGAAAAATGCGAGGAGCATGAAAAGGTGTGAAAAATTTGAGGAGCAAAAAAAAAAAAAAGGAAACACCAGGAGCATGAAAAGGTGTGAAAAATGCAAGGAGCATGAAAAGGTGTGAAAATTGCGAGGAGCATGAAAGGTGTGAAAAATGCGAGGAGCATGAAAAGGTGTGAAAAATGTGGGGAGCATAAAAAGGTTTGAAAAATATGGGGAGCATAAAAAGGTGTGAAAAATGCATGGAGCATGAAAAGGTGTGAAAAATGCGAAGAGCAAAAAAAAATAAAAAGGACAAGAAGCATGAAAAGCTAAGAAAAATGCGAGGAGCATGAAAAGGTGTGAAAAATGCAAGGAGCATGAAAAGGTTTGAAAATTGCGAGGAGCATGAAAAGGTGTGAAAAATGCGAGGAGCATGAAAAGGTGTGAAAAATGTGGGGAGCATAAAAAGGTTTGATAAATATGGGGAGCATAAAAAGGTGTGAAAAATGCAAGGAGCATGAAAAGGTGTGAAAAATGCGAGGAGCAAAAAAAAAAAAAAGAAAGACCAGGAGCATGAAAAGGTGTGAAAAATGCGAGGAGCAAAAAAAAAAAAAAAAAAAGAAAGACCAGGAGCATGAAAAGGTGTGAAAAAAGCGAGGAGCAAAAAAAAAAAAAAAAAAAAAAACAAGACCAGGAACATGAAAGGGTGTGAAAAATGCGGGAGGCAAAAAAAAAAAAAAAAAAAAAAGACCAGGAGCATGAAAAGGTGTGAAAACTGCGAGGAGCAAAAAAAAAAAAAAGAGACCAGGAACATGAAAAGGTGTGAAAAATGCGAGGAGCAAAAAAAAAAAAAAAAAAAAAAAAGACCAGGAGCATGAAAAGGTGTGAAAAATGCGGGGAGCAAAAAAAAAAAAAAAAAACAAGACCAGGAACATGAAAAGGTGTGAAAAATGCGAGGAGCAAAAAAAAAAAAAAAAAAAAAAGACCAGGAGCATGAAAAGGTGTGAAAAATGCGAGGAGCAAAAAAAAAAAAAAAAAAAAAGAAAGACCAGGAGCATGAAAAGGTGTGAAAAATGCGGGGAGCAAAAAAAAAAAAAAAAAACAAGACCAGGAACATGAAAAGGTGTGAAAAATGCGAGGAGCAAAAAAAAAAAAAAAAAAAAAAGACCAGGAGCATGAAAAGGTGTGAAAAATGCGAGGAGCAAAAAAAAAAAAAAAGACCAGGAGCATGAAAAGGTGTGAAAAATGCGAGGAGCAAAAAAAAAAAAAAAGAGACCAAGAACATGAAAAGGTGTGAAAAATGCGAAGAGCAAAAAAAAAAAAAAAAAAAGACCAGGAGCATGAAAAGGTGTGAAAAATGCGAGGAGCAAAAAAAAAAAAAAAAAGACCAGGAGCATGAAAAGGTGTGAAAAATGCGAGGAGCAAAAAAAAAAAAAAAAAGACCAGGAGCATGAAAAGGTGTGAAAAATGCGAGGAGCAAAAAAAAAAAAAAAAGACCAGGAGCATGAAAAGGTGTGAAAAATGTGGGGAGCATAAAAAGGTTTGAAAAATATGGGGAGCATAAAAAGGTGTGAAAAGTGCAAGGAGCATGAAAAGGTGTGAAAAATGCGACGAGCATGAAAAGTTGTGAAAAATGCGAGGAGCATGAAGAGGTGTGAAATGCGAGGAGCATGAAAAGGTGTGAAAAATTCGAGGAGCAAAAAAAAAAAAAGAAAGACCAGGAGCATGAAAAGGTGTGAAAAATGCGAGGAGCATGAAAAGTTGTGAAAAATGCGAGGAGCATGAAAAGGTGTGAAAAATGCGAGGAGCAAAAAAAAAAAAAAAAGAAAGAAAGAAAGACCAGGAGCATGAAAAGGTGTGAAAAATGCGAGGAGCAAAAAAAAAAAAAGAAAGACCAGGAGCATGAAAAGGTGTGAAAAATGCGAGGAGCAAAAGAGAAAAAAAAGACCAGGAGCATGAAAAGGTGTGAAAAATGCGAGGAGCAAAAAAAAAAAAAAAGACCAGGAGCATGAAAAGGTGTGAAAAATGCGAGGAGCAAAAAAAAAAAAAAAAAAGAAAGACCAGGAGCATGAAAAGGTGTGAAAAATGTGGGGAGCAAAAAAAAAAAAAAGAAAGACCAGGAGCATGAAAAGGTGTGAAAAATGCGACGAGCATGAAAAGTTGTGAAAAATGCAAGGAGCATGAAGAGGTGTGAAAAATGCGAGGAGCAAAAAAAAAAAAAAAAAAAAGAAAGACCAGGAGCAAGAAAAGGAGTGAAAAAAGCGGGGAGCAAAAAAAAAAAAAGAAAGACCAGGAGCATGAAAAGGTGTGAAAAATGCGACGAGCATGAAAAGTTGTGAAAAATGCGAGGAGCATGAAGATGTGTGAAAAATGCGAGGAGCATGAAAAGGTGTGAAAAATTCGAGGAGCAAAAAAAAAAAAAAAAAAAGAAAGACCAGGAGCATGAAAAGGTGTGAAAAATTCGAGGAGCAAAAAAAAAAAAAAAAAAAAGACCAGGAGCATGAAAAGGTGTGAAAAATGGGAGGAGCAAAAAAAAAAAAAAAAAAGACCAGGAGCATGAAAAGGTGTGAAAAAGGGGAGGAGCAAAAAAAAAAAAAAGAAAGACCAGGAGCATGAAAAGCTGTGAAAAATGCAAGGAGCATGAAAAGGTGTGAAAAATGCGAGGAGCATGAAAAGTTGTGAAAAATGCAAGGAGCATGAAAAGGTGTGAAAAATGCGAGGAGCAAAAAAAAAAAAAAAAGAAAGAAAGAAAGACCAGGAGCATGAAAAGGTGTGAAAAATGCGAGGAGCAAAAAAAAAAAAAGAAAGACCAGGAGCATGAAAAGGTGTGAAAAATGCGAGGAGCAAAAGAGAAAAAAAAGACCAGGAGCATGAAAAGGTGTGAAAAATGCGAGGAGCAAAAAAAAAAAAAAAGACCAGGAGCATGAAAAGGTGTGAAAAATGCGAGGAGCAAAAAAAAAAAAAAAAAAGAAAGACCAGGAGCATGAAAAGGTGTGAAAAATGTGGGGAGCAAAAAAAAAAAAAAGAAAGACCAGGAGCATGAAAAGGTGTGAAAAATGCGACGAGCATGAAAAGTTGTGAAAAATGCAAGGAGCATGAAGAGGTGTGAAAAATGCGAGGAGCAAAAAAAAAAAAAAAAAAAAGAAAGACCAGGAGCATGAAAAGGTGTGAAAAATGCGGGGAGCAAAAAAAAAAAAAGAAAGACCAGGAGCATGAAAAGGTGTGAAAAATGCGACGAGCATGAAAAGTTGTGAAAAATGCGAGGAGCATGAAGATGTGTGAAAAATGCGAGGAGCATGAAAAGGTGTGAAAAATTCGAGGAGCAAAAAAAAAAAAAAAAAAAGAAAGACCAGGAGCATGAAAAGGTGTGACAAATGCGAGGAGCAAAAAAAAAAAAAAAGAAAGAAAGAAAGACCAGGAGCATGAAAAGGTGTGAAAAATGCGAGGAGCAAAAAAAAAAAAGAAAGACCAGGAGCATGAAAAGGTGTGAAAAATGCGAGAAGCAAAAAAAAAAAAAAAAGACCAGGAACATGAAAAGGTGTAAAAAATGCGAGGAGCAAAAAAAAAAAAAAAAAAGAAAGAAAGAAAGACCAGGAGCATGAAAAGGTGTGAAAAATGCGAGGAGCAAAAAAAAAAAAAAAAAAGAAAGAAAGAAAGACCAGGAGCATGAAAAGGTGTGAAAAATGCGAGAAGCAAAAAAAAAAAAAAAAGACCAGCAACATGAAAAGGTGTAAAAAATGCGAGGAGCATGAAAAGTTGTGAAAAATGCGAGGAGCATGAAGAGGTGTGAAAAATGCGAGGAGCATGAAAAGGTGTGAAAAATTCGAGGAGCAAAAAAAAAAAAAGAAAGACCAGGAGCATGAAAAGGTGTGAAAAATGCGAGGAGCAAAAAAAAAAAAAAAAAAAAGAAAGACCAGGAGCATGAAAAGGTGTGAAAAATGCGACGAGCATGAAAAGTTGTCAAAAATGCGAGGAGCATGAAGAGGTGTGAAATGCGAGGAGCATGAAAAGGTGTGAAAAATTCGAGGAGCAAAAAAAAAAAAAAGAAAAGACCAGGAGCATGAAAAGGTGTGAAAAATGCAAGGAGCATGAAAAGGTGTGAAAAATGTGAGGAGCAAAAAAAAAAATAGAAAGTCCAGGAGCATGAAAAGGTGTGAAAAATGCGAGAAGCAAAAAAAAAAAAAAAAAAAAGAAAGACCAGGAGCATGAAAAGGTGTGAAAAATGCGAGGAGCAAAAAAAAAAAAAAAAAAAAGACCAGGAGCATGAAAAGGTGTGAAAAATGCGAGGAGGAAAAAAAAAAAAAAAAAAAGAAAGACCAGGAGCATGAAAAGGTGTGAAAAATGCAAGGAGCATGAAAAGGTGTGAAAAATGTGAGGAGCAAAAAAAAAAATAGAAAGTCCAGGAGCATGAAAAGGTGTGAAAAATGCGAGGAGGAAAAAAAAAAAAAAAAGGAAAGACCAGGAGCAGGAAAAGGTGTGAAAAATGCGACGAGCAAAAAAAAAAAAAAAAGGAAAGACCAGGAGCAGGAAAAGGTGTGAAAAATGCGAGGAGCAAAAAAAAAAAAAAAAAAAGACAAGGAACATGAAAAGGTGTGAAAAATGCGAGGAGCAAAAAAAAGAAAGAAAGACCAGGAGCATGAAAAGGTGTGAAAAATGCGACGAGCATGAAAAGTTGTGAAAAATGCGAGGAGAATGAAGAGGTGTGAAAAATGCGAGGAGCATGATAAGGTGTGAAAAATTCGAGTAGCAAAAAAAAAAAAAAAGACCAGGAGCGTGAAAAGGTGTGAAAAATTCGAGGAGGAAAAAAAAAAAAAAAAAAGACCAGGAGCATGAAAAGGTGTGAAAAATGCGAGGAGCAAAAAAAAAAAAAAAAAGAAAGACCAGGAGCATGAAAAGGTGTGAAAAATGCGAGGAGCAAAAAAAAAAAAAAGACCAGGAGCATGAAAAGGTGTGAAAAATGCGAGGAGCATGAAAAGGTGTGAAAAATTCGAGGAGCATGAAAAGTTGTGAAAAATGCGAGGAGCATGAAGAGGTGTGAAAAATGCGAGGAGCATGAAAAGGTGTGAAAAATTCGAGGAGCAAAAAAAAAAAAAAAAGACCAGGAGCATGAAAAGATGTGAAAAATTCGAGGAGCAAAAAAAAAAAAAAAAAAAGACCAGGAGCATGAAAAGCTGTGAAAAATGCAAGGAGCATGAAAAGGTGTGAAAAATGCGAGGAGCATGAAAAGTTGTGAAAAATGCAAGGAGCATGAAAAGGTGTGAAAAATGCGAGGAGCAAAAAAAAAAAAAGAAAGACCAGGAGCATGAAAAGGTGTGACAAATGCGAGGAGCAAAAGAGAAAAAAAAGACCAGGAGCATGAAAAGGTGTGAAAAATGCGAGGAGCAAAAAAAAAAAAAAAGACCAGGAGCATGAAAAGGTGTGAAAAATGCGAGGAGCAAAAAAAAAAAAAAAAAAGAAAGACCAGGAGCATGAAAAGGTGTGAAAAATGTGGGGAGCAAAAAAAAAAAAAAGAAAGACCAGGAGCATGAAAAGGTGTGAAAAATGCGACGAGCATGAAAAGCTGTGAAAAATGCAAGGAGCATGAAGAGGTGTGAAAAATGCGAGGAGCAAAAAAAAAAAAAAAAAAAAGAAAGACCAGGAGCATGAAAAGGTGTGAAAAATGCGGGGAGCAAAAAAAAAAAAAGAAAGACCAGGAGCATGAAAAGGTGTGAAAAATGCGACGAGCATGAAAAGTTGTGAAAAATGCGAGGAGCATGAAGATGTGTGAAAAATGCGAGGAGCATGAAAAGGTGTGAAAAATTCGAGGAGCAAAAAAAAAAAAAAAAAAAGAAAGACCAGGAGCATGAAAAGGTGTGACAAATGCGAGGAGCAAAAAAAAAAAAAAAAGAAAGAAAGAAAGACCAGGAGCATGAAAAGGTGTGAAAAATGCGAGGAGCAAAAAAAAAAAAGAAAGACCAGGAGCATGAAAAGGTGTGAAAAATGCGAGGAGCAAAAAAAAAAAAAACAAAAGAAAGAAAGACCAGGAGCATGAAAAGGTGTGAAAAATGCGAGGAGCAAAAAAAAAAAAAAAAAAAAAAGAAAGACCAGGAGCATGAAAAGCTGTGAAAAATGCGAGGAGCATGAAAAGGTGTGAAAAATCCGAGGAGCATGAAAAGGTGTGAAAAATGAGAGGAGCAAAAAAAAAAAAAAAGACGAGGAGCATGAAAAGGTGTGAAAAATGCGAGGAGCAAAAAAAAAAAAAAATCCGAGGAGCATGAAAAGGTGTGAAAAATGCGAGGAGAAAAAAAAAAAAAGAAAGACCAGGAACATGAAAAGGTGTGAAAAATGCGAGGAGCAAAAAAAAAAAAAAAAAAAAAAAGACCAGGAGCATAAAAAGGTGTGAAAAATGCGAGGAGAAAAAAAAAAAAAAAGACGAGGAGCATGAAAAGGTGTGAAAAATGCGAGGAGCAAAAAAAAAAAAAGAAAGACCAGGAGCATGAAAAGGTGTGAAAAATGCGACAAGCATGAAAAGTTGTGAAAAATGCGTGGAGCATGAAGAGGTGTGAAAAATGCGAGGAGCATGAAAATGTGTGAAAAATTCGAGGAGCATGAAGAGGTGTGAAAAATGCGAGGAGCATGAAAAGGTGTGAAAAATTCGAGGAGCAAAAAAAAAAAAAAAAAAGACCAGGAGCATGAAAAGGTGTGAAAAATTCGAGGAGGAAAAAAAAAAAAAAAAAAAGACCAGGAGCATGAAAAGGTGTGAAAAATGGGAGGAGCAAAAAAAAAAAAAAGAAAGACCAGGAGCATGAAAAGCTGTGAAAAATGCAAGGAGCATGAAAAGGTGTGAAAAATGCGAGGAGCATGAAAAGTTGTGAAAAATGCAAGGAGCATGAAAAGGTGTGAAAAATGCGAGGAGCAAAAAAAAAAAAAAAAGAAAGAAAGAAAGACCAGGAGCATGAAAAGGTGTGAAAAATGCGAGGAGCAAAAAAAAAAAAAGAAAGACCAGGAGCATGAAAAGGTGTGAAAAATGCGAGGAGCAAAAGAGAAAAAAAAGACCAGGAGCATGAAAAGGTGTGAAAAATGCGAGGAGCAAAAAAAAAAAAAAAGACCAGGAGCATGAAAAGGTGTGAAAAATGCGAGGAGCAAAAAAAAAAAAAAAAAAGAAAGACCAGGAGCATGAAAAGGTGTGAAAAATGTGGGGAGCAAAAAAAAAAAAAAGAAAGACCAGGAGCATGAAAAGGTGTGAAAAATGCGACGAGCATGAAAAGTTCTGAAAAATGCAAGGAGCATGAAGAGGTGTGAAAAATGCGATGAGCAAAAAAAAAAAAAAAAAAAAGAAAGACCAGGAGCATGAAAAGGTGTGAAAAATGCGGGGAGCAAAAAAAAAAAAAGAAAGACCAGGAGCATGAAAAGGTGTGAAAAATGCGACGAGCATGAAAAGTTGTGAAAAATGCGAGGAGCATGAAGATGTGTGAAAAATGCGAGGAGCATGAAAAGGTGTGAAAAATTCGAGGAGCAAAAAAAAAAAAAAAAAAAGAAAGACCAGGAGCATGAAAAGGTGTGACAAATGCGAGGAGCAAAAAAAAAAAAAAAGAAAGAAAGAAAGACCAGGAGCATGAAAAGGTGTGAAAAATGCGAGGAGCAAAAAAAAAAAAAGAAAGACCAGGAGCATGAAAAGGTGTGAAAAATGCGAGAAGCAAAAAAAAAAAAAAAAGACCAGGAACATGAAAAGGTGTAAAAAATGCGAGGAGCAAAAAAAAAAAAAAAAAAGAAAGAAAGAAAGACCAGGAGCATGAAAAGGTGTGAAAAATGCGAGGAGCAAAAAAAAAAAAAAAAAAGAAAGAAAGAAAGACCAGGAGCATGAAAAGGTGTGAAAAATGCGAGAAGCAAAAAAAAAAAAAAAAGACCAGCAACATGAAAAGGTGTAAAAAATGCGAGGAGCATGAAAAGTTGTGAAAAATGCGAGGAGCATGAAGAGGTGTGAAAAATGCGAGGAGCATGAAAAGGTGTGAAAAATTCGAGGAGCAAAAAAAAAAAAAGAAAGACCAGGAGCATGAAAAGGTGTGAAAAATGCGAGGAGCAAAAAAAAAAAAAAAAAAAAGAAAGACCAGGAGCATGAAAAGGTGTGAAAAATGCGACGAGCATGAAAAGTTGTGAAAAATGCGAGGAGCATGAAGAGGTGTGAAATGCGAGGAGCATGAAAAGGTGTGAAAAATTCGAGGAGCAAAAAAAAAAAAAAGAAAAGACCAGGAGCATGAAAAGGTGTGAAAAATGCAAGGAGCATGAAAAGGTGTGAAAAATGTGAGGAGCAAAAAAAAAAATAGAAAGTCCAGGAGCATGAAAAGGTGTGAAAAATGCGAGAAGCAAAAAAAAAAAAAAAAAAAAAGACCAGGAGCATGAAAAGGTGTGAAAAATGCGAGGAGGAAAAAAAAAAAAAAAAAAGAAAGACCAGGAGCATGAAAAGGTGTGAAAAATGCGGGGAGCAAAAAAAAAAAAAAAAGAAAGACCAGGAGCATGAAAAGGTGTGAAAAATGCGAGGAGGAAAAAAAAAAAAAAAAAAAGAAAGACCAGGAGCATGAAAAGGTGTGAAAAATGCAAGGAGCATGAAAAGGTGTGAAAAATGTGAGGAGCAAAAAAAAAAATAGAAAGTCCAGGAGCATGAAAAGGTGTGAAAAATGCGAGGAGGAAAAAAAAAAAAAAAAGGAAAGACCAGGAGCAGGAAAAGGTGTGAAAAATGCGACGAGCAAAAAAAAAAAAAAAAGGAAAGACCAGGAGCAGGAAAAGGTGTGAAAAATGCGACGAGCAAAAAAAAAAAAAAAAAACAAGACCAGGAACATGAAAAGGTGTAAAAATGCGAGGAGCAAAAAAAAAAAAAAAAAAAAGACCAGGAGCATGAAAAGGTGTGAAAAATGCGAGGAGCAAAAAAAAAAAAAAAAGACCAGGAGCATGAAAATGTGTGAAAAATGCGAGGAGCAAAAAAAAAAAAAAAGAGACCAGGAACATGAAAAGGTGTGAAAAATGCGAGGAGCAAAAAAAAATAAAAAAAAAGAAAGACCAGGAGCATGAAAAGGTGTGAAAAATGCGGGGAGCAAAAAAAAAAAAAAAGAAAGACCAGGAGCATGAAAAGGTGTGAAAAATGCGAAGAGCAAAAAAAAAAAAAAAAAAAGACCAGGAACATGAAAAGGTGTAAAAAATGCGAGGAGCAAAAAAAAAAAAAGAAAGACCAGGAGCATGAAAAGGTGTGAAAAATGCGACGAGCATGAAAAGTTGTGAAAAATGCGAGGAGCATGAAGAGGTGTCAAAAATGCGAGGAGCATGAAAAGGTGTGAAAAATTTGAGGAGCAAAAAAAAAAAAAAACCAGGAGCATGAAAAGGTGTGAAAAATGCGAGGAGCAAAAAAAAAAAAAAAAAGAAAGAAAGAAAGACCAGGAGCATGAAAAGGTGTGAAAAATGCGAGGAGCAAAAAAAAAAAAAGGAAGACCAGGAGCATGAAAAGGTGTGAAAAATGCGAGGAGCAAAAAAAAAAAAAGAAAGACCAGGAGCATGAAAAGGTGTGAAAAATGCGAGAAGCAAAAAAAAAAAAAAAAAGACCAGGAACATGAAAAGGTGTAAAAAATGCGAGGAGCAAAAAAAAAAAAAAAAAAGAAAGAAAGAAAGACCAGGAGCATGAAAAGGTGTGAAAAATGCGAGGCGCAAAAAAAAAAAAAAAAAAAGAAAGAAAGAAAGACCAGGAGCATGAAAAGCTGTGAAAAATGCGAGAAGCAAAAAAAAAAAAAAAAGACCAGCAACATGAAGAGGTGTGAAAAATGCGAGGAGCATGAAAAGGTGTGAAAAATGCGAGGAGCAAAAAAAAAAAGAAAAAAAGAAAGACCAGGAGCATGAAAAGGTGTGAAAAATGCGGGGAGAAAAAAAAAAAAAAGAAAGACCAGGAGCATGAAAAGGTGTGTAAAATGCGACGAGCATGAAAAGTTGTGAAAAATGCGAGGAGCATGGAGAGGTGTGAAAAATGCGAGGAGCATGGAGAGGTGTGAAAAATGCGAGGAGCAAAAAAAAAAAAAAAAAAAAAAGAAAGACCAGGAGCATGAAAAGGTGTGAAAAATGCGGGGAGCAAAAAAAAAAAAAAAAAAACAAGACCAGGAACATGAAAAGGTGTGAAAAATGCGAGGAGCAAAAAAAAAAAAAAAAAAAAAAAGAGACCAGGAACATGAAAAGGTGTGAAAAATGCGAGGAGCAAAAAAAAAAAAAAAAAAAAAAAGAGACCAGGAACATGAAAAGGGGTGAAAAAAGCGAGGAGCAAAAAAAAAAAAAAAAAAAAAGAAAGACCAGGAGCATGAAAAGGTGTGAAAAATGCGGGGAGCAAAAAAAAAAAAAAAAAACAAGACCAGGAACATGAAAAGGTGTGAAAAATGCGAGGAGCAAAAAAAAAAAAAAAAAAAAAAGACCAGGAGCATGAAAAGGTGTGAAAAATGCGAGGAGCAAAAAAAAAAAAAAAAAACAAGAGCAAGAAAAAGGTGTAAAAAATGCGAGGAGCAAAAAAAAAAAAAAAAAAGAAAGAAAGAAAGACCAGGAGCATGAAAAGGTGTGAAAAATGCGAGGAGCAAAAAAAAAAAAAAAAAAGAAAGAAAGAAAGACCAGGAGCATGAAAAGGTGTGAAAAATGCGAGGAGCAAAAAAAAAAAAAAAAAAGAAAGAAAGAAAGACCAGGAGCATGAAAAGGTGTGAAAAATGCGAGAAGCAAAAAAAAAAAAAAAAGACCAGCAACATGAAAAGGTGTAAAAAATGCGAGGAGCATGAAAAGTTGTGAAAAATGCGAGGAGCATGAAGAGGTGTGAAAAATGCGAGGAGCATGAAAAGGTGTGAAAAATTCGAGGAGCAAAAAAAAAAAAAGAAAGACCAGGAGCATGAAAAGGTGTGAAAAATGCGAGGAGCAAAAAAAAAAAAAAAAAAAAAGAAAGACCAGGAGCATGAAAAGGTGTGAAAAATGCGACGAGCATGAAAAGTTGTGAAAAATGCGAGGAGCATGAAGAGGTGTGAAATGCGAGGAGCATGAAAAGGTGTGAAAAATTCGAGGAGCAAAAAAAAAAAAAGAAAAGACCAGGAGCATGAAAAGGTGTGAAAAATGCAAGGAGCATGAAAAGGTGTGAAAAATGTGAGGAGCAAAAAAAAAAATAGAAAGTCCAGGAGCATGAAAAGGTGTGAAAAATGCGAGAAGCAAAAAAAAAAAAAAAAAAAAAAGACCAGGAGCATGAAAAGGTGTGAAAAATGCGAGGAGGAAAAAAAAAAAAAAAAAAAGAAAGACCAGGAGCATGAAAAGGTGTGAAAAATGCGAGGAGCAAAAAAAAAAAAAAAAAAAAGACCAGGAGCATGAAAAGGTGTGAAAAATGCGAGGAGGAAAAAAAAAAAAAAAAAAAGAAAGACCAGGAGCATGAAAAGGTGTGAAAAATGCAAGGAGCATGAAAAGGTGTGAAAAATGTGAGGAGCAAAAAAAAAAATAGAAAGTCCAGGAGCATGAAAAGGTGTGAAAAATGCGAGGAGGAAAAAAAAAAAAAAAAGGAAAGACCAGGAGCAGGAAAAGGTGTGAAAAATGCGACGAGCAAAAAAAAAAAAAAAAGGAAAGACCAGGAGCAGGAAAAGGTGTGAAAAATGCGACGAGCAAAAAAAAAAAAAAAAAACAAGACCAGGAACATGAAAAGGTGTAAAAATGCGAGGAGCAAAAAAAAAAAAAAAAAAAAGACCAGGAGCATGAAAAGGTGTGAAAAATGCGAGGAGCAAAAAAAAAAAAAAAAAGACCAGGAGCATGAAAATGTGTGAAAAATGCGAGGAGCAAAAAAAAAAAAAAAAGAGACCAGGAACATGAAAAGGTGTGAAAAATGCGAGGAGCAAAAAAAAATAAAAAAAAAGAAAGACCAGGAGCATGAAAAGGTGTGAAAAATGCGGGGAGCAAAAAAAAAAAAAAAGAAAGACCAGGAGCATGAAAAGGTGTGAAAAATGCGAAGAGCAAAAAAAAAAAAAAAAAAAGACCAGGAACATGAAAAGGTGTAAAAAATGCGAGGAGCAAAAAAAAAAAAAGAAAGACCAGGAGCATGAAAAGGTGTGAAAAATGCGACGAGCATGAAAAGTTGTGAAAAATGCGAGGAGCATGAAGAGGTGTCAAAAATGCGAGGAGCATGAAAAGGTGTGAAAAATTTGAGGAGCAAAAAAAAAAAAAAAACCAGGAGCATGAAAAGGTGTGAAAAATGCGAGGAGCAAAAAAAAAAAAAAAAAGAAAGAAAGAAAGACCAGGAGCATGAAAAGGTGTGAAAAATGCGAGGAGCAAAAAAAAAAAAAGGAAGACCAGGAGCATGAAAAGGTGTGAAAAATGCGAGGAGCAAAAAAAAAAAAAGAAAGACCAGGAGCATGAAAAGGTGTGAAAAATGCGAGGAGCAAAAAAAAAAAAAAAAGACCAGGAACATGAAAAGGTGTAAAAAATGCGAGGAGCAAAAAAAAAAAAAAAAAGAAAGAAAGAAAGACCAGGAGCATGAAAAGGTGTGAAAAATGCGAGGCGCAAAAAAAAAAAAAAAAAAGAAAGAAAGAAAGACCAGGAGCATGAAAAGGTGTGAAAAATGCGAGAAGCAAAAAAAAAAAAAAAAGACCAGCAACATGAAAAGGTGTAAAAAATGCGAGGAGCATGAAAAGTTGTGAAAAATGCGAGGAGCATGAAGAGGTGTGAAAAATGCGAGGAGCATGAAAAGGTGTGAAAAATTCGAGGAGCAAAAAAAAAAAAAGAAAGACCAGGAGCATGAAAAGGTGTGAAAAATGCGAGGAGCAAAAAAAAAAAAAAAAAAAAGAAAGACCAGGAGCATGAAAAGGTGTGAAAAATGCGACGAGCATGAAAAGTTGTGAAAAATGCGAGGAGCATGAAGAGGTGTGAAATGCGAGGAGCATGAAAAGGTGTGAAAAATTCGAGGAGCAAAAAAAAAAAAAAGAAAAGACCAGGAGCATGAAAAGGTGTGAAAAATGCAAGGAGCATGAAAAGGTGTGAAAAATGTGAGGAGCAAAAAAAAAAATAGAAAGTCCAGGAGCATGAAAAGGTGTGAAAAATGCGAGAAGCAAAAAAAAAAAAAAAAAAAAAAAGACCAGGAGGAAGAAAAGGGGGGAAAAATGGGAGGAAAAAAAAAAAAAAAAAAGAAAGACCAGGAGCATGAAAAGGTGTGAAAAATGCGAGGAGCAAAAAAAAAAAAAAAAAAAAGACCAGGAGCAAGAAAAGGTGGAAAAAATGCGAGGAGGAAAAAAAAAAAAAAAAAAAGACCAGGAGCATGAAAAGGTGTGAAAAATGCGAGGAGCAAAAAAAAAAAAAAAAAAAAAGAAAGACCAGGAGCATGAAAAGTTGTGAAAAATTCGAAGAGCAAAAAAAAAAAAAAAAAAGACCACGAGCATGAAAAGGTGTGAAAAATGCGAGGAGCAAAAAAAAAAAAAAAAAAAAGAAAGACCAGGAGCATGAAAAGGTGTGAAAAATACGAGGAGCAAAAAAAAAAAAAAGACCAGGAGCATGAAAAGGTGTGAAAAATGCGAGGAGCAAAAAAAAAAAAAAAGACCAGGAGCATGAAAAGGTGTGAAAAATGCGAGAAGCAAAAAAAAAAAAAAAAAAAAGACCAGGAACATGAAAAGGTGTGAAAAATGCGAGGAGCAAAAAAAAAAAGAAAAAAAGAAAGACCAGGAGCATGAAAAGGTGTGAAAAATGCGGGGAGAAAAAAAAAAAAAAGAAAGACCAGGAGCATGAAAAGGTGTGTAAAATGCGACGAGCATGAAAAGTTGTGAAAAATGCGAGGAGCATGGAGAGGTGTGAAAAATGCGAGGAGCAAAAAAAAAAAAAAAAAAAAAGAAAGACCAGGAGCATGAAAAGGTGTGAAAAATGCGGGGAGCAAAAAAAAAAAAAAAAAACAAGACCAGGAACATGAAAAGGTGTGAAAAATGCGAGGAGCAAAAAAAAAAAAAAAAAAAAAAAAGAGACCAGGAACATGAAAAGGTGGGAAAAAAGAGAGGAGCAAAAAAAAAAAAAAAAAAAAAAAAGAGACCAGGAACATGAAAAGGTGTGAAAAATGCGAGGAGCAAAAAAAAAAAAAAAAAAAAGAAAGACCAGGAGCATGAAAAGGTGTGAAAAATGCGGGGAGCAAAAAAAAAAAAAAAAAACAAGACCAGGAACATGAAAAGGTGTGAAAAATGCGAGGAGCAAAAAAAAAAAAAAAAAAAAAAAGACCAGGAGCATGAAAAGGTGTGAAAAATGCGAGGAGCAAAAAAAAAAAAAAAGACCAGGAGCATGAAAAGGTGTGAAAAATGCGAGGAGCAAAAAAAAAAAAAAAGAGACCAAGAACATGAAAAGGTGTGAAAAATGCGAAGAGCAAAAAAAAAAAAAAAAAAAGACCAGGAGCATGAAAAGGGGTGAAAAATGCGAGGAGCAAAAAAAAAAAAAAAAAAGACCAGGAGCATGAAAAGGTGTGAAAAATGCGAGGAGCAAAAAAAAAAAAAAAAAGACCAGGAGCATGAAAAGGTGTGAAAAATGCGAGGAGCAAAAAAAAAAAAAAAGACCAGGAGCATGAAAAGGTGTGAAAAATGCGAGGAGCAAAAAAAAAAAAAAAAAAAAAAACAAGACCAGGAACATGAAAGGGTGTGAAAAATGCGGTAGGCAAAAAAAAAAAAAAAAAAAAAAACCAGGAACATGAAAAGGTGTGAAAAATGCGAGGAGCAAAAAAAAAAAAAAAAAAAAAGAAAGACCAGGAGCATGAAAAGGTGTGAAAAATGCGGGGAGCAAAAAAAAAAAAAGAAAGACCAGGAGCATGAAAAGGTGTGAAAAATGCGACGAGCATGAAAAGTTGTGAAAAATGCGAGGAGCATAGAGAGGTGTGAAAAATGCGAGGAGCATGAAAAGGTGTGAAAAATTTGAGGAGCAAAAAAAAAAAAAAGGAAACACCAGGAGCATGAAAAGGTGTGAAAAATGCAAGGAGCATGAAAAGGTGTGAAAATTGCGAGGAGCATGAAAGGTGTGAAAAATGCGAGGAGCATGAAAAGGTGTGAAAAATGTGGGGAGCATAAAAAGGTTTGAAAAATATGGGGAGCATAAAAAGGTGTGAAAAATGCATGGAGCATGAAAAGGTGTGAAAAATGCGAAGAGCAAAAAAAAATAAAAAGGACAAGAAGCATGAAAAGCTAAGAAAAATGCGAGGAGCATGAAAAGGTGTGAAAAATGCAAGGAGCATGAAAAGGTTTGAAAATTGCGAGGAGCATGAAAAGGTGTGAAAAATGCGAGGAGCATGAAAAGGTGTGAAAAATGTGGGGAGCATAAAAAGGTTTGATAAATATGGGGAGCATAAAAAGGTGTGAAAAATGCAAGGAGCATGAAAAGGTGTGAAAAATGCGAGGAGCAAAAAAAAAAAAAAAAAAAAAAGAAAGACCAGGAGCATGAAAAGGTGTGAAAAATGCGGGGAGCAAAAAAAAAAAAAAAAAACAAGACCAGGAACATGAAAAGGTGTGAAAAATGCGAGGAGCAAAAAAAAAAAAAAAAAAAAAAAGACCAGGAGCATGAAAAGGTGTGAAAAATGCGAGGAGCAAAAAAAAAAAAAAAGACCAGGAGCATGAAAAGGTGTGAAAAATGCGAGGAGCAAAAAAAAAAAAAAAGAGACCAAGAACATGAAAAGGTGTGAAAAATGCGAAGAGCAAAAAAAAAAAAAAAAAAAAGACCAGGAGCATGAAAAGGTGTGAAAAATGCGAGGAGCAAAAAAAAAAAAAAAAAGACCAGGAGCATGAAAAGGTGTGAAAAATGCGAGGAGCAAAAAAAAAAAAAAAAAAGACCAGGAGCATGAAAAGGTGTGAAAAATGCGAGGAGCAAAAAAAAAAAAAAAAGACCAGGAGCATGAAAAGGTGTGAAAAATGTGGGGAGCATAAAAAGGTTTGAAAAATATGGGGAGCATAAAAAGGTGTGAAAAGTGCAAGGAGCATGAAAAGGTGTGAAAAATGCAAGGAGCATGAAAAGGTGTGAAAAATGCGAGGAGCATGAAAAGGTGTGAAAAATGCGAGGAGCATGAAAAGGTGTGAAAAATGTGGGGAGCATAAAAAGGTTTGAAAAATATGGGGAGCATAAAAAGGTGTGAAAAATGCAAGGAGCATGAAATGGTGTGAAAAATGCAAGGAGCATGAAAAGGTGTGAAAAATGCGAGGAGCAAAAAAAAAAAAAAAGAAAGACCAGGAACATGAAAAGGTGTGAAAAATGCGAGGAGCAAAAAAAAAAAAAAAAAAAAAGACCAGGAGCATGAAAAGGTGTGAAAAATGCGAGGAGCAAAAAAAAAAAAAAAGACCAGGAGCATGAAAAGGTGTGAAAAATGCGAGGAGCAAAAAAAAAAAAAAAAAAAAAAAACAAGACCAGGAAAAAGAAAGGGTGTGAAAAATGCGGGAGGCAAAAAAAAAAAAAAAAAAAAAAAGACCAGGAGCATGAAAAGGTGTGAAAAATGCGAGGAGCAAAAAAAAAAAAAAAAAAAAAAGAAAGACCAGGAGCATGAAAAGGTGTGAAAAATGCGACGAGCATGAAAAGTTGTGAAAAATGCGAGGAGCATGAAGAGGTGTGAAATGCGAGGAGCATGAAAAGGTGTGAAAAATTCGAGGAGCAAAAAAAAAAAAAGAAAGACCAGGAGCATGAAAAGGTGTGAAAAATGCGAGGAGCATGAAAAGTTGTGAAAAATGCAAGGAGCATGAAAAGGTGTGAAAAATGCGAGGAGCAAAAAAAAAAAAAAAAGAAAGAAAGAAAGACCAGGAGCATGAAAAGGTGTGAAAAATGCGAGGAGCAAAAAAAAAAAAAGAAAGACCAGGAGCATGAAAAGGTGTGAAAAATGCGAGGAGCAAAAGAGAAAAAAAAGACCAGGAGCATGAAAAGGTGTGAAAAATGCGAGGAGCAAAAAAAAAAAAAAAGACCAGGAGCATGAAAAGGTGTGAAAAATGCGAGGAGCAAAAAAAAAAAAAAAAAAGAAAGACCAGGAGCATGAAAAGGTGTGAAAAATGTGGGGAGCAAAAAAAAAAAAAAGAAAGACCAGGAGCATGAAAAGGTGTGAAAAATGCGACGAGCATGAAAAGTTGTGAAAAATGCAAGGAGCATGAAGAGGTGTGAAAAATGCGAGGAGCAAAAAAAAAAAAAAAAAAAAGAAAGACCAGGAGCAAGAAAAGCTGTGAAAAATGCGGGGAGCAAAAAAAAAAAAAGAAAGACCAGGAGCATGAAAAGGTGTGAAAAATGCGACGAGCATGAAAAGTTGTGAAAAATGCGAGGAGCATGAAGATGTGTGAAAAATGCGAGGAGCATGAAAAGGTGTGAAAAATTCGAGGAGCAAAAAAAAAAAAAAAAAAAGAAAGACCAGGAGCATGAAAAGGTGTGACAAATGCGAGGAGCAAAAAAAAAAAAAAAAAAAAGACCAGGAGCATGAAAAGGTGTGAAAAATGGGAGGAGCAAAAAAAAAAAAAAAAGACCAGGAGCATGAAAAGGTGTGAAAAATGGGAGGAGCAAAAAAAAAAAAAAGAAAGACCAGGAGCATGAAAAGCTGTGAAAAATGCAAGGAGCATGAAAAGGTGTGAAAAATGCGAGGAGCATGAAAAGTTGTGAAAAATGCAAGGAGCATGAAAAGGTGTGAAAAATGCGAGGAGCAAAAAAAAAAAAAAAAAAGAAAGAAAGAAAGACCAGGAGCATGAAAAGGTGTGAAAAATGTGGGGAGCAAAAAAAAAAAAAAGAAAGACCAGGAGCATGAAAAGGTGTGAAAAATGCGACGAGCATGAAAAGTTGTGAAAAATGCAAGGAGCATGAAGAGGTGTGAAAAATGCGAGGAGCAAAAAAAAAAAAAAAAAAAGAAAGACCAGGAGCATGAAAAGGTGTGAAAAATGCGGGGAGAAAAAAAAAAAAAAGAAAGACCAGGAGCATGAAAAGGTGTGAAAAATGCGACGAGCATGAAAAGTTGTGAAAAATGCGAGGAGCATGAAGATGTGTGAAAAATGCGAGGAGCATGAAAAGGTGTGAAAAATTCGAGGAGCAAAAAAAAAAAAAAAAAAAGAAAGACCAGGAGCATGAAAAGGTGTGAAAAATTCGAGGAGCAAAAAAAAAAAAAAAAAAAGACCAGGAGCATGAAAAGGTGTGAAAAAAGGGAGGAGCAAAAAAAAAAAAAAAAAAGACCAGGAGCATGAAAAGGTGTGAAAAATGGGAGGAGCAAAAAAAAAAAAAAGAAAGACCAGGAGCATGAAAAGCTGTGAAAAATGCAAGGAGCATGAAAAGGTGTGAAAAATGCGAGGAGCATGAAAAGTTGTGAAAAATGCAAGGAGCATGAAAAGGTGTGAAAAATGCGAGGAGCAAAAAAAAAAAAAAAAAGAAAGAAAGAAAGACCAGGAGCATGAAAAGGTGTGAAAAATGCGAGGAGCAAAAAAAAAAAAAGAAAGACCAGGAGCATGAAAAGGTGTGAAAAATGCGAGGAGCAAAAGAGAAAAAAAAGACCAGGAGCATGAAAAGGTGTGAAAAATGCGAGGAGCAAAAAAAAAAAAAAAGACCAGGAGCATGAAAAGGTGTGAAAAATGCGAGGAGCAAAAAAAAAAAAAAAAAAGAAAGACCAGGAGCATGAAAAGGTGTGAAAAATGTGGGGAGCAAAAAAAAAAAAAAGAAAGACCAGGAGCATGAAAAGGTGTGAAAAATGCGACGAGCATGAAAAGTTGTGAAAAATGCGAGGAGCATTAAGAGGTGTGAAAAATGCGATGAGCAAAAAAAAAAAAAAAAAAAAGAAAGACCAGGAGCATGAAAAGGTGTGAAAAATGCGGGGAGCAAAAAAAAAAAAAGAAAGACCAGGAGCATGAAAAGGTGTGAAAAATGCGACGAGCATGAAAAGTTGTGAAAAATGCGAGGAGCATGAAGATGTGTGAAAAATGCGAGGAGCATGAAAAGGTGTGAAAAATTCGAGGAGCAAAAAAAAAAAAAAAAAAAGAAAGACCAGGAGCATGAAAAGGTGTGACAAATGCGAGGAGCAAAAAAAAAAAAAAAGAAAGAAAGAAAGACCAGGAGCATGAAAAGGTGTGAAAAATGCGAGGAGCAAAAAAAAAAAAGAAAGACCAGGAGCATGAAAAGGTGTGAAAAATGCGAGAAGCAAAAAAAAAAAAAAAAGACCAGGAACATGAAAAGGTGTAAAAAATGCGAGGAGCAAAAAAAAAAAAAAAAAAGAAAGAAAGAAAGACCAGGAGCATGAAAAGGTGTGAAAAATGCGAGGAGCAAAAAAAAAAAAAAAAAAGAAAGAAAGAAAGACCAGGAGCATGAAAAGGTGTGAAAAATGCGAGAAGCAAAAAAAAAAAAAAAAGACCAGCAACATGAAAAGGTGTAAAAAATGCGAGGAGCATGAAAAGTTGTGAAAAATGCGAGGAGCATGAAGAGGTGTGAAAAATGCGAGGAGCATGAAAAGGTGTGAAAAATTCGAGGAGCAAAAAAAAAAAAAGAAAGACCAGGAGCATGAAAAGGTGTGAAAAATGCGAGGAGCAAAAAAAAAAAAAAAAAAAAGAAAGACCAGGAGCATGAAAAGGTGTGAAAAATGCGACGAGCATGAAAAGTTGTGAAAAATGCGAGGAGCATGAAGAGGTGTGAAATGCGAGGAGCATGAAAAGGTGTGAAAAATTCGAGGAGCAAAAAAAAAAAAAAGAAAAGACCAGGAGCATGAAAAGGTGTGAAAAATGCAAGGAGCATGAAAAGGTGTGAAAAATGTGAGGAGCAAAAAAAAAAATAGAAAGTCCAGGAGCATGAAAAGGTGTGAAAAATGCGAGAAGCAAAAAAAAAAAAAAAAAAAAAAGACCAGGAGCATGAAAAGGTGTGAAAAATGCGAGGAGGAAAAAAAAAAAAAAAAAAGAAAGACCAGGAGCATGAAAAGGTGTGAAAAATGCGAGGAGCAAAAAAAAAAAAAAAAAAAAGACCAGGAGCAAGAAAAGGTGTGAAAAAAGCGAGGAGGAAAAAAAAAAAAAAAAAAAGAAAGACCAGGAGCATGAAAAGGTGTGAAAAATGCAAGGAGCATGAAAAGGTGTGAAAAATGTGAGGAGCAAAAAAAAAAATAGAAAGTCCAGGAGCATGAAAAGGTGTGAAAAATGCGAGGAGGAAAAAAAAAAAAAAAAGGAAAGACCAGGAGCAGGAAAAGGGGTGAAAAATGCGACGAGCAAAAAAAAAAAAAAAAAGGGAAGACCAGGAGAAGGAAAAGGTGTGAAAAAAGCGAGGAGCAAAAAAAAAAAAAAAAAAACAAGACCAGGAACATGAAAAGGTGTAAAAATGCGAGGAGCAAAAAAAAAAAAAAAAAAAAAGACCAGGAGCATGAAAAGGTGTGAAAAATGCGAGGAGCAAAAAAAAAAAAAAAAAGACCAGGAGCATGAAAATGTGTGAAAAATGCGAGGAGCAAAAAAAAAAAAAAAGAGACCAGGAACATGAAAAGGTGTGAAAAATGCGAGGAGCAAAAAAAAATAAAAAAAAAGAAAGACCAGGAGCATGAAAAGGTGTGAAAAATGCGGGGAGCAAAAAAAAAAAAAAAGAAAGACCAGGAGCATGAAAAGGTGTGAAAAATGCGAAGAGCAAAAAAAAAAAAAAAAAAAGACCAGGAACATGAAAAGGTGTAAAAAATGCGAGGAGCAAAAAAAAAAAAAGAAAGACCAGGAGCATGAAAAGGTGTGAAAAATGCGACGAGCATGAAAAGTTGTGAAAAATGCGAGGAGCATGAAGAGGTGTCAAAAATGCGAGGAGCATGAAAAGGTGTGAAAAATTTGAGGAGCAAAAAAAAAAAAAAACCAGGAGCATGAAAAGGTGTGAAAAATGCGAGGAGCAAAAAAAAAAAAAAAAAGAAAGAAAGAAAGACCAGGAGCATGAAAAGGTGTGAAAAATGCGAGGAGCAAAAAAAAAAAAAGGAAGACCAGGAGCATGAAAAGGTGTGAAAAATGCGAGGAGCAAAAAAAAAAAAAGACCAGGAGCATGAAAAGGTGTGAAAAATGCGAGAAGCAAAAAAAAAAAAAAAAGACCAGGAACATGAAAAGGTGTAAAAAATGCGAGGAGCAAAAAAAAAAAAAAAAAAGAAAGAAAGAAAGACCAGGAGCATGAAAAGGTGTGAAAAATGCGAGGCGCAAAAAAAAAAAAAAAAAAGAAAGAAAGAAAGACCAGGAGCATGAAAAGGTGTGAAAAATGCGAGAAGCAAAAAAAAAAAAAAAAGACCAGCAACATGAAAAGGTGTAAAAAATGCGAGGAGCATGAAAAGTTGTGAAAAATGCGAGGAGCATGAAGAGGTGTGAAAAATGCGAGGAGCATGAAAAGGTGTGAAAAATTCGAGGAGCAAAAAAAAAAAAAAGAAAGACCAGGAGCATGAAAAGGTGTGAAAAATGCGAGGAGCAAAAAAAAAAAAAAAAAAAAGAAAGACCAGGAGCATGAAAAGGTGTGAAAAATGCGACGAGCATGAAAAGTTGTGAAAAATGCGAGGAGCATGAAGAGGTGTGAAATGCGAGGAGCATGAAAAGGTGTGAAAAATTCGAGGAGCAAAAAAAAAAAAAAGAAAAGACCAGGAGCATGAAAAGGTGTGAAAAATGCAAGGAGCATGAAAAGGTGTGAAAAATGTGAGGAGCAAAAAAAAAAATAGAAAGTCCAGGAGCATGAAAAGGTGTGAAAAATGCGAGAAGCAAAAAAAAAAAAAAAAAAAAAAAGACCAGGAGCATGAAAAGGTGTGAAAAATGCGAGGAGGAAAAAAAAAAAAAAAAAAGAAAGACCAGGAGCATGAAAAGGTGTGAAAAATGCGAGGAGCAAAAAAAAAAAAAAAAAAAAGACCAGGAGCATGAAAAGGTGTGAAAAATGCGAGGAGGAAAAAAAAAAAAAAAAAAGACCAGGAGCATGAAAAGGTGTGAAAAATGCGAGGAGCAAAAAAAAAAAAAAAAAAAAAGAAAGACCAGGAGCATGAAAAGTTGTGAAAAATTCGAAGAGCAAAAAAAAAAAAAAAAAAAGACCACGAGCATGAAAAGGTGTGAAAAATGCGAGGAGCAAAAAAAAAAAAAAAAAAAAAGAAAGACCAGGAGCATGAAAAGGTGTGAAAAATACGAGGAGCAAAAAAAAAAAAAAGACCAGGAGCATGAAAAGGTGTGAAAAATGCTAGGAGCAAAAAAAAAAAAAAAAGACCAGGAGCATGAAAAGGTGTGAAAAATGCGAGAAGCAAAAAAAAAAAAAAAAAAAAAGACCAGGAACATGAAAAGGTGTGAAAAATGCGAGGAGCAAAAAAAAAAAGAAAAAAAGAAAGACCAGGAGCATGAAAAGGTGTGAAAAATGCGGGGAGAAAAAAAAAAAAAAGAAAGACCAGGAGCATGAAAAGGTGTGTAAAATGCGACGAGCATGAAAAGTTGTGAAAAATGCGAGGAGCATGGAGAGGTGTGAAAAATGCGAGGAGCATGAAAAGGTGTGAAAAATTTGAGGAGCAAAAAAAAAAAAAAAGGAAACACCAGGAGCATGAAAAGGTGTGAAAAATGCAAGGAGCATGAAAAGGTGTGAAAATTGCGAGGAGCATGAAAAGGTGTGAAAAATGCGAGGAGCATGAAAAGGTGTGAAAAATGTGGGGAGCATAAAAAGGTTTGAAAAATATGGGGAGCATAAAAAGGTGTGAAAAATGCATGGAGCATGAAAAGGTGTGAAAAATGCGAAGAGCAAAAAAAAATAAAAAGGACAAGAAGCATGAAAAGCTAAGAAAAATGCGAGGAGCATGAAAAGGTGTGAAAAATGCAAGGAGCATGAAAAGGTTTGAAAATTGCGAGGAGCATGAAAAGGTGTGAAAAATGCGAGGAGCATGAAAAGGTGTGAAAAATGTGGGGAGCATAAAAAGGTTTGAAAAATATGGGGAGCATAAAAAGGTGTGAAAAATGCAAGGAGCATGAAAAGGTGTGAAAAATGCGAGGAGCAAAAAAAAAAAAAAGAAAGACCAGGAGCATGAAAAGGTGTGAAAAATGCGAGGAGCAAAAAAAAAAAAAAAGACCAGGAGCATGAAAAGGTGTGAAAAATGCGAGGAGCAAAAAAAAAAAAAAAGACCAGGAACATGAAAGGGTGTGAAAAATGCGGGAGGCAAAAAAAAAAAAAAAAAAAAAAGACCAGGAGCATGAAAAGGTGTGAAAAATGCGAGGAGCAAAAAAAAAAAAAAAAAAAAAAAAGAGACCAGGAACATGAAAAGGTGTGAAAAATGCGAGGAGCAAAAAAAAAAAAAAAAAAAAAGAAAGACCAGGAGCATGAAAAGGTGTGAAAAATGCGGGGAGCAAAAAAAAAAAAAAAAAAACAAGACCAGGAACATGAAAAGGTGGGAAAAAAGCGAGGAGCAAAAAAAAAAAAAAAAAAAAAAGAGACCAGGAACATGAAAAGGTGTGAAAAATGCGAGGAGCAAAAAAAAAAAAAAAAAAAAAAAGAGACCAGGAACATGAAAAGGTGTGAAAAATGCGAGGAGCAAAAAAAAAAAAAAAAAAAAGAAAGACCAGGAGCATGAAAAGGTGTGAAAAATGCGGGGAGCAAAAAAAAAAAAAAAGAGACCAAGAACATGAAAAGGTGTGAAAAATGCGAAGAGCAAAAAAAAAAAAAAAAAAAAGACCAGGAGCATGAAAAGGTGTGAAAAATGCGAGGAGCAAAAAAAAAAAAAAAAAGACCAGGAGCATGAAAAGGTGTGAAAAATGCGAGGAGCAAAAAAAAAAAAAAAGACCAGGAGCATGAAAAGGTGTGAAAAATGCGAGGAGAAAAAAAAAAAAAAAAGACCAGGAGCATGAAAAGGTGTGAAAAATGCGAGGAGCAAAAAAAAAAAAAAAAAGACCAGGAGCATGAAAAGGTGTGAAAAATGCGAGGAGCAAAAAAAAAAAAAAAGACCAGGAGCATGAAAAGGTGGGAAAAATGCGAGGAGCAAAAAAAAAAAAAAAAAAAAAACAAGACCAGGAACATGAAAGGGTGTGAAAAATGCGGTAGGCAAAAAAAAAAAAAAAAAAAAAAGACCAGGAACATGAAAAGGTGTGAAAAGTGCGAGGAGCAAAAAAAAAAAAAAAGAAAAAGAAAGACCAGGAGCATGAAAAGGAGTGAAAAATGCGGGGAGCAAAAAAAAAAAAAGAAAGACCAGGAGCATGAAAAGGTGTGAAAAATGCGACGAGCATGAAAAGTTGTGAAAAATGCGAGGAGCATGGAGAGGTGTGAAAAATGCGAGGAGCATGAAAAGGTGTGAAAAATTTGAGGAGCAAAAAAAAAAAAAAGGAAACACCAGGAGCATGAAAAGGTGTGAAAAATGCAAGGAGCATGAAAAGGTGTGAAAATTGCGAGGAGCATGAAAGGTGTGAAAAATGCGAGGAGCATGAAAAGGTGTGAAAAATGTGGGGAGCATAAAAAGGTTTGAAAAATATGGGGAGCATAAAAAGGTGTGAAAAATGCATGGAGCATGAAAAGGTGTGAAAAATGCGAAGAGCAAAAAAAAATAAAAAGGACAAGAAGCATGAAAAGCTAAGAAAAATGCGAGGAGCATGAAAAGGTGTGAAAAATGCAAGGAGCATGAAAAGGTTTGAAAATTGCGAGGAGCATGAAAAGGTGTGAAAAATGCGAGGAGCATGAAAAGGTGTGAAAAATGTGGGGAGCATAAAAAGGTTTGATAAATATGGGGAGCATAAAAAGGTGTGAAAAATGCAAGGAGCATGAAAAGGTGTGAAAAATGCGAGGAGCAAAAAAAAAAAAAAGAAAGACCAGGAGCATGAAAAGGTGTGAAAAATGCGAGGAGCAAAAAAAAAAAAAAAGACCAGGAGCATGAAAAGGTGTGAAAAATGCGGGGAGCAAAAAAAAAAAAAAAAACAAGACCAGGAACATGAAAAGGTGTGAAAAATGCGAGGAGCAAAAAAAAAAAAAAAAAAAAAAGACCAGGAGCATGAAAAGGTGTGAAAAATGCGAGGAGCAAAAAAAAAAAAAAAGACCAGGAGCATGAAAAGGTGTGAAAAATGCGAGGAGCAAAAAAAAAAAAAAAGAGACCAAGAACATGAAAAGGTGTGAAAAATGCGAAGAGCAAAAAAAAAAAAAAAAAAAAGACCAGGAGCATGAAAAGGTGTGAAAAATGCGAGGAGCAAAAAAAAAAAAAAAAAGACCAGGAGCATGAAAAGGTGTGAAAAATGCGAGGAGCAAAAAAAAAAAAAAAAAGACCAGGAGCATGAAAAGGTGTGAAAAATGCGAGGAGCAAAAAAAAAAAAAAAAGACCAGGAGCATGAAAAGGTGTGAAAAATGTGGGGAGCATAAAAAGGTTTGAAAAATATGGGGAGCATAAAAAGGTGTGAAAAGTGCAAGGAGCATGAAAAGGTGTGAAAAATGCAAGGAGCATGAAAAGGTGTGAAAATTGCGAGGAGCATGAAAAGGTGTGAAAAATGCGAGGAGCATGAAAAGGTGTGAAAAATGTGGGGAGCATAAAAAGGTTTGAAAAATATGGGGAGCATAAAAAGGTGTGAAAAATGCAAGGAGCATGAAATGGTGTGAAAAATGCAAGGAGCATGAAAATGTGTGAAAAATGCGAGGAGCAAAAAAAAAAAAAAGAAAGACCAGGAACATGAAAAGGTGTGAAAAATGCGAGGAGCAAAAAAAAAAAAAAAAAAAAGACCAGGAGCATGAAAAGGTGTGAAAAATGCGAGGAGCAAAAAAAAAAAAAAAAGACCAGGAGCATGAAAAGGTGTGAAAAATGCGAGGAGTAAAAAAAAAAAAAAAAAAAAAAAACAAGACCAGGAACACGAAAGGGTGTGAAAAATGGGGGAGGCAAAAAAAAAAAAAAAAAAAAAAAAGACCAGGAGCATGAAAAGGTGTGAAAACTGCGACGAGCATGAAAAGTTGTGAAAAATGCGAGGAGCATGAAGAGGTGTGAAATGCGAGGAGCATGAAAAGGTGTGAAAAATGTGAGGAGCAAAAAAAAAAATAGAAAGTCCAGGAGCATGAAAAGGTGTGAAAAATGCGAGAAGCAAAAAAAAAAAAAAAAAAAAGACCAGGAACATGAAAAGGTGTGAAAAATGCGAGGAGCAAAAAAAAAAAGAAAAAAAGAAAGACCAGGAGCATGAAAAGGTGTGAAAAATGCGGGGAGAAAAAAAAAAAAAAAAGAAAGACCAGGAGCATGAAAAGGTGTGTAAAATGCGACGAGCATGAAAAGTTGTGAAAAATGCGAGGAGCATGGAGAGGTGTGAAAAATGCGAGGAGCATGAAAAGGTGTGAAAAATTTGAGGAGCAAAAAAAAAAAAAAAGGAAACACCAGGAGCATGAAAAGGTGTGAAAAATGCAAGGAGCATGAAAAGGTGTGAAAATTGCGAGGAGCATGAAAAGGTGTGAAAAATGCGAGGAGCATGAAAAGGTGTGAAAAATGTGGGGAGCATAAAAAGGTTTGAAAAATATGGGGAGCATAAAAAGGTGTGAAAAATGCATGGAGCATGAAAAGGTGTGAAAAATGCGAAGAGCAAAAAAAAATAAAAAGGACAAGAAGCATGAAAAGCTAAGAAAAATGCGAGGAGCATGAAAAGGTGTGAAAAATGCAAGGAGCATGAAAAGGTTTGAAAATTGCGAGGAGCATGAAAAGGTGTGAAAAATGCGAGGAGCATGAAAAGGTGTGAAAAATGTGGGGAGCATAAAAAGGTTTGAAAAATATGGGGAGCATAAAAAGGTGTGAAAAATGCAAGGAGCATGAAAAGGTGTGAAAAATGCGAGGAGCAAAAAAAAAAAAAAGAAAGACCAGGAGCATGAAAAGGTGTGAAAAATGCGAGGAGCAAAAAAAAAAAAAAAGACCAGGAGCATGAAAAGGTGTGAAAAATGCGAGGAGCAAAAAAAAAAAAAAAAAAAAAAACAAGACCAGGAACATGAAAAGGGGGGAAAAATGCGGGAGGCAAAAAAAAAAAAAAAAAAAAAAAACCAGGAGCATGAAAAGGTGTGAAAACTGCGAGGAGCAAAAAAAAAAAAAAAAAAAAAAAAAAGACCAGAAACATAAAAAGGTGTGAAAAATGCGAGGAGCAAAAAAAAAAAAAAAAAAAAAGAAAGACCAGGAGCATGAAAAGGTGTGAAAAATGCGGGGAGCAAAAAAAAAAAAAAAAAAGAAGACCAGGAACATGAAAAGGTGTGAAAAATGCGAGGAGCAAAAAAAAAAAAAAAAAAAAAAGACCAGGAGCATGAAAAGGTGTGAAAAATGCGAGGAGCAAAAAAAAAAAAAAAAAAAAAAAAGAGACCAGGAACATGAAAAGGGGTGAAAAATGCGAGGAGCAAAAAAAAAAAAAAAAAAAAAAGAAAGACCAGGAGCATGAAAAGGTGTGAAAAATGCGGGGAGCAAAAAAAAAAAAAAAAAAAAAAGACCAGGAGCATGAAAAGGGGTGAAAAATGGGAGGAGAAAAAAAAAAAAAAAAAAAAAAAAGACCAGGAGCATGAAAAGGTGTGAAAAATGCGAGGAGCAAAAAAAAAAAAAAAGACCAGGAGCATGAAAAGGTGTGAAAAATGCGAGGAGCAAAAAAAAAAAAAAAGAGACCAAGAACATGAAAAGGTGTGAAAAATGCGAAGAGCAAAAAAAAAAAAAAAAAAAGACCAGGAGCATGAAAAGGTGTGAAAAATGCGAGGAGCAAAAAAAAAAAAAAAAAGACCAGGAGCATGAAAAGGTGTGAAAAATGCGAGGAGCAAAAAAAAAAAAAAAAAGACCAGGAGCATGAAAAGGTGTGAAAAATGCGAGGAGCAAAAAAAAAAAAAAAGACCAGGAGCATGAAAAGGTGTGAAAAATGCGAGGAGCAAAAAAAAAAAAAAAAAAAAAAACAAGACCAGGAACATGAAAGGGTGTGAAAAATGCGGTAGGCAAAAAAAAAAAAAAAAAAAAAGACCAGGAGAATGAAAAGGTGTGAAAAAGGGGAGGAGCAAAAAAAAAAAAAAAAAAAAAGAAAGACCAGGAGCATGAAAAGGTGTGAAAAATGCGGGGAGCAAAAAAAAAAAAAGAAAGACCAGGAGCATGAAAAGGTGTGAAAAATGCGACGAGCATGAAAAGTTGTGAAAAATGCGAGGAGCATGGAGAGGTGTGAAAAATGCGAGGAGCATGAAAAGGTGTGAAAAATTTGAGGAGCAAAAAAAAAAAAAAAGGAAACACCAGGAGCATGAAAAGGTGTGAAAAATGCAAGGAGCATGAAAAGGTGTGAAAATTGCGAGGAGCATGAAAGGTGTGAAAAATGCGAGGAGCATGAAAAGGTGTGAAAAATGTGGGGAGCATAAAAAGGTTTGAAAAATATGGGGAGCATAAAAAGGTGTGAAAAATGCATGGAGCATGAAAAGGTGTGAAAAATGCGAAGAGCAAAAAAAAATAAAAAGGACAAGAAGCATGAAAAGCTAAGAAAAATGCGAGGAGCATGAAAAGGTGTGAAAAATGCAAGGAGCATGAAAAGGTTTGAAAATTGCGAGGAGCATGAAAAGGTGTGAAAAATGCGAGGAGCATGAAAAGGTGTGAAAAATGTGGGGAGCATAAAAAGGTTTGAAAAATATGGGGAGCATAAAAAGGTGTGAAAAATGCAAGGAGCATGAAAAGGTGTGAAAAATGCGAGGAGCAAAAAAAAAAAAAAGAAAGACCAGGAGCATGAAAAGGTGTGAAAAATGCGAGGAGCAAAAAAAAAAAAAAAGAACAGGAGCATGAAAAGGTGTGAAAAATGCGAGGAGCAAAAAAAAAAAAAAAAAAAAAACAAGAACAGGAACATGAAAGGGTGTGAAAAAAGCGGGAGGCAAAAAAAAAAAAAAAAAAAAAAAGACCAGGAGCATGAAAAGGTGTGAAAACTGCGAGGAGCAAAAAAAAAAAAAAAAAAAAAAAAGAGACCAGGAACATGAAAAGGTGTGAAAAATGCGAGGAGCAAAAAAAAAAAAAAAAAAAAGAAAGACCAGGAGCATGAAAAGGTGTGAAAAATGCGGGGAGCAAAAAAAAAAAAAAAAAACAAGACCAGGAACATGAAAAGGTGTGAAAAATGCGAGGAGCAAAAAAAAAAAAAAAAAAAAAAAGACCAGGAGCATGAAAAGGTGTGAAAAATGCGAGGAGCAAAAAAAAAAAAAAAAAAAAAGAAAGACCAGGAGCATGAAAAGGTGTGAAAAATGCGGGGAGCAAAAAAAAAAAAAAAAAACAAGACCAGGAACATGAAAAGGTGTGAAAAATGCGAGGAGCAAAAAAAAAAAAAAAAAAAAAAAGACCAGGAGCATGAAAAGGTGTGAAAAATGCGAGGAGCAAAAAAAAAAAAAAAGACCAGGAGCATGAAAAGGTGTGAAAAATGCGAGGAGCAAAAAAAAAAAAAAAGAGACCAAGAACATGAAAAGGTGTGAAAAATGCGAAGAGCAAAAAAAAAAAAAAAAAAAGACCAGGAGCATGAAAAGGTGTGAAAAATGCGAGGAGCAAAAAAAAAAAAAAAAAGACCAGGAGCATGAAAAGGTGTGAAAAATGCGAGGAGCAAAAAAAAAAAAAAAAAGACCAGGAGCATGAAAAGGTGTGAAAAATGCGAGGAGCAAAAAAAAAAAAAAAAAGACCAGGAGCATGAAAAGGTGTGAAAAATGTGGGGAGCATAAAAAGGTTTGAAAAATATGGGGAGCATAAAAAGGTGTGAAAAGTGCAAGGAGCATGAAAAGGTGTGAAAAATGCAAGGAGCATGAAAAGGTGTGAAAATTGCGAGGAGCATGAAAAGGTGTGAAAAATGCGAGGAGCATGAAAAGGTGTGAAAAATGTGGGGAGCATAAAAAGGTTTGAAAAATATGGGGAGCATAAAAAGGTGTGAAAAATGCAAGGAGCATGAAATGGTGTGAAAAATGCAAGGAGCATGAAAAGGTGTGAAAAATGCGAGGAGCAAAAAAAAAAAAAAGAAAGACCAGGAACATGAAAAGGTGTGAAAAATGCGAGGAGCAAAAAAAAAAAAAAAGACCAGGAGCATGAAAAGGTGTGAAAAATGCGAGGAGCAAAAAAAAAAAAAAAAAAAAAACAAGACCAGGAACATGAAAGGGTGTGAAAAATGCGGGAGGCAAAAAAAAAAAAAAAAAAAAAAAGACCAGGAGCATGAAAAGGTGTGAAAACTGCGAGGAGCAAAAAAAAAAAAAAAAAAAAAAAGAGACCAGGAACATGAAAAGGTGTGAAAAATGCGAGGAGCAAAAAAAAAAAAAAAAAAAGAAAGACCAGGAACAAGAAAAGGGGGGAAAAAAGCGAGGAGCAAAAAAAAAAAAAAAAAACAAGACCAGGAACATGAAAAGGTGTGAAAAATGCGAGGAGCAAAAAAAAAAAAAAAAAAAAAAAAGACCAGGAGCAAGAAAAGGTGGGAAAAATGCGAGGAGCAAAAAAAAAAAAAAAAAAAAAGAAAGACCAGGAGCATGAAAAGGTGTGAAAAATGCGGGGAGCAAAAAAAAAAAAAAAAAACAAGACCAGGAACATGAAAAGGTGTGAAAAATGCGAGGAGCAAAAAAAAAAAAAAAAAAAAAAAGACCAGGAGCATGAAAAGGTGTGAAAAATGCGAGGAGCAAAAAAAAAAAAAAAGACCAGGAGCATGAAAAGGTGTGAAAAATGCGAGGAGCAAAAAAAAAAAAAAAGAGACCAAGAACATGAAAAGGTGTGAAAAATGCGAAGAGCAAAAAAAAAAAAAAAAAAAGACCAGGAGCATGAAAAGGTGTGAAAAATGCGAGGAGCAAAAAAAAAAAAAAAAAGACCAGGAGCATGAAAAGGTGTGAAAAATGCGAGGAGCAAAAAAAAAAAAAAAAAGACCAGGAGCATGAAAATGTGTGAAAAATGCGAGGAGCAAAAAAAAAAAAAAAAAGACCAGGAGCATGAAAAGGTGTGAATAATGTGGGGAGCATAAAAAGGTTTGAAAAATATGGGGAGCATAAAAAGGTGTGAAAAGTGCAAGGAGCATGAAAAGGTGTGAAAAATGCAAGGAGCATGAAAAGGTGTGAAAATTGCGAGGAGCATGAAAAGGTGTGAAAAATGCGAGGAGCATGAAAAGGTGTGAAAAATGTGGGGAGCATAAAAAGGTTTGAAAAATATGGGGAGCATAAAAAGGTGTGAAAAATGCAAGGAGCATGAAATGGTGTGAAAAATGCAAGGAGCATGAAAAGGTGTGAAAAATGCGAGGAGCAAAAAAAAAAAAAAGAAAGACCAGGAACAAGAAAAGGTGTGAAAAATGCGAGGAGCAAAAAAAAAAAAAAAAAAAAGACCAGGAGCATGAAAAGGTGTGAAAAATGCGAGGAGCAAAAAAAAAAAAAAAGACCAGGAGCATGAAAAGGTGTGAAAACTGCGAGGAGCAAAAAAAAAAAAAAAAAAAAAAAGAAAGACCAGGAGCATGAAAAGGTGTGAAAAATGCGACGAGCATGAAAAGGTGTGAAAAATGCGAGGAGCATGAAGAGGTGTGAAATGCGAGGAGCATGAAAAGGTGTGAAAAATTCGAGGAGCAAAAAAAAAAAAAAAGAAAAGACCAGGAGCATGAAAAGGTGTGAAAAATGCAAGGAGCATGAAAAGGTGTGAAAAATGTGAGGAGCAAAAAAAAAAATAGAAAGTCCAGGAGCATGAAAAGGTGTGAAAAATGCGAGAAGCAAAAAAAAAAAAAAAAAAAGACTAGGAGCATGAAAAGGTGTGAAAAATGCGAGGAGGAAAAAAAAAAAAAAAAAGAAAGACCAGGAGCATGAAAAGGTGTGAAAAATGCGAGGAGCAAAAAAAAAAAAAAGACGAGGAGCATGAAAAGTTGTGAAAAATGCGAGGAGCAAAAAAAAAAAAAAAAAAAAAGAAAGACCAGGAGCATGAAAAGGTGTGAAAAATGCGATGAAAATGAAAAGGTGTGAAAAATGCGAGGAGCATGAAAAGGTGTGAAAAATGCGAGGAGCAAAAAAAAAAAAAAAAAAAGAAAGACCAGGAGCATGAAAAGGTGTAAAAAATGCGGGGAGCAAAAAAAAAAAAAAAGACCAGGAGCATGAAAAGGTGTGAAAAATGCGAGGAGCAAAAAAAAAAAAAAGACCAGGAGCATGAAAAGGTGTGAAAAATGCGAGGAGCATGAAAAGGTGTGAAAAATGCGAGGAGCATGAAAAGGTGTGAAAAATGCGAGGAGCAAAAAAAAAAAAAAAAAAAAAAGACCAGGAGAAAGAAAAGGTGGGAAAAATGCGAAGAGCAAAAAAAAAAAAAAAAAAGAAAGACCAGGAACATGAAAAGGTGAGAAAAATGCGGGGAGCATGAAAAGGTGTGAAAAATTCGAGGAGCAAAAAAAAAAAAAAAGAAAAGACCAGGAGCATGAAAAGGTGTGAAAAATGCAAGGAGCATGAAAAGGTGTGAAAAATGTGAGGAGCAAAAAAGAAAAAAAGACCAGGAGCATGAAAAGGTGTGAAAAACGCGAGGAGCAAAAAAAAAAAAAAGACCAGGAGCAAGAAAAGGTGTGAAAAATGCGAGGAGCAAAAAAAAAAAAAAAAAAAAAAAGAAAGACCAGGAGCATGAAAAGGTGTGAAAAATGCGAGGAGTAAAAAAAAAAAAAAAAAAAAAGAAAGACCAGGAGCATGAAAAGGTGTGAAAAATGCGGGGAGCAAAAAAAAAAAAAAAAAAAAAGAAAGACCAGGAGCATGAAAAGGTGTGAAAAATTCGAAGAGCAAAAAAAAAAAAAAAAAAAGACCACGAGCATGAAAAGGTGTGAAAAATGCGAGGAGCAAAAAAAAAAAAAAAAAAAAGAAAGACCAGGAGCATGAAAAGGTGTGAAAATTACGAGGAGCAAAAAAAAAAAAAAGACCAGGAGCATGAAAAGGTGTGAAAAATGCGAGGAGCAAAAAAAAAAAAAAAAAAAAAGAAAGACCAGGAACAGGAAAAGGTGTGAAAAATGCGAGGAGCAAAAGAAAAAAAAAAGACCAGGAGCATGAAAAGGTGTGAAAAACGCGAGGAGCAAAAAAAAAAAAAAGAAAGACCAGGAGCATGAAAAGGTGTGAAAAATGCGACGAGCATGAAAAGTTGTGAAAAATGCGAGGAGCATGAAGAGGTGTGAAAAATGCGAGGAGCATGAAAAGGTGTGAAAAATTCGAGGAGCAAAAAAAAAAAAAAAAAAGAAAGACCAGGAGCATGAAAAGGTGTGAAAAATCCGGGGAGCAAAAAAAAAAAAAAGAAAGACCAGGAGCATGAAAAGGTGTGAAAAATGCGACGAGCATGAAAAGTTGTGAAAAATGCGAGGAGCATGAAGAGGTGTCAAAAATGCGAGGAGCATGAAAAGGTGTGAAAAATTCGAGGAGCAAAAAAAAAAAAGACCAGGAGCATGAAAAGGTGTGAAAAATTCGAGGAGCAAAAAAAAAAAAAAAAGAAAGAAAGAAAGACCAGGAGCATGAAAAGGTGTGAAAAATGAGAGGAGCAAAAAAAAAAAGAAAAAAAGAAAGACCAGGAGCATGAAAAGGTGTAAAAAATGAGAGGAAAAAAAAAAAAAAATGAAAGACCAGGAGCATGAAAAGGTGTGAAAAATGCGAGGAGCAAAAAAAAAAAAGAAAAAAAGAAAGACCAGGAGCATGAAAAGGTGTGAAAAATGCGAGGAGCAAAAAAAAAAAATGAAAGACCAGAAGCATGAAAAGGTGTGAAAAATGCGAAGAGCAAAAAAAAAAAAAACAAAGACCAGGAGCATGAAAAGGTGTGAAAAATGCGAGGAGCAAAAAAAAAAAAAAAAACAGGAGCATGAAAAGGGGGGAAAAATGCGAGGAGCAAAAAAAAAAAAAAGACCAGGAGCATGAAAAGGTGTGAAAAATGCGAGAAGCAAAAAAAAAAAAAAAAAAAAGAGACCAGGAACATGAAAAGGTGTGAAAAATGCGAGGAGCAAAAAAAAAAAGAAAAAAAGAAAGACCAGGAGCATGAGAAGGTGTGAAAAAGGCGGGGAGAAAAAAAAAAAAAAAGAAAGACCAGGAGCATGAAAAGGTGTGAAAAATGCGACGAGCATGAAAAGTTGTGAAAAATGCGAGGAGCATGAATAGGTGTGAAATGCGAGGAGCATGAAAAGGTGTGAAAAATTCGAGGAGCAAAAAAAAAAAAAAGAAAAGACCAGGAGGATGAAAAGTTGTGAAAAATGCAAGGAGCATGAAAAGGTGTGAAAAATGTGAGGAGCAAAAAAAAAAAATAGAAAGTCCAGGAGCATGAAAAGGTGTGAAAAATGCGAGAAGCAAAAAAAAAAAAAAAAAAAAAGACCAGGAGCAAAAAAAGGTGTGAAAAATGCGAGGAGGAAAAAAAAAAAAAAAAAAGAAAGACCAGGAGCATGAAAAGGTGTGAAAAATGCGACGAGCATGAAAAGTTGTGAAAAATGCGAGGAGCATGAAGAGGTGTGAAATGCGAGGAGCATGAAAAGGTGTGAAAAATTCGAGGAGCAAAAAAAAAAAAAAAGAAAAGACCAGGAGCATGAAAAGGGGTGAAAAATGCGAGAAGCAAAAAAAAAAAAAAAAAAAAAAGACCAGGAGCATGAAAAGGTGTGAAAAATGCGAGGAGCATGAAAAGCTGTGAAAAATGCGAGGAGCATTAAGAGGTGTGAAAAATGCGATGAATATGAAAAGGTGTGAAAAATGCGAGGAGCATGAAAAGGTGTGAAAAAAGCGAGGAGCATGAAAAGGTGTGAAAAATGCGAGGAGCATGAAAAGGTGTGAAAAATGCGAGGAGCAAAAAAAAAAAAAAAAAAAAGACCAAGAAAAAAAAAAGGTGTGAAAAAAGCGAAGAAAAAAAAAAAAAAAAAAAAAAAGAAAGACCAGGAGCATGAAAAGGTGTGAAAAATGCGGGGAGCATGAAAAGGTGTGAAAAATGCGAGGAGCAAAAAAGAAAAAAAGACCAGGAGCATGAAAAGGTGTGAAAAATGCGAGGAGCAAAAAAAAAAAAAAAAAAAAAGAAAGACCAGGAGCATGAAAAGGTGTGAAAAATGCGGGGAGCAAAAAAAAAAAAAAAAAAAAAGAAAGACCAGGAGCATGAAAAGGTGTGAAAAATGCGAGAAGCAAAAAAAAAAAAAAGAAAAAAACCAGGAACATGAAAAGGTGTGAAAAATGCGAGGAGCAAAAAAAAAAAAAAAAAAAGAAAGACCAGGAGCATGAAAAGGTGTGAAAAATGCGGGGAGAAAAAAAAAAAAAAAGAAAGACCAGGAGCATGAAAAGGTGTGAAAAATGCGACGAGCATGAAAAGTTGTGAAAAATGCGAGGAGCATGAAGAGGTGTGAAATGCGAGGAGCATGAAAAGGTGTGAAAAATTCGAGGAGCAAAAAAAAAAAAAAGAAAAGACCAGGAGCATGAAAAGGTGTGAAAAATGCAAGGAGCATGAAAAGGTGTGAAAAATGTGAGGAGCAAAAAAAAAAATAGAAAGTCCAGGAGCATGAAAAGGTGTGAAAAATGCGAGAAGCAAAAAAAAAAAAAAAAAAGACCAGGAGCATGAAAAGGTGTGAAAAATGCGAGGAGGAAAAAAAAAAAAAAAAAAAGAAAGACCAGGAGCATGAAAAGGTGTGAAAAATGCGAGGAGCAAAAAAAAAAAAAAGACGAGGAGCATGAAAAGGTGTGAAAAATGCGAGGAGAAAAAAAAAAAAAAAGAAAGACCAGGAGCATGAAAAGGTGTGAAAAATGCGATGAACATGAAAAGGTGTGAAAAATGCGAGGAGCATGAAAAGGTGTGAAAAATGCGAGGAGCAAAAAAAAAAAAAAGACCAGGAGCCTGAAAAGCTGTGAAAAATGCGAGGAGCATTAAGAGGTGTGAAAAATGCGATGAATATGAAAAGGTGTGAAAAATGCGAGGAGCATGAAAAGGTGTGAAAAAAGCGAGGAGCATGAAAAGGAGTGAAAAATGCGAGGAGCATGAAAAGGTGTGAAAAATGCGAGGAGCAAAAAAAAAAAAAAAAGACCAGGAACATGAAAAGGGGTGAAAAATGCGAGGAGAAAAAAAAAAAAAAAGAAAGACCAGGAGCATGAAAAGGTGTGAAAAATGTGGGGAACATAAAAAGGTTTGAAAAATATGGGGAGCATAAAAAGGTGTGAAAAGTGCAAGGAACATGAAAAGGTGTGAAAAATGCAAGGAGCATGAAAAGGTGTGAAAATTGCGAGGAGCATGAAAAGGTGTGAAAAATGCGAGGAGCATGAAAAGGTTTGCAAATTGCGAGGAGCATGAAAAGGTGTGAAAAATGCGAGGAGCATGAAAAGGTGTGAAAAATTTGAGGAGCAAAAAAAAAAAAAAAAAAGAAAGAAAGAAAGACCAGGAGCATGAAAAGGTGTGAAAAATGTGGGGAGCATAAAAAGGTTTGAAAAATATGGGGAGCATAAAAAGGTGTGAAAAGTGCAAGGAGCATGAAAAGGTGTGAAAAATGCAAGGAGCATGAAAAGGTGTGAAAATTGCGAGCAGCATGAAAAGGTGTGAAAAATGCGAGGAGCATGAAAAGGTGTGAAAAATGTGGGGAGCATAAAAAGGTTTGAAAAATATGGGGAGCATAAAAAGGTGTGAAAAATGCAAGGAGCATGAAAAGGTGTGAAAAATGCAAGGAGCATGAAAAGGTGTGAAAAATGCGAGGAGCAAAAAAAAAAAAAAGAAAGACCAGGAGCATGAAAAGGTGTGAAAAATGCGAGGAGCAAAAAAAAAAAAAAAAAAAAGACCAGGAGCATGAAAAGGTGTGAAAAATGCGAGGAGCAAAAAAAAAAAAAAAGACCAGGAGCATGAAAAGGTGTGAAAAATGCGAGGAGCAAAAAAAAAAAAAAAAGGAAAGACCAGGAGCAGGAAAAGGTGTGAAAAATGCGACGAGCAAAAAAAAAAAAAAAAAGGAAAGACCAGGAGCAGGAAAAGGTGTGAAAAATGCGACGAGCAAAAAAAAAAAAAAAAAACAAGACCAGGAACATGAAAAGGTGTAAAAATGCGAGGAGCAAAAAAAAAAAAAAAAAAAAGACCAGGAGCATGAAAAGGTGTGAAAAATGCGAGGAGCAAAAAAAAAAAAAAAAGACCAGGAGCATGAAAATGTGTGAAAAATGCGAGGAGCAAAAAAAAAAAAAAAGAGACCAGGAACATGAAAAGGTGTAAAAAATGCGAGGAGCAAAAAAAAAAAAAGAAAGACCAGGAGCATGAAAAGGTGTGAAAAATGCGACGAGCATGAAAAGTTGTGAAAAATGCGAGGAGCATGAAGAGGTGTCAAAAATGCGAGGAGCATGAAAAGGTGTGAAAAATTTGAGGAGCAAAAAAAAAAAAAAACAGGAGCATGAAAAGGTGTGAAAAATGCGAGGAGCAAAAAAAAAAAAAAAAAGAAAGAAAGAAAGACCAGGAGCATGAAAAGGTGTGAAAAATGCGAGGAGCAAAAAAAAAAAAAGAAAGACCAGGAGCATGAAAAGGTGTGAAAAATGCGAGGAGCAAAAAAAAAAAAAGAAAGACCAGGAGCATGAAAAGGTGTGAAAAATGCGAGAAGCAAAAAAAAAAAAAAAAGACCAGGAACATGAAAAGGTGTAAAAAATGCGAGGAGCAAAAAAAAAAAAAAAAAAGAAAGAAAGAAAGACCAGGAGCATGAAAAGGTGTGAAAAATGCGAGGAGCAAAAAAAAAAAAAAAAAAGAAAGAAAGAAAGACCAGGAGCATGAAAAGGTGTGAAAAATGCGAGAAGCAAAAAAAAAAAAAAAAGACCAGCAACATGAAAAGGTGTAAAAAATGCGAGGAGCATGAAAAGTTGTGAAAAATGCGAGGAGCATGAAGAGGTGTGAAAAATGCGAGGAGCATGAAAAGGTGTGAAAAATTCGAGGAGCAAAAAAAAAAAAAGAAAGACCAGGAGCATGAAAAGGTGTGAAAAATGCGAGGAGCAAAAAAAAAAAAAAAAAAAAGAAAGACCAGGAGCATGAAAAGGTGTGAAAAATGCGACGAGCATGAAAAGTTGTGAAAAATGCGAGGAGCATGAAGAGGTGTGAAATGCGAGGAGCATGAAAAGGTGTGAAAAATTCGAGGAGCAAAAAAAAAAAAAAGAAAAGACCAGGAGCATGAAAAGGTGTGAAAAATGCAAGGAGCATGAAAAGGTGTGAAAAATGTGAGGAGCAAAAAAAAAAATAGAAAGTCCAGGAGCATGAAAAGGTGTGAAAAATGCGAGAAGCAAAAAAAAAAAAAAAAAAAAGACCAGGAGCATGAAAAGGTGTGAAAAATGCGAGCAGGAAAAAAAAAAAAAAAAAAAGAAAGACCAGGAGCATGAAAAGGTGTGAAAAATGCGAGGAGCAAAAAAAAAAAAAAAAAAAAAGACCAGGAGCAAGAAAAGGGGGGAAAAATGCGAAGAGGAAAAAAAAAAAAAAAAAAAGAAAGACCAGGAGCATGAAAAGGTGTGAAAAATGCAAGGAGCATGAAAAGGTGTGAAAAATGTGAGGAGCAAAAAAAAAAATAGAAAGTCCAGGAGCATGAAAAGGTGTGAAAAATGCGAGAAGCAAAAAAAAAAAAAAAAAAAAAAAAGACCAGGAGCATGAAAAGGTGTGAAAAATGCGAGGAGCAAAAAAAAAAAAAAAAAAAGAAAGACCAGGAGCATGAAAAGGTGTGAAAAATGCGATGAACATGAAAAGGTGTGAAAAATGCGAGGAGCATGAAAAGGTGTGAAAAATGCGAGGAGCAAAAAAAAAAAAAAGACCAGGAGCATGAAAAGGTGTGAAAAATGCGATGAGCATGAAAAGCTGTGAAAAATGCGAGGAGCATTAAGAGGTGTGAAAAATGCGATGAATATGAAAAGGTGTGAAAAATGCGAGGAGCATGAAAAGGTGTGAAAAAAGCGAGGAGCATGAAAAGGTGTGAAAAATGCGAGGAGCATGAAAAGGTGTGAAAAATGCGAGGAGCAAAAAAAAAAAAAAAAAAAAGACCAGGAACATGAAAAGGTGTGAAAAATGCGAAGAGCAAAAAAAAAAAAAAAAAAAAGAAAGACCAGGAACATGAAAAGGTGTGAAAAATGCGGGGAGCATGAAAAGGTGTGAAAAATGCGAGGAGCAAAAAAGAAAAAAAGACCAGGAGCATGAAAAGGTGTGAAAAATGCGAGGAGCAAAAAAAAAAAAAAAAAAAAAGAAAGACCAGGAGCATGAAAAGGTGTGAAAAATGCGGGGAGCAAAAAAAAAAAAAAAAAAAAAGAAAGACCAGGAGCATGAAAAGTTGTGAAAAATTCGAAGAGCAAAAAAAAAAAAAAAAAAGACCACGAGCATGAAAAGGTGTGAAAAATGCGAGGAGCAAAAAAAAAAAAAAAAAAAAGAAAGACCAGGAGCATGAAAAGGTGTGAAAAATACGAGGAGCAAAAAAAAAAAAAAGACCAGGAGCATGAAAAGGTGTGAAAAATGCGAAGAGCAAAAAAAAAAAAAAAGACCAGGAGCATGAAAAGGTGTGAAAAATGCGAGAAGCAAAAAAAAAAAAAAAAAAAAGACCAGGAACATGAAAAGGTGTGAAAAATGCGAGGAGCAAAAAAAAAAAGAAAAAAAGAAAGACCAGGAGCATGAAAAGGTGTGAAAAATGCGGGGAGAAAAAAAAAAAAAAAAGAAAGACCAGGAGCATGAAAAGGTGTGTAAAATGCGACGAGCATGAAAAGTTGTGAAAAATGCGAGGAGCATGAAGAGGTGTGAAATGCGAGGAGCATGAAAAGGTGTGAAAAATTCGAGGAGCAAAAAAAAAAAAAAGAAAAGACCAGGAGCATGAAAAGGTGTGAAAAATGCAAGGAGCATGAAAAGGTGTGAAAAATGTGAGGAGCAAAAAAAAAAATAGAAAGTCCAGGAGCATGAAAAGGTGTGAAAAATGCGAGAAGCGAAAAAAAAAAAAAAAAAGACCAGGAGCATGAAAAGGTGTGAAAAATGCGAGGAGGAAAAAAAAAAAAAAAAGAAAGAAAGACCAGGAGCATGAAAAGGTGTGAAAAATGCGAGGAACAAAAAAAAAAAAAAGACGAGGAGCATGAAAAGGTGTGAAAAATGCGAGGAGCAAAAAAAAAAAAAGAAAGACCAGGAGCATGAAAAGGTGTGAAAAATGCGATGAACATGAAAAGGTGTGAAAAATGCGAGGAGCATGAAAAGGTGTGAAAAATGCGAGGAGCAAAAAAAAAAAAAAAGACCAGGAGCCTGAAAAGCTGTGAAAAATGCGAGGAGCATTAAGAGGTGTGAAAAATGCGATGAATATGAAAAGGTGTGAAAAATGCGAGGAGCATGAAAAGGTGTGAAAAATGCGAGGAGCATGAAAAGGTGTGAAAAATGCAAGGAGCATGAAAAGGTGTGAAAAATGCGAGGAGCAAAAAAAAAAAAAAAAAAGACCAGGAACAAGAAAAGGTGTGAAAAATGCGAGGAGCAAAAAAAAAAAAAAGAAAGACCAGGAGCAAGAAAAGGTGTGAAAAATGTGGGGAACATAAAAAGGTTTGAAAAATATGGGGAGCATAAAAAGGTGTGAAAAGTGCAAGGAGCATGAAAAGGTGTGAAAAATGCAAGGAGCATGAAAAGGTGTGAAAATTGCGAGGAGCATGAAAAGGTGTGAAAAATGCGAGGAGCATGAAAAGGTTTGAAAAAAGCGAGGAGCATGAAAAGGTGTGAAAAATGCGAGGAGCATGAAAAGGTGTGAAAAATGTGGGGAGCACAAAAATGTTTGAAAAATATGGGGAGCATAAAAAGGTGTGAAAAATGCAAGGAGCATGAAAAGGTGTGAAAAATGCGAGGAGCATGAAAAGGTGTGAAAAATGCAAGGAGCAAAAAAAAAAAAAAAGAAAGACCAGGAGCATGAAAAGGTGTGAAAAATGCGAGGAGCAAAAAAAAAAAAAAAAAGACCAGGAGCATGAAAAGGTGTGAAAAATGCGAGGAGCAAAAAAAAAAAAAAAGACCAGGAGCAAGAAAAGGTGTGAAAAATGCGAGGAGCAAAAAAAAAAAAAAAAACAAGACCAGGAACATGAAAGGGTGTGAAAAATGCGGTAGGCAAAAAAAAAAAAAAAAAAAAAAGACCAGGAACATGAAAAGGGGTGAAAAATGCGAGGAGCAAAAAAAAAAAAAAAAAAAAAAGAAAGACCAGGAGCATGAAAAGGTGTGAAAAATGCGGGGAGCAAAAAAAAAAAAAGAAAGACCAGGAGCATGAAAAGGTGTGAAAAATGCGACGAGCATGAAAAGTTGTGAAAAATGCGAGGAGCATGGAGAGGTGTGAAAAATGCGAGGAGCATGAAAAGGTGTGAAAAATTTGAGGAGCAAAAAAAAAAAAAAAGGAAACACCAGGAGCATGAAAAGGTGTGAAAAATGCAAGGAGCATGAAAAGGTGTGAAAATTGCGAGGAGCATGAAAAGGTGTGAAAAATGCGAGGAGCATGAAAAGGTGTGAAAAATGTGGGGAGCATAAAAAGGTTTGAAAAATATGGGGAGCATAAAAAGGTGTGAAAAATGCATGGAGCATGAAAAGGTGTGAAAAATGCGAAGAGCAAAAAAAAATAAAAAGGACAAGAAGCATGAAAAGCTAAGAAAAATGCGAGGAGCATGAAAAGGTGTGAAAAATGCAAGGAGCATGAAAAGGTTTGAAAATTGCGAGGAGCATGAAAAGGTGTGAAAAATGCGAGGAGCATGAAAAGGTGTGAAAAATGTGGGGAGCATAAAAAGGTTTGAAAAATATGGGGAGCATAAAAAGGTGTGAAAAATGCAAGGAGCATGAAAAGGTGTGAAAAATGCGAGGAGCAAAAAAAAAAAAAAGAAAGACCAGGAGCATGAAAAGGTGTGAAAAATGCGAGGAGCAAAAAAAAAAAAAAAAAAAAAAAGACCAGGAGCAAGAAAAGGTGTGAAAAATGCGAGGAGAAAAAAAAAAAAAAAAAAGACCAGGAGCATGAAAAGGTGTGAAAAATGTGGGGAGCATAAAAAGGTTTGAAAAATATGGGGAGCATAAAAAGGTGTGAAAAGTGCAAGGAGCATGAAAAGGTGTGAAAAATGCAAGGAGCATGAAAAGGTGTGAAAATTGCGAGGAGCATGAAAAGGTGTGAAAAATGCGAGGAGCATGAAAAGGTGTGAAAAATGTGGGGAGCATAAAAAGGTTTGAAAAATATGGGGAGCATAAAAAGGTGTGAAAAATGCAAGGAGCATGAAAAGGTGTGAAAAATGCAAGGAGCATGAAAAGGTGTGAAAAATGCGAGGAGCAAAAAAAAAAAAAAGAAAGACCAGGAACATGAAAAGGTGTGAAAAATGCGAGGAGCAAAAAAAAAAAAAAAAAAAAGACCAGGAGCATGAAAAGGTGTGAAAAATGCGAGGAGCAAAAAAAAAAAAAAGAAAGACCAGGAACATGAAAAGGTGTGAAAAATGCGAGGAGCAAAAAAAAAAAAAAAAAAAAGACCAGGAGCATGAAAAGGTGTGAAAAATGCGAGGAGCAAAAAAAAAAAAAAAAGACCAGGAGCATGAAAAGGTGTGAAAAATGCGAGGAGTAAAAAAAAAAAAAAAAAAAAAAAACAAGACCAGGAACATGAAAGGGTGTGAAAAATGCGGGAGGCAAAAAAAAAAAAAAAAAAAAAAGACCAGGAGCATGAAAAGGTGTGAAAACTGCGAGGAGCAAAAAAAAAAAAAAAAAAAAAAGAAAGACCAGGAGCATGAAAAGGTGTGAAAAATGCGACGAGCATGAAAAGTTGTGAAAAATGCGAGGAGCAAAAAAAAAAAAAAAGACCAGGAGCATGAAAAGGTGTGAAAAATGCGAGGAGCAAAAAAAAAAAAAAAAGGAAAGACCAGGAGCAGGAAAAGGTGTGAAAAATGCGACGAGCAAAAAAAAAAAAAAAAGGAAAGACCAGGAGCAGGAAAAGGTGTGAAAAATGCGACGAGCAAAAAAAAAAAAAAAAAACAAGACCAGGAACATGAAAAGGTGTAAAAATGCGAGGAGCAAAAAAAAAAAAAAAAAAAAAGACCAGGAGCATGAAAAGGTGTGAAAAATGCGAGGAGCAAAAAAAAAAAAAAAAGACCAGGAGCATGAAAATGTGTGAAAAATGCGAGGAGCAAAAAAAAAAAAAAAGAGACCAGGAACATGAAAAGGTGTAAAAAATGCGAGGAGCAAAAAAAAAAAAAGAAAGACCAGGAGCATGAAAAGGTGTGAAAAATGCGACGAGCATGAAAAGTTGTGAAAAATGCGAGGAGCATGAAGAGGTGTCAAAAATGCGAGGAGCATGAAAAGGTGTGAAAAATTTGAGGAGCAAAAAAAAAAAAAAACAGGAGCATGAAAAGGTGTGAAAAATGCGAGGAGCAAAAAAAAAAAAAAAAAGAAAGAAAGAAAGACCAGGAGCATGAAAAGGTGTGAAAAATGCGAGGAGCAAAAAAAAAAAAAGAAAGACCAGGAGCATGAAAAGGTGTGAAAAATGCGAGGAGCAAAAAAAAAAAAAGAAAGACCAGGAGCATGAAAAGGTGTGAAAAATGCGAGAAGCAAAAAAAAAAAAAAAAGACCAGGAACATGAAAAGGTGTAAAAAATGCGAGGAGCAAAAAAAAAAAAAAAAAAGAAAGAAAGAAAGACCAGGAGCATGAAAAGGTGTGAAAAATGCGAGGAGCAAAAAAAAAAAAAAAAAAGAAAGAAAGAAAGACCAGGAGCATGAAAAGGTGTGAAAAATGCGAGAAGCAAAAAAAAAAAAAAAAGACCAGCAACATGAAAAGGTGTAAAAAATGCGAGGAGCATGAAAAGTTGTGAAAAATGCGAGGAGCATGAAGAGGTGTGAAAAATGCGAGGAGCATGAAAAGGTGTGAAAAATTCGAGGAGCAAAAAAAAAAAAAGAAAGACCAGGAGCATGAAAAGGTGTGAAAAATGCGAGGAGCAAAAAAAAAAAAAAAAAAAAGAAAGACCAGGAGCATGAAAAGGTGTGAAAAATGCGACGAGCATGAAAAGTTGTGAAAAATGCGAGGAGCATGAAGAGGTGTGAAATGCGAGGAGCATGAAAAGGTGTGAAAAATTCGAGGAGCAAAAAAAAAAAAAAGAAAAGACCAGGAGCATGAAAAGGTGTGAAAAATGCAAGGAGCATGAAAAGGTGTGAAAAATGTGAGGAGCAAAAAAAAAAATAGAAAGTCCAGGAGCATGAAAAGGTGTGAAAAATGCGAGAAGCAAAAAAAAAAAAAAAAAAAAAGACCAGGAGCATGAAAAGGGGTGAAAAATGCGAGCAGGAAAAAAAAAAAAAAAAAAAGAAAGACCAGGAGCATGAAAAGGTGTGAAAAATGCGAGGAGCAAAAAAAAAAAAAAAAAAAAGACCAGGGGCAGGAAAAGGGGGGAAAAATGCGAAGAGGAAAAAAAAAAAAAAAAAAGAAAGACCAGGAGCATGAAAAGGTGTGAAAAATGCAAGGAGCATGAAAAGGTGTGAAAAATGTGAGGAGCAAAAAAAAAAATAGAAAGTCCAGGAGCATGAAAAGGTGTGAAAAATGCGAGAAGCAAAAAAAAAAAAAAAAAAAAAAAAGACCAGGAGCATGAAAAGGTGTGAAAAATGCGAGGAGCAAAAAAAAAAAAAAAAAAAGAAAGACCAGGAGCATGAAAAGGTGTGAAAAATGCGATGAACATGAAAAGGTGTGAAAAATGCGAGGAGCATGAAAAGGGGTGAAAAATGCGAGGAGAAAAAAAAAAAAAAAGACCAGGAGCATGAAAAGGTGTGAAAAATGCGATGAGCATGAAAAGCTGTGAAAAATGCGAGGAGCATTAAGAGGTGTGAAAAATGCGATGAATATGAAAAGGTGTGAAAAATGCGAGGAGCATGAAAAGGTGTGAAAAAAGCGAGGAGCATGAAAAGGTGTGAAAAATGCGAGGAGCATGAAAAGGTGTGAAAAATGCGAGGAGCAAAAAAAAAAAAAAAAAAAAAGACCAGGAACATGAAAAGGTGTGAAAAATGCGAAGAGCAAAAAAAAAAAAAAAAAAAAGAAAGACCAGGAACATGAAAAGGTGTGAAAAATGCGGGGAGCATGAAAAGGTGTGAAAAATGCGAGGAGCAAAAAAGAAAAAAAGACCAGGAGCATGAAAAGGTGTGAAAAATGCGAGGAGCAAAAAAAAAAAAAAAAAAAAAGAAAGACCAGGAGCATGAAAAGGTGTGAAAAATGCGGGGAGCAAAAAAAAAAAAAAAAAAAAAGAAAGACCAGGAGCATGAAAAGTTGTGAAAAATTCGAAGAGCAAAAAAAAAAAAAAAAAAGACCACGAGCATGAAAAGGTGTGAAAAATGCGAGGAGCAAAAAAAAAAAAAAAAAAAAGAAAGACCAGGAGCATGAAAAGGTGTGAAAAATACGAGGAGCAAAAAAAAAAAAAAGACCAGGAGCATGAAAAGGTGTGAAAAATGCGAAGAGCAAAAAAAAAAAAAAAGACCAGGAGCATGAAAAGGGGTGAAAAATGCGAGAAGCAAAAAAAAAAAAAAAAAAAAAGACCAGGAACATGAAAAGGTGTGAAAAATGCGAGGAGCAAAAAAAAAAAAAAAAAAAGAAAGACCAGGAGCATGAAAAGGTGTGAAAAATGCGGGGAGAAAAAAAAAAAAAAAGAAAGACCAGGAGCATGAAAAGGTGTGTAAAATGCGACGAGCATGAAAAGTTGTGAAAAATGCGAGGAGCATGAAGAGGTGTGAAATGCGAGGAGCATGAAAAGGTGTGAAAAATTCGAGGAGCAAAAAAAAAAAAAAGAAAAGACCAGGAGCATGAAAAGGTGTGAAAAATGCAAGGAGCATGAAAAGGTGTGAAAAATGTGAGGAGCAAAAAAAAAAATAGAAAGTCCAGGAGCATGAAAAGGTGTGAAAAATGCGAGAAGCGAAAAAAAAAAAAAAAAAGACCAGGAGCAAGAAAAGGTGTGAAAAATGCGAGGAGGAAAAAAAAAAAAAAAAGAAAGAAAGACCAGGAGCATGAAAAGGTGTGAAAAATGCGAGGAACAAAAAAAAAAAAAAGACGAGGAGCATGAAAAGGTGTGAAAAATGCGAGGAGCAAAAAAAAAAAAAGAAAGACCAGGAGCATGAAAAGGTGTGAAAAATGCGATGAACATGAAAAGGTGTGAAAAATGCGAGGAGCATGAAAAGGTGTGAAAAATGCGAGGAGCAAAAAAAAAAAAAAAGACCAGGAGCCTGAAAAGCTGTGAAAAATGCGAGGAGCATTAAGAGGTGTGAAAAATGCGATGAATATGAAAAGGTGTGAAAAATGCGAGGAGCATGAAAAGGTGTGAAAAAAGCGAGGAGCATGAAAAGGTGTGAAAAATGCGAGGAGCATGAAAAGGTGTGAAAAATGCGAGGAGCAAAAAAAAAAAAAAAAAAGACCAGGAACATGAAAAGGTGTGAAAAATGCGAGGAGCAAAAAAAAAAAAAAGAAAGACCAGGAGCATGAAAAGGTGTGAAAAATGTGGGGAACATAAAAAGGTTTGAAAAATATGGGGAGCATAAAAAGGTGTGAAAAGTGCAAGGAGCATGAAAAGGTGTGAAAAATGCAAGGAGCATGAAAAGGTGTGAAAATTGCGAGGAGCATGAAAAGGTGTGAAAAATGCGAGGAGCATGAAAAGGTTTGAAAATTGCGAGGAGCATGAAAAGGTGTGAAAAATGCGAGGAGCATGAAAAGGTGTGAAAAATGTGGGGAGCACAAAAATGTTTGAAAAATATGGGGAGCATAAAAAGGTGTGAAAAATGCAAGGAGCATGAAAAGGTGTGAAAAATGCGAGGAGCATGAAAAGGTGTGAAAAATGAAAGGAGCAAAAAAAAAAAAAAGAAAGACCAGGAGCATGAAAAGGTGTGAAAAATGCGAGGAGCAAAAAAAAAAAAAAAAAGACCAGGAGCATGAAAAGGTGTGAAAAATGCGAGGAGCAAAAAAAAAAAAAAAGACCAGGAGCATGAAAAGGTGTGAAAAATGCGAGGAGCAAAAAAAAAAAAAAAAACAAGACCAGGAACATGAAAGGGTGTGAAAAATGCGGTAGGCAAAAAAAAAAAAAAAAAAAAAAGACCAGGAACATGAAAAGGTGTGAAAAATGCGGGGAGCAAAAAAAAAAAAAGAAAGACCAGGAGCATGAAAAGGTGTGAAAAATGCGACGAGCATGAAAAGTTGTGAAAAATGCGAGGAGCATGGAGAGGTGTGAAAAATGCGAGGAGCATGAAAAGGTGTGAAAAATTTGAGGAGCAAAAAAAAAAAAAAAGGAAACACCAGGAGCATGAAAAGGTGTGAAAAATGCAAGGAGCATGAAAAGGTGTGAAAATTGCGAGGAGCATGAAAAGGTGTGAAAAATGCGAGGAGCATGAAAAGGTGTGAAAAATGTGGGGAGCATAAAAAGGTTTGAAAAATATGGGGAGCATAAAAAGGTGTGAAAAATGCATGGAGCATGAAAAGGTGTGAAAAATGCGAAGAGCAAAAAAAAATAAAAAGGACAAGAAGCATGAAAAGCTAAGAAAAATGCGAGGAGCATGAAAAGGTGTGAAAAATGCAAGGAGCATGAAAAGGTTTGAAAATTGCGAGGAGCATGAAAAGGTGTGAAAAATGCGAGGAGCATGAAAAGGTGTGAAAAATGTGGGGAGCATAAAAAGGTTTGAAAAATATGGGGAGCATAAAAAGGTGTGAAAAATGCAAGGAGCATGAAAAGGTGTGAAAAATGCGAGGAGCAAAAAAAAAAAAAAGAAAGACCAGGAGCATGAAAAGGTGTGAAAAATGCGAGGAGCAAAAAAAAAAAAAAAAAAAAAAGACCAGGAGCATGAAAAGGTGTGAAAAATGCGAGGAGCAAAAAAAAAAAAAAAAAGACCAGGAGCATGAAAAGGTGTGAAAAATGTGGGGAGCATAAAAAGGTTTGAAAAATATGGGGAGCATAAAAAGGTGTGAAAAGTGCAAGGAGCATGAAAAGGTGTGAAAAATGCAAGGAGCATGAAAAGGTGTGAAAATTGCGAGGAGCATGAAAAGGTGTGAAAAATGCGAGGAGCATGAAAAGGTGTGAAAAATGTGGGGAGCATAAAAAGGTTTGAAAAATATGGGGAGCATAAAAAGGTGTGAAAAATGCAAGGAGCATGAAAAGGTGTGAAAAATGCAAGGAGCATGAAAAGGTGTGAAAAATGCGAGGAGCAAAAAAAAAAAAAAGAAAGACCAGGAACATGAAAAGGTGTGAAAAATGCGAGGAGCAAAAAAAAAAAAAAAAAAGACCAGGAGCATGAAAAGGTGTGAAAAATGCGAGGAGCAAAAAAAAAAAAAAGAAAGACCAGGAACATGAAAAGGTGTGAAAAATGCGAGGAGCAAAAAAAAAAAAAAAAAAAAGACCAGGAGCATGAAAAGGTGTGAAAAATGCGAGGAGCAAAAAAAAAAAAAAAAGACCAGGAGCATGAAAAGGTGTGAAAAATGCGAGGAGTAAAAAAAAAAAAAAAAAAAAAAACAAGACCAGGAACATGAAAGGGTGTGAAAAATGCGGGAGGCAAAAAAAAAAAAAAAAAAAAAAGACCAGGAGCATGAAAAGGTGTGAAAACTGCGAGGAGCAAAAAAAAAAAAAAAAAAAAAAGAAAGACCAGGAGCATGAAAAGGTGTGAAAAATGCGACGAGCATGAAAAGTTGTGAAAAATGCGAGGAGCATGAAGAGGTGTGAAATGCGAGGAGCATGAAAAGGTGTGAAAAATTCGAGGAGCAAAAAAAAAAAAAAAGAAAAGACCAGGAGCATGAAAAGGTGTGAAAAATGCAAGGAGCATGAAAAGGTGTGAAAAATGTGAGGAGCAAAAAAAAAAATAGAAAGTCCAGGAGCATGAAAAGGTGTGAAAAATGCGAGAAGCAAAAAAAAAAAAAAAAAAAGACTAGGAGCATGAAAAGGTGTGAAAAATGCGAGGAGGAAAAAAAAAAAAAAAAGAAAGACCAGGAGCATGAAAAGGTGTGAAAAATGCGAGGAGCAAAAAAAAAAAAAAGACGAGGAGCATGAAAAGTTGTGAAAAATGCGAGGAGCAAAAAAAAAAAAAAAAAAAAGAAAGACCAGGAGCATGAAAAGGTGTGAAAAATGCGATGAACATGAAAAGGTGTGAAAAATGCGAGGAGCATGAAAAGGTGTGAAAAATGCGAGGAGCAAAAAAACAAAAAAGACCAGGAGCATGAAAAGGTGTGAAAAATGCGATGAGCATGAAAAGCTGTGAAAAATGCGAGGAGCATTAAGAGGTGTGAAAAATGCGATGAATATGAAAAGGTGTGAAAAATGCGAGGAGCATGAAAAGGTGTGAAAAAAGCGAGGAGCATGAAAAGGTGTGAAAAATGCGAGGAGCATGAAAAGGTGTGAAAAAAGCGAGGAGCAAAAAAAAAAAAAAAAAAAAAAAAAAAGACCAGGAGAATGAAAAGGTGTAAAAAATGCGGGGAGCAAAAAAAAAAAAAAAGAAAGACCAGGAGCATGAAAAGGTGTGAAAAATGCGAGGAGCAAAAAAAAAAAAAAGACCAGGAGCATGAAAAGGTGTGAAAAATGCGAGGAGCATGAAAAGGTGTGAAAAATGCGAGGAGCATGAAAAGGTGTGAAAAATGCGAGGAGCAAAAAAAAAAAAAAAAAAAAGACCAGGAACATGAAAAGGTGTGAAAAATGCGAAGAGCAAAAAAAAAAAAAAAAAAGAAAGACCAGGAACATGAAAAGGTGTGAAAAATGCGGGGAGCATGAAAAGGTGTGAAAAATTCGAGGAGCAAAAAAAAAAAAAAAGAAAAGACCAGGAGCATGAAAAGGTGTGAAAAATGCAAGGAGCATGAAAAGGTGTGAAAAATGCGAGGAGCAAAAAAGAAAAAAAGACCAGGAGCATGAAAAGGTGTGAAAAACGCGAGGAGCAAAAAAAAAAAAAAGACCAGGAGCATGAAAAGGTGTGAAAAATGCGAGGAGCAAAAAAAAAAAAAAAAAAAAAAAGAACAGGAGCAAGAAAAGGTGTGAAAAAAGCGAGGAGCAAAAAAAAAAAAAAAAAAAAAAAAAACCAAGAGCATGAAAAGGTGTGAAAAATGCGAGGAGCAAAAGAAAAAAAAAAGACCAGGAGCATGAAAAGGTGTGAAAAACGCGAGGAGCAAAAAAAAAAAAAAGAAAGACCAGGAGCATGAAAAGGTGTGAAAAATTCGAAGAGCAAAAAAAAAAAAAAAAAAAGACCACGAGCATGAAAAGGTGTGAAAAATGCGAGGAGCAAAAAAAAAAAAAAAAAAAAAGAAAGACCAGGAGCATGAAAAGGTGTGAAAATTACGAGGAGCAAAAAAAAAAAAAAGACCAGGAGCATGAAAAGGTGTGAAAAATGCGAGGAGCAAAAAAAAAAAAAAAAAAAAAAGAAAGACCAGGAGCATGAAAAGGTGTGAAAAATGCGAGGAGCAAAAGAAAAAAAAAAGACCAGGAGCATGAAAAGGTGTGAAAAACGCGAGGAGCAAAAAAAAAAAAAAGAAAGACCAGGAGCATGAAAAGGTGTGAAAAATGCGACGAGCATGAAAAGTTGTGAAAAATGCGAGGAGCATGAAGAGGTGTGAAAAATGCGAGGAGCATGAAAAGGTGTGAAAAATTCGAGGAGCAAAAAAAAAAAAAAAAAAGAAAGACCAGGAGCATGAAAAGGTGTGAAAAATCCGGGGAGCAAAAAAAAAAAAAAGAAAGACCAGGAGCATGAAAAGGTGTGAAAAATGCGACGAGCATGAAAAGTTGTGAAAAATGCGAGGAGCATGAAGAGGTGTCAAAAATGCGAGGAGCATGAAAAGGTGTGAAAAATTCGAGGAGCAAAAAAAAAAAAGACCAGGAGCATGAAAAGGTGTGAAAAATTCGAGGAGCAAAAAAAAAAAAAAAAAAAAAAAGAAAGACCAGGAGCATGAAAAGGTGTGAAAAATGCGAGGAGCAAAAAAAAAAAGAAAAAAAGAAAGACCAGGAGCATGAAAAGGTGTGAAAAATGCGAGGAGAAAAAAAAAAAATGAAAGACCAGGAGCATGAAAAGGTGTGAAAAATGCGAGGAGCAAAAAAAAAAAAAAAAAAAGAAAGACCAGGAGCATGAAAAGGGGTGAAAAATGCGAGGAAAAAAAAAAAAAATGAAAGACCAGAAGCATGAAAAGGTGTGAAAAATGCGAAGAGCAAAAAAAAAAAAACAAAGACCAGGAGCATGAAAAGGTGTGAAAAATGCGAGGAGCAAAAAAAAAAAAAAGACCAGGAGCATGAAAAGGTGTGAAAAATGCGAGGAGCAAAAAAAAAAAAAAGACCAGGAGCATGAAAAGGTGTGAAAAATGCGAGAAGCAAAAAAAAAAAAAAAAAAAGAGACCAGGAACATGAAAAGGTGTGAAAAATGCGAGGAGCAAAAAAAAAAAGAAAAAAAGAAAGACCAGGAGCATGAGAAGGTGTGAAAAATGCGGGGAGAAAAAAAAAAAAAAAGAAAGACCAGGAGCATGAAAAGGTGTGAAAAATGCGACGAGCATGAAAAGTTGTGAAAAATGCGAGGAGCATGAATAGGTGTCAAATGCGAGGAGCATGAAAAGGTGTGAAAAATTCGAGGAGCAAAAAAAAAAAAAAGAAAAGACCAGGAGGATGAAAAGTTGTGAAAAATGCAAGGAGCATGAAAAGGTGTGAAAAATGTGAGGAGCAAAAAAAAAAATAGAAAGTCCAGGAGCATGAAAAGGTGTGAAAAATGCGAGAAGCAAAAAAAAAAAAAAAAAAAAGACCAGGAGCATGAAAAGGTGTGAAAAATGCGAGGAGGAAAAAAAAAAAAAAAAAAAGAAAGACCAGGAGCATGAAAAGGTGTGAAAAATGCGAGGAGCAAAAAAAAAAAAAAGACGAGGAGCATGAAAAGGTGTGAAAAATGCAAGGAGCAAAAAAAAAAAAGAAAGACCAGGAGCATGAAAAGGTGTGAAAAATGCGATGAACATGAAAAGGTGTGAAAAATGCGAGGAGCATGAAAAGGTGTGAAAAATGCGAGGAGCAAAAAAAAAAAAAGACCAGGAGCATGAAAAGGTGTGAAAAATGCGAGGAGCATGAAAAGGTGTGAAAAATGCGAGGAGCAAAAAAAAAAAAAAAAAAAAGAACAGGAACATGAAAAGGTGTGAAAAATGCGAAGAGCAAAAAAAAAAAAAAAAAAAAGAAAGACCAGGAACATGAAAAGGTGTGAAAAATGCGGGGAGCATGAAAAGGTGTGAAAAATGCGAGGAGCAAAAAAAAAAAAAAAAAAAAAAAGACCAGGAGAATGAAAAGGTGTGAAAAATGCGAGGAGCAAAAGAAAAAAAAAAAAGACCAGGAGCATGAAAAGGTGTGAAAAATGCGAGGAGCAAAAAAAAAAAAAAAAAGACCAGGAGCATGAAAAGGTGTGAAAAATGTGGGGAGCATAAAAAGGTTTGAAAAATATGGGGAGCATAAAAAGGTGTGAAAAGTGCAAGGAGCATGAAAAGGTGTGAAAAATGCAAGGAGCATGAAAAGGTGTGAAAATTGCGAGGAGCATGAAAAGGTGTGAAAAATGCGAGGAGCATGAAAAGGTGTGAAAAATGTGGGGAGCATAAAAAGGTTTGAAAAATATGGGGAGCATAAAAAGGTGTGAAAAATGCAAGGAGCATGAAAAGGTGTGAAAAATGCAAGGAGCATGAAAAGGTGTGAAAAATGCGAGGAGCAAAAAAAAAAAAAAGAAAGACCAGGAACATGAAAAGGTGTGAAAAATGCGAGGAGCAAAAAAAAAAAAAAAAAAAGACCAGGAGCATGAAAAGGTGTGAAAAATGCGAGGAGCAAAAAAAAAAAAAAGAAAGACCAGGAACATGAAAAGGTGTGAAAAATGCGAGGAGCAAAAAAAAAAAAAAAAAAAAGACCAGGAGCATGAAAAGGTGTGAAAAATGCGAGGAGCAAAAAAAAAAAAAAAAGACCAGGAGCATGAAAAGGTGTGAAAAATGCGAGGAGTAAAAAAAAAAAAAAAAAAAAAAAACAAGACCAGGAACATGAAAGGGTGTGAAAAATGCGGGAGGCAAAAAAAAAAAAAAAAAAAAAAGACCAGGAGCATGAAAAGGTGTGAAAACTGCGAGGAGCAAAAAAAAAAAAAAAAAAAAAAAGAAAGACCAGGAGCATGAAAAGGTGTGAAAAATGCGACGAGCATGAAAAGTTGTGAAAAATGCGAGGAGCATGAAGAGGTGTGAAATGCGAGGAGCATGAAAAGGTGTGAAAAATTCGAGGAGCAAAAAAAAAAAAAAAGAAAAGACCAGGAGCATGAAAAGGTGTGAAAAATGCAAGGAGCATGAAAAGGTGTGAAAAATGTGAGGAGCAAAAAAAAAAATAGAAAGTCCAGGAGCATGAAAAGGTGTGAAAAATGCGAGAAGCAAAAAAAAAAAAAAAAAAAGACTAGGAGCATGAAAAGGTGTGAAAAATGCGAGGAGGAAAAAAAAAAAAAAAAGAAAGACCAGGAGCATGAAAAGGTGTGAAAAATGCGAGGAGCAAAAAAAAAAAAAAGACGAGGAGCATGAAAAGTTGTGAAAAATGCGAGGAGCAAAAAAAAAAAAAAAAAAAAGAAAGACCAGGAGCATGAAAAGGTGTGAAAAATGCGATGAACATGAAAAGGTGTGAAAAATGCGAGGAGCATGAAAAGGTGTGAAAAATGCGAGGAGCAAAAAAACAAAAAAGACCAGGAGCATGAAAAGGTGTGAAAAATGCGATGAGCATGAAAAGCTGTGAAAAATGCGAGGAGCATTAAGAGGTGTGAAAAATGCGATGAATATGAAAAGGTGTGAAAAATGCGAGGAGCATGAAAAGGTGTGAAAAAAGCGAGGAGCATGAAAAGGTGTGAAAAATGCGAGGAGCATGAAAAGGTGTGAAAAATGCGAGGAGCAAAAAAAAAAAAAAAAAAAAAAAGAAAGACCAGGAGCATGAAAAGGTGTAAAAAATGCGGGGAGCAAAAAAAAAAAAAAAGACCAGGAGCATGAAAAGGTGTGAAAAATGCGAGGAGCAAAAAAAAAAAAAAGACCAGGAGCATGAAAAGGTGTGAAAAATGCGAGGAGCATGAAAAGGTGTGAAAAATGGGAGGAGCATGAAAAGGTGTGAAAAATGCGAGGAGCAAAAAAAAAAAAAAAAAAAAAGACCAGGAACATGAAAAGGTGTGAAAAATGCGAAGAGCAAAAAAAAAAAAAAAAAGAAAGACCAGGAACATGAAAAGGTGTGAAAAATGCGGGGAGCAAGAAAAGGTGTGAAAAAAGCGAGGAGCAAAAAAAAAAAAAAAGAAAAGACCAGGAGCATGAAAAGGTGTGAAAAATGCAAGGAGCATGAAAAGGTGTGAAAAATGCGAGGAGCAAAAAAGAAAAAAAGACCAGGAGCATGAAAAGGTGTGAAAAACGCGAGGAGCAAAAAAAAAAAAAAGACCAGGAGCATGAAAAGGTGTGAAAAATGCGAGGAGCAAAAAAAAAAAAAAAAAAAAAAAGAAAGACCAGGAGCATGAAAAGGTGTGAAAAATGCGAGGAGCAAAAAAAAAAAAAAAAAAAAAAAGACCAGGAGCATGAAAAGGTGTGAAAAATGCGAGGAGCAAAAGAAAAAAAAAAGACCAGGAGCATGAAAAGGTGTGAAAAACGCGAGGAGCAAAAAAAAAAAAAAGAAAGACCAGGAGCATGAAAAGGTGTGAAAAATTCGAAGAGCAAAAAAAAAAAAAAAAAAAGACCACGAGCATGAAAAGGTGTGAAAAATGCGAGGAGCAAAAAAAAAAAAAAAAAAAAAGAAAGACCAGGAGCATGAAAAGGTGTGAAAATTACGAGGAGCAAAAAAAAAAAAAAGACCAGGAGCATGAAAAGGTGTGAAAAATGCGAGGAGCAAAAAAAAAAAAAAAAAAAAAAGAAAGACCAGGAGCATGAAAAGGTGTGAAAAATGCGAGGAGCAAAAGAAAAAAAAAAGACCAGGAGCATGAAAAGGTGTGAAAAACGCGAGGAGCAAAAAAAAAAAAAAGAAAGACCAGGAGCATGAAAAGGTGTGAAAAATGCGACGAGCATGAAAAGTTGTGAAAAATGCGAGGAGCATGAAGAGGTGTGAAAAATGCGAGGAGCATGAAAAGGTGTGAAAAATTCGAGGAGCAAAAAAAAAAAAAAAAAAGAAAGACCAGGAGCATGAAAAGGTGTGAAAAATCCGGGGAGCAAAAAAAAAAAAAAGAAAGACCAGGAGCATGAAAAGGTGTGAAAAATGCGACGAGCATGAAAAGTTGTGAAAAATGCGAGGAGCATGAAGAGGTGTCAAAAATGCGAGGAGCATGAAAAGGTGTGAAAAATTCGAGGAGCAAAAAAAAAAAAGACCAGGAGCATGAAAAGGTGTGAAAAATTCGAGGAGCAAAAAAAAAAAAAAAGAAAGAAAGAAAGACCAGGAGCATGAAAAGGTGTGAAAAATGCGAGGAGCAAAAAAAAAAAGAAAAAAAGAAAGACCAGGAGCATGAAAAGGTGTGAAAAATGCGAGGATAAAAAAAAAAAATGAAAGACCAGGAGCATGAAAAGGTGTGAAAAATGCGAGGAGCAAAAAAAAAAGAAAAAAAGAAAGACCAGGAGCATGAAAAGGTGTGAAAAATGCGAGGAAAAAAAAAAAAAATGAAAGACCAGAAGCATGAAAAGGTGTGAAAAATGCGAAGAGCAAAAAAAAAAAAACAAAGACCAGGAGCATGAAAAGGTGTGAAAAATGCGAGGAGCAAAAAAAAAAAAAAGACCAGGAGCATGAAAAGGTGTGAAAAATGCGAGGAGCAAAAAAAAAAAAAAGACCAGGAGCATGAAAAGGTGTGAAAAATGCGAGAAGCAAAAAAAAAAAAAAAAAAAAGAGACCAGGAACATGAAAAGGTGTGAAAAATGCGAGGAGCAAAAAAAAAAAGAAAAAAAGAAAGACCAGGAGCATGAGAAGGTGTGAAAAATGCGGGGAGAAAAAAAAAAAAAAAGAAAGACCAGGAGCATGAAAAGGTGTGAAAAATGCGACGAGCATGAAAAGTTGTGAAAAATGCGAGGAGCATGAATAGGTGTCAAATGCGAGGAGCATGAAAAGGTGTGAAAAATTCGAGGAGCAAAAAAAAAAAAAAGAAAAGACCAGGAGGATGAAAAGTTGTGAAAAATGCAAGGAGCATGAAAAGGTGTGAAAAATGTGAGGAGCAAAAAAAAAAATAGAAAGTCCAGGAGCATGAAAAGGTGTGAAAAATGCGAGAAGCAAAAAAAAAAAAAAAAAAAAGACCAGGAGCATGAAAAGGTGTGAAAAATGCGAGGAGGAAAAAAAAAAAAAAAAAAAGAAAGACCAGGAGCATGAAAAGGTGTGAAAAATGCGAGGAGCAAAAAAAAAAAAAAGACGAGGAGCATGAAAAGGTGTGAAAAATGCAAGGAGCAAAAAAAAAAAAGAAAGACCAGGAGCATGAAAAGGTGTGAAAAATGCGATGAACATGAAAAGGTGTGAAAAATGCGAGGAGCATGAAAAGGTGTGAAAAATGCGAGGAGCAAAAAAAAAAAAAGACCAGGAGCATGAAAAGGTGTGAAAAATGCGAGGAGCATGAAAAGGTGTGAAAAATGCGAGGAGCAAAAAAAAAAAAAAAAAAAAGACCAGGAACATGAAAAGGTGTGAAAAATGCGAAGAGCAAAAAAAAAAAAAAAAAAAAGAAAGACCAGGAACATGAAAAGGTGTGAAAAATGCGGGGAGCATGAAAAGGTGTGAAAAATGCGAGGAGCAAAAAAAAAAAAAAAAAAAAAAAGACCAGGAGCATGAAAAGGTGTGAAAAATGCGAGGAGCAAAAGAAAAAAAAAAAAGACCAGGAGCATGAAAAGGTGTGAAAAATGCGAGGAGCAAAAAAAAAAAAAAAAAGACCAGGAGCATGAAAAGGTGTGAAAAATGTGGGGAGCATAAAAAGGTTTGAAAAATATGGGGAGCATAAAAAGGTGTGAAAAGTGCAAGGAGCATGAAAAGGTGTGAAAAATGCAAGGAGCATGAAAAGGTGTGAAAATTGCGAGGAGCATGAAAAGGTGTGAAAAATGCGAGGAGCATGAAAAGGTGTGAAAAATGTGGGGAGCATAAAAAGGTTTGAAAAATATGGGGAGCATAAAAAGGTGTGAAAAATGCAAGGAGCATGAAAAGGTGTGAAAAATGCAAGGAGCATGAAAAGGTGTGAAAAATGCGAGGAGCAAAAAAAAAAAAAAGAAAGACCAGGAACATGAAAAGGTGTGAAAAATGCGAGGAGCAAAAAAAAAAAAAAAAAAAGACCAGGAGCATGAAAAGGTGTGAAAAATGCGAGGAGCAAAAAAAAAAAAAAGAAAGACCAGGAACATGAAAAGGTGTGAAAAATGCGAGGAGCAAAAAAAAAAAAAAAAAAAAGACCAGGAGCATGAAAAGGTGTGAAAAATGCGAGGAGCAAAAAAAAAAAAAGAAAGACCAGGAGCAAGAAAAGGTGTGAAAAATGCGAGGAGTAAAAAAAAAAAAAAAAAAAAAAAACAAGACCAGGAACATGAAAGGGTGTGAAAAATGCGGGAGGCAAAAAAAAAAAAAAAAAAAAAGACCAGGAGCATGAAAAGGTGTGAAAACTGCGAGGAGCAAAAAAAAAAAAAAAAAAAAAAGAATGACCAGGAGCATGAAAAGGTGTGAAAAATGCGACGAGCATGAAAAGTTGTGAAAAATGCGAGGAGCATGAAGAGGTGTGAAATGCGAGGAGCATGAAAAGGTGTGAAAAATTCGAGGAGCAAAAAAAAAAAAAAAGAAAAGACCAGGAGCATGAAAAGGTGTGAAAAATGCAAGGAGCATGAAAAGGTGTGAAAAATGTGAGGAGCAAAAAAAAAAATAGAAAGTCCAGGAGCATGAAAAGGTGTGAAAAATGCGAGAAGCAAAAAAAAAAAAAAAAAAAAACTAGGAGCAGGAAAAGGTGTGAAAAATGCGAGGAGGAAAAAAAAAAAAAAAAAGAAAGACCAGGAGCATGAAAAGGTGTGAAAAATGCGAGGAGCAAAAAAAAAAAAAAGACGAGGAGCATGAAAAGTTGTGAAAAATGCGAGGAGCAAAAAAAAAAAAAAAAAAAAGAAAGACCAGGAGCATGAAAAGGTGTGAAAAATGCGATGAACATGAAAAGGTGTGAAAAATGCGAGGAGCATGAAAAGGTGTGAAAAATGCGAGGAGCAAAAAAACAAAAAAGACCAGGAGCATGAAAAGGTGTGAAAAATGCGATGAGCATGAAAAGCTGTGAAAAATGCGAGGAGCATTAAGAGGTGTGAAAAATGCGATGAATATGAAAAGGTGTGAAAAATGCGAGGAGCATGAAAAGGTGTGAAAAAAGCGAGGAGCATGAAAAGGTGTGAAAAATGCGAGGAGCATGAAAAGGTGTGAAAAATGCGAGGAGCAAAAAAAAAAAAAAAAAAAAAAAAAGACCAGGAGAATGAAAAGGTGTAAAAAAAGCGGGGAGCAAAAAAAAAAAAAAAAGACCAGGAGCATGAAAAGGTGTGAAAAATGCGAGGAGCAAAAAAAAAAAAAAGACCAGGAGCATGAAAAGGTGTGAAAAATGCGAGGAGCATGAAAAGGTGTGAAAAATGCGAGGAGCATGAAAAGGTGTGAAAAATGCGAGGAGCAAAAAAAAAAAAAAAAAAAAGACCAGGAACATGAAAAGGTGTGAAAAATGCGAAGAGCAAAAAAAAAAAAAAAAAAGAAAGACCAGGAACATGAAAAGGTGTGAAAAATGCGGGGAGCATGAAAAGGTGTGAAAAATTCGAGGAGCAAAAAAAAAAAAAAAAGAAAAGACCAGGAGCATGAAAAGGTGTGAAAAATGCAAGGAGCATGAAAAGGTGTGAAAAATGCGAGGAGCAAAAAAGAAAAAAAGACCAGGAGCATGAAAAGGTGTGAAAAACGCGAGGAGCAAAAAAAAAAAAAAGACCAGGAGCATGAAAAGGTGTGAAAAATGCGAGGAGCAAAAAAAAAAAAAAAAAAAAAAAAGAAAGACCAGGAGCATGAAAAGGTGTGAAAAATGCGAGGAGCAAAAAAAAAAAAAAAAAAAAAAAGACCAGGAGCATGAAAAGGTGTGAAAAATGCGAGGAGCAAAAGAAAAAAAAAAGACCAGGAGCATGAAAAGGTGTGAAAAACGCGAGAAGCAAAAAAAAAAAAAAGAAAGACCAGGAGCATGAAAAGGTGTGAAAAATTCGAAAGAGCAAAAAAAAAAAAAAAAAAAGACCACGAGCATGAAAAGGTGTGAAAAATGCGAGGAGCAAAAAAAAAAAAAAAAAAAAAGAAAGACCAGGAGCATGAAAAGGTGTGAAAATTACGAGGAGCAAAAAAAAAAAAAAGACCAGGAGCATGAAAAGGTGTGAAAAATGCGAGGAGCAAAAAAAAAAAAAAAAAAAAAGAAAGACCAGGAGCATGAAAAGGTGTGAAAAATGCGAGGAGCAAAAGAAAAAAAAAAGACCAGGAGCATGAAAAGGTGTGAAAAACGCGAGGAGCAAAAAAAAAAAAAAGAAAGACCAGGAGCATGAAAAGGTGTGAAAAATGCGACGAGCATGAAAAGTTGTGAAAAATGCGAGGAGCATGAAGAGGTGTGAAAAATGCGAGGAGCATGAAAAGGTGTGAAAAATTCGAGGAGCAAAAAAAAAAAAAAAAAGAAAGACCAGGAGCATGAAAAGGTGTGAAAAATCCGGGGAGCAAAAAAAAAAAAAAAAAAGACCAGGAGCATGAAAAGGTGTGAAAAATGCGACGAGCATGAAAAGTTGTGAAAAATGCGAGGAGCATGAAGAGGTGTCAAAAATGCGAGGAGCATGAAAAGGTGTGAAAAATTCGAGGAGCAAAAAAAAAAAAGACCAGGAGCATGAAAAGGTGTGAAAAATTCGAGGAGCAAAAAAAAAAAAAAAGAAAGAAAGAAAGACCAGGAGCATGAAAAGGTGTGAAAAATGCGAGGAGCAAAAAAAAAAAGAAAAAAAGAAAGACCAGGAGCATGAAAAGGTGTGAAAAATGCGAGGAGAAAAAAAAAAAATGAAAGACCAGGAGCATGAAAAGGTGTGAAAAATGCGAGGAGCAAAAAAAAAAAGAAAAAAAGAAAGACCAGGAGCATGAAAAGGTGTGAAAAATGCGAGGAAAAAAAAAAAAAATGAAAGACCAGAAGCATGAAAAGGTGTGAAAAATGCGAAGAGCAAAAAAAAAAAAACAAAGACCAGGAGCATGAAAAGGTGTGAAAAATGCGAGGAGCAAAAAAAAAAAAAAGACCAGGAGCATGAAAAGGTGTGAAAAATGCGAGGAGCAAAAAAAAAAAAAAGACCAGGAGCATGAAAAGGTGTGAAAAATGCGAGAAGCAAAAAAAAAAAAAAAAAAAAGAGACCAGGAACATGAAAAGGTGTGAAAAATGCGAGGAGCAAAAAAAAAAAGAAAAAAAGACAGACCAGGAGCATGAGAAGGTGTGAAAAATGCGGGGAGAAAAAAAAAAAAAAAGAAAGACCAGGAGCATGAAAAGGTGTGAAAAATGCGACGAGCATGAAAAGTTGTGAAAAATGCGAGGAGCATGAATAGGTGTGAAATGCGAGGAGCATGAAAAGGTGTGAAAAATTCGAGGAGCAAAAAAAAAAAAAAGAAAAGACCAGGAGGATGAAAAGTTGTGAAAAATGCAAGGAGCATGAAAAGGTGTGAAAAATGTGAGGAGCAAAAAAAAAAATAGAAAGTCCAGGAGCATGAAAAGGTGTGAAAAATGTGAGGAGCAAAAAAAAAAATAGAAAGACCAGGAGCATGAAAAGGTGTGAAAAATGCGAGGAGGAAAAAAAAAAAAAAAAAAAGAAAGACCAGGAGCATGAAAAGGTGTGAAAAATGCGAGGAGCAAAAAAAAAAAAAAGACGAGGAGCATGAAAAGGTGTGAAAAATGCAAGGAGCAAAAAAAAAAAAGAAAGACCAGGAGCATGAAAAGGTGTGAAAAATGCGATGAACATGAAAAGGTGTGAAAAATGCGAGGAGCATGAAAAGGTGTGAAAAATGCGAGGAGCAAAAAAAAAAAAAAGACCAGGAGCATGAAAAGGTGTGAAAAATGCGAGGAGCACGAAAAGGTGTGAAAAATGCGAGGAGCAAAAAAAAAAAAAAAAAAAAAGACCAGGAACATGAAAAGGTGTGAAAAATGCGAAGAGCAAAAAAAAAAAAAAAAAAAAGAAAGACCAGGAACATGAAAAGGTGTGAAAAATGCGGGGAGCATGAAAAGGTGTGAAAAATGCGAGGAGCAAAAAAAAAAAAAAGACCAGGAGCATGAAAAGGTGTGAAAAACGCGAGGAGCAAAAAAAAAAAAAAGACCAGGAGCATGAAAAGGTGTGAAAAATGCGAGGAGCAAAAAAAAAAAAAAAAAAAAAAGAAAGACCAGGAGCATGAAAAGGTGTGAAAAATGCGAGGAGCAAAAGAAAAAAAAAAGACCAGGAGCATGAAAAGGTGTGAAAAACGCGAGGAGCAAAAAAAAAAAAAAGAAAGACCAGGAGCATGAAAAGGTGTGAAAAATGCGACGAGCATGAAAAGTTGTGAAAAATGCGAGGAGCATGAAGAGGTGTGAAAAATGCGAGGAGCATGAAAAGGTGTGAAAAATTCGAGGAGCAAAAAAAAAAAAAAAAAAAAGAAAGACCAGGAGCATGAAAAGGTGTGAAAAATCCGGGGAGCAAAAAAAAAAAAAGAAAGACCAGCAGCATGAAAAGGTGTGAAAAATGCGACGAGCATGAAAAGTTGTGAAAAATGCGAGGAGCATGAAGAGGTGTCAAAAATGCGAGGAGCATGAAAAGGTGTGAAAAATTCGAGGAGCAAAAAAAAAAAAGACCAGGAGCATGAAAAGGTGTGAAAAATTCGAGGAGCAAAAAAAAAAAAAAAAGAAAGAAAGAAAGACCAGGAGCATGAAAAGGTGTGAAAAATGCGAGGAGCAAAAAAAAAAAAGAAAAAAAGAAAGACCAGGAGCATGAAAAGGTGTAAAAAATGCGAGGAGTAAAAAAAAAAAATGAAAGACCAGGAGCATGAAAAGGTGTGAAAAATGCGAGGAGCAAAAAAAAAAAGAAAAAAAGAAAGACCAGGAGCATGAAAAGGTGTGAAAAATGCGAGGAGCAAAAAAAAAAAATGAAAGACCAGAAGCATGAAAAGGTGTGAAAAATGCGAAGAGCAAAAAAAAAAAAGAAAGACCAGGAGCATGAAAAGGTGTGAAAAATGCGAGGAGCAAAAAAAAAAAAAAGAAAGACCAGGAGCATGAAAAGGTGTGAAAAATGCGAGGAGCAAAAAAAAAAAAAAGACCAGGAGCATGAAAAGGTGTGAAAAATGCGAGGAGCAAAAAAAAAAAAAAAAAGACCAGGAGCATGAAAAGGTGTGAAATACGCGAGGAGCAAAAAAAATAAAAGAAAGACCAGGAGCATGAAAAGGTGTGAAAAATTCGAGGAGCAAAAAAAAAAAAAAAAAGAAAGACCAGGAGCATGAAAAGGTGTGAAAAAAGCGAGGAGCAAAAAAAAAAAAAAAAAAAAAAAAAACCAGGAGCATGAAAAGGTGGGAAAAATGGGGGGAGCAAAAAAAAAAAAAAAAAGAAAGACCAGGAGCATGAAAAGGTGTGAAAAATGCGAGGAGCATGAAGAGGTGTCAAAAATGCGAGGAGCATGAAAAGGTGTGAAAAATTCGAGGAGCAAAAAAAAAAAAAAGACCAGGAGCATGAAAAGGTGTGAAAAATTCGAGGAGCAAAAAAAAAAAAAAAAGAAAGAAAGAAAGACCAGGAGCATGAAAAGGTGTGAAAAATGCGAGGAGCAAAAAAAAAAAGAAAAAAAGAAAGTCAGGAGCATGAAAAGGTGTGAAAAATGCGAGGAGAAAAAAAAAAAAATGAAAGACCAGGAGCATGAAAAAGTGTGAAAAATGCGAGGAGCAAAAAAAAAAAAAAAAAAAAGAAAGACCAGGAGCATGAAAAGGTGTGAAAAATGCGAGGAGCAAAAGAAAAAAAAAAGACCAGGAGCATGAAAAGGTGTGAAAAACGCGAGGAGCAAAAAAAAAAAAAAGAAAGACCAGGAGCATGAAAAGGTGTGAAAAATGCGACGAGCATGAAAAGTTGTGAAAAATGCGAGGAGCATGAAGAGGTGTGAAAAATGCGAGGAGCATGAAAAGGTGTGAAAAATTCGAGGAGCAAAAAAAAAAAAAAAAAAAGAAAGACCAGGAGCATGAAAAGGTGTGAAAAATCCGGGGAGCAAAAAAAAAAAAAAAGAAAGACCAGGAGCATGAAAAGGTGTGAAAAATGCGACGAGCATGAAAAGTTGTGAAAAATGCGAGGAGCATGAAGAGGTGTCAAAAATGCGAGGAGCATGAAAAGGTGTGAAAAATTCGAGGAGCAAAAAAAAAAAAGACCAGGAGCATGAAAAGGTGTGAAAAATGCGAGGAGCAAAAAAAATAAAAAAAAGAAAGAAAGAAAGACCAGGAGCATGAAAAGGTGTGAAAAATGCGAGGAGCAAAAAAAATAAAAAAAAGAAAGAAAGAAAGACCAGGAGCATGAAAAGGTGTGAAAAATGCGAGGAGTAAAAAAAAAAAAAAAAAAGAAAGACCAGGAGCATGAAAAGGTGTGAAAAATGCGAGGAGCAAAAAAAAAAAAGAAAGACCAGGAGTATGAAAAGGTGTGAAAAATGCGAGGAGCAAAAAAAAAAAAAAAAAGACCAGGAACATGAAAAGGTGTGAAAAATGCGACGAGAATGAAAAGGTGTGAAAAATGCGAGGAGCATGAAGAGGTGTGAAAAATGCGAGAGGCATGAAAAGGTGTGAAAAATTCGAGGAGCAAAAAAAAAAAAAAGACCAGGAGCATGAAAAGGTGTGAAAAATGCGAGGAAAAAAAAAAAAAAAAAGAGACCAGGAGCATGAAAAGGTGTGAAAAATGCGAGGAGCATGAAGAGGTGTGAAAAATGCGAGGAGCATGAAAAGGTGTGAAAAATTAGAGGAGTAAAAGAAAAAAAAAAAAAAAAGACCAGGAGCATGAAAAGGTGTGAAAAATGGGAGGAGCAAAAAAAAAAAAAGAAAGACCAGGAGCATGAAAAGGTGTGAAAAATGCGAGGAAAAAAAAAAAAAAAAAAAAGACCAGGAGCAAGAAAAGGGGTGAAAAATGGGAGGAGCAAAAAAAAAAAAAAAGAAAGAAAGAAAGACCAGGAGCATGAAAAGGTGTGAAAAATGCGAGGAGCATGAAGAGGTGTGAAAAATGCGAGGAGCATGAAAAGGTGTGAAAAATTTGAGGAGCAAAAAAAAAAAAAAAGACCAGGAGCATGAAAAGGTGTGAAAAATGCGAGGAAAAAAAAAAAAAAAAAAAAAAGACCAGGAGCATGAAAAGGTGTGAAAAATTAGAGGAGTAAAAGAAAAAAAAAAAAAAAAGACCAGGAGCATGAAAAGGTGTGAAAAATGCGAGGAGCAAAAAAAAAAAAAAAAAGACCAGGAACATGAAAAGATGTGAAAAATGCGAGGAGCAAAAAAAAAAAAAGAAAGACCAGGAGCATGAAAAGGTGTGAAAAATGCAAGGAGCATGAAAAGGTGTGAAAAATGCGAGGAGCATGAAAAGGTGTGAAAAATTCGAGGAGCAAAAAAAAAAAAAAAAAAAGACTAGGAGCATGAAAAGGTGTGAAAAATGCGAGGAGCAAAAAAAAAAAAAAAAGAAAGAAAGAAAGACCAGGAGCATGAAAAGGTGTGAAAAATGCGAGGAGCATGAAAAGGTGTGAAAAAAGACCAGGAGCATGAAAAGTTATGAAAAATGTGAGGAGCATGAAGAGGTGTGAAAAATGCGAGGAGCATGAAAAGGTGTGAAAAATTCGAGGAGCAAAAAAAAAAAAAAAAAAGACCAGGAGCATGAAAAGGTGTGAAAAATGCGAGGAGCAAAAAAAAAAAAAAAAAGAAAGAAAGAAAGACCAGGAGCATGAAAAGGTGTGAAAAATGCGAGGAGGAAAAAAAAAAAAAAAAAAGAAAGACCAGGAGCATGAAAAGGTGTGAAAAATGCGAGGAGCAAAAAAAAAAAAAGAAAGACCATTAGCATGAAAAGGTGTGAAAAATGCGAGGAGCAAAAAAAAAAAAAAAAAAAAAAAAACCAGGAACATGAAAATGTTTGAAAATGCGAGGAGCAAAAAAAAAAAAAAGAAAGACCAGGAGCATGAAAAGGTGTGAAAAATGCGACGAGCATGAAAAGTTGTGAAAAATGCGAGGAGCATGAAACGGTGTGAAAAATGCGAGGAGCAAAAAAAAAAAAAGATAGACCAGGAGCATGAAAAGGTGTGAAAAATGCGAGGAGCAAAAAAAAAAAAAAAAAAAAAAAAAGACCAGGAACATGAAAATGTGTGAAAAATGCGAGGAGCAAAAAAAAAAAAAGAAAGACCAGGAGCATGAAAAGGTGTGAAAAATGCAAGGAGCATGAAAAGGTGTGAAAAATGCGAGGAGCATGAAAAGTTATGAAAAATGTGAGGAGCATGAAAAGGTGTGAAAAATGCGAGGAGCATGAAAAGGTGTGAAAAATTCGAGGAGCAAAAAAAAAAAAAAAAAAGACCAGGAGCATGAAAAGGTGTGAAAAATGCGAGGAGCAAAAAAAAAAAAAAAAGAAAGAAAGAAAGACCAGGAGCATGAAAAGGTGTGAAAAATGCGAGGAGCAAAAAAAAAAAAAGAAAGACCAGGAGCATGAAAAGGTGTGAAAAATGCGACGAGCATGAAAAGTTGTGAAAAATGCGAGGAGCATGAAACGGTGTGAAAAATGCGAGGAGGATGAAAAGGTGTGAAAAATTTGAGGAGCAGAAAAAAAAAAAAACCAGGAGCATGAAAAGGTGTGAAAAATGAGAGGGGAAAAAAAAAAAAAAAAAAAGAAAAGGAGCAAGAAAAGGTGTGAAAAATGCGATGAGCATGAAAAGTTGTGAAAAATGCGAGGAGCATGAGGAGGTGTGAAAAATGCGAGGAGGATGAAAAGGTGTGAAAAATGTGAGGAGCAAAAAAAAAAAAAAAAAAACCAAGAAAAAGAAAAAGGGGGAAAAAAGCGAGGAGCAAAAAAAAAAAAAAAAGAAAGAAAGAAAGACCAGGAGCATGAAAAGGTATGAAAAATACGAGGAGCAAAAAAAAAAAAAAAAAAAGACCAGGAGCATGAAAAGGTGTGAAAAATGCGAGGAAAAAAAAAAAAAAAGACCAGGAGCATGAAAAGGTGTGAAAAATGCGAGGAGCAAAAAAAAAAAAAGACCAGGAGCATGAAAAGGTGTGAAAAATGCGAGGAGCAAAAAAAAAAAGAAAGACCAAGAGCATGAAAATGTGTGAAAAATGCGAGGAGCAAAAAAAAAAAAAGAAAGACCAGGAGTATGAAAAGGTGTGAAAAATGCGAGGAGCAAAAAAAAAAAAAAAAAGACCAGGAACATGAAAAGATGTGAAAAATGTGAGGAGCAAAAAAAAAAAAAGAAAGACCAGGAGCATGAAAAGGTGTGAAAAATGCAAGGAGCATGAAAAGGTGTGAAAAATGCGAGGAGCATGAAAAGTTGTGAAAAATGCAAGGAGCATGAAAAGGTGTGAAAAATGCGAGGAGCAAAAAAAAAAAAAGAAAGACCAGGAGCATGAAAAGGTGTGAAAAATGCGATGAGCATGAAAAGTTGTGAAAAATGCGAGGAGCATGAAGAGGTGTGAAAAATCCGAGGAGGATGAAAAGGTGTGAAAAATTTGAGGAGCAAAAAAAAAAAAAAACCAGGAGCATGAAAAGGTGTGAAAAATGCGAGGAGCAAAAAAAAAAAAAAAGACCAGGAGCATGAAAAGGTGTGAAAAATGCGAGGAGCAAAAAAAAAAAAAGAAAGACCAGGAGCATGAAAAGGTGTGAAAAATGCGAGGAAAAAAAAAAAAAAAAAAAAGACCAGGAACATGAAAAGGTGTGAAAAATGGGAGGAGCAAAAAAAAAAAAAAAAGAAAGAAAGAAAGACCAGGAGCATGAAAAGGTGTGAAAAATGCGAGGAGCATGAAGAGGTGTGAAAAATGCGAGGAGCATGAAAAGGTGTGAAAAATTTGAGGAGCAAAAAAAAAAAAAAAAACCAGGAGCATGAAAAGGTGTGAAAAATGCGAGGAAAAAAAAAAAAAAAAAAAAAGACCAGGAGCATGAAAAGGTGTGAAAAATTAGAGGAGTAAAAGAAAAAAAAAAAAAAAAGACCAGGAGCATGAAAAGGTGTGAAAAATGCGAGGAGCAAAAAAAAAAAAAAAAAAGACCAGGAACATGAAAAGATGTGAAAAATGCGAGGAGCAAAAAAAAAAAAAGAAAGACCAGGAGCATGAAAAGGTGTGAAAAATGCAAGGAGCATGAAAAGGTGTGAAAAATGCGAGGAGCATGAAAAGGTGTGAAAAATTCGAGGAGCAAAAAAAAAAAAAAAAAAAGACTAGGAGCATGAAAAGGTGTGAAAAATGCGAGGAGCAAAAAAAAAAAAAAAAGAAAGAAAGAAAGACCAGGAGCATGAAAAGGTGTGAAAAATGCGAGGAGCATGAAAAGGTGTGAAAAAAGACCAGGAGCATGAAAAGTTATGAAAAATGTGAGGAGCATGAAGAGGTGTGAAAAATGCGAGGAGCATGAAAAGGTGTGAAAAATTCGAGGAGCAAAAAAAAAAAAAAAAAAGACCAGGAGCATGAAAAGGTGTGAAAAATGCGAGGAGCAAAAAAAAAAAAAAAAGAAAGAAAGAAAGACCAGGAGCATGAAAAGGTGTGAAAAATGCGAGGAGGAAAAAAAAAAAAAAAAAGAAAGACCAGGAGCATGAAAAGGTGTGAAAAATGCGAGGAGCAAAAAAAAAAAAAGAAAGACCATTAGCATGAAAAGGTGTGAAAAATGCGAGGAGCAAAAAAAAAAAAAAAAAAAAAAAAACCAGGAACATGAAAATGTTTGAAAATGCGAGGAGCAAAAAAAAAAAAAAGAAAGACCAGGAGCATGAAAAGGTGTGAAAAATGCGACGAGCATGAAAAGTTGTGAAAAATGCGAGGAGCATGAAACGGTGTGAAAAATGCGAGGAGCAAAAAAAAAAAAAGATAGACCAGGAGCATGAAAAGGTGTGAAAAATGCGAGGAGCAAAAAAAAAAAAAAAAAAAAAAAAAAGACCAGGAACATGAAAAGGTGTGAAAAATGCGAGGAGCAAAAAAAAAAAAAGAAAGACCAGGAGCATGAAAAGGTGTGAAAAATGCAAGGAGCATGAAAAGGTGTGAAAAATGCGAGGAGCATGAAAAGTTATGAAAAATGTGAGGAGCATGAAGAGGTGTGAAAAATGCGAGGAGCATGAAAAGGTGTGAAAAATTCGAGGAGCAAAAAAAAAAAAAAAAAAAGACCAGGAGCATGAAAAGGTGTGAAAAATGCGAGGAGCAAAAAAAAAAAAAAAAGAAAGAAAGAAAGACCAGGAGCATGAAAAGGTGTGAAAAATGCGAGGAGCAAAAAAAAAAAAAAAAAAAAAAAAAACCAGGAACATGAAAATGTTTGAAAATGCGAGGAGCAAAAAAAAAAAAAGAAAGACCAGGAGCATGAAAAGGTGTGAAAAATGCGACGAGCATGAAAAGTTGTGAAAAATGCGAGGAGCATGAAACGGTGTGAAAAATGCGAGGAGGATGAAAAGGTGTGAAAAATTTGAGGAGCAGAAAAAAAAAAAAACCAGGAGCATGAAAAGGTGTGAAAAATGCGAGGAGCAAAAAAAAAAAAAAAGAAAGACCAGGAGCATGAAAAGGTGTGAAAAATGCGAGGAGCAAAAAAAAAAAAAAAAAGACCAGGAACATGAAAAGGTGTGAAAAATGCGAGGAGCAAAAAAAAAAAAAGAAAGACCAGGAGCATGAAAAGGTGTGAAAAATGCAAGGAGCATGAAAAGGTGTGAAAAATGCGAGGAGCATGAAAAGTTGTGAAAAATGCAAGGAGCATGAAAAGGTGTGAAAAATGCGAGGAGCAAAAAAAAAAAAAAGAAAGACCAGGAGTATGAAAAGGTGTGAAAAATGCGAGGAGCAAAAAAAAAAAAAGAAAGACCAGGAGCATGAAAAGGTGTGAAAAATGCGACGAGCATGAAAAGTTGTGAAAAATGCGAGGAGCATGAAACGGTGTGAAAAATTCGAGGAGCAAAAAAAAAAAAAAAAAAAAGACCAGGAGCATGAAAAGGTGCGAAAAATTCGAGGAGCAAAAAAAAAAAAGACCAGGAGCATGAAAAGGTGTGAAAAATGCGAGGAGAAAAAAAAAAAAAAAAAAAGACCAGGAATATGAAAAGGTGTGAAAAACGCGAGGAGAAAAAAAAAAAAAAAGAAAGAAAGAAAGACCAGGAGCATGAAAAGGTGTGAAAAATGCGAGGAGCAAAAAAAAAAAAAAAGAAAGATCAGGAGCATGAAAAGGTGTGAAAAATGGGAGGAGCAAAAAAAAAAAAAAAAGACCAGGAACATGAAAAGATGTGAAAAATGCGAGGAGCAAAAAAAAAAAAAGAAAGACCAGGAGCATGAAAAGGTGTGAAAAATGCAAGGAGCATGAAAAGGTGTGAAAAATGCGAGGATAATGAAAAGGTGTGAAAAATTCGAGGAGCAAAAAAAAAAAAAAGACCAGGAGCATGAAAAGGTGTGAAAAATGCGAGGAGCAAAAAAAATAAAAAAAAGAAAGAAAGAAAGACCAGGAGCATGAAAAGGTGTGAAAAATGCGAGGAGCAAAAAAAATAAAAAAAAGAAAGAAAGAAAGACCAGGAGCATGAAAAGGTGTGAAAAATGCGAGGAGTAAAAAAAAAAAAAAAAAAAGAAAGACCAGGAGCATGAAAAGGTGTGAAAAATGCGAGGAGCAAAAAAAAAAAAGAAAGACCAGGAGTATGAAAAGTTGTGAAAAATGCGAGGAGCAAAAAAAAAAAAAAAAAAGACCAGGAACATGAAAAGGTGTGAAAAATGCGAGGAGCAAAAAAAAAAAAAGAAAGACCAGGAGTATGAAAAGGTGTGAAAAATGCGAGGAGCAAAAAAAAAAAAAAAAAAGACCAGGAACATGAAAAGGTGTGAAAAATGCGAGGAGCAAAAAAAAAAAAAGAAAGACCAGGAGCATGAAAAGGTGTGAAAAATGCAAGGAGCATGAAAAGGTGTGAAAAATGCGAGGAGCATGAAAAGTTGTGAAAAATACAAGGAGCATGAAAAGGTGTGAAAAATGCGAGGAGCAAAAAAAAAAAAAGAAAGACCAGGAGCATGAAAAGGTGTGAAAAATGCGATGAGCATGAAAAGTTGTGAAAAATGTGAGGAGCATGAAGAGGTGTGAAAAATGCGAGGAGGATGAAAAGGTGTGAAAAATTTGAGGAGCAAAAAAAAAAAAAAACCAGGAGCATGAAAAGGAGAGAAAAATGCGAGGAGCAAAAAAAAAAAAAGAAAGACCAGGAGTATGAAAAGGTGTGAAAAATGCGAGGAGCAAAAAAAAAAAAAAAAAGACCAGGAACATGAAAAGGTGTGAAAAATGCGAGGAGCAAAAAAAAAAAAAGAAAGACCAGGAGCATGAAAAGGTGTGAAAAATGCAAGGAGCATGAAAAGGTGTGAAAAATGCGAGGAGCATGAAAAGTTGTGAAAAATACAAGGAGCATGAAAAGGTGTGAAAAATGCGAGGAGCAAAAAAAAAAGGAAACACCAGGAGCATGAAAAGGTGTGAAAAATGCAAGGAGCATGAAAAGGTGTGAAAATTGCGAGGAGCATGAAAGGTGTGAAAAATGCGAGGAGCATGAAAAGGTGTGAAAAATGTGGGGAGCATAAAAAGGTTTGAAAAATATGGGGAGCATAAAAAGGTGTGAAAAATGCATGGAGCATGAAAAGGTGTGAAAAATGCGAAGAGCAAAAAAAAATAAAAAGGACAAGAAGCATGAAAAGCTAAGAAAAATGCGAGGAGCATGAAAAGGTGTGAAAAATGCAAGGAGCATGAAAAGGTTTGAAAATTGCGAGGAGCATGAAAAGGTGTGAAAAATGCGAGGAGCATGAAAAGGTGTGAAAAATGTGGGGAGCATAAAAAGGTTTGATAAATATGGGGAGCATAAAAAGGTGTGAAAAATGCAAGGAGCATGAAAAGGTGTGAAAAATGCGAGGAGCAAAAAAAAAAAAAAGAAAGACCAGGAGCATGAAAAGGTGTGAAAAATGCGAGGAGCAAAAAAAAAAAAAAAGACCAGGAGCATGAAAAGGTGTGAAAAATGCGGGGAGCAAAAAAAAAAAAAAAAACAAGACCAGGAACATGAAAAGGTGTGAAAAAAGCGAGGAGCAAAAAAAAAAAAAAAAAAAAAAGACCAGGAGCATGAAAAGGTGTGAAAAATGCGAGGAGCAAAAAAAAAAAAAAAGACCAGGAGCATGAAAAGGTGTGAAAAATGCGAGGAGCAAAAAAAAAAAAAAAGAGACCAAGAACATGAAAAGGTGTGAAAAATGCGAAGAGCAAAAAAAAAAAAAAAAAAAAGACCAGGAGCATGAAAAGGTGTGAAAAATGCGAGGAGCAAAAAAAAAAAAAAAAAGACCAGGAGCATGAAAAGGTGTGAAAAATGCGAGGAGCAAAAAAAAAAAAAAAAAGACCAGGAGCATGAAAAGGTGTGAAAAATGCGAGGAGCAAAAAAAAAAAAAAAAGACCAGGAGCATGAAAAGGTGTGAAAAATGTGGGGAGCATAAAAAGGTTTGAAAAATATGGGGAGCATAAAAAGGTGTGAAAAGTGCAAGGAGCATGAAAAGGTGTGAAAAATGCAAGGAGCATGAAAAGGTGTGAAAATTGCGAGGAGCATGAAAAGGTGTGAAAAATGCGAGGAGCATGAAAAGGTGTGAAAAATGTGGGGAGCATAAAAAGGTGTGAAAAATATGGGGAGCATAAAAAGGTGTGAAAAATGCAAGGAGCATGAAATGGTGTGAAAAATGCAAGGAGCATGAAAATGTGTGAAAAATGCGAGGAGCAAAAAAAAAAAAAAGAAAGACCAGGAACATGAAAAGGTGTGAAAAATGCGAGGAGCAAAAAAAAAAAAAAAAAAAAGACCAGGAGCATGAAAAGGTGTGAAAAATGCGAGGAGCAAAAAAAAAAAAAAAAGACCAGGAGCATGAAAAGGTGTGAAAAATGCGAGGAGTAAAAAAAAAAAAAAAAAAAAAAAACAAGACCAGGAACATGAAAGGGTGTGAAAAATGCGGGAGGCAAAAAAAAAAAAAAAAAAAAAAAGACCAGGAGCATGAAAAGGTGTGAAAACTGCGACGAGCATGAAAAGTTGTGAAAAATGCGAGGAGCATGAAGAGGTGTGAAATGCGAGGAGCATGAAAAGGTGTGAAAAATGTGAGGAGCAAAAAAAAAAATAGAAAGTCCAGGAGCATGAAAAGGTGTGAAAAATGCGAGAAGCAAAAAAAAAAAAAAAAAAAAGACCAGGAACATGAAAAGGTGTGAAAAATGCGAGGAGCAAAAAAAAAAAGAAAAAAAGAAAGACCAGGAGCATGAAAAGGTGGGAAAAATGCGGGGAGAAAAAAAAAAAAAAAAGAAAGACCAGGAGCATGAAAAGGTGTGTAAAATGCGACGAGCATGAAAAGTTGTGAAAAATGCGAGGAGCATGGAGAGGTGTGAAAAATGCGAGGAGCATGAAAAGGTGTGAAAAATTTGAGGAGCAAAAAAAAAAAAAAAGGAAACACCAGGAGCATGAAAAGGTGTGAAAAATGCAAGGAGCATGAAAAGGTGTGAAAATTGCGAGGAGCATGAAAAGGTGTGAAAAATGCGAGGAGCATGAAAAGGTGTGAAAAATGTGGGGAGCATAAAAAGGTTTGAAAAATATGGGGAGCATAAAAAGGTGTGAAAAATGCATGGAGCATGAAAAGGTGTGAAAAATGCGAAGAGCAAAAAAAAATAAAAAGGACAAGAAGCATGAAAAGCTAAGAAAAATGCGAGGAGCATGAAAAGGTGTGAAAAATGCAAGGAGCATGAAAAGGTTTGAAAATTGCGAGGAGCATGAAAAGGTGTGAAAAATGCGAGGAGCATGAAAAGGTGTGAAAAATGTGGGGAGCATAAAAAGGTTTGAAAAATATGGGGAGCATAAAAAGGTGTGAAAAATGCAAGGAGCATGAAAAGGTGTGAAAAATGCGAGGAGCAAAAAAAAAAAAAAGAAAGACCAGGAGCATGAAAAGGTGTGAAAAATGCGAGGAGCAAAAAAAAAAAAAAAGACCAGGAGCATGAAAAGGTGTGAAAAATGCGAGGAGCAAAAAAAAAAAAAAAAAAAAAAACAAGACCAGGAAAATGAAAGGGTGTGAAAAATGCGGGAGGCAAAAAAAAAAAAAAAAAAAAAAAACCAGGAGCATGAAAAGGTGTGAAAACTGCGAGGAGCAAAAAAAAAAAAAAAAAAAAAAAAGAGACCAGGAACATGAAAAGGTGTGAAAAATGCGAGGAGCAAAAAAAAAAAAAAAAAAAAAGAAAGACCAGGAGCATGAAAAGGTGTGAAAAAAGCGGGGAGCAAAAAAAAAAAAAAAAAAGAAGACCAGGAACATGAAAAGGTGTGAAAAATGCGAGGAGCAAAAAAAAAAAAAAAAAAAAAAAGACCAGGAGCATGAAAAGGTGTGAAAAATGCGAGGAGAAAAAAAAAAAAAAAAAAAAAAAAAGAGACCAGGAACATGAAAAGGGGGGAAAAAAACGAGGAGAAAAAAAAAAAAAAAAAAAAAAAAAAAGACCAGGAGCATGAAAAGGTGTGAAAAATGCGGGGAGCAAAAAAAAAAAAAAAAAAAAAAGACCAGGAGCATGAAAAGGTGTGAAAAATGCGAGGAGCAAAAAAAAAAAAAAAAAAAAAAAGACCAGGAGCATGAAAAGGTGTGAAAAATGCGAGGAGCAAAAAAAAAAAAAAAGACCAGGAGCATGAAAAGGTGTGAAAAATGCGAGGAGCAAAAAAAAAAAAAAAGAGACCAAGAACATGAAAAGGTGTGAAAAATGCGAAGAGCAAAAAAAAAAAAAAAAAAAGACCAGGAGCATGAAAAGGTGTGAAAAATGCGAGGAGCAAAAAAAAAAAAAAAAAGACCAGGAGCATGAAAAGGTGTGAAAAATGCGAGGAGCAAAAAAAAAAAAAAAAAGACCAGGAGCATGAAAAGGTGTGAAAAATGCGAGGAGCAAAAAAAAAAAAAAAGACCAGGAGCATGAAAAGGTGTGAAAAATGCGAGGAGCAAAAAAAAAAAAAAAAAAAAAAACAAGACCAGGAACATGAAAGGGTGTGAAAAATGCGGTAGGCAAAAAAAAAAAAAAAAAAAAAGACCAGGAACATGAAAAGGTGTGAAAAAAGCGAGGAGCAAAAAAAAAAAAAAAAAAAAAGAAAGACCAGGAGCATGAAAAGGTGTGAAAAATGCGGGGAGCAAAAAAAAAAAAAGAAAGACCAGGAGCATGAAAAGGTGTGAAAAATGCGACGAGCATGAAAAGTTGTGAAAAATGCGAGGAGCATGGAGAGGTGTGAAAAATGCGAGGAGCATGAAAAGGTGTGAAAAATTTGAGGAGCAAAAAAAAAAAAAAAGGAAACACCAGGAGCATGAAAAGGTGTGAAAAATGCAAGGAGCATGAAAAGGTGTGAAAATTGCGAGGAGCATGAAAGGTGTGAAAAATGCGAGGAGCATGAAAAGGTGTGAAAAATGTGGGGAGCATAAAAAGGTTTGAAAAATATGGGGAGCATAAAAAGGTGTGAAAAATGCATGGAGCATGAAAAGGTGTGAAAAATGCGAAGAGCAAAAAAAAATAAAAAGGACAAGAAGCATGAAAAGCTAAGAAAAATGCGAGGAGCATGAAAAGGTGTGAAAAATGCAAGGAGCATGAAAAGGTTTGAAAATTGCGAGGAGCATGAAAAGGTGTGAAAAATGCGAGGAGCATGAAAAGGTGTGAAAAATGTGGGGAGCATAAAAAGGTTTGAAAAATATGGGGAGCATAAAAAGGTGTGAAAAATGCAAGGAGCATGAAAAGGTGTGAAAAATGCGAGGAGCAAAAAAAAAAAAAAGAAAGACCAGGAGCATGAAAAGGTGTGAAAAATGCGAGGAGCAAAAAAAAAAAAAAAAACCAGGAGCATGAAAAGGTGTGAAAAATGCGAGGAGCAAAAAAAAAAAAAAAAAAAAAACAAGACCAGGAACATGAAAGGGTGTGAAAAATGCGGGAGGCAAAAAAAAAAAAAAAAAAAAAAAAGACCAGGAGCATGAAAAGGTGTGAAAACTGCGAGGAGCAAAAAAAAAAAAAAAAAAAAAAAAAGACCAGGAAAATGAAAAGGTGTGAAAAATGCGAGGAGCAAAAAAAAAAAAAAAAAAAAAGAAAGACCAGGAGCATGAAAAGGTGTGAAAAATGCGGGGAGCAAAAAAAAAAAAAAAAAACAAGACCAGGAACATGAAAAGGTGTGAAAAATGCGAGGAGCAAAAAAAAAAAAAAAAAAAAAAAGACCAGGAGCATGAAAAGGTGTGAAAAATGCGAGGAGCAAAAAAAAAAAAAAAAAAAAGAAAGACCAGGAGCATGAAAAGGTGTGAAAAATGCGGGGAGCAAAAAAAAAAAAAAAAAAACAAGACCAGGAACATGAAAAGGTGTGAAAAAAGCGAGGAGCAAAAAAAAAAAAAAAAAAAAAAAAGACCAGGAGAATGAAAAGGTGTGAAAAATGCGAGGAGCAAAAAAAAAAAAAAAAGACCAGGAGCATGAAAAGGTGTGAAAAATGCGAGGAGCAAAAAAAAAAAAAAAAGAGACCAAGAACATGAAAAGGTGTGAAAAAAGGGAAGAGCAAAAAAAAAAAAAAAAAAAGACCAGGAGCATGAAAAGGTGTGAAAAATGCGAGGAGCAAAAAAAAAAAAAAAAAGACCAGGAGCATGAAAAGGTGTGAAAAATGCGAGGAGCAAAAAAAAAAAAAAAAAAAACAGGAGCATGAAAAGGTGTGAAAAATGCGAGGAGCAAAAAAAAAAAAAAAAAGACCAGGAGCATGAAAAGGTGTGAAAAATGTGGGGAGCATAAAAAGGTTTGAAAAATATGGGGAGCATAAAAAGGTGTGAAAAGTGCAAGGAGCATGAAAAGGTGTGAAAAATGCAAGGAGCATGAAAAGGTGTGAAAATTGCGAGGAGCATGAAAAGGTGTGAAAAATGCGAGGAGCATGAAAAGGTGTGAAAAATGTGGGGAGCATAAAAAGGTTTGAAAAATATGGGGAGCAAAAAAAGGTGTGAAAAATGCAAGGAGCATGAAATGGTGTGAAAAATGCAAGGAGCATGAAAAGGTGTGAAAAATGCGAGGAGAAAAAAAAAAAAAAAGAAAGACCAGGAACATGAAAAGGTGTGAAAAATGCGAGGAGCAAAAAAAAAAAAAAAGACCAGGAGCAGGAAAAGGTGTGAAAAATTCGAGGAGCAAAAAAAAAAAAAAAAAAAAAACAAGACCAGGAACATGAAAAGGTGTGAAAAATGCGGGAGGCAAAAAAAAAAAAAAAAAAAAAAAGACCAGGAGCATGAAAAGGTGTGAAAACTGCGAGGAGCAAAAAAAAAAAAAAAAAAAAAAAGAGACCAGGAACATGAAAAGGTGTGAAAAATGCGAGGAGCAAAAAAAAAAAAAAAAAAAGAAAGACCAGGAGCATGAAAAGGTGTGAAAAATGCGGGGAGCAAAAAAAAAAAAAAAAAACAAGACCAGGAACATGAAAAGGTGTGAAAAATGCGAGGAGCAAAAAAAAAAAAAAAAAAAAAAAGACCAGGAGCATGAAAAGGTGTGAAAAATGCGAGGAGCAAAAAAAAAAAAAAAAAAAAAGAAAGACCAGGAGCATGAAAAGGTGTGAAAAATGCGGGGAGCAAAAAAAAAAAAAAAAAACAAGACCAGGAACATGAAAAGGTGTGAAAAATGCGAGGAGCAAAAAAAAAAAAAAAAAAAAAAAGACCAGGAGCATGAAAAGGTGTGAAAAATGCGAGGAGCAAAAAAAAAAAAAAAGACCAGGAGCATGAAAAGGTGTGAAAAATGCGAGGAGCAAAAAAAAAAAAAAAGAGACCAAGAACATGAAAAGGTGTGAAAAATGCGAAGAGCAAAAAAAAAAAAAAAAAAAGACCAGGAGCATGAAAAGGTGTGAAAAATGCGAGGAGCAAAAAAAAAAAAAAAAAAGACCAGGAGCATGAAAAGGTGTGAAAAATGCGAGGAGCAAAAAAAAAAAAAAAAAGACCAGGAGCATGAAAATGTGTGAAAAATGCGAGGAGCAAAAAAAAAAAAAAAAAGACCAGGAGCATGAAAAGGTGTGAATAATGTGGGGAGCATAAAAAGGTTTGAAAAATATGGGGAGCATAAAAAGGTGTGAAAAGTGCAAGGAGCATGAAAAGGTGTGAAAAATGCAAGGAGCATGAAAAGGTGTGAAAATTGCGAGGAGCATGAAAAGGTGTGAAAAATGCGAGGAGCATGAAAAGGTGTGAAAAATGTGGGGAGCATAAAAAGGTTTGAAAAATATGGGGAGCATAAAAAGGTGTGAAAAATGCAAGGAGCATGAAATGGTGTGAAAAATGCAAGGAGCATGAAAAGGTGTGAAAAATGCGAGGAGCAAAAAAAAAAAAAAGAAAGACCAGGAACATGAAAAGGTGTGAAAAATGCGAGGAGCAAAAAAAAAAAAAAAAAAAAGACCAGGAGCATGAAAAGGTGTGAAAAATGCGAGGAGCAAAAAAAAAAAAAAAGACCAGGAGCATGAAAAGGTGTGAAAACTGCGAGGAGCAAAAAAAAAAAAAAAAAAAAAAGAAAGACCAGGAGCATGAAAAGGTGTGAAAAATGCGACGAGCATGAAAAGTTGTGAAAAATGCGAGGAGCATGAAGAGGTGTGAAATGCGAGGAGCATGAAAAGGTGTGAAAAATTCGAGGAGCAAAAAAAAAAAAAAAGAAAAGACCAGGAGCATGAAAAGGTGTGAAAAATGCAAGGAGCATGAAAAGGTGTGAAAAATGTGAGGAGCAAAAAAAAAAATAGAAAGTCCAGGAGCATGAAAAGGTGTGAAAAATGCGAGAAGCAAAAAAAAAAAAAAAAAAAAGACTAGGAGAAAGAAAAGGTGAGAAAAAAGCGAGGAGGAAAAAAAAAAAAAAAAAGAAAGACCAGGAGCATGAAAAGGTGTGAAAAAGGCGAGGAGCAAAAAAAAAAAAAAGACGAGGAGCATGAAAAGTTGTGAAAAATGCGAGGAGCAAAAAAAAAAAAAAAAAAAAAGAAAGACCAGGAGCATGAAAAGGTGTGAAAAATGCGATGAACATGAAAAGGTGTGAAAAATGCGAGGAGCATGAAAAGGTGTGAAAAATGCGAGGAGCAAAAAAAAAAAAAAAAAAAGAAAGACCAGGAGCATGAAAAGGTGTAAAAAATGCGGGGAGCAAAAAAAAAAAAAAAGACCAGGAGCATGAAAAGGTGTGAAAAATGCGAGGAGCAAAAAAAAAAAAAAGACCAGGAGCATGAAAAGGTGTGAAAAATGCGAGGAGCATGAAAAGGTGTGAAAAATGCGAGGAGCATGAAAAGGTGTGAAAAATGCGAGGAGCAAAAAAAAAAAAAAAAAAAAAGACCAGGAACAAGAAAAGGTGTGAAAAAAGCGAAGAGCAAAAAAAAAAAAAAAAAAGAAAGACCAGGAACATGAAAAGGTGAGAAAAATGCGGGGAGCATGAAAAGGTGTGAAAAATTCGAGGAGCAAAAAAAAAAAAAAAGAAAAGACCAGGAGCATGAAAAGGTGTGAAAAATGCAAGGAGCATGAAAAGGTGTGAAAAATGTGAGGAGCAAAAAAGAAAAAAAGACCAGGAGCATGAAAAGGTGTGAAAAACGCGAGGAGCAAAAAAAAAAAAAAGACCAGGAGCATGAAAAGGTGTGAAAAATTCGAGGAGCAAAAAAAAAAAAAAAAAAAAAAAGAAAGACCAGGAGCATGAAAAGGTGTGAAAAATGCGAGGAGTAAAAAAAAAAAAAAAAAAAAAAGAAAGACCAGGAGCATGAAAAGGTGTGAAAAATGCGGGGAGCAAAAAAAAAAAAAAAAAAAAGAAAGACCAGGAGCATGAAAAGGTGTGAAAAATTCGAAGAGCAAAAAAAAAAAAAAAAAAAGACCACGAGCATGAAAAGGTGTGAAAAATGCGAGGAGCAAAAAAAAAGAAAAAAAAAAAGAAAGACCAGGAGCATGAAAAGGTGTGAAAATTACGAGGAGCAAAAAAAAAAAAAAGACCAGGAGCATGAAAAGGTGTGAAAAATGCGAGGAGCAAAAAAAAAAAAAAAAAAAAAAGAAAGACCAGGAACAGGAAAAGGTGTGAAAAATGCGAGGAGCAAAAGAAAAAAAAAAGACCAGGAGCATGAAAAGGTGTGAAAAACGCGAGGAGCAAAAAAAAAAAAAAAGAAAGACCAGGAGCATGAAAAGGTGTGAAAAATGCGACGAGCATGAAAAGTTGTGAAAAATGCGAGGAGCATGAAGAGGTGTGAAAAATGCGAGGAGCATGAAAAGGTGTGAAAAATTCGAGGAGCAAAAAAAAAAAAAAAAAAGAAAGACCAGGAGCATGAAAAGGTGTGAAAAATCCGGGGAGCAAAAAAAAAAAAAAGAAAGACCAGGAGCATGAAAAGGTGTGAAAAATGCGACGAGCATGAAAAGTTGTGAAAAATGCGAGGAGCATGAAGAGGTGTCAAAAATGCGAGGAGCATGAAAAGGTGTGAAAAATTCGAGGAGCAAAAAAAAAAAAGACCAGGAGCATGAAAAGGTGTGAAAAATTCGAGGAGCAAAAAAAAAAAAAAAAGAAAGAAAGAAAGACCAGGAGCATGAAAAGGTGTGAAAAATGAGAGGAGCAAAAAAAAAAAGAAAAAAAGAAAGACCAGGAGCATGAAAAGGTGTGAAAAATGCGAGGAGAAAAAAAAAAAAATGAAAGACCAGGAGCATGAAAAGGTGTGAAAAATGCGAGGAGCAAAAAAAAAAAGAAAAAAAGAAAGACCAGGAGCATGAAAAGGTGTGAAAAATGCGAGGAGCAAAAAAAAAAAATGAAAGACCAGAAGCATGAAAAGGTGTGAAAAATGCGAAGAGCAAAAAAAAAAAAAACAAAGACCAGGAGCATGAAAAGGTGTGAAAAATGCGAGGAGCAAAAAAAAAAAAAAGACCAGGAGCATGAAAAGGTGTGAAAAATGCGAGGAGCAAAAAAAAAAAAAAGACCAGGAGCATGAAAAGGTGTGAAAAATGCGAGAAGCAAAAAAAAAAAAAAAAAAAAGAGACCAGGAACATGAAAAGGTGTGAAAAATGCGAGGAGCAAAAAAAAAAAGAAAAAAAGAAAGACCAGGAGCATGAGAAGGTGTGAAAAATGCGGGGAGAAAAAAAAAAAAAAAGAAAGACCAGGAGCATGAAAAGGTGTGAAAAATGCGACGAGCATGAAAAGTTGTGAAAAATGCGAGGAGCATGAATAGGTGTGAAATGCGAGGAGCATGAAAAGGTGTGAAAAATTCGAGGAGCAAAAAAAAAAAAAAGAAAAGACCAGGAGGATGAAAAGTTGTGAAAAATGCAAGGAGCATGAAAAGGTGTGAAAAATGTGAGGAGCAAAAAAAAAAAATAGAAAGTCCAGGAGCATGAAAAGGTGTGAAAAATGCGAGAAGCAAAAAAAAAAAAAAAAAAAAAGACCAGGAGCATAAAAAGGTGAAAAAAATGCGGGGAAAAAAAAAAAAAAAAAAGAAAGACCAGGAGCATGAAAAGGTGTGAAAAATGCGACGAGCATGAAAAGTTGTGAAAAATGCGAGGAGCATGAAGAGGTGTGAAATGCGAGGAGCATGAAAAGGTGTGAAAAATTCGAGGAGCAAAAAAAAAAAAAAGAAAAGACCAGGAGCATGAAAAGGTGTGAAAAATGCGAGAAGCAAAAAAAAAAAAAAAAAAAAAAGACCAGGAGCATGAAAAGGTGTGAAAAATGCGATGAGCATGAAAAGCTGTGAAAAATGCGAGGAGCATTAAGAGGTGTGAAAAATGCGATGAATATGAAAAGGTGTGAAAAATGCGAGGAGCATGAAAAGGTGTGAAAAAAGCGAGGAGCATGAAAAGGTGTGAAAAATGCGAGGAGCATGAAAAGGTGTGAAAAATGCGAGGAGCAAAAAAAAAAAAAAAAAAAAGAACAGGAAAAGGAAAAGGTGTGAAAAATGCGAAGAAAAAAAAAAAAAAAAAAAAAAAAGAAAGACCAGGAGCATGAAAAGGTGTGAAAAATGCGGGGAGCATGAAAAGGTGTGAAAAATGCGAGGAGCAAAAAAGAAAAAAAGACCAGGAGCATGAAAAGGTGTGAAAAATGCGAGGAGCAAAAAAAAAAAAAAAAAAAAAAGAAAGACCAGGAGCATGAAAAGGTGTGAAAAATGCGGGGAGCAAAAAAAAAAAAAAAAAAAAAAGAAAGACCAGGAGCATGAAAAGGTGTGAAAAATGCGAGAAGCAAAAAAAAAAAAAAAAAAAAAACCAGGAAAATGAAAAGGGGTGAAAAATGCGAGGAGCAAAAAAAAAAAAAAAAAAAGAAAGACCAGGAGCATGAAAAGGTGTGAAAAATGCGGGGAGAAAAAAAAAAAAAAAAGAAAGACCAGGAGCATGAAAAGGTGTGAAAAATGCGACGAGCATGAAAAGTTGTGAAAAATGCGAGGAGCATGAAGAGGTGTGAAATGCGAGGAGCATGAAAAGGTGTGAAAAATTCGAGGAGCAAAAAAAAAAAAAAGAAAAGACCAGGAGCATGAAAAGGTGTGAAAAATGCAAGGAGCATGAAAAGGTGTGAAAAATGTGAGGAGCAAAAAAAAAAATAGAAAGTCCAGGAGCATGAAAAGGTGTGAAAAATGCGAGAAGCAAAAAAAAAAAAAAAAAAGACCAGGAGCATGAAAAGGTGTGAAAAATGCGAGGAGGAAAAAAAAAAAAAAAAAAAGAAAGACCAGGAGCATGAAAAGGTGTGAAAAATGCGAGGAGCAAAAAAAAAAAAAAGACGAGGAGCATGAAAAGGTGTGAAAAATGCGAGGAGCAAAAAAAAAAAAAAGAAAGACCAGGAGCATGAAAAGGTGTGAAAAATGCGATGAACATGAAAAGGTGTGAAAAATGCGAGGAGCATGAAAAGGTGTGAAAAATGCGAGGAGCAAAAAAAAAAAAAAGACCAGGAGCCTGAAAAGCTGTGAAAAATGCGAGGAGCATTAAGAGGTGTGAAAAATGCGATGAATATGAAAAGGTGTGAAAAATGCGAGGAGCATGAAAAGGTGTGAAAAAAGCGAGGAGCATGAAAAGGTGTGAAAAATGCGAGGAGCATGAAAAGGTGTGAAAAATGCGAGGAGCAAAAAAAAAAAAAAAAGACCAGGAACATGAAAAGGTGTGAAAAATGCGAGGAGCAAAAAAAAAAAAAAGAAAGACCAGGAGCATGAAAAGGTGTGAAAAATGTGGGGAACATAAAAAGGTTTGAAAAATATGGGGAGCATAAAAAGGTGTGAAAAGTGCAAGGAACATGAAAAGGTGTGAAAAATGCAAGGAGCATGAAAAGGTGTGAAAATTGCGAGGAGCATGAAAAGGTGTGAAAAATGCGAGGAGCATGAAAAGGTTTGCAAATTGCGAGGAGCATGAAAAGGTGTGAAAAATGCGAGGAGCATGAAAAGGTGTGAAAAATTTGAGGAGCAAAAAAAAAAAAAAAAAAGAAAGAAAGAAAGACCAGGAGCATGAAAAGGTGTGAAAAATGTGGGGAGCATAAAAAGGTTTGAAAAATATGGGGAGCATAAAAAGGTGTGAAAAGTGCAAGGAGCATGAAAAGGTGTGAAAAATGCAAGGAGCATGAAAAGGTGTGAAAATTGCGAGCAGCATGAAAAGGTGTGAAAAATGCGAGGAGCATGAAAAGGTGTGAAAAATGTGGGGAGCATAAAAAGGTTTGAAAAATATGGGGAGCATAAAAAGGTGTGAAAAATGCAAGGAGCATGAAAAGGTGTGAAAAATGCAAGGAGCATGAAAAGGTGTGAAAAATGCGAGGAGCAAAAAAAAAAAAAAGAAAGACCAGGAGCATGAAAAGGTGTGAAAAATGCGAGGAGCAAAAAAAAAAAAAAAAAAAAGACCAGGAGCATGAAAAGGGGTGAAAAATGCGAGGAGCAAAAAAAAAAAAAAAGACCAGGAGCATGAAAAGGTGTGAAAAATGCGAGGAGCAAAAAAAAAAAAAAAAGGAAAGACCAGGAGCAGGAAAAGGTGTGAAAAATGCGACGAGCAAAAAAAAAAAAAAAAGGAAAGACCAGGAGCAGGAAAAGGTGTGAAAAATGCGACGAGCAAAAAAAAAAAAAAAAAAACAAGACCAGGAAAAAGAAAAGGTGTAAAAATGCGAGGAACAAAAAAAAAAAAAAAAAAAAGACCAGGAGCATGAAAAGGTGTGAAAAATGCGAGGAGCAAAAAAAAAAAAAAAAGACCAGGAGCATGAAAATGTGTGAAAAATGCGAGGAGCAAAAAAAAAAAAAAAGAGACCAGGAACATGAAAAGGTGTAAAAAATGCGAGGAGCAAAAAAAAAAAAAGAAAGACCAGGAGCATGAAAAGGTGTGAAAAATGCGACGAGCATGAAAAGTTGTGAAAAATGCGAGGAGCATGAAGAGGTGTCAAAAATGCGAGGAGCATGAAAAGGTGTGAAAAATTTGAGGAGCAAAAAAAAAAAAAAACAGGAGCATGAAAAGGTGTGAAAAATGCGAGGAGCAAAAAAAAAAAAAAAAAGAAAGAAAGAAAGACCAGGAGCATGAAAAGGTGTGAAAAATGCGAGGAGCAAAAAAAAAAAAAGAAAGACCAGGAGCATGAAAAGGTGTGAAAAATGCGAGGAGCAAAAAAAAAAAAAGAAAGACCAGGAGCATGAAAAGGTGTGAAAAATGCGAGAAGCAAAAAAAAAAAAAAAAGACCAGGAACATGAAAAGGTGTAAAAAATGCGAGGAGCAAAAAAAAAAAAAAAAAAGAAAGAAAGAAAGACCAGGAGCATGAAAAGGTGTGAAAAATGCGAGGAGCAAAAAAAAAAAAAAAAAGAAAGAAAGAAAGACCAGGAGCATGAAAAGGTGTGAAAAATGCGAGAAGCAAAAAAAAAAAAAAAAGACCAGCAACATGAAAAGGTGTAAAAAATGCGAGGAGCATGAAAAGTTGTGAAAAATGCGAGGAGCATGAAGAGGTGTGAAAAATGCGAGGAGCATGAAAAGGTGTGAAAAATTCGAGGAGCAAAAAAAAAAAAAGAAAGACCAGGAGCATGAAAAGGTGTGAAAAATGCGAGGAGCAAAAAAAAAAAAAAAAAAAAGAAAGACCAGGAGCATGAAAAGGTGTGAAAAATGCGACGAGCATGAAAAGTTGTGAAAAATGCGAGGAGCATGAAGAGGTGTGAAATGCGAGGAGCATGAAAAGGTGTGAAAAATTCGAGGAGCAAAAAAAAAAAAAAGAAAAGACCAGGAGCATGAAAAGGTGTGAAAAATGCAAGGAGCATGAAAAGGTGTGAAAAATGTGAGGAGCAAAAAAAAAAATAGAAAGTCCAGGAGCATGAAAAGGTGTGAAAAATGCGAGAAGCAAAAAAAAAAAAAAAAAAAAGACCAGGAGCATGAAAAGGTGTGAAAAATGCGAGCAGGAAAAAAAAAAAAAAAAAAAAGAAAGACCAGGAGCATGAAAAGGTGTGAAAAATGCGAGGAGCAAAAAAAAAAAAAAAAAAAAGACCAGGAGCATGAAAAGGTGTGAAAAAAGAGAAGAGGAAAAAAAAAAAAAAAAAAGAAAGACCAGGAGCATGAAAAGGTGTGAAAAATGCAAGGAGCATGAAAAGGTGTGAAAAATGTGAGGAGCAAAAAAAAAAATAGAAAGTCCAGGAGCATGAAAAGGTGTGAAAAATGCGAGAAGCAAAAAAAAAAAAAAAAAAAAAAAAGACCAGGAGCATGAAAAGGTGTGAAAAATGCGAGGAGCAAAAAAAAAAAAAAAAAAAAGAAAGACCAGGAGCATGAAAAGGTGTGAAAAATGCGATGAACATGAAAAGGTGTGAAAAATGCGAGGAGCATGAAAAGGTGTGAAAAATGCGAGGAGCAAAAAAAAAAAAAAGACCAGGAGAAAGAAAAGGTGAGAAAAATGCGATGAGCATGAAAAGCTGTGAAAAATGCGAGGAGCATTAAGAGGTGTGAAAAATGCGATGAATATGAAAAGGTGTGAAAAATGCGAGGAGCATGAAAAGGTGTGAAAAAAGCGAGGAGCATGAAAAGGTGTGAAAAATGCGAGGAGCATGAAAAGGTGTGAAAAATGCGAGGAGCAAAAAAAAAAAAAAAAAAAAGACCAGGAACATGAAAAGGTGTGAAAAATGCGAAGAGCAAAAAAAAAAAAAAAAAAAAGAAAGACCAGGAACATGAAAAGGTGTGAAAAATGCGGGGAGCATGAAAAGGTGTGAAAAATGCGAGGAGCAAAAAAGAAAAAAAGACCAGGAGCATGAAAAGGTGTGAAAAATGCGAGGAGCAAAAAAAAAAAAAAAAAAAAAAGAAAGACCAGGAGCATGAAAAGGTGTGAAAAATGCGGGGAGCAAAAAAAAAAAAAAAAAAAAAGAAAGACCAGGAGCATGAAAAGTTGTGAAAAATTCGAAGAGCAAAAAAAAAAAAAAAAAAGACCACGAGCATGAAAAGGTGTGAAAAATGCGAGGAGCAAAAAAAAAAAAAAAAAAAAGAAAGACCAGGAGCATGAAAAGGTGTGAAAAATACGAGGAGCAAAAAAAAAAAAAAGACCAGGAGCATGAAAAGGTGTGAAAAATGCGAAGAGCAAAAAAAAAAAAAAAGACCAGGAGCATGAAAAGGTGTGAAAAATGCGAGAAGCAAAAAAAAAAAAAAAAAAAAGACCAGGAACATGAAAAGGTGTGAAAAATGCGAGGAGCAAAAAAAAAAAGAAAAAAAGAAAGACCAGGAGCATGAAAAGGTGTGAAAAATGCGGGGAGAAAAAAAAAAAAAAAGAAAGACCAGGAGCATGAAAAGGTGTGTAAAATGCGACGAGCATGAAAAGTTGTGAAAAATGCGAGGAGCATGAAGAGGTGTGAAATGCGAGGAGCATGAAAAGGTGTGAAAAATTCGAGGAGCAAAAAAAAAAAAAAGAAAAGACCAGGAGCATGAAAAGGTGTGAAAAATGCAAGGAGCATGAAAAGGTGTGAAAAATGTGAGGAGCAAAAAAAAAAATAGAAAGTCCAGGAGCATGAAAAGGTGTGAAAAATGCGAGAAGCGAAAAAAAAAAAAAAAAAGACCAGGAGCATGAAAAGGTGTGAAAAATGCGAGGAGGAAAAAAAAAAAAAAAAGAAAGAAAGACCAGGAGCATGAAAAGGTGTGAAAAATGCGAGGAACAAAAAAAAAAAAAAGACGAGGAGCATGAAAAGGTGTGAAAAATGCGAGGAGCAAAAAAAAAAAAAGAAAGACCAGGAGCATGAAAAGGTGTGAAAAATGCGATGAACATGAAAAGGTGTGAAAAATGCGAGGAGCATGAAAAGGTGTGAAAAATGCGAGGAGCAAAAAAAAAAAAAAAAGACCAGGAGCCTGAAAAGCTGTGAAAAATGCGAGGAGCATTAAGAGGTGTGAAAAATGCGATGAATATGAAAAGGTGTGAAAAATGCGAGGAGCATGAAAAGGTGTGAAAAAAGCGAGGAGCATGAAAAGGTGTGAAAAATGCGAGGAGCATGAAAAGGTGTGAAAAATGCGAGGAGCAAAAAAAAAAAAAAAAAAAGACCAGGAACATGAAAAGGTGTGAAAAATGTGAGGAGCATGAAAAGGTGTGAAAAATGTGGGGAACATAAAAAGGTTTGAAAAATATGGGGAGCATAAAAAGGTGTGAAAAGTGCAAGGAGCATGAAAAGGTGTGAAAAATGCAAGGAGCATGAAAAGGTGTGAAAATTGCGAGGAGCATGAAAAGGTGTGAAAAATGCGAGGAGCATGAAAAGGTTTGAAAATTGCGAGGAGCATGAAAAGGTGTGAAAAATGCGAGGAGCATGAAAAGGTGTGAAAAATGTGGGGAGCACAAAAATGTTTGAAAAATATGGGGAGCATAAAAAGGTGTGAAAAATGCAAGGAGCATGAAAAGGTGTGAAAAATGCGAGGAGCATGAAAAGGTGTGAAAAATGCAAGGAGCAAAAAAAAAAAAAAGAAAGACCAGGAGCATGAAAAGGTGTGAAAAATGCGAGGAGCAAAAAAAAAAAAAAAAAAGACCAGGAGCATGAAAAGGTGTGAAAAATGCGAGGAGCAAAAAAAAAAAAAAAGACCAGGAGCATGAAAAGGTGTGAAAAATGCGAGGAGCAAAAAAAAAAAAAAAAACAAGACCAGGAACATGAAAGGGTGTGAAAAATGCGGTAGGCAAAAAAAAAAAAAAAAAAAAAAAGACCAGGAACATGAAAAGGTGTGAAAAATGCGAGGAGCAAAAAAAAAAAAAAAAAAAAAAGAAAGACCAGGAGCATGAAAAGGTGTGAAAAATGCGGGGAGCAAAAAAAAAAAAAGAAAGACCAGGAGCATGAAAAGGTGTGAAAAATGCGACGAGCATGAAAAGTTGTGAAAAATGCGAGGAGCATGGAGAGGTGTGAAAAATGCGAGGAGCATGAAAAGGTGTGAAAAATTTGAGGAGCAAAAAAAAAAAAAAAGGAAACACCAGGAGCATGAAAAGGTGTGAAAAATGCAAGGAGCATGAAAAGGTGTGAAAATTGCGAGGAGCATGAAAAGGTGTGAAAAATGCGAGGAGCATGAAAAGGTGTGAAAAATGTGGGGAGCATAAAAAGGTTTGAAAAATATGGGGAGCATAAAAAGGTGTGAAAAATGCTTGGAGCATGAAAAGGTGTGAAAAATGCGAAGAGCAAAAAAAAATAAAAAGGACAAGAAGCATGAAAAGCTAAGAAAAATGCGAGGAGCATGAAAAGGTGTGAAAAATGCAAGGAGCATGAAAAGGTTTGAAAATTGCGAGGAGCATGAAAAGGTGTGAAAAATGCGAGGAGCATGAAAAGGTGTGAAAAATGTGGGGAGCATAAAAAGGTTTGAAAAATATGGGGAGCATAAAAAGGTGTGAAAAATGCAAGGAGCATGAAAAGGTGTGAAAAATGCGAGGAGCAAAAAAAAAAAAAAGAAAGACCAGGAGCATGAAAAGGTGTGAAAAATGCGAGGAGCAAAAAAAAAAAAAAAAAAAAAAGACCAGGAGCATGAAAAGGTGTGAAAAATGCGAGGAGCAAAAAAAAAAAAAAAAAGACCAGGAGCATGAAAAGGTGTGAAAAATGTGGGGAGCATAAAAAGGTTTGAAAAATATGGGGAGCATAAAAAGGTGTGAAAAGTGCAAGGAGCATGAAAAGGTGTGAAAAATGCAAGGAGCATGAAAAGGTGTGAAAAATGCGAGGAGCATGAAAAGGTGTGAAAAATGTGGGGAGCATAAAAAGGTTTGAAAAATATGGGGAGCATAAAAAGGTGTGAAAAATGCAAGGAGCATGAAAAGGTGTGAAAAATGCAAGGAGCATGAAAAGGTGTGAAAAATGCGAGGAGCAAAAAAAAAAAAAAGAAAGACCAGGAACATGAAAAGGTGTGAAAAATGCGAGGAGCAAAAAAAAAAAAAAAAAAAGACCAGGAGCATGAAAAGGTGTGAAAAATGCGAGGAGCAAAAAAAAAAAAAAGAAAGACCAGGAACATGAAAAGGTGTGAAAAATGCGAGGAGCAAAAAAAAAAAAAAAAAAAAGACCAGGAGCATGAAAAGGTGTGAAAAATGCGAGGAGCAAAAAAAAAAAAAAAAGACCAGGAGCATGAAAAGGTGTGAAAAATGCGAGGAGTAAAAAAAAAAAAAAAAAAAAAAACAAGACCAGGAACATGAAAGGGTGTGAAAAATGCGGGAGGCAAAAAAAAAAAAAAAAAAAAAAGACCAGGAGCATGAAAAGGTGTGAAAACTGCGAGGAGCAAAAAAAAAAAAAAAAAAAAAAAGAAAGACCAGGAGCATGAAAAGGTGTGAAAAATGCGACGAGCATGAAAAGTTGTGAAAAATGCGAGGAGCAAAAAAAAAAAAAAAAGACCAGGAGCATGAAAAGGTGTGAAAAATGCGAGGAGCAAAAAAAAAAAAAAAAGGAAAGACCAGGAGCAGGAAAAGGTGTGAAAAAAGGGACGAGCAAAAAAAAAAAAAAAAGGAAAGACCAGGAGCAGGAAAAGGTGTGAAAAATGCGACGAGCAAAAAAAAAAAAAAAAAACAAGACCAGGAACATGAAAAGGTGTAAAAATGCGAGGAGCAAAAAAAAAAAAAAAAAAAAGACCAGGAGCATGAAAAGGTGTGAAAAATGCGAGGAGCAAAAAAAAAAAAAAAAAGACCAGGAGCATGAAAATGTGTGAAAAATGCGAGGAGCAAAAAAAAAAAAAAAGAGACCAGGAACATGAAAAGGTGTAAAAAATGCGAGGAGCAAAAAAAAAAAAAGAAAGACCAGGAGCATGAAAAGGTGTGAAAAATGCGACGAGCATGAAAAGTTGTGAAAAATGCGAGGAGCATGAAGAGGTGTGAAAAATGCGAGGAGGATGAAAAGGTGTGAAAAATTTGAGGAGCAAAAAAAAAAAAAAACAGGAGCAAGAAAAGGTGTGAAAAAAGCGAGGAGCAAAAAAAAAAAAAAAAAGAAAGAAAGAAAGACCAGGAGCATGAAAAGGGGTGAAAAATGCGAGGAGCAAAAAAAAAAAAAGAAAGACCAGGAGCATGAAAAGGTGTGAAAAATGCGAGGAGCAAAAAAAAAAAAAGAAAGACCAGGAGCATGAAAAGGTGTGAAAAATGCGAGAAGCAAAAAAAAAAAAAAAAGACCAGGAACATGAAAAGGTGTAAAAAATGCGAGGAGCAAAAAAAAAAAAAAAAAAAGAAAGAAAGAAAGACCAGGAGCATGAAAAGGTGTGAAAAATGCGAGGAGCAAAAAAAAAAAAAAAAAAGAAAGAAAGAAAGACCAGGAGCATGAAAAGGTGTGAAAAATGCGAGAAGCAAAAAAAAAAAAAAAAGACCAGCAACATGAAAAGGTGTAAAAAATGCGAGGAGCATGAAAAGTTGTGAAAAATGCGAGGAGCATGAAGAGGTGTGAAAAATGCGAGGAGCATGAAAAGGTGTGAAAAATTCGAGGAGCAAAAAAAAAAAAAGAAAGACCAGGAGCATGAAAAGGTGTGAAAAATGCGAGGAGCAAAAAAAAAAAAAAAAAAAAGAAAGACCAGGAGCATGAAAAGGTGTGAAAAATGCGACGAGCATGAAAAGTTGTGAAAAATGCGAGGAGCATGAAGAGGTGTGAAATGCGAGGAGCATGAAAAGGTGTGAAAAATTCGAGGAGCAAAAAAAAAAAAAAGAAAAGACCAGGAGCATGAAAAGGTGTGAAAAATGCAAGGAGCATGAAAAGGTGTGAAAAATGTGAGGAGCAAAAAAAAAAATAGAAAGTCCAGGAGCATGAAAAGGTGTGAAAAATGCGAGAAGCAAAAAAAAAAAAAAAAAAAAGACCAGGAGCATGAAAAGGTGTGAAAAATGCGAGCAGGAAAAAAAAAAAAAAAAAAAGAAAGACCAGGAGCAAGAAAAGGTGTGAAAAATGCGAGGAGCAAAAAAAAAAAAAAAAAAAAGACCAGGAGCATGAAAAGGGGTGAAAAATGCGAAGAGGAAAAAAAAAAAAAAAAAAGAAAGACCAGGAGCATGAAAAGGTGTGAAAAATGCAAGGAGCATGAAAAGGTGTGAAAAATGTGAGGAGCAAAAAAAAAAATAGAAAGTCCAGGAGCATGAAAAGGTGTGAAAAATGCGAGAAGCAAAAAAAAAAAAAAAAAAAAAAAGACCAGGAGCATGAAAAGGGGTGAAAAATGCGAGGAGCAAAAAAAAAAAAAAAAAAAAAAAAACCAGGAGCATGAAAAGGTGTGAAAAATGCGATGAACATGAAAAGGTGTGAAAAATGCGAGGAGCATGAAAAGGTGTGAAAAATGCGAGGAGCAAAAAAAAAAAAAGACCAGGAGCATGAAAAGGTGTGAAAAATGCGATGAGCATGAAAAGCTGTGAAAAATGCGAGGAGCATTAAGAGGTGTGAAAAATGCGATGAATATGAAAAGGTGTGAAAAATGCGAGGAGCATGAAAAGGTGTGAAAAAAGCGAGGAGCATGAAAAGGTGTGAAAAATGCGAGGAGCATGAAAAGGTGTGAAAAATGCGAGGAGCAAAAAAAAAAAAAAAAAAAAAGACCAGGAACATGAAAAGGTGTGAAAAATGCGAAGAGCAAAAAAAAAAAAAAAAAAAAGAAAGACCAGGAACATGAAAAGGTGTGAAAAATGCGGGGAGCATGAAAAGGTGTGAAAAATGCGAGGAGCAAAAAAGAAAAAAAGACCAGGAGCATGAAAAGGTGTGAAAAATGCGAGGAGCAAAAAAAAAAAAAAAAAAAAAGAAAGACCAGGAGCATGAAAAGGTGTGAAAAATGCGGGGAGCAAAAAAAAAAAAAAAAAAAAAGAAAGACCAGGAGCATGAAAAGTTGTGAAAAATTCGAAGAGCAAAAAAAAAAAAAAAAAAGACCACGAGCATGAAAAGGTGTGAAAAATGCGAGGAGCAAAAAAAAAAAAAAAAAAAAAGAAAGACCAGGAGCATGAAAAGGTGTGAAAAATACGAGGAGCAAAAAAAAAAAAAAGACCAGGAGCATGAAAAGGTGTGAAAAATGCGAAGAGCAAAAAAAAAAAAAAAGAACAGGAGCAGGAAAAGGTGTGAAAAATGCGAGAAGCAAAAAAAAAAAAAAAAAAAAAGACCAGGAACATGAAAAGGTGTGAAAAATGCGAGGAGCAAAAAAAAAAAGAAAAAAAGAAAGACCAGGAGCATGAAAAGGTGTGAAAAATGCGGGGAGAAAAAAAAAAAAAAAGAAAGACCAGGAGCATGAAAAGGTGTGTAAAATGCGACGAGCATGAAAAGTTGTGAAAAATGCGAGGAGCATGAAGAGGTGTGAAATGCGAGGAGCATGAAAAGGTGTGAAAAATTCGAGGAGCAAAAAAAAAAAAAAGAAAAGACCAGGAGCATGAAAAGGTGTGAAAAATGCAAGGAGCATGAAAAGGTGTGAAAAATGTGAGGAGCAAAAAAAAAAATAGAAAGTCCAGGAGCATGAAAAGGTGTGAAAAATGCGAGAAGCGAAAAAAAAAAAAAAAAAGACCAGGAGCATGAAAAGGGGTGAAAAATGCGAGGAGGAAAAAAAAAAAAAAAAGAAAGAAAGACCAGGAGCATGAAAAGGTGTGAAAAATGCGAGGAACAAAAAAAAAAAAAAGACGAGGAGAATGAAAAGGAGGGAAAAATGCAAGGAGCAAAAAAAAAAAAAAAAAGACCAGGAGCATGAAAAGGTGTGAAAAATGCGATGAACATGAAAAGGTGTGAAAAATGCGAGGAGCATGAAAAGGTGTGAAAAATGCGAGGAGCAAAAAAAAAAAAAAAGACCAGGAGCCTGAAAAGCTGTGAAAAATGCGAGGAGCATTAAGAGGTGTGAAAAATGCGATGAATATGAAAAGGTGTGAAAAATGCGAGGAGCATGAAAAGGTGTGAAAAAAGCGAGGAGCATGAAAAGGTGTGAAAAATGCGAGGAGCATGAAAAGGTGTGAAAAATGCGAGGAGCAAAAAAAAAAAAAAAAAAGACCAGGAACATGAAAAGGTGTGAAAAATGCGAGGAGCAAAAAAAAAAAAAAGAAAGACCAGGAGCATGAAAAGGTGTGAAAAATGTGGGGAACATAAAAAGGTTTGAAAAATATGGGGAGCATAAAAAGGTGTGAAAAGTGCAAGGAGCATGAAAAGGTGTGAAAAATGCAAGGAGCATGAAAAGGTGTGAAAATTGCGAGGAGCATGAAAAGGTGTGAAAAATGCGAGGAGCATGAAAAGGTTTGAAAATTGCGAGGAGCATGAAAAGGTGTGAAAAATGCGAGGAGCATGAAAAGGTGTGAAAAATGTGGGGAGCACAAAAATGTTTGAAAAATATGGGGAGCATAAAAAGGTGTGAAAAATGCAAGGAGCATGAAAAGGTGTGAAAAATGCGAGGAGCATGAAAAGGTGTGAAAAATGCAAGGAGCAAAAAAAAAAAAAAGAAAGACCAGGAGCATGAAAAGGTGTGAAAAATGCGAGGAGCAAAAAAAAAAAAAAAAAGACCAGGAGCATGAAAAGGTGTGAAAAATGCGAGGAGCAAAAAAAAAAAAAAAGACCAGGAGCATGAAAAGGGGTGAAAAATGCGAGGAGCAAAAAAAAAAAAAAAAACAAGACCAGGAACATGAAAGGGTGTGAAAAATGCGGTAGGCAAAAAAAAAAAAAAAAAAAAAAGACCAGGAACATGAAAAGGTGTGAAAAATGCGGGGAGCAAAAAAAAAAAAAGAAAGACCAGGAGCATGAAAAGGTGTGAAAAATGCGACGAGCATGAAAAGTTGTGAAAAATGCGAGGAGCATGGAGAGGTGTGAAAAATGCGAGGAGCATGAAAAGGTGTGAAAAATTTGAGGAGCAAAAAAAAAAAAAAAGGAAACACCAGGAGCATGAAAAGGTGTGAAAAATGCAAGGAGCATGAAAAGGTGTGAAAATTGCGAGGAGCATGAAAAGGTGTGAAAAATGCGAGGAGCATGAAAAGGTGTGAAAAATGTGGGGAGCATAAAAAGGTTTGAAAAATATGGGGAGCATAAAAAGGTGTGAAAAATGCATGGAGCATGAAAAGGTGTGAAAAATGCGAAGAGCAAAAAAAAATAAAAAGGACAAGAAGCATGAAAAGCTAAGAAAAATGCGAGGAGCATGAAAAGGTGTGAAAAATGCAAGGAGCATGAAAAGGTTTGAAAATTGCGAGGAGCATGAAAAGGTGTGAAAAATGCGAGGAGCATGAAAAGGTGTGAAAAATGTGGGGAGCATAAAAAGGTTTGAAAAATATGGGGAGCATAAAAAGGTGTGAAAAATGCAAGGAGCATGAAAAGGTGTGAAAAATGCGAGGAGCAAAAAAAAAAAAAAGAAAGACCAGGAGCATGAAAAGGTGTGAAAAATGCGAGGAGCAAAAAAAAAAAAAAAAAAAAAAGACCAGGAGCATGAAAAGGTGTGAAAAATGCGAGGAGCAAAAAAAAAAAAAAAAAGACCAGGAGCATGAAAAGGTGTGAAAAATGTGGGGAGCATAAAAAGGTTTGAAAAATATGGGGAGCATAAAAAGGTGTGAAAAGTGCAAGGAGCATGAAAAGGTGTGAAAAATGCAAGGAGCATGAAAAGGTGTGAAAATTGCGAGGAGCATGAAAAGGTGTGAAAAATGCGAGGAGCATGAAAAGGTGTGAAAAATGTGGGGAGCATAAAAAGGTTTGAAAAATATGGGGAGCATAAAAAGGTGTGAAAAATGCAAGGAGCATGAAAAGGTGTGAAAAATGCAAGGAGCATGAAAAGGTGTGAAAAATGCGAGGAGCAAAAAAAAAAAAAAGAAAGACCAGGAACATGAAAAGGTGTGAAAAATGCGAGGAGCAAAAAAAAAAAAAAAAAAGACCAGGAGCATGAAAAGGTGTGAAAAATGCGAGGAGCAAAAAAAAAAAAAAGAAAGACCAGGAACATGAAAAGGTGTGAAAAATGCGAGGAGCAAAAAAAAAAAAAAAAAAAAGACCAGGAGCATGAAAAGGTGTGAAAAATGCGAGGAGCAAAAAAAAAAAAAAAAGACCAGGAGCATGAAAAGGTGTGAAAAATGCGAGGAGTAAAAAAAAAAAAAAAAAAAAAAACAAGACCAGGAACATGAAAGGGTGTGAAAAATGCGGGAGGCAAAAAAAAAAAAAAAAAAAAAAGACCAGGAGCATGAAAAGGTGTGAAAACTGCGAGGAGCAAAAAAAAAAAAAAAAAAAAAAGAAAGACCAGGAGCATGAAAAGGTGTGAAAAATGCGACGAGCATGAAAAGTTGTGAAAAATGCGAGGAGCATGAAGAGGTGTGAAATGCGAGGAGCATGAAAAGGTGTGAAAAATTCGAGGAGCAAAAAAAAAAAAAAAGAAAAGACCAGGAGCATGAAAAGGTGTGAAAAATGCAAGGAGCATGAAAAGGTGTGAAAAATGTGAGGAGCAAAAAAAAAAATAGAAAGTCCAGGAGCATGAAAAGGTGTGAAAAATGCGAGAAGCAAAAAAAAAAAAAAAAAAAGACTAGGAGCATGAAAAGGTGTGAAAAATGCGAGGAGGAAAAAAAAAAAAAAAAGAAAGACCAGGAGCATGAAAAGGTGTGAAAAATGCGAGGAGCAAAAAAAAAAAAAAGACGAGGAGCATGAAAAGTTGTGAAAAATGCGAGGAGCAAAAAAAAAAAAAAAAAAAAGAAAGACCAGGAGCATGAAAAGGTGTGAAAAATGCGATGAACATGAAAAGGTGTGAAAAATGCGAGGAGCATGAAAAGGTGTGAAAAATGCGAGGAGCAAAAAAACAAAAAAGACCAGGAGCATGAAAAGGTGTGAAAAATGCGATGAGCATGAAAAGCTGTGAAAAATGCGAGGAGCATTAAGAGGTGTGAAAAATGCGATGAATATGAAAAGGTGTGAAAAATGCGAGGAGCATGAAAAGGTGTGAAAAAAGCGAGGAGCATGAAAAGGTGTGAAAAATGCGAGGAGCATGAAAAGGTGTGAAAAATGCGAGGAGCAAAAAAAAAAAAAAAAAAAAAAGAAAGACCAGGAGCATGAAAAGGTGTAAAAAATGCGGGGAGCAAAAAAAAAAAAAAAGACCAGGAGCATGAAAAGGTGTGAAAAATGCGAGGAGCAAAAAAAAAAAAAAGACCAGGAGCATGAAAAGGTGTGAAAAATGCGAGGAGCATGAAAAGGTGTGAAAAATGCGAGGAGCATGAAAAGGTGTGAAAAATGCGAGGAGCAAAAAAAAAAAAAAAAAAAAGACCAGGAACATGAAAAGGTGTGAAAAATGCGAAGAGCAAAAAAAAAAAAAAAAAAGAAAGACCAGGAACATGAAAAGGTGTGAAAAATGCGGGGAGCATGAAAAGGTGTGAAAAATTCGAGGAGCAAAAAAAAAAAAAAAGAAAAGACCAGGAGCATGAAAAGGTGTGAAAAATGCAAGGAGCATGAAAAGGTGTGAAAAATGCGAGGAGCAAAAAAGAAAAAAAGACCAGGAGCATGAAAAGGTGTGAAAAACGCGAGGAGCAAAAAAAAAAAAAAGACCAGGAGCATGAAAAGGTGTGAAAAATGCGAGGAGCAAAAAAAAAAAAAAAAAAAAAAAGAAAGACCAGGAGCATGAAAAGGTGAGAAAAATGCGAGGAGCAAAAAAAAAAAAAAAAAAAAAAAAAACCAGGAGCATGAAAAGGTGTGAAAAAAGCGAGGAGCAAAAGAAAAAAAAAAGACCAGGAGCATGAAAAGGTGTGAAAAACGCGAGGAGCAAAAAAAAAAAAAAGAAAGACCAGGAGCATGAAAAGGTGTGAAAAATTCGAAGAGCAAAAAAAAAAAAAAAAAAAGACCACGAGCATGAAAAGGTGTGAAAAATGCGAGGAGCAAAAAAAAAAAAAAAAAAAAAGAAAGACCAGGAGCATGAAAAGGTGTGAAAATTACGAGGAGCAAAAAAAAAAAAAAGACCAGGAGCATGAAAAGGTGTGAAAAATGCGAGGAGCAAAAAAAAAAAAAAAAAAAAAAGAAAGACCAGGAGCATGAAAAGGTGTGAAAAATGCGAGGAGCAAAAGAAAAAAAAAAGACCAGGAGCATGAAAAGGTGTGAAAAACGCGAGGAGCAAAAAAAAAAAAAAGAAAGACCAGGAGCATGAAAAGGTGTGAAAAATGCGACGAGCATGAAAAGTTGTGAAAAATGCGAGGAGCATGAAGAGGTGTGAAAAATGCGAGGAGCATGAAAAGGTGTGAAAAATTCGAGGAGCAAAAAAAAAAAAAAAAAAGAAAGACCAGGAGCATGAAAAGGTGTGAAAAATCCGGGGAGCAAAAAAAAAAAAAAGAAAGACCAGGAGCATGAAAAGGTGTGAAAAATGCGACGAGCATGAAAAGTTGTGAAAAATGCGAGGAGCATGAAGAGGTGTCAAAAATGCGAGGAGCATGAAAAGGTGTGAAAAATTCGAGGAGCAAAAAAAAAAAAGACCAGGAGCATGAAAAGGTGTGAAAAATTCGAGGAGCAAAAAAAAAAAAAAAGAAAGAAAGAAAGACCAGGAGCATGAAAAGGTGTGAAAAATGCGAGGAGCAAAAAAAAAAAGAAAAAAAGAAAGACCAGGAGCATGAAAAGGTGTGAAAAATGCGAGGAGAAAAAAAAAAAATGAAAGACCAGGAGCATGAAAAGGTGTGAAAAATGGGAGGAGCAAAAAAAAAAAGAAAAAAAGAAAGACCAGGAGCATGAAAAGGTGTGAAAAATGCGAGGAAAAAAAAAAAAAAATGAAAGACCAGAAGCATGAAAAGGTGTGAAAAATGCGAAGAGCAAAAAAAAAAAAACAAAGACCAGGAGCATGAAAAGGTGTGAAAAATGCGAGGAGCAAAAAAAAAAAAAAGACCAGGAGCATGAAAAGGTGTGAAAAATGCGAGGAGCAAAAAAAAAAAAAAGACCAGGAGCATGAAAAGGTGTGAAAAATGCGAGAAGCAAAAAAAAAAAAAAAAAAAGAGACCAGGAACATGAAAAGGTGTGAAAAATGCGAGGAGCAAAAAAAAAAAGAAAAAAAGAAAGACCAGGAGCATGAGAAGGTGTGAAAAATGCGGGGAGAAAAAAAAAAAAAAAGAAAGACCAGGAGCATGAAAAGGTGTGAAAAATGCGACGAGCATGAAAAGTTGTGAAAAATGCGAGGAGCATGAATAGGTGTCAAATGCGAGGAGCATGAAAAGGTGTGAAAAATTCGAGGAGCAAAAAAAAAAAAAAGAAAAGACCAGAAGGATGAAAAGTTGTGAAAAATGCAAGGAGCATGAAAAGGTGTGAAAAATGTGAGGAGCAAAAAAAAAAATAGAAAGTCCAGGAGCATGAAAAGGTGTGAAAAATGCGAGAAGCAAAAAAAAAAAAAAAAAAAAAGACCAGGAGCATGAAAAGGTGTGAAAAATGCGAGGAGGAAAAAAAAAAAAAAAAAAAGAAAGACCAGGAGCATGAAAAGGTGTGAAAAATGCGAGGAGCAAAAAAAAAAAAAAGACGAGGAGCATGAAAAGGTGTGAAAAATGCAAGGAGCAAAAAAAAAAAAGAAAGACCAGGAGCATGAAAAGGTGTGAAAAATGCGATGAACATGAAAAGGTGTGAAAAATGCGAGGAGCATGAAAAGGTGTGAAAAATGCGAGGAGCAAAAAAAAAAAAAGACCAGGAGCATGAAAAGGTGTGAAAAATGCGAGGAGCATGAAAAGGTGTGAAAAATGCGAGGAGCAAAAAAAAAAAAAAAAAAAAAAACAAGGAACATGAAAAGGTGTGAAAAATGCGAAGAGCAAAAAAAAAAAAAAAAAAAAAGAAAGACCAGGAACATGAAAAGGTGTGAAAAATGCGGGGAGCATGAAAAGGTGTGAAAAATGCGAGGAGCAAAAAAAAAAAAAAAAAAAAAAAAGACCAGGAGCATGAAAAGGTGTGAAAAATGCGAGGAGCAAAAGAAAAAAAAAAAAGACCAGGAGCATGAAAAGGTGTGAAAAATGCGAGGAGCAAAAAAAAAAAAAAAAAAGACCAGGAGCATGAAAAGGTGTGAAAAATGTGGGGAGCATAAAAAGGTTTGAAAAATATGGGGAGCATAAAAAGGTGTGAAAAGTGCAAGGAGCATGAAAAGGTGTGAAAAATGCAAGGAGCATGAAAAGGTGTGAAAATTGCGAGGAGCATGAAAAGGTGTGAAAAATGCGAGGAGCATGAAAAGGTGTGAAAAATGTGGGGAGCATAAAAAGGTTTGAAAAATATGGGGAGCATAAAAAGGTGTGAAAAATGCAAGGAGCATGAAAAGGTGTGAAAAATGCAAGGAGCATGAAAAGGTGTGAAAAATGCGAGGAGCAAAAAAAAAAAAAAGAAAGACCAGGAACATGAAAAGGTGTGAAAAATGCGAGGAGCAAAAAAAAAAAAAAAAAAAGACCAGGAGCATGAAAAGGTGTGAAAAATGCGAGGAGCAAAAAAAAAAAAAAGAAAGACCAGGAACATGAAAAGGTGTGAAAAATGCGAGGAGCAAAAAAAAAAAAAAAAAAAAGACCAGGAGCATGAAAAGGTGTGAAAAATGCGAGGAGCAAAAAAAAAAAAAAAAGACCAGGAGCATGAAAAGGTGTGAAAAATGCGAGGAGTAAAAAAAAAAAAAAAAAAAAAAAACAAGACCAGGAACATGAAAGGGTGTGAAAAATGCGGGAGGCAAAAAAAAAAAAAAAAAAAAAAGACCAGGAGCATGAAAAGGTGTGAAAACTGCGAGGAGCAAAAAAAAAAAAAAAAAAAAAAGAAAGACCAGGAGCATGAAAAGGTGTGAAAAATGCGACGAGCATGAAAAGTTGTGAAAAATGCGAGGAGCATGAAGAGGTGTGAAATGCGAGGAGCATGAAAAGGTGTGAAAAATTCGAGGAGCAAAAAAAAAAAAAAAGAAAAGACCAGGAGCATGAAAAGGTGTGAAAAATGCAAGGAGCATGAAAAGGTGTGAAAAATGTGAGGAGCAAAAAAAAAAATAGAAAGTCCAGGAGCATGAAAAGGTGTGAAAAATGCGAGAAGCAAAAAAAAAAAAAAAAAAAGACTAGGAGCATGAAAAGGTGTGAAAAATGCGAGGAGGAAAAAAAAAAAAAAAAGAAAGACCAGGAGCATGAAAAGGTGTGAAAAATGCGAGGAGCAAAAAAAAAAAAAAGACGAGGAGCATGAAAAGTTGTGAAAAATGCGAGGAGCAAAAAAAAAAAAAAAAAAAAGAAAGACCAGGAGCATGAAAAGGTGTGAAAAATGCGATGAACATGAAAAGGTGTGAAAAATGCGAGGAGCATGAAAAGGTGTGAAAAATGCGAGGAGCAAAAAAACAAAAAAGACCAGGAGCATGAAAAGGTGTGAAAAATGCGATGAGCATGAAAAGCTGTGAAAAATGCGAGGAGCATTAAGAGGTGTGAAAAATGCGATGAATATGAAAAGGTGTGAAAAATGCGAGGAGCATGAAAAGGTGTGAAAAAAGCGAGGAGCATGAAAAGGTGTGAAAAATGCGAGGAGCATGAAAAGGTGTGAAAAATGCGAGGAGCAAAAAAAAAAAAAAAAAAAAAAAGAAAGACCAGGAGCATGAAAAGGTGTAAAAAATGGGGGGAGCAAAAAAAAAAAAAAAAGACCAGGAGCATGAAAAGGTGTGAAAAATGCGAGGAGCAAAAAAAAAAAAAAGACCAGGAGCATGAAAAGGTGTGAAAAATGCGAGGAGCATGAAAAGGTGTGAAAAATGCGAGGAGCATGAAAAGGTGTGAAAAATGCGAGGAGCAAAAAAAAAAAAAAAAAAAAGACCAGGAACATGAAAAGGTGTGAAAAATGCGAAGAGCAAAAAAAAAAAAAAAAAAGAAAGACCAGGAACATGAAAAGGTGTGAAAAATGCGGGGAGCATGAAAAGGTGTGAAAAATTCGAGGAGCAAAAAAAAAAAAAAAGAAAAGACCAGGAGCATGAAAAGGTGTGAAAAATGCAAGGAGCATGAAAAGGTGTGAAAAATGCGAGGAGCAAAAAAGAAAAAAAGACCAGGAGCATGAAAAGGTGTGAAAAACGCGAGGAGCAAAAAAAAAAAAAAGACCAGGAGCATGAAAAGGTGTGAAAAATGCGAGGAGCAAAAAAAAAAAAAAAAAAAAAAAGAAAGACCAGGAGCATGAAAAGGTGTGAAAAATGCGAGGAGCAAAAAAAAAAAAAAAAAAAAAAAGACCAGGAGCATGAAAAGGTGTGAAAAATGCGAGGAGCAAAAGAAAAAAAAAAGACCAGGAGCATGAAAAGGTGTGAAAAACGCGAGGAGCAAAAAAAAAAAAAAAGAAAGACCAGGAGCATGAAAAGGTGTGAAAAATTCGAAGAGCAAAAAAAAAAAAAAAAAAAGACCACGAGCATGAAAAGGTGTGAAAAATGCGAGGAGCAAAAAAAAAAAAAAAAAAAAAGAAAGACCAGGAGCATGAAAAGGTGTGAAAATTACGAGGAGCAAAAAAAAAAAAAAGACCAGGAGCATGAAAAGGTGTGAAAAATGCGAGGAGCAAAAAAAAAAAAAAAAAAAAAAGAAAGACCAGGAGCATGAAAAGGTGTGAAAAATGCGAGGAGCAAAAGAAAAAAAAAAGACCAGGAGCATGAAAAGGTGTGAAAAACGCGAGGAGCAAAAAAAAAAAAAAGAAAGACCAGGAGCATGAAAAGGTGTGAAAAATGCGACGAGCATGAAAAGTTGTGAAAAATGCGAGGAGCATGAAGAGGTGTGAAAAATGCGAGGAGCATGAAAAGGTGTGAAAAATTCGAGGAGCAAAAAAAAAAAAAAAAAAGAAAGACCAGGAGCATGAAAAGGTGTGAAAAATCCGGGGAGCAAAAAAAAAAAAAAGAAAGACCAGGAGCATGAAAAGGTGTGAAAAATGCGACGAGCATGAAAAGTTGTGAAAAATGCGAGGAGCATGAAGAGGTGTCAAAAATGCGAGGAGCATGAAAAGGTGTGAAAAATTCGAGGAGCAAAAAAAAAAAAGACCAGGAGCATGAAAAGGTGTGAAAAATTCGAGGAGCAAAAAAAAAAAAAAAGAAAGAAAGAAAGACCAGGAGCATGAAAAGGTGTGAAAAATGCGAGGAGCAAAAAAAAAAAGAAAAAAAGAAAGACCAGGAGCATGAAAAGGTGTGAAAAATGCGAGGATAAAAAAAAAAAAAGAAAGACCAGGAGCATGAAAAGGTGTGAAAAATGCGAGGAGCAAAAAAAAAAGAAAAAAAGAAAGACCAGGAGCATGAAAAGGTGTGAAAAATGCGAGGAAAAAAAAAAAAAATGAAAGACCAGAAGCATGAAAAGGTGTGAAAAATGCGAAGAGCAAAAAAAAAAAAACAAAGACCAGGAGCATGAAAAGGTGTGAAAAATGCGAGGAGCAAAAAAAAAAAAAAGACCAGGAGCATGAAAAGGTGTGAAAAATGCGAGGAGCAAAAAAAAAAAAAAGACCAGGAGCATGAAAAGGTGTGAAAAATGCGAGAAGCAAAAAAAAAAAAAAAAAAAAGAGACCAGGAACATGAAAAGGTGTGAAAAATGCGAGGAGCAAAAAAAAAAAGAAAAAAAGAAAGACCAGGAGCATGAGAAGGTGTGAAAAATGCGGGGAGAAAAAAAAAAAAAAAGAAAGACCAGGAGCATGAAAAGGTGTGAAAAATGCGACGAGCATGAAAAGTTGTGAAAAATGCGAGGAGCATGAATAGGTGTCAAATGCGAGGAGCATGAAAAGGTGTGAAAAATTCGAGGAGCAAAAAAAAAAAAAAGAAAAGACCAGGAGGATGAAAAGTTGTGAAAAATGCAAGGAGCATGAAAAGGTGTGAAAAATGTGAGGAGCAAAAAAAAAAATAGAAAGTCCAGGAGCATGAAAAGGTGTGAAAAATGCGAGAAGCAAAAAAAAAAAAAAAAAAAAGACCAGGAGCATGAAAAGGTGTGAAAAATGCGAGGAGGAAAAAAAAAAAAAAAAAAAGAAAGACCAGGAGCATGAAAAGGTGTGAAAAATGCGAGGAGCAAAAAAAAAAAAAAGACGAGGAGCATGAAAAGGTGTGAAAAATGCAAGGAGCAAAAAAAAAAAAGAAAGACCAGGAGCATGAAAAGGTGTGAAAAATGCGATGAACATGAAAAGGTGTGAAAAATGCGAGGAGCATGAAAAGGTGTGAAAAATGCGAGGAGCAAAAAAAAAAAAAGACCAGGAGCATGAAAAGGTGTGAAAAATGCGAGGAGCATGAAAAGGTGTGAAAAATGCGAGGAGCAAAAAAAAAAAAAAAAAAAAGACCAGGAACATGAAAAGGTGTGAAAAATGCGAAGAGCAAAAAAAAAAAAAAAAAAAAGAAAGACCAGGAACATGAAAAGGTGTGAAAAATGCGGGGAGCATGAAAAGGTGTGAAAAATGCGAGGAGCAAAAAAAAAAAAAAAAAAAAAAAGACCAGGAGCATGAAAAGGTGTGAAAAATGCGAGGAGCAAAAGAAAAAAAAAAAAGACCAGGAGCATGAAAAGGTGTGAAAAATGCGAGGAGCAAAAAAAAAAAAAAAAAGACCAGGAGCATGAAAAGGTGTGAAAAATGTGGGGAGCATAAAAAGGTTTGAAAAATATGGGGAGCATAAAAAGGTGTGAAAAGTGCAAGGAGCATGAAAAGGTGTGAAAAATGCAAGGAGCATGAAAAGGTGTGAAAATTGCGAGGAGCATGAAAAGGTGTGAAAAATGCGAGGAGCATGAAAAGGTGTGAAAAATGTGGGGAGCATAAAAAGGTTTGAAAAATATGGGGAGCATAAAAAGGTGTGAAAAATGCAAGGAGCATGAAAAGGTGTGAAAAATGCAAGGAGCATGAAAAGGTGTGAAAAATGCGAGGAGCAAAAAAAAAAAAAAGAAAGACCAGGAACATGAAAAGGTGTGAAAAATGCGAGGAGCAAAAAAAAAAAAAAAAAAAGACCAGGAGCATGAAAAGGTGTGAAAAATGCGAGGAGCAAAAAAAAAAAAAAAGAAAGACCAGGAACATGAAAAGGTGTGAAAAATGCGAGGAGCAAAAAAAAAAAAAAAAAAAAGACCAGGAGCATGAAAAGGTGTGAAAAATGCGAGGAGCAAAAAAAAAAAAAAAAGACCAGGAGCATGAAAAGGTGTGAAAAATGCGAGGAGTAAAAAAAAAAAAAAAAAAAAAAAAAAAGACCAGGAAAAAAAAAGGGGGTGAAAAATGCGGGAGGCAAAAAAAAAAAAAAAAAAAAAGACCAGGAGCATGAAAAGGTGTGAAAAATGCGAGGAGCAAAAAAAAAAAAAAAAAAAAAAGAATGACCAGGAGCATGAAAAGGTGTGAAAAATGCGACGAGCATGAAAAGTTGTGAAAAATGCGAGGAGCATGAAGAGGTGTGAAATGCGAGGAGCATGAAAAGGTGTGAAAAATTCGAGGAGCAAAAAAAAAAAAAAAGAAAAGACCAGGAGCATGAAAAGGTGTGAAAAATGCAAGGAGCATGAAAAGGTGTGAAAAATGTGAGGAGCAAAAAAAAAAATAGAAAGTCCAGGAGCATGAAAAGGTGTGAAAAATGCGAGAAGCAAAAAAAAAAAAAAAAAAAGACTAGGAGCATGAAAAGGTGTGAAAAATGCGAGGAGGAAAAAAAAAAAAAAAAAAGAAAGACCAGGAGCATGAAAAGGTGTGAAAAATGCGAGGAGCAAAAAAAAAAAAAAGACGAGGAGCATGAAAAGTTGTGAAAAATGCGAGGAGCAAAAAAAAAAAAAAAAAAAAGAAAGACCAGGAGCATGAAAAGGTGTGAAAAATGCGATGAACATGAAAAGGTGTGAAAAATGCGAGGAGCATGAAAAGGTGTGAAAAATGCGAGGAGCAAAAAAACAAAAAAGACCAGGAGCATGAAAAGGTGTGAAAAATGCGAGGAGCATTAAGAGGTGTGAAAAATGCGATGAATATGAAAAGGTGTGAAAAATGCGAGGAGCATGAAAAGGTGTGAAAAATGCAAGGAGCATGAAAAGGTGTGAAAAATGCGAGGAGCAAAAAAAAAAAAAAAAAAAAGACCAGGAACATGAAAAGGTGTGAAAAATGCGAAGAGCAAAAAAAAAAAAAAAAAAAGAAAGACCAGGAACATGAAAAGGTGTGAAAAATGCGGGGAGCATGAAAAGGTGTGAAAAATTCGAGGAGCAAAAAAAAAAAAAAAGAAAAGACCAGGAGCATGAAAAGGTGTGAAAAATGCAAGGAGCATGAAAAGGTGTGAAAAATGCGAGGAGCAAAAAAGAAAAAAAGACCAGGAGCATGAAAAGGTGTGAAAAACGCGAGGAGCAAAAAAAAAAAAAAGACCAGGAGCATGAAAAGGTGTGAAAAATGCGAGGAGCAAAAAAAAAAAAAAAAAAAAAAAGAAAGACCAGGAGCATGAAAAGGTGTGAAAAATGCGAGGAGCAAAAAAAAAAAAAAAAAAAAAAAGACCAGGAGCATGAAAAGGTGTGAAAAATGCGAGGAGCAAAAGAAAAAAAAAAGACCAGGAGCATGAAAAGGTGTGAAAAACGCGAGGAGCAAAAAAAAAAAAAAGAAAGACCAGGAGCATGAAAAGGTGTGAAAAATTCGAAGAGCAAAAAAAAAAAAAAAAAAAGACCACGAGCATGAAAAGGTGTGAAAAATGCGAGGAGCAAAAAAAAAAAAAAAAAAAAAGAAAGACCAGGAGCATGAAAAGGTGTGAAAATTACGAGGAGCAAAAAAAAAAAAAAGACCAGGAGCATGAAAAGGTGTGAAAAATGCGAGGAGCAAAAAAAAAAAAAAAAAAAAAAGAAAGACCAGGAGCATGAAAAGGTGTGAAAAATGCGAGGAGCAAAAGAAAAAAAAAAGACCAGGAGCATGAAAAGGTGTGAAAAACGCGAGGAGCAAAAAAAAAAAAAAGAAAGACCAGGAGCATGAAAAGGTGTGAAAAATGCGACGAGCATGAAAAGTTGTGAAAAATGCGAGGAGCATGAAGAGGTGTGAAAAATGCGAGGAGCATGAAAAGGTGTGAAAAATTCGAGGAGCAAAAAAAAAAAAAAAAAAGAAAGACCAGGAGCATGAAAAGGTGTGAAAAATCCGGGGAGCAAAAAAAAAAAAAAGAAAGACCAGGAGCATGAAAAGGTGTGAAAAATGCGACGAGCATGAAAAGTTGTGAAAAATGCGAGGAGCATGAAGAGGTGTCAAAAATGCGAGGAGCATGAAAAGGTGTGAAAAATTCGAGGAGCAAAAAAAAAAAAGACCAGGAGCATGAAAAGGTGTGAAAAATTCGAGGAGCAAAAAAAAAAAAAAAGAAAGAAAGAAAGACCAGGAGCATGAAAAGGTGTGAAAAATGCGAGGAGCAAAAAAAAAAAGAAAAAAAGAAAGACCAGGAGCATGAAAAGGTGTGAAAAATGCGAGGAGAAAAAAAAAAATGAAAGACCAGGAGCATGAAAAGGTGTGAAAAATGCGAGGAGCAAAAAAAAAAAGAAAAAAAGAAAGACCAGGAGAATGAAAAGGTGTGAAAAATGCGAGGAAAAAAAAAAAAAATGAAAGACCAGAAGCATGAAAAGGTGTGAAAAATGCGAAGAGCAAAAAAAAAAAAACAAAGACCAGGAGCATGAAAAGGTGTGAAAAATGCGAGGAGCAAAAAAAAAAAAAAGACCAGGAGCATGAAAAGGTGTGAAAAATGCGAGGAGCAAAAAAAAAAAAAAGACCAGGAGCATGAAAAGGTGTGAAAAATGCGAGAAGCAAAAAAAAAAAAAAAAAAAGAGACCAGGAACATGAAAAGGTGTGAAAAATGCGAGGAGCAAAAAAAAAAAGAAAAAAAGAAAGACCAGGAGCATGAGAAGGTGTGAAAAATGCGGGGAGAAAAAAAAAAAAAAAGAAAGACCAGGAGCATGAAAAGGTGTGAAAAATGCGACGAGCATGAAAAGTTGTGAAAAATGCGAGGAGCATGAATAGGTGTCAAATGCGAGGAGCATGAAAAGGTGTGAAAAATTCGAGGAGCAAAAAAAAAAAAAAGAAAAGACCAGGAGGATGAAAAGTTGTGAAAAATGCAAGGAGCATGAAAAGGTGTGAAAAATGTGAGGAGCAAAAAAAAAAATAGAAAGTCCAGGAGCATGAAAAGGTGTGAAAAATGCGAGAAGCAAAAAAAAAAAAAAAAAAAAGACCAGGAGCATGAAAAGGTGTGAAAAATGCGAGGAGGAAAAAAAAAAAAAAAAAAAGAAAGACCAGGAGCATGAAAAGGTGTGAAAAATGCGAGGAGCAAAAAAAAAAAAAAGACGAGGAGCATGAAAAGGTGTGAAAAATGCAAGGAGCAAAAAAAAAAAAGAAAGACCAGGAGCATGAAAAGGTGTGAAAAATGCGATGAACATGAAAAGGTGTGAAAAATGCGAGGAGCATGAAAAGGTGTGAAAAATGCGAGGAGCAAAAAAAAAAAAAGACCAGGAGCATGAAAAGGTGTGAAAAATGCGAGGAGCATGAAAAGGTGTGAAAAATGCGAGGAGCAAAAAAAAAAAAAAAAAAAAAGACCAGGAACATGAAAAGGGGTGAAAAATGCGAAGAGCAAAAAAAAAAAAAAAAAAAAGAAAGACCAGGAACATGAAAAGGTGTGAAAAATGCGGGGAGCATGAAAAGGTGTGAAAAATGCGAGGAGCAAAAAAAAAAAAAAAAAAAAAAAGACCAGGAGCATGAAAAGGTGTGAAAAATGCGAGGAGCAAAAGAAAAAAAAAAAAGACCAGGAGCATGAAAAGGTGTGAAAAATGCGAGGAGCAAAAAAAAAAAAAAAAAGACCAGGAGCATGAAAAGGTGTGAAAAATGTGGGGAGCATAAAAAGGTTTGAAAAATATGGGGAGCATAAAAAGGTGTGAAAAGTGCAAGGAGCATGAAAAGGTGTGAAAAATGCAAGGAGCATGAAAAGGTGTGAAAATTGCGAGGAGCATGAAAAGGTGTGAAAAATGCGAGGAGCATGAAAAGGTGTGAAAAATGTGGGGAGCATAAAAAGGTTTGAAAAATATGGGGAGCATAAAAAGGTGTGAAAAATGCAAGGAGCATGAAAAGGTGTGAAAAATGCAAGGAGCATGAAAAGGTGTGAAAAATGCGAGGAGCAAAAAAAAAAAAAAGAAAGACCAGGAACATGAAAAGGTGTGAAAAATGCGAGGAGCAAAAAAAAAAAAAAAAAAAGACCAGGAGCATGAAAAGGTGTGAAAAATGCGAGGAGCAAAAAAAAAAAAAAGAAAGACCAGGAACATGAAAAGGTGTGAAAAATGCGAGGAGCAAAAAAAAAAAAAAAAAAAAGACCAGGAGCATGAAAAGGTGTGAAAAATGCGAGGAGCAAAAAAAAAAAAAAAAGACCAGGAGCATGAAAAGGTGTGAAAAATGCGAGGAGTAAAAAAAAAAAAAAAAAAAAAAAACAAGACCAGGAACATGAAAGGGTGTGAAAAATGCGGGAGGCAAAAAAAAAAAAAAAAAAAAAAGACCAGGAGCATGAAAAGGTGTGAAAACTGCGAGGAGCAAAAAAAAAAAAAAAAAAAAAAAGAAAGACCAGGAGCATGAAAAGGTGTGAAAAATGCGACGAGCATGAAAAGTTGTGAAAAATGCGAGGAGCATGAAGAGGTGTGAAATGCGAGGAGCATGAAAAGGTGTGAAAAATTCGAGGAGCAAAAAAAAAAAAAAAGAAAAGACCAGGAGCATGAAAAGGTGTGAAAAATGCAAGGAGCATGAAAAGGTGTGAAAAATGTGAGGAGCAAAAAAAAAAATAGAAAGTCCAGGAGCATGAAAAGGTGTGAAAAATGCGAGAAGCAAAAAAAAAAAAAAAAAAAGACTAGGAGCATGAAAAGGTGTGAAAAATGCGAGGAGGAAAAAAAAAAAAAAAAGAAAGACCAGGAGCATGAAAAGGTGTGAAAAATGCGAGGAGCAAAAAAAAAAAAAAAGACGAGGAGCATGAAAAGTTGTGAAAAATGCGAGGAGCAAAAAAAAAAAAAAAAAAAAGAAAGACCAGGAGCACGAAAAGGTGTGAAAAATGCGATGAACATGAAAAGGTGTGAAAAATGCGAGGAGCATGAAAAGGTGTGAAAAATGCGAGGAGCAAAAAAACAAAAAAGACCAGGAGCATGAAAAGGTGTGAAAAATGCGATGAGCATGAAAAGCTGTGAAAAATGCGAGGAGCATTAAGAGGTGTGAAAAATGCGATGAATATGAAAAGGTGTGAAAAATGCGAGGAGCATGAAAAGGTGTGAAAAAAGCGAGGAGCATGAAAAGGTGTGAAAAATGCGAGGAGCATGAAAAGGTGTGAAAAATGCGAGGAGCAAAAAAAAAAAAAAAAAAAAAAGAAAGACCAGGAGCATGAAAAGGTGTAAAAAAGGCGGGGAAAAAAAAAAAAAAAAGACCAGGAGCATGAAAAGGTGTGAAAAATGCGAGGAGCAAAAAAAAAAAAAAGACCAGGAGCATGAAAAGGTGTGAAAAATGCGAGGAGCATGAAAAGGTGTGAAAAATGCGAGGAGCATGAAAAGGTGTGAAAAATGCGAGGAGCAAAAAAAAAAAAAAAAAAAAGACCAGGAACATGAAAAGGTGTGAAAAATGCGAAGAGCAAAAAAAAAAAAAAAAAAGAAAGACCAGGAACATGAAAAGGTGTGAAAAATGCGGGGAGCATGAAAAGGTGTGAAAAATTCGAGGAGCAAAAAAAAAAAAAAAGAAAAGACCAGGAGCATGAAAAGGTGTGAAAAATGCAAGGAGCATGAAAAGGTGTGAAAAATGCGAGGAGCAAAAAAGAAAAAAAGACCAGGAGCATGAAAAGGTGTGAAAAACGCGAGGAGCAAAAAAAAAAAAAAGACCAGGAGCATGAAAAGGTGTGAAAAATGCGAGGAGCAAAAAAAAAAAAAAAAAAAAAAAGAAAGACCAGGAGCATGAAAAGGTGTGAAAAATGCGAGGAGCAAAAAAAAAAAAAGACCAGGAGCATGAAAAGGTGTGAAAAATGCGAGGAGCATGAAAAGGTGTGAAAAATGCGAGGAGCAAAAAAAAAAAAAAAAAAAAGACCAGGAACATGAAAAGGTGTGAAAAATGCGAAGAGCAAAAAAAAAAAAAAAAAAAAAGAAAGACCAGGAACATGAAAAGGTGTGAAAAATGCGGGGAGCATGAAAAGGTGTGAAAAATGCGAGGAGCAAAAAAAAAAAAAAAAAAAAAAAAAACCAGGAGCATGAAAAGGGGTGAAAAATGCGAGGAGCAAAAGAAAAAAAAAAAAGACCAGGAGCATGAAAAGGTGTGAAAAATGCGAGGAGCAAAAAAAAAAAAAAAAAGACCAGGAGCATGAAAAGGTGTGAAAAATGTGGGGAGCATAAAAAGGTTTGAAAAATATGGGGAGCATAAAAAGGTGTGAAAAGTGCAAGGAGCATGAAAAGGTGTGAAAAATGCAAGGAGCATGAAAAGGTGTGAAAATTGCGAGGAGCATGAAAAGGTGTGAAAAATGCGAGGAGCATGAAAAGGTGTGAAAAATGTGGGGAGCATAAAAAGGTTTGAAAAATATGGGGAGCATAAAAAGGTGTGAAAAATGCAAGGAGCATGAAAAGGTGTGAAAAATGCAAGGAGCATGAAAAGGTGTGAAAAATGCGAGGAGCAAAAAAAAAAAAAAGAAAGACCAGGAACATGAAAAGGTGTGAAAAATGCGAGGAGCAAAAAAAAAAAAAAAAAAAGACCAGGAGCATGAAAAGGTGTGAAAAATGCGAGGAGCAAAAAAAAAAAAAAGAAAGACCAGGAACATGAAAAGGTGTGAAAAATGCGAGGAGCAAAAAAAAAAAAAAAAAAAAGACCAGGAGCATGAAAAGGTGTGAAAAATGCGAGGAGCAAAAAAAAAAAAAAAAGACCAGGAGCATGAAAAGGTGTGAAAAATGCGAGGAGTAAAAAAAAAAAAAAAAAAAAAAACAAGACCAGGAACATGAAAGGGTGTGAAAAATGCGGGAGGCAAAAAAAAAAAAAAAAAAAAAAGACCAGGAGCATGAAAAGGTGTGAAAACTGCGAGGAGCAAAAAAAAAAAAAAAAAAAAAAGAATGACCAGGAGCATGAAAAGGTGTGAAAAATGCGACGAGCATGAAAAGTTGTGAAAAATGCGAGGAGCATGAAGAGGTGTGAAATGCGAGGAGCATGAAAAGGTGTGAAAAATTCGAGGAGCAAAAAAAAAAAAAAAAGAAAAGACCAGGAGCATGAAAAGGTGTGAAAAATGCAAGGAGCATGAAAAGGTGTGAAAAATGTGAGGAGCAAAAAAAAAAATAGAAAGTCCAGGAGCATGAAAAGGTGTGAAAAATGCGAGAAGCAAAAAAAAAAAAAAAAAAAGACTAGGAGCATGAAAAGGTGTGAAAAATGCGAGGAGGAAAAAAAAAAAAAAAAAGAAAGACCAGGAGCATGAAAAGGTGTGAAAAATGCGAGGAGCAAAAAAAAAAAAAAGACGAGGAGCATGAAAAGTTGTGAAAAATGCGAGGAGCAAAAAAAAAAAAAAAAAAAAGAAAGACCAGGAGCATGAAAAGGTGTGAAAAATGCGATGAACATGAAAAGGTGTGAAAAATGCGAGGAGCATGAAAAGGTGTGAAAAATGCGAGGAGCAAAAAAACAAAAAAGACCAGGAGCATGAAAAGGTGTGAAAAATGCGATGAGCATGAAAAGCTGTGAAAAATGCGAGGAGCATTAAGAGGTGTGAAAAATGCGATGAATATGAAAAGGTGTGAAAAATGCGAGGAGCATGAAAAGGTGTGAAAAAAGCGAGGAGCATGAAAAGGTGTGAAAAATGCGAGGAGCATGAAAAGGTGTGAAAAATGCGAGGAGCAAAAAAAAAAAAAAAAAAAAAGAAAGACCAGGAGCATGAAAAGGGGTAAAAAATGCGGGGAGCAAAAAAAAAAAAAAAAGACCAGGAGCATGAAAAGGTGTGAAAAATGCGAGGAGCAAAAAAAAAAAAAAGACCAGGAGCATGAAAAGGTGTGAAAAATGCGAGGAGCATGAAAAGGTGTGAAAAATGCGAGGAGCATGAAAAGGTGTGAAAAATGCGAGGAGCAAAAAAAAAAAAAAAAAAAAGACCAGGAACATGAAAAGGTGTGAAAAATGCGAAGAGCAAAAAAAAAAAAAAAAAAGAAAGACCAGGAACATGAAAAGGTGTGAAAAATGCGGGGAGCATGAAAAGGTGTGAAAAATTCGAGGAGCAAAAAAAAAAAAAAAGAAAAGACCAGGAGCATGAAAAGGTGTGAAAAATGCAAGGAGCATGAAAAGGTGTGAAAAATGCGAGGAGCAAAAAAGAAAAAAAGACCAGGAGCATGAAAAGGTGTGAAAAACGCGAGGAGCAAAAAAAAAAAAAAGACCAGGAGCATGAAAAGGTGTGAAAAATGCGAGGAGCAAAAAAAAAAAAAAAAAAAAAAAGAAAGACCAGGAGCATGAAAAGGTGTGAAAAATGCGAGGAGCAAAAAAAAAAAAAAAAAAAAAAAGACCAGGAGCATGAAAAGGTGTGAAAAATGCGAGGAGCAAAAGAAAAAAAAAAGACCAGGAGCATGAAAAGGTGTGAAAAACGCGAGGAGCAAAAAAAAAAAAAAGAAAGACCAGGAGCATGAAAAGGTGTGAAAAATTCGAAGAGCAAAAAAAAAAAAAAAAAAAGACCACGAGCATGAAAAGGTGTGAAAAATGCGAGGAGCAAAAAAAAAAAAAAAAAAAAAGAAAGACCAGGAGCATGAAAAGGTGTGAAAATTACGAGGAGCAAAAAAAAAAAAAAGACCAGGAGCATGAAAAGGTGTGAAAAATGCGAGGAGCAAAAAAAAAAAAAAAAAAAAAGAAAGACCAGGAGCATGAAAAGGTGTGAAAAATGCGAGGAGCAAAAGAAAAAAAAAAGACCAGGAGCATGAAAAGGTGTGAAAAACGCGAGGAGCAAAAAAAAAAAAAAGAAAGACCAGGAGCATGAAAAGGTGGAAAAATGCGACGAGCATGAAAAGTTGTGAAAAATGCGAGGAGCATGAAGAGGTGTGAAAAATGCGAGGAGCATGAAAAGGTGTGAAAAATTCGAGGAGCAAAAAAAAAAAAAAAAAGAAAGACCAGGAGCATGAAAAGGTGTGAAAAATCCGGGGAGCAAAAAAAAAAAAAAGAAAGACCAGGAGCATGAAAAGGTGTGAAAAATGCGACGAGCATGAAAAGTTGTGAAAAATGCGAGGAGCATGAAGAGGTGTCAAAAATGCGAGGAGCATGAAAAGGTGTGAAAAATTCGAGGAGCAAAAAAAAAAAAGACCAGGAGCATGAAAAGGTGTGAAAAATTCGAGGAGCAAAAAAAAAAAAAAAGAAAGAAAGAAAGACCAGGAGCATGAAAAGGTGTGAAAAATGCGAGGAGCAAAAAAAAAAAGAAAAAAAGAAAGACCAGGAGCATGAAAAGGTGTGAAAAATGCGAGGAGAAAAAAAAAAAATGAAAGACCAGGAGCATGAAAAGGTGTGAAAAATGCGAGGAGCAAAAAAAAAAAGAAAAAAAGAAAGACCAGGAGCATGAAAAGGTGTGAAAAATGCGAGGAAAAAAAAAAAAAATGAAAGACCAGAAGCATGAAAAGGTGTGAAAAATGCGAAGAGCAAAAAAAAAAAAACAAAGACCAGGAGCATGAAAAGGTGTGAAAAATGCGAGGAGCAAAAAAAAAAAAAAGACCAGGAGCATGAAAAGGTGTGAAAAATGCGAGGAGCAAAAAAAAAAAAAAGACCAGGAGCATGAAAAGGTGTGAAAAATGCGAGAAGCAAAAAAAAAAAAAAAAAAAAGAGACCAGGAACATGAAAAGGTGTGAAAAATGCGAGGAGCAAAAAAAAAAAGAAAAAAAGACAGACCAGGAGCATGAAAAGGTGTGAAAAATGGGGGGAGAAAAAAAAAAAAAAAGAAAGACCAGGAGCATGAAAAGGTGTGAAAAATGCGACGAGCATGAAAAGTTGTGAAAAATGCGAGGAGCATGAATAGGTGTGAAATGCGAGGAGCATGAAAAGGTGTGAAAAATTCGAGGAGCAAAAAAAAAAAAAAGAAAAGACCAGGAGGATGAAAAGTTGTGAAAAATGCAAGGAGCATGAAAAGGTGTGAAAAATGTGAGGAGCAAAAAAAAAAATAGAAAGTCCAGGAGCATGAAAAGGTGTGAAAAATGTGAGGAGCAAAAAAAAAAATAGAAAAACCAGGAGCATGAAAAGGTGTGAAAAATGCGAGGAGGAAAAAAAAAAAAAAAAAAAGAAAGACCAGGAGCATGAAAAGGTGTGAAAAATGCGAGGAGCAAAAAAAAAAAAAAGACGAGGAGCATGAAAAGGTGTGAAAAATGCAAGGAGCAAAAAAAAAAAAGAAAGACCAGGAGCAAGAAAAGGTGTGAAAAATGCGATGAACATGAAAAGGTGTGAAAAATGCGAGGAGCATGAAAAGGTGTGAAAAATGCGAGGAGCAAAAAAAAAAAAAAGACCAGGAGCATGAAAAGGTGTGAAAAATGCGAGGAGCAGGAAAAGGTGTGAAAAATGCGAGGAGCAAAAAAAAAAAAAAAAAAAAGACCAGGAACATGAAAAGGTGTGAAAAATGCGAAGAGCAAAAAAAAAAAAAAAAAAAAGAAAGACCAGGAACATGAAAAGGTGTGAAAAATGCGGGGAGCATGAAAAGGTGTGAAAAATGCGAGGAGCAAAAAAAAAAAAAAGACCAGGAGCATGAAAAGGTGTGAAAAACGCGAGGAGCAAAAAAAAAAAAAAGACCAGGAGCATGAAAAGGTGTGAAAAATGCGAGGAGCAAAAAAAAAAAAAAAAAAAAAAGAAAGACCAGGAGCATGAAAAGGTGTGAAAAATGCGAGGAGCAAAAGAAAAAAAAAAGACCAGGAGCATGAAAAGGTGTGAAAAACGCGAGGAGCAAAAAAAAAAAAAAGAAAGACCAGGAGCATGAAAAGGTGTGAAAAATGCGACGAGCATGAAAAGTTGTGAAAAATGCGAGGAGCATGAAGAGGTGTGAAAAATGCGAGGAGCATGAAAAGGTGTGAAAAATTCGAGGAGCAAAAAAAAAAAAAAAAAAAAGAAAGACCAGGAGCATGAAAAGGTGTGAAAAATCCGGGGAGCAAAAAAAAAAAAAGAAAGACCAGCAGCATGAAAAGGTGTGAAAAAAGCGACGAGCAAGAAAAGTTGTGAAAAATGCGAGGAGCATGAAGAGGTGTCAAAAATGCGAGGAGCATGAAAAGGTGTGAAAAATTCGAGGAGCAAAAAAAAAAAAGACCAGGAGCATGAAAAGGTGTGAAAAATTCGAGGAGCAAAAAAAAAAAAAAAAGAAAGAAAGAAAGACCAGGAGCATGAAAAGGTGTGAAAAATGCGAGGAGCAAAAAAAAAAAAGAAAAAAAGAAAGACCAGGAGCATGAAAAGGTGTAAAAAATGCGAGGAGTAAAAAAAAAAAATGAAAGACCAGGAGCATGAAAAGGTGTGAAAAATGCGAGGAGCAAAAAAAAAAAGAAAAAAAGAAAGACCAGGAGCATGAAAAGGTGTGAAAAATGCGAGGAGCAAAAAAAAAAAATGAAAGACCAGAAGCATGAAAAGGTGTGAAAAATGCGAAGAGCAAAAAAAAAAAAGAAAGACCAGGAGCATGAAAAGGTGTGAAAAATGCGAGGAGCAAAAAAAAAAAAAAGAAAGACCAGGAGCATGAAAAGGTGTGAAAAATGCGAGGAGCAAAAAAAAAAAAAAGACCAGGAGCATGAAAAGGTGTGAAAAATGCGAGGAGCAAAAAAAAAAAAAAAAAGACCAGGAGCATGAAAAGGTGTGAAATACGCGAGGAGCAAAAAAAATAAAAGAAAGACCAGGAGCATGAAAAGGTGTGAAAAATTCGAGGAGCAAAAAAAAAAAAAAAAAGAAAGACCAGGAGCAAGAAAAGGTGTGAAAAATGCGAGGAGCAAAAAAAAAAAAAAAAAAAAGAAAGACCAGGAGCATGAAAAGGTGGGAAAAATGTGGGGAGCAAAAAAAAAAAAAAAAAGAAAGACCAGGAGCATGAAAAGGTGTGAAAAATGCGAGGAGCATGAAGAGGTGTCAAAAATGCGAGGAGCATGAAAAGGTGTGAAAAATTCGAGGAGCAAAAAAAAAAAAAAGACCAGGAGCATGAAAAGGTGTGAAAAATTCGAGGAGCAAAAAAAAAAAAAAAAGAAAGAAAGAAAGACCAGGAGCATGAAAAGGTGTGAAAAATGCGAGGAGCAAAAAAAAAAAGAAAAAAAGAAAGTCAGGAGCATGAAAAGGTGTGAAAAATGCGAGGAGAAAAAAAAAAAAATGAAAGACCAGGAGCATGAAAAAGTGTGAAAAATGCGAGGAGCAAAAAAAAAAAAAAAAAAAAGAAAGACCAGGAGCATGAAAAGGTGTGAAAAATGCGAGGAGCAAAAGAAAAAAAAAAGACCAGGAGCATGAAAAGGTGTGAAAAACGCGAGGAGCAAAAAAAAAAAAAAGAAAGACCAGGAGCATGAAAAGGTGTGAAAAATGCGACGAGCATGAAAAGTTGTGAAAAATGCGAGGAGCATGAAGAGGTGTGAAAAATGCGAGGAGCATGAAAAGGTGTGAAAAATTCGAGGAGCAAAAAAAAAAAAAAAAAAAGAAAGACCAGGAGCATGAAAAGGTGTGAAAAATCCGGGGAGCAAAAAAAAAAAAAAAGAAAGACCAGGAGCATGAAAAGGTGTGAAAAATGCGACGAGCATGAAAAGTTGTGAAAAATGCGAGGAGCATGAAGAGGTGTCAAAAATGCGAGGAGCATGAAAAGGTGTGAAAAATTCGAGGAGCAAAAAAAAAAAAGACCAGGAGCATGAAAAGGTGTGAAAAATGCGAGGAGCAAAAAAAATAAAAAAAAGAAAGAAAGAAAGACCAGGAGCATGAAAAGGTGTGAAAAATGCGAGGAGCAAAAAAAATAAAAAAAAGAAAGAAAGAAAGACCAGGAGCATGAAAAGGTGTGAAAAATGCGAGGAGTAAAAAAAAAAAAAAAAAAGAAAGACCAGGAGCATGAAAAGGTGTGAAAAATGCGAGGAGCAAAAAAAAAAAAGAAAGACCAGGAGTATGAAAAGGTGTGAAAAATGCGAGGAGCAAAAAAAAAAAAAAAAAGACCAGGAACATGAAAAGGTGTGAAAAATGCGACGAGCATGAAAAGGTGTGAAAAATGCGAGGAGCATGAAGAGGTGTGAAAAATGCGAGAGGCATGAAAAGGTGTGAAAAATTCGAGGAGCAAAAAAAAAAAAAAGACCAGGAGCATGAAAAGGTGTGAAAAATGCGAGGAAAAAAAAAAAAAAAAAGAGACCAGGAACATGAAAAGGTGTGAAAAATGCGAGGAGCATGAAGAGGTGTGAAAAATGCGAGGAGCATGAAAAGGTGTGAAAAATTAGAGGAGTAAAAGAAAAAAAAAAAAAAAAGACCAGGAGCATGAAAAGGTGTGAAAAATGCGAGGAGCAAAAAAAAAAAAAGAAAGACCAGGAGCATGAAAAGGTGTGAAAAATGCGAGGAAAAAAAAAAAAAAAAAAAAAACCAGGAACATGAAAAGGTGTGAAAAATGGGAGGAGCAAAAAAAAAAAAAAAGAAAGAAAGAAAGACCAGGAGCATGAAAAGGTGTGAAAAATGCGAGGAGCATGAAGAGGTGTGAAAAATGCGAGGAGCATGAAAAGGTGTGAAAAATTTGAGGAGCAAAAAAAAAAAAAAAGACCAGGAGCATGAAAAGGTGTGAAAAATGCGAGGAAAAAAAAAAAAAAAAAAAAAGACCAGGAAAAAGAAAAGGTGTGAAAAATGAGAGAAGAAAAAAAAAAAAAAAGACCAGGAGCATGAAAAGGTGTGAAAAATGCGAGGAGCAAAAAAAAAAAAAAAAAGACCAGGAACATGAAAAGATGTGAAAAATGCGAGGAGCAAAAAAAAAAAAAGAAAGACCAGGAGCATGAAAAGGTGTGAAAAATGCAAGGAGCATGAAAAGGTGTGAAAAATGCGAGGAGCATGAAAAGGTGTGAAAAATTCGAGGAGCAAAAAAAAAAAAAAAAAAAGACTAGGAGCATGAAAAGGTGTGAAAAATGCGAGGAGCAAAAAAAAAAAAAAAAGAAAGAAAGAAAGACCAGGAGCATGAAAAGGTGTGAAAAATGCGAGGAGCATGAAAAGGTGTGAAAAAAGACCAGGAGCATGAAAAGTTATGAAAAATGTGAGGAGCATGAAGAGGTGTGAAAAATGCGAGGAGCATGAAAAGGTGTGAAAAATTCGAGGAGCAAAAAAAAAAAAAAAAAAGACCAGGAGCATGAAAAGGTGTGAAAAATGCGAGGAGCAAAAAAAAAAAAAAAAGAAAGAAAGAAAGACCAGGAGCATGAAAAGGTGTGAAAAATGCGAGGAGGAAAAAAAAAAAAAAAAAGAAAGACCAGGAGCATGAAAAGGTGTGAAAAATGCGAGGAGCAAAAAAAAAAAAAGAAAGACCATTAGCATGAAAAGGTGTGAAAAATGCGAGGAGCAAAAAAAAAAAAAAAAAAAAAAAAACCAGGAACATGAAAATGTTTGAAAATGCGAGGAGCAAAAAAAAAAAAAAGAAAGACCAGGAGCATGAAAAGGTGTGAAAAATGCGACGAGCATGAAAAGTTGTGAAAAATGCGAGGAGCATGAAACGGTGTGAAAAATGCGAGGAGCAAAAAAAAAAAAAGATAGACCAGGAGCATGAAAAGGTGTGAAAAATGCGAGGAGCAAAAAAAAAAAAAAAAAAAAAAAAAGACCAGGAACATGAAAATGTGTGAAAAATGCGAGGAGCAAAAAAAAAAAAAGAAAGACCAGGAGCATGAAAAGGTGTGAAAAATGCAAGGAGCATGAAAAGGTGTGAAAAATGCGAGGAGCATGAAAAGTTATGAAAAATGTGAGGAGCATGAAGAGGTGTGAAAAATGCGAGGAGCATGAAAAGGTGTGAAAAATTCGAGGAGCAAAAAAAAAAAAAAAAAAGACCAGGAGCATGAAAAGGTGTGAAAAATGCGAGGAGCAAAAAAAAAAAAAAAAGAAAGAAAGAAAGACCAGGAGCATGAAAAGGTGTGAAAAATGCGAGGAGCAAAAAAAAAAAAAGAAAGACCAGGAGCATGAAAAGGTGTGAAAAATGCGACGAGCATGAAAAGTTGTGAAAAATGCGAGGAGCATGAAACGGTGTGAAAAATGCGAGGAGGATGAAAAGGTGTGAAAAATTTGAGGAGCAGAAAAAAAAAAAAACCAGGAGCATGAAAAGGTGTCAAAAATGAGAGGGGAAAAAAAAAAAAAAAAAAAGAAAAGGAGCATGAAAAGGTGTGAAAAATGCGATGAGCATGAAAAGTTGTGAAAAATGCGAGGAGCATGAGGAGGTGTGAAAAATGCGAGGAGGATGAAAAGGTGTGAAAAATTTGAGGAGCAAAAAAAAAAAAAAAAAAACCAAGAGCATGAAAAGGTGTGAAAAATGCGAGGAGCAAAAAAAAAAAAAAAAGAAAGAAAGAAAGACCAGGAGCATGAAAAGGTATGAAAAATACGAGGAGCAAAAAAAAAAAAAAAAAAAGACCAGGAGCATGAAAAGGTGTGAAAAAGGCGAGGAAAAAAAAAAAAAAAGACCAGGAACATGAAAAGGTGTGAAAAATGCGAGGAGCAAAAAAAAAAAAAGACCAGGAGCATGAAAAGGTGTGAAAAATGCGAGGAGCAAAAAAAAAAAGAAAGACCAAGAGCATGAAAAGGTGTGAAAAATGCGAGGAGCAAAAAAAAAAAAGAAAGACCAGGAGTATGAAAAGGTGTGAAAAATGCGAGGAGCAAAAAAAAAAAAAAAAAAACCAGGAACATGAAAAGATGTGAAAAATGTGAGGAGCAAAAAAAAAAAAAGAAAGACCAGGAGCATGAAAAGGTGTGAAAAATGCAAGGAGCATGAAAAGGTGTGAAAAATGCGAGGAGCATGAAAAGTTGTGAAAAATGCAAGGAGCATGAAAAGGTGTGAAAAATGCGAGGAGCAAAAAAAAAAAAAGAAAGACCAGGAGCATGAAAAGGTGTGAAAAATGCGATGAGCATGAAAAGTTGTGAAAAATGCGAGGAGCATGAAGAGGTGTGAAAAATCCGAGGAGGATGAAAAGGTGTGAAAAATTTGAGGAGCAAAAAAAAAAAAAAACCAGGAGCATGAAAAGGTGTGAAAAATGCGAGGAGCAAAAAAAAAAAAAAAGACCAGGAGCATGAAAAGGTGTGAAAAATGCGAGGAGCAAAAAAAAAAAAAGAAAGACCAGGAGCATGAAAAGGTGTGAAAAATGCGAGGAAAAAAAAAAAAAAAAAAAAGACCAGGAACATGAAAAGGTGTGAAAAATGGGAGGAGCAAAAAAAAAAAAAAAGAAAGAAAGAAAGACCAGGAGCATGAAAAGGTGTGAAAAATGCGAGGAGCATGAAGAGGTGTGAAAAATGCGAGGAGCATGAAAAGGTGTGAAAAATTTGAGGAGCAAAAAAAAAAAAAAAGACCAGGAGCATGAAAAGGTGTGAAAAATGCGAGGAAAAAAAAAAAAAAAAAAAAAAAACCAGGAGCAAGAAAAGGTGTGAAAAATTAGAGGAGTAAAAGAAAAAAAAAAAAAAAAGACCAGGAGCATGAAAAGGTGTGAAAAATGCGAGGAGCAAAAAAAAAAAAAAAAAGACCAGGAACATGAAAAGATGTGAAAAATGCGAGGAGCAAAAAAAAAAAAAGAAAGACCAGGAGGATGAAAAGGTGTGAAAAATGCAAGGAGCATGAAAAGGTGTGAAAAATGCGAGGAGCATGAAAAGGTGTGAAAAATTCGAGGAGCAAAAAAAAAAAAAAAAAAAAGACTAGGAGCATGAAAAGGTGTGAAAAATGCGAGGAGCAAAAAAAAAAAAAAAAGAAAGAAAGAAAGACCAGGAGCATGAAAAGGTGTGAAAAATGCGAGGAGCATGAAAAGGTGTGAAAAAAGACCAGGAGCATGAAAAGTTATGAAAAATGTGAGGAGCATGAAGAGGTGTGAAAAATGCGAGGAGCATGAAAAGGTGTGAAAAATTCGAGGAGCAAAAAAAAAAAAAAAAAAGACCAGGAGCATGAAAAGGTGTGAAAAATGCGAGGAGCAAAAAAAAAAAAAAAAGAAAGAAAGAAAGACCAGGAGCATGAAAAGGTGTGAAAAATGCGAGGAGGAAAAAAAAAAAAAAAAAGAAAGACCAGGAGCATGAAAAGGTGTGAAAAATGCGAGGAGCAAAAAAAAAAAAAGAAAGACCATTAGCATGAAAAGGTGTGAAAAATGCGAGGAGCAAAAAAAAAAAAAAAAAAAAAAAAACCAGGAACATGAAAATGTTTGAAAATGCGAGGAGCAAAAAAAAAAAAAAGAAAGACCAGGAGCATGAAAAGGTGTGAAAAATGCGACGAGCATGAAAAGTTGTGAAAAATGCGAGGAGCATGAAACGGTGTGAAAAATGCGAGGAGCAAAAAAAAAAAAAGATAGACCAGGAGCATGAAAAGGTGTGAAAAATGCGAGGAGCAAAAAAAAAAAAAAAAAAAAAAAAAAGACCAGGAACATGAAAAGGTGTGAAAAATGCGAGGAGCAAAAAAAAAAAAAGAAAGACCAGGAGCATGAAAAGGTGTGAAAAATGCAAGGAGCATGAAAAGGTGTGAAAAATGCGAGGAGCATGAAAAGTTATGAAAAATGTGAGGAGCATGAAGAGGTGTGAAAAATGCGAGGAGCATGAAAAGGTGTGAAAAATTCGAGGAGCAAAAAAAAAAAAAAAAAAGACCAGGAGCATGAAAAGGTGTGAAAAATGCGAGGAGCAAAAAAAAAAAAAAAAGAAAGAAAGAAAGACCAGGAGCATGAAAAGGGGTGAAAAATGCGAGGAGCAAAAAAAAAAAAAAAAAAAAAAAAAACAGGAACATGAAAATGTTTGAAAATGCGAGGAGCAAAAAAAAAAAAAGAAAGACCAGGAGCATGAAAAGGTGTGAAAAATGCGACGAGCATGAAAAGTTGTGAAAAATGCGAGGAGCATGAAACGGTGTGAAAAATGCGAGGAGGATGAAAAGGTGTGAAAAATTTGAGGAGCAGAAAAAAAAAAAAACCAGGAGCATGAAAAGGTGTGAAAAATGCGAGGAGCAAAAAAAAAAAAAAAAGAAAGACCAGGAGCATGAAAAGGTGTGAAAAATGCGAGGAGCAAAAAAAAAAAAAAAAAGAACAGGAACATGAAAAGGGGGGAAAAAAGCGAGGAGCAAAAAAAAAAAAAGAAAGACCAGGAGCATGAAAAGGTGTGAAAAATGCAAGGAGCATGAAAAGGTGTGAAAAATGCGAGGAGCATGAAAAGTTGTGAAAAATGCAAGGAGCATGAAAAGGTGTGAAAAATGCGAGGAGCAAAAAAAAAAAAAAGAAAGACCAGGAGTATGAAAAGGTGTGAAAAATGCGAGGAGCAAAAAAAAAAAAAGAAAGACCAGGAGCATGAAAAGGTGTGAAAAATGCGACGAGCATGAAAAGTTGTGAAAAATGCGAGGAGCATGAAACGGTGTGAAAAATTCGAGGAGCAAAAAAAAAAAAAAAAAAAGACCAGGAGCATGAAAAGGTGCGAAAAATTCGAGGAGCAAAAAAAAAAAAGACCAGGAGCATGAAAAGGTGTGAAAAATGCGAGGAGAAAAAAAAAAAAAAAAAAAGACCAGGAATATGAAAAGGTGTGAAAAACGCGAGGAGAAAAAAAAAAAAAAAGAAAGAAAGAAAGACCAGGAGCATGAAAAGGTGTGAAAAATGCGAGGAGCAAAAAAAAAAAAAAAGAAAGATCAGGAGCATGAAAAGGTGTGAAAAATGGGAGGAGCAAAAAAAAAAAAAAAAGACCAGGAACATGAAAAGATGTGAAAAATGCGAGGAGCAAAAAAAAAAAAAGAAAGACCAGGAGCATGAAAAGGTGTGAAAAATGCAAGGAGCATGAAAAGGTGTGAAAAATGCGAGGATAATGAAAAGGTGTGAAAAATTCGAGGAGCAAAAAAAAAAAAAAGACCAGGAGCATGAAAAGGTGTGAAAAATGCGAGGAGCAAAAAAAATAAAAAAAAGAAAGAAAGAAAGACCAGGAGCATGAAAAGGTGTGAAAAATGCGAGGAGCAAAAAAAATAAAAAAAAGAAAGAAAGAAAGACCAGGAGCATGAAAAGGTGTGAAAAATGCGAGGAGTAAAAAAAAAAAAAAAAAAAGAAAGACCAGGAGCATGAAAAGGTGTGAAAAATGCGAGGAGCAAAAAAAAAAAAGAAAGACCAGGAGTATGAAAAGTTGTGAAAAATGCGAGGAGCAAAAAAAAAAAAAAAAAGACCAGGAACATGAAAAGGTGTGAAAAATGCGAGGAGCAAAAAAAAAAAAAGAAAGACCAGGAGTATGAAAAGGTGTGAAAAATGCGAGGAGCAAAAAAAAAAAAAAAAAGACCAGGAACATGAAAAGGTGTGAAAAATGCGAGGAGCAAAAAAAAAAAAAGAAAGACCAGGAGCATGAAAAGGTGTGAAAAATGCAAGGAGCATGAAAAGGTGTGAAAAATGCGAGGAGCATGAAAAGTTGTGAAAAATACAAGGAGCATGAAAAGGTGTGAAAAATGCGAGGAGCAAAAAAAAAAAAAGAAAGACCAGGAGCATGAAAAGGTGTGAAAAATGCGATGAGCATGAAAAGTTGTGAAAAATGTGAGGAGCATGAAGAGGTGTGAAAAATGCGAGGAGGATGAAAAGGTGTGAAAAATTTGAGGAGCAAAAAAAAAAAAAACCAGGAGCATGAAAAGGTGTGAAAAATGCGAGGAGCAAAAAAAAAAAAAAAAGAAAGAAAGAAAGACCAGGAGCATGAAAAGGTGTGAAAAATTCGAGGAGCAAAAAAAAAAAAAAAAAAAAAAGACCAGGAGCATGAAAAGGTGTGAAAAATGCGAGGAGCAAAAAAAAAAAAAAGACCAGGAGCATTAAAAGGGGTGAAAAATGCGAGGAGCAAAAAAAAAAAAAAAAGAAAGAAAGAAAGACCAGGAGCATGAAAAGGTGTAAAAAATGCGAGGAGCATGAAAAGGTGTGAAAAATGCGAGGAAAAAAAAAAAAAGACCAGGAACATGAAAAGGTGTGAAAAATGCGAGGAGCAAAAAAAAAAAAAGAAAGACCAGGAGCATGAAAAGGTGTCAAAAATGCAAGGAGCATGAAGAGGTGTGAAAAATTCGAGGAGCATGTAAAGTTATGAAAAATGTGAGGAGCATGAAGAGGTGTGAAAATTGCGAGGAGCATGAAAAGGTGTGAAAAATTCGAGGAGCAAAAAAAAAAAAAAAAAAGACCAGGAGCATGAAAAGGTGTGAAAAATGCGAGGAGCATGTAAAGTTATGAAAAATGTGAGGAGCATGAAGAGGTGTGAAAATTGCGAGGAGCATGAAAAGGTGTGAAAAATTCGAGGAGCAAAAAAAAAAAAAAAAAAGACCAGGAGCATGAAAAGGTGTGAAAAATGCGAGGAGCAAAAAAAAAAAAAGAAAGACCAGGAGCATGAAAAGGTGTGAAAAATGCAAGGAGCATGAAAAGGTGTGAAAAATGCGAGGAGCAAAAAAAAAAAAAAAAGAAAGAAAGAAAGACCAGGAGCATGAAAAGGTGTGAAAAATGCGAGGAGCAAAAAAAAAAAAAAAAAAAAAAAAACAAGGAACATGAAAATGTTTGAAAATGCGAGGAGCAAAAAAAAAAAAAGAAAGACCAGGAGCATGAAAAGGTGTGAAAAATGCGACGAGCATGAAAAGTTGTGAAAAATGCGAGGAGCATGAAACGGTGTGAAAAATGCGAGGAGGATGAAAAGGTGTGAAAAATTTGAGGAGCAGAAAAAAAAAAAAACCAGGAGCATGAAAAGGTGTCAAAAATGAGAGGGGAAAAAAAAAAAAAAAAAAAGAAAAGGAGCATGAAAAGGTGTGAAAAATGCGATGAGCATGAAAAGTTGTGAAAAATGCGAGGAGCATGAGGAGGTGTGAAAAATGCGAGGAGGATGAAAAGGTGTGAAAAATTTGAGGAGCAAAAAAAAAAAAAAAAAACCAAGAGCATGAAAAGGTGTGAAAAATGCGAGGAGCAAAAAAAAAAAAAAAAAGAAAGAAAGAAAGACCAGGAGCATGAAAAGGTATGAAAAATACGAGGAGCAAAAAAAAAAAAAAAAAAAAGACCAGGAGCATGAAAAGGTGGGAAAAATGCGAGGAAAAAAAAAAAAAAAGACCAGGAGCATGAAAAGGTGTGAAAAATGCGAGGAGCAAAAAAAAAAAAAGACCAGGAGCATGAAAAGGTGTGAAAAATGCGAGGAGCAAAAAAAAAAAGAAAGACCAAGAGCATGAAAATGTGTGAAAAATGCGAGGAGCAAAAAAAAAAAAGAAAGACCAGGAGTATGAAAAGGTGTGAAAAATGCGAGGAGCAAAAAAAAAAAAAAAAAGACCAGGAACATGAAAAGATGTGAAAAATGTGAGGAGCAAAAAAAAAAAAAGAAAGACCAGGAGCATGAAAAGGTGTGAAAAATGCAAGGAGCATGAAAAGGTGTGAAAAATGCGAGGAGCATGAAAAGTTGTGAAAAATGCAAGGAGCATGAAAAGGTGTGAAAAATGCGAGGAGCAAAAAAAAAAAAAGAAAGACCAGGAGCATGAAAAGGTGTGAAAAATGCGATGAGCATGAAAAGTTGTGAAAAATGCGAGGAGCATGAAGAGGTGTGAAAAATCCGAGGAGGATGAAAAGGTGTGAAAAATTTGAGGAGCAAAAAAAAAAAAAAAACCAGGAGCATGAAAAGGTGTGAAAAATGCGAGGAGCAAAAAAAAAAAAAAAGACCAGGAGCATTAAAAGGTGTGAAAAATGCGAGGAGCAAAAAAAAAAAAAAAAGACCAGGAGCATGAAAAGGTGTGAAAAATGCGAGGAGCAAAAAAAAAAAAAAAAGAAAGAAAGAAAGACCAGGAGCATGAAAAGGTGTAAAAAATGCGAGGAGCATGAAAAGGTGTGAAAAATGCGAGGAAAAAAAAAAAAAGACCAGGAACATGAAAAGGTGTGAAAAATGCGAGGAGCAAAAAAAAAAAAAGAAAGACCAGGAGCATGAAAAGGTGTCAAAAATGCAAGGAGCATGAAGAGGTGTGAAAAATTCGAGGAGCATGTAAAGTTATGAAAAATGTGAGGAGCATGAAGAGGTGTGAAAATTGCGAGGAGCATGAAAAGGTGTGAAAAATTCGAGGAGCAAAAAAAAAAAAAGAAAGACCAGGAGCATGAAAAGGTGTGAAAAATGCGATGAGCATGAAAAGTTGTGAAAAATGCGAGGAGCATGAAGAGGTGTGAAAAATCCGAGGAGCATGAAGAGGTGTGAAAAATGCGAGGAGCATGAAAAGGTGTGAAAAATTTGAGGAGCAAAAAAAAAAAAAAAGACCAGGAGCATGAAAAGGTGTGAAAAATGCGAGGAAAAAAAAAAAAAAAAAAAAAGACCAGGAGCATGAAAAGGTGTGAAAAATTAGAGGAGTAAAAGAAAAAAAAAAAAAAAAGACCAGGAGCATGAAAAGGTGTGAAAAATGCGAGGAGCAAAAAAAAAAAAAAAAAGACCAGGAACATGAAAAGATGTGAAAAATGCGAGGAGCAAAAAAAAAAAAAGAAAGACCAGGAGCATGAAAAGGTGTGAAAAATGCAAGGAGCATGAAAAGGTGTGAAAAATGCGAGGAGCATGAAAAGGTGTGAAAAATTCGAGGAGCAAAAAAAAAAAAAAAAAAAGACTAGGAGCATGAAAAGGTGTGAAAAATGCGAGGAGCAAAAAAAAAAAAAAAAGAAAGAAAGAAAGACCAGGAGCATGAAAAGGTGTGAAAAATGCGAGGAGCATGAAAAGGTGTGAAAAAAGACCAGGAGCATGAAAAGTTATGAAAAATGTGAGGAGCATGAAGAGGTGTGAAAAATGCGAGGAGCATGAAAAGGTGTGAAAAATTCGAGGAGCAAAAAAAAAAAAAAAAAAGACCAGGAGCATGAAAAGGTGTGAAAAATGCGAGGAGCAAAAAAAAAAAAAAAAGAAAGAAAGAAAGACCAGGAGCATGAAAAGGTGTGAAAAATGCGAGGAGGAAAAAAAAAAAAAAAAAGAAAGACCAGGAGCATGAAAAGGTGTGAAAAATGCGAGGAGCAAAAAAAAAAAAAGAAAGACCATTAGCATGAAAAGGTGTGAAAAATGCGAGGAGCAAAAAAAAAAAAAAAAAAAAAAAAACCAGGAACATGAAAATGTTTGAAAATGCGAGGAGCAAAAAAAAAAAAAAGAAAGACCAGGAGCATGAAAAGGTGTGAAAAATGCGACGAGCATGAAAAGTTGTGAAAAATGCGAGGAGCATGAAACGGTGTGAAAAATGCGAGGAGCAAAAAAAAAAAAAGATAGACCAGGAGCATGAAAAGGTGTGAAAAATGCGAGGAGCAAAAAAAAAAAAAAAAAAAAAAAAAAGACCAGGAACATGAAAAGGTGTGAAAAATGCGAGGAGCAAAAAAAAAAAAAGAAAGACCAGGAGCATGAAAAGGTGTGAAAAATGCAAGGAGCATGAAAAGGTGTGAAAAATGCGAGGAGCATGAAAAGTTATGAAAAATGTGAGGAGCATGAAGAGGTGTGAAAAATGCGAGGAGCATGAAAAGGTGTGAAAAATTCGAGGAGCAAAAAAAAAAAAAAAAAAGACCAGGAGCATGAAAAGGTGTGAAAAATGCGAGGAGCAAAAAAAAAAAAAAAAAGAAAGAAAGAAAGACCAGGAGCATGAAAAGGTGTGAAAAATGCGAGGAGCAAAAAAAAAAAAAAAAAAAAAAAAACCAAGAACATGAAAATGTTTGAAAATGCGAGGAGCAAAAAAAAAAAAAGAAAGACCAGGAGCATGAAAAGGTGTGAAAAATGCGACGAGCATGAAAAGTTGTGAAAAATGCGAGGAGCATGAAACGGTGTGAAAAATGCGAGGAGGATGAAAAGGTGTGAAAAATTTGAGGAGCAGAAAAAAAAAAAAACCAGGAGCATGAAAAGGTGTGAAAAATGCGAGGAGCAAAAAAAAAAAAAAAGAAAGACCAGGAGCATGAAAAGGGGTGAAAAATGCGAGGAGCAAAAAAAAAAAAAAAAAGACCAGGAACATGAAAAGGTGTGAAAAATGCGAGGAGCAAAAAAAAAAAAAGAAAGACCAGGAGCATGAAAAGGTGTGAAAAATGCAAGGAGCATGAAAAGGTGTGAAAAATGCGAGGAGCATGAAAAGTTGTGAAAAATGCAAGGAGCATGAAAAGGTGTGAAAAATGCGAGGAGCAAAAAAAAAAAAAAGAAAGACCAGGAGTATGAAAAGGTGTGAAAAATGCGAGGAGCAAAAAAAAAAAAAGAAAGACCAGGAGCATGAAAAGGTGTGAAAAATGCGACGAGCATGAAAAGTTGTGAAAAATGCGAGGAGCATGAAACGGTGTGAAAAATTCGAGGAGCAAAAAAAAAAAAAAAAAAAGACCAGGAGCATGAAAAGGTGCGAAAAATTCGAGGAGCAAAAAAAAAAAAGACCAGGAGCATGAAAAGGTGTGAAAAATGCGAGGAGAAAAAAAAAAAAAAAAAAAGACCAGGAATATGAAAAGGTGTGAAAAACGCGAGGAGAAAAAAAAAAAAAAAGAAAGAAAGAAAGACCAGGAGCATGAAAAGGTGTGAAAAATGCGAGGAGCAAAAAAAAAAAAAAAGAAAGATCAGGAGCATGAAAAGGTGTGAAAAATGGGAGGAGCAAAAAAAAAAAAAAAAGACCAGGAACATGAAAAGATGTGAAAAATGCGAGGAGCAAAAAAAAAAAAAGAAAGACCAGGAGCATGAAAAGGTGTGAAAAATGCAAGGAGCATGAAAAGGTGTGAAAAATGCGAGGATAATGAAAAGGTGTGAAAAATTCGAGGAGCAAAAAAAAAAAAAAGACCAGGAGCATGAAAAGGTGTGAAAAATGCGAGGAGCAAAAAAAATAAAAAAAAGAAAGAAAGAAAGACCAGGAGCATGAAAAGGTGTGAAAAATGCGAGGAGCAAAAAAAATAAAAAAAAGAAAGAAAGAAAGACCAGGAGCATGAAAAGGTGTGAAAAATGCGAGGAGTAAAAAAAAAAAAAAAAAAAGAAAGACCAGGAGCATGAAAAGGTGTGAAAAATGCGAGGAGCAAAAAAAAAAAAGAAAGACCAGGAGTATGAAAAGTTGTGAAAAATGCGAGGAGCAAAAAAAAAAAAAAAAAGACCAGGAACATGAAAAGGTGTGAAAAATGCGAGGAGCAAAAAAAAAAAAAGAAAGACCAGGAGTATGAAAAGGTGTGAAAAATGCGAGGAGCAAAAAAAAAAAAAAAAAGACCAGGAACATGAAAAGGTGTGAAAAATGCGAGGAGCAAAAAAAAAAAAAGAAAGACCAGGAGCATGAAAAGGTGTGAAAAATGCAAGGAGCATGAAAAGGTGTGAAAAATGCGAGGAGCATGAAAAGTTGTGAAAAATACAAGGAGCATGAAAAGGTGTGAAAAATGCGAGGAGCAAAAAAAAAAAAAGAAAGACCAGGAGCATGAAAAGGTGTGAAAAATGCGATGAGCATGAAAAGTTGTGAAAAATGTGAGGAGCATGAAGAGGTGTGAAAAATGCGAGGAGGATGAAAAGGTGTGAAAAATTTGAGGAGCAAAAAAAAAAAAAACCAGGAGCATGAAAAGGTGTGAAAAATGCGAGGAGCAAAAAAAAAAAAAAAAGAAAGAAAGAAAGACCAGGAGCATGAAAAGGTGTGAAAAATGCGAGGAGCAAAAAAAAAAAAAGAAAGACCAGGAGCATGAAAAGGTGTCAAAAATGCAAGGAGCATGAAGAGGTGTGAAAAATTCGAGGAGCATGTAAAGTTATGAAAAATGTGAGGAGCATGAAGAGGTGTGAAAATTGCGAGGAGCATGAAAAGGTGTGAAAAATTCGAGGAGCAAAAAAAAAAAAAAAAAAGACCAGGAGCATGAAAAGGTGTGAAAAATGCGAGGAGCATGTAAAGTTATGAAAAATGTGAGGAGCATGAAGAGGTGTGAAAATTGCGAGGAGCATGAAAAGGTGTGAAAAATTCGAGGAGCAAAAAAAAAAAAAAAAAAAGACCAGGAGAATAAAAAGGTGTGAAAAATGCGAGGAGCAAAAAAAAAAAAAAGAAAGACCAGGAGCATGAAAAGGTGTGAAAAATGCAAGGAGCATGAAAAGGTGTGAAAAATGCGAGGAGCAAAAAAAAAAAAAAAAGAAAGAAAGAAAGACCAGGAGCATGAAAAGGTGGGAAAAAAGCGAGGAGCAAAAAAAAAAAAAAAAAAAAAAAAAACCAGGAACATGAAAATGTTTGAAAATGCGAGGAGCAAAAAAAAAAAAAGAAAGACCAGGAGCATGAAAAGGTGTGAAAAATGCGACGAGCATGAAAAGTTGTGAAAAATGCGAGGAGCATGAAACGGTGTGAAAAATGCGAGGAGGATGAAAAGGTGTGAAAAATTTGAGGAGCAGAAAAAAAAAAAAACCAGGAGCATGAAAAGGTGTCAAAAATGAGAGGGGAAAAAAAAAAAAAAAAAAAGAAAAGGAGCATGAAAAGGTGTGAAAAATGCGATGAGCATGAAAAGTTGTGAAAAAGGAGAGGAGCATGAGGAGGTGTGAAAAATGCGAGGAGGATGAAAAGGTGTGAAAAATTTGAGGAGCAAAAAAAAAAAAAAAAAAACCAAGAGCATGAAAAGGTGTAAAAAATGCGAGGAGCAAAAAAAAAAAAAAAAGAAAGAAAGAAAGACCAGGAGCATGAAAAGGTATGAAAAATACGAGGAGCAAAAAAAAAAAAAAAAAAAGACCAGGAGCATGAAAAGGTGTGAAAAATGCGAGGAAAAAAAAAAAAAAAGACCAGGAGCATGAAAAGGTGTGAAAAATGCGAGGAGCAAAAAAAAAAAAAGACCAGGAGCATGAAAAGGTGTGAAAAATGCGAGGAGCAAAAAAAAAAAGAAAGACCAAGAGCATGAAAATGTGTGAAAAATGCGAGGAGCAAAAAAAAAAAAGAAAGACCAGGAGTATGAAAAGGTGTGAAAAATGCGAGGAGCAAAAAAAAAAAAAAAAAAGACCAGGAACATGAAAAGATGTGAAAAAAGTGAGGAGCAAAAAAAAAAAAAGAAAGACCAGGAGCAGGAAAAGGTGTGAAAAAAGCAAGGAGCATGAAAAGGTGTGAAAAATGCGAGGAGCATGAAAAGTTGTGAAAAATGCAAGGAGCATGAAAAGGTGTGAAAAATGCGAGGAGCAAAAAAAAAAAAAGAAAGACCAGGAGCATGAAAAGGTGTGAAAAATGCGATGAGCATGAAAAGTTGTGAAAAATGCGAGGAGCATGAAGAGGTGTGAAAAATCCGAGGAGGATGAAAAGGTGTGAAAAATTTGAGGAGCAAAAAAAAAAAAAAAACCAGGAGCATGAAAAGGTGTGAAAAATGCGAGGAGCAAAAAAAAAAAAAAAAGACCAGGAGCATTAAAAGGTGTGAAAAATGCGAGGAGCAAAAAAAAAAAAAAAAGAAAGAAAGAAAGAACAGGAGCATGAAAAGGTGTGAAAAATGCGAGGAGCATGAAAAGGTGTGAAAAATGCGAGGAAAAAAAAAAAAAAAAAAGACCAGGAACATGAAAAGGTGTGAAAAATGCGAGGAGCAAAAAAAAAAAAAAAGATAGACCAGGAGCATGAAAAGGTGTGAAAAATGCGAGGAGCAAAAAAAAAAAAAAAAGACCAGGAACATGAAAAGGTGTGAAAAATGCGAGGAGCAAAAAAAAAAAAAGAAAGACCAGGAGCATGAAAAGGTGTGAAAAATGCAAGGAGCATGAAAAGGTGTGAAAAATGCGAGGAGCATGAAAAGTTGTGAAAAATGTGAGGAGCATGAAGAGGTGTGAAAAATGCGAGGAGCATGAAAAGGTGTGAAAAATTCGAGGAGCAAAAAAAAAAAAAAAAAGACCAGGAGCATGAAAAGGTGGGAAAAATGCGAGGAGCAAAAAAAAAAAAAAAAGAAAGAAAGAAAGACCAGGAGCATGAAAAGGTGTGAAAAATGCGAGGAGCAAAAAAAAAAAAAGAAAGACCAGGAGCATGAAAAGGTGTGAAAAATGCGAGGAGCAAAAAAAAAAAAAAAGAAAGACCAGGAGCATGAAAAGGTGTGAAAAATGCGAGGAGCAAAAAAAAAAAAAAAAAAAAAAAAACCAGGAACATGAAAATGTTTGAAAATGCGAGGAGAAAAAAAAAAAAAAGAAAGACCAGGAGCATGAAAAGGTGTGAAAAATGCGATGAGCATGAAAAGTTGTGAAAAATGCGAGGAGCATGAAACGGTGTGAAAAATTTGAGGAGCAAAAAAAAAAAAAAAAACCAGGAGCATGAAAAGGTGTGAAAAATTCGCGGAGCAAAAAAAAAAAAAAAGAAAGACCAGGAGCATGAAAAGGTGTGAAAAATGCGAGGAGCATAAAGAGGTGTGAAAAATGCGAGGAGCATGAAAAGGTGTGAAAAATTCGAGGAGCAAAAAAAAAAAAAAAAAAAAGACCAGGAGCATGAAAAGGTGTGAAAAATTCGAGGAGCAAAAAAAAAAAAGACCAGGAGCATGAAAAGGTGTGAAAAATGCGAGGAGAAAAAAAAAAAAAAAAAAAAAAACCAGGAATATAAAAAGGTGTGAAAAACGCAAGGAGAAAAAAAAAAAAAAAAAGAAAGAAAGAAAGACCAGGAGCATGAAAAGGTGTGAAAAATGTGAGGAGCAAAAAAAAAAAAAAAAAAAGAAAGACCAGGAGCATGAAAAGGTGTGAAAAATGCGAGGAGCGAAAAAAAAAAAAAAAGAAGAAAGACCAGGAACATGAAAAGGTGTGAAAAATGCGAGGAGCAAAAAAAATAAAAAAAAGAAAGAAAGAAAGACCAGGAGCATGAAAAGGTGTGAAAAATGCGAGGAGCAAAAAAAAAAAGAAAGACCAAGAGCATGAAAAGGTGTGAAAAATGCGAGGAGCAAAAAAAAAAAAAGAAAGACCAGGAGCATGAAAAGGTGTGAAAAATGCAAGGAGCATGAAAAGGTGTGAAAAATGCGAGGAGCATGAAAAGTTATGAAAAATGTGAGGAGCATGAAGAGGTGTGAAAAATGCGAGGAGCATGAAAAGGTGTGAAAAATTCGAGGAGCAAAAAAAAAAAAAAAAAAAGACCAGGAGCATGAAAAGGTGTGAAAAATGCGAGGAGCAAAAAAAAAAAAAAAAGAAAGACCAGGAGCATGAAAAGGTGTGAAAAATGCGAGGAGCAAAAAAAAAAAAAGAAAGACCATTAGCATGAAAAGGTGTGAAAAATGCGAGGAGCAAAAAAAAAAAAAAAAAAAAAAAACCAGGAACATGAAAATGTTTGAAAATGCGAGGAGCAAAAAAAAAAAAAAGAAAGACCAGGAGCATGAAAAGGTGTGAAAAATGCGACGAGCATGAAAAGTTGTGAAAAATGCGAGGAGCATGAAACGGTGTGAAAAATGCGAGGAGCAAAAAAAAAAAAAGATAGACCAGGAGCATGAAAAGGTGTGAAAAATGCGAGGAGCAAAAAAAAAAAAGACCAGGAACATGAAAAGGTGTGAAAAATGCGAGGAGCAAAAAAAAAAAAAGAAAGACCAGGAGCATGAAAAGGGGTGAAAAATGCGAGGAGCAAAAAAAAAAAGAAAGATCAAGAGCATGAAAAGATGTGAAAAATGCGAGGAGCAAAAAAAAAAAAAGAAAGACCAGGAGCAAGAAAAGGTGTGAAAAATGCAAGGAGCATGAAAAGGTGTGAAAAATGCGAGGAGCATGAAAAGTTATGAAAAATGTGAGGAGCATGAAGAGGTGTGAAAAATGCGAGGAGCATGAAAAGGTGTGAAAAATTCGAGGAGCAAAAAAAAAAAAAAAAAAGACCAGGAGCATGAAAAGGTGTGAAAAATGCGAGGAGCAAAAAAAAAAAAAAGAAAGACCAGGAGCATGAAAAGGTGTGAAAAATGCGACGAGCATGAAAAGTTGTGAAAAATGCGAGGAGCATGAAACGGTGTGAAAAATGCGAGGAGCAAAAAAAAAAAAAGATAGACCAGGAGCATGAAAAGGTGTGAAAAATGCGAGGAGCAAAAAAAAAAAAAAAAAAAAAAAAGACCAGGAACATGAAAAGGTGTGAAAAATGCGAGGAGCAAAAAAAAAAAAAGAAAGACCAGGAGCATGAAAAGGTGTGAAAAATGCAAGGAGCATGAAAAGGTGTGAAAAATGCGAGGAGCATGAAAAGTTATGAAAAATGTGAGGAGCATGAAGAGGTGTGAAAAATGCGAGGAGCATGAAAAGGTGTGAAAAATTCGAGGAGCAAAAAAAAAAAAAAAGAAAGACCAGGAGCATGAAAAGGTGTGAAAAATGCGAGGAGCAAAAAAAAAAAAAAAGAAAGAACAGGAGCATGAAAAGGTGTGAAAAATGCGAGGAGCAAAAAAAAAAAAAAAGAAAGACCAGGAGCATGAAAAGGTGTGAAAAATGCGAGGAGCAAAAAAAAAAAAAAAAAAGACCAGGAACATGAAAAGATGTGAAAAAAACGAGGAGCAAAAAAAAAAAAAGAAAGACCAGGAGCATGAAAAGGTGTGAAAAATGCAAGGAGCATGAAAAGGTGTGAAAAATGCGAGGAGCATGAAAAGGTGGGAAAAATTCGAGGAGCAAAAAAAAAAAAAAAGACCAGGAGCATGAAAAGGTGTGAAAAATGCGAGGAGCAAAAAAAATAAAAAAAAGAAAGAAAGAAAGACCAGGAGCATGAAAAGGTGTAAAAAATGCGAGGAGTAAAAAAAAAAAAAAAAAAAAGAAAGACCAGGAGCATGAAAAGGTGTGAAAAATGCGAGGAGCAAAAAAAAAAAAGAAAGACCAGGAGTATGAAAAGGTGTGAAAAATGCGAGGAGCAAAAAAAAAAAAAAAAAGACCAGGAACATGAAAAGGTGTGAAAAATGCGAGGAGCAAAAAAAAAAAAAGAAAGACCAGGAGCATGAAAAGGTGTGAAAAATGCAAGGAGCATGAAAAGGTGTGAAAAATGCGAGGAGCATGAAAAGTTGTGAAAAATGCAAGGAGCATGAAAAGGTGTGAAAAATGCGAGGAGCAAAAAAAAAAAAAGAAAGACCAGGAGTATGAAAAGGTGTGAAAAATGCGAGGAGCAAAAAAAAAAAAAGAAAGACCAGGAGCATGAAAAGGTGTGAAAAATGCGACGAGCATGAAAAGTTGTGAAAAATGCGAGGAGCATGAAACGGTGTGAAAAATTCGAGGAGCAAAAAAAAAAAAAAAAAAAAGACCAGGAGCATGAAAAGGTGCGAAAAATTCGAGGAGCAAAAAAAAAAAAGACCAGGAGCATGAAAAGGTGTGAAAAATGCGAGGAGAAAAAAAAAAAAAAAAAAAAGACAAGAAAAATGAAAAGGTGTGAAAAATGGGAGGAGAAAAAAAAAAAAAAAGAAAGAAAGAAAGACCAGGAGCATGAAAAGGTGTGAAAAATGCGAGGAGCAAAAAAAAAAAAAAAAGAAAGACCAGGAGCATGAAAAGGTGTGAAAAATGCGAGGAGCAAAAAAAAAAAAAAAAAGACCAGGAACATGAAAAGATGTGAAAAATGCGAGGAGCAAAAAAAAAAAAAGAAAGACCAGGAGCATGAAAAGGTGTGAAAAATGCAAGGAGCATGAAAAGGTGTGAAAAATGCGAGGAGCATGAAAAGGTGTGAAAAATTCGAGGAGCAAAAAGAAAAAAAAAGACCAGGAGCATGAAAAGGTGTGAAAAATGCGAGGAGCAAAAAAAATAAAAAAAAGAAAGAAAGAAAGACCAGGAGCATGAAAAGGTGTGAAAAATGCGAGGAGCAAAAAAAATAAAAAAAAGAAAGAAAGAAAGACCAGGAGCATGAAAAGGTGTGAAAAATGCGAGGAGTAAAAAAAAAAAAAAAAAAAAGAAAGACCAGGAGCATGAAAAGGTGTGAAAAATGCGAGGAGCAAAAAAAAAAAAAAAGACCAGGAGCATGAAAAGGTGTGAAAAATGCGAGGAGCAAAAAAAAAAAAAAAAAAAAACCAGGAACAGGAAAATGTTTGAAAATGCGAGGAGCAAAAAAAAAAAAAGAAAGACCAGGAGCATGAAAAGGTGTGAAAAATGCGACGAGCATGAAAAGTTGTGAAAAATGCGAGAAGCATGAAACGGTGTGAAAAATTTGAGGAGCAAAAAAAAAAAAAAACCAGGAGCATGAAAAGGTGTGAAAAATGCGCGAAGCAAAAAAAAAAAAAAAGAAAGACCAGGAGCATGAAAAGGTGTGAAAAATGCGAGGAGCATGAAGAGGTGTGAAAAATGCGAGGAGCATGAAAAGGTGTGAAAAATTCGGGGAGCAAAAAAAAAAAAAAAAAAAGACCAGGAGCATGAAAAGGTGTGAAAAACGCGAGGAGAAAAAAAAAAAAAAAAACGAAAGAAAGAAAGACCAGGAGCATGAAAAGGTGTGAAAAATGCGAGGAGCAAAAAAAAAAAAAAAAAAAGACCAGGAGCATGAAAAGGTGTGAAAAATGAGAGGAGAAAAAAAAAAAAAAGACCAGGAGCATGAAAAGGTGTGAAAAATGCGAGGAAAAAAAATAAAAAAGACCAGGAACATGAAAAGGTGTGAAAAATGCGAGGAGCAAAAAAAAAAAAAGAAAGACCAGGAGCATAAAAAGGTGTGAAAAATGCGGGGAGCAAAAAAAAAAAAAAGAAAGACCAGGAGCATGAAAAGGTGTGAAAAATGCGACGAGCATGAAAAGTTGTGAAAAATGCGAGGAGCATGAAGAGGTGTGAAAAATGCGAGGAGCATGAAAAGGTGTGAAAAATGCGAGGAGCAAAAAAAAAAAAAAAAAAAAAGACCAGGAACATGAAAATGTTTGAAAATGCGAGGAGCAAAAAAAAAAAAAAGAAAGACCAGGAGCATGAAAAGGTGTGAAAAATGCGACGAGCATGAAAAGTTGTGAAAAATGCGAGGAGCATGAAACGGTGTGAAAAATGCGAGGAGCAAAAAAAAAAAAAGATAGACGAGGAGCATGAAAAGGTGTGAAAAATGCGAGGAGCAAAAAAAAAAAAAAAAAAAAAAAAAAGACCAGGAACATAAAAAGGTGAGAAAAATGCGAGGAGAAAAAAAAAAAAAAGAAAGACCAGGAGCATGAAAAGGTGTGAAAAATGCGAGGAGCAAAAAAAAAAAGAAAGATCAAGAGCATGAAAAGATGTGAAAAATGCGAGGAGCAAAAAAAAAAAAAGAAAGACCAGGAGCATGAAAAGGTGTGAAAAATGCAAGGAGCATGAAAAGGTGTGAAAAATGCGAGGAGCATGAAAAGGTATGAAAAATGTGAGGAGCATGAAGAGGTGTGAAAAATGCGAGGAGCATGAAAAGGTGTGAAAAATTCGAGGAGCAAAAAAAAAAAAAAAAAAGACCAGGAGCATGAAAAGGTGTGAAAAATGCGAGGAGCAAAAAAAAAAAAAAAAGAAAGAAAGAAAGACCAGGAGCATGAAAAGGTGTGAAAAATGCGAGGAGGAAAAAAAAAAAAAAAAGAAAGACCAGGAGCATGAAAAGGTGTGAAAAATGCGAGGAGCAAAAAAAAAAAAAGAAAGACCATTAGCATGAAAAGGTGTGAAAAATGCGAGGAGCAAAAAAAAAAAAAAAAAAAAAAACCAGGAACATGAAAATGTTTGAAAATGCGAGGAGCAAAAAAAAAAAAAAGAAAGACCAGGAGCATGAAAAGGTGTGAAAAATGCGACGAGCATGAAAAGTTGTGAAAAATGCGAGGAGCATGAAACGGTGTGAAAAATGCGAGGAGCAAAAAAAAAAAAAGATAGACCAGGAGCATGAAAAGGTGTGAAAAATGCGAGGAGCAAAAAAAAAAAAAAAAAAAAAAAAAAGACCAGGAACATGAAAAGGTGTGAAAAATGCGAGGAGCAAAAAAAAAAAAAGAAAGACCAGGAGCATGAAAAGGTGTGAAAAATGCAAGGAGCATGAAAACGTGTGAAAAATGCGAGGAGCATGAAAAGTTATGAAAAATGTGAGGAGCATGAAGAGGTGTGAAAAATGCGAGGAGCATGAAAAGGTGTGAAAAATTCGAGGAGCAAAAAAAAAAAAAAAGAAAGACCAGGAGCATGAAAAGGTGTGAAAAATGCGAGGAGCAAAAAAAAAAAAAAAGAAAGACCAGGAGCATGAAAAGGTGTGAAAAATGCGAGGAGCAAAAAAAAAAAAAAAGAAAGACCAGGAGCATGAAAAGGTGTGAAAAATGCGAGGAGCAAAAAAAAAAAAAAAAAGACCAGGAACATGAAAAGGTGTGAAAAATGCGAGGAGCAAAAAAAAAAAAAGAAAGACCAGGAGCATGAAAAGGTGTGAAAAATGCAAGGAGCATGAAAAGGTGTGAAAAATGCGAGGAGCATGAAAAGTTGTGAAAAATGCAAGGAGCATGAAAAGGTGTGAAAAATGCGAGGAGCAAAAAAAAAAAAAAGAAAGACCAGGAGTATGAAAAGGTGTGAAAAATGCGAGGAGCAAAAAAAAAAAAAGAAAGACCAGGAGCATGAAAAGGTGTGAAAAATGCGACGAGCATGAAAAGTTGTGAAAAATGCGAGGAGCATGAAACGGTGTGAAAAATTCGAGGAGCAAAAAAAAAAAAAAAAAAAGACCAGGAGCATGAAAAGGTGCGAAAAATTCGAGGAGCAAAAAAAAAAAAGACCAGGAGCATGAAAAGGTGTGAAAAATGCGAGGAGAAAAAAAAAAAAAAAAAAAGACCAGGAATATGAAAAGGTGTGAAAAACGCGAGGAGAAAAAAAAAAAAAAAGAAAGAAAGAAAGACCAGGAGCATGAAAAGGTGTGAAAAATGCGAGGAGCAAAAAAAAAAAAAAAAGAAAGACCAGGAGCATGAAAAGGTGTGAAAAATGGGAGGAGCAAAAAAAAAAAAAAAAAGACCAGGAACATGAAAAGATGGGAAAAATGCGAGGAGCAAAAAAAAAAAAAGAAAGACCAGGAGCATGAAAAGGTGTGAAAAATGCAAGGAGCATGAAAAGGTGTGAAAAATGCGAGGATAATGAAAAGGTGTGAAAAATTCGAGGAGCAAAAAAAAAAAAAAGACCAGGAGCATGAAAAGGTGTGAAAAATGCGAGGAGCAAAAAAAATAAAAAAAAGAAAGAAAGAAAGACCAGGAGCATAAAAAGGTGTGAAAAATGCGAGGAGCAAAAAAAATAAAAAAAAGAAAGAAAGAAAGACCAGGAGCATGAAAAGGTGTGAAAAATGCGAGGAGTAAAAAAAAAAAAAAAAAAAGAAAGACCAGGAGCATGAAAAGGTGTGAAAAATGCGAGGAGCAAAAAAAAAAAAGAAAGACCAGGAGTATGAAAAGTTGTGAAAAATGCGAGGAGCAAAAAAAAAAAAAAAAAAGACCAGGAACATGAAAAGGTGTGAAAAATGCGAGGAGCAAAAAAAAAAAAAGAAAGACCAGGAGTATGAAAAGGTGTGAAAAATGCGAGGAGCAAAAAAAAAAAAAAAAAGACCAGGAACATGAAAAGGTGTGAAAAATGCGAGGAGCAAAAAAAAAAAAAGAAAGACCAGGAGCATGAAAAGGTGTGAAAAATGCAAGGAGCATGAAAAGGTGTGAAAAATGCGAGGAGCATGAAAAGTTGTGAAAAATACAAGGAGCATGAAAAGGTGTGAAAAATGCGAGGAGCAAAAAAAAAAAAAGAAAGACCAGGAGCATGAAAAGGTGTGAAAAATGCGATGAGCATGAAAAGTTGTGAAAAATGTGAGGAGCATGAAGAGGTGTGAAAAATGCGAGGAGGATGAAAAGGTGTGAAAAATTTGAGGAGCAAAAAAAAAAAAAAACCAGGAGCATGAAAAGGTGTGAAAAATGCGAGGAGCAAAAAAAAAAAAAAAAAGAAAGAAAGAAAGACCAGGAGCATGAAAAGGTGTGAAAAATTCGAGGAGCAAAAAAAAAAAAAAAAAAAAAAGACCAGGAGCATGAAAAGGTGTGAAAAATGCGAGGAGCAAAAAAAAAAAAAAGACCAGGAGCATTAAAAGGTGTGAAAAATGCGAGGAGCAAAAAAAAAAAAAAAAAGAAAGAAAGAAAGACCAGGAGCATGAAAAGGTGTAAAAAATGCGAGGAGCATGAAAAGGTGTGAAAAATGCGAGGAAAAAAAAAAAAAGACCAGGAACATGAAAAGGTGTGAAAAATGCGAGGAGCAAAAAAAAAAAAAGAAAGACCAGGAGCATGAAAAGGTGTCAAAAATGCAAGGAGCATGAAGAGGTGTGAAAAATTCGAGGAGCATGTAAAGTTATGAAAAATGTGAGGAGCATGAAGAGGTGTGAAAATTGCGAGGAGCATGAAAAGGTGTGAAAAATTCGAGGAGCAAAAAAAAAAAAAAAAAAGACCAGGAGCATGAAAAGGTGTGAAAAATGCGAGGAGCATGTAAAGTTATGAAAAATGTGAGGAGCATGAAGAGGTGTGAAAATTGCGAGGAGCATGAAAAGGTGTGAAAAATTCGAGGAGCAAAAAAAAAAAAAAAAAAGACCAGGAGCATGAAAAGGTGTGAAAAATGCGAGGAGCAAAAAAAAAAAAAGAAAGACCAGGAGCATGAAAAGGTGTGAAAAATGCAAGGAGCATGAAAAGGTGTGAAAAATGTGAGGAGCATGAAAAGTTATGAAAAATGTGAGGAGCATGAAGAGGTGTGAAAAATGCGAGGAGCATGAAAAGGTGTGAAAAATTCGAGGAGCATGAAGAGGTGTGAAAAATGCGAGGAGGATGAAAAGGTGTGAAAAATTTGAGGAGCAGAAAAAAAAAAAAAACCAGGAGCATGAAAAGGTGTGAAAAATGCGAGGAGCAAAAAAAAAAAAAAAAACCAGGAGCATGAAAAGGTGTGAAAAATGCGAGGAGCAAAAAAAAAAAAAAAAGAAGGAAAGAAAGACCAGGAGCATGAAAAGGTGTGAAAAATTCGAGGAGCAAAAAAAAAAAAAAAAAGACCAGGAGCATGAAAAGGTGTGAAAAATGCGAGGAGCAAAAAAAAAAAAAGAAAGAACAGGAGCATGAACAGGTGTGAAAAATGCGACGAGCATGAAAAGGTGTGAAAAATGCGAGGAGCATGAAAAGGTGTGAAAAATGCGAGGAGCATGAAAAGGTGTGAAAAATGTGAGGAGCATTAAGAGGTGTGAAAAATGCGAGGAGCATGAAAAGGTGTGAAAAATGCGAGGAGCAAAAAAAAAAAAAAAAAACCAGGAGCATGAAAAGGGGTGAAAAAAGCGAGGAGGAAAAAAAAAAAAAAAAAAAAGAAAGAAAGACCAGGAGCATGAAAAGGTGTGAAAAATTCGAGGAGCAAAAAAAAAAAAAAAAAGACCAGGAGCATGAAAAGGTGTGAAAAATGCGAGGAGCAAAAAAAAAAAAAGAAAGAACAGGAGCATGAACAGGTGTGAAAAATGCGACGAGCATGAAAAGGTGTGAAAAATGCGAGGAGCATGAAGAGGTGTGAAAAATGCGAGGAGCATGAAAAGGTGTGAAAAATGTGAGGAGCATTAAGAGGTGTGAAAAATGCGAGGAGCATGAAAAGGTGTGAAAAATTCGAGGAGCAAAAAAAAAAAAAGAAAGACCAGGAGCATGAAAAGGTGTGAAAAATGCAAGGAGCATGAAAAGGTGTGAAAAATGCGAGGAGCATGAAAAGTTGTGAAAAATGTGAGGAGCATGAAAAGGTGTGAAAAATTCGAGGAGCAAAAAAAAAAAAAAAAAAGACCAGGAGCATGAAAAGGTGTGAAAAATGCGAGGAGCAAAAAAAAAAAAAGAAAGACCAGGAGCATGAAAAGGTGTGAAAAATGCGACGAGCATGAAAAGTTGTGAAAAATGCGAGAAGCATGAAACGGTGTGAAAAATTTGAGGAGCAAAAAAAAAAAAAAAAACCAGGAGCATGAAAAGGGGTGAAAAATGCGCGAAGCAAAAAAAAAAAAAAAGAAAGACCAGGAGCATGAAAAGGTGTGAAAAATGCGAGGAGCATGAAGAGGTGTGAAAAATGCGAGGAGCATGAAAAGGTGTGAAAAATTCGAGGAGCAAAAAAAAAAAAAAAAAAAGACCAGGAACAAGAAAAGGTGTGAAAAAAGCGAGGAGAAAAAAAAAAAAAAAAAAAGAAAGAAAGAAAGACCAGGAGCATGAAAAGGTGTGAAAAATGCGAGGAGCAAAAAAAAAAAAAAAAAAAAAGACCAGGAGCATGAAAAGGTGTGAAAAATGCGAGGAGAAAAAAAAAAAAAAGACCAGGAGCATGAAAAGGTGTGAAAAATGCGAGGAAAAAAAATAAAAAAGACCAGGAACATGAAAAGGTGTGAAAAATGCGAGGAGCAAAAAAAAAAAAAGAAAGACCAGGAGCATAAAAAGGTGTGAAAAATGCGGGGAGCAAAAAAAAAAAAAAAAAAGACCAGGAGCATGAAAAGGTGTGAAAAATGCGACGAGCATGAAAAGTTGTGAAAAATGCGAGGAGCATGAAGAGGTGTGAAAAATGCGAGGAGCATGAAAAGGTGTGAAAAAAGCGAGGAGCAAAAAAAAAAAAAAAAAAAAAAGACCAGGAACATGAAAAGGGGTGAAAAATGCGAGGAGCAAAAAAAAAAAAAAAAAGAAAGAAAGAAAGACCAGGAGCATGAAAAGCTGTGAAAAATGCGAGGAGTAAAAAAAAAAAAAAGAAAGACCAGGAGCATGAAAAGGTGTGAAAAATGCGAGGAGCAAAAAAAAAAAAGAAAGATCAGGAGTATGAAAAGGTGTGAAAAATGCGAGGAGCAAAAAAAAAAAAAAAAAGACCAGGAACATGAAAAGGTGTGAAAAATGCGAGGAGCATGAAAAGGTGTGAAAAATGCGAGGAGCATGAAAAGTTGTGAAAAATGCGAGGAGCATGAAAAGGTGTGAAAAATTCGAGGAGCAAAAAAAAAAAAAAAAAGACCAGGAGCATGAAAAGGTGTGAAAAATGCGAGGAGCAAAAAAAAAAAAAAAAGAAAGAAAGAAAGACCAGGAGCATGAAAAGGTGTGAAAAATGCGAGGAGAAAAAAAAAAAAAAAGAAAGACCAGGAGCATGAAAAGGTGTGAAAAATGCGAGGAGCAAAAAAAAAAAAAAGAAAGACCATTAGCATGAAAAGGTGTGAAAAAAGCGAGGAGCAAAAAAAAAAAAAAAAAAAAAACCAGGAACATGAAAATGTTTGAAAATGCGAGGAGCAAAAAAAAAAAAAGAAAGACCAGGAGCATGAAAAGGTGTGAAAAATGCAAGGAGCATGAAAAGGTGTGAAAAATGCGAGGAGCATGAAAAGTTGTGAAAAATGTGAGGAGCATGAAGAGGTGTGAAAAATGCGAGGAGCATGAAAAGGTGTGAAAAATTCGAGGAGCAAAAAAAAAAAAAAAAAAGACCAGGAGCATGAAAAGGTGTGAAAAATGCGAGGAGCAAAAAAAAAAAAAAATAAGAAAGAAAGAAAGACCAGGAGCATGAAAAGGTGTGAAAAATGCGAGGAGAAAAAAAAAAAAAAGAAAGACCAGGAGCATGAAAAGGTGTGAAAAATGCGAGGAGCAAAAAAAAAAAAAAAAGAAAGACCATTAGCATGAAAAGGTGTGAAAAATGCGAGGAGCAAAAAAAAAAAAAAAAAAAAAAAACCAGGAACATGAAAAGGTTTGAAAATGCGAGGAGCAAAAAAAAAAAAAGAAAGAACAGGAGCATGAACAGGTGTGAAAAATGCGACGAGCATGAAAAGGTGTGAAAAATGCGAGGAGCATGAAGAGGTGTGAAAAATGCGAGGAGCATGAAAAGGTGTGAAAAATGTGAGGAGCATTAAGAGGTGTGAAAAATGCGAGGAGCATGAAAAGGTGTGAAAAATTCGAGGAGCAAAAAAAAAAAAAGAAAGACCAGGAGCATGAAAAGGTGTGAAAAATGCAAGGAGCATGAAAAGGTGTGAAAAATGCGAGGAGCATGAAAAGTTGTGAAAAATGTGAGGAGCATGAAAAGGTGTGAAAAATTCGAGGAGCAAAAAAAAAAAAAAAAAAGACCAGGAGCATGAAAAGGTGTGAAAAATGCGAGGAGCAAAAAAAAAAAAAGAAAGACCAGGAGCATGAAAAGGTGTGAAAAATGCGACGAGCATGAAAAGTTGTGAAAAATGCGAGAAGCATGAAACGGTGTGAAAAATTTGAGGAGCAAAAAAAAAAAAAAAAACCAGGAGCATGAAAAGGTGTGAAAAAGGCGCGAAGCAAAAAAAAAAAAAAAGAAAGACCAGGAGCATGAAAAGGTGTGAAAAATGCGAGGAGCATGAAGAGGTGTGAAAAATGCGAGGAGCATGAAAAGGTGTGAAAAATTCGAGGAGCAAAAAAAAAAAAAAAAAAAGACCAGGAGCAAGAAAAGGTGTGAAAAACGCGAGGAGAAAAAAAAAAAAAAAAAAGAAAGAAAGAAAGACCAGGAGCATGAAAAGGAGTGAAAAATGCGAGGAGCAAAAAAAAAAAAAAAAAAAAAAGACCAGGAGCATGAAAAGGTGTGAAAAATGCGAGGAGAAAAAAAAAAAAAAGACCAGGAGCATGAAAAGGTGTGAAAAATGCGAGGAAAAAAAATAAAAAAGACCAGGAACATGAAAAGGTGTGAAAAATGCGAGGAGCAAAAAAAAAAAAAGAAAGACCAGGAGCATAAAAAGGTGTGAAAAATGCGGGGAGCAAAAAAAAAAAAAAGAAAGACCAGGAGCATGAAAAGGTGTGAAAAATGCGACGAGCATGAAAAGTTGTGAAAAATGCGAGGAGCATGAAGAGGTGTGAAAAATGCGAGGAGCATGAAAAGGTGTGAAAAAAGCGAGGAGCAAAAAAAAAAAAAAAAAAAAAGACCAGGAACATGAAAAGGAGAGAAAAATGGGAGGAGCAAAAAAAATAAAAAAAAGAAAGAAAGAAAGACCAGGAGCATGAAAAGCTGTGAAAAATGCGAGGAGTAAAAAAAAAAAAAAGAAAGACCAGGAGCATGAAAAGGTGTGAAAAATGCGAGGAGCAAAAAAAAAAAAGAAAGATCAGGAGTATGAAAAGGTGTGAAAAATGCGAGGAGCAAAAAAAAAAAAAAAAAGACCAGGAACATGAAAAGGTGTGAAAAATGCGAGGAGCATGAAAAGGTGTGAAAAATGCGAGGAGCATGAAAAGTTGTGAAAAATGCGAGGAGCATGAAAAGGTGTGAAAAATTCGAGGAGCAAAAAAAAAAAAAAAAAGACCAGGAGCATGAAAAGGTGTGAAAAATGCGAGGAGCAAAAAAAAAAAAAAAAGAAAGAAAGAAAGACCAGGAGCATGAAAAGGTGTGAAAAATGCGAGGAGAAAAAAAAAAAAAAAGAAAGACCAGGAGCATGAAAAGGTGTGAAAAATGCGAGGAGCAAAAAAAAAAAAAAGAAAGACCATTAGCATGAAAAGGTGTGAAAAATGCGAGGAGCAAAAAAAAAAAAAAAAAAAAAACCAGGAACATGAAAATGTTTGAAAATGCGAGGAGCAAAAAAAAAAAAAGAAAGACCAGGAGCATGAAAAGGTGTGAAAAATGCAAGGAGCATGAAAAGGTGTGAAAAATGCGAGGAGCATGAAAATTTGTGAAAAATGTGAGGAGCATGAAGAGGTGTGAAAAATGCGAGGAGCATGAAAAGGTGTGAAAAATTCGAGGAGCAAAAAAAAAAAAAAAAAAGACCAGGAGCATGAAAAGGTGTGAAAAATGCGAGGAGCAAAAAAAAAAAAAAATAAGAAAGAAAGAAAGACCAGGAGCATGAAAAGGTGTGAAAAATGCGAGGAGAAAAAAAAAAAAAAGAAAGACCAGGAGCATGAAAAGGTGTGAAAAATGCGAGGAGCAAAAAAAAAAAAAAAAGAAAGACCATTAGCATGAAAAGGTGTGAAAAATGCGAGGAGCAAAAAAAAAAAAAAAAAAAAAAAACCAGGAACATGAAAATGTTTGAAAATGCGAGGAGCAAAAAAAAAAAAAGAAAGACCAGGAGCATGAAAAGGTGTGAAAAATGCGACGAGCATGAAAAGTTGTGAAAAATGCGAGGAGCATGAAACGGTGTGAAAAATTCGAGGAGCAAAAAAAAAAAAAAAAAAAAGACCAGGAGCATGAAAAGGTGCGAAAAATTCGAGGAGCAAAAAAAAAAAAGACCAGGAGCATGAAAAGGTGTGAAAAATGCGAGGAGAAAAAAAAAAAAAAAAAAGACCAGGAATATGAAAAGGTGAAAAAAACGCGAGGAGAAAAAAAAAAAAAAAGAAAGAAAGAAAGACCAGGAGCATGAAAAGGTGTGAAAAATGCGAGGAGCAAAAAAAAAAAAAAAGAAAGACCAGGAGCATGAAAAGGTGTGAAAAATGCGAGGAGCAAAAAAAAAAAAAACAAGACCAGGAACATGAAAAGATGTGAAAAATGCGAGGAGCAAAAAAAAAAAAAGAAAGACCAGGAGCATGAAAAGGTGTGAAAAATGCAAGGAGCATGAAAAGGTGTGAAAAATGCGAGGAGCATGAAAAGGTGTGAAAAATTCGAGGAGCAAAAAAAAAAAAAAAGACGAGGAGCATGAAAAGGTGTGAAAAATGCGAGGAGCAAAAAAAATAAAAAAAAGAAAGAAAGAAAGACCAGGAGCATGAAAAGGTGTGAAAAATGCGAGGAGTAAAAAAAAAAAAAAAAAAAGAAAGACCAGGAGCATGAAAAGGTGTGAAAAATGCGAGGAGCAAAAAAAAAAAAGAAAGACCAGGAGTATGAAAAGGTGTGAAAAATGCGAGGAGCAAAAAAAAAAAAAAAAAGACCAGGAACATGAAAAGGTGTGAAAAATGCGAGGAGCAAAAAAAAAAAAAGAAAGACCAGGAGTATGAAAAGGTGTGAAAAATGCGAGGAGCAAAAAAAAAAAAAAAAAGACCAGGAACATGAAAAGGTGTGAAAAATGCGAGGAGCAAAAAAAAAAAAAGAAAGACCAGGAGCATGAAAAGGTGTGAAAAATGCAAGGAGCATGAAAAGGTGTGAAAAATGCGAGGAGCATGAAAAGTTGTGAAAAATGCAAGGAGCATGAAAAGGTGTGAAAAATGCGAGGAGAAAAAAAAAAAAAAAGAAAGAAAGAAAGACCAGGAGCATGAAAAGGTGTGAAAAATGCGAGGAGCAAAAAAAAAAAAAAAGAAAGACCAGGAGCATGAAAAGGTGTGAAAAATGCGAGGAGCAAAAAAAAAAAAAACAAGACCAGGAACATGAAAAGATGTGAAAAATGCGAGGAGCAAAAAAAAAAAAAGAAAGACCAGGAGCATGAAAAGGTGTGAAAAATGCAAGGAGCATGAAAAGGTGTGAAAAATGCGAGGAGCAAAAAAAATAAAAAAAAGAAAGAAAGAAAGACCAGGAGCATGAAAAGGTGTGAAAAATTCGAGGAGCAAAAAAAAAAAAAAAGACCAGGAACATGAAAAGGTGTGAAAAAAGCGAGGAGCAAAAAAAAAAAAAGAAAGACCAGGAGCATGAAAAGGTGTGAAAAATGCAAGGAGCATGAAAAGGTGTGAAAAATGCGAGGAGCATGAAAAGTTGTGAAAAATGCAAGGAGCATGAAAAGGTGTGAAAAATGCGAGGAGCAAAAAAAAAAAAAGAAAGACCAGGAGCATGAAAAGGTGTGAAAAATGCGATGAGCATGAAAAGTTGTGAAAAATGTGAGGAGCATGAAGAGGTGTGAAAAATGCGAGGAGGATGAAAAGGTGTGAAAAATTTGAGGAGCAAAAAAAAAAAAAACCAGGAGCATGAAAAGGTGTGAAAAATGCGAGGAGCAAAAAAAAAAAAAAAGAAAGAAAGAAAGACCAGGAGCATGAAAAGGTGTGAAAAATTCGAGGAGCAAAAAAAAAAAAAAAAAAAAGACCAGGAGAATGAAAAGGTGTGAAAAATGCGAGGAGCAAAAAAAAAAAAAGACCAGGAGCATTTAAAGGTGTGAAAAATGCGAGGAGCAAAAAAAAAAAAAAAAGAAAGAAAGAAAGACCAGGAGCATGAAAAGGTGTGAAAAATGCGAGGAGCATGAAAAGGTGTGAAAAATGCGAGGAAAAAAAAAAAAAGACCAGGAACATGAAAAGGTGTGAAAAATGCGAGGAGCAAAAAAAAAAAAAGAAAGACCAGGAGCATGAAAAGGTGTCAAAAATGCAAGGAGCATGAAGAGGTGTGAAAAATTCGAGGAGCATGTAAAGTTATGAAAAATGTGAGGAGCATGAAGAGGTGTGAAAATTGCGAGGAGCATGAAAAGGTGTGAAAAATTCGAGGAGCAAAAAAAAAAAAAAAAAGACCAGGAGCATGAAAAGGTGTGAAAAATGCGAGGAGCAAAAAAAAAAAAAGAAAGACCAGGAGCATGAAAAGGTGTGAAAAATGCAAGGAGCATGAAAAGGTGTGAAAAATGCGAGGAGCATGAAAAGTTATGAAAAATGTGAGGAGCATGAAGAGGTGTGAAAAATGCGAGGAGCATGAAAAGGTGTGAAAAATTCGAGGAGCAAAAAAAAAAAAAAAAAAGACTAGGAGCATGAAAAGGTGTGAAAAATGCGAGGAGCAAAAAAAAAAAAAAAAGAAAGAAAGAAAGACCAGGAGCATGAAAAGGTGTGAAAAATGCGAGGAGAAAAAAAAAAAAAAAAAAAGAAAGACCAGGAGCATGAAAAGGTGTGAAAAATGCGAGGAGCAAAAAAAAAAAAAGAAAGACCATTAGCATGAAAAGGTGTGAAAAATGCGAGGAGCAAAAAAAAAAAAAAAAAAAAAAAAACCAGGAACATGAAAATGTTTGAAAATGCGAGGAGCAAAAAAAAAAAAAGAAAGACCAGGAGCATGAAAAGGTGTCAAAAATGCAAGGAGCATGAAGAGGTGTGAAAAATTCGAGGAGCATGTAAAGTTATGAAAAATGTGAGGAGCATGAAGAGGTGTGAAAATTGCGAGGAGCATGAAAAGGTGTGAAAAATTCGAGGAGCAAAAAAAAAAAAAAAAAAGACCAGGAGCAGGAAAAGGTGTGAAAAATGCGAGGAGCAAAAAAAAAAAAAGAAAGACCAGGAGCATGAAAAGGTGTGAAAAATGCAAGGAGCATGAAAAGGTGTGAAAAATGCGAGGAGCATGAAAAGTTGTGAAAAATGCAAGGAGCATGAAAAGGTGTGAAAAATGCGAGGAGCAAAAAAAAAAAAAAGAAAGACCAGGAGTATGAAAAGGTGTGAAAAATGCGAGGAGCAAAAAAAAAAAAAGAAAGACCAGGAGCATGAAAAGGTGTGAAAAATGCGACGAGCATGAAAAGTTGTGAAAAATGCGAGGAGCATGAAACGGTGTGAAAAATTCGAGGAGCAAAAAAAAAAAAAAAAAAAGACCAGGAGCATGAAAAGGTGCGAAAAATTCGAGGAGCAAAAAAAAAAAAGACCAGGAGCATGAAAAGGTGTGAAAAATGCGAGGAGAAAAAAAAAAAAAAAAAAGACCAGGAATATGAAAAGGTGTGAAAAACGCGAGGAGAAAAAAAAAAAAAAAAGAAAGAAAGAAAGACCAGGAGCATGAAAAGGTGTGAAAAAAGCGAGGAGCAAAAAAAAAAAAAAAGAAAGACCAGGAGCATGAAAAGGTGTGAAAAATGCGAGGAGCAAAAAAAAAAAAAAAAAGATCAGGAACATGAAAAGATGTGAAAAATGCGAGGAGCAAAAAAAAAAAAAGAAAGACCAGGAGCATGAAAAGGTGTGAAAAATGCAAGGAGCATGAAAAGGTGTGAAAAATGCGAGGATAATGAAAAGGTGTGAAAAATTCGAGGAGCAAAAAAAAAAAAAAGACCAGGAGCATGAAAAGGTATGAAAAAAGCGAGGAGCCAAAAAAATAAAAAAAAGAAAGAAAGAAAGACCAGGAGCATGAAAAGGTGTGAAAAATGCGAGGAGCAAAAAAAATAAAAAAAAGAAAGAAAGAAAGACCAGGAGCATGAAAAGGTGTGAAAAATGCGAGGAGTAAAAAAAAAAAAAAAAAAAGAAAGACCAGGAGCATGAAAAGGTGTGAAAAATGCGAGGAGCAAAAAAAAAAAAGAAAGACCAGGAGTATGAAAAGTTGTGAAAAATGCGAGGAGCAAAAAAAAAAAAAAAAAGACCAGGAACATGAAAAGGTGTGAAAAATGCGAGGAGCAAAAAAAAAAAAAGAAAGACCAGGAGTATGAAAAGGTGTGAAAAATGCGAGGAGCAAAAAAAAAAAAAAAAAGACCAGGAACATGAAAAGGTGTGAAAAATGCGAGGAGCAAAAAAAAAAAAAGAAAGACCAGGAGCATGAAAAGGTGTGAAAAATGCAAGGAGCATGAAAAGGTGTGAAAAATGCGAGGAGCATGAAAAGTTGTGAAAAATACAAGGAGCATGAAAAGGTGTGAAAAATGCGAGGAGCAAAAAAAAAAAAAGAAAGACCAGGAGCATGAAAAGGTGTGAAAAATGCGATGAGCATGAAAAGTTGTGAAAAATGTGAGGAGCATGAAGAGGTGTGAAAAATGCGAGGAGGATGAAAAGGTGTGAAAAATTTGAGGAGCAAAAAAAAAAAAAAACCAGGAGCATGAAAAGGTGTGAAAAATGCGAGGAGCAAAAAAAAAAAAAAAAGAAAGAAAGAAAGACCAGGAGCATGAAAAGGTGTGAAAAATTCGAGGAGCAAAAAAAAAAAAAAAAAAAAAAGACCAGGAGCATGAAAAGGTGTGAAAAATGCGAGGAGCAAAAAAAAAAAAAAGACCAGGAGCATTAAAAGGTGTGAAAAATGCGAGGAGCAAAAAAAAAAAAAAAAGAAAGAAAGAAAGACCAGGAGCATGAAAAGGTGTAAAAAATGCGAGGAGCATGAAAAGGTGTGAAAAATGCGAGGAAAAAAAAAAAAAGACCAGGAACATGAAAAGGTGTGAAAAATGCGAGGAGCAAAAAAAAAAAAAAGAAAGACCAGGAGCATGAACAGGTGTCAAAAATGCAAGGAGCATGAAGAGGTGTGAAAAATTCGAGGAGCATGTAAAGTTATGAAAAATGTGAGGAGCATGAAGAGGTGTGAAAATTGCGAGGAGCATGAAAAGGTGTGAAAAATTCGAGGAGCAAAAAAAAAAAAAAAAAAAACCAGGAGCATGAAAAGGTGTGAAAAATGCGAGGAGCAAAAAAAAAAAAAGAAAGAACAGGAGCATGAAAATGTGTGAAAAATGCGAGGAGCAAGAAAAAAAAAAAGAAAGACCATTAGCATGAAAATGTGTGAAAAATGCGAGGATCAAAAAAAAAAAAGAAAGACCAGGAGCATGAAAAGGTGTGAAAAATGCAAGGAGCATTAAAAGGTGTGAAAAATGCGAGGAGCATGAAAATTGTGAAAAATGTGAGGAGCATGAAGAGGTGTGAAAAATGCGAGGAGCATGAAAAGGTGTGAAAAATTCGAGGAGCAAAAAAAAAAAAAAAAAAAACCAGGAGCATGAAAAGGTGTGAAAAATGCGAGGAGCAAAAAAAAAAAAAGAAAGAACAGGAGCATGAACAGGTGTGAAAAATGCGACGAGCATGAAAAGTTGTGAAAAATGCGAGGAGCATGAAGAGGTGTGAAAAATGCGAGGAGCATGAAAAGGTGTGAAAAATGCGAGGAGCAAAAAAAAAAAAAAAAACAGGAACATGAAAAGGTTTGAAAAATGCGAGGAGCAAAAAAAAAAAAAGAAAGACCAGGAGCATGAAAAGGTGTGAAAAATGCGACGAGCATGAAAAGTTGTGAAAAATGCGAGGAGCATGAAACGGTGTGAAAAATTTGAGGAGCAAAAAAAAAAAAAAAACCAGGAGCATGAAAAAGTGTGAAAAATGCGAGGAGCAAAAAAAAAAAAAAGAAAGACCATTAGCATGAAAATGTGTGAAAAATGCGAGGATCAAAAAAAAAAAAAGAAAGACCAGGAGCATGAAAAGGTGTGAAAAATGCGAGGAGCAAAAAAAAAAAAAAAAAAAAAAAAGACCAGGAACATGAAAAGGGGTGAAAAATGCGAGGAGAAAAAAAAAAAAAAGAAAGACCAGGAGCATGAAAAGGTGTGAAAAATGCGACGAGCATGAAAAGTTGTGAAAAATGCGAGGAGCATGAAACGGTGTGAAAAATGCGAGGAGGATGAAAAGGTGTGAAAAATTTGAGGAGCAAAAAAAAAAAAAAAAAAGACCAGGAGCATGAAAAGGTGTGAAAAATGCGAGGAGCAAAAAAAAAAAAAAAGACCAGGAACATGAAAAGGTGTGAAAAATGCGAGGAGCAAAAAAAAAAAAAAAAAGACCAGGAGCATGAAAAGGTGTGAAAAATGCGAGGAACAAAAAAAAAAAAAAAAAAAAAAAAAAAAACCAGGAGCATGAAAAGGTGTGAAAAATGCGAGGAGAAAAAAAAAAAAAAGAAAGACCAGGAGCATGAAAAGGTGTGAAAAATGCAAGGAGCATGAAAAGGTGTGAAAAATGCGAGGAGCATGAAAAGTTGTGAAAAATGTGAGGAGCATGAAGAGGTGTGAAAAATGCGAGGAGCATGAAAAGGAGTGAAAAACGCGAGGAGAAAAAAAAAAAAAAAAAGAAAGAAAGAAAGACCAGGAGCATGAAAAGGTGTGAAAAATGTGAGGAGCAAAAAAAAAAAAAAAAAAAGAAAGACCAGGAGCATGAAAAGGTATGAAAAATGCGAGGAGCGAAAAAAAAAAAAAAAGAAGAAAGACCAGGAACATGAAAAGGTGTGAAAAATGCGAGGAGCAAAAAAAATAAAAAAAAGAAAGAAAGAAAGACCAGGAGCATGAAAAGGTGTGAAAAATGCGAGGAGCAAAAAAAAAAAAAAAAAATACCAGGAGCATGAAAAGGTGTGAAAAATGCGAGGAGAAAAAAAAAAAAAAGACCAGGAGCATGAAAAGGTTTGAAAAATGCGAGGAAAAAAAAAAAAAAAGACCAGGAACATGAAAAGGTGTGAAAAATGCGAGGAGAAAAAAAAAAAAAAGACCAGGAGCATGAAAAGGTGTGAAAAATGCGAGGAAAAAAAAAAAAAAAAGACCAGGAACATGAAAAGGTGTGAAAAATGCGAGGAGCAAAAAAAAAAAAAGAAAGACCAGGAGCATAAAAAGGTGTGAAAAATGCGGGGAGCAAAAAAAAAAAAAAGAAAGACCAGGAGCATGAAAAGGTGTGAAAAATGCGACGAGCATGAAAAGTTGTGAAAAATGCGAGGAGCATGAAGAGGTGTGAAAAATGCGAGGAGCATGAAAAGGTGTGAAAAATGCGAGGAGCAAAAAAAAAAAAAAAAAAAAAGACCAGGAACATGAAAAGGTGTGAAAAATGCGAGGAGCAAAAAAAATAAAAAAAAGAAAGAAAGAAAGACCAGGAGCATGAAAAGGTGTGAAAAATGCGAGGAGTAAAAAAAAAAAAAAAGAAAGACCAGGAGCATGAAAAGGTGTGAAAAATGCGAGGAGCAAAAAAAAAAAAGAAAGACCAGGAGTATGAAAAGGTGTGAAAAATGCGAGGAGCAAAAAAAAAAAAAAAAAGACCAGGAACATGAAAAGGTGTGAAAAATGCGAGGAGCAAAAAAAAAAAAAAAAAGAAAGAAAGAAAGACCAGGAGCATGAAAAGGTGTGAAAAATGCGAGGAGAAAAAAAAAAAAAGAAAGACCAGGAGCATGAAAAGGTGTGAAAAATGCAAGGAGCATGAAAAGGTGTGAAAAATGCGAGGAGCATGAAAAGTTGTGAAAAATGTGAGGAGCATGAAGAGGTGTGAAAAATGCGAGGAGCATGAAAAGGTGTGAAAAACGCGAGGAGAAAAAAAAAAAAAAAAAGAAAGAAAGAAAGACCAGGAGCATGAAAAGGTGTGAAAAATGTGAGGAGCAAAAAAAAAAAAAAAAAAGAAAGACCAGGAGCATGAAAAGGTGTGAAAAATGCGAGGAGCGAAAAAAAAAAAAAAAGAAGAAAGACCAGGAACATGAAAAGGTGTGAAAAATGCGAGGAGCAAAAAAAATAAAAAAAAGAAAGAAAGAAAGACCAGGAGCATGAAAAGGTGTGAAAAATGCGAGGAGCAAAAAAAAAAAAAAAAAAGACCAGGAGCATGAAAAGGGGTGAAAAATGCGAGGAGCAAAAAAAAAAAAAAAAAGAACAGGAGCATGAACAGGTGTGAAAAATGCGACGAGCATGAAAAGTTGTGAAAAATGCGAGGAGCATGAAGAGGTGTGAAAAATGCGAGGAGCATGAAAAGGTGTGAAAAATGCGAGGAGCAAAAAAAAAAAAAAAACCAGGAACATGAAAAGGTTTGAAAAATGCGAGGAGCAAAAAAAAAAAAAGAAAGACCAGGAGCATGAAAAGGTGTGAAAAATGCGACGAGCATGAAAAGTTGTGAAAAATGCGAGGAGCATGAAACGGTGTGAAAAATTTGAGGAGCAAAAAAAAAAAAAAAAACCAGGAGCATGAAAATGTGTGAAAAATGCGAGGAGCAAAAAAAAAAAAAAGAAAGACCATTAGCATGAAAATGTGTGAAAAATGCGAGGATCAAAAAAAAAAAAAGAAAGACCAGGAGCATGAAAAGGTGTGAAAAATGCGAGGAGCAAAAAAAAAAAAAAAAAAAAAAAGACCAGGAACATGAAAAGGTGTGAAAAATGCGAGGAGCAAAAAAAAAAAAAGAAAGACCAGGAGCATGAAAAGGTGTGAAAAATGCGACGAGCATGAAAAGGTGTGAAAAATTCGAGGAGCACAAAAAAAAAAAAAAAGACCAGGAGCATGAAAAGGTGTGAAAAATGCGAGGAGCAAAAAAAAAAAAAAAAGACCAGGAGCATGAAAAGGTGTGAAAAATGCGAGGAGCAAAAAAAAAAAAAGAAAGAACAGGAGCATGAACAGGTGTGAAAAATGCAACGAGCATGAAAAGTTGTGAAAAATGCGAGGAGCATGAAGAGGTGTGAAAAATGCGAGGAGCATGAAAAGGTGTGAAAAATGCGAGGAGCAAAAAAAAAAAAAAAAACCAGGAACATGAAAAGGTTTGAAAAATGCGAGGAGCATAAAAAAAAAAAGAAAGACCAGGAGCATGAAAAGGTGTGAAAAATGCGACGAGCATGAAAAGTTGTGAAAAATGCGAGGAGCATGAAACGGTGTGAAAAATTTGAGGAGCAAAAAAAAAAAAAAAAACCAGGAGCATGAAAATGTGTGAAAAATGCGAGGAGCAAAAAAAAAAAAAAGAAAGACCAGGAGCATGAAAAGGTGTGAAAAATGCGAGGAGTATGAAGAGGTGTCAAAAATGCGAGGAGCATGAAAAGGTGTGAAAAATTCGAGGAGCAAAAAAAAAAAAAAAAAAGACCAGGAGCATGAAAAGGTGTGAAAAATGCGAGGAGCATGAAACGGTGTGAAAAATTTGAGGAGCAAAAAAAAAAAAAAAACCAGGAGCATGAAAAGGTGTGAAAAATGCGAGGAGCAAAAAAAAAAAAAAGAAAGACCAGGAGCATGAAAAGGTGTGAAAAATGCGACGAGCATGAAAAGTTGTGAAAAATGCGAGGAGCATGAAGAGGTGTGAAAAATGCGAGGAGCATGAAAAGGTGTGAAAAATTCGAGGAGCACAAAAAAAAAAAAAAAGACCAGGAGCATGAAAAGGTGTGAAAAATGCGAGGAGCAAAAAAAAAAAAAAAAGACCAGGAGCATGAAAAGGTGTGAAAAATGCGAGGAGCAAAAAAAAAAAAAAAAAAGACCAGGAGAATGAAAAGGTGTGAAAAATGTGAGGAGCAAAAAAAAAAAAAAAAGAAAGAAAGAAAGACCAGGAGCATGAAAAGGTGGGAAAAATGCGAGGAGCAAAAAAAAAAAAAAAAAAAAGAAAGACCAGGAGCATGAAAAGGTGTGAAAAATGCAAGGAGCATTAAAAGGTGTGAAAAATGCGAGGAGCATGAAAATTGTGAAAAATGTGAGGAGCATGAAGAGGTGTGAAAAATGCGAGGAGCATGAAAAGGTGTGAAAAATTCGAGGAGCAAAAAAAAAAAAAAAAAAAGACCAGGAGCATGAAAAGGTGTGAAAAATGCGAGGAGCAAAAAAAAAAAAAGAAAGAACAGGAGCATGAACAGGTGTGAAAAATGCGACGAGCATGAAAAGTTGTGAAAAATGCGAGGAGCATGAAGAGGTGTGAAAAATGCGAGGAGCATGAAAAGGTGTGAAAAATGCGAGGAGCAAAAAAAAAAAAAAAAAACCAGGAACATGAAAAGGTTTGAAAAATGCGAGGAGCAAAAAAAAAAAAAGAAAGACCAGGAGCATGAAAAGGTGTGAAAAATGCGACGAGCATGAAAAGTTGTGAAAAATGCGAGGAGCATGAAACGGTGTGAAAAATTTGAGGAGCAAAAAAAAAAAAAAAAACCAGGAGCATGAAAATGTGTGAAAAATGCGAGGAGCAAAAAAAAAAAAAAGAAAGACCATTAGCATGAAAAGGTGTGAAAAATGCGAGGATCAAAAAAAAAAAAAGAAAGACCAGGAGCATGAAAAGGTGTGAAAAATGCGAGGAGCAAAAAAAAAAAAAAAAGACCAGGAACATGAAAAGGTGTGAAAAATGCGAGGAGCAAAAAAAAAAAAAGAAAGACCAGGAGCATGAAAAGGTGTGAAAAATGCGACGAGCATGAAAAGGTGTGAAAAATTCGAGGAGCACAAAAAAAAAAAAAAAGACCAGGAGCATGAAAAGGTGTGAAAAATGCGAGGATCAAAAAAAAAAAAAGAAAGACCAGGAGCATGAAAAGGTGTGAAAAATGCAAGGAGCATTAAAAGGTGTGAAAAATGCGAGGAGCATGAAAATTGTGAAAAATGTGAGGAGCATGAAGAGGTGTGAAAAATGCGAGGAGCATGAAAAGGTGTGAAAAATTCGAGGAGCAAAAAAAAAAAAAAAAAAAAACCAGGAGCAAGAAAAGGTGTGAAAAATGCGAGGAGCAAAAAAAAAAAAAGAAAGAACAGGAGCATGAACAGGTGTGAAAAATGCGACGAGCATGAAAAGTTGTGAAAAATGCGAGGAGCATGAAGAGGTGTGAAAAATGCGAGGAGCATGAAAAGGTGTGAAAAATGCGAGGAGCAAAAAAAAAAAAAAAAAACCAGGAACATGAAAAGGTTTGAAAAATGCGAGGAGCAAAAAAAAAAAAAGAAAGACCAGGAGCATGAAAAGGTGTGAAAAATGCGACGAGCATGAAAAGTTGTGAAAAATGCGAGGAGCATGAAACGGTGTGAAAAATTTGAGGAGCAAAAAAAAAAAAAAAACCAGGAGCATGAAAATGTGTGAAAAATGCGAGGAGCAAAAAAAAAAAAAAAGAAAGACCATTAGCATGAAAAGGTGTGAAAAATGCGAGGATCAAAAAAAAAAAAAGAAAGACCAGGAGCATGAAAAGGTGTGAAAAATGCAAGGAGCAATAAAAGGTGTGAAAAATGCGAGGAGCATGAAAATTGTGAAAAATGTGAGGAGCATGAAGAGGTGTGAAAAATGCGAGGAGCATGAAAAGGTGTGAAAAATTCGAGGAGCAAAAAAAAAAAAAAAAAAAACCAGGAGCATGAAAAGGTGTGAAAAATGCGAGGAGCAAAAAAAAAAAAAGAAAGAACAGGAGCATGAACAGGTGTGAAAAATGCGACGAGCATGAAAAGTTGTGAAAAATGCGAGGAGCATGAAGAGGTGTGAAAAATGCGAGGAGCATGAAAAGGTGTGAAAAATGCGAGGAGCAAAAAAAAAAAAAAAAACCAGGAACATGAAAAGGTTTGAAAAATGCGAGGAGCAAAAAAAAAAAAAGAAAGACCAGGAGCATGAAAAGGTGTGAAAAATGCGACGAGCATGAAAAGTTGTGAAAAATGCGAGGAGCATGAAACGGTGTGAAAAATTTGAGGAGCAAAAAAAAAAAAAAAACCAGGAGCATGAAAATGTGTGAAAAATGCGAGGAGCAAAAAAAAAAAAAAGAAAGACCATTAGCATGAAAATGTGTGAAAAATGCGAGGATCAAAAAAAAAAAAAGAAAGACCAGGAGCATGAAAAGGTGTGAAAAATGCGAGGAGCAAAAAAAAAAAAAAAAAAAAAAAAGACCAGGAACATGAAAAGGTGTGAAAAATGCGAGGAGCAAAAAAAAAAAAAGAAAGACCAGGAGCATGAAAAGGTGTGAAAAATGCGACGAGCATGAAAAGGTGTGAAAAATTCGAGGAGCACAAAAAAAAAAAAAAAGACCAGGAGCATGAAAAGGTGGGAAAAATGCGAGGAGCAAAAAAAAAAAAAAAAGACCAGGAGCATGAAAAGGTGTGAAAAATGCGAGGAGAAAAAAAAAAAAAGAAAGAACAGGAGCATGAACAGGTGTGAAAAATGCAACGAGCATGAAAAGTTGTGAAAAATGCGAGGAGCATGAAGAGGTGTGAAAAATGCGAGGAGCATGAAAAGGTGTGAAAAATGCGAGGAGCAAAAAAAAAAAAAAAAACCAGGAACAAGAAAAGGTTTGAAAAATGCGAGGAGCAAAAAAAAAAAAAGAAAGACCAGGAGCATGAAAAGGTGTGAAAAATGCGACGAGCATGAAAAGTTGTGAAAAATGCGAGGAGCATGAAACGGTGTGAAAAATTTGAGGAGCAAAAAAAAAAAAAAAACCAGGAGCATGAAAATGTGTGAAAAATGCGAGGAGCAAAAAAAAAAAAAAGAAAGACCAGGAGCATGAAAAGGTGTGAAAAATGCGAGGAGCATGAAGAGGTGTCAAAAATGCGAGGAGCATGAAAAGGTGTGAAAAATTCGAGGAGCAAAAAAAAAAAAAAAAAAGACCAGGAGCATGAAAAGGTGAGAAAAATGCGAGGAGCATGAAACGGTGTGAAAAATTTGAGGAGCAAAAAAAAAAAAAAAACCAGGAGCATGAAAAGGTGTGAAAAATGCGAGGAGCAAAAAAAAAAAAAAGAAAGACCAGGAGCATGAAAAGGTGTGAAAAATGCGACGAGCATGAAAAGTTGTGAAAAATGCGAGGAGCATGAAGAGGTGTGAAAAATGCGAGGAGCATGAAAAGGTGTGAAAAATTCGAGGAGCACAAAAAAAAAAAAAAAGACCAGGAGCATGAAAAGGTGTGAAAAATGCGAGGAGCAAAAAAAAAAAAAAAAGACCAGGAGCATGAAAAGGTGTGAAAAATGCGAGGAGCAAAAAAAAAAAAAAAAAAGACCAGGAGAATGAAAAGGTGGGAAAAAAGCGAGGAGAAAAAAAAAAAAAAAAAGAAAGAAAGAAAGACCAGGAGCATGAAAAGGTGTGAAAAATGCGAGGAGCAAAAAAAAAAAAAAAAAAAGAAAGACCAGGAGCATGAAAAGGTGTGAAAAATGCAAGGAGCATTAAAAGGTGTGAAAAATGCGAGGAGCATGAAAATTGTGAAAAATGTGAGGAGCATGAAGAGGTGTGAAAAATGCGAGGAGCATGAAAAGGTGTGAAAAATTCGAGGAGCAAAAAAAAAAAAAAAAAAAGACCAGGAGCATGAAAAGGTGTGAAAAATGCGAGGAGCAAAAAAAAAAAAAGAAAGAACAGGAGCATGAACAGGTGTGAAAAATGCGACGAGCATGAAAAGTTGTGAAAAATGCGAGGAGCATGAAGAGGTGTGAAAAATGCGAGGAGCATGAAAAGGTGTGAAAAATGCGAGGAGCAAAAAAAAAAAAAAAAAACCAGGAACATGAAAAGGTTTGAAAAATGCGAGGAGCAAAAAAAAAAAAAGAAAGACCAGGAGCATGAAAAGGTGTGAAAAATGCGACGAGCATGAAAAGTTGTGAAAAATGCGAGGAGCATGAAACGGTGTGAAAAATTTGAGGAGCAAAAAAAAAAAAAAAACCAGGAGCATGAAAATGTGTGAAAAATGCGAGGAGCAAAAAAAAAAAAAAGAAAAACCATTAGCATGAAAAGGTGTGAAAAATGCGAGGATCAAAAAAAAAAAAAGAAAGACCAGGAGCATGAAAAGGTGTGAAAAATGCGAGGAGCAAAAAAAAAAAAAAAAAAAAAAAGACCAGGAACATGAAAAGGTGTGAAAAATGCGAGGAGCAAAAAAAAAAAAAGAAAGACCAGGAGCATGAAAAGGTGTGAAAAATGCGACGAGCATGAAAAGGTGTGAAAAATTCGAGGAGCACAAAAAAAAAAAAAAAGACCAGGAGCATGAAAAGGTGTGAAAAATGCGAGGAGCAAAAAAAAAAAAAAAAGACCAGGAGCATGAAAAGGTGTGAAAAATGCGAGGAGCAAAAAAAAAAAAAGAAAGAACAGGAGCATGAACAGGTGTGAAAAATGCAACGAGCATGAAAAGTTGTGAAAAATGCGAGGAGCATGAAGAGGTGTGAAAAATGCGAGGAGCATGAAAAGGTGTGAAAAATGCGAGGAGCAAAAAAAAAAAAAAAACCAGGAACATGAAAAGGTTTGAAAAATGCGAGGAGCAAAAAAAAAAAAAGAAAGACCAGGAGCATGAAAAGGTGTGAAAAATGCGACGAGCATGAAAAGTTGTGAAAAATGCGAGGAGCATGAAACGGTGTGAAAAATTTGAGGAGCAAAAAAAAAAAAAAAAACCAGGAGCATGAAAATGTGTGAAAAATGCGAGGAGCAAAAAAAAAAAAAAGAAAGACCATTAGCATGAAAAGGTGTGAAAAATGCGAGGAGCAAAAAAAAAAAAAAAAAAAAAAAACCAGGAACATGAAAATGTTTGAAAATGCGAGGAGCAAAAAAAAAAAAGAAAGACCAGGAGCATGAAAAGTTGTGAAAAATGCGATGAGCATGAAAAGTTGTGAAAAATGCGAGGAGCATGAAACGGTGTGAAAAATTTGAGGAGCAAAAAAAAAAAAAAAAACCAGGAGCATGAAAAGGTGTGAAAAATGCGCGGAGCAAAAAAAAAAAAAAAGAAAGACCAGGAGCATGAAAAGGTGTGAAAAATGCGAGGAGCATAAAGAGGTGTGAAAAATGCGAGGAGCATGAAAAGGTGTGAAAAATTCGAGGAGCAAAAAAAAAAAAAAAAAAAGACCAGGAGCATGAAAAGGTGTGAAAAATTCGAGGAGCAAAAAAAAAAAAGACCAGGAGCATGAAAAGGTGTGAAAAATGCGAGGAGAAAAAAAAAAAAAAAAAAAAGACCAGGAATATGAAAAGGTGTGAAAAACGCGAGGAGAAAAAAAAAAAAAAAAGAAAGAAAGAAAGACCAGGAGCATGAAAAGGTGTGAAAAATGCGAGGAGCGAAAAAAAAAAAAAAAGAAGAAAGACCAGGAACATGAAAAGGTGTGAAAAATGCGAGGAGCAAAAAAAATAAAAAAAAGAAAGAAAGAAAGACCAGGAGCATGAAAAGGTGTGAAAAATGCGAGGAGCAAAAAAAAAAAAAAAAAATACCAGGAGCATGAAAAGGTGTGAAAAATGCGAGGAGAAAAAAAAAAAAAAGACCAGGAGCATGAAAAGGTGTGAAAAATGCGAGGAGAAAAAAAAAAAAAGACCAGGAGCATGAAAAGGTGTGAAAAATGCGAAGAAAAAAAAAAAAAAGACCAGGAACATGAAAAGGTGTGAAAAATGCGAGGAGAAAAAAAAAAAAAAGACCAGGAGCATGAAAAGGTGTGAAAAATGCGAGGAAAAAAAAAAAAAAAGACCAGGAACATGAAAAGGTGTGAAAAATGCGAGGAGCAAAAAAAAAAAAAGAAAGACCAGGAGCATGAAAAGGTGTGAAAAATGCGACGAGCATGAAAAGTTGTGAAAAATGCGAGGAGCATGAAGAGGTGTGAAAAATGCGAGGAGCATGAAAAGGTGTGAAAAATTCGAGGAGCAAAAAAAAAAAAAAAAAAGACCAGGAGCATGAAAAGGTGTGAAAAATGCGAGGAGCAAAAAAAAAAAAAGAAAGACCATTAGCATGAAAAGGTGTGAAAAATGCGAGGAGCAAAAAAAAAAAAAAAAAAAAAAAACAAGGAAAATGAAAATGTTTGAAAATGCGAGGAGCAAAAAAAAAAAAAAGAAAGACCAGGAGCATGAAAAGGTGTGAAAAATGCGACGAGCATGAAAAGTTGTGAAAAATGCGAGGAGCATGAAACGTTGTGAAAAATGCGAGGAGCAAAAAAAAAAAAAGATAGACCAGGAGCATGAAAAGGTGTGAAAAATGCGAGGAGCAAAAAAAAAAAAAAAAAAAAAAAAAAGACCAGGAACATGAAAAGGTGTGAAAAATGCGAGGAGCAAAAAAAAAAAAAGAAAGACCAGGAGCATGAAAAGGTGTGAAAAATGCAAGGAGCATGAAAAGGTGTGAAAAATGCGAGGAGCATGAAAAGTTATGAAAAATGTGAGGAGCATGAAGAGGTGTGAAAAATGCGAGGAGCATGAAAAGGTGTGAAAAATTCGAGGAGCAAAAAAAAAAAAAAAAAAGACCAGGAGCATGAAAAGGTGTGAAAAATGCGAGGAGCAAAAAAAAAAAAAAAAAAAAGAAAGAAAGACCAGGAGCATGAAAAGGTGTGAAAAATGCGAGGAGCAAAAAAAAAAAAAAAAAAAAAAACCAGGAACATGAAAATGTTTGAAAATGCGTGGAGCAAAGAAAAAAAAAGAAAGACCAGGAGCATGAAAAGGTGTGAAAAATGCGACGAGCATGAAAAGTTGTGAAAAATGCGAGGAGCATGAAACGGTGTGAAAAATGCGAGGAGGATGAAAAGGTGTGAAAAATTTGAGGAGCAGAAAAAAAAAAAAACCAGGAGCATGAAAAGGTGTCAAAAATGAGAGGGAAAAAAAAAAAAAAAGAAAAGGAGCATGAAAAGGTGTGAAAAATGCGATGAGCATGAAAAGTTGTGAAAAATGCGAGGAGCATGAGGAGGTGTGAAAAATGCGAGGAGGATGAAAAGGTGTGAAAAATTTGAGGAGCAAAAAAAAAAAAAAAACCAAGAGCATGAAAAGGTGTGAAAAATGCGAGGAGCAAAAAAAAAAAAAAAAGAAAGAAAGAAAGACCAGGAGCATGAAAAGGTATGAAAAATTCGAGGAGCAAAAAAAAAAAAAAAAAAAAGACCAGGAGCATGAAAAGGTGTGAAAAATGCGAGGAAAAAAAAAAAAAAAGACCAGGAGCATGAAAAGGTGTGAAAAATGCGAGGAGCAAAAAAAAAAAAAGACCAGGAGCATGAAAAGGTGTGAAAAATGCGAGGAGCAAAAAAAAAAAGAAAGACCAAGAGCATGAAAATGTGTGAAAAATGCGAGGAGCAAAAAAAAAAAAGAAAGACCAGGAGTATGAAAAGGTGTGAAAAATGCGAGGAGCAAAAAAAAAAAAAAAAAGACCAGGAACATGAAAAGATGTGAAAAATGTGAGGAGCAAAAAAAAAAAAAGAAAGACCAGGAGCATGAAAAGGTGTGAAAAATGCAAGGAGCATGAAAAGGTGTGAAAAATGCGAGGAGCATGAAAAGTTGTGAAAAATGCAAGGAGCATGAAAAGGTGTGAAAAATGCGAGGAGCAAAAAAAAAAAAAGAAAGACCAGGAGCATGAAAAGGTGTGAAAAATGCGATGAGCATGAAAAGTTGTGAAAAATGCGAGGAGCATGAAGAGGTGTGAAAAATCCGAGGAGGATGAAAAGGTGTGAAAAATTTGAGGAGCAAAAAAAAAAAAAAACCAGGAGCATGAAAAGGTGTGAAAAATGCGAGGAGCAAAAAAAAACAAAAAGACCAGGAGCAATAAAAGGTGTGAAAAATGCGAGGAGCAAAAAAAAAAAAAAAAAAAGAAAGAAAGAAAGACCAGGAGCATGAAAAGGTGTGAAAAATGCGAGGAGCATGAAAAGGTGTGAAAAATGCGAGGAAAAAAAAAAAAAAAAAAAAGACCAGGAACATGAAAAGGTGTGAAAAATGCGAGGAGCAAAAAAAAAAAAAAAGATAGACCAGGAGCATGAAAAGGTGTGAAAAATGCGAGGAGCAAAAAAAAAAAAAAAAAGACCAGGAACATGAAAAGGTGTGAAAAATGCGAGGAGCAAAAAAAAAAAAAGAAAGATCAGGAGCATGAAAAGGTGTGAAAAATGCAAGGAGCATGAAAAGGTGTGAAAAATGCGAGGAGCATGAAAAGTTGTGAAAAATGTGAGGAGCATGAAGAGGTGTGAAAAATGCGAGGAGCATGAAAAGGTGTGAAAAATGCGAGGAGCAAAAAAAAAAAAAAAAAGACCAGGAGCAGGAAAAGGTGGGAAAAATACGAGGAGCAAAAAAAAAAAAAAAAGAAAAAAAAAAAGACCAGGAGCATGAAAAGGTGTGAAAAATGCGAGGAGAAAAAAAAAAAAAAGAAAGACCAGGAGCATGAAAAGGTGTGAAAAATGCGAGGAGCAAAAAAAAAAAAAAAGAAAGACCATTAGCATGAAAAGGTGTGAAATATGCGAGGAGCAAAAAAAAAAAAAAAAAAAAAAACCAGGAACATGAAAATGTTTGAAAATGCGAGGAGCAAAAAAAAAAAAAGAAAGACCAGGAGCATGAAAAGGTGTGAAAAATGCGATGAGCATGAAAAGTTGTGAAAAATGCGAGGAGCATGAAACGGTGTGAAAAATTTGAGGAGCAAAAAAAAAAAAAAAACCAGGAGCATGAAAAGGTGTGAAAAATGCGCGGAGCAAAAAAAAAAAAAAAGAAAGACCAGGAGCATGAAAAGGTGTGAAAAATGCGAGGAGCATAAAGAGGTGTGAAAAATGCGAGGAGCATGAAAAGGTGTGAAAAATTCGAGGAGCAAAAAAAAAAAAAAAAAAAGACCAGGAGCATGAAAAGGTGTGAAAAATTCGAGGAGCAAAAAAAAAAAAGACCAGGAGCATGAAAAGGTGTGAAAAATGCGAGGAGAAAAAAAAAAAAAAAAAAAAAGACCAGGAATATGAAAAGGTGTGAAAAACGCGAGGAGAAAAAAAAAAAAAAAAGAAAGAAAGAAAGACCAGGAGCATGAAAAGGTGTGAAAAATGTGAGGAGCAAAAAAAAAAAAAAAAAAGAAAGACCAGGAGCATGAAAAGGTGTGAAAAATGCGAGGAGCGAAAAAAAAAAAAAAAGAAGAAAGACCAGGAACATGAAAAGGTGTGAAAAATGCGAGGAGCAAAAAAAATAAAAAAAAGAAAGAAAGAAAGACCAGGAGCATGAAAAGGTGTGAAAAATGCGAGGAGCAAAAAAAAAAAGAAAGACCAAGAGCATGAAAAGGTGTGAAAAATGCGAGGAGCAAAAAAAAAAAAAGAAAGACCAGGAGCATGAAAAGGTGTGAAAAATGCAAGGAGCATGAAAAGGTGTGAAAAATGCGAGGAGCATGAAAAGTTATGAAAAATGTGAGGAGCATGAAGAGGTGTGAAAAATGCGAGGAGCATGAAAAGGTGTGAAAAATTCGAGGAGCAAAAAAAAAAAAAAAAAAGACCAGGAGCATGAAAAGGTGTGAAAAATGCGAGGAGCGAAAAAAAAAAAAAAGAAGAAAGACCAGGAACATGAAAAGGTGTGAAAAATGCGAGGAGCAAAAAAAATAAAAAAAAGAAAGAAAGAAAGACCAGGAGCATGAAAAGGTGTGAAAAATGCGAGGAGCAAAAAAAAAAAAAAAAAAATACCAGGAGCATGAAAAGGTGTGAAAAATGCGAGGAGAAAAAAAAAAAAAAAACCAGGAGCATGAAAAGGTGTGAAAAATGCGAGGAGAAAAAAAAAAAAAAGACCAGGAGCATGAAAAGGTGTGAAAAATGAGAAGAAAAAAAAAAAAAAGACCAGGAACATGAAAAGGTGTGAAAAATGCGAGGAGAAAAAAAAAAAAAAGACCAGGAGCATGAAAAGGTGTGAAAAATGCGAGGAGCAAAAAAAATAAAAAAAAGAAAGAAAGAAAGACCAGGAGCATGAAAAGGTGTGAAAAATGCGAGGAGCAAAAAAAAAAAAAAAAAAATACCAGGAGCATGAAAAGGTGTGAAAAATGCGAAGAGAAAAAAAAAAAAAAGACCAGGAGCATGAAAAGGTGTGAAAAATGCGAGGAGAAAAAAAAAAAAAAGACCAGGAGCATGAAAAGGTGTGAAAAATGCGAAGAAAAAAAAAAAAAAGACCAGGAACATGAAAAGGTGTGAAAAATGCGAGGAGAAAAAAAAAAAAAAGACCAGGAGCATGAAAAGGTGTGAAAAATGCGAGGAAAAAAAAAAAAAAAAAGACCAGGAACATGAAAAGGTGTGAAAAATGCGAGGAGCAAAAAAAAAAAAAGAAAGACCAGGAGCATAAAAAGGTGTGAAAAATGCGGGGAGCAAAAAAAAAAAAAAGAAAGACCAGGAGCATGAAAAGGTGTGAAAAATGCGACGAGCATGAAAAGTTGTGAAAAATGCGAGGAGCATGAAGAGGTGTGAAAAATGCGAGGAGCATGAAAAGGTGTGAAAAATTCGAGGAGCAAAAAAAAAAAAAAAAAAGACCAGGAGCATGAAAAGGTGTGAAAAATGCGAGGAGCAAAAAAAAAAAAAGAAAGACCATTAGCATGAAAAGGTGTGAAAAATGCGAGGAGCAAAAAAAAAAAAAAAAAAAAAAACCAGGAACATGAAAATGTTTGAAAATGCGAGGAGCAAAAAAAAAAAAAAGAAAGACCAGGAGCATGAAAAGGTGTGAAAAATGCGACGAGCATGAAAAGTTGTGAAAAATGCGAGGAGCATGAAACGTTGTGAAAAATGCGAGGAGCAAAAAAAAAAAAAGATAGACCAGGAGCATGAAAAGGTGTGAAAAATGCGAGGAGCAAAAAAAAAAAAAAAAAAAAAAAAAAGACCAGGAACATGAAAAGGTGTGAAAAATGCGAGGAGCAAAAAAAAAAAAAGAAAGACCAGGAGCATGAAAAGGTGTGAAAAATGCAAGGAGCATGAAAAGGTGTGAAAAATGCGAGGAGCATGAAAAGTTATGAAAAATGTGAGGAGCATGAAGAGGTGTGAAAAATGCGAGGAGCATGAAAAGGTGTGAAAAATTCGAGGAGCAAAAAAAAAAAAAAAAAAGACCAGGAGCATGAAAAGGTGTGAAAAATGCGAGGAGCAAAAAAAAAAAAAAAAGAAAGAAAGAAAGACCAGGAGCATGAAAAGGTGTGAAAAATGCGAGGAGCAAAAAAAAAAAAAAAAAAAAAAACCAGGAACATGAAAATGTTTGAAAATGCGTGGAGCAAAGAAAAAAAAAGAAAGACCAGGAGCATGAAAAGGTGTGAAAAATGCGACGAGCATGAAAAGTTGTGAAAAATGCGAGGAGCATGAAACGGTGTGAAAAATGCGAGGAGGATGAAAAGGTGTGAAAAATTTGAGGAGCAGAAAAAAAAAAAAACCAGGAGCATGAAAAGGTGTCAAAAATGAGAGGGAAAAAAAAAAAAAAAGAAAAGGAGCATGAAAAGGTGTGAAAATGCGATGAGCATGAAAAGTTGTGAAAAATGCGAGGAGCATGAGGAGGTGTGAAAAATGCGAGGAGGATGAAAAGGTGTGAAAAATTTGAGGAGCAAAAAAAAAAAAAAAACCAAGAGCATGAAAAGGTGTGAAAAATGCGAGGAGCAAAAAAAAAAAAAAAAGAAAGAAAGAAAGACCAGGAGCATGAAAAGGTATGAAAAATTCGAGGAGCAAAAAAAAAAAAAAAAAAAGACCAGGAGCATGAAAAGGTGTAAAAAATGCGAGGAAAAAAAAAAAAAAGACCAGGAGCATGAAAAGGTGTGAAAAATGCGAGGAGCAAAAAAAAAAAAAGACCAGGAGCATGAAAAGGTGTGAAAAATGCGAGGAGCAAAAAAAAAAAGAAAGACCAAGAGCATGAAAATGTGTGAAAAATGCGAGGAGCAAAAAAAAAAAAGAAAGACCAGGAGTATGAAAAGGTGTGAAAAATGCGAGGAGCAAAAAAAAAAAAAAAAGACCAGGAACATGAAAAGATGTGAAAAATGTGAGGAGCAAAAAAAAAAAAAGAAAGACCAGGAGCATGAAAAGGTGTGAAAAATGCAAGGAGCATGAAAAGGTGTGAAAAATGCGAGGAGCATGAAAAGTTGTGAAAAATGCAAGGAGCATGAAAAGGTGTGAAAAATGCGAGGAGCAAAAAAAAAAAAAGAAAGACCAGGAGCATGAAAAGGTGTGAAAAATGCGATGAGCATGAAAAGTTGTGAAAAATGCGAGGAGCATGAAGAGGTGTGAAAAATCCGAGGAGGATGAAAAGGTGTGAAAAATTTGAGGAGCAAAAAAAAAAAAAAACCAGGAGCATGAAAAGGTGTGAAAAATGCGAGGAGCAAAAAAAAAAAAAAAGACCAGGAGCATTAAAAGGTGTGAAAAATGCGAGGAGCAAAAAAAAAAAAAAAAAAAGAAAGAAAGAAAGACCAGGAGCATGAAAAGGTGTGAAAAATGCGAGGAGCATGAAAAGGTGTGAAAAATGCGAGGAAAAAAAAAAAAAAAAAAAAGACCAGGAACATGAAAAGGTGTGAAAAATGCGAGGAGCAAAAAAAAAAAAAAAGATAGACCAGGAGCATGAAAAGGTGTGAAAAATGCGAGGAGCAAAAAAAAAAAAAAAAGACCAGGAACATGAAAAGGTGTGAAAAATGCGAGGAGCAAAAAAAAAAAAAGAAAGATCAGGAGCATGAAAAGGTGTGAAAAATGCAAGGAGCATGAAAAGGTGTGAAAAATGCGAGGAGCATGAAAAGTTGTGAAAAATGTGAGGAGCATGAAGAGGTGTGAAAAATGCGAGGAGCATGAAAAGGTGTGAAAAATGCGAGGAGCAAAAAAAAAAAAAAAAAGACCAGGAGCATGAAAAGGTGTGAAAAATGCGAGGAGCAAAAAAAAAAAAAAAAGAAAGAAAGAAAGACCAGGAGCATGAAAAGGTGTGAAAAATGCGAGGAGAAAAAAAAAAAAAAGAAAGACCAGGAGCATGAAAAGGTGTGAAAAATGCGAGGAGCAAAAAAAAAAAAAAAGAAAGACCATTAGCATGAAAAGGTGTGAAAAATGCGAGGAGCAAAAAAAAAAAAAAAAAAAAAAAAACCAGGAACATGAAAATGTTTGAAAATGCGAGGAGCAAAAAAAAAAAAAGAAAGACCAGGAGCATGAAAAGGTGTGAAAAATGCGATGAGCATGAAAAGTTGTGAAAAATGCGAGGAGCATGAAACGGTGTGAAAAATTTGAGGAGCAAAAAAAAAAAAAAAACCAGGAGCATGAAAAGGTGTGAAAAATGCGCGGAGCAAAAAAAAAAAAAAAGAAAGACCAGGAGCATGAAAAGGTGTGAAAAATGCGAGGAGCATAAAGAGGTGTGAAAAATGCGAGGAGCATGAAAAGGTGTGAAAAATTCGAGGAGCAAAAAAAAAAAAAAAAAAAGACCAGGAGCATGAAAAGGTGTGAAAAATTCGAGGAGCAAAAAAAAAAAAGACCAGGAGCATGAAAAGGTGTGAAAAATGCGAGGAGAAAAAAAAAAAAAAAAAAAAAAGACCAGGAAAATGAAAAGGTGTGAAAAATGCGAGGAGAAAAAAAAAAAAAAAAGAAAGAAAGAAAGACCAGGAGCATGAAAAGGTGTGAAAAATGTGAGGAGCAAAAAAAAAAAAAAAAAAGAAAGACCAGGAGCATGAAAAGGTGTGAAAAATGCGAGGAGCGAAAAAAAAAAAAAAAGAAGAAAGACCAGGAACATGAAAAGGTGTGAAAAATGCGAGGAGCAAAAAAAATAAAAAAAAGAAAGAAAGAATCACCAGGAGCATGAAAAGGTGTGAAAAATGCGAGGAGCAAAAAAAAAAAGAAAGACCAAGAGCATGAAAAGGTGTGAAAAATGCGAGGAGCAAAAAAAAAAAAAGAAAGACCAGGAGCATGAAAAGGTGTGAAAAATGCAAGGAGCATGAAAAGGTGTGAAAAATGCGAGGAGCATGAAAAGTTATGAAAAATGTGAGGAGCATGAAGAGGTGTGAAAAATGCGAGGAGCATGAAAAGGTGTGAAAAATTCGAGGAGCAAAAAAAAAAAAAAAAAAGACCAGGAGCATGAAAAGGTGTGAAAAATGCGAGGAGCAAAAAAAAAAAAAAAAGAAAGAAAGAAAGACCAGGAGCATGAAAAGGTGTGAAAAAGGCGAGGAGGAAAAAAAAAAAAAAAAGAAAGACCAGGAGCATGAAAAGGTGTGAAAAATGCGATGAGCATGAAAAGTTGTGAAAAATGCGAGGAGCATGAAACGGTGTGAAAAATTTGAGGAGCAAAAAAAAAAAAAAAACCAGGAGCATGAAAAGGTGTGAAAAATGCGCGGAGCAAAAAAAAAAAAAAAGAAAGACCAGGAGCATGAAAAGGTGTGAAAAATGCGAGGAGCATAAAGAGGTGTGAAAAATGCGAGGAGCATGAAAAGGTGTGAAAAATTCGAGGAGCAAAAAAAAAAAAAAAAAAAGACCAGGAGCATGAAAAGGTGTGAAAAATTCGAGGAGCAAAAAAAAAAAAGACCAGGAGCATGAAAAGGTGTGAAAAATGCGAGGAGAAAAAAAAAAAAAAAAAAAAAAGACCAGGAATATGAAAAGGTGTGAAAAACGCGAGGAGAAAAAAAAAAAAAAAAGAAAGAAAGAAAGACCAGGAGCATGAAAAGGTGTGAAAAATGTGAGGAGCAAAAAAAAAAAAAAAAAAGAAAGACCAGGAGCATGAAAAGGTGTGAAAAATGCGAGGAGCGAAAAAAAAAAAAAAAGAAGAAAGACCAGGAACATGAAAAGGTGTGAAAAATGCGAGGAGCAAAAAAAATAAAAAAAAGAAAGAAAGAATCACCAGGAGCATGAAAAGGTGTGAAAAATGCGAGGAGCAAAAAAAAAAAGAAAGACCAAGAGCATGAAAAGGTGTGAAAAATGCGAGGAGCAAAAAAAAAAAAAGAAAGACCAGGAGCATGAAAAGGTGTGAAAAATGCAAGGAGCATGAAAAGGTGTGAAAAATGCGAGGAGCATGAAAAGTTATGAAAAATGTGAGGAGCATGAAGAGGTGTGAAAAATGCGAGGAGCATGAAAAGGTGTGAAAAATTCGAGGAGCAAAAAAAAAAAAAAAAAAGACCAGGAGCATGAAAAGGTGTGAAAAATGCGAGGAGCAAAAAAAAAAAAAAAAGAAAGAAAGAAAGACCAGGAGCATGAAAAGGTGTGAAAAATGCGAGGAGGAAAAAAAAAAAAAAAAGAAAGACCAGGAGCATGAAAAGGTGTGAAAAATGCGAGAAGCAAAAAAAAAAAAAGAAAGACCATTAGCATGAAAAGGTGTGAAAAATGCGAGGAGCAAAAAAAAAAAAAAAAAAAAAAACCAGGAACATGAAAATGTTTGAAAATGCGAGGAGCAAAAAAAAAAAAAAGAAAGACCAGGAGCATGAATAGGTGTGAAAAATGCGACGAGCATGAAAAGTTGTGAAAAATGCGAGGAGCATGAAACGGTGTGAAAAATGCGAGGAGCAAAAAAAAAAAAAGATAGACCAGGAGCATGAAAAGGTGTGAAAAATGCGAGGAGCAAAAAAAAAAAAAAAAAAAAAAAAGACCAGGAACATGAAAAGGTGTGAAAAAAGCGAGGAGCAAAAAAAAAAAAAGAAAGACCAGGAGCATGAAAAGGTGTGAAAAATGCAAGGAGCATGAAAAGGTGTGAAAAATGCGAGGAGCATGAAAAGTTATGAAAAATGTGAGGAGCATGAAGAGGTGTGAAAAATGCGAGGAGAATGAAAAGGTGTGAAAAATTCGAGGAGCAAAAAAAAAAAAAAAAAAGACCAGGAGCATGAAAAGGTGTGAAAAATGCGAGGAGCAAAAAAAAAAAAAAAAGAAAGAAAGAAAGAACAGGAGCATGAAAAGGAGAGAAAAAAGCGAGGAGCAAAAAAAAAAAAAAAAAAAAAAAAACCAGGAACATGAAAATGTTTGAAAATGCGAGGAGCAAAAAAAAAAAAAGAAAGACCAGGAGCATGAAAAGGTGTGAAAAATGCGACGAGCATGAAAAGTTGTGAAAAATGCGAGAAGCATGAAACGGTGTGAAAAATGCGAGGAGGATGAAAAGGTGTGAAAAATTTGAGGAGCAGAAAAAAAAAAAAACCAGGAGCATGAAAAGGTGTCAAAAATGAGAGGGAAAAAAAAAAAAAAAGAAAAGGAGCATGAAAAGGTGTGAAAAATGCGATGAGCATGAAAAGTTGTGAAAAATGCGAGGAGCATGAGGAGGTGTGAAAAATGCGAGGAGGATGAAAAGGTGTGAAAAATTTGAGGAGCAAAAAAAAAAAAAAAACCAAGAGCATGAAAAGGTGTGAAAAATGCGAGGAGCAAAAAAAAAAAAAAAAAAAAAAAAGAAAGACCAGGAGCATGAAAAGGTATGAAAAATTCGAGGAGCAAAAAAAAAAAAAAAAAAAGACCAGGAGCATGAAAAGTTGTGAAAAATGCGAGGAAAAAAAAAAAAAAAGACCAGGAGCATGAAAAGGTGTGAAAAATGCGAGGAGCAAAAAAAAAAAAAGACCAGGAGCATGAAAAGGTGTGAAAAATGCGAGGAGCAAAAAAAAAAAGAAAGACCAAGAGCATGAAAAGGTGTGAAAAATGCGAGGAGCAAAAAAAAAAAAGAAAAACCAGGAGCATGAAAAGGTGTGAAAAATGCGAGGAGCAAAAAAAAAAAAAAAAACCAAGAGCATGAAAAGGTGTGAAAAATGCGAGGAGCAAAAAAAAAAAAAAAAAAAAGAAAGAAAGACCAGGAGCATGAAAAGGTATGAAAAATTCGAGGAGCAAAAAAAAAAAAAAAAAAAGACCAGGAGCAAGAAAAGGTGTGAAAAATGGGAGGAAAAAAAAAAAAAAAGACCAGGAGCATGAAAAGGTGTGAAAAATGCGAGGAGCAAAAAAAAAAAGAAAGACCAAGAGCATGAAAAGGTGTGAAAAATGCGAGGAGCAAAAAAAAAAAAGAAAGACCAGGAGTATGAAAAGGTGTGAAAAATGCGAGGAGCAAAAAAAAAAAGAAAGACCAAGAGCATGAAAAGGAGTGAAAAATTCGAGGAGCAAAAAAAAAAAAGAAAGACCAGGAGTATGAAAAGGTGTGAAAAATGCAAGGAGCATGAAAAGGTGTGAAAAATGCGAGGAGCATGAAAAGTTGTGAAAAATGCAAGGAGCATGAAAAGGTGTGAAAAATGCGAGGAGCAAAAAAAAAAAAAGAAAGACCAGGAGCATGAAAAGGTGTGAAAAATGCGATGAGCATGAAAAGTTGTGAAAAATGCGAGGAGCATGAAGAGGTGTGAAAAATCCGAGGAGGATGAAAAGGTGTGAAAAATTTGAGGAGCAAAAAAAAAAAAAAAACCAGGAGCATGAAAAGGTGTGAAAAATGCGAGGAGCAAAAAAAAAAAAAAGACCAGGAGCATTAAAAGGTGTGAAAAATGCGAGGAGCAAAAAAAAAAAAAAAAGAAAGAAAGAAAGACCAGGAGCATGAAAAGGTGTGAAAAATGCGAGGAGCATGAAAAGGTGTGAAAAATGCGAGGAAAAAAAAAAAAAAAAAAAAGACCAGGAACATGAAAAGGTGTGAAAAATGCGAGGAGCAAAAAAAAAAAAAAAAAAAAAAAACCAGGAACATGAAAATGTTTGAAAATGCGAGGAGCAAAAAAAAAAAAAGAAAGACCAGGAGCATGAAAAGGTGTGAAAAATGCAAGGAGCATGAAAAGGTGTGAAAAATGCGAGGAGCATGAAAAGTTATGAAAAATGTGAGGAGCATGAAGAGGTGTGAAAAATGCGAGGAGCATGAAAAGGTGTGAAAAATTCGAGGAGCAAAAAAAAAAAAAAAAAAAGACCAGGAGCATGAAAAGGTGTGAAAAATGCGAGGAGCAAAAAAAAAAAAAAAAGAAAGAAAGAAAGACCAGGAGCATGAAAAGGTGTGAAAAATGCGAGGAGCAAAAAAAAAAAAAAAAAAAAAAAAACCAGGAACATGAAAATGTTTGAAAATGCGAGGAGCAAAAAAAAAAAAAGAAAGACCAGGAGCATGAAAAGGTGTGAAAAATGCGACGAGCATGAAAAGTTGTGAAAAATGCGAGAAGCATGAAACGGTGTGAAAAATGCGAGGAGGATGAAAAGGTGTGAAAAATTTGAGGAGCAGAAAAAAAAAAAAACCAGGAGCATGAAAAGGTGTCAAAAATGAGAGGGAAAAAAAAAAAAAAAGAAAAGGAGCATGAAAAGGTGTGAAAAATGCGATGAGCATGAAAAGTTGTGAAAAATGCGAGGAGCATGAGGAGGTGTGAAAAATGCGAGGAGGATGAAAAGGTGTGAAAAATTTGAGGAGCAAAAAAAAAAAAAAAACCAAGAGCATGAAAAGGTGTGAAAAATGCGAGGAGCAAAAAAAAAAAAAAAAGAAAGAAAGAAAGACCAGGAGCATGAAAAGGTATGAAAAATTCGAGGAGCAAAAAAAAAAAAAAAAAAAGACCAGGAGCATGAAAAGTTGTGAAAAATGCGAGGAAAAAAAAAAAAAAAGACCAGGAGCATGAAAAGGTGTGAAAAATGCGAGGAGCAAAAAAAAAAAAAGACCAGGAGCATGAAAAGGTGTGAAAAATGCGAGGAGCAAAAAAAAAAAGAAAGACCAAGAGCATGAAAAGGTGTGAAAAATGCGAGGAGCAAAAAAAAAAAAGAAATACCAGGAGTATGAAAAGGTGTGAAAAATGCGAGGAGCAAAAAAAAAAAAAAAACCAAGAGCATGAAAAGGTGTGAAAAATGCGAGGAGCAAAAAAAAAAAAAAAAAAAAGAAAGAAAGACCAGGAGCATGAAAAGGTATGAAAAATTCGAGGAGCAAAAAAAAAAAAAAAAAAAGACCAGGAGCATGAAAAGGTGTGAAAAATGCGAGGAAAAAAAAAAAAAAAGACCAGGAGCATGAAAAGGTGTGAAAAATGCGAGGAGCAAAAAAAAAAAAAAAGACCAAGAGCATGAAAAGGTGTGAAAAATGCGAGGAGCAAAAAAAAAAAAGAAAGACCAGGAGTATGAAAAGGTGTGAAAAATGCGAGGAGCAAAAAAAAAAAGAAAGACCAAGAGCATGAAAAGGTGTGAAAAATTCGAGGAGCAAAAAAAAAAAAGAAAGACCAGGAGTATGAAAAGGTGTGAAAAATGCAAGGAGCATGAAAAGGTGTGAAAAATGCGAGGAGCATGAAAAGTTGTGAAAAATGCAAGGAGCATGAAAAGGTGTGAAAAATGCGAGGAGCAAAAAAAAAAAAAGAAAGACCAGGAGCATGAAAAGGTGTGAAAAATGCGATGAGCATGAAAAGTTGTGAAAAATGCGAGGAGCATGAAGAGGTGTGAAAAATCCGAGGAGGATGAAAAGGTGTGAAAAATTTGAGGAGCAAAAAAAAAAAAAAACCAGGAGCATGAAAAGGTGTGAAAAATGCGAGGAGCAAAAAAAAAAAAAAGACCAGGAGCATTAAAAGGTGTGAAAAATGCGAGGAGCAAAAAAAAAAAAAAAAGAAAGAAAGAAAGACCAGGAGCATGAAAAGGTGTGAAAAATGCGAGGAGCATGAAAAGGTGTGAAAAATGCGAGGAAAAAAAAAAAAAAAAAAAAGACCAGGAACATGAAAAGGTGTGAAAAATGCGAGGAGCAAAAAAAAAAAAAAAAAAAAAAACCAGGAACATGAAAATGTTTGAAAATGCGAGGAGCAAAAAAAAAAAAAGAAAGACCAGGAGCATGAAAAGGTGTGAAAAATGCGACGAGCATGAAAAGTTGTGAAAAATGCGAGGAGCATGAAACGGTGTGAAAAATGCGAGGAGGATGAAAAGGTGTGAAAAATTTGAGGAGCAGAAAAAAAAAAAAACCAGGAGCATGAAAAGGTGTCAAAAATGAGAGGGAAAAAAAAAAAAAAAGAAAAGGAGCATGAAAAGGTGTGAAAAATGCGATGAGCATGAAAAGTTGTGAAAAATGCGAGGAGCATGAGGAGGTGTGAAAAATGCGAGGAGGATGAAAAGGTGTGACAAATTTGAGGAGCAAAAAAAAAAAAAAAACCTAGAGCATGAAAAGGTGTGAAAAATGCGAGGAGCAAAAAAAAAAAAAAAAGAAAGAAAGAAAGACCAGGAGCATGAAAAGGTATGAAAAATTCGAGGAGCAAAAAAAAAAAAAAAAAAAAGACCAGGAGCATGAAAAGGTGTGAAAAATGCGAGGAAAAAAAAAAAAAAAGACCAGGAGCATGAAAAGGTGTGAAAAATGCGAGGAGCAAAAAAAAAAAAAGACCAGGAGCATGAAAAGGTGTGAAAAATGCGAGGAGCAAAAAAAAAAAGAAAGACCAAGAGCATGAAAAGGTGTGAAAAATGCGAGGAGCAAAAAAAAAAAAGAAAGACCAGGAGTATGAAAAGGTGTGAATAATGCGAGGAGCAAAAAAAAAAAAAAAAAGACCAGGAACATGAAAAGATGTGAAAAATGTGAGGAGCAAAAAAAAAAAAAGAAAGACCAGGAGCATGAAAAGGTGTGAAAAATGCAAGGAGCATGAAAAGGTGTGAAAAATGCGAGGAGCATGAAAAGTTGTGAAAAATGCAAGGAGCATGAAAAGGTGTGAAAAATGCGAGGAGCCAAAAAAAAAAAAGAAAGACCAGGAGCATGAAAAGGTGTGAAAAATGCGATGAGCATGAAAAGTTGTGAAAAATGCGAGGAGCATGAAGAGGTGTGAAAAATCCGAGGAGGATGAAAAGGTGTGAAAAATTTGAGGAGCAAAAAAAAAAAAAAACCAGGAGCATGAAAAGGTGTGAAAAATGCGAGGAGCAAAAAAAAAAAAAAAAGACCAGGAGCATTAAAAGGTGTGAAAAATGCGAGGAGCAAAAAAAAAAAAAAAAGAAAGAAAGAAAGACCAGGAGCATGAAAAGGTGTGAAAAATGCGAGGAGCATGAAAAGGTGTGAAAAATGCGAGGAAAAAAAAAAAAAAAAAAAGACCAGGAACATGAAAAGGTGTGAAAAATGCGAGGAGCAAAAAAAAAAAAAAGATAGACCAGGAGCATGAAAAGGTGTGAAAAATGCGAGGAGCAAAAAAAAAAAAAAAAAGACCAGGAGCATGAAAAGGTGTGAAAAATGCGAGGAGCAAAAAAAAAAAAAGAAAGATCAGGAGCATGAAAAGGTGTGAAAAATGCAAGGAGCATGAAAAGGTGTGAAAAATGCGAGGAGCATGAAAAGTTGTGAAAAATGTGAGGAGCATGAAGAGGTGTGAAAAATGCGAGGAGCATGAAAAGGTGTGAAAAATTCGAGGAGCAAAAAAAAAAAAAAAAAGACCAGGAGCATGAAAAGGTGTGAAAAATGCGAGGAGCAAAAAAAAAAAAAAAAGAAAGAAAGAAAGACCAGGAGCATGAAAAGGTGTGAAAAATGCGAGGAGAAAAAAAAAAAAAAGAAAGACCAGGAGCATGAAAAGGTGTGAAAAATGCGAGGAGCAAAAAAAAAAAAAAAAGAAAGACCATTAGCATGAAAAGGGGTGAAAAATGCGAGGAGCAAAAAAAAAAAAAAAAAAACCAGGAACATGAAAATGTTTGAAAATGCGAGGAGCAAAAAAAAAAAAAGAAAGACCAGGAGCATGAAAAGGTGTGAAAAATGCGATGAGCATGAAAAGTTGTGAAAAATGCGAGGAGCATGAAACGGTGTGAAAAATTTGAGGAGCAAAAAAAAAAAAAAACCAGGAGCAGGAAAAGGTGGGAAAAATGCGCGGAGCAAAAAAAAAAAAAAAGAAAGACCAGGAGCATGAAAAGGTGTGAAAAAAGCGAGGAGCATAAAGAGGTGTGAAAAATGCGAGGAGCATGAAAAGGTGTGAAAAATTCGAGGAGCAAAAAAAAAAAAAAAAAAAGACCAGGAGCATGAAAAGGTGTAAAAAATTCGAGGAGCAAAAAAAAAAAAGACCAGGAGCATGAAAAGGTGTGAAAAATGCGAGGAGAAAAAAAAAAAAAAAAAAAAAAGACCAGGAATATGAAAAGGTGTGAAAAAAGCGAGGAGAAAAAAAAAAAAAAAAAGAAAGAAAGAAAGACCAGGAGCATGAAAAGGTGTGAAAAATGTGAGGAGCAAAAAAAAAAAAAAAAAAAGAAAGACCAGGAGCATGAAAAGGTGTGAAAAATGCGAGGAGCGAAAAAAAAAAAAAAAGAAGAAAGACCAGGAACATGAAAAGGCGTGAAAAATGCGAGGAGCAAAAAAAATAAAAAAAAGAAAGAAAGAAAGACCAGGAGCATGAAAAGGTGTGAAAAATGCGAGGAGCAAAAAAAAAAAGAAAGACCAAGAGCATGAAAAGGTGTGAAAAATGCGAGGAGCAAAAAAAAAAAAAGAAAGACCAGGAGCATGAAAAGGTGTGAAAAATGCAAGGAGCAAGAAAAGGAGTGAAAAATGCGAGGAGCAAGAAAAGTTATGAAAAATGTGAGGAGCATGAAGAGGTGTGAAAAATGCGAGGAGCATGAAAAGGTGTGAAAAATTCGAGGAGCAAAAAAAAAAAAAAAAAAAGACCAGGAGCAAGAAAAGGTGTGAAAAATGCGAGGAAAAAAAAAAAAAAAGACCAGGAGCATGAAAGGTGTGAAAAATGCGAGGAGCAAAAAAAAAAAAAGACCAGGAGCATGAAAAGGTGTGAAAAATGCGAGGAGCAAAAAAAAAAAGAAAGACCAAGAGCATGAAAAGGTGTGAAAAATGCGAGGAGCAAAAAAAAAAAAGAAAGACCAGGAGTATGAAAAGGTGTGAAAAATGCGAGGAGCAAAAAAAAAAAAAAAAAGACCAGGAACATGAAAAGATGTGAAAAATGTGAGGAGCAAAAAAAAAAAAAGAAAGACCAGGAGCATGAAAAGGTGTGAAAAATGCAAGGAGCATGAAAAGGTGTGAAAAATGCGAGGAGCATGAAAAGTTGTGAAAAATGCAAGGAGCATGAAAAGGTGTGAAAAATGCGAGGAGCAAAAAAAAAAAAAGAAAGACCAGGAGCATGAAAAGGTGTGAAAAATGCGATGAGCATGAAAAGTTGTGAAAAATGCGAGGAGCATGAAGAGGTGTGAAAAATCCGAGGAGGATGAAAAGGTGTGAAAAATTTGAGGAGCAAAAAAAAAAAAAAACCAGGAGCATGAAAAGGTGTGAAAAATGCGAGGAGCAAAAAAAAAAAAAAAAGACCAGGAGCATTAAAAGGTGTGAAAAATGCGAGGAGCAAAAAAAAAAAAAAAAGAAAGAAAGAAAGACCAGGAGCATGAAAAGGTGTGAAAAATGCGAGGAGCATGAAAAGGTGTGAAAAATGCGAGGAAAAAAAAAAAAAAAAGACCAGGAACATGAAAAGGTGTGAAAAATGCGAGGAGCAAAAAAAAAAAAAAGATAGACCAGGAGCATGAAAAGGTGTGAAAAATGCGAGGAGCAAAAAAAAAAAAAAAAGACCAGGAACATGAAAAGGTGTGAAAAATGCGAGGAGCAAAAAAAAAAAAAGAAAGATCAGGAGCATGAAAAGGTGTGAAAAATGCAAGGAGCATGAAAAGGTGTGAAAAATGCGAGGAGCATGAAAAGTTGTGAAAAATGTGAGGAGCATGAAGAGGTGTGAAAAATGCGAGGAGCATGAAAAGGTGTGAAAAATTCGAGGAGCAAAAAAAAAAAAAAAAAGACCAGGAGCATGAAAAGGTGTGAAAAATGCGAGGAGCAAAAAAAAAAAAAAAAGAAAGAAAGAAAGACCAGGAGCATGAAAAGGTGTGAAAAATGCGAGGAGAAAAAAAAAAAAAGAAAGACCAGGAGCATGAAAAGGTGTGAAAAATGCGAGGAGCAAAAAAAAAAAAAAAAGAAAGACCATTAGCATGAAAAGGTGTGAAAAATGCGAGGAGCAAAAAAAAAAAAAAAAAAAAAAACCAGGAACATGAAAATGTTTGAAAATGCGAGGAGCAAAAAAAAAAAAAAGAAAGACCAGGAGCATGAAAAGGTGTGAAAAATGCGATGAGCATGAAAAGTTGTGAAAAATGCGAGGAGCATGAAACGGTGTGAAAAATTTGAGGAGCAAAAAAAAAAAAAAAACCAGGAGCATGAAAAGGTGTGAAAAATGCGCGGAGCAAAAAAAAAAAAAAAGAAAGACCAGGAGCATGAAAAGGTGTGAAAAATGCGAGGAGCATAAAGAGGTGTGAAAAATGCGAGGAGCATGAAAAGGTGTGAAAAATTCGAGGAGCAAAAAAAAAAAAAAAAAAAGACCAGGAGCATGAAAAGGTGTGAAAAATTCGAGGAGCAAAAAAAAAAAAAGACCAGGAGCATGAAAAGGTGTGAAAAATGCGAGGAGAAAAAAAAAAAAAAAAAAAAAGACCAGGAATATGAAAAGGTGTGAAAAACGCGAGGAGAAAAAAAAAAAAAAAAGAAAGAAAGAAAGACCAGGAGCATGAAAAGGTGTGAAAAATGTGAGGAGCAAAAAAAAAAAAAAAAAAGAAAGACCAGGAGCATGAAAAGGTGTGAAAAATGCGAGGAGCGAAAAAAAAAAAAAAAGAAGAAAGACCAGGAACATGAAAAGGCGTGAAAAATGCGAGGAGCAAAAAAAATAAAAAAAAGAAAGAAAGAAAGACCAGGAGCATGAAAAGGTGTGAAAAATGCGAGGAGCAAAAAAAAAAAGAAAGACCAAGAGCATGAAAAGGTGTGAAAAATGCGAGGAGCAAAAAAAAAAAAAAGAAAGACCAGGAGCATGAAAAGGTGTGAAAAATGCAAGGAGCATGAAAAGGTGTGAAAAATGCGAGGAGCATGAAAAGTTATGAAAAATGTGAGGAGCATGAAGAGGTGTGAAAAATGCGAGGAGCATGAAAAGGTGTGAAAAATTCGAGGAGCAAAAAAAAAAAAAAAAAAGACCAGGAGCATGAAAAGGTGTGAAAAATGCGAGGAGCAAAAAAAAAAAAAAAAGAAAGAAAGAAAGACCAGGAGCATGAAAAGGTGTGAAAAATGCGAGGAGGAAAAAAAAAAAAAAAAGAAAGACCAGGAGCATGAAAAGGTGTGAAAAATGCGAGGAGCAAAAAAAAAAAAAGAAAGACCATTAGCATGAAAAGGTGTGAAAAATGCGAGGAGCAAAAAAAAAAAAAAAAAAAAAAACCAGGAACATGAAAATGTTTGAAAATGCGAGGAGCAAAAAAAAAAAAAAGAAAGACCAGGAGCATGAAAAGGTGTGAAAAATGCGACGAGCATGAAAAGTTGTGAAAAATGCGAGGAGCATGAAACGGTGTGAAAAATGCGAGGAGCAAAAAAAAAAAAAGATAGACCAGGAGCATGAAAAGGTGTGAAAAATGCGAGGAGCAAAAAAAAAAAAAAAAAAAAAAAAAAGACCAGGAACATGAAAAGGTGTGAAAAATGCGAGGAGCAAAAAAAAAAAAAGAAAGACCAGGAGCATGAAAAGGTGTGAAAAATGCAAGGAGCATGAAAAGGTGTGAAAAATGCGAGGAGCATGAAAAGTTATGAAAAATGTGAGGAGCATGAAGAGGTGTGAAAAATGCGAGGAGCATGAAAAGGTGTGAAAAATTCGAGGAGCAAAAAAAAAAAAAAAAAAAGACCAGTAGCATGAAAAGGTGTGAAAAATGCGAGGAGCAAAAAAAAAAAAAAAAGAAAGAAAGAAAGACCAGGAGCATGAAAAGGTGTGAAAAATGCGAGGAGCAAAAAAAAAAAAAAAAAAAAAAAACCAGGAACATGAAAATGTTTGAAAAAGCGAGGAGAAAAAAAAAAAAAAGAAAGACCAGGAGCATGAAAAGGTGTGAAAAATGCGACGAGCATGAAAAGTTGTGAAAAATGCGAGAAGCATGAAACGGTGTGAAAAATGCGAGGAGGATGAAAAGGTGTGAAAAATTTGAGGAGCAGAAAAAAAAAAAAACCAGGAGCATGAAAAGGTGTCAAAAATGAGAGGGAAAAAAAAAAAAAAAAAAAAAAGAAAAGGAGCATGAAAAGGTGTGAAAAATGCGATGAGCATGAGGAGGTGTGAAAAATGCGAGGAGGATGAAAAGGTGTGAAAAATTTGAGGAGCAAAAAAAAAAAAAAAAACCAAGAGCATGAAAAGGTGTGAAAAATGCGAGGAGCAAAAAAAAAAAAAAAAGAAAGAAAGAAAGACCAGGAGCATGAAAAGGTATGAAAAATTCGAGGAGCAAAAAAAAAAAAAAAAAAAGACCAGGAGCATGAAAAGGTGTGAAAAATGCGAGGAAAAAAAAAAAAAAGACCAGGAGCATGAAAAGGTGTGAAAAATGCGAAGAGCAAAAAAAAAAAAAGACAAGGAGCATGAAAAGGTGTGAAAAATGCGAGGAGCAAAAAAAAAAAGAAAGACCAAGAGCATGAAAAGGTGTGAAAAATGCGAGGAGCAAAAAAAAAAAAGAAAGACCAGGAGTATGAAAAGGTGTGAAAAATGCGAGGAGCAAAAAAAAAAAAAAAAAGACCAGGAACATGAAAAGATGTGAAAAATGCGAGGAGCAAAAAAAAAAAAAAAAAGACCAGGAACATGAAAAGATGTGAAAAATGTGAGGAGCAAAAAAAAAAAAAGAAAGACCAGGAGCATGAAAAGGTGTGAAAAATGCAAGGAGCATGAAAAGGTGTGAAAAATGCGAGGAGCATGAAAAGTTGTGAAAAATGCAAGGAGCATGAAAAGGTGTGAAAAATGCGAGGAGCAAAAAAAAAAAAAGAAAGACCAGGAGCATGAAAAGGTGTGAAAAATGCGATGAGCATGAAAAGTTGTGAAAAATGCGAGGAGCATGAAGAGGTGTGAAAAATCCGAGGAGGATGAAAAGGTGTGAAAAATTTGAGGAGCAAAAAAAAAAAAAAACCAGGAGCATGAAAAGGTGTGAAAAATGCGAGGAGCAAAAAAAAAAAAAAGACCAGGAGCATTAAAAGGTGTGAAAAATGCGAGGAGCAAAAAAAAAAAAAAAAGAAAGAAAGAAAGACCAGGAGCATGAAAAGGTGTGAAAAATGCGAGGAGCATGAAAAGGTGTGAAAAATGCGAGGAAAAAAAAAAAAAAAAAAAAGACCAGGAACATGAAAAGGTGTGAAAAATGCGACGAGCATGAAAAGTTGTGAAAAATGCGAGGAGCATGAAACGGTGTGAAAAATGCGAGGAGGATGAAAAGGTGTGAAAAATTTGAGGAGCAGAAAAAAAAAAAAACCAGGAGCATGAAAAGGTGTCAAAAATGAGAGGGAAAAAAAAAAAAAAAAAAGAAAAGGAGCATGAAAAGGTGTGAAAAATGCGATGAGCATGAAAAGTTGTGAAAAATGCGAGGAGCATGAGGAGGTGTGAAAAATGCGAGGAGGATGAAAAGGTGTGAAAAATTTGAGGAGCAAAAAAAAAAAAAAACCAGGAGCAAGAAAAGGTGGGAAAAATGCGAGGAGCAAAAAAAAAAAAAAAAAGAAAGAAAGAAAGACCAGGAGCATGAAAAGGTATGAAAAATTCGAGGAGCAAAAAAAAAAAAAAAAAAAGACCAGGAGCAAAAAAAGGTGTAAAAAAGGCGAGGAAAAAAAAAAAAAAAGACCAGGAGCATGAAAAGGTGTGAAAAATGCGAGGAGCAAAAAAAAAGAAAGACCAGGAGCATGAAAAGGTGTGAAAAATGCGAGGAGCAAAAAAAAAAGAAAGACCAAGAGCATGAAAAGGTGTGAAAAATGCGAGGAGCAAAAAAAAAAAAGAAAGACCAGGAGTATGAAAAGGTGTGAAAAATGCGAGGAGCAAAAAAAAAAAAAAAAAGACCAGGAACATGAAAAGATGTGAAAAATGTGAGGAGCAAAAAAAAAAAAAGAAAGACCAGGAGCATGAAAAGGTGTGAAAAATGCAAGGAGCATGAAAAGGTGTGAAAAATGCGAGGAGCATGAAAAGTTGTGAAAAATGCAAGGAGCATGAAAAGGTGTGAAAAATGCGAGGAGCAAAAAAAAAAAAAGAAAGACCAGGAGCATGAAAAGGTGTGAAAAATGCGATGAGCATGAAAAGTTGTGAAAAATGCGAGGAGCATGAAGAGGTGTGAAAAATCCGAGGAGGACGAAAAGGTGTGAAAAATTTGAGGAGCAAAAAAAAAAAAAAACCAGGAGCATGAAAAGGTGTGAAAAATGCGAGGAGCAAAAAAAAAAAAAAAGACCAGGAGCATTAAAAGGTGTGAAAAATGCGAGGAGCAAAAAAAAAAAAAAAAGAAAGAAAGAAAGACCAGGAGCATGAAAAGTTGTGAAAAATGCGAGGAAAAAAAAAAAAAAAAAAAGACCAGGAACATGAAAAGGTGTGAAAAATGCGAGGAGCAAAAAAAAAAAAAAGATAGACCAGGAGCATGAAAAGGTGTGAAAAATGCGAGGAGCAAAAAAAAAAAAAAAAGACCAGGAACATGAAAAGGTGTGAAAAACGCGAGGAGCAAAAAAAAAAAAAGAAAGACCAGGAGCATAAAAAGGTGTGAAAAATGCGGGGAGCAAAAAAAAAAAAAAGAAAGACCAGGAGCATGAAAAGGTGTGAAAAATGCGACGAGCATGAAAAGTTGTGAAAAATGCGAGGAGCATGAAGAGGTGTGAAAAATGCGAGGAGCATGAAAAGGTGTGAAAAATGCGAGGAGCAAAAAAAAAAAAAAAAAAAAGACCAGGAACATGAAAAGGTGTGAAAAATGCGAGGAGCAAAAAAAATAAAAAAAAGAAAGAAAGAAAGACCAGGAGCATGAAAAGGTGTGAAAAATGCGAGGAGTAAAAAAAAAAAAAAAAGAAAGACCAGGAGCATGAAAAGGTGTGAAAAATGCGAGGAGCAAAAAAAAAAAAAAAAGACCAGGAGTATGAAAAGGTGTGAAAAATGCGAGGAGCAAAAAAAAAAAAAAAAAGACCAGGAACATGAAAAGGGGTGAAAAATGCGAGGAGCAAAAAAAAAAAAAGAAAGACCAGGAGCATGAAAAGGTGTGAAAAATGCAAGGAGCATGAAAAGGTGTGAAAAATGCGAGGAGCATGAAAAGTTGTGAAAAATGCAAGGAGCATGAAAAGGTGTGAAAAATGCGAGGAGCAAAAAAAAAAAAAGAAAGACCAGGAGCATGAAAAGGTGTGAAAAATGCGAGGAGCAAAAAAAAAAAAAAGATAGACCAGGAGCATGAAAAGGTGGGAAAAATGCGAGGAGCAAAAAAAAAAAAAAAAAAAAAAAACCAGGAGCATGAAAAGGTGTGAAAAATGCGAGGAGCAAAAAAAAAAAAAGAAAGACCAGGAGCATGAAAAGGTGTGAAAAATGCAAGGAGCATGAAAAGGTGTGAAAAATGCGAGGAGCAAAAAAAAAAAAAAAAAAAAAAAAAACCAGGAACATGAAAATGTTTGAAAATGCGAGGAGCAAAAAAAAAAAAAGAAAGACCAGGAGCATGAAAAGGTGTGAAAAATGCGACGAGCATGAAAAGTTGTGAAAAATGCGAGGAGCATGAAACGGTGTGAAAAATGCGAGGAGGATGAAAAGGTGTGAAAAATTTGAGGAGCAAAAACAAAAAAAAAAAAAGACCAGGAGCATGAAAAGGTGTGAAAAATGCGAGGAGCAAAAAAAAAAAAAAAGACCAGGAACATGAAAAGGTGTGAAAAATGCGAGGAGCAAAAAAAAAAAAAAAAAGACCAGGAGCATGAAAAGGTGTGAAAAATGCGAGGAACAAAAAAAAAAAAAAAGAAAGAAAGAAAGACCAGGAGCATGAAAAGGTGTGAAAAATGCGAGGAGAAAAAAAAAAAAAAGAAAGACCAGGAGCATGAAAAGGTGTGAAAAATGCAAGGAGCATGAAAAGGTGTGAAAAATGCGAGGAGCATGAAAAGTTGTGAAAAATGTGAGGAGCATGAAGAGGTGTGAAAAATGCGAGGAGCATGAAAAGGTGTGAAAAACGCGAGGAGAAAAAAAAAAAAAAAAAGAAAAAAAAAAAAACCAGGAGCATGAAAAGGTGTGAAAAATGTGAGGAGCAAAAAAAAAAAAAAAAAAAGAAAGACCAGGAGCATGAAAAGGTGTGAAAAATGCGAGGAGCGAAAAAAAAAAAAAAAGAAGAAAGACCAGGAACATGAAAAGGTGTGAAAAATGCGAGGAGCAAAAAAAATAAAAAAAAGAAAGAAAGAAAGACCAGGAGCATGAAAAGGTGTGAAAAATGCGAGGAGCAAAAAAAAAAAAAAAAAATACCAGGAGCATGAAAAGGTGTGAAAAATGCGAGGAGAAAAAAAAAAAAAAGACCAGGAGCATGAAAAGGTTTGAAAAATGCGAGGAAAAAAAAAAAAAAAGACCAGGAACATGAAAAGGTGTGAAAAATGCGAGGAGAAAAAAAAAAAAAAGACCAGGAGCATGAAAAGGTGTGAAAAATGCGAGGAAAAAAAAAAAAAAAAGACCAGGAACATGAAAAGGTGTGAAAAATGCGAGGAGCAAAAAAAAAAAAAGAAAGACCAGGAGCATAAAAAGGTGTGAAAAATGCGGGGCGCAAAAAAAAAAAAAAGAAAGACCAGGAGCATGAAAAGGTGTGAAAAATGCGACGAGCATGAAAAGTTGTGAAAAATGCGAGGAGCATGAAGAGGTGTGAAAAATGCGAGGAGCATGAAAAGGTGTGAAAAATGCGAGGAGCAAAAAAAAAAAAAAAAAAAAAAGACCAGGAACATGAAAAGGTGTGAAAAATGCGAGGAGCAAAAAAAATAAAAAAAAGAAAGAAAGAAAGACCAGGAGCATGAAAAGGTGTGAAAAATGCGAGGAGTAAAAAAAAAAAAAAAGAAAGACCAGGAGCATGAAAAGGTGTGAAAAATGCGAGGAGCAAAAAAAAAAAAGAAAGACCAGGAGTATGAAAAGGTGTGAAAAATGCGAGGAGCAAAAAAAAAAAAAAAAAGACCAGGAACATGAAAAGGTGTGAAAAATGCGAGGAGCAAAAAAAATAAAAAAAAGAAAGAAAGAAAGACCAGGAGCATGAAAAGGTGTGAAAAATGCGAGGAGAAAAAAAAAAAAAAGAAAGACCAGGAGCATGAAAAGGTGTGAAAAATGCAAGGAGCATGAAAAGGTGTGAAAAATGCGAGGAGCATGAAAAGTTGTGAAAAATGTGAGGAGCATGAAGAGGTGTGAAAAATGCGAGGAGCATGAAAAGGTGTGAAAAACGCGAGGAGAAAAAAAAAAAAAAAAAGAAAGAAAGAAAGACCAGGAGCATGAAAAGGTGTGAAAAATGTGAGGAGCAAAAAAAAAAAAAAAAAAGAAAGACCAGGAGCATGAAAAGGTGTGAAAAATGCGAGGAGCGAAAAAAAAAAAAAAAGAAGAAAGACCAGGAACATGAAAAGGTGTGAAAAATGCGAGGAGCAAAAAAAATAAAAAAAAGAAAGAAAGAAAGACCAGGAGCATGAAAAGGTGTGAAAAATGCGAGGAGCAAAAAAAAAAAAAAAAAAATACCAGGAGCATGAAAAGGTGTGAAAAATGCGAGGAGAAAAAAAAAAAAAAGACCAGGAGCATGAAAAGGTGTGAAAAATGCGAGGAAAAAAAAAAAAAAAGACCAGGAACATGAAAAGGTGTGAAAAATGCGAGGAGAAAAAAAAAAAAAAGACCAGGAGCATGAAAAGGTGTGAAAAATGCGAGGAAAAAAAAAAAAAAAAGACCAGGAACATGAAAAGGTGTGAAAAATGCGAGGAGCAAAAAAAAAAAAAGAAAGACCAGGAGCATAAAAAGGTGTGAAAAATGCGGGGAGCAAAAAAAAAAAAAAGAAAGACCAGGAGCATGAAAAGGTGTGAAAAATGCGACGAGCATGAAAAGTTGTGAAAAATGCGAGGAGCATGAAGAGGTGTGAAAAATGCGAGGAGCATGAAAAGGTGTGAAAAATGCGAGGAGCAAAAAAAAAAAAAAAAGACCAGGAACATGAAAAGGTGTGAAAAATGCGAGGAGCAAAAAAAATAAAAAAAAGAAAGAAAGAAAGACCAGGAGCATGAAAAGGTGTGAAAAATGCGAGGAGTAAAAAAAAAAAAAAAGAAAGACCAGGAGCATGAAAAGGTGTGAAAATGCGAGGAGCAAAAAAAAAAAAGAAAGACCAGGAGTATGAAAAGGTGTGAAAAATGCGAGGAGCAAAAAAAAAAAAAAAAGACCAGGAACATGAAAAGGTGTGAAAAATGCGAGGAGCAAAAAATAAAAAAGAAAGACCAGGAGCATGAAAAGGTGTGAAAAATGCAAGGAGCATGAAAAGGTGTGAAAAATGCGAGGAGCATGAAAAGTTGTGAAAAATGCAAGGAGCATGAAAAGGTGTGAAAAATGCGAGGAGCAAAAAAAAAAAAAGAAAGACCAGGAGCATGAAAAGGTGTGAAAAATGCGATGAGCATGAAAAGTTGTGAAAAATGCGAGGAGCATGAATAGGTGTGAAAAATGCGAGGAGGATGAAAAGGTGTGAAAAATTTGAGGAGCAAAAAAAAAAAAAAACCAGGAGCATGAAAAGGTGTGAAAAATGCGAGGAGCAAAAAAAAAAAAAAAAGAAAGAAAGAAAGACCAGGAGCATGAAAAGGTGTGAAAAATTCGAGGAGCAAAAAAAAAAAAAAAAAAGACCAGGAGCATGAAAAGGTGTGAAAAATGCGAGGAGCAAAAAAAAAAAAAAAGACCAGGAGCATTAAAACGTGTGAAAAATGCGAGGAGCAAAAAAAAAAAAAAAGAAAGAAAGAAAGACCAGGAGCATGAAAAGGTGTGAAAAATGCGAGGAGCATAAAAAGGTGTGAAAAAAGCGAGGAAAAAAAAAAAAAAAGACCAGGAACATGAAAAGGTGTGAAAAATGCGAGGAGCAAAAAAAAAAAAAAAGATAGACAAGGAGCATGAAAAGGTGTGAAAAATGCGAGGAGCAAAAAAAAAAAAAAAAAAAAAAACCAGGAGCATGAAAAGGTGTGAAAAATGCGAGGAGCATGAAAAGGTGTGAAAAATGCGAGGAGCATGAAAAGGTGTGAAAAATGCGAGGAGCATGAAAAGGTGTGAAAAATGCGAGGAGCATGAAAAGTTGTGAAAAATGTGAGGAGCATGAAGAGGTGTGAAAAATGCGAGGAGCATGAAAAGGTGTGAAAAATTCGAGGAGCAAAAAAAAAAAAAAAAAGACCAGGAGCATGAAAAGGTGTGAAAAATGCGAGGAGCAAAAAAAAAAAAAAAAGAAAGAAAGAAAGACCAGGAGCATGAAAAGGTGTGAAAAATGCGAGGAGAAAAAAAAAAAAAAAGAAAGACCAGGAGCATGAAAAGGTGTGAAAAATGCGAGGAGCAAAAAAAAAAAAAAGAAAGACCATTAGCATGAAAAGGTGTGAAAAAAGCGAGGAGCAAAAAAAAAAAAAAAAAAAAAAACCAGGAACATGAAAATGTTTGAAAATGCGAGGAGCAAAAAAAAAAAAAGAAAGACCAGGAGCATGAAAAGGTGTGAAAAATGCGACGAGCATGAAAAGTTGTGAAAAATGCGAGGAGCATGAAACGGTGTGAAAAATTTGAGGAGCAAAAAAAAAAAAAAAACCAGGAGCATGAAAAGGTGTGAAAAATGCGCGGAGCAAAAAAAAAAAAAAAGAAAGACCAGGAGCATGAAAAGGTGTGAAAAATGCGAGGAGCATGAAGAGGTGTGAAAAATGCGAGGAGCATGAAAAGGTGTGAAAAATTCGAGGAGCAAAAAAAAAAAAAAAAAAAGACCAGCAGCATGAAAAGGTGTGAAAAATTCGAGGAGCAAAAAAAAAAAAAGACCAGGAGCATGAAAAGGTGTGAAAAATGCGAGGAGAAAAAAAAAAAAAAAAAAGAAAGAAAGAAAGACCAGGAGCATGAAAAGGTGTGAAAAATGCGAGGAGCAAAAAAAAAAAAAAAAAAAAAGACCAGGAGCATGAAAAGGTGTGAAAAATGCGAGGAGAAAAAAAAAAAAGGACCAGGAGCATGAAAAGGTGTGAAAAATGCGAGGAAAAAAAAAAAAAAGACCAGGAACATGAAAAGGTGTGAAAAATGCGAGGAGAAAAAAAAAAAAAGAAAGACCAGGAGCATAAAAAGGTGTGAAAAATGCGGGGAGCAAAAAAAAAAAAAAGAAAGACCAGGAGCATGAAAAGGTGTGAAAAATGCGACGAGCAAGAAAAGTTGTGAAAAATGCGAGGAGCATGAAGAGGAGTGAAAAATGCGAGGAGCATGAAAAGGTGTGAAAAAAGCGAGGAGCAAAAAAAAAAAAAAAAAAAAAAAGACCAGGAACATGAAAAGGTGTGAAAAATGCGAGGAGCAAAAAAAATAAATAAAAGAAAGAAAGAAAGACCAGGAGCATGAAAAGGTGTGAAAAATGCGAGGAGTAAAAAAAAAAAAAAAGAAAGACCAGGAGCATGAAAAGGTGTGAAAAATGCGAGGAGCAAAAAAAAAAAAGAAAGACCAGGAGTATGAAAAGGTGTGAAAAATGCGAGGAGCAAAAAAAAAAAAAAAAAGACCAGGAACATGAAAAGGTGTGAAAAATGCGAGGAGCAAAAAATAAAAAAGAAAGACCAGGAGCATGAAAAGGTGTGAAAAATGCAAGGAGCATGAAAAGGTGTGAAAAATGCGAGGAGCATGAAAAGTTGTGAAAAATGCAAGGAGCATGAAAAGGTGTGAAAAATGCGAGGAGCAAAAAAAAAAAAAGAAAGACCAGGAGCATGAAAAGGTGTGAAAAATGCGATGAGCATGAAAAGTTGTGAAAAATGCGAGGAGCATGAAGAGGTGTGAAAAATGCGAGGAGGATGAAAAGGTGTGAAAAATTTGAGGAGCAAAAAAAAAAAAAAACCAGCAGCATGAAACGGTGTGAAAAATGCGAGGAGCAAAAAAAAAAAAAAAAGGAAGAAAGAAAGACCAGGAGCATGAAAAGGTGTGAAAAATTCGAGGAGCAAAAAAAAAAAAAAAAAGACCAGGAGCATGAAAAGGTGTGAAAAATGCGAGGAGAAAAAAAAAAAAAAAAGACCAGGAGCATTAAAACGTGTGAAAAATGCGAGGAGCAAAAAAAAAAAAAAAAGAAAGAAAGAAAGACCAGGAGCATGAAAAGGTGTGAAAAATGCGAGGAGCATGAAAAGGTGTGAAAAATGCGAGGAAAAAAAAAAAAAAAAAAAAGACCAGGAACATGAAAAGGTGTGAAAAATGCGAGGAGCAAAAAAAAAAAAAAAGATAGACCAGGAGCATGAAAAGGTGTGAAAAATGCGAGGAGCAAAAAAAAAAAAAAAAAAAAAAAAAGACCAGGAACATGAAAATGTGTGAAAAATGCGAGGAGCAAAAAAAAAAAAAGAAAGACCAGGAGCATGAAAAGGTGTGAAAAATGCAAGGAGCATGAAAAGGTGTGAAAAATGCGAGGAGCATGAAAAGTTATGAAAAATGTGAGGAGCATGAAGAGGTGTGAAAAATGCGAGGAGCATGAAAAGGTGTGAAAAATTCGAGGAGCAAAAAAAAAAAAAAAAAAAGACCAGGAGCATGAAAAGGTGTGAAAAATGCGAGGAGCAAAAAAAAAAAAAAAAGAAAAAAAGAAAGACCAGGAGAATGAAAAGGTGTAAAAAATGCGAGGAGAAAAAAAAAAAAAAAGACCAGGAACATGAAAAGGTGTGAAAAATGCGAGGAGCAAAAAAAAAAAAAGAAAGACCAGGAGCATGAAAAGGTGTGAAAAATGCAAGGAGCATGAAAAGGTGTGAAAAATGCGAGGAGCATGAAAAGTTGTGAAAAATGTGAGGAGCATGAAGAGGTGTGAAAAATGCGAGAAGCATGAAAAGGTGTGAAAAATTCGAGGAGCAAAAAAAAAAAAAAAAAAGACCAGGAGCATGAAAAGGTGTGAAAAATGCGAGGAGCAAAAAAAAAAAAAAGACCAGGAACATGAAAAGGTGTGAAAAATGCGAGGAGAAAAAAAAAAAAAAGACCAGGAGCATGAAAAGGTGTGAAAAATGCGAGGAAAAAAAAAAAAAAAAGACCAGGAACATGAAAAGGTGTGAAAAATGCGAGGAGCAAAAAAAAAAAAAGAAAGACCAGGAGCATAAAAAGGTGTGAAAAATGCGACGAGCATGAAAAGTTGTGAAAAATGCGAGGAGCATGAAACGGTGTGAAAAATGCGAGGAGGATGAAAAGGTGTGAAAAATTTGAGGAGCAAAAAAAAAAAAAAAAAAGACCAGGAGCATGAAAAGGTGTGAAAAATGCGAGGAGCAAAAAAAAAAAAAAAGACCAGGAACATGAAAAGGTGTGAAAAATGCGAGGAGCAAAAAAAAAAAAAAAAAGACCAGGAGCATGAAAAGGTGTGAAAAATGCGAGGAACAAAAAAAAAAAAAAAGAAAGAAAGAAAGACCAGGAGCATGAAAAGGTGTGAAAAATGCGAGGAGAAAAAAAAAAAATAGAAAGACCAGGAGCATGAAAAGGTGTGAAAAATGCAAGGAGCATGAAAAGGTGTGAAAAATGCGAGGAGCATGAAAAGTTGTGAAAAATGTGAGGAGCATGAAGAGGTGTGAAAAATGCGAGGAGCATGAAAAGGAGTGAAAAACGCGAGGAGAAAAAAAAAAAAAAAAGAAAGAAAGAAAGACCAGGAGCATGAAAAGGTGTGAAAAATGTGAGGAGCAAAAAAAAAAAAAAAAAAGAAAGACCAGGAGCATGAAAAGGTGTGAAAAATGCGAGGAGCGAAAAAAAAAAAAAAAGAAGAAAGACCAGGAACATGAAAAGGTGTGAAAAATGCGAGGAGCAAAAAAAATAAAAAAAAGAAAGAAAGAAAGACCAGGAGCATGAAAAGGTGTGAAAAATGCGAGGAGCAAAAAAAAAAAAAAAAAATACCAGGAGCATGAAAAGGTGTGAAAAATGCGAGGAGAAAAAAAAAAAAAAAGACCAGGAGCATGAAAAGGTTTGAAAAATGCGAGGAAAAAAAAAAAAAAAGACCAGGAACATGAAAAGGTGTGAAAAATGCGAGGAGAAAAAAAAAAAAAAGACCAGGAGCATGAAAAGGTGTGAAAAATGCGAGGAAAAAAAAAAAAAAAAGACCAGGAACATGAAAAGGTGTGAAAAATGCGAGGAGCAAAAAAAAAAAAAGAAAGACCAGGAGCATAAAAAGGTGTGAAAAATGCGGGGAGCAAAAAAAAAAAAAAGAAAGACCAGGAGCATGAAAAGGTGTGAAAAATGCGACGAGCATGAAAAGTTGTGAAAAATGCGAGGAGCATGAAGAGGTGTGAAAAATGCGAGGAGCATGAAAAGGTGTGAAAAATGCGAGGAGCAAAAAAAAAAAAAAAAAAAAAAGACCAGGAACATGAAAAGGTGTGAAAAATGCGAGGAGCAAAAAAAATAAAAAAAAGAAAGAAAGAAAGACCAGGAGCATGAAAAGGTGTGAAAAATGCGAGGAGTAAAAAAAAAAAAAAAGAAAGACCAGGAGCATGAAAAGGTGTGAAAAATGCGAGGAGCAAAAAAAAAAAAGAAAGACCAGGAGTATGAAAAGGTGTGAAAAATGCGAGGAGCAAAAAAAAAAAAAAAAAGACCAGGAACATGAAAAGGTGTGAAAAATGCGAGGAGCAAAAAAAATAAAAAAAAGAAAGAAAGAAAGACCAGGAGCATGAAAAGGTGTGAAAAATGCGAGGAGAAAAAAAAAAAAAAGAAAGACCAGGAGCATGAAAAGGTGTGAAAAATGCAAGGAGCATGAAAAGGTGTGAAAAATGCGAGGAGCATGAAAAGTTGTGAAAAATGTGAGGAGCATGAAGAGGTGTGAAAAATGCGAGGAGCATGAAAAGGTGTGAAAAACGCGAGGAGAAAAAAAAAAAAAAAAAGAAAGAAAGAAAGACCAGGAGCATGAAAAGGTGTGAAAAATGTGAGGAGCAAAAAAAAAAAAAAAACAGAAAGACCAGGAGCATGAAAAGGTGTGAAAAATGCGAGGAGCGAAAAAAAAAAAAAAAGAAGAAAGACCAGGAACATGAAAAGGTGTGAAAAATGCGAGGAGCAAAAAAAATAAAAAAAAGAAAGAAAGAAAGACCAGGACCATGAAAAGGTGTGAAAAATGCGAGGAGCAAAAAAAAAAAAAAAAAATACCAGGAGCATGAAAAGGTGTGAAAAATGCGAGGAGAAAAAAAAAAAAAAGACCAGGAGCATGAAAAGGTGTGAAAAATGCGAGGAAAAAAAAAAAAAAAGACCAGGAACATGAAAAGGTGTGAAAAATGCGAGGAGAAAAAAAAAAAAAAGACCAGGAGCATGAAAAGGTGTGAAAAATGCGAGGAAAAAAAAAAAAAAAAGACCAGGAACATGAAAAGGTGTGAAAAATGCGAGGAGCAAAAAAAAAAAAAGAAAGACCAGGAGCATAAAAAGGTGTGAAAAATGCGGGGAGCAAAAAAAAAAAAAAGTAAGACCAGGAGCATGAAAAGGTGTGAAAAATGCGACGAGCATGAAAAGTTGTGAAAAATGCGAGGAGCATGAAGAGGTGTGAAAAATGCGAGGAGCATGAAAAGGTGTGAAAAATGCGAGGAGCAAAAAAAAAAAAAAAAAAAAAGACCAGGAACATGAAAAGGTGTGAAAAATGCGAGGAGCAAAAAAAATAAAAAAAAGAAAGAAAGAAAGACCAGGAGCATGAAAAGGTGTGAAAAATGCGAGGAGTAAAAAAAAAAAAAAAGAAAGACCAGGAGCATGAAAAGGTGTGAAAAATGCGAGGAGCAAAAAAAAAAAAGAAAGACCAGGAGTATGAAAAGGTGTGAAAAATGCGAGGAGCAAAAAAAAAAAAAAAAAGACCAGGAACATGAAAAGGTGTGAAAAATGCGAGGAGCAAAAAATAAAAAAGAAAGACCAGGAGCATGAAAAGGTGTGAAAAATGCAAGGAGCATGAAAAGGTGTGAAAAATGCGAGGAGCATGAAAAGTTGTGAAAAATGCAAGGAGCATGAAAAGGTGTGAAAAATGCGAGGAGCAAAAAAAAAAAAAGAAAGACCAGGAGCATGAAAAGGTGTGAAAAATGCGATGAGCATGAAAAGTTGTGAAAAATGCGAGGAGCATGAATAGGTGTGAAAAATGCGAGGAGGATGAAAAGGTGTGAAAAATTTGAGGAGCAAAAAAAAAAAAAAAACCAGGAGCATGAAAAGGTGTGAAAAATGCGAGGAGCAAAAAAAAAAAAAAAGAAAGAAAGAAAGACCAGGAGCATGAAAAGGTGTGAAAAATTCGAGGAGCAAAAAAAAAAAAAAAAAAGACCAGGAGCATGAAAAGGTGTGAAAAATGCGAGGAGCAAAAAAAAAAAAAAAAGACCAGGAGCATTAAAACGTGTGAAAAATGCGAGGAGCAAAAAAAAAAAAAAACCAGGAGCATGAAAAGGTGTGAAAAATGCGCGGAGCAAAAAAAAAAAAAAAGAAAGACCAGGAGCATGAAAAGGTGTGAAAAATGCGAGGAGCATGAAGAGGTGTGAAAAATGCGAGGAGCATGAAAAGGTGTGAAAAATTCGAGGAGCAAAAAAAAAAAAAAAAAAAGACCAGCAGCATGAAAAGGTGTGAAAAATTCGAGGAGCAAAAAAAAAAAAAGACCAGGAGCATGAAAAGGTGTGAAAAATGCGAGGAGAAAAAAAAAAAAAAAAAAGAAAGAAAGAAAGACCAGGAGCATGAAAAGGTGTGAAAAATGCGAGGAGAAAAAAAAAAAAAAAAAAAAAAAGACCAGGAGCATGAAAAGGTGTGAAAAATGCGAGGAGAAAAAAAAAAAAGACCAGGAGCATGAAAAGGTGTGAAAAATGCGAGGAAAAAAAAAAAAAAGACCAGGAACATGAAAAGGAGGGAAAAATGCGAGGAGAAAAAAAAAAAAAGAAAGACCAGGAGCATAAAAAGGTGTGAAAAATGCGGGGAGCAAAAAAAAAAAAAAGAAAGACCAGGAGCATGAAAAGGTGTGAAAAATGCGACGAGCATGAAAAGTTGTGAAAAATGCGAGGAGCATGAAGAAGTGTGAAAAATGCGAGGAGCATGAAAAGGTGTGAAAAATGCGAGGAGCAAAAAAAAAAAAAAAAAAAAAAAAAGACCAGGAACATGAAAAGGTGTGAAAAATGCGAGGAGCAAAAAAAATAAATAAAAGAAAGAAAGAAAGACCAGGAGCATGAAAAGGTGTGAAAAATGCGAGGAGTAAAAAAAAAAAAAAAGAAAGACCAGGAGCATGAAAAGGTGTGAAAAATGCGGGGAGCAAAAAAAAAAAAGAAAGACCAGGAGTATGAAAAGGTGTGAAAAATGCGAGGAGCAAAAAAAAAAAAAAAAAGACCAGGAACATGAAAAGGTGTGAAAAATGCGAGGAGCAAAAAATAAAAAAGAAAGACCAGGAGCATGAAAAGGTGTGAAAAATGCAAGGAGCATGAAAAGGTGTGAAAAATGCGAGGAGCATGAAAAGTTGTGAAAAATGCAAGGAGCATGAAAAGGTGTGAAAAATGCGAGGAGCAAAAAAAAAAAAAGAAAGACCAGGAGCATGAAAAGGTGTGAAAAATGCGATGAGCATGAAAAGTTGTGAAAAATGCGAGGAGCATGAAGAGGTGTGAAAAATGCGAGGAGGATGAAAAGGTGTGAAAAATTTGAGGAGCAAAAAAAAAAAAAAACCAGCAGCATGAAACGGTGTGAAAAATGCGAGGAGCAAAAAAAAAAAAAAAAGGAAGAAAGAAAGACCAGGAGCATGAAAAGGTGTGAAAAATTCGAGGAGCAAAAAAAAAAAAAAAAAAGACCAGGAGAATGAAAAGGTGTGAAAAAAGCGAGGAGAAAAAAAAAAAAAAAAGACCAGGAGCATTAAAACGTGTGAAAAATGCGAGGAGCAAAAAAAAAAAAAAAAGAAAGAAAGAAAGACCAGGAGCATGAAAAGGTGTGAAAAATGCGAGGAGCATGAAAAGGTGTGAAAAATGCGAGGAAAAAAAAAAAAAAAAAAAAAGACCAGGAACATGAAAAGGTGTGAAAAATGCGAGGAGCAAAAAAAAAAAAATAGATAGACCAGGAGCATGAAAAGGTGTGAAAAATGCGAGGAGCAAAAAAAAAAAAAAAAAAAAAAAAAGACCAGGAACATGAAAATGTGTGAAAAATGCGAGGAGCAAAAAAAAAAAAAGAAAGACCAGGAGCATGAAAAGGTGTGAAAAATGCAAGGAGCATGAAAAGGTGTGAAAAATGCGAGGAGCATGAAAAGTTATGAAAAATGTGAGGAGCATGAAGAGGTGTGAAAAATGCGAGGAGCATGAAAAGGTGTGAAAAATACGAGGAGCAAAAAAAAAAAAAAAAAAGACCAGGAGCAGGAAAAGGGGGGAAAAATGCGAGGAGCAAAAAAAAAAAAAAAAGAAAGAAAGAAAGACCAGGAGCATGAAAAGGTGTGAAAAATGCGAGGAGAAAAAAAAAAAAAAAGACCAGGAACATGAAAAGGTGTGAAAAATGCGAGGAGCAAAAAAAAAAAAAGAAAGACCAGGAGCATGAAAAGGTGTGAAAAATGCAAGGAGCATGAAAAGGTGTGAAAAATGCGAGGAGCATGAAAAGTTGTGAAAAATGTGAGGAGCATGAAGAGGTGTGAAAAATGCGAGAAGCATGAAAAGGTGTGAAAAATTCGAGGAGCAAAAAAAAAAAAAAAAAGACCAGGAGCATGAAAAGGTGTGAAAAATGCGAGGAGCAAAAAAAAAAAAAAAAGAAAGAAAGAAAGACCAGGAGCATGAAAAGGTGTGAAAAATGCGAGGAGAAAAAAAAAAAAAAAGAAAGACCAGGAGCATGAAAAGGTGTGAAAAATGCGAGGAGCAAAAAAAAAAAAAAAGAAAGACCATTAGCATGAAAAGGTGTGAAAAATGCGAGGAGCAAAAAAAAAAAAAAAAAAAAAACCAGGAACATGAAAATGTTTGAAAATGCGAGGAGCAAAAAAAAAAAAAGAAAGACCAGGAGCATGAAAAGGTGTGAAAAATGCGACGAGCATGAAAAGTTGTGAATAATGCGAGGAGCATGAAACGGTGTGAAAAATTTGAGGAGCAAAAAAAAAAAAAAACCAGGAGCATGAAAAGGTGTGAAAAATGCGCGGAGCAAAAAAAAAAAAAAAGAAAGACCAGGAGCATGAAAAGGTGTGAAAAATGCGAGGAGCATGAAGAGGTGTGAAAAATGCGAGGAGCATGAAAAGGTGTGAAAAATTCGAGGAGCAAAAAAAAAAAAAAAAAAAGACCAGGAGCATGAAAAGGTGTAAAAAATGCGAGGAGAAAAAAAAAAAAAAAAAAGACCATTAATATGAAAAGGTGTGAAAAACGCGAGGAGAAAAAAAAAAAAAAAAAGAAAGAAAGAAAGACCAGGAGCATGAAAAGGTGTGAAAAATGCGAGGAGCAAAAAAAAAAAAAAAAAAGAAAGACCAGGAGCATGAAAAGGTGTGAAAAATGCGAGGAGCAAAAAAAAAAAAAAAAACCAGGAACATGAAAAGGTGTGAAAAATGCGAGGAGCAAAAAAAAAAAAAAAAAAGAAGAAAGACCAGGAACATGAAAAGGTGTGAAAAATGCGAGGAGCAAAAAAAATAAAAAAAAGAAAGAAAGAAAGACCAGGAGCATGAAAAGGTGTGAAAAATGCGAGGAGCAAAAAAAAAAAAAAAAAAAAAGACCAGGAGCATGAAAAGGTGTGAAAAATGCGAGGAGAAAAAAAAAAAAAAGACCAGGAGCATGAAAAGGTGTGAAAAATGCGAGGAAAAAAAAAAAAAATACCAGGAACATGAAAAGGTGTGAAAAATGCGAGGAGCAAAAAAAAAAAAAGAAAGACCAGGAGCATAAAAAGGTGTGAAAAATGGGAGGAGCAAAAAAAAAAAAAAAAAAAAAGACCAGGAGCATGAAAAGGTGTGAAAAATGCGAGGAGAAAAAAAAAAAAAAGACCAGGAGCATGAAAAGGTGTGAAAAATGCGAGGAAAAAAAAAAAAAAAGACCAGGAACATGAAAAGGTGTGAAAAATGCGAGGAGCAAAAAAAAAAAAAGAAAGACCAGGAGCATAAAAAGGTGTGAAAAATGCGGGGAGCAAAAAAAAAAAAAAGAAAGACCAGGAGCATGAAAAGGTGTGAAAAATGCGACGAGCATGAAAAGTTGTGAAAAATGCGAGGAGCATGAAGAGGTGTGAAAAATGCGAGGAGCATGAAAAGGTGTGAAAAATGCGAGGAGCAAAAAAAAAAAAAAGACCAGGAACATGAAAAGGTGTGAAAAATGCGAGGAGCAAAAAAAATAAAAAAAAGAAAGAAAGAAAGACCAGGAGCATGAAAAGGTGTGAAAAATGCGAGGAGTAAAAAAAAAAAAAAAGAAAGACCAGGAGCATGAAAAGGTGTGAAAAATGCGAGGAGCAAAAAAAAAAAAGAAAGACCAGGAACATGAAAAGGTGTGAAAAATGCGAGGAGCAAAAAAAAAAAAAAAAAGACCAGGAACATGAAAAGGTGTGAAAAATGCGAGGAGCAAAAAATAAAAAAGAAAGACCAGGAGCATGAAAAGGTGTGAAAAATGCAAGGAGCATGAAAAGGTGTGAAAAATGCGAGGAGCATGAAAAGTTGTGAAAAATGCAAGGAGCATGAAAAGGTGTGAAAAATGCGAGGAGCAAAAAAAAAAAAAGAAAGACCAGGAGCATGAAAAGGTGTGAAAAATGCGATGAGCATGAAAAGTTGTGAAAAATGCGAGGAGCATGAAGAGGTGTGAAAAATGCGAGGAGGATGAAAAGGTGTGAAAAATTTGAGGAGCAAAAAAAAAAAAAAAACCAGGAGCAAGAAAAGGTGGGAAAAATGCGAGGAGCAAAAAAAAAAAAAAAAAGAAAGAAAGAAAGACCAGGAGCATGAAAAGGTGTGAAAAATTCGAGGAGCAAAAAAAAAAAAAAAAAAAGACCAGGAGCATGAAAAGGTGTGAAAAATGCGAGGAGCAAAAAAAAAAAAAAAGACCAGGAGCATTAAAACGTGTGAAAAATGCGAGGAGCAAAAAAAAAAAAAAAAGAAAGAAAGAAAGACCAGGAGCATGAAAAGGTGTGAAAAATGCGAGGAGCATGAAAAGGTGTGAAAAATGCGAGGAAAAAAAAAAAAAAAAAAAAGACCAGGAACATGAAAAGGTGTGAAAAATGCGAGGAGCAAAAAAAAAAAAAAGATAGACCAGGAGCATGAAAAGGTGTGAAAAATGCGAGGAGCAAAAAAAAAAAAAAAAAAAAAAACCAGGAGCATGAAAAGGTGTGAAAAATGCCAGGAGCAAAAAAAAAAAAAGAAAGACCAGGAGCATGAAAAGGTGTGAAAAATGCAAGGAGCATGAAAAGTTGTGAAAAATGCGAGGAGCATGAAAAGTTATGAAAAATGTGAGGAGCATGAAGAGGTGTGAAAAATGCGAGGAGCATGAAAAGGTGTGAAAAATTCGAGGAGCAAAAAAAAAAAAAAAAAAGACCAGGAGCATGAAAAGGTGTGAAAAATGCGAGGAGCAAAAAAAAAAAAAAAAGAAAGAAAGAAAGACCAGGAGCATGAAAAGGTGTGAAAAATGCGAGGAGAAAAAAAAAAAAAAAAAAAGAAAGACCAGGAGCATGAAAAGGTGTGAAAAATGCGAGGAGCAAAAAAAAAAAAAAGAGAGACCATTAGCATGAAAAGGTGTGAAAAATGCGAGGAGCAAAAAAAAAAAAAAAAAAAAAAAAACCAGGAACATGAAAATGTTTGAAAATGCGAGGAGCAAAAAAAAAAAAAGAAAGACCAGGAGCATGAAAAGGTGTGAAAAATGCGACGAGCATGAAAAGTTGTGAAAAATGCGAGGAGCATGAAACGGTGTGAAAAATGCGAGGAGGATGAAAAGGTGTGAAAAATTTGAGGAGCAAAAAAAAAAAAAAAAAAGACCAGGAGCATGAAAAGGTGTGAAAAATGCGAGGAGCAAAAAAAAAAAAAAAGACCAGGAACATGAAAAGGTGTGAAAAATGCGAGGAGCAAAAAAAAAAAAAAAAAGACCAGGAGCATGAAAAGGTGTGAAAAATGCGAGGAACAAAAAAAAAAAAAAAGAAAGAAAGAAAGACCAGGAGCATGAAAAGGTGTGAAAAATGCGAGGAGAAAAAAAAAAAAAAGAAAGACCAGGAGCATGAAAAGGTGTGAAAAATGCAAGGAGCATGAAAAGGTGTGAAAAATGCGAGGAGCATGAAAAGTTGTGAAAAATGTGAGGAGCATGAAGAGGTGTGAAAAATGCGAGGAGCATGAAAAGGTGTGAAAAACGCGAGGAGGAAAAAAAAAAAAAAAAGAAAGAAAGAAAGACCAGGAGCATGAAAAGGTGTGAAAAATGTGAGGAGCAAAAAAAAAAAAAAAAAAGAAAGACCAGGAGCATGAAAAGGTGTGAAAAATGCGAGGAGCGAAAAAAAAAAAAAAAGAAGAAAGACCAGGAACATGAAAAGGTGTGAAAAATGCGAGGAGCAAAAAAAATAAAAAAAAGAAAGAAAGAAAGACCAGGAGCATGAAAAGGTGTGAAAAATGCGAGGAGCAAAAAAAAAAAAAAAAAAATACCAGGAGCATGAAAAGGTGTGAAAAATGCGAGGAGAAAAAAAAAAAAAAGACCAGGAGCATGAAAAGGTGTGAAAAATGCGAGGAAAAAAAAAAAAAAAGACCAGGAACATGAAAAGGTGTGAAAAATGCGAGGAGAAAAAAAAAAAAAAGACCAGGAGCATGAAAAGGTGTGAAAAATGCGAGGAAAAAAAAAAAAAAAAGACCAGGAACATGAAAAGGTGTGAAAAATGCGAGGAGCAAAAAAAAAAAAAGAAAGACCAGGAGCATAAAAAGGTGTGAAAAATGCGGGGAGCAAAAAAAAAAAAAAGAAAGACCAGGAGCATGAAAAGGTGTGAAAAATGCGACGAGCATGAAAAGTTGTGAAAAATGCGAGGAGCATGAAGAGGTGTGAAAAATGCGAGGAGCATGAAAAGGTGTGAAAAATGCGAGGAGCAAAAAAAAAAAAAAAAAAAAAAGACCAGGAACATGAAAAGGTGTGAAAAATGCGAGGAGCAAAAAAAATAAAAAAAAGAAAGAAAGAAAGACCAGGAGCATGAAAAGGTGTGAAAAATGCGAGGAGTAAAAAAAAAAAAAAAGAAAGACCAGGAGCATGAAAAGGTGTGAAAAATGCGAGGAGCAAAAAAAAAAAAGAAAGACCAGGAGTATGAAAAGGTGTGAAAAATGCGAGGAGCAAAAAAAAAAAAAAAAAGACCAGGAACATGAAAAGGTGTGAAAAATGCGAGGAGCAAAAAAAATAAAAAAAAGAAAGAAAGAAAGACCAGGAGCATGAAAAGGTGTGAAAAATGCGAGGAGAAAAAAAAAAAAAAGAAAGACCAGGAGCATGAAAAGGTGTGAAAAATGCAAGGAGCATGAAAAGGTGTGAAAAATGCGAGGAGCATGAAAAGTTGTGAAAAATGTGAGGAGCATGAAGAGGTGTGAAAAATGCGAGGAGCATGAAAAGGTGTGAAAAACGCGAGGAGAAAAAAAAAAAAAAAAAGAAAGAAAGAAAGACCAGGAGCATGAAAAGGTGTGAAAAATGTGAGGAGCAAAAAAAAAAAAAAAAAAGAAAGACCAGGAGCATGAAAAGGTGTGAAAAATGCGAGGAGCGAAAAAAAAAAAAAAAGAAGAAAGACCAGGAACATGAAAAGGTGTGAAAAATGCGAGGAGCAAAAAAAATAAAAAAAAGAAAGAAAGAAAGACCAGGAGCATGAAAAGGTGTGAAAAATGCGAGGAGCAAAAAAAAAAAAAAAAAATACCAGGAGCATGAAAAGGTGTGAAAAATGCGAGGAGAAAAAAAAAAAAAAGACCAGGAGCATGAAAAGGTGTGAAAAATGCGAGGAAAAAAAAAAAAAAAGACCAGGAACATGAAAAGGTGTGAAAAATGCGAGGAGAAAAAAAAAAAAAAGACCAGGAGCATGAAAAGGTGTGAAAAATGCGAGGAAAAAAAAAAAAAAAAGACCAGGAACATGAAAAGGTGTGAAAAATGCGAGGAGCAAAAAAAAAAAAAGAAAGACCAGGAGCATAAAAAGGTGTGAAAAATGCGGGGAGCAAAAAAAAAAAAAAGAAAGACCAGGAGCATGAAAAGGTGTGAAAAATGCGACGAGCATGAAAAGTTGTGAAAAATGCGAGGAGCATGAAGAGGTGTGAAAAATGCGAGGAGCATGAAAAGGTGTGAAAAATGCGAGGAGCAAAAAAAAAAAAAAAAAAAAAAGACCAGGAACATGAAAAGGTGTGAAAAATGCGAGGAGCAAAAAAAATAAAAAAAAGAAAGAAAGAAAGACCAGGAGCATGAAAAGGTGTGAAAAATGCGAGGAGTAAAAAAAAAAAAAAAGAAAGACCAGGAGCATGAAAAGGTGTGAAAAATGCGAGGAGCAAAAAAAAAAAAGAAAGACCAGGAGTATGAAAAGGTGTGAAAAATGCGAGGAGCAAAAAAAAAAAAAAAAAGACCAGGAACATGAAAAGGTGTGAAAAATGCGAGGAGCAAAAAATAAAAAAGAAAGACCAGGAGCATGAAAAGGTGTGAAAAATGCAAGGAGCATGAAAAGGTGTGAAAAATGCGAGGAGCATGAAAAGTTGTGAAAAATGCAAGGAGCATGAAAAGGTGTGAAAAATGCGAGGAGCAAAAAAAAAAAAAGAAAGACCAGGAGCATGAAAAGGTGTGAAAAATGCGATGAGCATGAAAAGTTGTGAAAAATGCGAGGAGCATGAATAGGTGTGAAAAATGCGAGGAGGATGAAAAGGTGTGAAAAATTTGAGGAGCAAAAAAAAAAAAAAAACCAGGAGCATGAAAAGGTGTGAAAAATGCGAGGAGCAAAAAAAAAAAAAAAAAGAAAGAAAGAAAGACCAGGAGCATGAAAAGGTGTGAAAAATTCGAGGAGCAAAAAAAAAAAAAAAAAAGACCAGGAGCATGAAAAGGTGTGAAAAATGCGAGGAGCAAAAAAAAAAAAAAAGACCAGGAGCATTAAAACGTGTGAAAAATGCGAGGAGCAAAAAAAAAAAAAAAGAAAGAAAGAAAGACCAGGAGCATGAAAAGGTGTGAAAAATGCGAGGAGCATGAAAAGGTGTGAAAAATGCGAGGAAAAAAAAAAAAAAAGACCAGGAACATGAAAAGGTGTGAAAAATGCGAGGAGCAAAAAAAAAAAAAAGATAGACCAGGAGCATGAAAAGGTGTGAAAAATGCGAGGAGCAAAAAAAAAAAAAAAAAAAAAAAACCAGGAGCATGAAAAGGTGTGAAAAATGCGAGGAGCATGAAAAGGTGTGAAAAATGCGAGGAGCATGAAAAGGTGTGAAAAATGCGAGGAGCATGAAAAGTTGTGAAAAATGTGAGGAGCATGAAGAGGTGTGAAAAATGCGAGGAGCATGAAAAGGTGTGAAAAATTCGAGGAGCAAAAAAAAAAAAAAAAAGACCAGGAGCATGAAAAGGTGTGAAAAATGCGAGGAGCAAAAAAAAAAAAAAAAAAAAGAAAGAAAGACCAGGAGAATGAAAAGGTGTGAAAAATGCGAGGAGAAAAAAAAAAAAAAAGAAAGACCAGGAGCATGAAAAGGTGTGAAAAATTCGAGGAGCAAAAAAAAAAAAAAAGAAAGACCATTAGCATGAAAAGGTGTGAAAAATGCGAGGAGCAAAAAAAAAAAAAAAAAAAAAAAACCAGGAACATGAAAATGTTTGAAAATGCGAGGAGCAAAAAAAAAAAAAGAAAGACCAGGAGCATGAAAAGGTGTGAAAAATGCGACGAGCATGAAAAGTTGTGAAAAATGCGAGGAGCATGAAACGGTGTGAAAAATTTGAGGAGCAAAAAAAAAAAAAAACCAGGAGCATGAAAAGGTGTGAAAAATGCGCGGAGCAAAAAAAAAAAAAAAGAAAGACCAGGAGCATGAAAAGGTGTGAAAAATGCGAGGAGCATGAAGAGGTGTGAAAAATGCGAGGAGCATGAAAAGGTGTGAAAAATTCGAGGAGCAAAAAAAAAAAAAAAAAAAGACCAGCAGCATGAAAAGGTGTGAAAAATTCGAGGAGCAAAAAAAAAAAAAGACCAGGAGCATGAAAAGGTGTGAAAAATGCGAGGAGAAAAAAAAAAAAAAAAAGAAAGAAAGAAAGACCAGGAGCATGAAAAGGTGTGAAAAATGCGAGGAGCAAAAAAAAAAAAAAAAAAAAAGACCAGGAGCATGAAAAGGTGTGAAAAATGCGAGGAGAAAAAAAAAAAAAGACCAGGAGCATGAAAAGGTGTGAAAAATGCGAGGAAAAAAAAAAAAAAGACCAGGAACATGAAAAGGTGTGAAAAATGCGAGGAGAAAAAAAAAAAAAGAAAGACCAGGAGCATAAAAAGGTGTGAAAAATGCGGGGAGCAAAAAAAAAAAAAAGAAAGACCAGGAGCATGAAAAGGTGTGAAAAATGCGACGAGCATGAAAAGTTGTGAAAAATGCGAGGAGCATGAAGAAGTGTGAAAAATGCGAGGAGCATGAAAAGGTGTGAAAAATGCGAGGAGCAAAAAAAAAAAAAAAAAAAAAAAGACCAGGAACATGAAAAGGTGTGAAAAATGCGAGGAGCAAAAAAAATAAATAAAAGAAAGAAAGAAAGACCAGGAGCATGAAAAGGTGTGAAAAATGCGAGGAGTAAAAAAAAAAAAAAAGAAAGACCAGGAGCATGAAAAGGTGTGAAAAATGCGAGGAGCAAAAAAAAAAAAGAAAGACCAGGAGTATGAAAAGGTGTGAAAAATGCGAGGAGCAAAAAAAAAAAAAAAAAGACCAGGAACATGAAAAGGTGTGAAAAATGCGAGGAGCAAAAAATAAAAAAGAAAGACCAGGAGCATGAAAAGGTGTGAAAAATGCAAGGAGCATGAAAAGGTGTGAAAAATGCGAGGAGCATGAAAAGTTGTGAAAAATGCAAGGAGCATGAAAAGGTGTGAAAAATGCGAGGAGCAAAAAAAAAAAAAGAAAGACCAGGAGCATGAAAAGGTGTGAAAAATGCGATGAGCATGAAAAGTTGTGAAAAATGCGAGGAGCATGAAGAGGTGTGAAAAATGCGAGGAGGATGAAAAGGTGTGAAAAATTTGAGGAGCAAAAAAAAAAAAAAACCAGCAGCATGAAACGGTGTGAAAAATGCGAGGAGCAAAAAAAAAAAAAAAAAGGAAGAAAGAAAGACCAGGAGCATGAAAAGGTGTGAAAAATTCGAGAGCAAAAAAAAAAAAAAAAGACCAGGAGCATGAAAAGGTGTGAAAAATGCGAGGAGAAAAAAAAAAAAAAAAGACCAGGAGAATTAAAACGTGTGAAAAATGCGAGGAGCAAAAAAAAAAAAAAAGAAAGAAAGAAAGACCAGGAGCATGAAAAGGTGTGAAAAATGCGAGGAGCATGAAAAGGTGTGAAAAATGCGAGGAAAAAAAAAAAAAAAAAAAAGACCAGGAACATGAAAAGGTGTGAAAAATGCGAGGAGCAAAAAAAAAAAAAAAGATAGACCAGGAGCATGAAAAGGTGTGAAAAATGCGAGGAGCAAAAAAAAAAAAAAAAAAAAAAAAAAGACCAGGAACATGAAAATGTGTGAAAAATGCGAGGAGCAAAAAAAAAAAAAGAAAGACCAGGAGCATGAAAAGGTGTGAAAAATGCAAGGAGCATGAAAAGGTGTGAAAAATGCGAGGAGCATGAAAAGTTATGAAAAATGTGAGGAGCATGAAGAGGTGTGAAAAATGCGAGGAGCATGAAAAGGTGTGAAAAATTCGAGGAGCAAAAAAAAAAAAAAAAAAGACCAGGAGCATGAAAAGGTGTGAAAAATGCGAGGAGCAAAAAAAAAAAAAAAAGAAAGAAAGAAAGACCAGGAGCATGAAAAGGTGTGAAAAATGCGAGGAGAAAAAAAAAAAAAAAGACCAGGAACATGAAAAGGTGTGAAAAATGCGAGGAGCAAAAAAAAAAAAAGAAAGACCAGGAGCATGAAAAGGTGTGAAAAATGCAAGGAGCATGAAAAGGTGTGAAAAATGCGAGGAGCATGAAAAGTTGTGAAAAATGTGAGGAGCATGAAGAGGTGTGAAAAATGCGAGAAGCATGAAAAGGTGTGAAAAATTCGAGGAGCAAAAAAAAAAAAAAAAAGACCAGGAGCATGAAAAGGTGTGAAAAATGCGAGGAGCAAAAAAAAAAAAAAAAGAAAGAAAGAAAGACCAGGAGCATGAAAAGGTGTGAAAAATGCGAGGAGAAAAAAAAAAAAAAAGAAAGACCAGGAGCCTGAAAAGGTGTGAAAAATGCGAGGAGCAAAAAAAAAAAAAAAGAAAGACCATTAGCATGAAAAGGTGTGAAAAATGCGAGGAGCAAAAAAAAAAAAAAAAAAAAAAAAAACCAGGAACATGAAAATGTTTGAAAATGCGAGGAGCAAAAAAAAAAAAAGAAAGACCAGGAGCATGAAAAGGTGTGAAAAATGCGACGAGCATGAAAAGTTGTGAAAAATGCGAGGAGCATGAAGAGGTGTGAAAAATGCGAGGAGCATGAAAAGGTGTGAAAAATGCGAGGAGCAAAAAAAAAAAAAAAAAAAAAAAGACCAGGAACATGAAAAGGTGTGAAAAATGCGAGGAGCAAAAAAAATAAAAAAAAGAAAGAAAGAAAGACCAGGAGCATGAAAAGGTGTGAAAAATGCGAGGAGTAAAAAAAAAAAAAAAGAAAGACCAGGAGTATGAAAAGGTGTGAAAAATGCGAGGAGCAAAAAAAAAAAAGAAAGACCAGGAGCATGAAAAGGTGTGAAAAATGCGAGGAGCAAAAAATAAAAAAGAAAGACCAGGAGCATGAAAAGGTGTGAAAAATGCAAGGAGCATGAAAAGGTGTGAAAAATGCGAGGAGCATGAAAAGTTGTGAAAAATGCAAGGAGCATGAAAAGGTGTGAAAAATGCGAGGAGCAAAAAAAAAAAAAGAAAGAGCAGGAGCATGAAAAGGTGTGAAAAATGCGATGAGCATGAAAAGTTGTGAAAAATGCGAGGAGCATGAAGAGGTGTGAAAAATGCGAGGAGCATGAAAAGGTGTGAAAAATGCGAGGAGCAAAAAAAAAAAAAAAAAAAAAAGACCAGGAACATGAAAAGGTGTGAAAAATGCGAGGAGCAAAAAAAATAAAAAAAAGAAAGAAAGAAAGACCAGGAGCATGAAAAGGTGTGAAAAATGCGAGGAGTAAAAAAAAAAAAAAAGAAAGACCAGGAGTATGAAAAGGTGTGAAAAATGCGAGGAGCAAAAAAAAAAAAGAAAGACCAGGAGCATGAAAAGGTGTGAAAAATGCGAGGAGCAAAAAATAAAAAAGAAAGACCAGGAGCATGAAAAGGTGTGAAAAATGCAAGGAGCATGAAAAGGTGTGAAAAATGCGAGGAGCATGAAAAGTTGTGAAAAATGCAAGGAGCATGAAAAGGTGTGAAAAATGCGAGGAGCAAAAAAAAAAAAAGAAAGAGCAGGAGCATGAAAAGGTGTGAAAAATGCGATGAGCATGAAAAGTTGTGAAAAATGCGAGGAGCATGAAGAGGTGTGAAAAATGCGAGGAGGATGAAAAGGTGTGAAAAATTTGAGGAGCAAAAAAAAAAAAAAACCAGCAGCATGAAACGGTGTGAAAAATGCGAGGAGCAAAAAAAAAAAAAAAAGGAAGAAAGAAAGACCAGGAGCATGAAAAGGTGTGAAAAATTCGAGGAGCAAAAAAAAAAAAAAAAGACCAGGAGCATGAAAAGGTGTGAAAAATGCGAGGAGAAAAAAAAAAAAAAAAGACCAGGAGCATTAAAACGTGTGAAAAATGCGAGGAGCAAAAAAAAAAAAAAAGAAAGAAAGAAAGACCAGGAGCATGAAAAGGTGTGAAAAATGCGAGGAGCATGAAAAGGTGTGAAAAATGCGAGGAGCAAAAAAAAAAAAAAAAAAAAAAAGACCAGGAACATGAAAAGGGGTGAAAAAAGCGAGGAGCAAAAAAAATAAAAAAAAGAAAGAAAGAAAGACCAGGAGCATGAAAAGGTGTGAAAAATGCGAGGAGTAAAAAAAAAAAAAAAGAAAGACCAGGAGTATGAAAAGGTGTGAAAAATGCGAGGAGCAAAAAAAAAAAAGAAAGACCAGGAGCATGAAAAGGTGTGAAAAATGCGAGGAGCAAAAAAAAAAAAAAACCAGCAGCATGAAACGGTGTGAAAAATGCGAGGAGCAAAAAAAAAAAAAAAAGGAAGAAAGAAAGACCAGGAGCATGAAAAGGTGTGAAAAATTCGAGGAGCAAAAAAAAAAAAAAAAGACCAGGAGCATGAAAAGGTGTGAAAAATGCGAGGAGAAAAAAAAAAAAAAAAGACCAGGAGCATTAAAACGTGTGAAAAATGCGAGGAGCAAAAAAAAAAAAAAGAAAGACCAGGAGCATGAAAAGGTGTGAAAAATGCGACGAGCAAGAAAAGATGTGAAAAATGCGAGGAGCATGAAGAGGTGTGAAAAATGCGAGGAGCATGAAAAGGTGTGAAAAATGCGAGGAGCAAAAAAAAAAAAAAAAAAAAAAAAGACCAGGAACATGAAAAGGTGTGAAAAATGCGAGGAGCAAAAAAAATAAAAAAAAGAAAGAAAGAAAGACCAGGAGCATGAAAAGGTGTGAAAAATGCGAGGAGTAAAAAAAAAAAAAAAGAAAGACCAGGAGTATGAAAAGGTGTGAAAAATGCGAGGAGCAAAAAAAAAAAAGAAAGACCAGGAGCATGAAAAGGTGTGAAAAATGCGAGGAGCAAAAAATAAAAAAGAAAGACCAGGAGCATGAAAAGGTGTGAAAAATGCAAGGAGCATGAAAAGGTGTGAAAAATGCGAGGAGCATGAAAAGTTGTGAAAAATGCAAGGAGCATGAAAAGGTGTGAAAAATGCGAGGAGCAAAAAAAAAAAAAGAAAGAGCAGGAGCATGAAAAGGTGTGAAAAATGCGATGAGCATGAAAAGTTGTGAAAAATGCGAGGAGCATGAAGAGGTGTGAAAAATGCGAGGAGCATGAAAAGGTGTGAAAAATGCGAGGAGCAAAAAAAAAAAAAAAAAAAAAAAGACCAGGAACATGAAAAGGTGTGAAAAATGCGAGGAGCAAAAAAAATAAAAAAAAGAAAGAAAGAAAGACCAGGAGCATGAAAAGGTGTGAAAAATGCGAGGAGTAAAAAAAAAAAAAAAGAAAGACCAGGAGTATGAAAAGGTGTGAAAAATGCGAGGAGCAAAAAAAAAAAAGAAAGACCAGGAGCATGAAAAGGTGTGAAAAATGCGAGGAGCAAAAAATAAAAAAGAAAGACCAGGAGCATGAAAAGGTGTGAAAAATGCAAGGAGCATGAAAAGGTGTGAAAAATGCGAGGAGCATGAAAAGTTGTGAAAAATGCAAGGAGCATGAAAAGGTGTGAAAAATGCGAGGAGCAAAAAAAAAAAAAGAAAGAGCAGGAGCATGAAAAGGTGTGAAAAATGCGATGAGCATGAAAAGTTGTGAAAAATGCGAGGAGCATGAAGAGGTGTGAAAAATGCGAGGAGGATGAAAAGGTGTGAAAAATTTGAGGAGCAAAAAAAAAAAAAAACCAGCAGCATGAAACGGTGTGAAAAATGCGAGGAGCAAAAAAAAAAAAAAAAGGAAGAAAGAAAGACCAGGAGCATGAAAAGGTGTGAAAAATTCGAGGAGCAAAAAAAAAAAAAAAAGACCAGGAGCATGAAAAGGTGTGAAAAATGCGAGGAGAAAAAAAAAAAAAAAAGACCAGGAGCATTAAAACGTGTGAAAAATGCGAGGAGCAAAAAAAAAAAAAAAGAAAGAAAGAAAGACCAGGAGCATGAAAAGGTGTGAAAAATGCGAGGAGCATGAAAAGGTGTGAAAAATGCGAGGAAAAAAAAAAAAAAAAAAAAGACCAGGAACATGAAAAGGTGTGAAAAATGCGAGGAGCAAAAAAAAAAAAAAAAGATAGACCAGGAGCATGAAAAGGTGTGAAAAATGCGAGGAGCAAAAAAAAAAAAAAAAAAAAAAAAGACCAGGAACATGAAAATGTGTGAAAAATGCGAGGAGCAAAAAAAAAAAAAGAAAGACCAGGAGCATGAAAAGGTGTGAAAAATGCAAGGAGCATGAAAAGGTGTGAAAAATGCGAGGAGCATGAAAAGTTATGAAAAATGTGAGGAGCATGAAGAGGTGTGAAAAATGCGAGGAGCATGAAAAGGTGTGAAAAATTCGAGGAGCAAAAAAAAAAAAAAAAAAGACCAGGAGCATGAAAAGGTGTGAAAAATGCGAGGAGCAAAAAAAAAAAAAAAAGAAAGAAAGAAAGACCAGGAGCATGAAAAGGTGTGAAAAATGCGAGGAGAAAAAAAAAAAAAAAGACCAGGAACATGAAAAGGTGTGAAAAATGCGAGGAGCAAAAAAAAAAAAAGAAAGACCAGGAGCATGAAAAGGTGTGAAAAATGCAAGGAGCATGAAAAGGTGTGAAAAATGCGAGGAGCATGAAAAGTTGTGAAAAATGTGAGGAGCATGAAGAGGTGTGAAAAATGCGAGAAGCATGAAAAGGTGTGAAAAATTCGAGGAGCAAAAAAAAAAAAAAAAAGACCAGGAGCATGAAAAGGTGTGAAAAATGCGAGGAGCAAAAAAAAAAAAAAAAGAAAGAAAGAAAGACCAGGAGCATGAAAAGGTGTGAAAAATGCGAGGAGAAAAAAAAAAAAAAAGAAAGACCAGGAGCATGAAAAGGTGTGAAAAATGCGAGGAGCAAAAAAAAAAAAAAAGAAAGACCATTAGCATGAAAAGGTGTGAAAAATGCGAGGAGCAAAAAAAAAAAAAAAAAAAAAAGACCAGGAGCATGAAAAGGGGGGAAAAAAGCGAGGAGAAAAAAAAAAAAAGACCAGGAGCATGAAAAGGTGTGAAAAATGCGAGGAAAAAAAAAAAAAAGACCAGGAACATGAAAAGGTGTGAAAAATGCGAGGAGAAAAAAAAAAAAAGAAAGACCAGGAGCAAAAAAAGGTGTGAAAAATGCGGGGAGCAAAAAAAAAAAAAAGAAAGACCAGGAGCATGAAAAGGTGTGAAAAATGCAAGGAGCATGAAAAGGTGTGAAAAATGCGAGGAGCATGAAAAGTTGTGAAAAATGTGAGGAGCATGAAGAGGTGTGAAAAATGCGAGGAGCATGAAAAGGTGTGAAAAATTCGAGGAGCAAAAAAAAAAAAAAAAAGACCAGGAGCATGAAAAGGTGTGAAAAATGCGAGGAGCAAAAAAAAAAAAAAAAGAAAGAAAGAAAGACCAGGAGCATGAAAAGGTGTGAAAAATGCGAGGAGAAAAAAAAAAAAAAAGAAAGACCAGGAGCATGAAAAGGTGTGAAAAATTCGAGGAGCAAAAAAAAAAAAAAAGAAAGACCATTAGCATGAAAAGGTGTGAAAAATGCGAGGAGCAAAAAAAAAAAAAAAAAAAAAAAAACCAGGAACATGAAAATGTTTGAAAATGCGAGGAGCAAAAAAAAAAAAAGAAAGACCAGGAGCATGAAAAGGTGAGAAAAATGCGACGAGCATGAAAAGTTGTGAAAAATGCGAGGAGCATGAAACGGTGTGAAAAATTTGAGGAGCAAAAAAAAAAAAAAACCAGGAGCATGAAAAGGTGTGAAAAATGCGCGGAGCAAAAAAAAAAAAAAAGAAAGACCAGGAGCATGAAAAGGTGTGAAAAATGCGAGGAGCATGAAGAGGTGTGAAAAATGCGAGGAGCATGAAAAGGTGTGAAAAATTCGAGGAGCAAAAAAAAAAAAAAAAAAAAGACCAGCAGCATGAAAAGGTGTGAAAAATTCGAGGAGCAAAAAAAAAAAAAGACCAGGAGCATGAAAAGGTGTGAAAAATGCGAGGAGAAAAAAAAAAAAAAAAAGAAAGAAAGAAAGACCAGGAGCATGAAAAGGTGTGAAAAATGCGAGGAGCAAAAAAAAAAAAAAAAAAAAAGACCAGGAGCATGAAAAGGTGTGAAAAATGCGAGGAGAAAAAAAAAAAAAGACCAGGAGCATGAAAAGGTGTGAAAAATGCGAGGAAAAAAAAAAAAAAGACCAGGAACATGAAAAGGTGTGAAAAATGCGAGGAGAAAAAAAAAAAAAGAAAGACCAGGAGCATAAAAAGGTGTGAAAAATGCGGGGAGCAAAAAAAAAAAAAAGAAAGACCAGGAGCATGAAAAGGTGTGAAAAATGCGACGAGCATGAAAAGTTGTGAAAAATGCGAGGAGCATGAAGAAGTGTGAAAAATGCGAGGAGCATGAAAAGGTGTGAAAAATGCGAGGAGCAAAAAAAAAAAAAAAAAAAAAAAGACCAGGAACATGAAAAGGTGTGAAAAATGCGAGGAGCAAAAAAAATAAATAAAAGAAAGAAAGAAAGACCAGGAGCATGAAAAGGTGTGAAAAATGCGAGGAGTAAAAAAAAAAAAAAAGAAAGACCAGGAGCATGAAAAGGTGTGAAAAATGCGAGGAGCAAAAAAAAAAAAGAAAGACCAGGAGTATGAAAAGGTGTGAAAAATGCGAGGAGCAAAAAAAAAAAAAAAAAGACCAGGAACATGAAAAGGTGTGAAAAATGCGAGGAGCAAAAAATAAAAAAGAAAGACCAGGAGCATGAAAAGGTGTGAAAAATGCAAGGAGCATGAAAAGGTGTGAAAAATGCGAGGAGCATGAAAAGTTGTGAAAAATGCAAGGAGCATGAAAAGGTGTGAAAAATGCGAGGAGCAAAAAAAAAAAAAGAAAGACCAGGAGCATGAAAAGGTGTGAAAAATGCGATGAGCATGAAAAGTTGTGAAAAATGCGAGGAGCATGAAGAGGTGTGAAAAATGCGAGGAGGATGAAAAGGTGTGAAAAATTTGAGGAGCAAAAAAAAAAAAAAACCAGCAGCATGAAACGGTGTGAAAAATGCGAGGAGCAAAAAAAAAAAAAAAAGGAAGAAAGAAAGACCAGGAGCATGAAAAGGTGTGAAAAATTCGAGGAGCAAAAAAAAAAAAAAAAGACCAGGAGCATGAAAAGGTGTGAAAAATGCGAGGAGAAAAAAAAAAAAAAAAGACCAGGAGCATTAAAACGTGTGAAAAATGCGAGGAGCAAAAAAAAAAAAAAAAGAAAGAAAGAAAGACCAGGAGCATGAAAAGGTGTGAAAAATGCGAGGAGCATGAAAAGGGGTGAAAAATGCGAGGAAAAAAAAAAAAAAGACCAGGAACATGAAAAGGTGTGAAAAATGCGAGGAGCAAAAAAAAAAAAAAGATAGACCAGGAGCATGAAAAGGTGTGAAAAATGCGAGGAGCAAAAAAAAAAAAAAAAAAAAAAACCAGGAGCATGAAAAGGGGGGAAAAATGCGAGGAGCAAGAAAAGGTGTGAAAAATGCGAGGAGCATGAAAAGGTGTGAAAAATGCGAGGAGCATGAAAAGTTGTGAAAAATGTGAGGAGCATGAAGAGGTGTGAAAAATGCGAGGAGCATGAAAAGGTGTGAAAAATTCGAGGAGCAAAAAAAAAAAAAAAAAGACCAGGAGCATGAAAAGGTGTGAAAAATGCGAGGAGCAAAAAAAAAAAAAAAAGAAAGAAAGAAAGACCAGGAGCATGAAAAGGTGTGAAAAATGCGAGGAGAAAAAAAAAAAAAAAGAAAGACCAGGAGCATGAAAAGGTGTGAAAAATTCGAGGAGCAAAAAAAAAAAAAAAAGAAAGACCATTAGCATGAAAAGGTGTGAAAAATGCGAGGAGCAAAAAAAAAAAAAAAAAAAAAAAAACCAGGAACTTGAAAATGCGAGGAGCAAAAAAAAAAAAAGAAAGACCAGGAGCATGAAAAGGTGAGAAAAATGCGACGAGCATGAAAAGTTGTGAAAAATGCGAGGAGCATGAAACGGTGTGAAAAATTTGAGGAGCAAAAAAAAAAAAAAACCAGGAGCATGAAAAGGTGTGAAAAATGCGCGGAGCAAAAAAAAAAAAAAAGAAAGACCAGGAGCATGAAAAGGTGTGAAAAATGCGAGGAGCATGAAGAGGTGTGAAAAATGCGAGGAGCATGAAAAGGTGTGAAAAATTCGAGGAGCAAAAAAAAAAAAAAAAAAAGACCAGCAGCATGAAAAGGTGTGAAAAATTCGAGGAGCAAAAAAAAAAAAAGACCAGGAGCATGAAAAGGTGTGAAAAATGCGAGGAGAAAAAAAAAAAAAAAAAGAAAGAAAGAAAGACCAGGAGCATGAAAAGGTGTGAAAAATGCGAGGAGCAAAAAAAAAAAAAAAAAAAAAGACCAGGAGCATGAAAAGGTGTGAAAAATGCGAGGAGAAAAAAAAAAAAAGACCAGGAGCATGAAAAGGTGTGAAAAATGCGAGGAAAAAAAAAAAAAAGACCAGGAACATGAAAAGGTGTGAAAAATGCGAGGAGAAAAAAAAAAAAAGAAAGACCAGGAGCATAAAAAGGTGTGAAAAATGCGGGGAGCAAAAAAAAAAAAAAGAAAGACCAGGAGCATGAAAAGGTGTGAAAAATGCGACGAGCATGAAAAGTTGTGAAAAATGCGAGGAGCATGAAGAAGTGTGAAAAATGCGAGGAGCATGAAAAGGTGTGAAAAATGCGAGGAGCAAAAAAAAAAAAAAAAAAAAAAGACCAGGAACATGAAAAGGTGTGAAAAATGCGAGGAGCAAAAAAAATAAATAAAAGAAAGAAAGAAAGACCAGGAGCATGAAAAGGTGTGAAAAATGCGAGGAGTAAAAAAAAAAAAAAAGAAAGACCAGGAGCATGAAAAGGTGTGAAAAATGCGAGGAGCAAAAAAAAAAAAGAAAGACCAGGAGTATGAAAAGGTGTGAAAAATGCGAGGAGCAAAAAAAAAAAAAAAAAGACCAGGAACATGAAAAGGTGTGAAAAATGCGAGGAGCAAAAAATAAAAAAGAAAGACCAGGAGCATGAAAAGGTGTGAAAAATGCAAGGAGCATGAAAAGGTGTGAAAAATGCGAGGAGCATGAAAAGTTGTGAAAAATGCAAGGAGCATGAAAAGGTGTGAAAAATGCGAGGAGCAAAAAAAAAAAAAGAAAGACCAGGAGCATGAAAAGGTGTGAAAAATGCGATGAGCATGAAAAGTTGTGAAAAATGCGAGGAGCATGAAGAGGTGTGAAAAATGCGAGGAGGATGAAAAGGTGTGAAAAATTTGAGGAGCAAAAAAAAAAAAAAACCAGCAGCATGAAACGGTGTGAAAAATGCGAGGAGCAAAAAAAAAAAAAAAAGGAAGAAAGAAAGACCAGGAGCATGAAAAGGTGTGAAAAATTCGAGGAGCAAAAAAAAAAAAAAAAGACCAGGAGCATGAAAAGGTGTGAAAAATGCGAGGAGAAAAAAAAAAAAAAAAGACCAGGAGCATTAAAACGTGTGAAAAATGCGAGGAGCAAAAAAAAAAAAAAGAAAGACCAGGAGCATGAAAAGGTGTGAAAAATGCGACGAGCATGAAAAGTTGTGAAAAATGCGAGGAGCATGAAGAGGTGTGAAAAATGCGAGGAGCATGAAAAGGTGTGAAAAATGCGAGGAGCAAAAAAAAAAAAAAAAAAAAAAGACCAGGAACATGAAAAGGTGTGAAAAATGCGAGGAGCAAAAAAAATAAAAAAAAGAAAGAAAGAAAGACCAGGAGCATGAAAAGGTGTGAAAAATGCGAGGAGTAAAAAAAAAAAAAAAGAAAGACCAGGAGTATGAAAAGGTGTGAAAAATGCGAGGAGCAAAAAAAAAAAAGAAAGACCAGGAGCATGAAAAGGTGTGAAAAATGCGAGGAGCAAAAAATAAAAAAGAAAGACCAGGAGCATGAAAAGGTGTGAAAAATGCAAGGAGCATGAAAAGGTGTGAAAAATGCGAGGAGCATGAAAAGTTGTGAAAAATGCAAGGAGCATGAAAAGGTGTGAAAAATGCGAGGAGCAAAAAAAAAAAAAGAAAGAGCAGGAGCATGAAAAGGTGTGAAAAATGCGATGAGCATGAAAAGTTGTGAAAAATGCGAGGAGCATGAAGAGGTGTGAAAAATGCGAGGAGCATGAAAAGGTGTGAAAAATGCGAGGAGCAAAAAAAAAAAAAAAAAAAAAAGACCAGGAACATGAAAAGGTGTGAAAAATGCGAGGAGCAAAAAAAATAAAAAAAAGAAAGAAAGAAAGACCAGGAGCATGAAAAGGTGTGAAAAATGCGAGGAGTAAAAAAAAAAAAAAAGAAAGACCAGGAGTATGAAAAGGTGTGAAAAATGCGAGGAGCAAAAAAAAAAAAGAAAGACCAGGAGCATGAAAAGGTGTGAAAAATGCGAGGAGCAAAAAATAAAAAAGAAAGACCAGGAGCATGAAAAGGTGTGAAAAATGCAAGGAGCATGAAAAGGTGTGAAAAATGCGAGGAGCATGAAAAGTTGTGAAAAATGCAAGGAGCATGAAAAGGTGTGAAAAATGCGAGGAGCAAAAAAAAAAAAAGAAAGACCAGGAGCATGAAAAGGTGTGAAAAATGCGATGAGCATGAAAAGTTGTGAAAAATGCGAGGAGCATGAAGAGGTGTGAAAAATGCGAGGAGGATGAAAAGGTGTGAAAAATTTGAGGAGCAAAAAAAAAAAAAAAACCAGCAGCATGAAACGGTGTGAAAAATGCGAGGAGCAAAAAAAAAAAAAAAAGGAAGAAAGAAAGACCAGGAGCAGGAAAAGGTGTGAAAAATTCGAGGAGCAAAAAAAAAAAAAAAAGACCAGGAGCATGAAAAGGTGTGAAAAATGCGAGGAAAAAAAAAAAAAAAAAAGACCAGGAGCATTAAAACGTGTGAAAAATGCGAGGAGCAAAAAAAAAAAAAAAAGAAAGAAAGAAAGACCAGGAGCATGAAAAGGTGTGAAAAATGCGAGGAGCATGAAAAGGTGTGAAAAATGCGAGGAAAAAAAAAAAAAAAAAAAAGACCAGGAACATGAAAAGGTGTGAAAAATGCGAGGAGCAAAAAAAAAAAAAAAGATAGACCAGGAGCATGAAAAGGTGTGAAAAATGCGAGGAGCAAAAAAAAAAAAAGACCAGGAGCATGAAAAGGTGTGAAAAATGCGAGGAAAAAAAAAAAAAAGACCAGGAACATGAAAAGGTGTGAAAAATGCGAGGAGAAAAAAAAAAAAAGACCAGGAGCATGAAAAGGTGTGAAAAATGCGAGGAAAAAAAAAAAAAAGACCAGGAACATGAAAAGGTGTGAAAAATGCGAGGAGAAAAAAAAAAAAAGAAAGACCAGGAGCATAAAAAGGTGTGAAAAATGCGGGGAGCAAAAAAAAAAAAAAGAAAGACCAGGAGCATGAAAAGGTGTGAAAAATGCGACGAGCATGAAAAGTTGTGAAAAATGCGAGGAGCATGAAGAAGTGTGAAAAATGCGAGGAGCATGAAAAGGTGTGAAAAATGCGAGGAGCAAAAAAAAAAAAAAAAAAAAAAAAGACCAGGAACATGAAAAGGTGTGAAAAATGCGAGGAGCAAAAAAAATAAATAAAAGAAAGAAAGAAAGACCAGGAGCATGAAAAGGTGTGAAAAATGCGAGGAGTAAAAAAAAAAAAAAAGAAAGACCAGGAGCATGAAAAGGTGTGAAAAATGCGAGGAGCAAAAAAAAAAAAGAAAGACCAGGAGTATGAAAAGGTGTGAAAAATGCGAGGAGCAAAAAAAAAAAAAAAAAGACCAGGAACATGAAAAGGTGTGAAAAATGCGAGGAGCAAAAAATAAAAAAGAAAGACCAGGAGCATGAAAAGGTGTGAAAAATGCGAGGAGCAAAAAAAAAAAAAAGAAAGACCAGGAGCATGAAAAGGTGTGAAAAATGCGACGAGCATGAAAAGTTGTGAAAAATGCGAGGAGCATGAAGAGGTGTGAAAAATGCGAGGAGCATGAAAAGGTGTGAAAAATGCAAGGAGCATGAAAAGGTGTGAAAAATGCGAGGAGCAAAAAAAAAAAAAGAAAGACCAGGAGCATGAAAAGGTGTGAAAAATGCGATGAGCATGAAAAGTTGTGAAAAATGCGAGGAGCATGAAGAGGTGTGAAAAATGCGAGGAGGATGAAAAGGTGTGAAAAATTTGAGGAGCAAAAAAAAAAAAAAACCAGCAGCATGAAACGGTGTGAAAAATGCGAGGAGCAAAAAAAAAAAAAAAAGGAAGAAAGAAAGACCAGGAGCATGAAAAGGTGTGAAAAATTCGAGGAGCAAAAAAAAAAAAAAAAGACCAGGAGCATGAAAAGGTGTGAAAAATGCGAGGAGAAAAAAAAAAAAAAAAGACCAGGAGCATTAAAACGTGTGAAAAATGCGAGGAGCAAAAAAAAAAAAAAGAAAGACCAGGAGCATGAAAAGGTGTGAAAAATGCGACGAGCATGAAAAGTTGTGAAAAATGCGAGGAGCATGAAGAGGTGTGAAAAATGCGAGGAGCATGAAAAGGTGTGAAAAATGCGAGGAGCAAAAAAAAAAAAAAAAAAAAAAGACCAGGAACATGAAAAGGTGTGAAAAATGCGAGGAGCAAAAAAAATAAAAAAAAGAAAGAAAGAAAGACCAGGAGCATGAAAAGGTGTGAAAAATGCGAGGAGTAAAAAAAAAAAAAAAGAAAGACCAGGAGTATGAAAAGGTGTGAAAAATGCGAGGAGCAAAAAAAAAAAAGAAAGACCAGGAGCATGAAAAGGTGTGAAAAATGCGAGGAGCAAAAAATAAAAAAGAAAGACCAGGAGCATGAAAAGGTGTGAAAAATGCAAGGAGCATGAAAAGGTGTGAAAAATGCGAGGAGCATGAAAAGTTGTGAAAAATGCAAGGAGCATGAAAAGGTGTGAAAAATGCGAGGAGCAAAAAAAAAAAAAGAAAGAGCAGGAGCATGAAAAGGTGTGAAAAATGCGATGAGCATGAAAAGTTGTGAAAAATGCGAGGAGCATGAAGAGGTGTGAAAAATGCGAGGAGGATGAAAAGGTGTGAAAAATTTGAGGAGCAAAAAAAAAAAAAAACCAGCAGCATGAAACGGTGTGAAAAATGCGAGGAGCAAAAAAAAAAAAAAAAGGAAGAAAGAAAGACCAGGAGCATGAAAAGGTGTGAAAAATTCGAGGAGCAAAAAAAAAAAAAAAAGACCAGGAGCATGAAAAGGTGTGAAAAATGCGAGGAGAAAAAAAAAAAAAAAAGACCAGGAGCATTAAAACGTGTGAAAAATGCGAGGAGCAAAAAAAAAAAAAAAGAAAGAAAGAAAGACCAGGAGCATGAAAAGGTGTGAAAAATGCGAGGAGCATGAAAAGGTGTGAAAAATGCGAGGAAAAAAAAAAAAAAAAAAAAGACCAGGAACATGAAAAGGTGTGAAAAATGCGAGGAGCAAAAAAAAAAAAAAAGATAGACCAGGAGCATGAAAAGGTGTGAAAAATGCGAGGAGCAAAAAAAAAAAAAAAAAAAAAAAAAGACCAGGAACATGAAAATGTGTGAAAAATGCGAGGAGCAAAAAAAAAAAAAGAAAGACCAGGAGCATGAAAAGGTGTGAAAAATGCAAGGAGCATGAAAAGGTGTGAAAAATGCGAGGAGCATGAAAAGTTATGAAAAATGTGAGGAGCATGAAGAGGTGTGAAAAATGCGAGGAGCATGAAAAGGTGTGAAAAATTCGAGGAGCAAAAAAAAAAAAAAAAAAGACCAGGAGCATGAAAAGGTGTGAAAAATGCGAGGAGCAAAAAAAAAAAAAAAAGAAAGAAAGAAAGACCAGGAGCATGAAAAGGTGTGAAAAATGCGAGGAGAAAAAAAAAAAAAAAGACCAGGAACATGAAAAGGTGTGAAAAATGCGAGGAGCAAAAAAAAAAAAAGAAAGACCAGGAGCATGAAAAGGTGTGAAAAATGCAAGGAGCATGAAAAGGTGTGAAAAATGCGAGGAGCATGAAAAGTTGTGAAAAATGTGAGGAGCATGAAGAGGTGTGAAAAATGCGAGGAGCATGAAAAGGTGTGAAAAATTCGAGGAGCAAAAAAAAAAAAAAAAAAGACCAGGAGCATGAAAAGGTGTGAAAAATGCGAGGAGCAAAAAAAAAAAAAAAAGAAAGAAAGAAAGACCAGGAGCATGAAAAGGTGTGAAAAATGCGAGGAGAAAAAAAAAAAAAAAGACCAGGAACATGAAAAGGTGTGAAAAATGCGAGGAGCAAAAAAAAAAAAAAGAAAGACCAGGAGCATGAAAAGGTGTGAAAAATGCAAGGAGCATGAAAAGGTGTGAAAAATGCGAGGAGCATGAAAAGTTGTGAAAAATGTGAGGAGCATGAAAAGGTGTGAAAAATGCGAGGAGCAAAAAAAAAAAAAAAAAAAAGAAAGAAAGACCAGGAGCATGAAAAGGTGTGAAAAATGCGAGGAGAAAAAAAAAAAAAAAGAAAGACCAGGAGCATGAAAAGGTGTGAAAAATGCGAGGAGCAAAAAAAAAAAAAAAGAAAGACCATTAGCATGAAAAGGTGTGAAAAATGCGAGGAGCAAAAAAAAAAAAAAAAAAAAAAGACCAGGAGAATGAAAAGGTGTGAAAAATGCGAGGAGAAAAAAAAAAAAAGACCAGGAGCATGAAAAGGTGTGAAAAATGCGAGGAAAAAAAAAAAAAAGACCAGGAACATGAAAAGGTGTGAAAAATGCGAGGAGAAAAAAAAAAAAAGAAAGACCAGGAGCATAAAAAGGTGTGAAAAATGCGGGGAGCAAAAAAAAAAAAAAGAAAGACCAGGAGCATGAAAAGGTGTGAAAAATGCGAGGAGCATGAAAAGGTGGGAAAAATGCGAGGAGCATGAAAAGTTGTGAAAAATGTGAGGAGCATGAAGAGGTGTGAAAAATGCGAGGAGCATGAAAAGGTGTGAAAAATTCGAGGAGCAAAAAAAAAAAAAAAAAGACCAGGAGCATGAAAAGGTGTGAAAAATGCGAGGAGCAAAAAAAAAAAAAAAAGAAAGAAAGAAAGACCAGGAGCATGAAAAGGTGTGAAAAATGCGAGGAGAAAAAAAAAAAAAAAGAAAGACCAGGAGCATGAAAAGGTGTGAAAAATTCGAGGAGCAAAAAAAAAAAAAAAGAAAGACCATTAGCATGAAAAGGTGTGAAAAATGCGAGGAGCAAAAAAAAAAAAAAAAAAAAAAAACCAGGAACATGAAAATGTTTGAAAATGCGAGGAGCAAAAAAAAAAAAAGAAAGACCAGGAGCATGAAAAGGTGAGAAAAATGCGACGAGCATGAAAAGTTGTGAAAAATGCGAGGAGCATGAAACGGTGTGAAAAATTTGAGGAGCAAAAAAAAAAAAAAACCAGGAGCATGAAAAGGTGTGAAAAATGCGCGGAGCAAAAAAAAAAAAAAAGAAAGACCAGGAGCATGAAAAGGTGTGAAAAATGCGAGGAGCATGAAGAGGTGTGAAAAATGCGAGGAGCATGAAAAGGTGTGAAAAATTCGAGGAGCAAAAAAAAAAAAAAAAAAAGACCAGCAGCATGAAAAGGTGTGAAAAATTCGAGGAGCAAAAAAAAAAAAAGACCAGGAGCATGAAAAGGTGTGAAAAATGCGAGGAGAAAAAAAAAAAAAAAAAGAAAGAAAGAAAGACCAGGAGCATGAAAAGGTGTGAAAAATGCGAGGAGCAAAAAAAAAAAAAAAAAAAAAGACCAGGAGCATGAAAAGGTGTGAAAAATGCGAGGAGAAAAAAAAAAAAAGACCAGGAGCATGAAAAGGTGTGAAAAATGCGAGGAAAAAAAAAAAAAAGACCAGGAACATGAAAAGGTGTGAAAAATGCGAGGAGAAAAAAAAAAAAAGAAAGACCAGGAGCATAAAAAGGTGTGAAAAATGCGGGGAGCAAAAAAAAAAAAAAGAAAGACCAGGAGCATGAAAAGGTGTGAAAAATGCGACGAGCATGAAAAGTTGTGAAAAATGCGAGGAGCATGAAGAAGTGTGAAAAATGCGAGGAGCATGAAAAGGTGTGAAAAATGCGAGGAGCAAAAAAAAAAAAAAAAAAAAAAAAGACCAGGAACATGAAAAGGTGTGAAAAATGCGAGGAGCAAAAAAAATAAATAAAAGAAAGAAAGAAAGACCAGGAGCATGAAAAGGTGTGAAAAATGCGAGGAGTAAAAAAAAAAAAAAAGAAAGACCAGGAGCATGAAAAGGTGTGAAAAATGCGAGGAGCAAAAAAAAAAAAGAAAGACCAGGAGTATGAAAAGGTGTGAAAAATGCGAGGAGCAAAAAAAAAAAAAAAAAGACCAGGAACATGAAAAGGTGTGAAAAATGCGAGGAGCAAAAAATAAAAAAGAAAGACCAGGAGCATGAAAAGGTGTGAAAAATGCAAGGAGCATGAAAAGGTGTGAAAAATGCGAGGAGCATGAAAAGTTGTGAAAAATGCAAGGAGCATGAAAAGGTGTGAAAAATGCGAGGAGCAAAAAAAAAAAAAGAAAGACCAGGAGCATGAAAAGGTGTGAAAAATGCGATGAGCATGAAAAGTTGTGAAAAATGCGAGGAGCATGAAGAGGTGTGAAAAATGCGAGGAGGATGAAAAGGTGTGAAAAATTTGAGGAGCAAAAAAAAAAAAAAACCAGCAGCATGAAACGGTGTGAAAAATGCGAGGAGCAAAAAAAAAAAAAAAAGGAAGAAAGAAAGACCAGGAGCATGAAAAGGTGTGAAAAATTCGAGGAGCAAAAAAAAAAAAAAAAGACCAGGAGCATGAAAAGGTGTGAAAAATGCGAGGAGAAAAAAAAAAAAAAAAGACCAGGAGCATTAAAACGTGTGAAAAATGCGAGGAGCAAAAAAAAAAAAAAGAAAGACCAGGAGCATGAAAAGGTGTGAAAAATGCGACGAGCATGAAAAGTTGTGAAAAATGCGAGGAGCATGAAGAGGTGTGAAAAATGCGAGGAGCATGAAAAGGTGTGAAAAATGCGAGGAGCAAAAAAAAAAAAAAAAAAAAAAAGACCAGGAACATGAAAAGGTGTGAAAAATGCGAGGAGCAAAAAAAATAAAAAAAAGAAAGAAAGAAAGACCAGGAGCATGAAAAGGTGTGAAAAATGCGAGGAGTAAAAAAAAAAAAAAAGAAAGACCAGGAGTATGAAAAGGTGTGAAAAATGCGAGGAGCAAAAAAAAAAAAGAAAGACCAGGAGCATGAAAAGGTGTGAAAAATGCGAGGAGCAAAAAATAAAAAAGAAAGACCAGGAGCATGAAAAGGTGTGAAAAATGCAAGGAGCATGAAAAGGTGTGAAAAATGCGAGGAGCATGAAAAGTTGTGAAAAATGCAAGGAGCATGAAAAGGTGTGAAAAATGCGAGGAGCAAAAAAAAAAAAAGAAAGAGCAGGAGCATGAAAAGGTGTGAAAAATGCGATGAGCATGAAAAGTTGTGAAAAATGCGAGGAGCATGAAGAGGTGTGAAAAATGCGAGGAGGATGAAAAGGTGTGAAAAATTTGAGGAGCAAAAAAAAAAAAAAACCAGCAGCATGAAACGGTGTGAAAAATGCGAGGAGCAAAAAAAAAAAAAAAAAGGAAGAAAGAAAGACCAGGAGCATGAAAAGGTGTGAAAAATTCGAGGAGCAAAAAAAAAAAAAAAAGACCAGGAGCATGAAAAGGTGGGAAAAATGCGAGGAGAAAAAAAAAAAAAAAAGACCAGGAGCATTAAAACGTGTGAAAAATGCGAGGAGCAAAAAAAAAAAAAAAAAGAAAGAAAGAAAGACCAGGAGCATGAAAAGGTGTGAAAAATGCGAGGAGCATGAAAAGGTGTGAAAAAAGCGAGGAAAAAAAAAAAAAAAAAAAAAGACCAGGAACATGAAAAGGTGTGAAAAATGCGAGGAGCAAAAAAAAAAAAAAAGATAGACCAGGAGCATGAAAAGGTGTGAAAAATGCGAGGAGCAAAAAAAAAAAAAAAAAAAAAAAAAGACCAGGAACATGAAAATGTGTGAAAAATGCGAGGAGCAAAAAAAAAAAAAGAAAGACCAGGAGCATGAAAAGGTGTGAAAAATGCAAGGAGCATGAAAAGGTGTGAAAAATGCGAGGAGCATGAAAAGTTATGAAAAATGTGAGGAGCATGAAGAGGTGTGAAAAATGCGAGGAGCATGAAAAGGTGTGAAAAATTCGAGGAGCAAAAAAAAAAAAAAAAAAGACCAGGAGCATGAAAAGGTGTGAAAAATGCGAGGAGCAAAAAAAAAAAAAAAAGAAAGAAAGAAAGACCAGGAGCATGAAAAGGTGTGAAAAATGCGAGGAGAAAAAAAAAAAAAAAGACCAGGAACATGAAAAGGTGTGAAAAATGCGAGGAGCAAAAAAAAAAAAAGAAAGACCAGGAGCATGAAAAGGTGTGAAAAATGCAAGGAGCATGAAAAGGTGTGAAAAATGCGAGGAGCATGAAAAGTTGTGAAAAATGTGAGGAGCATGAAGAGGTGTGAAAAATGCGAGAAGCATGAAAAGGTGTGAAAAATTCGAGGAGCAAAAAAAAAAAAAAAAAGACCAGGAGCATGAAAAGGTGTGAAAAATGCGAGGAGCAAAAAAAAAAAAAAAAGAAAGAAAGAAAGACCAGGAGCATGAAAAGGTGTGAAAAATGCGAGGAGAAAAAAAAAAAAAAAGAAAGACCAGGAGCATGAAAAGGTGTGAAAAATGCGAGGAGCAAAAAAAAAAAAAAAGAAAGACCATTAGCATGAAAAGGTGTGAAAAATGCGAGGAGCAAAAAAAAAAAAAAAAAAAAAAAAACCAGGAACATGAAAATGTTTGAAAATGCGAGGAGCAAAAAAAAAAAAAGAAAGACCAGGAGCATGAAAAGGTGTGAAAAATGCGACGAGCATGAAAAGTTGTGAATAATGCGAGGAGCATGAAACGGTGTGAAAAATTTGAGGAGCAAAAAAAAAAAAAAACCAGGAGCATGAAAAGGTGTGAAAAATGCGCGGAGCAAAAAAAAAAAAAAAGAAAGACCAGGAGCATGAAAAGGTGTGAAAAATGCGAGGAGCATGAAGAGGTGTGAAAAATGCGAGGAGCATGAAAAGGTGTGAAAAATTCGAGGAGCAAAAAAAAAAAAAAAAAAAGACCAGGAGCATGAAAAGGTGTGAAAAATGCGAGGAGAAAAAAAAAAAAAAAAAAAAGACCAGGAATATGAAAAGGTGTGAAAAACGCGAGGAGAAAAAAAAAAAAAAAAAGAAAGAAAGAAAGACCAGGAGCATGAAAAGGTGTGAAAAATGCGAGGAGCAAAAAAAAAAAAAAAAAAGAAAGACCAGGAGCATGAAAAGGTGTGAAAAATGCGAGGAGCAAAAAAAAAAAAAAAGACCAGGAACATGAAAAGGTGTGAAAAATGCGAGGAGCAAAAAAAAAAAAAAAAAGAAGAAAGACCAGGAACATGAAAAGGTGTGAAAAATGCGAGGAGCAAAAAAAATAAAAAAAAGAAAGAAAGAAAGACCAGGAGCATGAAAAGGTGTGAAAAATGCGAGGAGCAAAAAAAAAAAAAAAAAAAAGACCAGGAGCATGAAAAGGTGTGAAAAATGCGAGGAGAAAAAAAAAAAAAAGACCAGGAGCATGAAAAGGTGTGAAAAATGCGAGGAAAAAAAAAAAAAAAGACCAGGAACATGAAAAGGTGTGAAAAATGCGAGGAGCAAAAAAAAAAAAAGAAAGACCAGGAGCATAAAAAGGTGTGAAAAATGGGAGGAGCAAAAAAAAAAAAAAAAAAAAGACCAGGAGCATGAAAAGGTGTGAAAAATGCGAGGAGAAAAAAAAAAAAAAGACCAGGAGCATGAAAAGGTGTGAAAAATGCGAGGAGCATGAAGAGGTGTGAAAAATGCGAGGAGCATGAAAAGTTGTGAAAAATGCAAGGAGCATGAAAAGGTGTGAAAAATGCGAGGAGCAAAAAAAAAAAAAGAAAGACCAGGAGCATGAAAAGGTGTGAAAAATGCGATGAGCATGAAAAGTTGTGAAAAATGCGAGGAGCATGAATAGGTGTGAAAAATGCGAGGAGGATGAAAAGGTGTGAAAAATTTGAGGAGCAAAAAAAAAAAAAAACCAGGAGCATGAAAAGGTGTGAAAAATGCGAGGAGCAAAAAAAAAAAAAAAAAGAAAGAAAGAAAGACCAGGAGCATGAAAAGGTGTGAAAAATTTGAGGAGCAAAAAAAAAAAAAAAAAAGACCAGGAGCATGAAAAGGTGTGAAAAATGCGAGGAGCAAAAAAAAAAAAAAAGACCAGGAGCATTAAAACGTGTGAAAAATGCGAGGAGCAAAAAAAAAAAAAAAGAAAGAAAGAAAGACCAGGAGCATGAAAAGGTGTGAAAAATGCGAGGAGCATGAAAAGGTGTGAAAAATGCGAGGAAAAAAAAAAAAAAAGACCAGGAACATGAAAAGGTGTGAAAAATGCGAGGAGCAAAAAAAAAAAAAAGATAGACCAGGAGCATGAAAAGGTGTGAAAAATGCGAGGAGCAAAAAAAAAAAAAAAAAAAAAAACCAGGAGCATGAAAAGGTGTGAAAAATGCGAGGAGCATGAAAAGGTGTGAAAAATGCGAGGAGCATGAAAAGGTGTGAAAAATGCGAGGAGCATGAAAAGTTGTGAAAAATGTGAGGAGCATGAAGAGGTGTGAAAAATGCGAGGAGCATGAAAAGGTGTGAAAAATTCGAGGAGCAAAAAAAAAAAAAAAAAGAGCAGGAGCATGAAAAGGTGTGAAAAAAGCGAGGAGAAAAAAAAAAAAAAAAAGAAAGAAAGAAAGACCAGGAGCATGAAAAGGTGTGAAAAATGCGAGGAGAAAAAAAAAAAAAAAGAAAGACCAGGAGCATGAAAAGGTGTGAAAAATTCGAGGAGCAAAAAAAAAAAAAAAGAAAGACCATTAGCATGAAAAGGTGTGAAAAATGCGAGGAGCAAAAAAAAAAAAAAAAAAAAAAAACCAGGAACATGAAAATGTTTGAAAATGCGAGGAGCAAAAAAAAAAAAAGAAAGACCAGGAGCATGAAAAGGTGAGAAAAATGCGACGAGCATGAAAAGTTGTGAAAAATGCGAGGAGCATGAAACGGTGTGAAAAATTTGAGGAGCAAAAAAAAAAAAAAACCAGGAGCATGAAAAGGTGTGAAAAATGCGCGGAGCAAAAAAAAAAAAAAAGAAAGACCAGGAGCATGAAAAGGTGTGAAAAATGCGAGGAGCATGAAGAGGTGTGAAAAATGCGAGGAGCATGAAAAGGTGTGAAAAATTCGAGGAGCAAAAAAAAAAAAAAAAAAAAGACCAGCAGCATGAAAAGGTGTGAAAAATTCGAGGAGCAAAAAAAAAAAAAGACCAGGAGCATGAAAAGGTGTGAAAAATGCGAGGAGAAAAAAAAAAAAAAAAAGAAAGAAAGAAAGACCAGGAGCATGAAAAGGTGTGAAAAATGCGAGGAGCAAAAAAAAAAAAAAAAAAAAAGACCAGGAGCATGAAAAGGTGTGAAAAATGCGAGGAGAAAAAAAAAAAAAGAAAGACCAGGAGCATAAAAAGGTGTGAAAAATGCGGGGAGCAAAAAAAAAAAAAAGAAAGACCAAGAGCATGAAAAGGTGTGAAAAATGCGACGAGCATGAAAAGTTGTGAAAAATGCGAGGAGCATGAAGAAGTGTGAAAAATGCGAGGAGCATGAAAAGGTGTGAAAAATGCGAGGAGCAAAAAAAAAAAAAAAAAAAAAAAGACCAGGAACATGAAAAGGTGTGAAAAATGCGAGGAGCAAAAAAAAAAAATAAAAGAAAGAAAGAAAGACCAGGAGCATGAAAAGGTGTGAAAAATGCGAGGAGTAAAAAAAAAAAAAAAGAAAGACCAGGAACATGAAAAGGTGTGAAAAATGCGAGGAGCAAAAAAAATAAATAAAAGAAAGAAAGAAAGACCAGGAGCATGAAAAGGTGTGAAAAATGCGAGGAGTAAAAAAAAAAAAAAAGAAAGACCAGGAGCATGAAAAGGTGTGAAAAATGCGAGGAGCAAAAAAAAAAAAGAAAGACCAGGAGTATGAAAAGGTGTGAAAAATGCGAGGAGCAAAAAAAAAAAAAAAAAGACCAGGAACATGAAAAGGTGTGAAAAATGCGAGGAGCAAAAAATAAAAAAGAAAGACCAGGAGCATGAAAAGGTGTGAAAAATGCAAGGAGCATGAAAAGGTGTGAAAAATGCGAGGAGCATGAAAAGTTGTGAAAAATGCAAGGAGCATGAAAAGGTGTGAAAAATGCGAGGAGCAAAAAAAAAAAAAGAAAGACCAGGAGCATGAAAAGGTGTGAAAAATGCGATGAGCATGAAAAGTTGTGAAAAATGCGAGGAGCATGAAGAGGTGTGAAAAATGCGAGGAGGATGAAAAGGTGTGAAAAATTTGAGGAGCAAAAAAAAAAAAAAACCAGCAGCATGAAACGGTGTGAAAAATGCGAGGAGCAAAAAAAAAAAAAAAAGGAAGAAAGAAAGACCAGGAGCATGAAAAGGTGTGAAAAATTCGAGGAGCAAAAAAAAAAAAAAAGACCAGGAGCATGAAAAGGTGTGAAAAATGCGAGGAGAAAAAAAAAAAAAAAAGACCAGGAGCATTAAAACGTGTGAAAAATGCGAGGAGCAAAAAAAAAAAAAAAAGAAAGAAAGAAAGACCAGGAGCATGAAAAGGTGTGAAAAATGCGAGGAGCATGAAAAGGTGTGAAAAATGCGAGGAAAAAAAAAAAAAAAAAAAAGACCAGGAACATGAAAAGGTGTGAAAAATGCGAGGAGCAAAAAAAAAAAAAAAGATAGACCAGGAGCATGAAAAGGTGTGAAAAATGCGAGGAGCAAAAAAAAAAAAAAAAAAAAAAAAAAGACCAGGAACATGAAAATGTGTGAAAAATGCGAGGAGCAAAAAAAAAAAAAGAAAGACCAGGAGCATGAAAAGGTGTGAAAAATGCAAGGAGCATGAAAAGGTGTGAAAAATGCGAGGAGCATGAAAAGTTATGAAAAATGTGAGGAGCATGAAGAGGTGTGAAAAATGCGAGGAGCATGAAAAGGTGTGAAAAATGCGCGGAGCAAAAAAAAAAAAAAAGAAAGACCAGGAGCATGAAAAGGTGTGAAAAATGCGAGGAGCAAGAAGAGGTGTGAAAAATGCGAGGAGCATGAAAAGGTGTGAAAAATTCGAGGAGCAAAAAAAAAAAAAAAAAAGACCAGGAGCATGAAAAGGTGTGAAAAATTCGAGGAACAAAAAAAAAAAAAGACCAGGAGCATGAAAAGGTGTGAAAAATGCGAGGAGAAAAAAAAAAAAAAAAAAAGACCAGGAATATGAAAAGGTGTGAAAAACGCGAGGAGAAAAAAAAAAAAAAAAAGAAAGAAAGAAAGACCAGGAGCATGAAAAGGTGTGAAAAATGCGAGGAGCAAAAAAAAAAAAAAAAAAGAAAGACCAGGAACATGAAAAGGGGGGAAAAATGCGAGGAGGAAAAAAAAAAAAAAAAGAAGAAAGACCAGGAACATGAAAAGGTGTGAAAAATGCGAGGAGCAAAAAAAATAAAAAAAAGAAAGAAAGAAAGACCAGGAGCATGAAAAGGTGTGAAAAATGCCAGGAGCAAAAAAAAAAAAAAAAAAAAAAGACCAGGAGCATGAAAAGGTGTGAAAAATGCGAGGAGAAAAAAAAAAAAAAGACCAGGAGCATGAAAAGGTGTGAAAAATGCGAGGAAAAAAAAAAAAAAAGACCAGGAACATGAAAAGGTGTGAAAAATGCGAGGAGCAAAAAAAAAAAAAGAAAGACCAGGAGCATAAAAAGGTGTGAAAAATGCGGGGAGCAAAAAAAAAAAAAAGAAAGACCAGGAGCATGTAAAGGTGTGAAAAATGCGACGAGCATGAAAAGTTGTGAAAAATGCGAGGAGCATGAAGAGGTGTGAAAAATGCGAGGAGCATGAAAAGGTGTGAAAAATGCGAGGAGCAAAAAAAAAAAAAAAAAAAAAAAGACCAGTAACATGAAAAGGTGTGAAAAATGCGAGGAGCAAAAAAAAAAAAAAAAAGAAAGAAAGAAAGACCAGGAGCATGAAAAGGTGTGAAAAATGCGAGGAGTAAAAAAAAAAAAAAAGAAAGACCAGGAGCATGAAAAGGTGTGAAAAATGCGAGGAGCAAAAAAAAAAAGAAAGACCAGGAACATGAAAAGGTGTGAAAAATGCGAGGAGCAAAAAAAAAAAAAAAAAGACCAGGAACATGAAAAGGTGTGAAAAATGCGAGGAGCAAAAAATAAAAAAGAAAGACCAGGAGCATGAAAAGGTGTGAAAAATGCAAGGAGCATGAAAAGGTGTGAAAAATGCGAGGAGCATGAAAAGTTGTGAAAAATGCAAGGAGCATGAAAAGGTGTGAAAAATGCGAGGAGCAAAAAAAAAAAAAGAAAGACCAGGAGCATGAAAAGGTGTGAAAAATGCAATGAGCATGAAAAGTTGTGAAAAATGCGAGGAGCATGAAGAGGTGTGAAAAATGCGAGGAGGATGAAAAGGTGTGAAAAATTTGAGGAGCAAAAAAAAAAAAAAACCAGGAGCATGAAAAGGTGTGAAAAATGCGAGGAGCAAAAAAAAAAGAAAGAAAGAAAGACCAGGAGCATGAAAAGGTGTGAAAAATTCGAGGAGCAAAAAAAAAAAAAAAAAAGACCAGGAGCATGAAAAGGTGTGAAAAATGCGAGGAGCAAAAAAAAAAAAAAAGACCAGGAGCATTAAAACGTGTGAAAAATGCGAGGAGCAAAAAAAAAAAAAAGAAAGACCAGGAGCATGAAAAGGTGTGAAAAATGCGACGAGCATGAAAAGTTGTGAAAAATGCGAGGAGCATGAAGAGGTGTGAAAAATGCGAGGAGCATGAAAAGGTGTGAAAAATGCGAGGAGCAAAAAAAAAAAAAAAAAAAAAAAGACCAGGAACATGAAAAGGTGTGAAAAATGCGAGGAGCAAAAAAAATAAAAAAAAGAAAGAAAGAAAGACCAGGAGCATGAAAAGGTGTGAAAAATGCGAGGAGTAAAAAAAAAAAAAAAGAAAGACCAGGAGTATGAAAAGGTGTGAAAAATGCGAGGAGCAAAAAAAAAAAAGAAAGACCAGGAGCATGAAAAGGTGTGAAAAATGCGAGGAGCAAAAAATAAAAAAGAAAGACCAGGAGCATGAAAAGGTGTGAAAAATGCAAGGAGCATGAAAAGGTGTGAAAAATGCGAGGAGCATGAAAAGTTGTGAAAAATGCAAGGAGCATGAAAAGGTGTGAAAAATGCGAGGAGCAAAAAAAAAAAAAGAAAGACCAGGAGCATGAAAAGGTGTGAAAAATGCGATGAGCATGAAAAGTTGTGAAAAAGGCGAGGAGCATGAAGAGGTGTGAAAAATGCGAGGAGGATAAAAAGGTGTGAAAAATTTGAGGAGAAAAAAAAAAAAAAAACCAGGAGCATGAAAAGGTGTGAAAAATGCGAGGAGCAAAAAAAAAAAAAAAAGAAAGAAAGAAAGACCAGGAGCATGAAAAGGTGTGAAAAATTCGAGGAGCAAAAAAAAAAAAAAAAAAGACCAGGAGCATGAAAAGGTGTGAAAAATGCGAGGAGCAAAAAAAAAAAAAAAGACCAGGAGCATTAAAACGTGTGAAAAATGCGAGGAGCAAAAAAAAAAAAAAAAAGAAAGAAAGAAAGACCAGGAGAATGAAAAGGTGTGAAAAATGCGAGGAGCATGAAAAGGTGTGAAAAATGCGAGGAAAAAAAAAAAAAAAGACCAGGAACATGAAAAGGTGTGAAAAATGTGAGGAGCAAAAAAAAAAAAAAGATAGACCAGGAGCATGAAAAGGTGTGAAAAATGCGAGGAGCAAAAAAAAAAAAAAAAAAAAAACCAGGAGAATGAAAAGGTGTGAAAAAAGCGAGGAGCAAAAAAAAAAAAAGAAAGACCAGGAGCATGAAAAGGTGTGAAAAATGCAAGGAGCATGAAAAGGTGTGAAAAATGCGAGGAGCATGAAAAGTTATGAAAAATGTGAGGAGCATGAAGAGGTGTGAAAAATGCGAGGAGCATGAAAAGGTGTGAAAAATTCGAGGAGCAAAAAAAAAAAAAAAAAAAGACCAGGAGCATGAAAAGGTGTGAAAAATGCGAGGAGCAAAAAAAAAAAAAAAAGAAAGAAAGAAAGACCAGGAGCATGAAAAGGTGTGAAAAATGCGAGGAGAAAAAAAAAAAAAAAAAAAGAAAGACCAGGAGCATGAAAAGGTGTGAAAAATGCGAGGAGCAAAAAAAAAAAAAAGAGAGACCATTAGCATGAAAAGGTGTGAAAAATGCGACGAGCATGAAAAGTTGTGAAAAATGCGAGGAGCATGAAACGGTGTGAAAAATGCGAGGAGGATGAAAAGGTGTGAAAAATTTGAGGAGCAAAAAAAAAAAAAAAAAAAAACCAGGAGCATGAAAAGGTGTGAAAAATGCGAGGAGCAAAAAAAAAAAAAAAGACCAGGAACAAGAAAAGGTGTGAAAAATGCGAGGAGCAAAAAAAAAAAAAAAAAAAAAAAAGAAAAGGTGCATGAAAAGGTGTGAAAAATGCGATGAGCATGAAAAGTTGTGAAAAATGCGAGGAGCATGAAGAGGTGTGAAAAATGCGAGGAGGATGAAAAGGTGTGAAAAATTTGAGGAGCAAAAAAAAAAAAAAAACCAGGAGCATGAAAAGGTGTGAAAAATGCAAGGAGCAAAAAAAAAAAAAAAGAAAGAAAGAAAGACCAGGAGCATGAAAAGGTGTGAAAAATGTGAGGAGCATGAAGAGGTGTGAAAAATGCGAGGAGCATGAAAAGGTGTGAAAAATTCGAGGAGCAAAAAAAAAAAAAAAAAAGACGAGGAGCATGAAAAGGTGTGAAAAATGCGAGGAACAAAAAAAAAAAAAAAGAAAGAAAGAAAGACCAGGAGCATGAAAAGGTGTGAAAAATGCGAGGAGAAAAAAAAAAAAAAAGAAAGACCAGGAGCATGAAAAGGTGTGAAAAATGCGAGGAGCAAAAAAAAAAAAAGAAAGACCATTAGCATGAAAAGGTGTGAAAAATGCGAGGAGCAAAAAAAAAAAAAGAAAAAAAAACCAGGAACATGAAAATGTTTGAAAATGCGAGGAGCAAAAAAAAAAAAAGAAAGACCAGGAGCATGAAAAGGTGTGAAAAATGCAAGGAGCATGAAAAGGTGTGAAAAATGCGAGGAGCATGAAAAGTGTGAAAAATGTGAGGAGCATGAAGAGGTGTGAAAAATGCGAGGAGCATGAAAACGTGTGAAAAATTCGAGGAGCAAAAAAAAAAAAAAAAAGACCAGGAGCATGAAAAGGTGTGAAAAATGCGAGGAGCATGAAAAGTTGTGAAAAATGCAAGGAGCATGAAAAGGTGTGAAAAATGCGAGGAGCAAAAAAAAAAAAAGAAAGACCAGGAGCATGAAAAGGTGTGAAAAATGCGATGAGCATGAAAAGTTGTGAAAAATGCAAGGAGCATGAAGAGGTGTGAAAAATGTGAGGAGGATGAAAAGGTGTGAAAAATTTGAGGAGCAAAAAAAAAAAAAAACCAGGAGCATGAAAAGGTGTGAAAAATGCGAGGAGCAAAAAAAAAAAAAAAAAAAAAGAAAGAAAGACCAGGAGCATGAAAAGGTGTGAAAAATTCGAGGAGCAAAAAAAAAAAAAAAAAGACCAGGAGCACATGCGAGGAGCAAAAAAAAAAAAAAAAGACCAGGAGCATTAAAACGTGTGAAAAATGCGAGGAGCAAAAAAAAAAAAAAAAGATAGACCAGGAGCATGAAAAGGTGTGAAAAATGCGAGGAGCAAAAAAAAAAAAAAAAAAAAAAAAGACCAGGAACATGAAAAGGTGTGAAAAATGCGAGGAGCAAAAAAAAAAAAAAGAAAGACCAGGAGCATGAAAAGGTGTGAAAAATGCAAGGAGCATGAAAAGGTGTGAAAAATGCGAGGAGCATGAAAAGTTATGAAAAATGTGAGGAGCATGAAGAGGTGTGAAAAATGCGAGGAGCATGAAAAGGTGTGAAAAAATTCGAGGAGAAAAAAAAAAAAAAAAAAAGACCAGGAGCATGAAAAGGTGTGAAAAATGCGAGGAGCAAAAAAAAAAAAAAAAGAAAGAAAGAAAGACCAGGAGCATGAAAAGGTGTGAAAAATGCGAGGAGAAAAAAAAAAAAAAAAAAGACCAGGAACATGAAAAGGTGTGAAAAATGCGAGGAGCAAAAAAAAAAAAAAGAAAGACCAGGAGCATGAAAAGGTGTGAAAAAATGCAAGGAGCATGAAAAGGTGTGAAAAATGCGAGGAGCATGAAAAGTTGTGAAAAGTGAGGAGCATGAAGAGGTGTGAAAAATGCGAGGAGCATGAAAAGGTGTGAAAAATTCGAGGAGCAAAAAAAAAAAAAAAAAAGAACAGGAGCATGAAAAGGTGTGAAAAAAGCGAGGAGCAAAAAAAAAAAAAAAAGAAAGAAGGAAAGACCAGGAGCATGAAAAGGTGTGAAAAATGCGAGGAGAAAAAAAAAAAAAAAGAAAGACCAGGAGCATGAAAAGGTGTGAAAAATGCGAGGAGCAAAAAAAAAAAAAAAAGAAAGACCATTAGCATGAAAAGGTGTGAAAAATGCGAGGAGCAAAAAAAAAAAAAAAAAAAAAAAACCAGGAACATGAAAATGTTTGAAAATGCGAGGAGCAAAAAAAAAAAAAAGAAAGACCAGGAGCATGAAAAGGTGTGAAAAAATGCGACGAGCATGAAAAGTTGTGAAAAATGCGAGGAGCATGAAACGGTGTGAAAAATTTGAGGAGCAAAAAAAAAAAAAAAACCAGGAGCATGAAAAGGTGTGAAAAATGCGCGGAGCAAAAAAAAAAAAAAAACAAAGACCAGGAGCATGAAAAGGTGTGAAAAATGCGAGGAGCATGAAGAGTGTGAAAAATGCGAGGAGCATGAAAAGGTGTGAAAAATTCGAGGAGCAAAAAAAAAAAAAAAAAAAGACCAGGAGCATGAAAAGGTGTGAAAAATTCGAGGAGCAAAAAAAAAAAAAGACCAGGAGAATGAAAAGGTGTGAAAAATGCGAGGAGAAAAAAAAAAAAAAAAAAAGAAAGAAAGAAAGACCAGGAGCATGAAAAGGTGTGAAAAATGCGAGGAGCAAAAAAAAAAAAAAAAAAAAAGACCAGGAGCATGAAAAGGTGTGAAAAATTCGAGGAGCAAAAAAAAAAAAAGACCAGTAGCATGAAAAGGTGTGAAAAATGCGAGGAGAAAAAAAAAAAAAAAAGACCAGGAGCATGAAAAGGTGTGAAAAATGCGAGGAGCAAAAAAAAAAAAAAGACCAGGAGCATGAAAAGGTGTGAAAAATTCGAGGAGCAAAAAAAAAAAAAAAAAAGACCAGGAGCATGAAAAGGTGTGAAAAATGCGAGGAGCAAAAAAAAAAAAAAAGACCAGGAGCATTAAAAACGTGTGAAAAATGCGAGGAGCAAAAAAAAAAAAAAAAGAAAGAAAGAAAGACCAGGAGCATGAAAAAGGTGTGAAAAATGCGAGGAGCATCAAAAGGTGTGAAAAAATGCGAGGAAAAAAAAAAAAAAAAAAAGACCAGGAACATGAAAAGGTGTGAAAAATGCAAGGAGCAAAAAAAAAAAAAAGATAGACCAGGAGCATGAAAAGGTGTGAAAAATGCGAGGAGCAAAAAAAAAAAAAAAAAAAAAAAAAAGACCAGGAACATGAAAAGGTGTGAAAAATGCGAGGAGCAAAAAAAAAAAAAAAAGAAAGAAAGAAAGACCAGGAGCATGAAAAGGTGTGAAAAATTCGAGGAACAAAAAAAAAAAAAGACCAGGAGCATGAAAAGGTGTGAAAAATGCGAGGAGAAAAAAAAAAAAAAAAATAGACCAGGAATATGAAAAGGTGTGAAAAACGCAAGGAGAAAAAAAAAAAAAAAAAGAAAGAAAGAAAGACCAGGAGCATGAAAAGGTGTGAAAAATGCGAGGAGCAAAAAAAAAAAAAAAAAAAGAAAGACCAGGAGCATGAAAAGGTGTGAAAAATGCGAGGAGCAAAAAAAAAAAAGAAAGACCAGGAGCATGAAAAGGTGTGAAAAATGCAAGGAGCATGAAAAGGTGTGAAAAATGCGAGGAGCAAAAAAAAAAAAAAAAAAAAAAAACCAGGAACATGAAAATGTTTGAAAATGCGAGGAGCAAAAAAAAAAAAAAAAAAGAAAGACCAGGAGCATGAAAAGGTGTGAAAAATGCAAGGAGCATGAAAAGGTGTGAAAAATGCGAGGAGCAAAAAAAAAAAAAAAAAAAAAAAGACCAGGAACATGAAAAGGTGAGAAAAATGCGAGGAGAAAAAAAAAAAAAAAAAAAAGAAAGACCAGGAGCATGAAAAGGTGTGAAAAATGCGAGGAGCAAAAAAAAAAAAAGAAAGACCAGGAGCATGTAAAGGTGTGAAAAATGCGACGAGCATGAAAAGTTGTGAAAAATGCGAGGAGCATGAAGAGGTGTGAAAAATGCGAGGAGCATGAAAAGGTGTGAAAAATGCGAGGAGCAAAAAAAAAAAAAAAAAAAAAAGACCAGTAACATGAAAAGGTGTGAAAAATGCGAGGAGCAAAAAAAATAAAAAAAAAAAAAAAAAAAAAGACCAGGAGCAAGAAAAGGTGTGAAAAATGCGAGGAGTAAAAAAAAAAAAAAAGAAAGACCAGGAGCATGAAAAGGTGTGAAAAATGCGAGGAGCAAAAAAAAAAAGAAAGACCAGGAACATGAAAAGGGGTGAAAAATGCGAGGAGCAAAAAAAAAAAAAAAAAAGACCAGGAACATGAAAAGGTGTGAAAAATGCGAGGAGCAAAAAATAAAAAAGAAAGACCAGGAGCATGAAAAGGTGTGAAAAATGCAAGGAGCATGAAAAGGTGTGAAAAATGCGAGGAGCATGAAAAGTTGTGAAAAATGCAAGGAGCATGAAAAGGTGTGAAAAATGCGAGGAGCAAAAAAAAAAAAAGAAAGACCAGGAGCATGAAAAGGTGTGAAAAATGCGATGAGCATGAAAAGTTGTGAAAAATGCGAGGAGCATGAAGAGGTGTGAAAAATGCGAGGAGGATGAAAAGGTGTGAAAAATTTGAGGAGCAAAAAAAAAAAAAAAACCAGGAGCATGAAAAGGTGTGAAAAATGCGAGGAGCAAAAAAAAAAGAAAGAAAGAAAGACCAGGAGCATGAAAAGGTGTGAAAAATTCGAGGAGCAAAAAAAAAAAAAAAAAAGACCAGGAGCATGAAAAGGTGTGAAAAATGCGAGGAGCAAAAAAAAAAAAAAAAGACCAGGAGCATTAAAACGTGTGAAAAATGCGAGGAGCAAAAAAAAAAAAAAAGAAAGACCAGGAGCATGAAAAGGTGTGAAAAATGCGACGAGCATGAAAAGGTGTGAAAAATGCGCGGAGCATGAAGAGGTGTGAAAAATGCGAGGAGCATGAAAAGGTGTGAAAAATGCGAGGAGCAAAAAAAAAAAAAAAAAAAAAAGACCAGGAACATGAAAAGGTGTGAAAAATGCGAGGAGCAAAAAAAATAAAAAAAAGAAAGAAAGAAAGACCAGGAGCATGAAAAGGTGTGAAAAATGCGAGGAGTAAAAAAAAAAAAAAAGAAAGACCAGGAGTATGAAAAGGTGTGAAAAAGGCGAGGAGCAAAAAAAAAAAAGAAAGACCAGGAGCATGAAAAGGTGTGAAAAATGCGAGGAGCAAAAAATAAAAAAGAAAGACCAGGAGCATGAAAAGGTGTGAAAAATGCAAGGAGCATGAAAAGGTGTGAAAAATGCGAGGAGCATGAAAAGTTGTGAAAAATGCAAGGAGCATGAAAAGGTGTGAAAAATGCGAGGAGCAAAAAAAAAAAAAAGAAAGACCAGGAGCATGAAAAGGTGTGAAAAATGCGATGAGCATGAAAAGTTGTGAAAAATGCGAGGAGCATGAAGAGGTGTGAAAAATGCGAGGAGGATGAAAAGGTGTGAAAAATTTGAGGAGCAAAAAAAAAAAAAAACCAGCAGCATGAAACGGTGTGAAAAATGCGAGGAGCAAAAAAAAAAAAAAAAGGAAGAAAGAAAGACCAGGAGCATGAAAAGGTGTGAAAAATTCGAGGAGCAAAAAAAAAAAAAAAAAGACCAGGAGCATGAAAAGGTGTGAAAAATGCGAGGAGAAAAAAAAAAAAAAAAGACCAGGAGCATTAAAACGTGTGAAAAATGCGAGGAGCAAAAAAAAAAAAAAAAAGAAAGAAAGAAAGACCAGGAGCATGAAAAGGTGTGAAAAATGCGAGGAGCATGAAAAGGTGTGAAAAATGCGAGGAAAAAAAAAAAAAAAAAAAAAGACCAGGAACATGAAAAGGTGTGAAAAATGCGAGGAGCAAAAAAAAAAAAAAAGATAGACCAGGAGCATGAAAAGGTGTGAAAAATGCGAGGAGCAAAAAAAAAAAAAAAAAAAAAAAAAGACCAGGAACATGAAAATGTGTGAAAAATGCGAGGAGCAAAAAAAAAAAAAGAAAGACCAGGAGCATGAAAAGGTGTGAAAAATGCAAGGAGCATGAAAAGGTGTGAAAAATGCGAGGAGCATGAAAAGTTATGAAAAATGTGAGGAGCATGAAGAGGTGTGAAAAATGCGAGGAGCATGAAAAGGTGTGAAAAATGCGCGGAGCAAAAAAAAAAAAAAAAGAAAGACCAGGAGCATGAAAAGGTGTGAAAAATGCGAGGAGCATGAAGAGGTGTGAAAAATGCGAGGAGCATGAAAAGGTGTGAAAAATTCGAGGAGCAAAAAAAAAAAAAAAAAAGACCAGGAGCATGAAAAGGTGTGAAAAATTCGAGGAACAAAAAAAAAAAAAGACCAGGAGCATGAAAAGGTGTGAAAAATGCGAGGAGAAAAAAAAAAAAAAAAAAAGACCAGGAATATGAAAAGGTGTGAAAAACGCGAGGAGAAAAAAAAAAAAAAAAAGAAAGAAAGAAAGACCAGGAGCATGAAAAGGTGTGAAAAATGCGAGGAGCAAAAAAAAAAAAAAAAAAGAAAGACCAGGAGCATGAAAAGGTGTGAAAAATGAGAGGAGCAAAAAAAAAAAAAAAAAGAAGAAAGACCAGGAACATGAAAAGGTGTGAAAAATGCGAGGAGCAAAAAAAATAAAAAAAAGAAAGAAAGAAAGACCAGGAGCATGAAAAGGTGTGAAAAATGCCAGGAGCAAAAAAAAAAAAAAAAAAAAAAGACCAGGAGCATGAAAAGGTGTGAAAAATGCGAGGAGAAAAAAAAAAAAAAGACCAGGAGCATGAAAAGGTGTGAAAAATGCGAGGAAAAAAAAAAAAAAAGACCAGGAACATGAAAAGGTGTGAAAAATGCGAGGAGCAAAAAAAAAAAAAGAAAGACCAGGAGCATAAAAAGGTGTGAAAAATGCGGGGAGCAAAAAAAAAAAAAAGAAAGACCAGGAGCATGTAAAGGTGTGAAAAATGCGACGAGCATGAAAAGTTGTGAAAAATGCGAGGAGCATGAAGAGGTGTGAAAAATGCGAGGAGCATGAAAAGGTGTGAAAAATGCGAGGAGCAAAAAAAAAAAAAAAAAAAAAAAGACCAGTAACATGAAAAGGTGTGAAAAATGCGAGGAGCAAAAAAAATAAAAAAAAGAAAGAAAGAAAGACCAGGAGCATGAAAAGGTGTGAAAAATGCGAGGAGTAAAAAAAAAAAAAAAGAAAGACCAGGAGCATGAAAAGGTGTGAAAAATGCGAGGAGCAAAAAAAAAAAGAAAGACCAGGAACATGAAAAGGTGTGAAAAATGCGAGGAGCAAAAAAAAAAAAAAAAAGACCAGGAACATGAAAAGGTGTGAAAAATGCGAGGAGCAAAAAATAAAAAAGAAAGACCAGGAGCATGAAAAGGTGTGAAAAATGCAAGGAGCATGAAAAGGTGTGAAAAATGCGAGGAGCATGAAAAGTTGTGAAAAATGCAAGGAGCATGAAAAGGTGTGAAAAATGCGAGGAGCAAAAAAAAAAAAAGAAAGACCAGGAGCATGAAAAGGTGTGAAAAATGCAATGAGCATGAAAAGTTGTGAAAAATGCGAGGAGCATGAAGAGGTGTGAAAAATGCGAGGAGGATGAAAAGGTGTGAAAAATTTGAGGAGCAAAAAAAAAAAAAAACCAGGAGCATGAAAAGGTGTGAAAAATGCGAGGAGCAAAAAAAAAAGAAAGAAAGAAAGACCAGGAGCATGAAAAGGTGTGAAAAATTCGAGGAGCAAAAAAAAAAAAAAAAAAGACCAGGAGCATGAAAAGGTGTGAAAAATGCGAGGAGCAAAAAAAAAAAAAAAGACCAGGAGCATTAAAACGTGTGAAAAATGCGAGGAGCAAAAAAAAAAAAAAGAAAGACCAGGAGCATGAAAAGGTGTGAAAAATGCGACGAGCATGAAAAGTTGTGAAAAATGCGAGGAGCATGAAGAGGTGTGAAAAATGCGAGGAGCATGAAAAGGTGTGAAAAATGCGAGGAGCAAAAAAAAAAAAAAAAAAAAAAAGACCAGGAACATGAAAAGGTGTGAAAAATGCGAGGAGCAAAAAAAATAAAAAAAAGAAAGAAAGAAAGACCAGGAGCATGAAAAGGTGTGAAAAATGCGAGGAGTAAAAAAAAAAAAAAAGAAAGACCAGGAGTATGAAAAGGTGTGAAAAATGCGAGGAGCAAAAAAAAAAAAGAAAGACCAGGAGCATGAAAAGGTGTGAAAAATGCGAGGAGCAAAAAATAAAAAAGAAAGACCAGGAGCATGAAAAGGTGTGAAAAATGCAAGGAGCATGAAAAGGTGTGAAAAATGCGAGGAGCATGAAAAGTTGTGAAAAATGCAAGGAGCATGAAAAGGTGTGAAAAATGCGAGGAGCAAAAAAAAAAAAAGAAAGACCAGGAGCATGAAAAGGTGTGAAAAATGCGATGAGCATGAAAAGTTGTGAAAAATGCGAGGAGCATGAAGAGGTGTGAAAAATGCGAGGAGGATGAAAAGGTGTGAAAAATTTGAGGAGCAAAAAAAAAAAAAAACCAGCAGCATGAAACGGTGTGAAAAATGCGAGGAGCAAAAAAAAAAAAAAAAGGAAGAAAGAAAGACCAGGAGCATGAAAAGGTGTGAAAAATGCGAGGAGCAAAAAAAAAAAAAAAGACCAGGAGCATTAAAACGTGTGAAAAATGCGAGGAGCAAAAAAAAAAAAAAAAAGAAAGAAAAAAAAACCAGGAGCATGAAAAGGTGTGAAAAATGCGAGGAGCATGAAAAGGTGTGAAAAATGCGAGGAAAAAAAAAAAAAAAAGACCAGGAACATGAAAAGGTGTGAAAAATGTGAGGAGCAAAAAAAAAAAAAAGATAGACCAGGAGCATGAAAAGGTGTGAAAAATGCGAGGAGCAAAAAAAAAAAAAAAAAAAAAAACCAGGAGCATGAAAAGGTGTGAAAAATGCGAGGAGGAAAAAAAAAAAAAGAAAGACCAGGAGCATGAAAAGGTGTGAAAAATGCAAGGAGCATGAAAAGGTGTGAAAAATGCGAGGAGCATGAAAAGTTATGAAAAATGTGAGGAGCATGAAGAGGTGTGAAAAATGCGAGGAGCATGAAAAGGTGTGAAAAATTCGAGGAGCAAAAAAAAAAAAAAAAAAAGACCAGGAGCATGAAAAGGTGTGAAAAATGCGAGGAGCAAAAAAAAAAAAAAAAGAAAGAAAGAAAGACCAGGAGCATGAAAAGGTGTGAAAAATGCGAGGAGAAAAAAAAAAAAAAAAAAAGAAAGACCAGGAGCATGAAAAGGTGTGAAAAATGCGAGGAGCAAAAAAAAAAAAAAGAGAGACCATTAGCATGAAAAGGTGTGAAAAATGCGACGAGCATGAAAAGTTGTGAAAAATGCGAGGAGCATGAAACGGTGTGAAAAATGCGAGGAGGATGAAAAGGTGTGAAAAATTTGAGGAGCAAAAAAAAAAAAAAAAAAAAACCAGGAGCATGAAAAGGTGTGAAAAATGCGAGGAGCAAAAAAAAAAAAAAAGACCAGGAGCAAGAAAAGGTGTGAAAAATGCGAGGAGCAAAAAAAAAAAAAAAAAAAAAAAAAGAAAAGGTGCATGAAAAGGTGTGAAAAATGCGATGAGCATGAAAAGTTGTGAAAAATGCGAGGAGCATGAAGAGGTGTGAAAAATGCGAGGAGGATGAAAAGGTGTGAAAAATTTGAGGAGCAAAAAAAAAAAAAAAAACCAGGAGCATGAAAAGGTGTGAAAAATGCAAGGAGCAAAAAAAAAAAAAAAGAAAGAAAGAAAGACCAGGAGCATGAAAAGGTGTGAAAAATGTGAGGAGCATGAAGAGGTGTGAAAAATGCGAGGAGCATGAAAAGGTGTGAAAAATTCGAGGAGCAAAAAAAAAAAAAAAAAGACCAGGAGCATGAAAAGGTGTGAAAAATGCGAGGAACAAAAAAAAAAAAAAAGAAAGAAAGAAAGACCAGGAGCATGAAAAGGTGTGAAAAATGCGAGGAGAAAAAAAAAAAAAAGAAAGACCAGGAGCATGAAAAGGTGTGAAAAATGCGAGGAGCAAAAAAAAAAAAAGAAAGACCATTAGCATGAAAAGGTGTGAAAAATGCGAGGAGCAAAAAAAAAAAAAGAAAAAAAAACCAGGAACATGAAAATGTTTGAAAATGCGAGGAGCAAAAAAAAAAAAAGAAAGACCAGGAGCATGAAAAGGTGTGAAAAATGCAAGGAGCATGAAAAGGTGTGAAAAATGCGAGGAGCATGAAAAGTGTGAAAAATGTGAGGAGCATGAAGAGGTGTGAAAAATGCGAGGAGCATGAAAACGTGTGAAAAATTCGAGGAGCAAAAAAAAAAAAAAAAAGACCAGGAGCATGAAAAGGTGTGAAAAATGCGAGGAGCATGAAAAGTTGTGAAAAATGCAAGGAGCATGAAAAGGTGTGAAAAATGCGAGGAGCAAAAAAAAAAAAAGAAAGACCAGGAGCATGAAAAGGTGTGAAAAATGCGATGAGCATGAAAAGTTGTGAAAAATGCAAGGAGCATGAAGAGGTGTGAAAAATGTGAGGAGGATGAAAAGGTGTGAAAAATTTGAGGAGCAAAAAAAAAAAAAAACCAGGAGCATGAAAAGGTGTGAAAAATGCGAGGAGCAAAAAAAAAAAAAAAAAGAAAGAAAGAAAGACCAGGAGCATGAAAAGGTGTGAAAAATTCGAGGAGCAAAAAAAAAAAAAAAAAAGACCAGGAGCATGAAAAGGTGTGAAACATGCGAGGAGCAAAAAAAAAAAAAAAGACCAGGAGCATTAAAACGTGTGAAAAATGCGAGGAGCAAAAAAAAAAAAAAGATAGACCAGGAGCATGAAAAGGTGTGAAAAATGCGAGGAGCAAAAAAAAAAAAAAAAAAAAAAAAGACCAGGAACATGAAAAGGTGTGAAAAATGCGAGGAGCAAAAAAAAAAAAAGAAAGACCAGGAGCATGAAAAGGTGTGAAAAATGCAAGGAGCATGAAAAGGTGTGAAAAATGCGAGGAGCATGAAAAGTTATGAAAAATGTGAGGAGCATGAAGAGGTGTGAAAAATGCGAGGAGCATGAAAAGGTGTGAAAAATTCGAGGAGCAAAAAAAAAAAAAAAAAAGACCAGGAGCATGAAAAGGTGTGAAAAATGCGAGGAGCAAAAAAAAAAAAAAAAGAAAGAAAGAAAGACCAGGAGCATGAAAAGGTGTGAAAAATGCGAGGAGAAAAAAAAAAAAAAAAAGACCAGGAACATGAAAAGGTGTGAAAAATGCGAGGAGCAAAAAAAAAAAAAGAAAGACCAGGAGCATGAAAAGGTGTGAAAAATGCAAGGAGCATGAAAAGGTGTGAAAAATGCGAGGAGCATGAAAAGTTGTGAAAAGTGAGGAGCATGAAGAGGTGTGAAAAATGCGAGGAGCATGAAAAGGTGTGAAAAATTCGAGGAGCAAAAAAAAAAAAAAAAAGACCAGGAGCATGAAAAGGTGTGAAAAATGCGAGGAGCAAAAAAAAAAAAAAAAGAAAGAAGGAAAGACCAGGAGCATGAAAAGGTGTGAAAAATGCGAGGAGAAAAAAAAAAAAAAAGAAAGACCAGGAGCATGAAAAGGTGTGAAAAATGCGAGGAGCAAAAAAAAAAAAAAAGAAAGACCATTAGCATGAAAAGGTGTGAAAAATGCGAGGAGCAAAAAAAAAAAAAAAAAAAAAAAAACCAGGAACATGAAAATGTTTGAAAATGCGAGGAGCAAAAAAAAAAAAAGAAAGACCAGGAGCATGAAAAGGTGTGAAAAATGCGACGAGCATGAAAAGTTGTGAAAAATGCGAGGAGCATGAAACGGTGTGAAAAATTTGAGGAGCAAAAAAAAAAAAAAAACCAGGAGCATGAAAAGGTGTGAAAAATGCGCGGAGCAAAAAAAAAAAAAAAACAAAGACCAGGAGCATGAAAAGGTGTGAAAAATGCGAGGAGCATGAAGAGGTGTGAAAAATGCGAGGAGCATGAAAAGGTGTGAAAAAATCGAGGAGCAAAAAAAAAAAAAAAAAAGACCAGGAGCATGAAAAGGTGTGAAAAATTCGAGGAGCAAAAAAAAAAAAAGACCAGGAGCATGAAAAGGTGTGAAAAATGCGAGGAGAAAAAAAAAAAAAAAAAAAGAAAGAAAGAAAGACCAGGAGCATGAAAAGGTGTGAAAAAAGCGAGGAGCAAAAAAAAAAAAAAAAAAAAGACCAGGAGCATGAAAAGGTGTGAAAAATTCGAGGAGCAAAAAAAAAAAAAGACCAGTAGCATGAAAAGGTGTGAAAAATGCGAGGAGAAAAAAAAAAAAAAAGACCAGGAGCATGAAAAGGTGTGAAAAATGCGAGGAGCAAAAAAAAAAAAAGACCAGGAGCATGAACCAGGAGCATGAAAAGGTGTGAAAAAATTCGAGGAGCAAAAAAAAAAAAAGACCAGGAGCAAGAAAAGGTGTGAAAAAAGCGAGGAGCAAAAAAAAAAAAAAAGACCAGGAGCATTAAAACGTGTGAAAAATGCGAGGAGCAAAAAAAAAAAAAAAAGAAAGAAAGAAAGACCAGGAGCATGAAAAGGTGTGAAAAATGCGAGGAGCATCAAAAGGTGTGAAAAATGCGAGGAAAAAAAAAAAAAAAGACCAGGAACATGAAAAGGTGTGAAAAATGCAAGGAGCAAAAAAAAAAAAAAGATAGACCAGGAGCATGAAAAGGTGTGAAAAATGCGAGGAGCAAAAAAAAAAAAAAAAAAAAAAAAAAAAACAGAAATATGAAAAGGTGTGAAAAATGCGAGGAGCAAAAAAAAAAAAAAAAGAAAGAAAGAAAGACCAGGAGCATGAAAAGGTGTGAAAAATTCGAGGAACAAAAAAAAAAAAAGACCAGGAGCATGAAAAGGTGTGAAAAATGCGAGGAGAAAAAAAAAAAAAAAAATAGACCAGGAATATGAAAAGGTGTGAAAAACGCAAGGAGAAAAAAAAAAAAAAAAAGAAAGAAAGAAAGACCAGGAGCATGAAAAGGTGTGAAAAATGCGAGGAGCAAAAAAAAAAAAAAAAAAGAAAGACCAGGAGCATGAAAAGGTGTGAAAAATGCGAGGAGCAAAAAAAAAAAAGAAAGACCAGGAGCATGAAAAGGTGTGAAAAATGCAAGGAGCATGAAAAGGTGTGAAAAATGCGAGGAGCAAAAAAAAAAAAAAAAAAAAAAAACCAGGAACATGAAAATGTTTGAAAATGCGAGGAGCAAAAAAAAAAAAAAAAAAAGAAAGACCAGGAGCATGAAAAGGTGTGAAAAATGCAAGGAGCATGAAAAGGTGTGAAAAATGCGAGGAGCAAAAAAAAAAAAAAAAAAAAAAAGACCAGGAACATGAAAAGGTGTGAAAAATGCGAGGAGCAAAAAAAAAAAAAAAAAAGAAAGACCAGGAGCATGAAAAGGTGTGAAAAATGCGAGGAGCAAAAAAAAAAAAGAAAGACCAGGAGCATGTAAAGGTGTGAAAAATGCGACGAGCATGAAAAGTTGTGAAAAATGCGAGGAGCATGAAGAGGTGTGAAAAATGCGAGGAGCATGAAAAGGTGTGAAAAATGCGAGGAGCAAAAAAAAAAAAAAAAAAAAAAAGACCAGTAACATGAAAAGGTGTGAAAAATGCGAGGAGCAAAAAAAATAAAAAAAAGAAAGAAAGAAAGACCAGGAGCATGAAAAGGTGTGAAAAATGCGAGGAGTAAAAAAAAAAAAAAAGAAAGACCAGGAGCATGAAAAGGTGTGAAAAATGCGAGGAGCAAAAAAAAAAAGAAAGACCAGGAACATGAAAAGGTGTGAAAAATGCGAGGAGCAAAAAAAAAAAAAAAAAGACCAGGAACATGAAAAGGTGTGAAAAATGCGAGGAGCAAAAAATAAAAAAGAAAGACCAGGAGCATGAAAAGGTGTGAAAAATGCAAGGAGCATGAAAAGGTGTGAAAAATGCGAGGAGCATGAAAAGTTGTGAAAAATGCAAGGAGCATGAAAAGGTGTGAAAAATGCGAGGAGCAAAAAAAAAAAAAGAAAGACCAGGAGCATGAAAAGGTGTGAAAAATGCGATGAGCATGAAAAGTTGTGAAAAATGCGAGGAGCATGAAGAGGTGTGAAAAATGCGAGGAGGATGAAAAGGTGTGAAAAATTTGAGGAGCAAAAAAAAAAAAAAACCAGGAGCATGAAAAGGTGTGAAAAATGCGAGGAGCAAAAAAAAAAGAAAGAAAGAAAGACCAGGAGCATGAAAAGGTGTGAAAAATTCGAGGAGCAAAAAAAAAAAAAAAAAAGACCAGGAGCATGAAAAGGTGTGAAAAATGCGAGGAGCAAAAAAAAAAAAAAAAGACCAGGAGCATTAAAACGTGTGAAAAATGCGAGGAGCAAAAAAAAAAAAAAAGAAAGACCAGGAGCATGAAAAGGTGTGAAAAATGCGACGAGCATGAAAAGGTGTGAAAAATGCGAGGAGCATGAAGAGGTGTGAAAAATGCGAGGAGGATGAAAAGGTGTGAAAAATGCGAGGAGCAAAAAAAAAAAAAAAAAAAAAAAGACCAGGAACATGAAAAGGTGTGAAAAATGCGAGGAGCAAAAAAAATAAAAAAAAGAAAGAAAGAAAGACCAGGAGCATGAAAAGGTGTGAAAAATGCGAGGAGTAAAAAAAAAAAAAAAGAAAGACCAGGAGTATGAAAAGGTGTGAAAAATGCGAGGAGCAAAAAAAAAAAAGAAAGACCAGGAGCATGAAAAGGTGTGAAAAATGCGAGGAGCAAAAAATAAAAAAGAAAGACCAGGAGCATGAAAAGGTGTGAAAAATGCAAGGAGCATGAAAAGGTGTGAAAAATGCGAGGAGCATGAAAAGTTGTGAAAAATGCAAGGAGCATGAAAAGGTGTGAAAAATGCGAGGAGCAAAAAAAAAAAAAGAAAGACCAGGAGCATGAAAAGGTGTGAAAAATGCGATGAGCATGAAAAGTTGTGAAAAATGCGAGGAGCATGAAGAGGTGTGAAAAATGCGAGGAGGATGAAAAGGTGTGAAAAATTTGAGGAGCAAAAAAAAAAAAAAACCAGGAGCATGAAAAGGTGTGAAAAATGCGAGGAGCAAAAAAAAAAAAAAAAGAAAGAAAGAAAGACCAGGAGCATGAAAAGGTGTGAAAAATTCGAGGAGCAAAAAAAAAAAAAAAAAAGACCAGGAGCATGAAAAGGTGTGAAAAATGCGAGGAGCAAAAAAAAAAAAAAAGACCAGGAGCATTAAAACGTGTGAAAAATGCGAGGAGCAAAAAAAAAAAAAAAAAGAAAGAAAGAAAGACCAGGAGCATGAAAAGGTGTGAAAAATGCGAGGAGCATGAAAAGGTGTGAAAAATGCGAGGAAAAAAAAAAAAAAAGACCAGGAACATGAAAAGGTGTGAAAAATGTGAGGAGCAAAAAAAAAAAAAAGATAGACCAGGAGCATGAAAAGGTGTGAAAAATGCGAGGAGCAAAAAAAAAAAAAAAAAAAAAAACCAGGAGCATGAAAAGGTGTGAAAAATGCGAGGAGCAAAAAAAAAAAAAGAAAGACCAGGAGCATGAAAAGGTGTGAAAAATGCAAGGAGCATGAAAAGGTGTGAAAAATGCGAGGAGCATGAAAAGTTATGAAAAATGTGAGGAGCATGAAGAGGTGTGAAAAATGCGAGGAGCATGAAAAGGTGTGAAAAATTCGAGGAGCAAAAAAAAAAAAAAAAAAAGACCAGGAGCATGAAAAGGTGTGAAAAATGCGAGGAGCAAAAAAAAAAAAAAAAGAAAGAAAGAAAGACCAGGAGCATGAAAAGGTGTGAAAAATGCGAGGAGAAAAAAAAAAAAAAAAAAAGAAAGACCAGGAGCATGAAAAGGTGTGAAAAATGCGAGGAGCAAAAAAAAAAAAAAAGAGAGACCATTAGCATGAAAAGGTGTGAAAAATGCGACGAGCATGAAAAGTTGTGAAAAATGCGAGGAGCATGAAACGGTGTGAAAAATGCGAGGAGGATGAAAAGGTGTGAAAAATTTGAGGAGCAAAAAAAAAAAAAAAAAAAACCAGGAGCATGAAAAGGTGTGAAAAATGCGAGGAGCAAAAAAAAAAAAAAAAGACCAGGAAAATGAAAAGGTGTGAAAAATGCGAGGAGCAAAAAAAAAAAAAAAAAAAAAAAAAGAAAAGGTGCATGAAAAGGTGTGAAAAATGCGATGAGCATGAAAAGTTGTGAAAAATGCGAGGAGCATGAAGAGGTGTGAAAAATGCGAGGAGGATGAAAAGGTGTGAAAAATTTGAGGAGCAAAAAAAAAAAAAAAACCAGGAGCATGAAAAGGTGTGAAAAATGCAAGGAGCAAAAAAAAAAAAAAAGAAAGAAAGAAAGACCAGGAGCATGAAAAGGTGTGAAAAATGTGAGGAGCATGAAGAGGTGTGAAAAATGCGAGGAGCATGAAAAGGTGTGAAAAATTCGAGGAGCAAAAAAAAAAAAAAAAAAGACCAGGAGCATGAAAAGGTGTGAAAAATGCGAGGAACAAAAAAAAAAAAAAAAGAAAGAAAGAAAGACCAGGAGCATGAAAAGGTGTGAAAAATGCGAGGAGAAAAAAAAAAAAAAGAAAGACCAGGAGCATGAAAAGGTGTGAAAAATGCGAGGAGCAAAAAAAAAAAAAAGAAAGACCATTAGCATGAAAAGGTGTGAAAAATGCGAGGAGCAAAAAAAAAAAAAGAAAAAAAAACCAGGAACATGAAAATGTTTGAAAATGCGAGGAGCAAAAAAAAAAAAAGAAAGACCAGGAGCATGAAAAGGTGTGAAAAATGCAAGGAGCATGAAAAGGTGTGAAAAATGCGAGGAGCATGAAAAGTGTGAAAAATGTGAGGAGCATGAAGAGGTGTGAAAAATGCGAGGAGCATGAAAACGTGTGAAAAATTCGAGGAGCAAAAAAAAAAAAAAAAAGACCAGGAGCATGAAAAGGTGTGAAAAATGCGAGGAGAATGAAAAGTTGTGAAAAATGCAAGGAGCATGAAAAGGTGTGAAAAATGCGAGGAGCAAAAAAAAAAAAAGAAAGACCAGGAGCATGAAAAGGTGTGAAAAATGCGATGAGCATGAAAAGTTGTGAAAAATGCAAGGAGCATGAAGAGGTGTGAAAAATGCGAGGAGGATGAAAAGGTGTGAAAAATGCGAGGAGCAAAAAAAAAAAAAAAAGACCAGGAGCATGAAAAGGTGTGAAAAATTCGAGGAGCAAAAAAAAAAAAAAAAAGACCAGGAGCATGAAAAGGTGTGAAAAATGCGAGGAGCAAAAAAAAAAAAAAAAAAAAAAAAGACCAGGAACATGAAAAGGTGTGAAAAAATCGAGGAGCAAAAAAAAAAAAAAAAAGACCAGGAGCATGAAAAGGTGTGAAAAATGCGAGGAGCAAAAAAAAAAAAAAAGACCAGGAGCATTAAAACGTGTGAAAAATGCGAGGAGCAAAAAAAAAAAAAAGATAGACCAGGAGCATGAAAAGGTGTGAAAAATGCGAGGAGCAAAAAAAAAAAAAAAAAAAAAAAGACCAGGAACATGAAAAGGTGTGAAAAATGCGAGGAGCAAAAAAAAAAAAAGAAAGACCAGGAGCATGAAAAGGTGTGAAAAATGCAAGGAGCATGAAAAGGTGTGAAAAATGCGAGGAGCATGAAAAGTTATGAAAAATGTGAGGAGCATGAAGAGGTGTGAAAAATGCGAGGAGCATGAAAAGGTGTGAAAAATTCGAGGAGCAAAAAAAAAAAAAAAAAAGACCAGGAGCATGAAAAGGTGTGAAAAATGCGAGGAGCAAAAAAAAAAAAAAAAAAAAAAAAAGAAAGACCAGGAGCATGAAAAGGTGTGAAAAATGCGAGGAGAAAAAAAAAAAAAAAAAGACCAGGAACATGAAAAGGTGTGAAAAATGCGAGGAGCAAAAAAAAAAAAAGAAAGACCAGGAGCATGAAAAGGTGTGAAAAATGCAAGGAGCATGAAAAGGTGTGAAAAATGCGAGGAGCATGAAAAGTTGTGAAAAGTGAGGAGCATGAAGAGGTGTGAAAAATGCGAGGAGCATGAAAAGGTGTGAAAAATTCGAGGAGCAAAAAAAAAAAAAAAAAGACCAGGAGCATGAAAAGGTGTGAAAAATGCGAGGAGCAAAAAAAAAAAAAAAAGAAAGAAGGAAAGACCAGGAGCATGAAAAGGTGTGAAAAATGCGAGGAGAAAAAAAAAAAAAAAGAAAGACCAGGAGCATGAAAAGGTGTGAAAAATGCGAGGAGCAAAAAAAAAAAAAAAGAAAGACCATTAGCATGAAAAGGTGTGAAAAATGCGAGGAGCAAAAAAAAAAAAAAAAAAAAAAAAACCAGGAACATGAAAATGTTTGAAAATGCGAGGAGCAAAAAAAAAAAAAGAAAGACCAGGAGCATGAAAAGGTGTGAAAAATGCGACGAGCATGAAAAGTTGTGAAAAATGCGAGGAGCATGAAACGGTGTGAAAAATTTGAGGAGCAAAAAAAAAAAAAAACCAGGAGCATGAAAAGGTGTGAAAAATGCGCGGAGCAAAAAAAAAAAAAAAACAAAGACCAGGAGCATGAAAAGGTGTGAAAAATGCGAGGAGCATGAAGAGGTGTGAAAAATGCGAGGAGCATGAAAAGGTGTGAAAAATTCGAGGAGCAAAAAAAAAAAAAAAAAAGACCAGGAGCATGAAAAGGTGTGAAAAATTCGAGGAGCAAAAAAAAAAAAAGACCAGGAGCATGAAAAGGTGTGAAAAATGCGAGGAGAAAAAAAAAAAAAAAAAAGAAAGAAAGAAAGACCAGGAGCATGAAAAGGTGTGAAAAATGCGAGGAGCAAAAAAAAAAAAAAAAAAAAAGACCAGGAGCATGAAAAGGTGTGAAAAATTCGAGGAGCAAAAAAAAAAAAAGACCAGTAGCATGAAAAGGTGTGAAAAATGCGAGGAGAAAAAAAAAAAAAAAAGACCAGGAGCATGAAAAGGTGTGAAAAATGCGAGGAGCAAAAAAAAAAAAAGACCAGGAGCATGAAAAGGTGTGAAAAATTCGAGGAGCAAAAAAAAAAAAAAAAAGACCAGGAGCATGAAAAGGTGTGAAAAATGCGAGGAGCAAAAAAAAAAAAAAAGACCAGGAGCATTAAAACGTGTGAAAAATGCGAGGAGCAAAAAAAAAAAAAAAAGAAAGAAAGAAAGACCAGGAGCATGAAAAGGTGTGAAAAATGCGAGGAGCATCAAAAGGTGTGAAAAATGCGAGGAAAAAAAAAAAAAAAAAAAAGACCAGGAACATGAAAAGGTGTGAAAAATGCGAGGAGCAAAAAAAAAAAAAAGATAGACCAGGAGCATGAAAAGGTGTGAAAAATGCGAGGAGCAAAAAAAAAAAAAAAAAAAAAAAAAGACCAGGAACATGAAAAGGTGTGAAAAATGCGAGGAGCAAAAAAAAAAAAAGAAAGACCAGGAGCATGAAAAGGTGTGAAAAATGCAAGGAGCATGAAAAGGTGTGAAAAATGCGAGGAGCATGAAAAGTTATGAAAAATGTGAGGAGCATGAAGAGGTGTGAAAAATGCGAGGAGCATGAAAAGGTGTGAAAAATTCGAGGAGCAAAAAAAAAAAAAAAAAAGACCAGGAGCATGAAAAGGTGTGAAAAATGCGAGGAGCAAAAAAAAAAAAAAAAGAAAGAAAGAAAGACCAGGAGCATGAAAAGGTGTGAAAAATGCGAGGAGAAAAAAAAAAAAAAAGAAAGACCAGGAGCATGAAAAGGTGTGAAAAATGCGAGGAGCAAAAAAAAAAAAAAAGAAAGACCATTAGCATGAAAAGGTGTGAAAAATGCGAGGAGCAAAAAAAAAAAAAAAAAAAAAAAACCAGGAACATGAAAATGTTTGAAAATGCGAGGAGCAAAAAAAAAAAAAGAAAGACCAGGAGCATGAAAAGGTGTGAAAAATGCGACGAGCATGAAAAGTTGTGAAAAATGCGAGGAGCATGAAACGGTGTGAAAAATTTGAGGAGCAAAAAAAAAAAAAAAACCAGGAGCATGAAAAGGTGTGAAAAATGCGCGGAGCAAAAAAAAAAAAAAAGAAAGACCAGGAGCATGAAAAGGTGTGAAAAATGCGAGGAGCATGAAGAGGTGTGAAAAATGCGAGGAGCATGAAAAGGTGTGAAAAATTCGAGGAGCAAAAAAAAAAAAAAAAAAGACCAGGAGCATGAAAAGGTGTGAAAAATTCGAGGAACAAAAAAAAAAAAAGACCAGGAGCATGAAAAGGTGTGAAAAATGCGAGGAGAAAAAAAAAAAAAAAAAAAGACCAGGAATATGAAAAGGTGTGAAAAACGCAAGGAGAAAAAAAAAAAAAAAAAGAAAGAAAGAAAGACCAGGAGCATGAAAAGGTGTGAAAAATGCGAGGAGAAAAAAAAAAAAAAAAAAAGAAAGACCAGGAGCATGAAAAGGTGTGAAAAATGCGAGGAGCAAAAAAAAAAAAGAAAGACCAGGAGCATGAAAAGGTGTGAAAAATGCAAGGAGCATGAAAAGGTGTGAAAAATGCGAGGAGCAAAAAAAAAAAAAAAAAAAAAAAACCAGGAACATGAAAAGGTTTGAAAATGCGAGGAGCAAAAAAAAAAAAAAAAAAGAAAGACCAGGAGCATGAAAAGGTGTGAAAAATGCAAGGAGCATGAAAAGGTGTGAAAAATGCGAGGAGCAAAAAAAAAAAAAAAAAAAAAAGACCAGGAACATGAAAAGGTGTGAAAAATGCGAGGAGCAAAAAAAAAAAAAAAAAAAAAAGACCAGGAGCATGAAAAGGTGTGAAAAATGCGAGGAGCAAAAAAAAAAAAGAAAGACCAGGAGCATGTAAAGGTGTGAAAAATGCGACGAGCATGAAAAGTTGTGAAAAATGCGAGGAGCATGAAGAGGTGTGAAAAATGCGAGGAGCATGAAAAGGTGTGAAAAATGCGAGGAGCAAAAAAAAAAAAAAAAAAAAAAAAGACCAGTAACATGAAAAGGTGTGAAAAATGCGAGGAGCAAAAAAAATAAAAAAAAGAAAGAAAGAAAGACCAGGAGCATGAAAAGGTGTGAAAAATGCGAGGAGTAAAAAAAAAAAAAAAGAAAGACCAGGAGCATGAAAAGGTGTGAAAAATGCGAGGAGCAAAAAAAAAAAAGAAAGACCAGGAACATGAAAAGGTGTGAAAAATGCGAGGAGCAAAAAAAAAAAAAAAAAGACCAGGAACATGAAAAGGTGTGAAAAATGCGAGGAGCAAAAAATAAAAAAGAAAGACCAGGAGCATGAAAAGGTGTGAAAAATGCAAGGAGCATGAAAAGGTGTGAAAAATGCGAGGAGCATGAAAAGTTGTGAAAAATGCAAGGAGCATGAAAAGGTGTGAAAAATGCGAGGAGCAAAAAAAAAAAAAGAAAGACCAGGAGCATGAAAAGGTGTGAAAAATGCGATGAGCATGAAAAGTTGTGAAAAATGCGAGGAGCATGAAGAGGTGTGAAAAATGCGAGGAGGATGAAAAGGTGTGAAAAATTTGAGGAGCAAAAAAAAAAAAAAACCAGGAGCATGAAAAGGTGTGAAAAATGCGAGGAGCAAAAAAAAAAGAAAGAAAGAAAGACCAGGAGCATGAAAAGGTGTGAAAAATTCGAGGAGCAAAAAAAAAAAAAAAAAAGACCAGGAGCATGAAAAGGTGTGAAAAATGCGAGGAGCAAAAAAAAAAAAAAAAGACCAGGAGCATTAAAACGTGTGAAAAATGCGAGGAGCAAAAAAAAAAAAAAAGAAAGACCAGGAGCATGAAAAGGTGTGAAAAATGCGACGAGCATGAAAAGGTGTGAAAAATGCGAGGAGCATGAAGAGGTGTGAAAAATGCGAGGAGCATGAAAAGGTGTGAAAAATGCGAGGAGCAAAAAAAAAAAAAAAAAAAAAAGACCAGGAACATGAAAAGGTGTGAAAAATGCGAGGAGCAAAAAAAATAAAAAAAAGAAAGAAAGAAAGACCAGGAGCATGAAAAGGTGTGAAAAATGCGAGGAGTAAAAAAAAAAAAAAAGAAAGACCAGGAGTATGAAAAGGTGTGAAAAATGCGAGGAGCAAAAAAAAAAAAGAAAGACCAGGAGCATGAAAAGGTGTGAAAAATGCGAGGAGCAAAAAATAAAAAAGAAAGACCAGGAGCATGAAAAGGTGTGAAAAATGCAAGGAGCATGAAAAGGTGTGAAAAATGCGAGGAGCATGAAAAGTTGTGAAAAATGCAAGGAGCATGAAAAGGTGTGAAAAATGCGAGGAGCAAAAAAAAAAAAAGAAAGACCAGGAGCATGAAAAGGTGTGAAAAATGCGATGAGCATGAAAAGTTGTGAAAAATGCGAGGAGCATGAAGAGGTGTGAAAAATGCGAGGAGGATGAAAAGGTGTGAAAAATTTGAGGAGCAAAAAAAAAAAAAAACCAGGAGCATGAAAAGGTGTGAAAAATGCGAGGAGCAAAAAAAAAAAAAAAAGAAAGAAAGAAAGACCAGGAGCATGAAAAGGTGTGAAAAATTCGAGGAGCAAAAAAAAAAAAAAAAAAGACCAGGAGCATGAAAAGGTGTGAAAAATGCGAGGAGCAAAAAAAAAAAAAAAAGACCAGGAGCATTAAAACGTGTGAAAAATGCGAGGAGCAAAAAAAAAAAAAAAGAAAGACCAGGAGCATGAAAAGGTGTGAAAAATGCGACGAGCATGAAAAGGTGTGAAAAATGCGAGGAGCATGAAGAGGTGTGAAAAATGCGAGGAGCATGAAAAGGTGTGAAAAATGCGAGGAGCAAAAAAAAAAAAAAAAAAAAAAGACCAGGAACATGAAAAGGTGTGAAAAATGCGAGGAGCAAAAAAAATAAAAAAAAGAAAGAAAGAAAGACCAGGAGCATGAAAAGGTGTGAAAAATGCGAGGAGTAAAAAAAAAAAAAAAGAAAGACCAGGAGTATGAAAAGGTGTGAAAAATGCGAGGAGCAAAAAAAAAAAAGAAAGACCAGGAGCATGAAAAGGTGTGAAAAATGCGAGGAGCAAAAAATAAAAAAGAAAGACCAGGAGCATGAAAAGGTGTGAAAAATGCAAGGAGCATGAAAAGGTGTGAAAAATGCGAGGAGCATGAAAAGTTGTGAAAAATGCAAGGAGCATGAAAAGGTGTGAAAAATGCGAGGAGCAAAAAAAAAAAAAGAAAGACCAGGAGCATGAAAAGGTGTGAAAAATGCGATGAGCATGAAAAGTTGTGAAAAATGCGAGGAGCATGAAGAGGTGTGAAAAATGCGAGGAGGATGAAAAGGTGTGAAAAATTTGAGGAGCAAAAAAAAAAAAAAACCAGGAGCATGAAAAGGTGTGAAAAATGCGAGGAGCAAAAAAAAAAAAAAAAGAAAGAAAGAAAGACCAGGAGCATGAAAAGGTGTGAAAAATTCGAGGAGCAAAAAAAAAAAAAAAAAAGACCAGGAGCATGAAAAGGTGTGAAAAATGCGAGGAGCAAAAAAAAAAAAAAAGACCAGGAGCATTAAAACGTGTGAAAAATGCGAGGAGCAAAAAAAAAAAAAAAAGAAAGAAAGAAAGACCAGGAGCATGAAAAGGTGTGAAAAATGCGAGGAGCATGAAAAGGTGTGAAAAATGCGAGGAAAAAAAAAAAAAAAGACCAGGAACATGAAAAGGTGTGAAAAATGTGAGGAGCAAAAAAAAAAAAAAGATAGACCAGGAGCATGAAAAGGTGTGAAAAATGCGAGGAGCAAAAAAAAAAAAAAAAAAAAAACCAGGAGCATGAAAAGGTGTGAAAAATGCGAGGAGCAAAAAAAAAAAAAGAAAGACCAGGAGCATGAAAAGGTGTGAAAAATGCAAGGAGCATGAAAAGGTGTGAAAAATGCGAGGAGCATGAAAAGTTATGAAAAATGTGAGGAGCATGAAGAGGTGTGAAAAATGCGAGGAGCATGAAAAGGTGTGAAAAATTCGAGGAGCAAAAAAAAAAAAAAAAAAAGACCAGGAGCATGAAAAGGTGTGAAAAATGCGAGGAGCAAAAAAAAAAAAAAAAGAAAGAAAGAAAGACCAGGAGCATGAAAAGGTGTGAAAAATGCGAGGAGAAAAAAAAAAAAAAAAAAAGAAAGACCAGGAGCATGAAAAGGTGTGAAAAATGCGAGGAGCAAAAAAAAAAAAAAGAGAGACCATTAGCATGAAAAGGTGTGAAAAATGCGACGAGCATGAAAAGTTGTGAAAAATGCGAGGAGCATGAAACGGTGTGAAAAATGCGAGGAGGATGAAAAGGTGTGAAAAATTTGAGGAGCAAAAAAAAAAAAAAAAAAAAACCAGGAGCATGAAAAGGTGTGAAAAATGCGAGGAGCAAAAAAAAAAAAAAAGACCAGGAACATGAAAAGGTGTGAAAAATGCGAGGAGCAAAAAAAAAAAAAAAAAAAAAAAAAGAAAAGGTGCATGAAAAGGTGTGAAAAATGCGATGAGCATGAAAAGTTGTGAAAAATGCGAGGAGCATGAAGAGGTGTGAAAAATGCGAGGAGGATGAAAAGGTGTGAAAAATTTGAGGAGCAAAAAAAAAAAAAAAACCAGGAGCATGAAAAGGTGTGAAAAATGCAAGGAGCAAAAAAAAAAAAAAAGAAAGAAAGAAAGACCAGGAGCATGAAAAGGTGTGAAAAATGTGAGGAGCATGAAGAGGTGTGAAAAATGCGAGGAGCATGAAAAGGTGTGAAAAATTCGAGGAGCAAAAAAAAAAAAAAAAAGACCAGGAGCATGAAAAGGTGTGAAAAATGCGAGGAACAAAAAAAAAAAAAAAGAAAGAAAGAAAGACCAGGAGCATGAAAAGGTGTGAAAAATGCGAGGAGAAAAAAAAAAAAAAGAAAGACCAGGAGCATGAAAAGGTGTGAAAAATGCGAGGAGCAAAAAAAAAAAAAAGAAAGACCATTAGCATGAAAAGGTGTGAAAAATGCGAGGAGCAAAAAAAAAAAAAGAAAAAAAAACCAGGAACATGAAAATGTTTGAAAATGCGAGGAGCAAAAAAAAAAAAAGAAAGACCAGGAGCATGAAAAGGTGTGAAAAATGCAAGGAGCATGAAAAGGTGTGAAAAATGCGAGGAGCATGAAAAGTGTGAAAAATGTGAGGAGCATGAAGAGGTGTGAAAAATGCGAGGAGCATGAAAACGTGTGAAAAATTCGAGGAGCAAAAAAAAAAAAAAAAAGAAAAGGAGAATGAAAAGGTGTGAAAAATGCGAGGAGAATGAAAAGTTGTGAAAAATGCAAGGAGCATGAAAAGGGGTGAAAAATGCGAGGAGCAAAAAAAAAAAAAGAAAGACCAGGAGCATGAAAAGGTGTGAAAAATGCGATGAGCATGAAAAGTTGTGAAAAATGCAAGGAGCATGAAGAGGTGTGAAAAATGCGAGGAGGATGAAAAGGTGTGAAAAATGCGAGGAGCAAAAAAAAAAAAAAAAGACCAGGAGCATGAAAAGGTGTGAAAAATTCGAGGAGCAAAAAAAAAAAAAAAAAGACCAGGAGCATGAAAAGGTGTGAAAAATGCGAGGAGCAAAAAAAAAAAAAAAAAAAAAAAGACCAGGAACATGAAAAGGTGTGAAAAATTCGAGGAGCAAAAAAAAAAAAAAAAAGACCAGGAGCATGAAAAGGTGTGAAAAATGCGAGGAGCAAAAAAAAAAAAAAAGACCAGGAGCATTAAAACGTGTGAAAAATGCGAGGAGCAAAAAAAAAAAAAAGATAGACCAGGAGCATGAAAAGGTGTGAAAAATGCGAGGAGCAAAAAAAAAAAAAAAAAAAAAAAGACCAGGAACATGAAAAGGTGTGAAAAATGCGAGGAGCAAAAAAAAAAAAAGAAAGACCAGGAGCATGAAAAGGTGTGAAAAATGCAAGGAGCATGAAAAGGTGTGAAAAATGCGAGGAGCATGAAAAGTTATGAAAAATGTGAGGAGCATGAAGAGGTGTGAAAAATGCGAGGAGCATGAAAAGGTGTGAAAAATTCGAGGAGCAAAAAAAAAAAAAAAAAAGACCAGGAGCATGAAAAGGTGTGAAAAATGCGAGGAGCAAAAAAAAAAAAAAAAGAAAGAAAGAAAGACCAGGAGCATGAAAAGGTGTGAAAAATGCGAGGAGAAAAAAAAAAAAAAAAAGACCAGGAACATGAAAAGGTGTGAAAAATGCGAGGAGCAAAAAAAAAAAAAGAAAGACCAGGAGCATGAAAAGGTGTGAAAAATGCAAGGAGCATGAAAAGGTGTGAAAAATGCGAGGAGCATGAAAAGTTGTGAAAAGTGAGGAGCATGAAGAGGTGTGAAAAATGCGAGGAGCATGAAAAGGTGTGAAAAATTCGAGGAGCAAAAAAAAAAAAAAAAAGACCAGGAGCATGAAAAGGTGTGAAAAATGCGAGGAGCAAAAAAAAAAAAAAAAGAAAGAAGGAAAGACCAGGAGCATGAAAAGGTGTGAAAAATGCGAGGAGAAAAAAAAAAAAAAAGAAAGACCAGGAGCATGAAAAGGTGTGAAAAATGCGAGGAGCAAAAAAAAAAAAAAAGAAAGACCATTAGCATGAAAAGGTGTGAAAAATGCGAGGAGCAAAAAAAAAAAAAAAAAAAAAAAACCAGGAACATGAAAATGTTTGAAAATGCGAGGAGCAAAAAAAAAAAAAGAAAGACCAGGAGCATGAAAAGGTGTGAAAAATGCGACGAGCATGAAAAGTTGTGAAAAATGCGAGGAGCATGAAACGGTGTGAAAAATTTGAGGAGCAAAAAAAAAAAAAAACCAGGAGCATGAAAAGGTGTGAAAAATGCGCGGAGCAAAAAAAAAAAAAAACAAAGACCAGGAGCATGAAAAGGTGTGAAAAATGCGAGGAGCATGAAGAGGTGTGAAAAATGCGAGGAGCATGAAAAGGTGTGAAAAATTCGAGGAGCAAAAAAAAAAAAAAAAAAAGACCAGGAGCATGAAAAGGTGTGAAAAATTCGAGGAGCAAAAAAAAAAAAAGACCAGGAGCATGAAAAGGTGTGAAAAATGCGAGGAGAAAAAAAAAAAAAAAAAAGAAAGAAAGAAAGACCAGGAGCATGAAAAGGTGTGAAAAATGCGAGGAGCAAAAAAAAAAAAAAAAAAAAGACCAGGAGCATGAAAAGGTGTGAAAAATTCGAGGAGCAAAAAAAAAAAAAGACCAGTAGCATGAAAAGGTGTGAAAAATGCGAGGAGAAAAAAAAAAAAAAAAGACCAGGAGCATGAAAAGGTGTGAAAAATGCGAGGAGCAAAAAAAAAAAAAGACCAGGAGCATGAAAAGGTGTGAAAAATTCGAGGAGCAAAAAAAAAAAAAAAAAGACCAGGAGCATGAAAAGGTGTGAAAAATGCGAGGAGCAAAAAAAAAAAAAAAGACCAGGAGCATTAAAACGTGTGAAAAATGCGAGGAGCAAAAAAAAAAAAAAAAAGAAAGAAAGAAAGACCAGGAGCATGAAAAGGTGTGAAAAATGCGAGGAGCATCAAAAGGTGTGAAAAATGCGAGGAAAAAAAAAAAAAAAAAAAGACCAGGAACATGAAAAGGTGTGAAAAATGCGAGGAGCAAAAAAAAAAAAAAGATAGACCAGGAGCATGAAAAGGTGTGAAAAATGCGAGGAGCAAAAAAAAAAAAAAAAAAAAAAAAGACCAGGAACATGAAAAGGTGTGAAAAATGCGAGGAGCAAAAAAAAAAAAAGAAAGACCAGGAGCATGAAAAGGTGTGAAAAATGCAAGGAGCATGAAAAGGTGTGAAAAATGCGAGGAGCAAAAAAAAAAAAAAAAGAAAGAAAGAAAGACCAGGAGCATGAAAAGGTGTGAAAAATGCGAGGAGAAAAAAAAAAAAAAAGAAAGACCAGGAGCATGAAAAGGTGTGAAAAATGCGAGGAGCAAAAAAAAAAAAAAAGAAAGACCATTAGCATGAAAAGGTGTGAAAAATGCGAGGAGCAAAAAAAAAAAAAAAAAAAACCAGGAACATGAAAATGTTTGAAAAAGCGAGGAGCAAAAAAAAAAAAAGAAAGACCAGGAGCATGAAAAGGTGTGAAAAATGCGACGAGCATGAAAAGTTGTGAAAAATGCGAGGAGCATGAAACGGTGTGAAAAATTTGAGGAGCAAAAAAAAAAAAAAACCAGGAGCATGAAAAGGTGTGAAAAATGCGCGGAGCAAAAAAAAAAAAAAAGAAAGACCAGGAGCATGAAAAGGTGTGAAAAATGCGAGGAGCATGAAGAGGTGTGAAAAATGCGAGGAGCATGAAAAGGTGTGAAAAATGCGAGGAGCAAAAAAAAAAAAAAAAAAAAAAGACCAGTAACATGAAAAGGTGTGAAAAATGCGAGGAGCAAAAAAAATAAAAAAAAGAAAGAAAGAAAGACCAGGAGCATGAAAAGGTGTGAAAAATGCGAGGAGTAAAAAAAAAAAAAAAGAAAGACCAGGAGCATGAAAAGGTGTGAAAAATGCGAGGAGCAAAAAAAAAAAAGAAAGACCAGGAACATGAAAAGGTGTGAAAAATGCGAGGAGCAAAAAAAAAAAAAAAAAGACCAGGAACATGAAAAGGTGTGAAAAATGCGAGGAGCAAAAAATAAAAAAGAAAGACCAGGAGCATGAAAAGGTGTGAAAAATGCAAGGAGCATGAAAAGGTGTGAAAAATGCGAGGAGCATGAAAAGTTGTGAAAAATGCAAGGAGCATGAAAAGGTGTGAAAAATGCGAGGAGCAAAAAAAAAAAAAGAAAGACCAGGAGCATGAAAAGGTGTGAAAAATGCGATGAGCATGAAAAGTTGTGAAAAATGCGAGGAGCATGAAGAGGTGTGAAAAATGCGAGGAGGATGAAAAGGTGTGAAAAATTTGAGGAGCAAAAAAAAAAAAAAACCAGGAGCATGAAAAGGTGTGAAAAATGCGAGGAGCAAAAAAAAAAGAAAGAAAGAAAGACCAGGAGCATGAAAAGGTGTGAAAAATGCGAGGAGCAAAAAAAAAAAAAAAAGACCAGGAGCATTAAAACGTGTGAAAAATGCGAGGAGCAAAAAAAAAAAAAAAGAAAGAAAGAAAGACCATGAGCATGAAAAGGTGTGAAAAATGCGAGGAGCATGAAGAGGTGTGAAAAATGCGAGGAAAAAAAAAAAAAAAAAAAAGACCAGGAACATGAAAAGGTGTGAAAAATGCGAGGAGCAAAAAAAAAAAAAAAGATAGACCAGGAGCATGAAAAGGTGTGAAAAATGCGAGGAGCAAAAAAAAAAAAAAAAAAAAAAAACCAGGAGCATGAAAAGGTGTGAAAAATGCGAGGAAAAAAAAAAAAAAAAGAAAGACCAGGAGCATGAAAAGGTGTGAAAAATGCAAGGAGCATGAAAAGGTGTGAAAAATGCGAGGAGCATGAAAAGTTATGAAAAATGTGAGGAGCATGAAGAGGTGTGAAAAATGCGAGGAGCATGAAAAGGTGTGAAAAATTCGAGGAGCAAAAAAAAAAAAAAAAAGACCAGGAGCATGAAAAGGTGTGAAAAATGCGAGGAGCAAAAAAAAAAAAAAAAGAAAGAAAGAAAGACCAGGAGCATGAAAAGGTGTGAAAAATGCGAGGAGAAAAAAAAAAAAAAAAAAAGAAAGACCAGGAGCATGAAAAGGTGTGAAAAATGCGAGGAGCAAAAAAAAAAAAAGAGAGACCATTAGCATGAAAAGGTGTGAAAAATGCGAGGAGCAAAAAAAAAAAAAAAAAAAAAAAAACCAGGAACATGAAAATGTTTGAAAATGCGAGGAGCAAAAAAAAAAAAAGAAAGACCAGGAGCATGAAAAGGTGTGAAAAATGCGACGAGCATGAAAAGTTGTGAAAAATGCGAGGAGCATGAAACGGTGTGAAAAATGCGAGGAGGATGAAAAGGTGTGAAAAATATGAGGAGCAAAAAAAAAAAAAAAAAAGACCAGGAGCATGAAAAGGTGTGAAAAATGCGAGGAGCAAAAAAAAAAAAAAAAACCAGGAGCAAGAAAAGGTGTGAAAAAAGGGAGGAGCAAAAAAAAAAAAAAAAAAAAAAAGAAAAGGTGCATGAAAAGGTGTGAAAAATGCGATGAGCATGAAAAGTTGTGAAAAATGCGAGGAGCATGAAGAGGTGTGAAAAATGCGAGGAGGATGAAAAGGTGTGAAAAATTTGAGGAGCAAAAAAAAAAAAAAAACCAGGAGCATGAAAAGGTGTGAAAAATGCAAGGAGCAAAAAAAAAAAAAAAAGAAAGAAAGAAAGACCAGGAGCATGAAAAGGTGTGAAAAATGCGAGGAGCATGAAAAGGTGTGAAAAATGCGAGGAAAAAAAAAAAAAAAAAAAAGACCAGGAACATGAAAAGGTGTGAAAAATGCGAGGAGCAAAAAAAAAAAAAAGATAGACCAGGAGCATGAAAAGGTGTGAAAAATGCGAGGAGCAAAAAAAAAAAAAAAAAAAAAAAAACCAGGAGCAAGAAAAGGTGTGAAAAAAGCGAGGAGCAAAAAAAAAAAAAGAAAGACCAGGAGCAAGAAAAGGTGTGAAAAAAGCAAGGAGCATGAAAAGGTGTGAAAAATGCGAGGAGCATGAAAAGTTGTGAAAAATGTGAGGAGCATGAAGAGGTGTGAAAAATGCGAGGAGCATGAAAAGGTGTGAAAAATTCGAGGAGCAAAAAAAAAAAAAAAGAGCAGGAGCATGAAGATGTGAAAAATGCGAGGAGCAAAAAAAAAAAAAAAAGAAAAAAAGAAAGACCAGGAGCATGAAAAGGTGTGAAAAATGCGAGGAGCAAAAAAAAAAAAAAAAAAAAAGACCAGGAGCATGAAAAGGTGTGAAAAATTCGAGGAGCAAAAAAAAAAAAAGACCAGGAGCATGAAAAGGTGTGAAAAATGCGAGGAGAAAAAAAAAAAAAAAAAAGACCAGGAATATGAAAAGGTGTGAAAAACGCGAGGAGAAAAAAAAAAAAAAAAGAAAGAAAGAAAGACCAGGAGCATGAAAAGGTGTGAAAAATGCAAGGAGCATGAAAAGGTGTGAAAAATGCGAGGAGCATCAAAAGGTGTGAAAAATGCGAGGAAAAAAAAAAAAAAAAAAGACCAGGAACATGAAAAGGTGTGAAAAATGCGAGGAGCAAAAAAAAAAAAAAGATAGACCAGGAGCATGAAAAGGTGTGAAAAATGCGAGGAGCAAAAAAAAAAAAAAAAAAAAAAAAAAGACCAGGAACATGAAAAGGTGTGAAAAATGCGAGGAGCAAAAAAAAAAAAAGAAAGACCAGGAGCATGAAAAGGTGTGAAAAATGCAAGGAGCATGAAAAGGTGTGAAAAATGCGAGGAGCATGAAAAGTTATGAAAAATGTGAGGAGCATGAAGAGGTGTGAAAAATGCGAGGAGCATGAAAAGGTGTGAAAAATTCGAGGAGCAAAAAAAAAAAAAAAAAAAAGACCAGGAGCATGAAAAGGTGTGAAAAATTCGAGGAACAAAAAAAAAAAAAGACCAGGAGCATGAAAAGGTGTGAAAAATGCGAGGAGAAAAAAAAAAAAAAAAAAAAAGACCAGGAAAAAGAAAAGGTGTGAAAAACGCGAGGAGAAAAAAAAAAAAAAAAGAAAGAAAGAAAGACCAGGAGCATGAAAAGGTGTGAAAAATGCGAGGAGCAAAAAAAAAAAAAAAAAGAAAGACCAGGAGCATGAAAAGGTGTGAAAAATGCGAGGAGCAAAAAAAAAAAAAAAAGAAGAAAGACCAGGAACATGAAAAGGTGTGAAAAATGCGAGGAGCAAAAAAAATAAAAAAAAGAAAGAAAGAAAGACCAGGAGCATGAAAAGGTGTGAAAAATGCCAGGAGCAAAAAAAAAAAAAAAAAAAAAAGACCAGGGGCATGAAAAGGTGGGAAAAAAGCGAGGAGAAAAAAAAAAAAAAGACCAGGAGCATGAAAAGGTGGGAAAAATGCGAGGAAAAAAAAAAAAAAGACCAGGAACATGAAAAGGTGTGAAAAATGCGAGGAGCAAAAAAAAAAAAAGAAAGACCAGGAGCATAAAAAGGTGTGAAAAATGCGGGGAGCAAAAAAAAAAAAAAGAAAGACCAGGAGCATGTAAAGGTGTGAAAAATGCGACGAGCATGAAAAGTTGTGAAAAATGCGAGGAGCATGAAGAGGTGTGAAAAATGCGAGGAGCATGAAAAGGTGTGAAAAATGCGAGGAGCAAAAAAAAAAAAAAAAAAAAAAGACCAGGAACATGAAAAGGTGTGAAAAATGCGAGGAGCAAAAAAAATAAAAAAAAGAAAGAAAGAAAGACCAGGAGCATGAAAAGGTGTGAAAAATGCGAGGAGTAAAAAAAAAAAAAAAGAAAGACCAGGAGCATGAAAAGGTGTGAAAAATGCGAGGAGCAAAAAAAAAAAAGAAAGACCAGGAACATGAAAAGGTGTGAAAAATGCGAGGAGCAAAAAAAAAAAAAAAAAGACCAGGAACATGAAAAGGTGTGAAAAATGCGAGGAGCAAAAAATAAAAAAGAAAGACCAGGAGCATGAAAAGGTGTGAAAAATGCAAGGAGCATGAAAAGGTGTGAAAAATGCGAGGAGCATGAAAAGTTGTGAAAAATGCAAGGAGCATGAAAAGGTGTGAAAAATGCGAGGAGCAAAAAAAAAAAAAGAAAGACCAGGAGCATGAAAAGGTGTGAAAAATGCGATGAGCATGAAAAGTTGTGAAAAATGCGAGGAGCATGAAGAGGTGTGAAAAATGCGAGGAGGATGAAAAGGTGTGAAAAATTTGAGGAGCAAAAAAAAAAAAAAAACCAGGAGCATGAAAAGGTGTGAAAAATGCGAGGAGCAAAAAAAAAAGAAAGAAAGAAAGACCAGGAGCATGAAAAGGTGTGAAAAATTCGAGGAGCAAAAAAAAAAAAAAAAAAGACCAGGAGCATGAAAAGGTGTGAAAAATGCGAGGAGCAAAAAAAAAAAAAAAGACCAGGAGCATTAAAACGGGTGAAAAATGCGAGGAGCAAAAAAAAAAAAAAAGACCAGGAAAAAGAAAAGGTGTGAAAAAAGCGAGGAGCAAAAAAAAAAAAAAAAAAAAAAAAGAAAAGGTGCATGAAAAGGTGTGAAAAATGCGATGAGCATGAAAAGTTGTGAAAAATGCGAGGAGCATGAAGAGGTGTGAAAAAAGCGAGGAGGATGAAAAGGTGTGAAAAATTTGAGGAGCAAAAAAAAAAAAAAAACCAGGAGCATGAAAAGGTGTGAAAAATGCAAGGAGCAAAAAAAAAAAAAAAAGAAAGAAAGAAAGACCAGGAGCATGAAAAGGTGTGAAAAATGCGAGGAGCATGAAAAGGTGTGAAAAATGCGAGGAAAAAAAAAAAAAAAAAAAGACCAGGAACATGAAAAGGTGTGAAAAATGCGAGGAGCAAAAAAAAAAAAAGATAGACCAGGAGCATGAAAAGGTGTAAAAATGCGAGGAGCAAAAAAAAAAAAAAAAAAAAAAAAAACCGGGAGCATGAAAAGGTGTGAAAAATGCGAGGAGCAAAAAAAAAAAAAGAAAGACCAGGAGCATGAAAAGGTGTGAAAAATGCAAGGAGCATGAAAAGGTGTGAAAAATGCGAGGAGCATGAAAAGTTGTGAAAAATGTGAGGAGCATGAAGAGGTGTGAAAAATGCGAGGAGCATGAAAAGGTGTGAAAAATTCGAGGAGCAGCAAAAAAAAAAAAAAAAGAGCAGGAGCATGAAAAGGTGTGAAAAATGCGAGGAGCAAAAAAAAAAAAAAAAGAAAGAAAGAAAGACCAGGAGCATGAAAAGGTGTGAAAAATGCGAGGAGCAAAAAAAAAAAAAAAAAAAAGACCAGGAGCATGAAAAGGTGTGAAAAATTCGAGGAGCAAAAAAAAAAAAAGACCAGGAGCATGAAAAGGTGTGAAAAATGCGAGGAGAAAAAAAAAAAAAAAAAAAGACCAGGAATATGAAAAGGTGTGAAAAACGCGAGGAGAAAAAAAAAAAAAAAAGAAAGAAAGAAAGACCAGGAGCATGAAAAGGTGTGAAAAATGCAAGGAGCATGAAAAGGTGTGAAAAATGCGAGGAGCAAAAAAAAAAAAAAAGACCAGGAACATGAAAAGGTGTGAAAAATGCGAGGAGCAAAAAAAATAAAAAAAAGAAAGAAAGAAAGACCAGGAGCATGAAAAGTTGTGAAAAATGCGAGGAGCATGAAACGGTGTGAAAAATGCGAGGAGGATGAAAAGGTGTGAAAAATTTGAGGAGCAAAAAAAAAAAAAAAAAAAGACCTGGAGCATGAAAAGGTGTGAAAAATGCGAGGAGCAAAAAAAAAAAAAAAGACCAGGAACATGAAAAGGTGTGAAAAATGCGAGGAGCAAAAAAAAAAAAAAAAAAAAAAAAGAAAAGGTGCATGAAAAGGTGTGAAAAATGCGATGAGCATGAAAAGTTGTGAAAAATGCGAGGAGCATGAAGAGGTGTGAAAAATGCGAGGAGGATGAAAAGGTGTGAAAAATTTGAGGAGCAAAAAAAAAAAAAAAAACCAGGAGCATGAAAAGGTGTGAAAAATGCAAGGAGCAAAAAAAAAAAAAAAAGAAAGAAAGAAAGACCAGGAGCATGAAAAGGTGTGAAAAATGTGAGGAGCATGAAGAGGTGTGAAAAATGCGAGGAGCATGAAAAGGTGTGAAAAATTCGAGGAGCAAAAAAAAAAAAAAAAAAGACGAGGAGCATGAAAAGGTGTGAAAAATGCAAGGAGCATGAAGAGGTGTGAAAAATGCGAGGAGCATGAAAAGGTGTGAAAAATTCGAGGAGCAAAAAAAAAAAAAAAAAGACCAGGAGCATGAAAAGGTGTGAAAAATGCGAGGAGCAAAAAAAAAAAAAAAAAACCAGAGGCATTAAAACGTGTGAAAAATGCGAGGAGCAAAAAAAAAAAAAAAAGAAAGAAAGAAAGACCAGGAGCATGAAAAGGTGTGAAAAATGCGAGGAGCATGAAAAGGTGTGAAAAATGCGAGGAAAAAAAAAAAAAAAAAAAAGACCAGGAACATGAAAAGGTGTGAAAAATGCGAGGAGCAAAAAAAAAAAAAAAAGAAAGAAAGAAAGACCAGGAGCATGAAAAGATGTGAAAAATTCGAGGAGCAAAAAAAAAAAAAAAAAAAAAGACCAGGAGAAAGAAAAGGTGTGAAAAATGCGAGGAGCGAAAAAAAAAAAAAAAGAAGAAAGACCAGGAACATGAAAAGGTGTGAAAAATGCGAGGAGCAAAAAAAATAAAAAAAAGAAAGAAAGAAAGACCAGGAGCATGAAAAGGTGTGAAAAATGCGAGGAGCAAAAAAAAAAAAAAAAAATACCAGGAGCATGAAAAGGTGTGAAAAATGCGAGGAGAAAAAAAAAAAAAAGACCAGGAGCATGAAAAGGTGTGAAAAATGCGAGGAAAAAAAAAAAAAAAAAGACCAGGAACATGAAAAGGTGTGAAAAATGCGAGGAGCAAAAAAAAAAAAAGAAAGACCAGGAGCATAAAAAGGTGTGAAAAATGCGGGGAGCAAAAAAAAAAAAAAGAAAGACCAGGAGCATGAAAATAGTGTGAAAAATGCGACGAGCATGAAAAGTTGTGAAAAATGCGAGGAGCATGAAGAGGTGTGAAAAATGCGAGGAGCATGAAAAGGTGTGAAAAATGCGAGGAGCAAAAAAAAAAAAAAAAAAAAAAAGACCAGGAACATGAAAAGGTGTGAAAAATGCGAGGAGCAAAAAAAATAAAAAAAAGAAAGAAAGAAAGACCAGGAGCATGAAAAGGTGTGAAAAATGCGAGGAGTAAAAAAAAAAAAAAAGAAAGACCAGGAGTATGAAAAGGTGTGAAAAATGCGAGGAGCAAAAAAAAAAAAGAAAGACCAGGAGCATGAAAAGGTGTGAAAAATGCGAGGAGCAAAAAATAAAAAAGAAAGACCAGGAGCATGAAAAGGTGTGAAAAATGCAAGGAGCATGAAAAGGTGTGAAAAATGCGAGGAGCATGAAAAGTTGTGAAAAATGCAAGGAGCATGAAAAGGTGTGAAAAATGCGAGGAGCAAAAAAAAAAAAAGAAAGACCAGGAGCATGAAAAGGTGTGAAAAATGCGATGAGCATGAAAAGTTGTGAAAAATGCGAGGAGCATGAAGAGGTGTGAAAAATGCGAGGAGGATGAAAAGGTGTGAAAAATTTGAGGAGCAAAAAAAAAAAAAAACCAGGAGCATGAAAAGGTGTGAAAAATGCGAGGAGCAAAAAAAAAAAAAAAAGAAAGAAAGAAAGACCAGGAGCATGAAAAGGTGTGAAAAATTCGAGGAGCAAAAAAAAAAAAAAAAAAGACCAGGAGCATGAAAAGGTGTGAAAAATGCGAGGAGCAAAAAAAAAAAAAAAAGACCAGGAGCATTAAAACGTGTGAAAAATGCGAGGAGCAAAAAAAAAAAAAAAAGAAAGAAAGAAAGACCAGGAGCATGAAAAGGTGTGAAAAATGCGAGGAGCATGAAAAGGTGTGAAAAATGCGAGGAAAAAAAAAAAAAAAGACCAGGAACATGAAAAGGTGTGAAAAATGTGAGGAGCAAAAAAAAAAAAAAGATAGACCAGGAGCATGAAAAGGTGTGAAAAATGCGAGGAGCAAAAAAAAAAAAAAAAAAAAAAACCGGAGCATGAAAAGGTGTGAAAAATGCGAGGAGCAAAAAAAAAAAAAGAAAGACCAGGAGCATGAAAAGGTGTGAAAAATGCAAGGAGCATGAAAAGGTGTGAAAAATGCGAGGAGCATGAAAAGTTATGAAAAATGTGAGGAGCATGAAGAGGTGTGAAAAATGCGAGGAGCATGAAAAGGTGTGAAAAATTCGAGGAGCAAAAAAAAAAAAAAAAGAAAGACCAGGAGCATGAAAAGGTGTGAAAAATGCGAGGAGCAAAAAAAAAAAAAAAAGAAAGAAAGAAAGACCAGGAGAAAGAAAAGGTGTGAAAAAAGCGAGGAGAAAAAAAAAAAAAAAAAAAAGAAAGACCAGGAGCATGAAAAGGTGTGAAAAATGCGAGGAGCAAAAAAAAAAAAAAGAGAGACCATTAGCATGAAAAGGTGTGAAAAATGCGACGAGCATGAAAAGTTGTGAAAAATGCGAGGAGCATGAAACGGTGTGAAAAATGCGAGGAGGATGAAAAGGTGTGAAAAATTTGAGGAGCAAAAAAAAAAAAAAAAAAAACCAGGAGCATGAAAAGGTGTGAAAAATGCGAGGAGCAAAAAAAAAAAAAAAGACCAGGAACATGAAAAGGGGAGAAAAATGAGAGGAGCAAAAAAAAAAAAAAAAAAAAAAAAAGAAAAGGTGCATGAAAAGGTGTGAAAAATGCGATGAGCATGAAAAGTTGTGAAAAATGCGAGGAGCATGAAGAGGTGTGAAAAATGCGAGGAGGATGAAAAGGTGTGAAAAATTTGAGGAGCAAAAAAAAAAAAAAAACCAGGAGCATGAAAATGTGTGAAAAATGCAAGGAGCAAAAAAAAAAAAAAAGAAAGAAAGAAAGACCAGGAGCATGAAAAGGTGTGAAAAATGTGAGGAGCATGAAGAGGTGTGAAAAATGCGAGGAGCATGAAAAGGTGTGAAAAATTCGAGGTGCAAAAAAAAAAAAAAAAAAGACCAGGAGCATGAAAAGGAGGGAAAAAAGCGAGGAACAAAAAAAAAAAAAAAAAAAAAAAGAAAGACCAGGAGCATGAAAAGGTGTGAAAAATGCGAGGAGAAAAAAAAAAAAAAGAAAGACCATTAGCATGAAAAGGTGTGAAAAATGCGAGGAGAAAAAAAAAAAAGAAAAAAAAACCAGGAACATGAAAATGTTTGAAAATGCGAGGAGCAAAAAAAAAAAAAGAAAGACCAGGAGCATGAAAAGGTGTGAAAAATGCAAGGAGCATGAAAAGGTGTGAAAAATGCGAGGAGCATGAAAAGTGTGAAAAATGTGAGGAGCATGAAGAGGTGTGAAAAATGCGAGGAGCATGAAAACGTGTGAAAAATTCGAGGAGCAAAAAAAAAAAAAAAAAGACCAGGAGCATGAAAAGGTGTGAAAAATGCGAGGAGCATGAAAAGTTGTGAAAAATGCAAGGAGCATGAAAAGGTGTGAAAAATGCGAGGAGCAAAAAAAAAAAAAGAAAGACCAGGAGCATGAAAAGGTGTGAAAAATGCGATGAGCATGAAAAGTTGTGAAAAATGCAAGGAGCATGAAGAGGTGTGAAAAATGCGAGGAGGATGAAAAGGTGTGAAAAATTTGAGGAGCAAAAAAAAAAAAAAACCAGGAGCATGAAAAGGTGTGAAAAATGCGAGGAGCAAAAAAAAAAAAAAAAAAGAAAGAAAGAAAGACCAGGAGCATGAAAAGGTGTGAAAAATTCGAGGAGCAAAAAAAAAAAAAAAAAGACCAGGAGCATGAAAAGGTGTGAAAAATGCGAGGAGCAAAAAAAAAAAAAAAGGCCAGGAGCATTAAAACGTGTGAAAAATGCGAGGAGCAAAAAAAAAAAAAAGATAGACCAGGAGCATGAAAAGGTGTGAAAAATGCGAGGAGCAAAAAAAAAAAAAAAAAAAAAAAGACCAGGAACATGAAAAGGTGTGAAAAATGCGAGGAGCAAAAAAAAAAAAAGAAAGACCAGGAGCATGAAAAGGTGTGAAAAATGCAAGGAGCATGAAAAGGTGTGAAAAATGCGAGGAGCATGAAAAGTTATGAAAAATGTGAGGAGCATGAAGAGGTGTGAAAAATGCGAGGAGCATGAAAAGGTGTGAAAAATTCGAGGAGCAAAAAAAAAAAAAAAAAAGACCAGGAGCATGAAAAGGTGTGAAAAATGCGAGGAGCAAAAAAAAAAAAAAAAGAAAGAAAGAAAGACCAGGAGCATGAAAAGGTGTGAAAAATGCGAGGAGAAAAAAAAAAAAAAAAAGACCAGGAACATGAAAAGGTGTGAAAAATGCGAGGAGCAAAAAAAAAAAAAGAAAGACCAGGAGCATGAAAAGGTGTGAAAAATGCAAGGAGCATGAAAAGGTGTGAAAAATGCGAGGAGCATGAAAAGTTGTGAAAAGTGAGGAGCATGAAGAGGTGTGAAAAATGCGAGGAGCATGAAAAGGTGTGAAAAATTCGAGGAGCAAAAAAAAAAAAAAAAAGACCAGGAGCATGAAAAGGTGTGAAAAATGCGAGGAGCAAAAAAAAAAAAAAAAGAAAGAAGGAAAGACCAGGAGCATGAAAAGGTGTGAAAAATGCGAGGAGAAAAAAAAAAAAAAAGAAAGACCAGGAGCATGAAAAGGTGTGAAAAATGCGAGGAGCAAAAAAAAAAAAAAAGAAAGACCATTAGCATGAAAAGGTGTGAAAAATGCGAGGAGCAAAAAAAAAAAAAAAAAAAAAAAAACCAGGAACATGAAAATGTTTGAAAATGCGAGGAGCAAAAAAAAAAAAAGAAAGACCAGGAGCATGAAAAGGTGTGAAAAATGCGACGAGCATGAAAAGTTGTGAAAAATGCGAGGAGCATGAAACGGTGTGAAAAATTTGAGGAGCAAAAAAAAAAAAAAACCAGGAGCATGAAAAGGTGTGAAAAATGCGCGGAGCAAAAAAAAAAAAAAAACAAAGACCAGGAGCATGAAAAGGTTTGAAAAATGCGAGGAGCATGAAGAGGTGTGAAAAATGCGAGGAGCATGAAAAGGTGTGAAAAATTCGAGGAGCAAAAAAAAAAAAAAAAAAAGACCAGGAGCATGAAAAGGTGTGAAAAATTCGAGGAGCAAAAAAAAAAAAAGACCAGGAGCATGAAAAGGTGTGAAAAATGCGAGGAGAAAAAAAAAAAAAAAAAAGAAAGAAAGAAAGACCAGGAGCATGAAAAGGTGTGAAAAATGCGAGGAGCAAAAAAAAAAAAAAAAAAAAAAGACCAGGAGCATGAAAAGGTGTGAAAAATGCGAGGAGAAAAAAAAAAAAAGACCAGGAGCATGAAAAGGTGTGAAAAATGCGAGGAAAAAAAAAAAAAAAGACCAGGAACATGAAAAGGTGTGAAAAATGCGACGAGCATGAAAAGTTGTGAAAAATGCGAGGAGCATGAAACGGTGTGAAAAATGCGAGGAGGATGAAAAGGTGTGAAAAATTTGAGGAGCAAAAAAAAAAAAAAAAAAAAACCAGGAGCATGAAAAGGTGTGAAAAATGCGAGGAGCAAAAAAAAAAAAAAGACCAGGAACATGAAAAGGTGTGAAAAATGCGAGGAGCAAAAAAAAAAAAAAAAAAAAAAAAAGAAAAGGTGCATGAAAAGGTGTGAAAAATGCGATGAGCATGAAAAGTTGTGAAAAATGCGAGGAGCATGAAGAGGTGTGAAAAATGCGAGGAGGATGAAAAGGTGTGAAAAATTTGAGGAGCAAAAAAAAAAAAAAAACCAGGAGCATGAAAAGGTGTGAAAAATGCAAGGAGCAAAAAAAAAAAAAAAGAAAGAAAGAAAGACCAGGAGCATGAAAAGGTGTGAAAAATGTGAGGAGCATGAAGAGGTGTGAAAAATGCGAGGAGCATGAAAAGGTGTGAAAAATTCGAGGAGCAAAAAAAAAAAAAAAAAAGACCAGGAGCATGAAAAGGTGTGAAAAATGCGAGGAACAAAAAAAAAAAAAAAAAAAGAAAGAAAGACCAGGAGGATGAAAAGGTGTGAAAAATGCGAGGAGAAAAAAAAAAAAAAGAAAGACCAGGAGCATGAAAAGGTGTGAAAAATGCGAGGAGCAAAAAAAAAAAAAAGAAAGACCATTAGCATGAAAAGGTGTGAAAAATGCGAGGAGAAAAAAAAAAAAAAGAAAAAAAAACCAGGAACATGAAAATGTTTGAAAATGCGAGGAGCAAAAAAAAAAAAAGAAAGACCAGGAGCATGAAAAGGTGTGAAAAATGCAAGGAGCATGAAAAGGTGTGAAAAATGCGAGGAGCATGAAAAGTTGTGAAAAATGTGAGGAGCATGAAGAGGTGTGAAAAATGCGAGGAGCATGAAAACGTGTGAAAAATTCGAGGAGCAAAAAAAAAAAAAAAAAGACCAGGAGCATGAAAAGGTGTGAAAAATGCGAGGAGCATGAAAAGTTGTGAAAAATGCAAGGAGCATGAAAAGGTGTGAAAAATGCGAGGAGCAAAAAAAAAAAAAGAAAGACCAGGAGCATGAAAAGGTGTGAAAAATGCGATGAGCATGAAAAGTTGTGAAAAATGCAAGGAGCATGAAGAGGTGTGAAAAATGCGAGGAGGATGAAAAGGTGTGAAAAATTTGAGGAGCAAAAAAAAAAAAAAACCAGGAGCATGAAAAGGTGTGAAAAATGCGAGGAGCAAAAAAAAAAAAAAAAAGAAAGAAAGAAAGACCAGGAGCATGAAAAGGTGTGAAAAATTCGAGGAGCAAAAAAAAAAAAAAAAAGACCAGGAACATGAAAAGGTGTGAAAAATGCGAGGAGCAAAAAATAAAAAAGAAAGACCAGGAGCATGAAAAGGTGTGAAAAATGCAAGGAGCATGAAAAGGTGTGAAAAATGCGAGGAGCATGAAAAGTTGTGAAAAATGCAAGGAGCATGAAAAGGTGTGAAAAATGCGAGGAGCAAAAAAAAAAAAAGAAAGACCAGGAGCATGAAAAGGTGTGAAAAATGCGATGAGCATGAAAAGTTGTGAAAAATGCGAGGAGCATGAATAGGTGTGAAAAATGCGAGGAGGATGAAAAGGTGTGAAAAATTTGAGGAGCAAAAAAAAAAAAAAAAAAAAAGACCAGGAGCATGAAAAGGTGTGAAAAATGCGAGGAGAAAAAAAAAAAAAAACCAGGAGCATGAAAAGGTGTGAAAAATGCGAGGAAAAAAAAAAAAAAAGACCAGGAACATGAAAAGGTGTGAAAAATGCGACGAGCATGAAAAGTTGTGAAAAATGCGAGGAGCATGAAACGGTGTGAAAAATGCGAGGAGGATGAAAAGGTGTGAAAAATTTGAGGAGCAAAAAAAAAAAAAAAAAAAACCAGGAGCATGAAAAGGTGTGAAAAATGCGAGGAGCAAAAAAAAAAAAAAAAGACCAGGAACATGAAAAGGTGTGAAAAATGCGAGGAGCAAAAAAAAAAAAAAAAAAAAAAAAAAGAAAAGGAGCAAGAAAAGGTGTGAAAAATGCGATGAGCATGAAAAGTTGTGAAAAATGCGAGGAGCATGAAGAGGTGTGAAAAATGCGAGGAGGATGAAAAGGTGTGAAAAATTTGAGGAGCAAAAAAAAAAAAAAAAACCAGGAGCATGAAAAGGTGTGAAAAATGCAAGGAGCAAAAAAAAAAAAAAGAAAGAAAGAAAGACCAGGAGAATGAAAAGGTGTGAAAAATGTGAGGAGCATGAAGAGGTGTGAAAAATGCGAGGAGCATGAAAAGGTGTGAAAAATTCGAGGAGCAAAAAAAAAAAAAAAAAAGACCAGGAGCATGAAAAGGTGTGAAAAATGCGAGGAACAAAAAAAAAAAAAAAGAAAGAAAGAAAGACCAGGAGGATGAAAAGGTGTGAAAAATGCGAGGAGAAAAAAAAAAAAAAGAAAGACCAGGAGCATGAAAAGGTGTGAAAAATGCGAGGAGCAAAAAAAAAAAAAGAAAGACCATTAGCATGAAAAGGTGTGAAAAATGCGAGGAGCAAAAAAAAAAAAAGAAAAAAAAACCAGGAACATGAAAATGTTTGAAAATGCGAGGAGCAAAAAAAAAAAAAGAAAGACCAGGAGCATGAAAAGGTGTGAAAAATGCAAGGAGCATGAAAAGGTGTGAAAAATGCGAGGAGCATGAAAAGTTGTGAAAAATGTGAGGAGCATGAAGAGGTGTGAAAAATGCGAGGAGCATGAAAACGTGTGAAAAATTCGAGGAGCAAAAAAAAAAAAAAAAAGACCAGGAGCATGAAAAGGTGTGAAAAATGCGAGGAGCATGAAAAGTTGTGAAAAATGCAAGGAGCATGAAAAGGTGTGAAAAATGCGAGGAGCAAAAAAAAAAAAAGAAAGACCAGGAGCATGAAAAGGTGTGAAAAATGCGATGAGCATGAAAAGTTGTGAAAAATGCAAGGAGCATGAAGAGGTGTGAAAAATGCGAGGAGGATGAAAAGGTGTGAAAAATTTGAGGAGCAAAAAAAAAAAAAAACCAGGAGCATGAAAAGGTGTGAAAAATGCGAGGAGCAAAAAAAAAAAAAAAAAGAAAGAAAGAAAGACCAGGAGCATGAAAAGGTGTGAAAAATTCGAGGAGCAAAAAAAAAAAAAAAAAGACCAGGAACATGAAAAGGTGTGAAAAATGCGAGGAGCAAAAAATAAAAAAGAAAGACCAGGAGCATGAAAAGGTGTGAAAAATGCAAGGAGCATGAAAAGGTGTGAAAAATGCGAGGAGCATGAAAAGTTGTGAAAAATGCAAGGAGCATGAAAAGGTGTGAAAAATGCGAGGAGCAAAAAAAAAAAAAAGAAAGACCAGGAGCATGAAAAGGTGTGAAAAATGCGATGAGCATGAAAAGTTGTGAAAAATGCGAGGAGCATGAATAGGTGTGAAAAATGCGAGGAGGATGAAAAGGTGTGAAAAATTTGAGGAGCAAAAAAAAAAAAAAAAAAAAAAAACCAGGAGGATGAAAAGGTGTGAAAAATGCGAGGAGAAAAAAAAAAAAAGACCAGGAGCATGAAAAGGTGTGAAAAATGCGAGGAAAAAAAAAAAAAAAGACCAGGAACATGAAAAGGTGTGAAAAATGCGACGAGCATGAAAAGTTGTGAAAAATGCGAGGAGCATGAAACGGTGTGAAAAATGCGAGGAGGATGAAAAGGTGTGAAAAATTTGAGGAGCAAAAAAAAAAAAAAAAAAAAACCAGGAGCATGAAAAGGTGTGAAAAATGCGAGGAGCAAAAAAAAAAAAAAAGACCAGGAACATGAAAAGGTGTGAAAAATGCGAGGAGCAAAAAAAAAAAAAAAAAAAAAAAAGAAAAGGTGCATGAAAAGGTGTGAAAAATGCGATGAGCATGAAAAGTTGTGAAAAATGCGAGGAGCATGAAGAGGTGTGAAAAATGCGAGGAGGATGAAAAGGTGTGAAAAATTTGAGGAGCAAAAAAAAAAAAAAAACAAAGACCAGGAGCATGAAAAGGTGTGAAAAATGCGAGGAGCATGAAGAGGTGTGAAAAATGCGAGGAGCATGAAAAGGTGTGAAAAATTCGAGGAGCAAAAAAAAAAAAAAAAAAAGACCAGGAGCATGAAAAGGTGTGAAAAATTCGAGGAGCAAAAAAAAAAAAAGACCAGGAGCATGAAAAGGTGTGAAAAATGCGAGGAGAAAAAAAAAAAAAAAAAGAAAGAAAGAAAGACCAGGAGCATGAAAAGGTGTGAAAAATGCGAGGAGCAAAAAAAAAAAAAAAAAAAAAAAAACCAGGAGCATGAAAAGGTGTGAAAAATGCGAGGAAAAAAAAAAAAAAAGACCAGGAGCATGAAAAGGTGTGAAAAATGCGAGGAAAAAAAAAAAAAAAGACCAGGAACATGAAAAGGTGTGAAAAATGCGACGAGCATGAAAAGTTGTGAAAAATGCGAGGAGCATGAAACGGTGTGAAAAATGCGAGGAGGATGAAAAGGTGTGAAAAATTTGAGGAGCAAAAAAAAAAAAAAAAAAAAACCAGGAGCATGAAAAGGTGTGAAAAATGCGAGGAGCAAAAAAAAAAAAAAAGACCAGGAACATGAAAAGGTGTGAAAAATGCGAGGAGCAAAAAATAAAAAAGAAAGACCAGGAGCATGAAAAGGTGTGAAAAATGCAAGGAGCATGAAAAGGTGTGAAAAATGCGAGGAGCATGAAAAGTTGTGAAAAATGCAAGGAGCATGAAAAGGTGTGAAAAATGCGAGGAGCAAAAAAAAAAAAAGAAAAAAAAACCAGGAACATGAAAATGTTTGAAAATGCGAGGAGCAAAAAAAAAAAAAAGAAAGACCAGGAGCATGAAAAGGTGTGAAAAATGCAAGGAGCATGAAAAGGTGTGAAAAATGCGATGAGCATGAAAAGTTGTGAAAAATGCGAGGAGCATGAAGAGGTGTGAAAAATGCGAGGAGGATGAAAAGGTGTGAAAAATTTGAGGAGCAAAAAAAAAAAAAAAAACCAGGAGCATGAAAAGGTGTGAAAAATGCAAGGAGCAAAAAAAAAAAAAATGAAAGAAAGAAAGACCAGGAGCATGAAAAGGTGTGAAAAATGTGAGGAGCATGAAGAGGTGTGAAAAATGCGAGGAGCATGAAAAGGTGTGAAAAATTCGAGGAGCAAAAAAAAAAAAAAAAAAGACCAGGAGGATGAAAAGGTGTGAAAAATGCGAGGAGAAAAAAAAAAAAAAGAAAGACCAGGAGCATGAAAAGGTGTGAAAAATGCGAGGAGCAAAAAAAAAAAAAAGAAAGACCATTAGCATGAAAAGGTGTGAAAAATGCGAGGAGCAAAAAAAAAAAAAGAAAAAAAAACCAGGAACATGAAAATGTTTGAAAATGCGAGGAGCAAAAAAAAAAAAAGAAAGACCAGGAGCATGAAAAGGTGTGAAAAATGCAAGGAGCATGAAAAGGTGTGAAAAATGCGAGGAGCATGAAAAGTTGTGAAAAATGTGAGGAGCATGAAGAGGTGTGAAAAATGCGAGGAGCATGAAAACGTGTGAAAAATTCGAGGAGCAAAAAAAAAAAAAAAAAGACCAGGAGCATGAAAAGGTGTGAAAAATGCGAGGAGCATGAAAAGTTGTGAAAAATGCAAGGAGCATGAAAAGGTGTGAAAAATGCGAGGAGCAAAAAAAAAAAAAGAAAGACCAGGAGCATGAAAAGGTGTGAAAAATGCGATGAGCATGAAAAGTTGTGAAAAATGCAAGGAGCATGAAGAGGTGTGAAAAATGCGAGGAGGATGAAAAGGTGTGAAAAATTTGAGGAGCAAAAAAAAAAAAAAACCAGGAGCATGAAAAGGTGTGAAAAATGCGAGGAGCAAAAAAAAAAAAAAAAAGAAAGAAAGAAAGACCAGGAGCATGAAAAGGTGTGAAAAATTCGAGGAGCAAAAAAAAAAAAAAAAAGACCAGGAACATGAAAAGGTGTGAAAAATGCGAGGAGCAAAAAATAAAAAAGAAAGACCAGGAGCATGAAAAGGTGTGAAAAATGCAAGGAGCATGAAAAGGTGTGAAAAATGCGAGGAGCATGAAAAGTTGTGAAAAATGCAAGGAGCATGAAAAGGTGTGAAAAATGCGAGGAGCAAAAAAAAAAAAAAGAAAGACCAGGAGCATGAAAAGGTGTGAAAAATGCGATGAGCATGAAAAGTTGTGAAAAATGCGAGGAGCATGAATAGGTGTGAAAAATGCGAGGAGGATGAAAAGGTGTGAAAAATTTGAGGAGCAAAAAAAAAAAAAAAAAAAAAGACCAGGAGCATGAAAAGGGGTGAAAAATGCGAGGAGAAAAAAAAAAAAAGACCAGGAGCATGAAAAGGTGTGAAAAATGCGAGGAAAAAAAAAAAAAAAAGACCAGGAACATGAAAAGGTGTGAAAAATGCGACGAGCATGAAAAGTTGTGAAAAATGCGAGGAGCATGAAACGGTGTGAAAAATGCGAGGAGGATGAAAAGGTGTGAAAAATTTGAGGAGCAAAAAAAAAAAAAAAAAAAAACCAGGAGCATGAAAAGGTGTGAAAAATGCGAGGAGCAAAAAAAAAAAAAAAGACCAGGAGCAAGAAAAGGTGTGAAAAATGCGAGGAGCAAAAAAAAAAAAAAAAAAAAAAAAGAAAAGGTGCATGAAAAGGTGTGAAAAATGCGATGAGCATGAAAAGTTGTGAAAAATGCGAGGAGCATGAAGAGGTGTGAAAAATGCGAGGAGGATGAAAAGGTGTGAAAAATTTGAGGAGCAAAAAAAAAAAAAAACAAAGACCAGGAGCATGAAAAGGTGTGAAAAATGCGAGGAGCATGAAGAGGTGTGAAAAATGCGAGGAGCATGAAAAGGTGTGAAAAATTCGAGGAGCAAAAAAAAAAAAAAAAAAAGACCAGGAGCATGAAAAGGTGTGAAAAATTCGAGGAGCAAAAAAAAAAAAAGACCAGGAGCATGAAAAGGTGTGAAAAATGCGAGGAGAAAAAAAAAAAAAAAAAAGAAAGAAAGAAAGACCAGGAGCATGAAAAGGTGTGAAAAATGCGAGGAGCAAAAAAAAAAAAAAAAAAAAAAGACCAGGAGCATGAAAAGGTGTGAAAAATGCGAGGAGAAAAAAAAAAAAAAGACCAGGAGCATGAAAAGGTGTGAAAAATGCGAGGAAAAAAAAAAAAAAAGACCAGGAACATGAAAAGGTGTGAAAAATGCGATGAGCATGAAAAGTTGTGAAAAATGCGAGGAGCATGAAACGGTGTGAAAAATGCGAGGAGGATGAAAAGGGGTGAAAAATTTGAGGAGCAAAAAAAAAAAAAAAAAAGCCACGAGCATGAAAAGGTGTGAAAAATGCGAGGAGCAAAAAAAAAAAAAAAGACCAGGAACATGAACAGGTGTGAAAAATGCGAGGAGCAAAAAATAAAAAAGAAAGACCAGGAGCATGAAAAGGTGTGAAAAATGCAAGGAGCATGAAAAGGTGTGAAAAATGCGAGGAGCATGAAAAGTTGTGAAAAATGCAAGGAGCATGAAAAGGTGTGAAAAATGCGAGGAGCAAAAAAAAAAAAAAGAAAAACCAGGAGCATGAAAAGGTGTGAAAAATGCGATGAGCATGAAAAGTTGTGAAAAATGCGAGGAGCATGAATAGGTGTGAAAAATGCGAGGAGGATGAAAAGGTGTGAAAAATTTGAGGAGCAAAAAAAAAAAAAAAAAAAAAGACCAGGAGCATGAAAAGGTGTGAAAAATGCGAGGAGAAAAAAAAAAAAAGACCAGGAGCATGAAAAGGGGTGAAAAATGCGAGCAAAAAAAAAAAAAAAGACCAGGAACATGAAAAGGTGTGAAAAATGCGAGGAGCAAAAAAAAAAAAAAAAAAAAAAAAGAAAAGGTGCATGAAAAGGTGTGAAAAATGCGATGAGCATGAAAAGTTGTGAAAAATGCGAGGAGCATGAAGAGGTGTGAAAAATGCGAGGAGGATGAAAAGGTGTGAAAAATTTGAGGAGCAAAAAAAAAAAAAAACAAAGACCAGGAGCATGAAAAGGTGTGAAAAATGCGAGGAGCATGAAGAGGTGTGAAAAATGCGAGGAGCATGAAAAGGTGTGAAAAATTCGAGGAGCAAAAAAAAAAAAAAAAAAAGACCAGGAGCATGAAAAGGTGTGATAAATTCGAGGAGCAAAAAAAAAAAAAGACCAGGAGCATGAAAAGGTGTGAAAAATGCGAGGAGAAAAAAAAAAAAAAAAAAGAAAGAAAGAAAGACCAGGAGCATGAAAAGGTGTGAAAAATGCGAGGAGCAAAAAAAAAAAAAAAAAAAAAGACCAGGAGCATGAAAAGGTGTGAAAAATGCGAGGAGAAAAAAAAAAAAAGACCAGGAGCATGAAAAGGTGTGAAAAATGCGAGGAAAAAAAAAAAAAAAGACCAGGAACATGAAAAGGTGTGAAAAATGCGACGAGCATGAAAAGTTGTGAAAAATGCGAGGAGCATGAAACGGTGTGAAAAATGCGAGGAGGATGAAAAGGTGTGAAAAATTTGAGGAGCAAAAAAAAAAAAAAAAAAAACCAGGAGCATGAAAAGGTGTGAAAAATGCGAGGAGCAAAAAAAAAAAAAAAGACCAGGAACATGAAAAGGTGTGAAAAATGCGAGGAGCAAAAAAAAAAAAAAAAAAAAAAAAGAAAAGGTGCATGAAAAGGTGTGAAAAATGCGATGAGCATGAAAAGTTGTGAAAAATGCGAGGAGCATGAAGAGGTGTGAAAAATGCGAGGAGGATGAAAAGGTGTGAAAAATTTGAGGAGCAAAAAAAAAAAAAAAACCAGGAGCATGAAAAGGTGTGAAAAATGCAAGGAGCAAAAAAAAAAAAAAAAGAAAGAAAGAAAGACCAGGAGCATGAAAAGGTGTGAAAAATGTGAGGAGCATGAAGAGGTGTGAAAAATGCGAGGAGCATGAAAAGGTGTGAAAAATTCGAGGAGCAAAAAAAAAAAAAAAAAAGACCAGGAGCATGAAAAGGTGTGAAAAATGCGAGGAACAAAAAAAAAAAAAAAGAAAGAAAGAAAGACCAGGAGGATGAAAAGGTGTGAAAAATGCGAGGAGAAAAAAAAAAAAAAGAAAGACCAGGAGCATGAAAAGGTGTGAAAAATGCGAGGAGCAAAAAAAAAAAAAGAAAGACCATTAGCATGAAAAGGTGTGAAAAATGCGAGGAGCAAAAAAAAAAAAAGAAAAAAAAACCAGGAACATGAAAATGTTTGAAAATGCGAGGAGCAAAAAAAAAAAAAGAAAGACCAGGAGCATGAAAAGGTGTGAAAAATGCAAGGAGCATGAAAAGGTGTGAAAAATGCGAGGAGCATGAAAAGTTGTGAAAAATGTGAGGAGCATGAAGAGGTGTGAAAAATGCGAGGAGCATGAAAACGTGTGAAAAATTCGAGGAGCAAAAAAAAAAAAAAAAAGACCAGGAGCATGAAAAGGTGTGAAAAATGCGAGGAGCATGAAAAGTTGTGAAAAATGCAAGGAGCATGAAAAGGTGTGAAAAATGCGAGGAGCAAAAAAAAAAAAAGAAAGACCAGGAGCATGAAAAGGTGTGAAAAATGCGATGAGCATGAAAAGTTGTGAAAAATGCAAGGAGCATGAAGAGGTGTGAAAAATGCGAGGAGGATGAAAAGGTGTGAAAAATTTGAGGAGCAAAAAAAAAAAAAAACCAGGAGCATGAAAAGGTGTGAAAAATGCGAGGAGCAAAAAAAAAAAAAAAAAGAAAGAAAGAAAGACCAGGAGCATGAAAAGGTGTGAAAAATTCGAGGAGCAAAAAAAAAAAAAAAAAGACCAGGAACATGAAAAGGTGTGAAAAATGCGAGGAGCAAAAAATAAAAAAGAAAGACCAGGAGCATGAAAAGGTGTGAAAAATGCAAGGAGCATGAAAAGGTGTGAAAAATGCGAGGAGCATGAAAAGTTGTGAAAAATGCAAGGAGCATGAAAAGGTGTGAAAAATGCGAGGAGCAAAAAAAAAAAAAAGAAAGACCAGGAGCATGAAAAGGTGTGAAAAATGCGATGAGCATGAAAAGTTGTGAAAAATGCGAGGAGCATGAATAGGTGTGAAAAATGCGAGGAGGATGAAAAGGTGTGAAAAATTTGAGGAGCAAAAAAAAAAAAAAAAAAAAAAGACCAGGAGCATGAAAAGGTGTGAAAAATGCGAGGAGAAAAAAAAAAAAAGACCAGGAGCATGAAAAGGTGTGAAAAATGCGAGGAAAAAAAAAAAAAAAGACCAGGAACATGAAAAGGTGTGAAAAATGCGACGAGCATGAAAAGTTGTGAAAAATGCGAGGAGCATGAAACGGTGTGAAAAATGCGAGGAGGATGAAAAGGTGTGAAAAATTTGAGGAGCAAAAAAAAAAAAAAAAAAAACCAGGAGCAAGAAAAGGTGTGAAAAATGCGAGGAGCAAAAAAAAAAAAAAAAGACCAGGAACATGAAAAGGTGTGAAAAATGCGAGGAGCAAAAAAAAAAAAAAAAAAAAAAAAGAAAAGGTGCATGAAAAGGTGTGAAAAATGCGATGAGCATGAAAAGTTGTGAAAAATGCGAGGAGCATGAAGAGGTGTGAAAAATGCGAGGAGGATGAAAAGGTGTGAAAAATTTGAGGAGCAAAAAAAAAAAAAAACAAAGACCAGGAGCATGAAAAGGTGTGAAAAATGCGAGGAGCATTAAGAGGTGTGAAAAATGCGAGGAGCATGAAAAGGTGTGAAAAATTCGAGGAGCAAAAAAAAAAAAAAAAAAAAGACCAGGAGCATGAAAAGGTGTGAAAAATTCGAGGAGCAAAAAAAAAAAAAGACCAGGAGCATGAAAAGGTGTGAAAAATGCGAGGAGAAAAAAAAAAAAAAAAAAGAAAGAAAGAAAGACCAGGAGCATGAAAAGGTGTGAAAAATGCGAGGAGCAAAAAAAAAAAAAAAAAAAAAAGACCAGGAGCATGAAAAGGTGTGAAAAATGCGAGGAGAAAAAAAAAAAAAGACCAGGAGCATGAAAAGGTGTGAAAAATGCGAGGAAAAAAAAAAAAAAAAGACCAGGAACATGAAAAGGTGTGAAAAATGCGATGAGCATGAAAAGTTGTGAAAAATGCGAGGAGCATGAAACGGTGTGAAAAATGCGAGGAGGATGAAAAGGTGTGAAAAATTTGAGGAGCAAAAAAAAAAAAAAAAAAAACCAGGAGCATGAAAAGGTGTGAAAAATGCGAGGAGCAAAAAAAAAAAAAAAGACCAGGAACATGAACAGGTGTGAAAAATGCGAGGAGCAAAAAATAAAAAAGAAAGACCAGGAGCATGAAAAGGTGTGAAAAATGCAAGGAGCATGAAAAGGTGTGAAAAATGCGAGGAGCATGAAAAGTTGTGAAAAATGCAAGGAGCATGAAAAGGTGTGAAAAATGCGAGGAGCAAAAAAAAAAAAAGAAAAACCAGGAGCATGAAAAGGTGTGAAAAATGCGATGAGCATGAAAAGTTGTGAAAAATGCGAGGAGCATGAATAGGTGTGAAAAATGCGAGGAGGATGAAAAGGTGTGAAAAATTTGAGGAGCAAAAAAAAAAAAAAAAAAAAAAAGACCAGGAGCATGAAAAGGTGTGAAAAAAGCGAGGAGAAAAAAAAAAAAAGACCAGGAGCATGAAAAGGTGTGAAAAATGCGAGCAAAAAAAAAAAAAAAGACCAGGAACATGAAAAGGTGTGAAAAATGCGAGGAGCAAAAAAAAAAAAAAAAAAAAAAAAGAAAAGGTGCATGAAAAGGTGTGAAAAATGCGACGAGCATGAAAAGTTGTGAAAAATGCGAGGAGCATGAAGAGGTGTGAAAAATGCGAGGAGGATGAAAAGGTGTGAAAAATTTGAGGAGCAAAAAAAAAAAAAAAACAAAGACCAGGAGCATGAAAAGGTGTGAAAAATGCGAGGAGCATGAAGAGGTGAGAAAAAAGCGAGGAGCATGAAAAGGTGTGAAAAATTCGAGGAGCAAAAAAAAAAAAAAAAAAAGACCAGGAGCATGAAAAGGTGTGATAAATTCGAGGAGCAAAAAAAAAAAAAGACCAGGAGCATGAAAAGGTGTGAAAAATGCGAGGAGAAAAAAAAAAAAAAAAAAGAAAGAAAGAAAGACCAGGAGCATGAAAAGGTGTGAAAAATGCGAGGAGCAAAAAAAAAAAAAAAAAAAAAGACCAGGAGCATGAAAAGGTGTGAAAAATGCGAGGAGAAAAAAAAAAAAAGACCAGGAGCATGAAAAGGTGTGAAAAATGCGAGGAAAAAAAAAAAAAAAGACCAGGAACATGAAAAGGTGTGAAAAATGCGACGAGCATGAAAAGTTGTGAAAAATGCGAGGAGCATGAAACGGTGTGAAAAATGCGAGGAGGATGAAAAGGTGTGAAAAATTTGAGGAGCAAAAAAAAAAAAAAAAAAAAACCAGGAGCATGAAAAGGTGTGAAAAATGCGAGGAGCAAAAAAAAAAAAAAAGACCAGGAACATGAAAAGGTGTGAAAAATGCGAGGAGCAAAAAAAAAAAAAAAAAAAAAAAAGAAAAGGTGCATGAAAAGGTGTGAAAAATGCGATGAGCATGAAAAGTTGTGAAAAATGCGAGGAGCATGAAGAGGTGTGAAAAATGCGAGGAGGATGAAAAGGTGTGAAAAATTTGAGGAGCAAAAAAAAAAAAAAAAACCAGGAGCATGAAAAGGTGTGAAAAATGCAAGGAGCAAAAAAAAAAAAAAAGAAAGAAAGAAAGACCAGGAGCATGAAAAGGTGTGAAAAATGTGAGGAGCATGAAGAGGTGTGAAAAATGCGAGGAGCATGAAAAGGTGTGAAAAATTCGAGGAGCAAAAAAAAAAAAAAAAAAGACCAGGAGCATGAAAAGGTGTGAAAAAAGCGAGGAACAAAAAAAAAAAAAAAAAAAGAAAGAAAGACCAGGAGGAAGAAAAGGTGTGAAAAATGCGAGGAGAAAAAAAAAAAAAAGAAAGACCAGGAGCATGAAAAGGTGTGAAAAATGCGAGGAGCAAAAAAAAAAAAAAGAAAGACCATTAGCATGAAAAGGTGTGAAAAATGCGAGGAGCAAAAAAAAAAAAAAGAAAAAAAAACCAGGAACATGAAAATGTTTGAAAATGCGAGGAGCAAAAAAAAAAAAAGAAAGACCAGGAGCATGAAAAGGTGTGAAAAATGCAAGGAACATGAAAAGGTGTGAAAAATGCGAGGAGCATGAAAAGTTGTGAAAAATGTGAGGAGCATGAAGAGGTGTGAAAAATGCGAGGAGCATGAAAACGTGTGAAAAATTCGAGGAGCAAAAAAAAAAAAAAAAAAGACCAGGAGCATGAAAAGGTGTGAAAAATGCGAGGAGCAAGAAAAGTTGTGAAAAATGCAAGGAGCATGAAAAGGTGTGAAAAATGCGAGGAGCAAAAAAAAAAAAAGAAAGACCAGGAGCATGAAAAGGTGTGAAAAATGCGATGAGCATGAAAAGTTGTGAAAAATGCAAGGAGCATGAAGAGGTGTGAAAAATGCGAGGAGGATGAAAAGGTGTGAAAAATTTGAGGAGCAAAAAAAAAAAAAAAACCAGGAGCATGAAAAGGTGTGAAAAATGCGAGGAGCAAAAAAAAAAAAAAAAAAGAAAGAAAGAAAGACCAGGAGCATGAAAAGGTGTGAAAAATTCGAGGAGCAAAAAAAAAAAAAAAAAGACCAGGAGCATGAAAAGGTGTGAAAAATGCGAGGAGCAAAAAAAAAAAAAAAGACCAGGAGCATTAAAACGTGTGAAAAATGCGAGGAGCAAAAAAAAAAAAAAAAGAAAGAAAGAAAGACCAGGAGCATGAAAAGGTGTGAAAAATGCGAGGAGCATGAAAAGGTGTGAAAAATGCGAGGAAAAAAAAAAAAAAAAAAGACCAGGAACATGAAAAGGAGTGAAAAATGCGAGGAGCAAAAAAAAAAAAAAGATAGACCAGGAGCATGAAAAGGTGTGAAAAATGCGAGGAGCAAAAAAAAAAAAAAAAAAAAAAAAGACCAGGAACATGAAAAGGTGTGAAAAATGCGAGGAGCAAAAAAAAAAAAAGAAAGACCAGGAGCATGAAAAGGTGTGAAAAAGGCAAGGAGCATGAAAAGGTGTGAAAAATGCGAGGAGCATGAAAAGTTATGAAAAATGTGAGGAGCATGAAGAGGTGTGAAAAATGCGAGGAGCATGAAAAGGTGTGAAAAATTCGAGGAGCAAAAAAAAAAAAAAAAAAGACCAGGAGCAAGAAAAGGTGTGAAAAAAGCGAGGAGCAAAAAAAAAAAAAAAAAGAAAGAAAGAAAGACCAGGAGCATGAAAAGGTGTGAAAAATGCGAGGAGAAAAAAAAAAAAAAAAAACCAGGAACAAGAAAAGGTGTGAAAAATGCGAGGAGCAAAAAAAAAAAAAGAAAGACCAGGAGCATGAAAAGGTGTGAAAAATGCAAGGAGCATGAAAAGGTGTGAAAAATGCGAGGAGCATGAAAAGTTGTGAAAAGTGAGGAGCATGAAGAGGTGTGAAAAATGCGAGGAGCATGAAAAGGTGTGAAAAATTCGAGGAGAAAAAAAAAAAAAAAAAAAGACCAGGAGCATGAAAAGGTGTGAAAAATGCGAGGAGCAAAAAAAAAAAAAAAAGAAAGAAAGAAAGACCAGGAGCATGAAAAGGTGTGAAAAATGCGAGGAGCAAAAAAAAAAAAAAGAAAGACCAGGAGCATGAAAAGGTGTGAAAAATGCGAGGAGCAAAAAAAAAAAAAAAAAAAAAAAACCAGGAACATGAAAATGTTTGAAAATGCGAGGAGCAAAAAAAAAAAAAGAAAGACCAGGAGCATGAAAAGGTGTGAAAAATGCGACGAGCATGAAAAGTTGTGAAAAATGCGAGGAGCATGAAACGGTGTGAAAAATTTGAGGAGCAAAAAAAAAAAAAAACCAGGAGCATGAAAAGGTGTGAAAAATGCGCGGAGCAAAAAAAAAAAAAAAGAAAGACCAGGAGCATGAAAAGGTGTGAAAAATGCGAGGAGCATGAAGAGGTGTGAAAAATGCGAGGAGCATGAAAAGGTGTGAAAAATTCGAGGAGCAAAAAAAAAAAAAAAAAAAAAGACCAGGAGCATGAAAAGGTGTGAAAAATTCGAGGAGCAAAAAAAAAAAAAGACCAGGAGCATGAAAAGGTGTGAAAAATGCGAGGAGCAAAAAAAAAAAAAAAAAAAAAAAAGAAAAGGTGCATGAAAAGGTGTGAAAAATGCGATGAGCATGAAAAGGTGTGAAAAATGCGAGGAGCATGAAAAGTTGTGAAAAATGCGAGGAGCATGAAGAGGTGTGAAAAATGCGAGGAGGATGAAAAGGTGTGAAAAATTTGAGGAGCAAAAAAAAAAAAAAAAACCAGGAGCATGAAAAGGGGTGAAAAAAGCAAGGAGCAAAAAAAAAAAAAAAAAAGAAAGAAAGACCAGGAGCATGAAAAGGTGTGAAAAATGTGAGGAGCATGAAGAGGTGTGAAAAATGCGAGGAGCATGAAAAGGTGTGAAAAATTCGAGGAGCAAAAAAAAAAAAAAAAAAAGACCAGGAGCATGAAAAGGTGTGAAAAATGCGAGGAACAAAAAAAAAAAAAAAGAAAGAAAGAAAGACCAGGAGGATGAAAAGGTGTGAAAAATGCGAGGAGAAAAAAAAAAAAAAGAAAGACCAGGAGCATGAAAAGGTGTGAAAAATGCGAGGAGCAAAAAAAAAAAAAGAAAGACCATTAGCATGAAAAGGTGTGAAAAATGCGAGGAGCAAAAAAAAAAAAAGAAAAAAAAACCAGGAACATGAAAATGTTTGAAAATGCGAGGAGCAAAAAAAAAAAAAGAAAGACCAGGAGCATGAAAAGGTGTGAAAAATGCAAGGAGCATGAAAAGGTGTGAAAAATGCGAGGAGCATGAAAAGTTGTGAAAAATGTGAGGAGCATGAAAACGTGTGAAAAATTCGAGGAGCAAAAAAAAAAAAAAAAAGACCAGGAGCATGAAAAGGTGTGAAAAATGCGAGGAGCATGAAAAGTTGTGAAAAATGCAAGGAGCATGAAAAGGTGTGAAAAATGCGAGGAGCAAAAAAAAAAAAAGAAAGACCAGGAGCATGAAAAGGTGTGAAAAATGCGATGAGCATGAAAAGTTGTGAAAAATGCAAGGAGCATGAAGAGGTGTGAAAAATGCGAGGAGGATGAAAAGGTGTGAAAAATTTGAGGAGCAAAAAAAAAAAAAAACCAGGAGCATGAAAAGGTGTGAAAAATGCGAGGAGCAAAAAAAAAAAAAAAAAGAAAGAAAGAAAGACCAGGAGCATGAAAAGGTGTGAAAAATTCGAGGAGCAAAAAAAAAAAAAAAAAAGACCAGGAGCATGAAAAGGTGTGAAAAATGCGAGGAGCAAAAAAAAAAAAAAAGACCAGGAGCATTAAAACGTGTGAAAAATGCGAGGAGCAAAAAAAAAAAAAAAAGAAAGAAAGAAAGACCAGGAGCATGAAAAGGTGTGAAAAATGCGAGGAGCATGAAAAGGTGTGAAAAATGCGAGGAAAAAAAAAAAAAAAAAAGACCAGGAACATGAAAAGGTGTGAAAAATGCGAGGAGCAAAAAAAAAAAAAAGATAGACCAGGAGCATGAAAAGGTGTGAAAAATGCGAGGAGCAAAAAAAAAAAAAAAAAAAAAAAAGACCAGGAACATGAAAAGGTGTGAAAAATGCGAGGAGCAAAAAAAAAAAAAGAAAGACCAGGAGCATGAAAAGGTGTGAAAAATGCAAGGAGCATGAAAAGGTGTGAAAAATGCGAGGAGCATGAAAAGTTATGAAAAATGTGAGGAGCATGAAGAGGTGTGAAAAATGCGAGGAGCATGAAAAGGTGTGAAAAATTCGAGGAGCAAAAAAAAAAAAAAAAAAAGACCAGGAGCATGAAAAGGTGTGAAAAATGCGAGGAGCAAAAAAAAAAAAAAAAGAAAGAAAGAAAGACCAGGAGCATGAAAAGGTGTGAAAAATGCGAGGAGAAAAAAAAAAAAAAAAAAACCAGGAAAAAGAAAATGTTTGAAAATGCGAGGAGCAAAAAAAAAAAAAGAAAGACCAGGAGCATGAAAAGGTGTGAAAAATGCGACGAGCATGAAAAGTTGTGAAAAATGCGAGGAGCATGAAACGGTGTGAAAAATTTGAGGAGCAAAAAAAAAAAAAAACCAGGAGCATGAAAAGGTGTGAAAAATGCGCGGAGCAAAAAAAAAAAAAAAAGAAAGACCAGGAGCATGAAAAGGTGTGAAAAATGCGAGGAGCAAGAAGAGGGGTGAAAAAAGCGAGGAGCAAGAAAAGGTGTGAAAAATGCGAGGAGCAAAAAAAAAAAAAAAAAAAAAGACCAGGAGCATGAAAAGGTGTGAAAAATTCGAGGAGCAAAAAAAAAAAAAGACCAGGAGCATGAAAAGGTGTGAAAAATGCGAGGAGAAAAAAAAAAAAAAAAAAGAAAGAAAGAAAGACCAGGAGCATGAAAAGGTGTGAAAAATGCGAGGAGCAAAAAAAAAAAAAAAAAAAAGACCAGGAGCATGAAAAGGTGTGAAAAATGCGAGGAGAAAAAAAAAAAAAGACCAGGAGCATGAAAAGGTGTGAAAAATGCGAGGAAAAAAAAAAAAAAGACCAGGAACATGAAAAGGTGTGAAAAATGCGAGGAGAAAAAAAAAAAAAGAAAGACCAGGAGCATAAAAAGGTGTGAAAAATGCGGGGAGCAAAAAAAAAAAAAAGAAAGACCAGGAGCATGAAAAGGTGTGAAAAATGCGACGAGCATGAAAAGTTGTGAAAAATGCGAGGAGCATGAAGAGGTGTGAAAAATGCGAGGAGCATGAAAAGGTGTGAAAAATGCGAGGAGCAAAAAAAAAAAAAAGACCAGGAACATGAAAAGGTGTGAAAAATGCGAGGAGCAAAAAAAATAAAAAAAAGAAAGAAAGAAAGACCAGGAGCATGAAAAGGTGTGAAAAATGCGAGGAGTAAAAAAAAAAAAAAAAGAAAGACCAGGAGCATGAAAAGGTGTGAAAAATGCGAGGAGCAAAAAAAAAAAAGAAAGACCAGGAGTATGAAAAGGTGTGAAAAATGCGAGGAGCAAAAAAAAAAAAAAAAAAAGACCAGGAACATGAAAAGGTGTGAAAAATGCGAGGAGCAAAAAATAAAAAAGAAAGACCAGGAGCATGAAAAGGTGTGAAAAATGCAAGGAGCATGAAAAGGTGTGAAAAATGCGAGGAGCATGAAAAGTTGTGAAAAATGCAAGGAGCATGAAAAGGTGTGAAAAATGCGAGGAGCAAAAAAAAAAAAAGAAAGACCAGGAGCATGAAAAGGTGTGAAAAATGCGATGAGCATGAAAAGTTGTGAAAAATGCGAGGAGCATGAAGAGGTGTGAAAAATGCGAGGAGGATGAAAAGGTGTGAAAAATTTGAGGAGCGAAAAAAAAAAAAAAACCAGCAGCATGAAAAGGTGTGAAAAATGCGAGGAGCAAAAAAAAAAAAAAAAGGAAGAAAGAAAGACCAGGAGCATGAAAAGGTGTGAAAAATTCGAGGAGCAAAAAAAAAAAAAAAAAGACCAGGAGCATGAAAAGGTGTGAAAAATGCGAGGAGCAAAAAAAAAAAAAGAAAGACCAGGAGCATGAAAAGGTGTGAAAAATGCAAGGAGCATGAAAAGGTGTGAAAAATGCGAGGAGCATGAAAAGTTATGAAAAATGTGAGGAGCATGAAGAGGTGTGAAAAATGCGAGGAGCATGAAAAGGTGTGAAAAATTCGAGGAGCAAAAAAAAAAAAAAAAAAGACCAGGAGCATGAAAAGGTGTGAAAAATGCGAGGAGCAAAAAAAAAAAAAAAAGAAAGAAAGAAAGACCAGGAGCATGAAAAGGTGTGAAAAATGCGAGGAGAAAAAAAAAAAAAAAAAACCAGGAACATGAAAAGGTGTGAAAAATGCGAGGAGCAAAAAAAAAAAAAGAAAGACCAGGAGCATGAAAAGGTGTGAAAAATGCAAGGAGCATGAAAAGGTGTGAAAAATGCGAGGAGCATGAAAAGTTGTGAAAAGTGAGGAGCATGAAGAGGTGTGAAAAATGCGAGGAGCATGAAAAGGTGTGAAAAATTCGAGGAGCAAAAAAAAAAAAGACCAGGAGCATGAAAAGGTGTGAAAAATGCGAGGAGCAAAAAAAAAAAAAAAAGAAAGAAAGAAAGACCAGGAGCATGAAAAGGTGTGAAAAATGCGAGGAGAAAAAAAAAAAAAAAGAAAGACCAGGAGCATGAAAAGGTGTGAAAAATGCGAGGAGCAAAAAAAAAAAAAAAGAAAGACCATTAGCATGAAAAGGTGTGAAAAATGCGAGGAGCAAAAAAAAAAAAAAAAAAAAAAAAACCAGGAACATGAAAATGTTTGAAAATGCGAGGAGCAAAAAAAAAAAAAGAAAGACCAGGAGCATGAAAAGGTGTGAAAAATGCGACGAGCATGAAATGTTGTGAAAAATGCGAGGAGCATGAAACGGTGTGAAAAATTTGAGGAGCAAAAAAAAAAAAAAAACCAGGAGCATGAAAAGGTGTGAAAAATGCGAGGAGCAAAAAAAAAAAAAAAGAAAGACCAGGAGCATGAAAAGGTGTGAAAAATGCGAGGAGCATGAAGAGGTGTGAAAAATGTGAGGAGCATGAAAAGGTGTGAAAAATTCGAGGAGCAAAAAAAAAAAAAAAAAAAAGACCAGGAGCATGAAAAGGTGTGAAAAATTCGAGGAGCAAAAAAAAAAAAAGACCAGGAGCATGAAAAGGTGTGAAAAATGTGAGGAGAAAAAAAAAAAAAAAAAAGAAAGAAAGAAAGACCAGGAGCATGAAAAGGTGTGAAAAATGCGAGGAGCAAAAAAAAAAAAAAAAAAAAAGACCAGGAGCATGAAAAGGTGTGAAAAATGCGAGGAGAAAAAAAAAAAAAGACCAGGAGCATGAAAAGGTGTGAAAAATGCGAGGAAAAAAAAAAAAAAAGACCAGGAACATGAAAAGGTGTGAAAAATGCGAGGAGAAAAAAAAAAAAAGAAAGACCAGGAGCATAAAAAGGTGTGAAAAATGCGGGGAGCAAAAAAAAAAAAAAAGAAAGACCAGGAGCATGAAAAGGTGTGAAAAATGCGACGAGCATGAAAAGTTGTGAAAAATGCGAGGAGCATGAAGAGGTGTGAAAAATGCGAGGAGCATGAAAAGGTGTGAAAAATGCGAGGAGCAAAAAAAAAAAAAAGACCAGGAACATGAAAAGGTGTGAAAAATGCGAGGAGCAAAAAAAATAAAAAAAAGAAAGAAAGAAAGACCAGGAGCATGAAAAGGTGTGAAAAATGCGAGGAGTAAAAAAAAAAAAAAAAGAAAGACCAGGAGCATGAAAAGGTGTGAAAAATGCGAGGAGCAAAAAAAAAAAAGAAAGACCAGGAGTATGAAAAGGTGTGAAAAATGCGAGGAGCAAAAAAAAAAAAAAAAAAAGACCAGGAACATGAAAAGGTGTGAAAAATGCGAGGAGCAAAAAATAAAAAAGAAAGACCAGGAGCATGAAAAGGTGTGAAAAATGCAAGGAGCATGAAAAGGTGTGAAAAATGCGAGGAGCATGAAAAGTTGTGAAAAATGCAAGGAGCATGAAAAGGTGTGAAAAATGCGAGGAGCAAAAAAAAAAAAAGAAAGACCAGGAGCATGAAAAGGTGTGAAAAATTCGAGGAGCAAAAAAAAAAAAAAAAAGACCAGGAGCATGAAAAGGTGTGAAAAATGCGAGGAGCAAAAAAAAAAAAAAAAAGACCAGGAGCATTAAAACGTGTGAAAAATGCGAGGAGCAAAAGAAAAAAAAAAAAAAAGAAAAAAAGACCAGGAGCATGAAAAGGTGTGAAAAATTCGAGGAGCAAAAAAAAAAAAAAAAAAGACCAGGAACATGAAAAGGTGTGAAAAATGCAACGAGCATGAAAAGGTGTGAAAAATGCGAGGAGCATGAAAAGTTGTGAAAAATGTGAGGAGCATGAAGAGGTGTGAAAAATGCGAGGAGCATGAAAAGGTGTGAAACATTCGAGGAGCAAAAAAAAAAAAAAAAAGACCAGGAGCATGAAAAGGTGTGAAAAATGCGAGGAGCAAAAAAAAAAAAAAAAGAAAGAAAGAAAGACCAGGAGCATGAAAAGGTGTGAAAAATGCGAGGAGAAAAAAAAAAAAAAAGAAAGACCAGGAGCATGAAAAGGTGTGAAAAATGCGAGGAGCAAAAAAAAAAAAAAAAGAAAGACCATTAGCATGAAAAGGTGTGAAAAATGCGAGGAGCAAAAAAAAAAAAAAAAAAAAAAACCAGGAACATGAAAATGTTTGAAAATGCGAGGAGCAAAAAAAAAAAAAGAAAGACCAGGAGCATGAAAAGGTGTGAAAAATGCGACGAGCATGAAAAGTTGTGAAAAATGCGAGGAGCATGAAACGGTGTGAAAAATTTGAGGAGCAAAAAAAAAAAAAAACCAGGAGCATGAAAAGGTGTGAAAAATGCGCGGAGCAAAAAAAAAAAAAAAGAAAGACCAGGAGCATGAAAAGGTGTGAAAAATGCGAGGAGCATGAAGAGGTGTGAAAAATGTGAGGAGCATGAAAAGGTGTGAAAAATTCGAGGAGCAAAAAAAAAAAAAAAAAAAAGACCAGGAGCATGAAAAGGTGTGAAAAATGCGAGGAGCAAAAAAAAAAAAAGAAAGACCAGGAGCATAAAAAGGTGTGAAAAATGCGGGGAGCAAAAAAAAAAAAAAGAAAGACCAGGAGCATGAAAAGGTGTGAAAAATGCGAGGAGCATGAAAAGTTGTGAAAAATGCGAGGAGCATGAAGAGGTGTGAAAAATGCGAGGAGCATGAAAAGGTGTGAAAAATGCGAGGAGCAAAAAAAAAAAAAAAAAAAAAAAAAAGACCAGGAACATGAAAAGGTGTGAAAAATGCGAGGAGAAAAAAAAAAAAAAGAAAGACCAGGAGCATGAAAAGGTGTGAAAAATGCAAGGAGCATGAAAAGGTGTGAAAAATGCGAGGAGCATGAAAAGTTATGAAAAATGTGAGGAGCATGAAGAGGTGTGAAAAATGCGAGGAGCATGAAAAGGTGTGAAAAATTCGAGGAGCAAAAAAAAAAAAAAAAAAAAGACCAGGAGCATGAAAAGGTGTGAAAAATGCGAGGAGCAAAAAAAAAAAAAAAAAGAAAGAAAGAAAGACCAGGAGCATGAAAAGGTGTGAAAAATGCGAGGAGAAAAAAAAAAAAAAAAAACCAGGAACATGAAAAGGTGTGAAAAATGCGAGGAGCAAAAAAAAAAAAAAGAAAGACCAGGAGCATGAAAAGGTGTGAAAAATGCAAGGAGCATGAAAAGGTGTGAAAAATGCGAGGAGCATGAAAAGTTGTGAAAAGTGAGGAGCATGAAGAGGTGTGAAAAATGCGAGGAGCATGAAAAGGTGTGAAAAATTCGAGGAGCAAAAAAAAAAAAAAAAGACCAGGAGCATGAAAAGGTGTGAAAAATGCGAGGAGCAAAAAAAAAAAAAAAAGAAAGAAAGAAAGACCAGGAGCATGAAAAGGTGTGAAAAATGCGAGGAGAAAAAAAAAAAAAAAGAAAGACCAGGAGCATGAAAAGGTGTGAAAAATGCGAGGAGCAAAAAAAAAAAAAAAGAAAGACCATTAGCATGAAAAGGTGTGAAAAATGCGAGGAGCAAAAAAAAAAAAAAAAAAAAAAAACCAGGAACATGAAAATGTTTGAAAATGCGAGGAGCAAAAAAAAAAAAAGAAAGACCAGGAGCATGAAAAGGTGTGAAAAATGCGACGAGCATGAAAAGTTGTGAAAAATGCGAGGAGCATGAAACGGTGTGAAAAATTTGAGGAGCAAAAAAAAAAAAAAAACCAGGAGCATGAAAAGGTGTGAAAAATGTGCGGAGCAAAAAAAAAAAAAAAGAAAGACCAGGAGCATGAAAAGGTGTGAAAAATGCGAGGAGCATGAAGAGGTGTGAAAAATGCGAGGAGCATGAAAAGGTGTGAAAAATTCGAGGAGCAAAAAAAAAAAAAAAAAAAAGACCAGGAGCATGAAAAGGTGTGAAAAATTCGAGGAGCAAAAAAAAAAAAGACCAGGAGCATGAAAAGGTGTGAAAAATGCGAGGAGAAAAAAAAAAAAAAAAAAGAAAGAAAGAAAGACCAGGAGCATGAAAAGGTGTGAAAAATGCGAGGAGAAAAAAAAAAAAAAAAAAAAACCAGGAACATGAAAAGGTGTGAAAAAATGCGAGGAGCAAAAAAAAAAAAAGACCAGGAGCATGAAAAGGTGTGAAAAATGCGAGGAAAAAAAAAAAAAAAAGACCAGGAACATGAAAAGGTGTGAAAAATGCGAGGAGAAAAAAAAAAAAAAAAAGACCAGGAGCATAAAAAGGTGTGAAAAATGCGGGGAGCAAAAAAAAAAAAAAAAAAGACCAGGAGCATGAAAAGGTGTGAAAAATGCGACGAGCATGAAAAGTTGTGAAAAATGCGAGGAGCATGAAGAGGTGTGAAAAATGCGAGGAGCATGAAAAGGTGTGAAAAATGCGAGGAGCAAAAAAAAAAAAAAAGACCAGGAACATGAAAAGGTGTGAACAAATGCGAGGAGCAAAAAAAATAAAAAAAAGAAAGAAAGAAAGACCAGGAGCATGAAAAGGTGTGAAAAATGCGAGGAGTAAAAAAAAAAAAAAAAAGAAAGACCAGGAGCATGAAAAGGTGTGAAAAATGCGAGGAGCAAAAAAAAAAAAAAAAGACCAGGAGTATGAAAAGGTGTGAAAAAAGCGAGGAGCAAAAAAAAAAAAAAAAAAAAGACCAGGAACATGAAAAGGTGTGAAAAATGCGAGGAGCAAAAAATAAAAAAGAAAGACCAGGAGCATGAAAAGGTGTGAAAAATGCAAGGAGCATGAAAAGGTGTGAAAAATT